>NC_135886.1:108712597-109936439 GCF_964194155.1 Cetorhinus maximus | reverse complement strand
TGGAGTTCCCCAGGGGTCAGTGTTAGGACACCTGCTCTGCCTGATAAATATTTATGACCTAGATCTTAGTATACAGGGCACAATTCAAAATTTGCAGATGATACAAAGCTTTTAAGTATTGTGAACTGTGGAAGACTTTGTAGAACTTCAAAAGGACATAGACAAGTTGGTGTAGAATGGGCGGAGAAGTGGCAGATAAATTTAAAACATAAGAGTGTGAAGTGATTCATATCGGTAGGAAGAACACAGACAATATAAAATAAAGGAGGTGCAAGAGAAGAGGGACCTGTGTATATGTGATTAAGCCATTAAAGGTGACAGGACAGGTTGACCGAGCAGTTAAGAAAGTATATGGCATACTGGGCTTTATAAATAGGGGCTTATAGTGTAAAAGCTAGGAAGTTATGTTAGACTTGCATAGGACACTAGTTCGGCCTCAACTGGAGTATTGCGTTCTGTTCTGGGCACCATGCTTTAGGAAGGATGTGAAGGCGTTAGAGGGTACAGAAAAGATTCACAAGATTGGTTCCAGGGATGAGGAACTTCAGTTATGTAGTTAGATTGAAGAAGGTGGGACTGTTCTCCTTGGAGAAAAGATTGAGAAGATATTTGATAATTAACAATATGAATTATTCAACAATATGTATATTATACAACAATACACTGTCCCACTGTTTGGGATCTTCCATTCTAATCTGTAATATGAATCTCAGGAAGCTCATCTGGTTGAGTGTTGGGCTTCAGGCAGAGAGGGTGTTGTTTGAAACCAGAGGTTATAGAGCTAGCTGCACTATCACAAGTAATGTCTTTGGATTCTTAGAGCTGTTGGCAATATCTGTGCTGCCTGATATTACCATGTAATGGTGATGAGATATGTTTGTTTGCCTTAATTTTCTAGTATAATGTGCAGAACTGTAGTTGGTGGGCAGCAAGTCGGGTGTTATAACAGACCTAGGTTTCAGATAACTGCTACAAGTGACCCTATCAGAAGCAGTCCTCTGTTGGATTGTACAGAGAATAATAAACCCCTTACAATAAGGCTTATCTATATGTGAGAAAGGATATTGTCAAAATACCAGAACAGAAGTCCAAATGGTTTGTAACCTCTACCTGTACTTCACGGTTAGATTACAATCTATCTTATTGTTCATTCTTGGGTAACTGTTTATTTTTCTGATCTGTATGATCGAACTGTTCAAATCATTGAGCAGGGCTTTTTTTTTCTTCCCACCATCTCTCCTGAACATGCAAACTCTTGCTAGGGTAGTTTCACAGGTGCCAACTATACAATCATAGGTTACATCCCAGAAGGAGGATATTTATCCGTTGCTCCTGTGTTGGTGCCAGTTCTTCAGCTGGAGATATCTACCCTAATCACATTTCCCTGCCCTTTTTTGTATCATTTTATACCCTTTTTTAAAAAATACTTATTCAATTTTCTTTTAGATGTCATTATAGTCTCCGCCTCCTTATTGACTTGTGGTAAAGCCATCTGATCTTCAGTGCAAGAAATGTTTTCTCCATTGTTCTTATGATAATCCTTAATCAATATCCTTTGTACCAATTTGCCAAATACTGGGAACAGCCCTTCACTGTAATTTATTAGATTCACTGTAATCTATTAGATCCCTTTCAGCAATCTGCGAGCAGTGTTTTTGTGTCTGGATGCCTGTGTCCAGTGGGGTTCCACAAGGATCGGTGTTGGGTCCTTTGCTGTTTGTGGTATATATAAACGATTTAGACTTGAATGTAGGAGGGTTGATCAGTAAGTTCTCAGATGACACGAAAATTGGTGGGGTGGTAAATAGTGAGGAGGATAACCTTAGATTACAGGAGGATATAGACAGGCTGGTCAGATGGGCTAATCAGTGGCAAATGGAATTTAATCCGGATAAGTGTGAGGTGATGCACTTGGGCAGGACAAACAAGGCATGGGAATACACGATGAATGGTAGGACCCTGGGAACTACCGAGGATCAGAGGGACCTTGGTGTACATGTCCACCGGTCCCTTAAGGTAGCGGGGCAGGTAGATAAGGTGGTTAAGAAGGCATACTTGCCTTTATTAGCCGAGGCATAGAATATAAGAGCTGGAAGGTTATGCTAGAACTTTCCGCATTATAGGAAGGATGTGATTACACTAGAGAGAGTGCAGAGGAGATTTACCAGGATGTTGCCTGGGCTGAAGAGTTTTAGTTATGAGGAGAGATTGGATAGACTGGGGTTATTTTCCCTGGTGCAGAAGAGATTGAGGGGGGACATGATTGAGGTGTATAAAATTATGAGGGGCAAAGATAGGGTAGACAGGAAGGAACTTTTCCCCATGGTGGAGGGATCAATAACCTTGGGGCATAGATTTAAGGTAAGGGGCAGGAGGTTTAGAGGGGATGTGAAGAACAATTTTTTCACCCAGAGGGTGGTGGGAATCTGGAACTCACTGCCTGAAAGGGTGGTAGAGGCAGAAACCCTTGTAACATCGAGGATGTGCACTTGCGATGCCATGGCATACAAGGCTATGGGTCTAGTGCTGGAAAATGGGATTAGAATAGTTAGATACTTGTTTGACTGGCGCAGGCTCGATGGGCTGAAGGGCCTTTTTCTGTGCTGTAGACCTCTGACTCTATAATCTCTATTCCAAATAAAATACTATAACCACATATTCCTGTGGTGAAAGTGATTCTTCACTTATCCATGGATCTAATATCCTCCCATAAGGGGAACTCAAAGCTGCAAGCAATACATTGGCTGTAGCCAAACCTTGTACAAAATCAACAATATATCCTTACTTTTATATTTATTTCCATATATGAATTCCAGAAGGTTATTTGCCATTTCCATCTGAATAATGGTCTTGGAAAATCCATGTATCAATATCCCTAAATTTCTCTGTTCTTCAACACTATTAAGAACCTTGTGTTTTGAATATACTTTTCCCAAAACAAACTATTTCAAATTTATTTGTTTTGGACTGTCTGTCACCCTCCTCTCTACCCACTTTGCTAACCTGATGTGTTTCTGCAATTTCCTACATTCCTCTTCACATTTCATCATGCTGCTTAATTTGGTGTGGACTGCATACATTCGCCCTTGACACAAGAGGAATGATATTCATCCTGAGACTTCTTGCTTGATACCTGGCGCACACAATTAATGTCCTCCCAATTGGGGAAAAACTAACTCTGCTTTTTTTTTTCTCTCTGGATTTATTTCAGTCTACATGACTCCAATCTCTTTAATATCACGTGTCTACTTTTTCACACCTCAGCCAACTTCTGAACATCCCACCATATTCCTATTTTTTTTAATACATTCTCTCGTTTTTTAACAAATTAGTCAAGAATGCATGACCTGTCTTTTCAAAAATCCTTGCTAACTATCCCTGCTTAGCCCATGCCT
Source organism: Cetorhinus maximus (assembly GCF_964194155.1). Classification (NCBI taxonomy): domain Eukaryota; kingdom Metazoa; phylum Chordata; class Chondrichthyes; order Lamniformes; family Cetorhinidae; genus Cetorhinus; species Cetorhinus maximus. The sequence continues at coordinate 109,933,044 of NC_135886.1, read as the reverse complement.
TTCTAAGTGTTGACTAATCTTATTCCCGATACCACACATTGCAGAAGTTCACCTACAACTGAGTCCAAGACTAATTGGCCTTGGTTTCCTGGCTTATCCCTTTTCTGAATAATGTTATAATATTTTCCACTTTCCCTTCAGTGGCACCATTCTTGTAGGGACCTCCTTCAGTATTCTGGAATGCAAACCATCTTGACTTGATGACTCTATTGTTTTTAGTCTTCTTGACAATGCGTAATACTTCTGAAAAGAGAGACCTGTTGCCAAAGCTTTTTGTCATGAACACATTAGGACAAACACAGGAATGTCAAATTTCAAACTCTTACAACAATTTATACTACAGGAAAAAAGGGTGCCAGTTGGTTGGCAAGTCAACTCTGGCCAATAGAGAAAGCAATGGGGAACTAAAGGCTCTTCAAATTCCTGGTTAATTTAAAAAGGTGTAACGTTTGAACATATTCCTTTTGTTTACAGAGAACAGATACCTGCATAAGAATATCACTTCTAGCAAGCGTAAATGAACCATGCTCTGAGCTTGACTGATTATCTTATGTTGGCTGCTGATGTAGCTATCAACACACTCAGGTTGTTCAGTAAGTGCTGCCTAATCACAGACTCACATCTAACAGTTGATGTTTAGTTTTGGGTTTTGCAAGTGTGGGCTGGTCTGTACCCTGCCTATTACAAACAACTGAGGTACATGCTGAATGGACAATAGGCAAAATAGATGCACCAGCATTTTCTGTGTTTATTTGCGCAGTCCAGTTCAATTTTAATGATACTATGTGTGCCCAAATAGATGGTGTAGCTATGGGATTTCCTCTAGGTTCAGTGCTCGCTAACGTTTTTGTAGATTTCTAAGAGAAACACATTTTTGATGGAATAAGCCCTAACATATTTCTGATACATAGCTAATACAGTCACGATCTTTGAATCTGCAGCCATGTGTAAGGATTTCCTTATACGTCTTAATATCCTGCACTCAAATTCACTTTTGAGATGGAGCAGTCTAACACATTTCCTTTCCTTGACTGCCTGTTGAGAAATCTGCTAATGCGTACTTCACTGCGGTATACCACAAGCTTATCTTCACCAGTCATTAGACATGTTGGGATTTGTATAGCTCCACGTGCTATAAGATTGGCTTTATCAACAATCTTGTAAATAGGGCCCTAGCCATTTGTTCACTTGGCATAGAAATAGAGCACAGCAAAGCTATCCTTATGCTTATTCTGATCAGATCATTGTTCTTTGTGTATCGCGCAAACTCGCAAATGGTTCAAAGGCCACAATGTTTGGATTTGAAAGTGCCCAGTCTTCCTCAATTTATTCTGGAAATGCAAAGTATCTCAAAAATCTAAACAAAGGTTAAGCGAGCCATATCATGCTGCTACTATGTAGTGCCTATGTGAGTGGTAATTTCCTGCTGCTGTCTGTCCTCCGACAGGATTTAAACTATGCTTCAGTTCTGCTGAAGGGCCATGAGGGCTCGAAACGTTGACTGATTTCTTCTCCGCCGATGCTGCCAGACTTGCTGAGTTTTTCCAGGTAATTCTGTTTTTATTTTGTTTTGGATTTCCAGCATCCGCAGTAGCTTTTAGCTTTTTGTTTTTATCTTTGTGTTTGATTGACTGCCACCTCTCTTCAAAAAAATGCCCTCTTGGAAGAAGTATGGTTCTGTCCTCCGACAGGATTTAAACTATGCTTCAGTTCTGCTGAAGGGCCATGAGGGCTCGAAACGTTGACTGATTTCTTCTCCGCCGATGCTGCCAGACTTGCTGAGTTTTTCCAGGTAATTCTGTTTTTATTTTGTTTTGGATTTCCAGCATCCGCAGTAGCTTTTAGCTTTTTGTTTTTATCTTTGTGTTTGATTGACTGCCACCTCTCTTCAAAAAAATGCCCTCTTGGAAGAAGTATGGTTCTGTCCTCCGACAGGATTTAAACTATGCTTCAGTTCTGCTGAAGGGCCATGAGGGCTCGAAACGTTGACTGATTTCTTCTCCGCCGATGCTGCCAGACTTGCTGAGTTTTTCCAGGTAATTCTATTTTTATTTTGTTTTGGATTTCCAGCATCCGCAGTAGCTTTTAGCTTTTTGTTTTTATCTTTGTGTTTGATTGACTGCCACCTCTCTTCAAAAAAATGCCCTCTTGGAAGAAGTATGGTTCTGTCCTCCGACAGGATTTAAACTATGCTTCAGTTCTGCTGAAGGGCCATGAGGGCTCGAAACGTTGACTGATTTCTTCTCCGCCGATGCTGCCAGACTTGCTGAGTTTTTCCGGGTAATTCTGTTTTTATTTTGTTTTGGATTTCCAGCATCCGCAGTAGCTTTTAGCTTTTTGTTTTTATCTTTGTGTTTGATTGACTGCCACCTCTCTTCAAAAAAATGCCCTCTTGGAAGAAGTATGGTTCTGTCCTCCGACAGGATTTAAACTATGCTTCAGTTCTGCTGAAGGGCCATGAGGGCTCGAAACGTTGACTGATTTCTTCTCCGCCGATGCTGCCAGACTTGCTGAGTTTTTCCAGGTAATTCTGTTTTTATTTTGTTTTGGATTTCCAGCATCCGCAGTAGCTTTTAGCTTTTTGTTTTTAAAAAGATGTTCTGCCCAACACATAATTGAGCATTGTCATGTATGAATTTCATTGCCACTGTGATGCCAGGTACATAGGCTGTACATACGGAAGATTGACTAATTGAATCAAACAGCATTGTCCTTCGGTTGTTTGACTTGCCTTCTGATCAGCACCTGTTTTTTTATGTCGTGTAAATTGCTGTGACTACTTGAAATTTGACATTCTTGCATTTGCTCTGATGAGTGCAAGAGGAAAAACTTTGGCAACATGTCTCTCTTTTCAACAATATTCGAGTTCTATACGACTAAGCAACAATTTGTAATACTATGTACTTTTGAAATTTTATCTCTAGTTGCAACTCTTCCAATTCCTTCTTGGATATCCTTACAGTTTAGTTTTGACCCTCCTCAGTAAAACCTGAGGCAAAGTGCTTAAAGCAGTTCTGCTCTGCCCTCACTTTGAAGTACAAGATGGCTCCTGGCATTTCTAATTGGTAACTTGATTTTTTTTTGAATATTATTTTACTTACCACTTATAAAATGTTTTGCAATATCCCTTTTTTATTTGCTAAACTTTATTACTTCCTTAAAATTAAAGCAAAATACTGCGAATGCTGGAGATCTGAAATGGAAACAAAAAGTGCTGGAAAAACTCAGCCAGTCAGGCATGTTCTGTGGAGAGAGAAATAGAGTTAACATTTCGAGTCCAATATGACTGTACTTCAGAAATGAAGAGAGAGACAGAAATGTGATGCATTTTATGCTGTTGAAAAAGTGGGAGGGTCAGGTGGAGAAAAAAAGAGAAGGCTGGGATAGGTTAGAGGATGGGGGAGTTTAAATTACAAAGATGTCATGGAACAAAAGGCAAAGAGAGTGGGGATAGTAGTAGTAAAGGAAAAATGCATTGGTCCAGAGTAGGTGTTAATAGCAGAATAAATGTCAGTGCTGTCTGATAGCAAAATACCAGAATGTGTTAATAGCAGAAAAAAGGTCAGTGTGGTCAAAGCAAAACATGAGAACAGGGTACAGACTGACATTAGGGGAAAAAAATATGAAATGGAGGATGAAGTTCACAGTCTGAAGTTGTTGAAATCAATGTTGAGCCCAGAAAGTTGTAAAGTGCCTAATCAGAAGATGAGGTCTTGTTCCTCAAGCTTGTGTTGGGTTTCTTTGGAACATTGCAGCAAGCCAAAGGCAGAAATGTGAGATAACAATAGAAAATGCTGGAAAAACTCAGCAACATCTGTGGAGAGAGAAACAGAGTTAACGTTTCAAGTCCCTATGACTCTTCCTCATAGCTGTGAGCATGAAAACATGGACTTAATTACTTCCTTTTTATACTTTTCAATTTTCTTAGATATTATCCCTCATTATTTCTCATATGTCATCTTTTAAACCTCATTTTTGCTTTAATACCTATCTATCTACTGAATCCAGACTTTTCTATTATTGTGATTGAAATGTATTTACTCTGTATCTCATCCATACTCTTGACTTGTGCGGGCATGAGGTTCATTCTGAAAATCACATCAAACCATCGAACAAGTAGTCGCACTCCGTAAGATTAGTACAATGATTAAGATCGGTCGGAGAGAGGGATCAGAGATTGGGGGTTACCATTGACCAGAAACTTAACTGGACTAATCGTATAAATACTGGCTCTAAGAGTAGGTCAGAGGCTGGTATTCTGTGGTGAGAAGCTCACCTCCTGACTCCCTAAAGCCTGTCCATCTACACGGCACAAGTCAGGAGTATGAAAGAATGCTGTCCGCTTGCCTGGATGAGTGCAGCTCCAACAACACGCAAGAAGCTTGACACCATCCAGGACAAAGCATCCTGCTTGATTGGCACCCCATCTACTACCGATGCACAGTGACAGCAGAATGTACCACACATGATCCACTGCAGCTACTTGCGAAGGCTCCTTTGACAGCACCTTCCAAATCTGTAACCTTTACCTCTTAGAAGAACAAGGGCAGAAGATGGATGGGAATACCACCACCTGCAAGTTCTCCTCCAAGCCACACACCATCCTGACTTGGTACCATTTCACTGTTACTTCACTGTCACTGGGTCAAAACCCTGGAACTTTCTCCGTAACAGCACTGTAGGTGTACCTGCAGCAGATGGACTGCAGCAGTTTAAGATGATTGCTCACCCACCACCACCTCAAGGTCAATTGGGGATGAGCAACAATTGCTGGCCTTGCCAGCAATGCCTACATCCCATGAGAGAATAAAATAAAGATTGAGAGAAACAACACTTTTTTTTTTATATATGTCACTTTTGATTTGCTGTTCCACATACTATTCTTTCCAACTAATTAATCCGGGTTCAGTCTTCATTCACCCCTCTGAAATTAGATCTTTTACAACCCATTGGCTTTTTAAAATTTTCAGTGTGAACCTAATTTAATCATGGCTGCTATTTCCCACGTGTCCTCCAAACTTTAGTCCAATTACTTGCCCTGTGTCATTGCCAAGTACCATATCGAGCACTGTGTCCTTCCTTGCACTAGGCTGATTATGGAAGCAGTCCAGATGTATTTTTAAGATTCTCATTTTGACCACAAACTTTCCTCAGTTTGATTCAGTGGTAGCATTCCTGTTTCCCCCAAAGTGCTGGATTCATCCTGAGGATGTGAGCACATAATCTAGGCTTGACTCTTTCATGCAGTAGAGAGAAAGTGCTAGATTGTCAGAAGTGCCGTCTATTGGCTGAGGTGTTAAACTGAGATCCCGACTGTGTTTGGGTAGATGTGAGAGACCCTATGTCTTTTTTTGTTAAAAGAACGGGGATCACCTCCAGTGTTCCAGCCAGGATCCTTCCCTCAACTAACACCAACCAAACAAACTAACTGGGCATTCATTTTATTGCTGTTTAGCTGACCTTGTGGTATTTAAATTGACCGTGTTTGCCTTAAAAAAAAACCCATGACAACTTCAAAAGTAATTAATTAGCTGTGAAGTGCTTTACAACACCCTGGATATGTGAAAGATCCTAATATACAAAATTTTGGGGTTTTTTTTTCATTCACTCTGCCATCAGACAGTTTAAGTCCCCAATTATTATCAGGTACAATGTTTGTTTTGCAGGGCCCCCACACAAATGTTAGATTTGGGCCTCTACGTTATATTCAACAAACATATCGACTGAATATAAAAAAAACTTGCATTTTGTTCCGAACACTCTACTCCTCTCGGTCTCCATGTTAACTGACATTCTTAATGGTTCCCTCCCTTTAAAAACCATCATCACAATCTCCCCTCCTCAAAAACTGACTGTCAACTCATCCATCCTTCAGTTATTTCCTATCACTAAGTTCCCTTGTCTTCCTGACATTCTTGAATTTATTATCTCATTGCCCATCTGTTCCAAACCTTCATGTTGAAAACCTCCAGCCCAGCTCCTCCTTGCTCATAGTTGCACTCATAGATGATGAGTTTTGTTACTATGGTATATTATCCCCCTTCATCCTCCTCAACCTTTTCAGTGTTTGACACATTGAAGTACAACGGGAGTGTGCCCCTCGCCCCCAGCGATATCGGCCTCGGCGACCATTGGTAAAGCATGCCCACCATGTCCAGGAGGCTGCAGATATCAGTAAGGACCTACCATGAGCATCTGAGTCTCCTGAGGTACTGGTGCTCAGACATGTCAAGAAAGCTGATCCTCTGCCTGTAGACCCTGCATTATGGGTTTTGCCTCCTTGGATATGATCTCAGTGTCTATTCCTCTGTCCTGTGGAAGGCATGTGGTTTAGGAAAAAACAGCTAGTACTGCTGCTGAGTTTGGAACATAAGAAGTTGAGTAGCAATAGGACATTTGGCTCCTCAAGCCTGCTCCACCTTTCAATAAGATCATGGCTGATCTGACTGTGGCCTTAACTCCACTTTCCTACCTGCCCCCTAAAACCCTTAACTCCCTTGTAGATCAAAAATCTGTCTAACTCAGCCTAAATATCTTTAATGACCCAACCTCCACTGCCCTTTGGAGTAGAGAATTCTAAAGATTAACAACCCTCTGAGAGAAGAAATTCCTCTTCACCTCCATCTTAAATGGGAGACCCCTTATTTTTAAACTCTGTCTTCTAATTCTAGACTCCCTGATAAGGAGAAATATCCTCCCAGCATCTACCCTGTCCAGCCCCTTCAGGATCTTTTATGTTTCAATAAGATCACTTCCCATTCTTCTAAACTCCAATGAGTATGGGCTAACTTGCTCAATCTTTCCTCATAAGGAAAGCCCTTGTCTCGGCCAGAGGACAGGAAGGAAAATGAACCTGTAATATTGCTGTGTGGAACTGAACCCAGGCAGTCTACCATTTCATCATCTTAACAGGGAGTAGCAGAAAGAGCTCTGTCCAGGTTAAGTGCCTGGCCCTCATCTACTCTGAACTGCTAGAGCATTAGAACCTCTGTATCTGTACCTTCAAGGCTACATGCCTTCTGCCCTTGTGGAAGTCCTCACTTCTGAAAAGTTGGATCACCCTGCAACAGTTTCAGCCTGCTAACCTCTGAAAGAATATGCTACTGGATTTTTAATTCTGGACTCTGGACTCACATGAAACCATAACTCTTATTTTTATCATGGTCTTGCCTTTTCTTTCCCTTATTCCTCTTTTATGGCATGAGTGCAGAAAGAGGCGAACATTGCGAAACCCCTTTCCCACGTTTTGTGTGTGTGCAAAATAAACCAAACCTCTTATTTTTACCTTATCTCGAGTTTACTGAGGGGCTATTAATAGAAGATTGGATAACTCTAAAACTGAAGGGTTGGGGAAAATACGCCACCCTTTATAAAGGGGGGAATCAAAAACACCTTTCTGTTTACAGGTGGGTAGTGAGGGGAGAAATCAGGGCTAGTTATATTAATTCCCCTCCCACCCTTCATCCCAGGAATCAACCTAGTGAAGCTTCTCGAACTGCTTCCAAGCAATTATATCCCCCCCTGAAGTAAGGACACCAAAACTATTCAGTACTGTAGATGCAGTCTCACTAAAGCCCTGTACAGCTGTAGCAACACTTCCCTAATTTTATACTCCTTTCCCTTTGCAATAAAGGCCAAAAATTCATTTGCCTTCCCAGTCACTTGTAGTACCTATATGCAAACATTTTGAGAGTCATGTACCAGAGCACCCAGATTCCTCTGTATCACAGATTTTTGCAGTCTCTCTCCATTTAAATAATATTCAGCTTTTCTGTTCTTCCTGCCAAAGTGGACAAGCTCACATTTTCCCACATTATACACCATCTGCCAAAGTTTTGCCCACTCACTTAGCCTATCTATACCCCTTTACAGACTCTTTGACCCAGATTTTCATGGAGTTGTGGCGACTCCACAGAGCTTCCAAAATGGCGGACGAACCCCTGATCCAGAAGTCCTGCCTCCATTTATGATGAATCCCATTTTCGCCAGTAGTAAAAAGGGGGCAGGGTGTGAATCTCACAGGTGGGAAACCTAAACACTTGAAAAGCCATTTGAACTCTGTGTATTGAGTTCAGCCAGACCCCATTTTTGCTGTAGCAAGTGCCTTAACCTGCAGTATGGGAATTATGAATTTTAAGAGTTTTAATTTTAAGCAAATGCTCTTGAAGGGTGGTTAAGGTCTGTAGAACTGTCATGATGTGACATTATTTAAATGCCCAGTCCTTTAAAAATTAAAAAGACACAGCCAGCCTGTGCCAGTGAGAGGTTAAAAAGAAACTTAAGCAGTGAAATTTTTAAATCTCCAGCCCTTTAAAATAAATGAAGGCTGCCATTGTCTGAGATGTTGACATTTCCCCAAGAGCTGTCATTGCTGCTTTCCACAGCCTATCATTATCTCAGTAGGGGATCCTAAATTTACAGTTTGATTGACAGTTCAAAGGGATTATTAATTTGGGTTATTTAATTAATTTGGGTTATGAATACGAGTCTTTGTTTTTTTATAAGGGATGAAGTATTTGACAGGATTTAAATGTTTTGAATGTTCTTTCAGGAATGAGAGTGTTTATTTTAACTACAGTAAAGGCCGGAATAGCTATTTAGACCTTTATTTTATTTCATCTCAACATGACTCCTGAGGTGTCCCCTTGGTGGATACTGGGTGAGTTGGCATGGAGGGTAAACAATGAAACCATGATGAGTCATACTCTGATGACACAAAATTCCAGTTTTAAAAGTTTTTAAAAATATATTTATTTTTTCACGGGATGTGAGCATTGCTGGCTAGGCCAGCATTTATTGCCCACCCCTGATTGCCCTTGAGAACTGGTGGTGAGCCACCTTCTTGAACTGCTTCAGGCCATGTGGTATATGTACACCCACAATGCTGTTGGGAAGGGAATTCCAGGATTTTGACCCAGTGGAGTGATGGAATGGTGATATATTTCCAAGTCAGGGTGGTGAGTGGCTTGGAAGAAAACTTGCAGGTGGTTGGTGTTCCCATGCATCAGCTGCCCTTGTCCTTCAAGATGGTAATGGCTGTGGGTTTGGAAGGTGCTGTCGAAGGAGCCTCAGTGAGCTGCTGCAGTGCATCTTGTAGATGATACATACTGCTGCCACTATGCGTCAGTGATGGACGGAGTGAATGTTTAAGGTGGTGGACGTGGTGCCAATCAAGTGGGCTGCTTTCTCCTGGATGGTGTTGAGCTTCTTCTCTTATTGGATTTGTACTCATCCCGGGAAAATGGAGAGTATTCCATCACACTCCTGACTTGTGCCTTGTAGATGGCGAAGAGGTTTTGCGGAGCCAGGAGGTGAGTGACAAACTGCAGAATTTCTAGCTTCTGACCTGTTGTTATAGCCACAGTATTTGTACAGCTTGTCCAGTTCAGTTTCTGGTTAATGGTAACCCGCAGGATGCTGTTAGAAGGGAATCATGATGGTAATGCCATTAAATATCAAAAGGGGAAAGTTAGATTCTCTCTTGTTGAAGTTGGTCATTGCCTGCCACATGTGGTGCAAATGTAACTTGCCATAGAGCAGCCCAACCTGAATGTTGTCCAGGCCTTGCTGCATACGGACACAGACTGCTTCAGTGTCTGAGGAATCGCGAATGGTGCTGAGCATTGAGCAATCATCAGCAGACATACCCACCTCTGACCTTATGATGGAGGGAAGATCATTGATGAAGCAGCTGAAGATGGTTGGGCCTAGGACACCACCTTGAGGAATCCCCCCAGCAATGTCCTGGGACTGAGATGATTGACATCCAGCAACCACAACCATCTTCCTTGGTGCTAGGTATGACTCCAGCCAGTGGAATTTTCCCCCTGATTCCCATTGACTCCAGCTTTGCTCCTTGATGCCTCACTTGATCAAATGATGCCTTGATGTCAAGGACAGCCACTCTCACCTCACCACAATAGGGGTTCCCCTTTTCGCTCAGAGACCCTCCCCACACTCAAGTTTGTGACACCAGATTTGCAAGTGTGTGGTTTGGACAAGTTTCTCCTGACAATTCAGAATTGCTTCATTGAATCACCCACAACCCCATAGCATAAAACGCAAAATTTAAAACAACCTATTCACAGTGCCCAATTCAAAGTCTCCATGACTCGGTTTAAACTTACAAAAAACATAGGCAAAACACCAAGGGCGGAATTGTCCCAGATTTGTACTAAGTGCGGTGGCGGGCGGGCAGGTAAAACGATGTTTTACCCACTGGCTGTGATGGCGGGTTTTCACACTGTATCATCATAAACCCGCCACGTTATTTATGCGTTCTCAGGAAACACACCGTTTCCATGGTGGATGGGCTCCGATTCGCCTGCCACGCTGTCGCTTTGCTGCTTCACCACGCCAGGTGCCAAGTTTAAAGTACAGCTGCGCTCAGTGCTTCCAGCCCAGGACTGCAGCAAAGAAGACATGGCCCCGAAAGGCAAGAAGACTGTAGCTCTTGAGCATCCTTTGGATGCCACGGAGGCCCCGCTGTGATGTCCTCTACCCCTGCTGTGGCCGCAGGAGAGGCAGCAATGTTACCACCACGGCTTGGTAGGCAATGGCAGTGGTGATCAGTGCCACTGCTGCACAGAAGAGGTTGGCCATCCAGTGCAAATAGAGGATGAATGATCTCATTCAGGAGCCAGGATAAGGCAACCATTTCAGCACTCTAAACTCACACACTGGAGCCCATCACACAATCAGTGGCATCTCACTCACTGCCAGCTCAAGGGACATCCCCACCCATTCTCTCTCACACACCCTCACATGTCCATCTGGCCTCATCTCCTCTGGAGACTGCTGCCTCAGGCATCATCATCTTGAGGCCACTTGCACAGATCAACATATGCCCCCACACACCCTGGGTTACCCTCCTTCCCCATTACAGCCCTCGCCTGCAGCCTCTTCCCTAGCCTGAGGCCATTTCTCCCCCTTCGCCAAGCAAGCCCTAGCCCTGCAGCCATTGAAAAGCCATCCACTGGTAGGCAGAGAACTACCGTGAGCCCCCTAAAAGTGATGTGATGTCTGTGAAGCCTGGCGCTGATGATTGCGAGCGCTCACTGAAGCAAGGTAGGCGAACAAAGCTTGAAGTCTGAGTGCAGTGCAGCCAGCCAAGTGCACCTCAGTATGTGCTGTTCTGAAACACGTTGGCAGGCAGGCAGGCCGAATAATGACATGCTGGCGTATTACAATGAGGTTCCTGATGGCGGGCTGCGTTCTCTGCCTTTGGCAGGCTGAGCGGGCTGCTTTTACGCTGTTGTGAAACTGATCGCGCCATATTGTCCTCTCTCGCCACCAAACACACCCGACACCGGCGGGCACGGAAAATCCCAGCCCACGTCTTGCCCTGAAACCTTAAGAAAAAACCTTCAGACCAATATCACCAAGATATGGCTGAAATTTACAATCCCCAACATGGCTGGTCTGACCGGTGTAGAATGTAGGCCTGAGTCAAGGAAAGAGGGTTAGGGCTGGTCACCAGCTGCAGCTTATTGTTTGTAATGTATCATTCCAATCATGAATTCAAAACATGACCATGGGTTTTGGAATTATGTTCCATAAACTTCCCAGTTGGTGGGGATTCCAATCCTATACCTCCTTGAGTTCAGCTCTTTTATCCATGCTTGGACCAAGGGTGCAATGATGTTAGGTGTGGAGTGGCCCTGGTGGAACCCAAACTGGGGGTCAATGAGCAGGTTATTAATGAATAAGTGCCACTTGAAAGCGCTGTTAACAACCTCTTCCATTTCTTTGCTGATGATCAAGAGTAGACTGATGGGGTGGTAATTGGCCAGATTGGATTTGTGCTGCATTTTGTGGATAGGATATACCTGGGCAGTTTTTCACATTGCTGGGTAGATGCCAGTGTGGTAGCTATACTGGAACAGCTTAGCTAGGGAAGCGGCTAGTTCTGCAGCACAAGTCTTTGGTTTCTTTATGTCATGTGGAGTGAATCGAATTGGCTGAAGACTGGCATCTGTGATACTGGGGACCTCCGCAAGAGACTGAGATGGATCATCCACTCGGCGCTTCTGGCTGAAGATTGTTAGAAATGCGTCAACTTTGTTTTTTCCATTGATGTGCTGGGCTTCCCCATCATTGAGGATAGTTGTGTAGCCTCATCCTCCAGTGAGTTGTTTAATTATCTACCACCATTCAAGACTGAATGTGGCAAGACTGTGGAGCTTAGATCTGATCCGTTGGTTATGGGGTCGCTTAGCTCTGTCTCTGGCACCCTGCTTCTGCTGTTTGGACTACGCAAGTAGTCCTGTGTTGTAACTTCACCAGATTGACACCTCATTTTTAGGTATGCCTGGTGCTGTTCTTGGCATGACCTCCTGCATTCTTCTTTGAACCAGGCTTCTTCCCTGGCTTGATAGTAATGGTAGAGTGGGGAATACGCCAAGCAATGAGGTTACAGATTGTGGCCGAATACAATTTTGCTGCTTCTGATGTTCCACAGAGCCTCATGGATGCCCAGCTAGATCTGTTCGAAATCTATCCCATTTAGCATGGTGTAGTGCCACAACATGATGGAGGGTTTCCTCAGTGTGAAGACAGGACTTTGTTTCCACAAGGACTGTGCGGTGGTCACTCCTGCTGATATTGTCACGGACAGATGCATCTGCGACAGGTAGATTGGTGAGGTTATGCCAAAGTTGTCAAGAGTCCCACTGTCAGAATAGCAAAAACCACAGAGTGATGCGCATGATAAGCCGAAGTTCCGCACTGGTAACTCTGGATTAGCTGAACTTGTCTGAATTTGTCATGTCACCACACTGACCATTCAGCGCAGAGTTAGACCACACAAGAGTGTGAAATCATGAAGTGCTGGGCAATCCATCATTTGACATCAGGATCTCCCTGGGAAAGGAAGTGCAAAGCCTGCAAGTATGGCTAAACTTGTAAGAAAGTTGTGTTATTGATGGGAGAGAACGTGAACTTGTTACAGCAAGTGGTGCGTAGGGAAAAGCGGACATCGCGAAGGAATGGGAGATTCCACCATTGAGTTTGCGCACTATTATGAAACAAGGTGAAGATCATGGAGCAGTTTGACAAGCAGGTATTCTCTCCAGCGAGGAAGAGCATGAGAAAGGCTGCTCCTGAGCCCGATGAATGCTCGCCTGCCTGTTTCCAACCGAAACCGCAAAGGCTGTAGAGATGCTCTGGGATTCGTACTGCAGCCCAAAAACACTGAAAACATGTTGGGCTGCATTGATGACATGGTGGGTTGTATCGTGCACGTTTGGAGACAACATACTAAGTAGAAAAAGATTATGAAGTTTCTCCAGAGCGAACTCTTGATATTTTTCAATGCAAAGCTCTGGCCTTTTACAAGGTCAGGCTATTGTAAGATATGAACAAATTGAATAAAGACTTTCCCACACTTACTGCTTTACTGTGTTTTCATGTGGCATTTTGAATCTGTTGTTTTTGACATATGCCTGCATATCTGGTTACATAGAGACTCACTCTTGTGGGAATGGGGCCTCCAAGGCTATCATGGAGCTCTGCTTAACATAAAAATTTGCAGGGGGAGGGGCGTCCCTCATATTCGATTCATCGGGATTTTATTGTAAGGACAAAGGGAGGTGGTTGGATTGGCAAGAGTTGGTATTAAGTTGGCATGGGGCTATAAGAGGCCATCGGGGTGGTTGAGGGGCATGAGTCAGTATGGAGGATATGTGGGGTCATTGTGGGTTGGTGCAGGAAATGTGTTGGCATGAGTGGGAATGGGGAGTGGGTGGGAGGTGAGGGGTTATGAGGGTGAGAGCTAAAGGGCCTAATATTTAACAAAACAACTGAGACAAAGTCTCAGAGAACCGAAGGAGACCTTTTAAACAACTCTCCTCAGCACTCGGCAGCCCCTATGGCTGCCTCCATTCTGCATCCCCCACCACCTGAGCAGATATCACGCTATTCAGAGCACCAAGGCTGGAAATTCCCTGACTCCAGCTACCCAACTTGCAAGTGAAAATTTGGGCCATTGTGTCTACTTAACAACTTGCTTTCCTACCTATATTTGTGTCATCAGCAAATTTAGCAACCATACACTTAGTCCTTTTGTCCAAGGCATTAATATAAACTGTAAATAGTTTGGGCCCCAGCACTGATCCCTATGGTACTCGACTAGTTACAGTTTGCCAACCCGAAAATGTCCCATTTATCCCGACTCTGTTTCCTGTTAGCTAACCAATCTTCTATCCATGCTAATATATTACACCCAACATAATGAGCTCTTTTGAATTTTGAATGAACATTTGATGTGGCCTTATCGCCTTTTGGAAATTCAAATACACTTCTACTGGTACCCCATTTTCTACCTTGCTTGTTATTTCCTCAAAGAACTCAAATAAATTAGGCAAACATGATTTTCCCTTTTCTATGTTTTATGATTTTCAAAGTGACCAGATATTATCTTATTAATAATGGATTCAAATATTTTCTATGACAGATGTTAAGTTAACTGGCCTATAATTTCCTGTTTCCTGCCTCATATCTTTCTTGAATGCAGAAACATAGAACCATAGAAAATAGAAGCAGGAGTAGGTCATTCGGCCCTTTGAGCTTGCTTCGCCTTTCAATATGATCATGGCTGATACTCTATCTCAATGTCATACTCCCGCTCTCTCCCCATACCCCTTGATGCCTTTAGAGTCTAAAAATCTCTCCATTTCCTCCTTAAGTATATTCAGTGACTTGGTCTCCACAGCCCTCTGTGGAAGAAAATTCCACAGGTTAACCATGCTCTGAGTGAAGAAGTTTCTCCTCATCTCAGTCCTAAATGGCCTACCCCATATCCTGAGATTGTGACCTCTTGTTCTAGAACCCCCACCCAGAGGAAACATCATCCCTGCATCCAGGTCTGTCCATCCCTGTCAAAATTTTATACGTTTCAATGAGATCCCCTCCCATGCTCCTAAACTCTAGTGAATACAGGCCTAGTCGGCCCAAGCTCTCCTCATTCGACAATCCTGCCATCCCATGAAGCAGTCTGGTGAACCTTCGCTGCACTCCCTGTATGGCAAGTATATCCTTTCTTAGGTAAGGAGATCAAAACTGCATACAGTGCTCCAGGTGTGGTCTCACCAAGGCCCTGTACAGCTGCAGTAAGACATCCTTGTTCCTGTACTCAAGTCCTCTCTTAACTGCTTGCTTCACCTGTATGCTTGCTTTCGGTAATTGGTGTACAAGGACACCCAGATCCCTTTTATACATCAACATTTCTCAATCTATCAACATTTAAATAATACTCTGCCATTCTGGTTTCCCTACCGAAGTGGTTAACTTCACACTTACCCACATTATACTGCCCACTCACTCAACATGTCTAAATCGCCTTGAAGCCTCTTAACATCCTTCTCACCACTCACATTCCCACCTAGATTTGTGTTGTCATAAAACTTGGAAATATTACATTTGGTTCCTTCATTCAAATCATTGATTTGTGTTGTGAACAGGTGGGGCCCAAGCATTGATCCCTGCGGTACACCACTAGTCGGTGCCTGCCATTTCGAAAAAGACCCATTTATTCCTACTCTCAGTTTCCTGTCTGCTAACCAATTCTCATCCATCCCCCAATCCCATGTGCTTTAATTTTGCACACTAACCTCTTATGTGGGACCTTATCAAAAACTTTCTGAAAATCCAAAGACACCACATTGACTGGTTCTCCCTTATCTATCCTGCTAGTTACGTCCTCAAAAAACTCCAGTAGGAATAGAGGTATTACCTTTGTGGTTTTCCAATTTCCTGAGACCTTTCCAGAATCCAGGGAATTTTGGAAGAATATAGCCAATGCATCCACTGTCTCTGCAGGTCATGAAAGGCCTTCTAAAAATGCAAATTCATGGTGTTTTAGATCTATGTGTTTTGTGTTTGTTGATTTTTAATGAACTCAGTTTAAATTGATAGTTATATGTGATCCTTTAAATAGTGAGGAGAAAGGTTAGAAGAAATGTATATACTAAGATAACTATTCGAACATAGAATACATTGCCAGAGGGAATAGTTGAGGAAAAGACCATTTCCATGAAGCATAATAAATCATTTGATGCAGAGGAAATGAGCATAGAAATTGTTTTTTTTGGATAGTTCTGATACAGAACTTTGTTTATTATTCTTCCACGCGATGGTATTGTTTATAGCACAATTATGTTCTTTTCAACCCAGTTGCAATTTCTAACAGTCATGTTAAACTTATAATTTATTTCTTCTTTCTTGATAATTTTCCAATTTTCTATCCTCCTTTTTCTGAAATCATTGATTCTTCGAAAGTTGCTGTGATTTTTATTCTACCTGGCCAAGTTCCTTGAATGTTGGATGTCCTTCGGTATCCTACCAAGTGGCTATTATTCACATTGTTATGATTGTAGACCAGACCTCAAAGTTTTTGGTAAGATCCAGTTAGGGACCAATAACATTTTGTTTTAGACAAAGTTTGAGATTCAAGGCACCTGCTAAGTAAATAATGCCACAAGATTCCATGGATTTTGAACAAACAAAAATAAGCTTCATTATACAAGGTCAAAAAGTTAAACAATTTACAATATCTATCTTGTACTCTAACATTCAGGATAAATATGAGTTACATGTGAATTAACAGACAAACTGTGGTCAAACACACCACACTGCACAATAAATGGCAGATGCAACCAAGACAGATTCCACAGATTTCTCAACGATCCACCCAGAAGTCATTAAATACTGTAAGTCAACCAATTTCATTGAAACTCTCTCACACGAGGGATTCTAGTCAAAAATAAAAATACCTGGAAAAACTCAGCAGGTCTGACAGCATCTGTGGAGAGGAATACAGTTAACGTTTCAAGTCCGTATGACTCTTCAACAGAACTAAGGAAAAATAGAAGAGAGATGAAATATAAGCTGGTTTAAGGGGGGGTGGGGGGGGGGGTGGTGGGATAGAGGGCTAGTGATAGGTGGAGATTGCCAAAAGATGTCATAGACAAAAGGACAAAGAGGTGTTGATGGTGGGGATATTAGCTAAGAACTGTGCTAATGGTGACATTAAGGGTAGAAAGCAGGATGAGCAAGTGACAGATAGTGGGGGTGGGGTGGGGGGGAAGGGATCGAAATAAGCTAAAAGGTAGAGATAAAACAATGGATGGAAATACATTTAAAAATAATGGAAATAGGTGGGAAAAGAAAAATCTATATAAATTATTGGAAAAACGGGGGATTGGAAAGGGGGTGGGGATGGAGGAGAGAGCTCATGATCTAAAGTTGTTGAACTCTTCAGTCCGGAAGGCTGTAAAATGCCTAGTCGGAAGATGAGGTGCTGTTCCTCCAGTTTGCGTTGAGCTTCACTGGAACATTGCAGCAGGCCAAGGACGGACATGTGGGCATGAGAGCAGGGTGGAGTGTTGAAATAGCAAGTGACAGGGAGGTCTGGGTCATGCTTGCGGACAGACCGAAGGTGTTCCGCAAAGCGGTCACCCAGTCTGCGTTTGGTCTCTCCAATGTAGAGGAAACCGCATTGGGAGCGGCGAATGCAGTAGACTAAATTGAGGGAAGTGCAAGTGAAATGCTGCTTCACTTGAAAGGAATGTTTGGGCCCTTGGACGGTGAGGAGGGGGGAAGTAAAGGGGCAGGTGTTGCACCTTCTGCAATTGCATGGGAAGGTGCTGTGGGAGGGGGTTGAGGTGTAGGGGGTGATGTAGGAGTGAACCAGGGTGTCCCGGAGGGAACGATCCCTGCGGAATGCCGCCGGGGGGGGGGGTGAAGGGAAGATGTTTTGGTGGTGGCATCATGCTGGAGTTGGCGGAAATGGCAGAGGATGATCCTTTGAATGCGGAGGCTGGTGGGGTGATAAGTGAGGACAAGGGGAACCCTATCATGGTTCTGGGAGGGAGAGGAAAGTGTGAGGGCGGATGCATGGGAGATGGGCCGGACACGGTTGAGGGCCCTGTCAAGCACCGTGGGTGGAAAACCTCGGTTTTGGAAGAAGGAAGACATGTCAGAGGAACTGTTTTTGAATGTGGCATCATCAGAACAGATGCGACGGAGGTGAAGGAGCTGAGAGAATGGGATGGAGTCCTTACAGGAAGCGGGGTGTGAGGAGCTGTAGTCAAGATAGTTGTGGGAGTCGGTAGGCTTGTAATGAATATTGGTGGACAGTCTATCACCAGAAATTGAGACAGAGAGTTCAAGGAAGGGAAGGGAAGTGTCAGAGATGGACCATGTGAAAATGATGGAGGGGTGGAAATTGGAAGCAAAATTAATAAATTTTTCCAGGTCCAGACGAGAGCATGAAGCAGCACCGAAGCAGTCAGCGATGTACCAAAGAAAGAGTTGTGGGAGGGGACCGGAGTAGGACTGGAACAAGGAATGTTCCACATACCCCATAAAGAGAAAGTCATAACTGGGGCCCATGCGGGTACCCATAGCCACACCTTTTATTTGGAGGAAGTGAGATTATAGTCTTCACCTTCGAAGATCTCGCCTTGGAATTCTCTCCAAAAGTCACTCTAACTTGGATGGTGTCAATGAGAGAACCCTCACAGGGTTTCAGTTTCATCTTACAGGATTCTGTACTCATAGGTTCCTGAGTATGTATTCCAACAACTCACAGGCACATCTTCAGCTCTTTAGTTGTGCCAAGCAGATCACTACTGCTCCAAAGGCCTGCAGAGTGGAGTCACCAACCTTCTGCCCTCTCTCCCATTGCCAGGGCTTCCCCTGAGCACCCCCTCTCCCATTTGCCAGGGCTTCCACTGAGCCCCCTGTCTCCCATTTGCCAAGGCTTCCCCTGAGCCCTCTTCGTTTAAAGTCTGCTAATCATAGTCCTTTTCTTGTTTGGAGTCTCTTTCTCTGCTCCTCTCTTTTTAGCTTAACTGAGACCTCTTCCTGTCCCTGTCCCCTGCCTGGGACTTGTCTTTTGGGACTTCTCCCTGTCCCCTCTCCCCTTGGGACCTCTTCCTGTCCTTTGCCTGAGACACTTATTTTCAATGGCACTCTGCTCCCGGTCACATGACACGGGTTTTCATGCCGTTTTTTCTTTTCTGCGCAGACAAACTGGGCCCCTCCTTGGCCAAAAGAACTTACAATGCTGAATTGTGCGTGTGCAGCCTGCTCCTGGTCTGCACATATGTGGAAACTCTGTGGTCTGCCAGGGACTTGGATTTCCCATCCTCTGCTCTCGATGAGGAGGTAAGTTGGCTTTCATAACAACTTGTCAAGCCAATCTTTGAAACTTTGATATGAGCAAATAATAAAGCTTTTTAAACATGAGTTCTGTTTTATTCCTTTTTATTTTCGCTTTTGCCTGAACTACTAACAACATTACCCACTTAGCTAATGTCCATTCTAGATAGAATCTTTTTCTAGATGGTGTCAACACATTAGATGGGCTGGTATAGATCTTCAGGCAACTATTTGGAGGCATATTATTAACTCTTATGGTCATTTGCTTGATATGCAATAAGCTCCCAAGTTTTGTTTGTTTTAGTCAAATTTTGCCATGATTTTACATGTTCTTTTAATTGTTGGGCCACTTATTTTTCCATTTCATAGAGAACTTTGTTGTGATCATTGGTTATGGAGCCACTTAACTCTACCCATAGTCTATCTTTAATTGCTGGCCTGCAACTTACCCTGGCTTCACTAGGTTTGTGCTTCAGTCTAATGTGTGCCAGGTGATGCTCCTGGCATGCATGTTAACAATCTCCATTGAATCATGGTCGGTTTCCAAACTTAATGTTGATGGAACATTGAAGAACACTATGTCCTTCAGGACTTGGCCAGCTCAGTCAGTTGTGATACCACTGAGTCACTTGGTAGACCTTGACATCCCCCCAGCTGAGAGTACATTTGTACCATTGCTTCTGTCAAATGGTGTTCAATATGAACTACTGGTTCATGAGCTGCTAGAAGAACAGTAGATGATATTAAGCAGGTCATTCCTTTGTTTGGTCTGAAGCTATGAAACTTAATAGTGTATCTTCTGGAGCCATGTCTATATCCTGTGTCGTCATCTTGAGTGGATCTATCCAGTCAATGGGAGAGGACATGGAAGGTGCTGGAGGAGTCTATTTTGTTGATTGATGGAAATAGTTTCGTGTGTGCAACTATGTCAAGTTGGTTCTCCCAAATGGAGCACCGTTCCACAGATGTTAGTAACTTTGCAGAGCTGACATTGTAGAGAATCTTGTCCTGATCTGATACTTATAGATTTATCCAATTTTAATTTTATATCCTGTTTCATAGCAGTTATTTTACTATTGAGTAGCTTCACATGCACTTCAAATGCATTTAGTCTTTCATATATTCTGCTCCTTGTTTTTATAAGGCAGTTCTAATTTGGGTATAAAGCAAGTTAACATTTTGAATTGTATTTTCTTGTGTCGGTGATAATGTGATTCAATTAATGTTGTAAAAATATTCACTTAGTTCAATTATGATCCATATTTGAATTTAGATTGAAGCAAACATTATTTTGTTTTGTGGGACAATGGATTTATGCCTTTTAATGTAGGTGGAAAAAGTCTCTAAGTTTAAGAAGCCATGTGTATGAGAAACCATGTGCACTGGTTTAATTTGTAACCCACATGAAATATATAAACTAATTTGAAAGCTGCCTAAATTATTTAACATTAAAAATGTCTGCCATGCTGGAAAATCATATTTGGAAGTGTCACATGGCTTATGTCACACCTGCATCTTATTAACTTACATCATTCATAAAGCAGCAACAAATTGTGTTTCTGATGATTAAACTTGTGTGACTGCGAAAAAAAAACCAATGACAACTGACTAACCTTGCTTCAGCAAAAGCAGCCCACAGTTGGCTTCAAGTTGCGCATACTTAGAGTAAACTTTGGCATTAAAGGGGAAACTCTTTCGAGTTATCAACAGTCACAGATTGCATCACTTTCGAGTACAATCACAGTTCTTGGTTTCCGGGAGTGGGACATGAACCCACAACCCTCTGATTCAAATGCGAGGGTGCTATGAACTGAGCCACAGCTGAAAGTGCATAAAGCACAACTGCACCTTAACAGCAGCAGACCATCCCTTTAAGCTTATTAGGAAAAGGACATCGAGATGTAAACTCTTCCCACCTTGTGTAATCCATTGCATGACATGGTTTAATGCAGGCTTGTCCAACCTTTTCGCGTGGGGGGCCACATTTTCCATTTTTCTCACTCGTGGGGTGGGGGGTTTGGGGGGGGAGGGGTTGTGGGGTGGGGTGGTTGGATGGTGGCAATGAGCAATTTTGGAAAGATAAGGCTTGGCACATCAAGCATGAATTTCAAAAAAATATACAGCTGACGAATGAAAAGAAATAAATTGCTGAACAAAAAAAAATTGATAACTAAAAATGAGTAATAAATAAAGACAACCATTAGAGTGTGAAAGGGTGTGTGTGTGTGTCTGTCTGTCTGACGCTCGCTCACTCACTCACACACAGTCACTCACTCGTCCGCTTGCTCACTCCCCCCGCCCGCTCCCATGCTCGTTGCTGTCTTGCTCGCCCATTCGAACGCTCGCTCGCCTCATATGCTCGCTCACTGGCCTTGTCCGCTCGCTCACTAAATCAGCTGGGGGTGTGGTGGTAGGTATGATGAAAGTGGAGGAGAGGCCTGAGGCCTAGCGGCACCCGAATGCGGGCGCCCGTGGGGCGATCCAGGAGGAACACAGCCAGAGCTGGGAGAGAAGGGTCGGGGCTGGAAACAAGCGGCCGAAGCCGGGGCAGAGCACTGGGAGTTGTGGGAAAGTGGCCAGGGCCACGGGAAAGCATGGTGAGCAGAGGCCCCGTGCACTCTGGAGTGTGTCTATCGTCAGATACTTGCAGTTCCCAGTGTGCGCTGCTCCTTCAGTCACAGCCTGTTTCTCCCCTATATTTGCTGCTGATAGGTTCACATTGGCAGCGAATGTGGGAGAGAAACAGGCTGTGATTGGAGGAGTAGTCCCCTGTAGAAATCTTCAAACTCACTGACCCCTCTTACTAGCACTTTCAGCAATCAATCCAGGGGCCACAGAGAGGGACTTCATGGGCTGTGGGTGGACAAGCCTACTGTAATGGTTCTGTTGTGATGTAGTATATCACTGAGATATCATAAGCAATGCCACAGGAGGAATAATGGCTTTTTCAAATAGGGTTGTCAAAGCCTTGTACAGTTCCTGTTGGTGGAGACATTTTGCCAGTTTGATGTCTGTATACACCTAAAGCCACCTATTGCACTAGTGTAGATCAGGTGGCGAGGACTGGAAATTGGGCAGGAGTTCAGTTTAACTGGAACTGCACCCACACGAACACCCTCCCATTTGTCTGCAGTCATTTCTGGTCGTGGGGAAAGCACCTCCCTTGTACAGATATGTGCAAATGACATGCTGCTCGCACGTTTTCTGTCGGTTGCAGACTATTAGTGCCAGAATAAATGGGGCTTCCAGCATTATTGGGCACTAGAAAAAAAGGCAATTTAACAAGGCCAGAAGCTATATTTGTGGAAACTTAATGACTTCATTTTTTTGGAGGTTTTTATTTTCTTTTAAATTTGCTGTGTCAAGCTGTCATGCCTGCATTTTGAACCATTTCCTGTAGGCTGTCATTTTCTTTCTATCCTTCATTTCAGAAAGGGCACAATGGATTTCCATCCATCGATATTTTCCATGTATCTTTTGTATTTGAAAGAAGAGGAGAGGCAATGGAGGGATGTCTGGGTGTACAGAGAGCATGCCACCCTCCCACAAGTATCTCACATCAGAATGTATAGGTGGAGATGCTTCTGCATCCAACTGGCTCATGAGCAGTGCTTGTGGAGGTTTGGCTGAATTATGGCATGGCATTCATTCCAAGCTACAGCTCGTCCCCTCTACAGGCATTAAACTGCTGGCAACAGTAATGGTCACAACCTGCCTGAAATGCAATGCAATGGGCTTATTTTAAGCTGCTACTGAAAATATTCTCAGCATATCCCAAAGCATTTAACAGCCAGTGAAGTACTTCTGAAGTGTAGTCACTGTTGGACTGTAGGGAAACACAGCAGACGAGTTGCAAAAAACCGTGGTCCGACTTTTTCGTTCCCAGTTCGGGAGCGCAGTATCGTGACAATCCCCGGCTCTGCAAACCCAACCCGGGAGAAAGTACCCTGGAAGCTCAGACTTTCCTACAGGGCAGGGCAGGTGAAAATGGAAGTCATGGCGGGCGACTCCGGAAACAGTGTGGAGACTGCTGGGTGTGGAGGCGGGCTGGACGCAATGCTTACCTTGGTACTCCAGCACTTTATTGAAGTTTTTTTAAAAAAAAGACAATAAAATATAAATCAGCCCTAATTCCTCACCCACCCACCCACACTTCCCATGCCATCTCATGTCCTGCACCAGCCCCTCATGGCTCTTATAGTTTTCATGACGACCTATGCCCCACACCCACCTCCATGGCTCTTTATAACCCCTATGCCAACTTAGTACCAAATTATGCCCTGTCACCTACCACACTTTGCTCTTACACCTACCATGTCAACCCACTCAGTATCCCGATGAGCAGACTTGGGACCCATGCTGAGATGGGATAAAATAAAGTTCTTAAATGTCTGTTGAAGAATTCACTATTTTTAACCAAAACACTCTCATTAATAAAAACCCATTTGCACATTTAACTTCCTTTAATTCTGTTAAAAAGAAGCACTGGAATTCATAGACCCACTGCAAAGAGTTTACCACTACTTGGATCTGTCAATCAAACTGTGAAATGACAGGCAACCCACTGTGATGATGAAAGGTTGTCAAATCAGCCATGCAGCACTAATCCTGTATTGACAACCCTCAGGCTTATGTGAAAATTTGCCCAGGTATGTCCTGTCCACAGAAAGCAGCACAAATCACAGAAAGCAGCACAAATCCAATCTGGCTAATTATCGCCACAACAGACAACTCTCCATCATCGGAAAAAATTATGTAAAGTGTAGTAGACAGTGTTATCAAACAGCATTCACTCAGCAATAACCTACTCACTGACACTCTGTTTAGATTCCACCAGGGCCACTAAGCTCCTGACCTCATTACAGCTTTGGCCAAATGTGGACAAAAAGAGCTGAGCTCAAGAGGTGAGGTGAGAGTAACTGCCCTTGTCATCAAGGCAGCATTTGACTGAGTGTGGCATCAAGGAGCCCTAGCAAAACTGGAGTTCATGGGAATCAGGGAGATAAGGGCAGGTAAAAACTCTTCACTGGTTAGAGTCATACCTAGCACAAAGGTATATGATTGTGGTTGTTGGAGGTCAATCATCTCAGTCCCCGGGTATTGCTGCAGGAGTTCCTCAGGGTAATATCATAGGCCCAACCATCTTAAGCTTCTTCATCAATGACCTTCCCTCCATCATAAGGTCAGGATGGGGATGCTCGCTCATGATTGCACAATGTTCAGCACCATTTGCGACAACTCAGGTACTGAAGCAGTTTGTGTCCATATGCAGTAAGACCTGGACAACATTTGGGCTTGGCTGAAAAGTGGCAAGTAACATTCACACCACACAAAGACCAGGCAATGACTGTCTAGAGAGAATCTGACCATTTACCCCTGACATTCAATGACATTACCATTGCTGAATCTCCCATTATCAACATCCTGGGGATTACTATTGACCAGAAATTGAACTGGACAAGCCATCTAAGTACTGTGCCTACAGCACTGTGGGTTTAGTTACCACTTGGACTGCAGCATTCAAAAAGGTTGCTCGCCACCTTCTTCTCAGGCAATTAGGGATAGGCAATAAATGCTGGCCCAGCCAGCGACAGCCACATCCAGTGAAAGAATAAATTAAAAAAGAGGGAAATAGCAAGCATTATTTTTTAACACTGCAGACAATTTTCTCAAATATTTAAAGGGCAGGAGTTTTAAATGCCTTGACAGTTCCTAGTGACAGCTGTTTTGACAGTTCCAATGAGTTTAAGCATTTTTTACATACATTCGTGTCTACTTAAAACAATTCCAAAGGGCAGCTGGCCTCTCCCAAAGGGCACTCCAAAGGTGTCCCGGGACCATAAGCAAAAGGATACCTTTATCTCCCCAAAGAACTCTGGCAGCTTTAGACCTCTCCTACCATGTCTGAAGTGCACAAGTCTTGTTTTGGACATCCCACTAGCGGAAACCAGATCAGCCTGAGGCAGCTGCACTTCAACATGTGTTGCTGCCTTCGTGAACCACAGATGTGCACATTAGAACCACTCCCATTTTCTCCTCTGCCCTCTGTGAAAATGGTAGGTGCTATGTTCAGGGGCAGGGCTTCTGCCCTCGGGCCTCCATGGCCATTTTCGCAAACGTGGAGAGGCTCTCCGTCTTTTCAAAACTTCAGACCTATGTCACACACATAGCAATGGGATAAATAATCAGTTAATCTCTTTTGGTGCTTAATTGGGATTAGTTAAGTGTTAGCCAAGACACTGTGAACTTCCTATTCTTCAAATAGTAGTGTGGAACCTTTTAATCCACCTAAAAAGACAGGCAGGACTTTGGTTTGATATCTTACCTGCTCACTAGTCATTTGGGGAAATTGAATTGAACAGAGCAGAGAAATTGTAACTGCAATCTCAACGATCGACTACAGGATAAAACATAAAACTCAGGGGCCTAATGAAAATGCCATAGCCTCATTAACAAATGTGGATATTTTAGCAATCATCTGCATTTTATTTCTCGTGGTGTATTTACTTATACCTCAGTTTGAACAACAATAACTTGTACTTAAAAATCACCTTTAATGGAATAAGGCATCCAAAGGCACTTCACGGGGAAATTATAAAGCAAAATTTGACACCAAGCCGCTTAAGGAGACATTAGGCCAGATGGCCAAAAACTTGGTTAAAGAGAGAAGTTATAAGAAGTTTCTAAATGAGATAAGTGAGGTAGAGAGGCTTAGGAGGAAATTCCAGAGCTTAGGGTCTAGGCAGCTGAAGGCACGGCCACTAGTGGTGGAGCTATTAAAACTGGTAATGTTCAAGAGGCCAGAGTCTGAGGAGCGTAGGTATCTCAGATGGTTGTGGAGCTGGAAGAGATTGCAGAGATATGGAGGGGTGAGGTCATGGAGAGATTTGCAAACAAGGATGAGAATTTAAAAATCAAGTCAGCAAGCACAGAGGCAACGGATGATTAGGATTTGGTGCAAGTTAGGATACAGGCAGCAGGGCCTCGGATGGAGGGCAGACATGAGAGAAGTGCATTAGAATAGTCAAGTCCGGGTGTAATAAAGGCATGGATGAAGGTTTTGGCACAGGTGAACTGAGTCAGGGGCAGAGTTATGGAGAACAAGAATCGGGCCTTATTGATGTATGGATAGCTCATTTTGGGTCAAATATGACACTGAGGTTATGAACATTCAGGTTCAGTCTTGGACAATTGCTAGGGAGAGTGATGGAACTGGGGGCTAGGGAACAGAATTTGTGGTGGAGATCAAAGACCAATGTTTAATTGGAATGAATTACTGCTCATCCAGTACTGGATGGCAGACGGGCAGCCAAAGTTTATAGTTAGTGGAGAGTTTGAAAGAGATGGGATGTGGTGATGAGGTAAAGCTGGGTGTCATCAGCTTATTGTGAAACTGACATTGTGTTTTTGGATAATATCACTGAGAGGCAGCATGTAGATGCGATTTAGGAGAGGGGCAAAGATAGACCTTTGGGCTTCACCAGATGTAACCCTTAGGGAGTGGGAAGAGAAGCCATTGATGGTGATTCTCTGGCTACAATTACATAAGAATGAAACCCAGCAGGTGCAGCTCCACCCAGCTGGATAATGTTGGACACACTTCAAAGGTTGATGGTGTGATTAACTGTCTCAAGTGGTGTAGATAGGTTGCAAAGTATAAAGAGGAATGGTTTGCCTTTGTCATAATCACATAAGATGTCACTTATAACTTTGGAACTCTCTTCCTCAGAGAGCAGTGGAGGCAGGGTCATTGAGTATTTTTAGGGCAGAGGTACATAGATTCTTGACTAACAAGGGAGCCAAAGTTTATCAGGGGTAGGCGGAATGTGGAATTGAGGCCACAATAAGAGTAGAGCAGGCTTGAGGGGCCGAATGGCCAATTCCTGCTCCTAATTCATATGTTCATGTGTCTGTTTGTCTGTATGTTCATATGTGATTTTGATGTAAATAAAATGGCAGGGTGGAAACTTGTTTGGAGGGATTCAATCATGGAGTTCTGGGAAAGATGAATATTGAATTGGGAGGTGACAACACGTTCATGGACTCTGGAAAGGAAAGGAAGGATGGAGATGGAGCAGTATTTTGCAAGGACAATGGTCAAGAGTTGTTTCTTTTGAGGCAAGAACTTATGGCAGATTTAAAGGAGAGAGGAACAACAGCTAAAGAAAGAGAATTGCTAACAATATCAGCCAGGAGAGGAAATTGGGTGGTCAGGAGTTCAGTAGGAATAGGGTTGAGCGAGCAGCAGTGGGCCTCATGAGCATGGATAATGGAGATGGGAGAAAAACTAGAGAAATATGCTAGGGCAGGGGGGAACCTTAGATAATGTTTGGCCTGGTGGATGCACCTCAAAACCCTACAACCACAGTTTCAATGTACTGCTATATACAAGACTACAAGTAAACACTTGTTCAAGCCCTAAAAGGATCTTTTGGGCAAATGCCTGCCTGTCCTTTCCCTCACAGAATTGACCACCAGTGTGAATAGGGTCAAGCGAGCAGGAGGTAGATGATGGTGGGGGTGACTTATAACACTAAGTATGACACTGAGCCACATAAAGAGATATTCAGTCTGATGACCAAAAGCTTGGTCAAAGAGGTATGTTTTAAGGCGTATCTTAAAGGTGAAAAAAGAGAGGTAGAGAGGCAGAAATGTGGGGAGGGTATTCCAGAGCTTGGGGCCTCGGCAACTGAAGGCACAATGGTGGAGCAATGAAAATCGGGAACGCACAAGGGGCCACAATTAGAGGAGTGCAGAGATCTCGGAAGGTTGTGGGGTGGAGGAGATTACAGAGATTGGGAGGGACAAAACCATGGGCGGAGTTGAAAACCAGATGAGAATTTTAAAATCAAGACATTGCTCGACCGGGAGCTAATCTAGGTCATTGAGCGCAGGGGTGATAGTGGAATGCGACATGCTGCAAGTTATGACACAAGGTAGCAGAGTTTTGGATGACCTTAGGTTTATGGAGGATAGAATGTGGGATAATTTGTATAATGAAAATATTCGTAGAAAGATTGAAGACCTTCCTCGATTATTAGTTGGAGGCCACGACATTAATAAAATGAGGTAGATACCGATGACACCCTTTTTATTGCTGACTCTGAAGAGAAACTGCAAAAGATTTTGGATAGAGTAGTGAGTGAAAGTAAGGATAAAGGGCTGAGGATAAATTGTAAGAAAACAAAATGTCTCATAGTGTCCAAAGAGAAAATCATACCAGAATGCAATATCACAGTGAAGAATGAAAAGATCAAACCAATAGACAAATTTTGTTACCTAGGAAGTGTGTTAACATGAGATGGAAAGTGCGACCAAGAAATAAGGTGAAGGATTGGAATGGCTAAGATGCATTTCAAAAAATGAAAAAGATTATGATCTAAAAATTAGCCATGTAAACAAAGCTGAGAATCCTGGATTGCAATGCAGAAATTTTGACGAACGGTAGCGAGTGTTGGACTATCAGCGAAGCAATGCAGAGAAGAATTGAGGCTACATAGATGTGGCTTTTAGGATGAAATAATGAAGATATCTTGGAGAAGTCACACTACTAATGAAGAGGTGCGAGCAAAATATGAGACCAAAAGAACTTAAAAGGGCAAGTGGAATTTCTTGAGCATGTAGTAAGAACGAATGATTTAGAATGTCTGATGCTGATGAGAAAGATCAATGGTAAAAGAGATCTAGGTAGATAAAGAACAACCTATTTAAAGAGCGATGAAACTGGATGAATATACCACCAATGAAACGATCCACACCTTTAGAGCAAGATTAACTTGGAAGTCCATGGTCACCAACGCCCACTCAGGACATGGTACCTGAAGAGAGAGAGAAAGTGAGAGACCAGCCAGGAGTACATTGGAGTCTAGAGTTGAGTCTAGAGGTAACAAAGGCATGGATGAAGGTTTCAGTAGCAGATAAGCTGAGTCCAGGGCAAAGCCTAGCAAAATTACAGAGGTGAAAGTAGGCGTCTTAATGTTGGTATGAACATGAGGTCGGAAGCTGGATTGAATGTGATACCGAGGTTGCAAACATACTTGCTTAATCTCAGACGGTTGCCAGGGAGAGAGATGGAGACAGAGTTTGGAGCCGAGACCGAAAACAATGGCTTCAGCCTTCCCAATATTTAGTTGGAGGAAATTGTGCATCCAGTAGTGAATGTCGGATAAGCAGCCTGATAATTTAGCAACTCATGGGCAAAATGACCTCTGAAAGGGCATGAGGGATGGACGAGAAACTAGAAAAAGGTACAAGTTCAGGGCGAGGGCACTGGGGAGCCTTGGAGACATTTGGCTCAGTGAGCCGGGGATGGGAGGAAAGGGCAGAGGTTGCTGATCAGATGGTCTCGATCTTGGCGAAAAAGGAATGGAGGAGCACCTTTCATGTTTGGCTGGAGGTAAGGGTAGAGAAGATGAGGGAAAGGGACTTAGGAGACAGCCTGCAGTAGAGAAAAGATACTGAAACAGTCCATGTTCATATGCAGCAAGTCAACATTCAGGCTTGTGTTGATAAGTGGCAAGTTACATTAGCGCCACACAAGTGCCAGGCAATGAGCATCTCCAGCAAGAGAGAATCCAACCATCTCCCCTTGACATTCAGTTGTATGTGCAATTCTCATCCCCAGAAAGCAGTGGTAGCTGGGTCAGTGAATTTATTCAAGGCAGAGTTACACAAATTTTTGATAGACATGGGAGTTGAGAGTTATGGAGGGTAGGGGGGTGCAGGCCACAGAGTGAAGTTGAGACCACTACCAGATCAGCCATTATCATATTGAATGAAGGAGCAATCTTGAAGGGCTAAATAACCTACTCCTGCTCCAAAGTCCTGTGTTCCTATGTTCAATGCATTAGCATGGCTAAATCACCCACTGTCATTATTGACCAAAAACTGAACTGTAAAAATACTGTGCCTTCAAGGGCAGGTCAAAGACTGGGAATTCTGCAGCGAGTAACTCACTTTCTGACTTCCCAAACCCTGTTCACCATCTACAAGGCTCAAGTCAGGAGTGTGATGCAATATTCTCCACTTAACTGGATAAGTGCAGCTCCAACAACACTCAAGAAGCTTGACACCATCCAGGACAAAATAACCCGCTTCATTGGCACCCCATCCACCATCTCAAACGTTCACTCCTTCCGCCTCCGAGTCTGTGTCAGCACTGTGCACCATCTACAAGATGCACTGCAGCGACTCACCAAGGCTCCTTCGACCTCACCTTTTAAACATGTGACCTCTACCACCTGGAAGGACATGGGCAGCAGGTACATGGGAACACCGCCACCTGCAAGTTCCCCTCCAAGTCACACACTGCCCTGACTTGGAACTATAACGCTGTTTTTTCACTGTCACTGGTTCAAATCCCTGAAACTCCCTTCCCAACAGCACTAATTCATTTACCAGTACCACTTGGACTACAGCGGTTCAAGAAGGCGGCTCACCACCGCCTTCTCAAGGGCAGTTAGGGAATGGGCAATAAAAGCTGGCTTAGCAAGTGATGCCTACATCCGTGAAAGAATTTTTAAAAATCCAGGGTTAACTTTTGCATTTTATGGTGATTCTGGAAGAGTAATCATTTTTTAAAAAATTAATTCACAGGATGTGGACTTTGCTGGTTGTGCCAGCATTTATTGCCCATCCCTAGTTGCCCATGAGAAGGTGGTGGTGAGCTGTCTTATTGAACCACTGCAGCCCATGTGGTGTAGGTACACCCACAGTGCTGTTAGGAAGGAAGATCCAGGATTTTGACCCAGCGACAGTGAAGGAACGGCGATATATTTCCAAGTCAGGATGGTGAGTGACTGGGCGGGGAACTTACAGGTGGTGGTGTTCCCATCTACCTGTTTCCCTTGCCCTTCTAGATGGTAGTGGTTGTGGGTTTGGAAGGTGCTGTCGAAGGAGCCTTGGTGAATTCCTGCAGTTCATCTTGTAGATAGCACACACTGCTTGCTACTGTGCGTCAGTGGTGGAGGGAGTGAGTGTTTATGGACGTGGTGCCAATCTAGTGGGCTGTTTTGTCCTGGATGGTGTCAAGCTTCTTGAGTGTTGTGGGAGCTGAACTCATTCAGGCAAGTGGGGAGTATTCCACTACACTCCTGTCTTGCACCTTGCAGGTGATGGAGAGGCTTTGGGGAGTCAGGAGGTGAGTTACTCGTCACACGATTCCTAGCTTCTGACCTGCCCTTGTAGCCATAGTATTGATATGGCTAGTCCAGTCCAGTTTCTGGTCAATGATAACCCCCAGAATGTGGATAGTGGGGGATTCAGTGATAGTAATGCCGTTGAATGTCAAGGGGCGACGGTTAGATTCTCTCTTGTTGGAGATGGTCATTACCTGACACTTGTATGGCGTGAAGGTTACTTGCCACTTGTCAGCCCAAGCCTGGATATTGTCCAGGTCTTGCTGCATTTGGACATGGACTGCTTAAGTATATGGGGAGTCGCGAATGGTGCTGAACATTGTGCAATCATCAACAAACATCCCCACTTTTGACCTTATGGTGGAAGGAAGGTCATTGATGAAGCAGCTGAGGTTGGGCTGAGAACACTACACTGAGGAACCCCTGCAGTGATGTCCTGGAGCTGAGGTGACTGACCTCCAACAACCACAGCCATCTTTATTTGTGCTAGGTATGACTCCAACCAGTGGAGAGTTTTCTGTCTGATTCCCATTGACTCCAGTTTTGCTAGGGTTCCTTGATGCCACACTTGATCAAATGCTAGCTTGATGTCAAGGGCAGTTGCCTTCACCTCACCCCGGGAATTCAGCTCTTTTATTCATCTTTGAACCAAGGCTGTAATGAGGTCAGGAGCTGAGTGGCCCTGGCGGAACCCAAACTGGGCGTCACTGTCAAATCAGTTTCCACAGATGAGAGCAGAACCTAATATTCCTTTATGTGGTCAAGCCAGATATGGCAGTGAATGGCTAAACCAGTTGTCCACCATATCTTTTTAAATCTGCATCCCTTGGAATTAAAGGAGTGGTGTTGAGGGTGATACCAGGGAAATGGCCAGAGCAAGAGGGAGTGATGGATTTTAGGGGATACGTGCATAGAAGGTGGAGGTGATGGTGTGGTTGAACAAAACAATAGCTGCAGAACCATTGTTGTGAACAGATGACCAAAGGCTAGCCAGGTGGGATTTTGAGATTGTAGCTGTAAGTGAATTGGACTGGTTTGTGGTGGCAAGAAATACAGAAAGATTGCTGATATTCATACTAAGCAAAAGGCATATCCTTCTGTGGATTACTGGATATAATTTGGAAAGCATTTTTTTCTGTAATTTCATACCTCAAATTTCTTATACTAAGGGGATAAAATTTGCACACGTCATTTGACTCAATTGCAGAGCATAATTCAACCACAGTGATGCCATCCTCCAAGTCAGTGAGCTAAGCGCAGATGTGCCGAATAGCTTCTGCTGTGTCATAAATTTGTATGATTCTGTGATTCCATGTATTAAGTGAGTCACTGACTCACTTGACAGCATTATTTGCTGAGGCAAGTAATTTCTACCTTTCTCCAAGGATAGCTGGCAGCAGCAAGATAGAACACTGCAACTTTCCAGAGTGACAGGGCTTTGAGAAGCCCATGGCATCATAGGTAACACCATATCACACTACTCAATGCCATCACCTATGCCAACAAGGAATGGTTTTATTCAGCTTAAATGAGTGATGCCATAGTATGTTAATTTTAGCATACACCTACTCCCCTATCCTGCAAGAGGGATAGGGGAGGTGGTGGTGTAGAGGTAAAGTCACTGGACTAGTAATCCAGAACCAAGGCCAATCTTCTGGGGATATGGGTTCAAATCCCACCATGGCGGTTAGTGGAATTTGAATTCAATTAATAAAAATCTGGAATTAAAAGCTAATCTCAGTAAAGGTAACCATAAAACCACTATCGATTGTTGTAAAAACCCCTCTGGTTCATTAATGTCCTTTAGGGAAGGAAATCTGCTGTCCTTACCTGATGTGGCCTACATGTGACTCCCGACCCTCAGCAATACCCAGTTGTATCAAACTGTTACGAAAAAGAATTATACCTGGCATTGACCTAGGCACCAACGATGGCAAATCCAGCCCTTTCAACCTTGCAAATTCCCCCTTACTAACATCTGGGGCCGTGTGACAAACTTGGGAGAGCTGACCCACAGACTAGTCAAGCAGCACCCTGTCATAGTCATACTTACAGAATCGTACCTTACAGGCAATGTCCAACCACCATCATCATCCCTGGGTATGTCCTGTCCCACCAGTAGGACCGACCCACAAGAGGTGGTGGCACAGTGGTATGGAATCAGGAGGGAATTGCCCTGGGATTCCTCAACATTGACCCCAGACTCCATGAAGTCTCATGAAGAATGAGGTCACACATGGGCAAGGAAACCTCCTGTTGCTTAACACCTACTGCCACCCCTCAGCTCATGAATCAATACTCTTCCAGGTTGAATACCAATTGGAAGAAGCACCAAGAGTGACAAGGGCACAGAATGTACTCTGGGTAAGGTGTTTCAATGTCCAACACCAAGAGTGGCTCGTTAGCACCACTACTACCGATCATCAGCAGAGTGATGGAAGGTGTTGACGACCATAAAGTGGTACTTGCATAGCAATAACCTGCTCCCATTGACACTCCGTTTGGGTTCTGCCAGGGCTACTTGACACCTGACCTCATTACAGCCTTGGTCCGAACATGGACAAGAGAGCTGAACTCGAGGTGAGGTGAGATGAGAGTGCCTATCCTTGACATCAAGGCCGCATTTGGCTGAGTGTGGCATCAAAGAGCCCTGGAAAAACTGGAGTCATTGGGAATCAGCTGGGGGCTGCCAGGGGAACTCTCCACTGGTTGGACTCATAAGAAGGATGGTTATGGTTGTTGGAGGTTGGTTGTTAGAGGTCAGTCATCTCAGTTCCAGGACGTTACTGCAAGAGTTCCTCAGGGTAGTGTCCTAGGCCCACTAATCTTCAGCTGCTTCAGCAAAGACCTTCCCTCCATCATAAGGTCAGAAGTGGGGATGGTCATTGTGCATTCATCAATGTTCAGCACCATTCACAACTCCTCAGATACTGAAGCAGTCAGTGTCCAAATGCAACAAGACCCGGACAATATTCAGGCTTGGGCTGATAAGTACCATTTGTGCCACACAAGTGTCAGGCAATGACCATCTCCAACAGGAGAGAATGTAACCGTCCCCCATTGACATTCAATGGCATTACTATCACTGAATCCCCATTATCAATATCCTGGGGGTTACCATTGATGAGGAACTGAACTGCACTAGCTATATAAATACAGAGGCTACAAGAGGCTAGGAATCCTGCAACGAGCAACTCGTCTCCTGACTCCCCAAAGCCTGTCCACCATCTACAAGGCACAAGTCAGGAGTACAATGGGATACTCCCCACTTGCCTAGATGAGTGCAGTTCCCACAATACTCAAGAAGCTTGTTACCATCCAGGACAAAGCAGCCTGCTTGACTGGCACCACATCCACAAACATTCACTCCCTCCACCACTGACGCACAGTGGCAGCAGTGTGTACCATCTATAAGATGCACTGCAGAAACTCACCAAAGCTCCTTAGACAGCACCTTCCAAACCCACGACCACTACCATCTAGAAGGACAAGGGCAGCAGATAGATGGGAACACCAACACTTGGAAGTTCCCTTCCAAGCCACTCATCATCCTGACTTGGAAATATATCACTGTTCCTTCACTGTCACTGGGTCAAAATCCTGGAACTCCCTTCCTAACAGCACTTTGGGTTTACCTACACCACATGGACTGCAGCGGTTCAAGAAGGCAGCTCACCATCACCTTCTCAAGGGCAATTATGAATGGGCAATAAATTATGGCCCAGCCAGTGAAGCCCACACCCCGTGAATGAAAAAAAATAAAAGAGACATCTTGGGGCAACTGCACTCTTGCAAGCTTCTTAGCAAGGTTTTTACAAAATATAGTTTGTCTTAATATTGTAGAACGTTTTTACTTTTGTGTGATTTTTGTCAGCCACAGGCCCAGCTGTCATTGTAGCTTGGGAATGTCAAATCCAGTAACACATTTAATATCCATTTTAAGGCTTGTAACTGATTATGTGCTTCCAGCGCAAGTCCGAAGCAGGAGGCCCTAGATTAGACCGAAATTAGACCTCAGGACTCATTTTAATAAGAGGCAGTTTACACCTGTAACCTGGTCCAATAGCACATTTAGAGAGGTTGTCACACCGCAGCTGAAGGGACTTGAGGAAGGAAGGGAATGGGTGACCGCCAGGCAGTCCAAGAGAAACAGGCAGGTAGCTCAGGAGTCCCCTGGGGTCCTGCTCACAAACTGGTATTCCATTTTGGAGTCTGATGAGGGCGCTGGTCCCTCCCAGGGAGTGCAGACAGAGCCAAGCTTCTGGCACCACAAGCAGCCTGTCTGTACAGGAGGGGAGGAAGAGAGGAAGAGCAATAGTAATAGGGGATTCTATAGTCAGGGGAATATATAGGTGCTACTGTGGCCATCAATGTGACTCCAGGATGGTGTGTTGCCTCCCTGGAGCCAGGGTCCGGGATGTCACTGAACGGCTGCAGGGCATCCTGAAGGGGGAGGGTGATAAGGCAGACGTCAATGACATAGGTAGAAAGAGGGATGAGGTCT
Organism: Cetorhinus maximus; assembly: GCF_964194155.1. Taxonomy (NCBI): domain Eukaryota; kingdom Metazoa; phylum Chordata; class Chondrichthyes; order Lamniformes; family Cetorhinidae; genus Cetorhinus; species Cetorhinus maximus. The sequence continues at coordinate 109,897,242 of NC_135886.1, read as the reverse complement.
TGCATCAACAATTCAGGGAGTTAGGCAGTAGACTAAAAAGCAGGACCTCTCGGGTTGTAATCTCTGGATTACTCCCAGTGTCGTGTGCTGGCAAGCACAGAAATAGGAGAATAGTGCAGATGAATACATGGCTTAAGAGTTAGTGCAGGAGGGAGGGTTTTAAATTCCTGGATCACTGGGATCGTTTCTGGGGAAAGTGGGACCTGTACAAGCAGGACGCTCTACATCTGAACCAGCGCAGGACTAACATCCTTACGGCGGGTTTTCTAGTGCTGTTGGGAGGAGTTTAAACTAATTCAGCAGGGGGAGGGGACCCAGAATGTTAACAGAATAGGGACACATCATAATACAGTAAAAGGCTTTTAGCAGGTACAAGGGGAGCAAATCAGTGGAGGCATTAGCGGAGTACAGAAAGTGCAGGGTGGAGCTTAAGAAAGTAATTAGGAGAGCAAAGAGGGGATATGAGGAAGCTCTGGCTGGTAGAAGTAGGGAATATCCCAAGATATTCTATAAGCATATCAATGGGAAGAGGATAACCAGGGAAAGAGCAGGGCCCATAAGGGACCAAGGGGGCAATGTATAGGTGGAGCCAGAGGACATCGGTAGAGTATTGAACGAATATTTCACATCCGTCTTCACCCAAGAGAATGAGGATGAAGGTATGGAACTCTGGGAGAGAGACTGCGAGGTTCTTGAGCAAATTGATATAGGGAGTGACAAGGTATTGGAGGTGTTGGCAGGCTTAAAAGTGGACAAATCTCCAGGTCTGGATGATTTGTGTCCCGGACTGCTGAGAGAGACAAGGGAGGAGATCACAGGGTCCCTGACCCAAATTTTTAATTCCTCCCTGGCCAAGGGGGAGGTGCCAGAGGACTGGAGAACAGCTAATGGGGTCCCGCTATTTAAGAAGTGTTGTAGAGATAAGCCAGGGAACTACAGGCCAGTGAGTCACACGTCAATGGTAGGGAAACTATTGGAGAAAATTCTGAAGGAAAGAATCTATCTCCACTTGGAGAGGCAAGGTTTGATCAGGGATAGTCAGCATGGCTTTGTCAGAGGGAGGTCATGCCTAACAAATTTGATTGAATTTTTTGAGGAGGTGACCAGGTGTGTAGATGAGGGTAGTGCAGTTGATGTAGTTTATATGGATTTCAGCAAAGCCTTTGACAAGGTCCCACATGGGAGACTTATATAGAAGGCAAATGCACATGGGATACAGGGTAATTTGATAAGGTGGATTCAAAATTGGCTTAGTTGTAGGAGGCAGAAGGTGATGACAGAAGGCTGCTTTAGTGACTGGAAGCCAGCGGCGTACCACAGGGATCTGTGCTGGGTCCCCTATTATTCGTCATTTATATAAACGACATAGATGAATATGTACGGGGTAGGATTAGCAAGTTTGCGGATGACACAAAGATTGGCCGGGTGGTTAACAGTGAGGTTGAGTGTCCTGGGCTACAGGAAGATATAGACGGGATGGTCAAATGGGCAGGCAAGTGGCAGATGGAATTTAACCCTGAAAAGTGAAAGGTGATACACTTTGGAAGGAGTAATCTGACAAGGAAGCATTCAATGAACGGCATGACACTAGAAAGTTCTGAGGAACAAAGGGATCTTGGCGTGTGTGTCCATAGATCTCTGGAGGCGGAGGGGCATGTTAATGGGGTGGTGAAAAAGGCATATGGGACACTTGTCTTTATCAATCGAGGCATAGATTACAAAAGTAGGGAGGTCATGTTGGAGTTGTATAAAACCTTGGTGAGGCCATAGCTAGAGTACTGTGTGCAGTTCTGGTCGCCACATTATAGGAAGGATGTGATTGCACTGGAGGGGTGCAGAGGAGATTCACCAGGATGTTGCCTGGGATGAGACATTTAAGTTATGAAGAGAGGTTGGATAGACTTGGGTTGTTTTCGTTGGAGCAGAGAAGACTGAGGGGCGACCTGATTGAGGTGTACAAGATTATGAGGGGCATGGACAGGGTGGATAGGGAGCAGCTGTTCCCCTTAATTGAAGGGTCAGTCACATAAGTTAAAGGTGAGGGGCAGGAGGTTTAGGGGGGATGTGAGGAAAAACCTTTTTACCCAGAGGACGGTGACGGTCTGGAATGCGCTACCTGGGAGGGTGGTGGAGGCGGGGTGCCTCACATCCTTTAAAAAGTACCTGGATGAGCACTAGGCACGTCATAACATTCAAGTCTATGGGCCAAGTGCTGGTAAATGGGATTAGGTAGGTAGGTCAGGTGTTTCTCACGTGTCGGTGCAGACTTGATGGGCCTCTTCTGCACTGTGAGATTCTGTGATATTTGAGGGAACTCGATGCTTAGAGAGTTGGATCCTCAGTGATAAGGGGTTGCTGAAGACAATGCTAATGATGCACATTCATTGTCTGCAGTTGCATCTGAGGAGAGATACAATGCTGTACATTCAGCCACAAGGTCCTTCATTGGGCAGACTATTGGCTTCTTAAAGATGTGTTTTGGATGTTTGGACTGGTCAGGTGGGGCACTCCAATACTCGCTGCAGAGAGTGTCCCACATAATCGTTGTTTCCTGCAGCTTGCACAACCTAGCGCTGCAAAGGAGAGATATGTTGCCACAGGGAGACATGAGGGAGCTAGACATCTCGGACAAGGAGGACATTGAAGGGGATGAATCTGAAAAGGGCGAGGATTCAGACGATCTACATGAGGATGCTATTGCACGGGCACGATGCAGAAGACGTGCCTGTGACAACCCCGTAGCTACAAGACTCCAGGAGGAATAAGGTGAAGACAAGTTTTTACGAGCACAGTTCATGCTTCAATGCAGGGGACACAGCAACATCTTCATTGATGAACTTTCATAACATGTTGAAGATAACAATCTCAGGATGATCACAGAGGAAGCATAAGTCATCTTCAACCTTAACAGTAGGGTCATCCTTAGAAGGTGCAATAGCCTAGAGACTATGGGCAGAATTTTGCCCTTGGTGGGCGTGCGAGCTCCACCAGCTCGGCGGCGGGTGGACAGCCGACCCCCGTCACCGAAACGGGGCCCACCGCCATTTTGAGTGGGCGGGCCAATTAAGGCCTGCCCAGTGGCCTGCCCGACAGGAAGCGCTATGTGCTTCCTGTGCGGGGAGGGGTGGGGAGGGAATCCCCAGTTGTCAAAGTGTGCTCTTTCGTACATGCATGTGAAAGAGCGCACTGCTCCCTGAGACTAAGTGCTGTCTCAGGGAGATTAGTGACAGTGTACAAAACTTAAAAAATAGAAAAATAAAAATATTATTAACATGTCCCCCTCATGTGACAATGTCACACGAGATGGGACATGTTAATAAATATCACATTACATTTATTAAAGTTTTTAAAAAGGAACATGAAACTTCATCCCACCAGTGGTTGAGGTTTCATGTATTATTAGAAGCCCGCTGGGGCTCCTGGCCTGCCCGCCAGCCTTAAGGTTGGATGGGCAGGGCCTTTAATTTCTTTAATTATCCTGTCAATGGCCTCAATTGACAAGTTGACGGGCGGACAGCTGATTTCGCTGTCTGCCCGCCGTCCTGAAAATTTAAAGGGACCGGGATGACATTGGGGGTTCCTCCCGACATCATCCCGCGTCATTTTCCCGTCGGCGAGCAGGCCCTGTCCCCAAATTGCCGATGGGAAAATTCTGGCCTAAATGACTGCTATGGAATGTGTTTAGTACTCCACTAGTGAATATCCTTAGCAACTACACATAGTGAATATCCTTAGCAACTACACATAGTGCAATCCTTTCAACCATTGTGGCAACAAATCAGTATCCAGGCATCCTTCAAGAGGCTGAAATGCTATTGCACACATGGGCCAGAATCTTACATTGATCAGGCAGATGCCTGTCCCGAAACTACGTGAAATTGCACAAAATAACATCGGGCGTGTATCCTGCCATCATCGTGCACGCAAGCAATATAGAGGTTGGCAAGCATGCACGGGAGTCTGAGCCGTGCCCGCTGTCAATTAAAGGATCAATTAAGGTCATTTTAAAGACCCCATTGTCCACGATTTTACATTGCCCTTGTGATTTTGTGCTCGTCACACGAGCAAAGCGGGCAAACGGGCAGCCCGTTTTTAACAAAACCTCATCCAAGGGCGGGATGAAATGTCCAGGGTGAAATATAATTTAAAAAAATATCTGCGGATTGATTTTTTTTGAGTTCTGCTCTCAGGTGCTTGAATGTGCTGCATAGACACAATTTGCTGCAATTTTCCGTCTCGTTTAATTTGTGCAGGTCTGCAGCTCCATGAGGCAGCTCCACAGCAGCTATCTGCCTTCAGGGAGCTCGCTAGAAGTACCCACCCGCGCCCTTACTTTTGTCGGCGCCTGCCCTCTTCCTGACTCCCTCAGAAGCGCTGAGGCTTCCTTGGCGCGCGTTTCACACTGGCTGGCCGTTAATTGGCAAGCCAGCGTGAAATTGTGTTCAGGGGCCGATCATGGGCAGAAGCGCATTTCGCATCCACTTCCGGGCCCACTCATTTGGCACGCACACCAAGCGTGAAATTCAGGCCATGGATGCACTCATACCAGTGTGACAGCAGCTTCATGAGGCAGCTCTAAGATGAAAAAATTTGCCAATGATTAGTGCTTCACCATCTCAAGAGGGAGCTACATTCAGACAGTACCATCTCTCCAAATGCCAGCTCTTGTGCATGGTTAATAGGCCACATCTTAGTACTGAGCCCCAAGATGCCATTAGCCGTCAGGACGCAGCGATCTGTTACAGGACAGCATGCACCCAAAACTGCGAGTTATGTTAGCATTGTGCTCACTGGGAGTGGTTCAGCAGGACTATCATGTGATTATTGACCAACAGTCATAACCCTGCATTCACTGGAAGCCTGCCAAGTTTATGTCCTGCAATGCCTTGGCATTTGGGCCAGCCAGGTTTGACACAGCAGTCAATGATAACTTATTCCTGTCATAGATACTGCTGAACACTCGGGAGATGTGCCAGAGTATTGCTTTCATACCATTACAATCCTCGACATTGGCTTTGGCCTTTGTGAGATGGACAATCCTTCCTATCTACCCTAAATCAATGAGTACACAGTCACGCCATGAATTACATATCGATTTGCGTTCTGTGACTTCACAGAGGGATTTGTTACAGCACCGCTAGGCAGCCGTTTAGGAGCAAACTAAGATTCTCACAGGTAATAGATGGGTTCATCAGGATGAGCGCACGTCTCTGACAGAACACACTCATTTCCATCTAGCAGACATTTTAAATGTCACCAAGTGGAAACAACTTCCATCACTCAGCATCATGCATGGGGTGAGTGGCAACTAATAAAGAAATAACCTTCAGCCTTAAATGCAAAGATGAAATAACGCTGCAGGGAAACATGAAAGGCTATGGTGCTGGACGATGAATACTACTTTAACCTCACAGTGACAAAATAAACACCATTGCAAAGTGCAGTTGAGTGAAAAGACTCCATTATTGGTCATGACAAATAATTATAACATCCACAAACTACAGATATCAGTATAACAGCATCAGGATAATCTTCCATGAACAATTCTCATGAGGTCACATAATGTCTGCCCCAGATGCAAGGGTTACATGTGCATTGTCCAGCCATCATTTTCATATAAAAAGTGCCTTTGTTTATGTTGCTGATGGGAAATTAAAGGCCACTCACTTTAATTGAATGAGACTTAATGGAACTGAGGGACAAGATGGGAGATAATTTGCTGGGGAGTTCATTTCGTACCCTGGCATGAACGCGGGACCTTGCAACACATCAATTAGCTATTCAATACCTGAGACTTGAAGAAGGATAAATTCGAAATATATTTACAACAGTGCAGATTATGTGAAGTGAATGAACACCTGTGCCACCACTGTGCACTCAAAACTCATTAATTTTCCAACTCTACCGCAGCTTCTAGCTGCAACCCCGGCATCCACAGCAGAGGTGGAGGCAACCTGCTGAATGTTATGCCCTGTTGTCTGAGGTGGCTTTGGCGAGTGTCCTCCGGTGGCCCAAGGCCTGGCCTGCTAAGGGTCTCCTGCTCTAGGACAGGTGCACCCTCCTCGCCCTGACTTGCTGGAGTTGATTGGATCACAGGAGCAGCAGCACACCCTTGGAGTGTCCTGGGTGGATGCCCCTGGGGTGCCCAGCTGGTGCTCCTCCTCCCTTTGGGTTCCCGCGGGCCCTTCCCTGACTCTTTTTGAGGAGAAAGGGCACCTGGAGGGAGGTTGAGGTGCCCTGTCCCCCTCTCACCTAGCCACTGCTGGAACGCAGCTATAGCTGGAGTGATGGTGTGCAGGTCCGAGTGCAGTTCTGGCAGAAACTGCTGGACCTGGGTCTCCAAGGTGGCCATCACCCTTCCCATGGCGACTTTGATGTGCTCGCATGCCGCAGCCACGACATCAGACAGAACGTGGACAGATTCCTCCATCCTTTGTTCCAGTCTGGTGACGGCCTCTGACAACACTGCCTGATGTTCCCCTGCCTGTCTTTGCATCTGCAACAGTTCTCTCGGGGCCAATTGCAGAGGTTGATCATCGGACTCTGACTCAGCAAGGGCCTGGTCTCCAGCAGTCCCCATAGCATCAGAGACCTCGGCTATCACTGCCTCTGCCTGCTGTGGACACGTGCCCGTGAAGTGATCACCAGATTGTGACCCTGATCTACTCTAGAACTAGGACCCACTGAGGTATGTGTATCTGCACTAGTGGAGGATGTGGGTAAATGCAGTAACAGGTATTCTTTGGATGCTTCCTCTGCCTCATCATCTGAGGTGCTCTGGAGCTGAGGCTGAGGTGCTTGCTTGTCGACTTCTTCCACCATTTCTTGCTGCTGGCTGGAATAAAGAGAAGAGATAATTAGTGATAGACTGGGCAGGCTCCTGCATTATAGGTCACTCGGAGTCATTGTCCACATGTGGCATATGTATACTGGATGGACCCTCACTGGCTTGATCTTGCCTTCCGTGCAGGAACAATCTCTTACCTCGCCAATGAGCTCTGCCATTTGCTCTTCATGGGAGGAGAGTGTCTTCAGCTTTGGGGCTCCCATCTGGTCTTTGCTCTCTCCCATCAGTTGTGGAAAATCTTGTCCTGCGTAAAGACTAATGGATTGACTGGGAGTGTGATGGATGAATGAGCATTTCAGAAGCATGCATACCTGTTGTGTGTGCTGAGCCCTCCACAGTAAGGGGTTAAGACATTGTTTGTGCAGGATCTTACATGAGATGGTGATCTTACAGTGGCTGGCAGACATGCAGTGCTGATGTCCCATCTGCTGGTAGTGTGTGACATCCCTGTGGACTCTAACCCTTAGATTGCCTGATGCCCTTATGAAAATGTGAGTTTGTAGTGAGCAGAAGTTTCACTTACCTTGGCGGAGTGTACCAGATTATTCATTTCCTGAACTGCAGGGCGGTCCTTTTTTGTGTGCCACAGGTGCTGAACTCCCTGGCACCCCCCTCCGAGGCTGATGTGTTCAGGTGGGAGGACCTCTTGTTTCCATCCCAAGGAAAGAGGACCTCCCACTTTTCCTGGATAGCCTGGAGGGGAATCCCAGGGAGGTCTGTCTGAGCCGTGGAGCCAAAGGTTTGTTACATTTGGGCGCCATGGTAATGCAGATGCTCACCTTGTACCTGGCCTGCAGTGAGTGGATCTCTGTACGGGTGACGTTTAAATATGGCGCCAGGATCTTCAACCCCATGAAGTAACGGTGGGCAGATGAACCCCTGCCCGCCCCGTCATGAGATTCGATAAGCTCCTTGACGCATAATTAATGAGCTGAAAAGCGGAAAATCGGGCGTAAAAATCCACTCTGCCTCCCAGCGGGAATCGTGCCAACTTTCCCACCGCTACCACACTTAGTCTCCAGAATGGAAAATTCCGCCCATTGAGTCAGGCTTCTCGTTCCTTTCAAGTATCTAGTGATCCCTGTGTGGCGGTAATTTTGACTTTGGGAAGTAGCGTGAAATGGGCAATAATAATTCATCTGCCCATTCTACATCTCTCCTGTTTTTGAAAATTCCACTACCTTCTCAATGCATAAAATAATAAATGCACCACTTATTTTCTTGCTAAAGATCAACTTTAATATAGCAGCCAAGAATACATTTGACTGATTGGCGCATAACTTAAACAACAGAGCTGGCTGGTGGCTGGCAAGCTGACACTGAACCGTAGATGATTCAGGCAATGTATTTAAAGTTATACTGAAACCAAAGGTCATGGATATCTGTATTTCATACTTAAATTGGATCAACAACCATCACCACAAGCTGCATTTTTCTTTATTAATATGTAATGGATAAACCAATTTTGAACAATAGCAAGGATTTTTTTCATTAAATGAGACGTCTCCAGCCACTACACAATTCAGACCGCAGTGATCCTATTGGCCGGGATTTTGCTGCGAAAAAAATGCAGAGGCTATCCTCGCTCATCGTTATTATGGTATATATCAGACAGCAACATTTGCCATATGCATATGTGCAGTTAAACATGGAAATATAAAAGTATCTGTCAGAGATAACCTGCCCCTCCATAGGGTATGCTGCTGCAGCCCTAATCAATAGATGGTGGTGAAATAGCTGCAGTAGTGTGAACTTGTTGTACCTGCTCATCAGTTCTGCACTAAAGACTGTTGAAAACGTTAGGATTGATGCATTCAGGAGTAAGTGGGTTTTTATTGGTATGATAAGTAATACTTACTGAGAAATGGTCCCTCTAGCCCTGAAAATTTCATTTTTGCAAGTGTGGAGTCTCATTCTCGTAAGAGAAAGTTAATGTTGGAGATTTTTTTAAAAACTTTCTTTACTTTTCCTACCTGCCTTTTTTAGCTCTCTCCCTTCATCCGATCTATATTTCCTAATCTTTGTTTTCTGTACATCATTTAAATATACTTCTGGTTTGGACTCTACACATCTCAGAGGATTCTTCAGTTTGAATGGTTAAAGAGTTTTGCACTTGCTTGTCCTGCACACAGACACCACAGATCTCCCAAAGAACCTCCTGCCACGCTGCAACAGATACCCAGGAATTTTGCACTCTGAAGCCCATCCAATCTTTGAGAGCAGCTGTCAGTGAGGTGTGTGGTGAGCACCATTCTTTCGCTGAGTGCAAAATTCAGGCAATTGTGGTGTTATTAGAAACTACCCCCAGCCAGTGTCTTGGCTGGTTACCTTTTTTGATTGAGAAACCCCCTGTGTCTCATGCTGTTTCTAATAAAGAATTAATGACAAAATTCATACAGACAAAAAGTATAATTTTGTCACAATAGGATATTTGATTTGAAGCCTAGCCCAGTGTATATCAGGAAATTAAGTGTTAGGAAGGAATTGGCCAGAAATGTGGCTGAAATTGGAAAATTAGTGAGCAAGAATAGAAGAACTTGCATTTATAGAACATCTTTAATGTGGAGAAACAACCCAAGTTGTTTCATTGCTGCAGTAATGTTACCATGTATTGTAGCTTGAATACTAATGCTATACTATCTCATTAGATACTTTAAAAATATTTAGTCTACTTTTAGTAATAGTTTCTTCACTAGTTATGAATTACTAGTGAAACCACTACCTTCAGCTCACCTAGTTAAGGCAATTATTATTGAAACCATGCAGACTGGGAAGGTCCTAGGTTTGACCTAGTATATACTCCATTATGATCTTAATCCAGTCTACGATTGACCTTATTGGCTCCTAGGTTAATGAAAGAAAATTTCCTTGGGGTGCTGCTCCTGACCGTGTGAGTCAGTAGTAGATCGTAGTGACACCACAGCTGGAGTACTGTGTGCAGTTCTGGTCGCCACATTATAGGAAGGATGTGATTGCACTGGAGGGGGTGCAGAGGAGGTTCACCAGGATGTTGCCTGGGATGAGACATTTAAGTTATGAAGAGAGGTTGGATAGACTTGGGTTATTTTCGTTGGAGCAGAGAAGACTGAGGGGCGACCTGTTCGAGGTGTACAAGATTATGAGGGGCATGGACAGGGTGGATAGGGAGCAGCTGTTCCCCTTCGTTGAAGGGTCAGTCACGAGGGGACATAAGTTCAAGGTGAGGGGCAGGAGGTTTAGGGGGGATGTGAGGAAAAGCTTTTTTACCCAGAGGGTGGTGACGGTCTGGAATGCACTGCCTGGGAGGGTGGTGGAAGCGGGTTGCCTCACATCCTTTAAAAAGTACCTGGATGAACACTTGGCACATCATAACATTCAAGACTATGGGCCAAGTGCTGGTAAATGGGATTAGGTAGGTAGGTCAGGTGTTTCTCATGTGTCGGTGCAGACTCGATAGGCCAAAGGGCCTCTTCTGCACTGTGATTCTGTTATCAGATAACTCTGTTCTGAAAGTTCACATGGACATCAGATGTAAGTTTTAACCTCCCTGCAGTGATAATTCCACCCATAGGAAAGTCAAGGTTAGGGTTTTCACAAATATTCAGAATTCAAGAATACACTGCTAATCAGTTTAAAAATAAAGGGTAGAATTTTCCATTCTGGAGACTAAGTCTGGTGACAGGTGGGAAACTTGGCACAATTCCCGCTGGGCAGCAGGGCAGGTGAACACGTGCAATCTTCCGCTTTTCAGCTCGTTAATTGTGCATCAGCGAGGAACTCGGTAAATCTCGTGGCGGGTTGGGCAGGAAGGCTCCACAAATACCCCCATCCTCAATGATAGGGGAGCCCAGCACATCACTGTAAAAGATAAGGCTGAAGCATTTGCTACAATCTTCAGCCAAAAGTGCCAAGTGAATGATCCATCTCGGCCTTCTCGGGAGGATCCCAGCATCACAGATGCCAGTCTTCAGTCAGTCCATGTGATATCAAGGAACAGCTGAAGGCACTGGATACTGCAAAGGTTATGGCTCTGACAATATTCCGGCAATAGTACTGAAGACTTGTGCTCCAAAACTTGCCACGCACCCAGCCAAGCTGTTCCAGTACAGCTACAACACTGGCATCTACCCGGCTATGTGGAAAGTTGCCCAGGTATGTCCTATACCCAAGAAGCAGGACAAATGCAACCCGGCCAATTACTGCCCCATCAATATACTCTCCATCAGTAAAGTAATGGAAGGGGTCATCAACAGTACTATCAAGGGGCACTTGCTTAGCAATAACCTGCTCACTGACACACAGTTTGGGTTCCACCAGGGCCACTCAGCTCCTGACCTCATTACAGCCTTGGTTCAAACATGGACAAAAGAGCTGAATTCCCAAGGTGAGATGAGAGTGACTGCCCTTGACATCAAGTCAGCATTTAACCATGTGTGGCATCAAGGAGCCCTAGCAAAACTGAAGTCAGTGGGAATCGGGGGGGAAAACTCTCCGCCGGTTGGAGTCATACCTAGCACAAAGGAAGATTGTTGTGGTTGTTGGAGGTCAGTCATCTCAGTTCCAGGACATCACCACAGGAGTTCCCCAGGATAGTTTCCTTGGCCCAACCATCTTCAGCTGCTTCATCAATGACCTTCCATCATAAGGTCAGAAGTGGGGATATTTGCTGATGATTGCACGATGTTCAGCTCCAGTCGTGACTCCTCAGATACTGAAGCAGTCCATGACCAAATGCAGCAAGACCTGGACAATATACAAGCTTGGGCTGACAAGTGGCAAGTAACATTCATGCCACACAAGTGCCAGGCAATGACCACCTCAAACAAAAGAGAATCTAACCATCGCCCCTTGATGTTCAATGACATTACTATCACTTAATCCCCCACTATCCACATCCTAGGGGTTACCATTGACCAGAAACTGAACTGGACTAGCCATGTAAATACAATGGCTACAAGAGCACTTCAGAAGCTAGGAATCACACGACAAGTAACCCGCCTCCTGACTCCCCAAAGCCTGCCCACCATCTACAAGGCACAAGTCAGGAGTGTGATGGACTAATCCCCACTTGCCTGGATGAGTGCAGCTCCCACAACACTCAAGAAGCTTGACACCATCTAGGACAAAGCACCCACTTGATTGGCACCACATCCACAAACATCTACTCCCTCCGCCACCGATGCACAGTAGCAGCAGTGTGTACCATCTACAAGATGCACTGCAGGAATTCATCAAGGCTCCTTCGACAGCACCTTCCAAACCCACGACCACTACCATCTAGAAGGACAAGGGCAGCAGATAGATTGGAACACCACCACTTGGCAGTTCCCCTCCAAGTCACTCACCATCCTGACTTGGAAATATATTGCCGTTCCTTCACTGTCGCTGGGTCAAAATCCTGGAACTCCCTTCCTAACAGCACCGTGGGTGTACCTACACCACATGGACTGCAGTGGGTCACGAAGGCAGCTCACCACCATCTTCTCAAGGGCAACTAGGGATGGGCAATAAATGCTGGCCCAGCCAGCGAAGCCCACATCCCATGAAGAAATTTTTAAAAAACACCACTCCTACCTGGTAACGGACACCCTGGGTGTTTCTCCGGTTCATACATGAATGTATATGGGGATATTGCTCTTTGACCAGGCCATGTGCAAGAAGCCTCGTACGGACACTTTTTTTCTGCTTGTCTACACTACCCTCAGAACTCTGGAGACAGACCATTGCCTTGGCAGCATAGAGGGGCTCACTGCATGATCCCTTGTCAGCCATGACCATTCACCCAGGAGGATGGGGGTTTGGAGTCACGAGTTGTCTGCCCTCCACCAGCTGTGCCCCCTTTCTCCCTTGATCCCTGCCTCTGACTGCAGCCGATGGCAATTGGCGCTGATGAACAGCAACTCCACGCTTTGCTGGGACCTCGATGTTATGAGACCCATGTGTCGGGAGCTAAACTGCTTCAATGCAGACTTCACCATATGGAGGAGAACACAACTGAGTATCTTTCACATCCAGTTGCCTCATCATTATTAGGGTATCCCTTTAGTCGGCCACTTGTGCTGGCCTTGAACTCCACTCACCTGAAAAGACCCTCCTCTCACCTAGAGGGATCTCACTGACTTACTGACTGCGTGGTCAAGGTCAGTTTGGAAAAATTGCGCATCACCTTTCGAACTCTCTCCATCATCTACACCCCCCCCGCCCTGCCATCACTCACCAACTCTGCCGACCCTCCCAATATCACCATGCCTCTCGCCTCTGTCACCCCTGAACCTTCCCCTCCATGGCTACCTGGACCTTATCATGATGCACCTGTCTTTCCTCCTCAGAGAGCGGGCACCCGTTACCATCCCCACGTCCACCGTCACCTCATTATCCGAGCTACCTGTCTTGTTCCCCTCTATGACCCATCCAGTGAAACCTTCACCTACCACATTGTCACCCTGGACCCTCCACCCTACCGCACCACCCCCACCCCAAAGACTGGTTCCTCCTATCACCAGTACCCTGAGTTCCCTGCCCGTGACTTCACTGCCGATACCATCCACCCCACCCTCTAAGACACTCCTCCTTCCCCCACCTCCCCCCACTTCCCCAGGCACTCTTTTTGCACCCCCCACCCCCATTTCCCTTCGCTACACCTTTCCACCTTGCCACCTCCCCCACCTTCCAGCCTTCACCTACCTCCCTTGTCCAGCCTTGGCACAGCGTTTGCTAATGGCACTCGAGTGAAGTTATATGAAAGCCCAAAGAAGGAGAAAGCAACATCTATAGACCTCAGATCCGTGGAAGAAGTGAAGCTCACTAGGTGCATGCCACTTATATACATTCATAAAACTGAATGTCTAGTTTCTCGCTGGCGGGAAACTTAATTTGGAGGGCGAACTTTGTTCTGGCAAAGTGGCCTTTTAATGAGCATGATTGAGATGCTAATTCATGCAATTGGAGTCTCCGACATTGTTCGCCGGGAAGCTGGACCCATCTTTAACTCACCTTGAAAGTCGGAAGGACAAAATTCCATCCGTTATCCTGCCCTCCAGGATCAGATTTTTTGCCTTTTGCACGCCATGATTCCCCCTGCTGGTGGGAGCAGAAAATTCTGCCCAAAGTTTCTCTTGAGTAACAATGCAGGAGTCTGTATCAGACTTGACAAACCATGGGGATTACTTATTTGTCAGATAGACTTTGTATGCTAGTCCATAACTTGACTGCGTTGTACAATATTGTTTTAGTTCTCATGATTAGAACCTGATGACACTCATTTTCTAGCATAGGCACTAGGGATGGCACTTGGGGAGTCTGCCAGTGCTTGTGGGACCATACCTCAATAAGAGTTAGGGAGCAAAGGGAGGAAAAGTAGTTACGGACCTGTTATTTTATTCAAATATACTTTTTAAAATAGTCAATTTTGCTTTAATAATTTAGACTTTTCCTCCAGCCTTTGATTATTTTTGGATGGTCTCCATCCTTAAATTTTTAATCTCATCCCTTTTTTCTTTGTAATTTTTTTCTAATCTCTTAATGTCAACAGTGCTCACTGATGAGAGTTTTAAGGAAAAAGTGCATTAAAGTCTATACACAGATCACTTATTCATAGTTCAACAGCATCAAACTGCTTTCTCATTATTCCCTCACTGTGGATCTCTATTTTCTGTATCAGTGTCTTTCCCTAGTAACTTATCACACAACTCTATTAGCCTTTGGAAAGTTCTACCTGATTTCCCTTTTACTCCAGCCTTCTGTGTGAACCCATCATGGTGGCAACTAATGTAGCTGGATTAATTTAATCAATTCCTTTTGTAATTCTGGAAAAATTAGATCACCTCAAAATTTCTTTTCCAAAAAGAATAGATTGTGGTGTACAGATTGACATAAACCAGTGTCTTCCAGTCATGAAATGTATTATGCACTGACTTAATCTCTTAATTAGATTTTTCAGAGAGATTGACAAAGCTGCTTCAATGGAGCCGCAGTTATCTGCATTCTTAATTATCTGGATGAGCTTTCATGAGAATTGGCATCTAGTTTTTCATATATCGGCTCAAACACAATTTCATTTTGAATTGATCTTCCATAGACTGTGTTCTTGATCCAACAGGATATCAAGTTGTGTGGGATGGAACATATTATTCCTGATCTCTGATTGATCTGTTAGGCATTGCAGTGGCTTAGAGATTCAATGCTCATGCACAATTTTCAGGTGCAAAATGTGCGCCCAACCATCAAATATGGTGAGCAGGGCATATGCTTTTACTTCTCATGGGTTCTTTCTCTCCTGCAAACTGTTTTCTTAAACCCCTCTCCCCTGCTGTCTCCTCCCTCACCTCTAACGAGTGTGTGGAGCTCATAGACTGCTTTGTCGCTAAGATGGAGGCCATCCAATCAGCTGCCTCTGCTGGGTCCCTCTCTTCCATCAGCCCACTGGTTCAAACTTCCTCTGAAAGGTACTCCCTTGCCCTAGTCCTGAACTCACATCTTTCTCTAGTTTCCTATCTCTCCTTATGCCTCCTCCAAGCATATCTTGCCCTTGAGACCCATCTCCTGCTCTCTTGGCCCCACTCGCACTAAATCGCTGACAGCCCAACTCCTTCTCCTGGTCCCTGTGTTAGCCAATATTATTAATCATTCTCTTTCTTCATCTGTTGTTCTTCTCTCCTTTTAAATCTGCTGTCATTGCCCCTCACCTAAAAAACCTGCTCTTGACCTCAGTGTCCATGGAAACTACTCCCTTTCCTCTTCAATGTTCTTAAATGTGTTGTTGCCTCTCAAAACTATGCCCATCTTTCCTGGAACTCCATGTTTGAATTCCTCCATCTGGTTTCTGACATTGCCACAGCACTATTATAGCAGAGTCACAAATGACATCCAATGTGACTGTGACAAAGGCCCCTCATTGTTCTTTTCGATCTTCCTGCAGCTTTTGACACAGTTGACCACACCATCCTTCTCCAACATCTCTCCACTGTTGTCCTGCTGGGTGGGAGTGCACTCACCTGGTTCCATTCTTATCTAATCACATCCAGATTATCACTTGCAATAGCTTCTATTCCTGCTCCTACAACATTATCTCTGGTGTCCTCCAAGGATCTATATTTAGTCCCTCTTATATCACATCTACATGCTGCCCCTTGGCAACATCATCAGAAAGCAGAGCGTTATTTTTCACAGGTATACTGATGGCACCCAGCTCTACCTCACCACCATCATCTCTCAGTTCCACCACTTTTACTAAATTATTAAACTGCTTTTCCACCATCCAGTACTGGTACGTAGAGATTTCCTCCAATTGATTATCAGACTGAAGCTATTTTTTTTCAAATCTTACTCCAAACCCTGTTTCCCGACTACCAACTCCACCCCTCTCCTGGACAAGTTTGAAAATAAACAGGTCTTTTCACAACTTTGGTGTCATATTTGTCACCAAAATAAGCTTGTGACAACATATTTGCACCATCACTAAGACCACCCATTTCCATCTATGTAGCATCGCTTGATTTTGCTCCTGTCTCAGTTCATTAGATGCTGAAACCCTCGTTCATTACCTCTAGGCTTGAGTATCCAATGCATTCCTGGCTGGCCTCCCACATTCTACCCTCTGTAAACTTGAAGTCATCCAAAATTCTACTTCACTCACGCCAAGTCCCATTCATCTATCACCCCTGATCTGCATTTGCTCCCAAACGCCACCCCAGATGCAGATCGGAGGTGGCCACAAGAGCTGCCGAATGCTGAGGTGGGTTGGTTAAAAGGCCTGCCTTTGTTCCCTAGGACTTCATCCCAGTTGTTTTGATAGATATTAGGCCCCCACCCCTCATACCCACCCACTGCCCATGCCAAATCAGACCCCCCACTTATCCCCATGGCCCTTTATAGCCCCCATGCCAACTTAGTGCCAACTTAGTACGAACTCATGCCCACCCATCCATTCCCATGGCCCCTTATACGAACTTTGTGCCAACTTATGACCTTCCTATTCGTCCCCATGGGCAGAATTTAGGAGCCATGCTGATAAATTCTAAATATCTATTACAGAGTTTGCTAGATTAAAAAAAAGTCCCATTTATGAAAGCACGTTCAATGCATTTAAATCCCCTCAAGTACTTAATCTTTTATAAAGCAAACATCTGTATTCGTAACCCTGTATCAAAATAATCCTTTAGTAGTCTCTTACCGAGTTGTCAAACAAGCTGTGAACTTACCTCATTGTGATAGTGATAACTTGTGGAATACAATCAAGCATTAATAATGCTATAATGATAGCACTTAGGGTTATGTCAACAAACCGCTATTGAAACTGCTAGACCAGATTTTATTTTTATTCCACAGACACAGGCTGGCAGTTCTTTTCAATTTTTAAAGGGCAGGAGATTTAAATAACTTGACAGCTTGACAGTTCTACATACCATGTATGCTCTTCATGGCCCTTTTATGTCTCCACCATAAAGTTGTGGAATGCACACTGTGGATTGAGGCCATTCCTGAAGCGAAAATTGGGTCTGCTTGTCCTGTGCACTGAGTTTAATTGGCCTAGCTAATTTGTAATTTGTGGCTGTGTACTTCGCGTCAAACCCCCTTTCCCCTTCTGGCGAAAATGGGATCTGCCGGAAATGGGGTGGGACTTCCAAATCCAGTTCCCATGTGCCTTTTTAGTCCCCAAGACTCTGTGAAAATCCGGCACATCACATTTATCCAACCAGTTCCCATGTCCTCCCGACCATTTTCCTTCATCCACCTATACAACATAACCTTGAAAATTCACAATTTTTTCCTCAACCATGAACCTTAAAGTGAATTGCAAGGTCCCTGAGGTCTCCATGTGAAGAAATTTCTCCTCTATTCTGTACCACATCTTTTACATTTAACCTTGTACCCATTGCCTCTTGTTCTTTTCCCTTCAACTTCTGGAAATGGGCTGCTTATAACTACCTTGTCCCATCCTTTTTTAATTTAAAAACTTCTATTAAGTTATCCGAATAAGGATTTTCATTCAACCTTTGGGCTCACTACATTACCTGGTATTGCATATATAAAGGCGTACTTAGTTTCACAAGAAGAGAGGGTTCACTAACGGGGTTGGTCTTGGGCACTGAGGATGAAGAAGTATCAAAGTACAACCTAGAAATATAACACGTTCTTTAACTGATCCTTCCCGTAGTACTACTATGGATTATGAATACATTGTAATAAGCAAGCTACAAGAATAGGTCGATGTCGTCAGTGATGGTGTTTGTAACTATAAATAGTAGCTGACCAATATGTGAAAATAGCCATTTCTGTTGTTTCTAATTATAAAATTTGTGACTTGTATTAGTGCATGTTCCTATCACTGCTCTTGATAATTACGTGTTATTCCCCTTCCCCAAAAGCATCTTGTATTAGCGTGTGTGCATATATTATTACCTTAGATAAAATCTTGAATAGAAATCTCTAATAGAACTCTGGCAAGATGTGCTAACTGCACAATGCAGTTCACAACAAAGCTGCATCTTGTCAAGGATTATTTTGACTGGCATTCATGTAAATGCATTGTATGTAATTTGACATACATTATGTTAAGATCTTCACTGTTTCACCAAGCTTTACAGCAGTCTTCCTACTTCACTGTCTGTGCATTCACTCCCTGTCACTTTGCATTGCTCCAAAAACAAAATCACGCCAATGTGTCATACCAGTGATTCGTGACTGTAGTCAGATAGTGTTCAAATACTTGCAACCTGGTTGCTAGGCAGTAAAGATCATTCAACTGCAGCACTTTTCCTGAATGCCCAACTCTAGTTGTTAATTCTAGCTTTTCAATGTACAAGATTTCATTTATGTCATTGGTGGTCTGTGGGGAAATGACCGATCAATAGTTTAGTTATTCATTGTGTTACCTGTTCAGTGTTTCTAGAAGTTTTCTAAAAGTACTCTCCCAACCACACGCCCCTGACCAACTTATCCAAATGGAGATTCTACGTGAATGAATTTAGACAGTGAGTTCCAGTAGGCTATTTGACTGTGGGTGGGTGGGGGACCCCTGCTAAGTCAGATCCAGCCTTCTCCTGATGTTCACACACACCCACATTTCTGCATAAATCACTGGGTAGCAATTAGGAGTAGGAAGCCTTGCGGTTTTATTTCCACTTCCCTCTCTAGATCAGGGAAACTGAGGCGGATTGTAATGTAGTTAATGTTGCACAGGTGAGACCAATAAACTAGCACAAACAGAAAACCGATCTGGTACTTTCTGGTCTGTAGCAATTACACAGTCTTAACCATCTGAGGATGCACCAGGAGAATGTTGATAGTTTATTAAATGAAATATCTTGCCAGTGTGTTACCATGTTAGTGATTTTCAGTTTCTGTTATGTAACTCTTCCTGCTCACCTTACCATTGTTATTCATGGAATGTGCCGAGGGGGACATGTTTTTTAGTAAAAGGAACTGGCCTTTACTACAAGAACAACCAATACTGCCTACCACCTTCAATATCGTAAAATATGCTGAGGCACTTCACAAAGGGTAGAATCAAACATCATGTATGAATTAGGAAAAAGGTTGGTGAGTGAATAAATGTAAAATGGAAGAGGTAAGTATTGACGAGGCTTTTGAAGAGAGGAAAAGATGGTGAAAAGTGGTATGATTTAAGAGCAGATTTCCAGATCTAGGGCCATGGTGGATAAAAAGCTCTCTGAACTGAAATATCAGTCTAGAATCTGAAGAGTGGAGGCTGTAGTTACAGTGGTATGGTGAGGCAATGCCCCGAATGCTTTTTATAAATAATGGTGAGGACTTTAAAATAGTTATGTTAGAGGGTGGCAAGCCAGTGGAGGTGAGCAAAGACAGGGGTGATGGGTTAATGGGACTGAGTATGGGATAGGATATGGTAAGTAAATTCATGAGTTGTGATGCCCCTCCTGCCTGTATAGCTCCAGCATGGGAGGATGCATAAGTTCATAAACTGAGATTGATAGTTAATGTTGTAACTGTCGATGCATATAGGTTGTCTCTGTTATATCTCCAGCAAGGCAGCTGGTGAAGGATAGAACTAGAACCAATCTTAACACACTTTTATAAGGATTTATTTACAGATACATATTACAAACATACACTACCTAACCTGCTCACCGCCTGCATATAATTAATTAAATACAATTAATATATAATTAACAGGCTGCTTAGGTAAAAATGAATCTGGGCCCATGAAAAACAGGACACAAGTACAATTCCAAAGACAGCTAAAAGAAAAATACTGTGGATGCTGGAAATCTGAACCAAAAACAAAAATTGCTGGAAAAACTCAGCAGGTCTGACAGCATCTGTGGAGAGAAAGACAGAGTTAATGTTTCGAGTCCGTATGACTCTTCTTCAGAACTAAAGAGGTGTAAAATATACTGTTTAAGGGGGGTAAGACAGGTGAAGCTGGATAGAAGGCCAGTGATCGGTGGAAGCAAAGAAGAGATTGCAAAAGATGTCATAAACAAAAGGTGGAAGGGGTGTTGATGGTGTTGGTACTGGCTAAAGGAGGTGCTAATGGTGACATTAAGAGTAGAAAGCAGGATGAGCAAGTGACAGATGGCTCTAGTGGGGGCGGGGTGGGGGGAGGGGACGGTGTGGATAAAACAATGAATGGAAATAAATTGAAATAAAATAAAGACAGCCAGACGCTGAGAGAGACAATCACTCTGCAAACCTTCACAGATCAGTAGATGATTATTAATTGGGAAAGTATCAGCTTATCTAAGATCTGCTTCCACTCGCCAAATGCTCCCTAGTCTATATAACATGTTTGCCCCTTATAAGTAGCTGCCACATCTTAATCCCAAGCTTCAGCATCAGTTTATTATCAGTTCCCCATTGAAAAACAAGAGAACCAGACATCAGACAGTCCTTACTGCTTAATCTATTGATTTGTTATAACAGTAAAACAGAACTGCATAGCAAACTTATCAGCATTTGAAATAGAAAGAATAGTTTATGTTTTGGGTGAACCTAAATTTTGTCAAAATGTGGATGAGCCAAAAACTTTCTTCCATTTAATACCAGTATGATCAAAGCTAAAACAATCCTGTCCTGTTCCAGGCAAAAACTCTGCTCCTGATTCCACTCATATCAACATTTGTACTTAAGCTGAATCTGACAGAAATTTCAGCTTGGTGTTTTACCAGAATTGACTTTCAAGCCCCATATCCTATCCATTATCAAAGACCTTACTTGTCCAACTGCCACTTAAATCTTCACCTACACTTTAATCATCCTCATGTTTGATTTCTTCAATCTGGTCAGGTTTCATAATTCCACCATATGCAAACTTCAATTTGTTCAAAGCTCTACTGTCCTCCTCATATCCCTTCCTATTCAGCTATCCTGTCCTTGTTAGTATCCATTGGTGGTCCTCCTCCTCTAATGCATCTGCCTCTGTAGCATTGGGCTTGTTTAAAATGTCTTTCATGTCTTTCCCCACCTTACTGTTGTGATTTCTTCCAGTTCTTTGTATCAGATTTCTATTTTCTTCCAAAGGAACTATCTGCGCCATGGCTGTCTGTAGCCTTGTGCTTCAATACTGGTTGCTACTTTATTTTTTTGAGATAACATGGATCCGACCTGCTGTGAATAAATTAACTAGCTTGATCTGACACTTTCTTTCATTGTTTGTGGAATTTCAAAGGTTCAGAAATAAAATGGGGAGTATGGTTAGAGTGATAATGATAACTAAAAAAAAGTCTTAAGGTTCACATTCCATGTATGCTCTAGAATAACAGTTGTTGGTTCCCCCTAATTATCAAAGATGGCCATTTCTTGCATGCGCAGAGTCATCTGTTGTGCATTCCAACATGGTTGTTCAGCCTGATTGCAGACCTGCATGACCTTCCACAGTGCGGGTAAGGATGAGTTGTCTGATTTTTTTTGTTTGAACCGCCTGGTCGTTCTAGCTTGCCTTTTGCCCTTGGCTGCCTGTATTCTTTGTTGTTCAAAAGAAATAACACCATGACTTGAGATTGCTCCTTAGGGAGCTCTTTCTTATACATTTTTCTCCCAACCCGTGGTGGGCCTGCCACATTTCCTGAGGTTAACCTTGAAGGTGTCATTGAAACTTAATCTTAGCATACCTCTCAGGCAGTGTCCAAATTCAAATTGTGAATACATGACTGCCTTTGGGATTTTATCATCAGTCATACGTAGTGTATGTCCAGTCCATCTGAGTTGGGCTCTGAAGATGAGTGCTTCAATTTCAGACATTTCTGCTCTTTGAAGTATCTCAGTTTTGGGCACTTTTTTCTCCCATTTGATGTCCATGATGTTTTGAAGGCATCTCACGTGGAACCTGCCCCCACCGTCAACACTCCTTTGTACCCTTAATATCATCATTAGCACATTCCTCAGCTAATATCACCACTGTCAACACCCCTTTGTCCTTTTGTCTATGACATCTTTGGCAATCTCTTCTTTGCCTCCACCTATCACTGGCCCTCTATCCAGCTCTACCTGTCCCACCCCCCTCAACCAGCTTATATTTCACCTCATGTCCATATTTCTTAGTTCTGATGAAGAGCCATACAGACTCGAAACGTTAACGGTATTCCTCTCCACAGATGCTGTCAGACCTGCTGAGTTTTTCCAGCTATTTTTGTTTTTGTTTCAGATTTCCAGCATCCGCAGTATTTTGCTTTTATCAACTGCTTAATATGTCTGAAGTAGGTAGTTCATATGTCTCAGGCATGTAAGAGGGTAGGTATTACCACAACTTTGTACACAACAAGTTTTGTTGTAAGTTCGTTATGATCCCAGGTGATGTTACTACTGGACAAGCCAGATCCCTGAGTGGAACCCAGCTTGATAGATCCTAACTTTTATTTTTTGTTTAGATATGTGGAGAGTAGCTACTGAACAGTTACTGGAGTCAGCTGATAAACTTTTAACAAAAGAATAAAACATTTATTAAACAAGAAAAGGTTAACTATATTACAATACTCCTTCACCCACACCAACACCTTTACAGATATATACAGATTTGTAAGGATAACACAAGTTACAAAAGTTATCTTATACACTAATGTCCACAGTAAGTACACAGCCCATGTAAACCAATAAGGGAGCTGTGGTCAGACACCACACTCTGAAACCAAGTGACAGATGCCACCACAAACAAATGCTGTGTATCTCTCCTCAACTTCCCCCAGATGCTTATCACATTGTGAACCAACCGGTTTCACCGAACTCCGTCTTTTACATGAGGGTTTCCAATCTCCACTCTCCAAGAACTCACTTTTGGAATTGTCTCCCAAATTATGCTTTCTCCTGGATGCATTCCACGAGGATCCACCTGCAGGGTTTCGAATTCCCCTTCTGATGTCCCTCTCCCCTGGATTGCCATGTGCATTCAAGCTTCTTTCCATGCACTCAAAGGCTCAGCTGTGCCATAGTAAAGAGTTACAGACCTTCGGCTGCCCCTTTGGATCTCCTGGCTTCTCGCATGCCTATATAGATGTGCGTCCTGCAGCTTTTCCCCTTTAAGCTTGGAGCCTTTCCCTGCTCCTCACTCTTAACTTCACTTAATAGGACCTTTTCCAGATTCCTGTTAGTTCCCCTTGACTAGAAAGTCTTCTCGGGGCCTTCGTCCGTCTGGTCTTTGGGGAAACTTTCTTCCTCTGCAGTTCCCTCTGCTGTGTCCAGCCTCTCCTGGCACCTGCTTCCAACTGAACTCAAACTGTTTTCGGCTTGCGCATGGCGTGCGCGCGAGTCCTTCCTCTCCGGATCCCTGTTACTAGGCAACAGTACAGTTGTTTCTATTTTGTTTTTACTTCCCTAAACCAGTACCCTGCTCCATAACACAGCTCTCCACTTCAAGGATCGCAAATCTCACTAGAACGCAGGCACACAAACAAAGCCTTAGATCTGCTGTCTCCGCTCTAAAATGAAGCTAGATCTCAGGTTTCACCTTTTTAACCCACAAATAGAAAAAATATAAATTAAACTTAAAGATATCCCTTAATCCTAACACACCCAAATACACACACAACTTACTTAAACTATCTCTATTTCCTAACAAGTTTGATACTTCATTTCCACCACCTTGCTATCAATGCAGGTGTTTCTGGAGATTGTGCTTCCGAGTTAGGTGAAGCTAACTATCACCTTCAGGGTTGTGTCATTGATAGTTATCATAGGTAGGGTATAGTCCAAACTTGGTGATGGATGGTGGAGTATCTCTGTCTCCCTTAAGATGATGGTTAGCCCATAGTTGCGACCACTTTTGAAAAACAGTACATGATCTATTGAAGGCTATCCTCACAGTGTGAAACGAGAGCACAGTCATTGGCATACAGCAATTCCCATATCATCTCTAATACCTTAGTTGAGGATTTCACTCGCCTCAGGTTGAAGAGATTGCCATCTGTTTGATTTTTAAAAATTCATTCATGGGATGTGGGCTTCGCTGGCTGGGCTAGCATTTATTACCCATCCCTAGTTGCCCTTGAGAAGCCGGTGGTGAGCTGCCTTCTTGAACCACTGCAGTCCATGTGGTGTATTCCATCAACATTTCCAGCAAATGCCCCAGAAAGCATGGCAGCAAAGAATATACTGAAGAGCACAAGGGCCATGATACATCCCTGCTTCACACCACTTGTTACGTCAAAAGGTTCAGTGTATTCACCACAGTCAGTGACTCTGGCCGTCATTCCATAGTGAAACTGCTGTATCAGATTTACAGCTCTGTCAAGACATCCGGGTTTGGCTAAGACTTTCTACAAAGCCTCTCTAGGTACTGTATCAAAGGCCTTTGTCAGGGATTCATCACTGAATCTCCCACTATCAACATCCTGGAGGTTACCATTGACCAGAAACTGAACTGGACTAGCTATATAAATATTGGCTACAAGAGCAGGTCAGAGGCTAGGGATCCTGTGGCAAATAACTACCTCCTGACTTCCCAAAGCCTGTCCATCATCTACAAGGCACAAGTCAGGAGTGTGGTGGAAAACCCTCCGTTTACCCGGATGACTGCAGCTCTAACAACACTCAAGAAGCTCGACATCGCTCAGTACTAAGCAGCCCGCTTGATTGGCACCCCATCCACAAACATTCACTCCCTCCACCACTGACACAGTGGCAACCATCTACAAGATGTACTGAGGAACTCACCAAGCCTCCTGAGACAGCACCTTGCGAACCCACGACTGCTACCATCTAGGACGAGGACAGCAGACACATGGGAACGCCACCACCTGGAAGTTCTCCTCCAAGCCACTCACCATCCTGACTTGGAAATATATTGCCATTCCTTCAATGTCGCTGGGTCAAAATCCTGGAACTCTCTCCCTAACAGCACTGTGGGTAAACCTACACCACAGGAACAGCAGCAGTTCAAGAATGCAGCTCGCCACCACCTTCTCAAAGGTGATTAGGGATGAGCAATAAATGCTGGCCTAGCCAATGACATCCACATCCCATGAAAGAATAAAAAAAAAGGTCAACAAAGGCACAGTAGAGTCCCATCTGTTGTTAGCAGCCTTTCTTTTGTATTTGACAAAAGGTGAAGATCATGTTGCAAATGCCTCTGCCTTTCCTGGCTGTACACGTTCTGCTATGTGGCTTGCCAGTCTGTTAAGTAGAACCTTTGCTAGAATCTTACCAAAATTCCAATAAATATGCTGAAAAGTGTCAAGAAACAGAATATTCTTGGGTGGAGTGGTGGGAGTGAGTGGGGTTGTCGAGCCCCAATAGGAAATAAATCTCATGCTTTCAGCATTCACACCCTCCTCAAAGTTCTGCTTTATGGTGCAATAATGGTGATGGAAGGTTCTATGTACCCACTGTGCAAGTTATATCAAGCCCATGACCTGCCCCACCACCAGCCAAACACTTTAGCCCAGATTTTGCTGAGTCAAGCCAACTTGGAGTCCTTTAAAAATGGTGGGCGTGACCTGATTGTGGGACCCTCGCCCCCATGCCTGGCTATTTTTGCCGCTGCAGATAAGAATATAGGTAACCCTCCTGCATGCAGTACCACAGCACTCCCACCCTGGTTGGCTCCATTGGAGAGTTGGACAGTCCAACACACCCCCATACACCCTCACACACACGATTTTTGTGAACTTAGGTCCCGTCAGTAAGTGTACAAGGTTCATGGTTTCTCCGAGGAGACGTGAACCACGGGGGAATCCCAGTCCTAAGTGGGGAACAAGAAAAGAAAGTCATCTGGTCTGGCAATTCCACCATTGACAGGCTTTGAAGCACAAAAAAAATGTTCTTTCAATTTCCAGTTAGATGCTCTAGTGTAAAGTCGATGTGTTTTCACTGAGTGATTGATTACAGGACTCTGTCCTGTCAAGGTAAGTTGACCATTACATTCACTAGCAGTAGTGTAAATGTTGACATGCATTGGAGTCCTTTTCCCATTGGTAAATTTGCTCTTATATGTTCAAAACAAAACACTACTTCAACCATCCTGAGGTCTGCCCATAGTGGATACTGAGTTAGTGGCTGTGGAGAATAGATGGGGAGCATGGAGGAGGCATTAGGTGGCATGGGGAATCTGAGGGGCATGTAGGTGTCATGGGGATCTGAGGGGAAATGGAGGTGTGATGGGGGTATGAGGGAGCATGGAGAAGACATGGGGAATGAGAGGGGAGGGTGAGGGTTTGAGGGCCTGATGTTCATCATTAAAACTGGATCAATGTCCTTTTAAATGGCGGTGGGCATTCTAGCCTCGGGCCTGCCGTCCCAGAGTGAAAATGCTACGTGCAGTGGCCCTTAAATTTTCCGACTCAACCTTCCGCCTCCTCAATGAAAATCCAGCCGCTTGTCTTCACTTATCATACGTCCATATTCTGAGCAGTTTTTCAGCTGCCAGCAGTTTTGAGCCTGTGTCAATATTTTTAAAGTTGTCTGAGCTTTTGCTCGTTTTCAGGGTTGACCTATGTACAGAATTTAATCTTGCTTCTAGATTCATACCATTTCCATCTATTAATGCCTCTAAGCATTACTTGGAAGGGGGTGCTGCTTTTTTGGTCAGCATATTGGTGGATTCAAAAGCTTCAGGTAATTCAGATTGGATCAGAATGTAGAGACACTTTTCAGTATTGGAAAGTTTGATTAAAATACTATACTTTCCCCACCAAGGGGTGCAAGTGAGCTGATGAAGTAGCTGGTAGAAACCTGATACTGTATTCATTTTAAACTGGCATAGTAGAATTTAAAAGCAAAATACTGCGGATGCTGGAAATCTAGAACAAAAACAAAAATACCTGATAAGACTCAGCAGGTCTGACAGCATCTGCGGAGAGGGATACAGTTGACGTTTCGAGCCCGTATGACTCTTCATCAGAACTTAGAATTTAACGTTAGTGTGGATTTGGAACTATGCACAATAGTAATAGTCATTTCATTTTAAATCCTAAATCAGAGAACTTTGTGCGTGTGTACCCCTGCTCACCTGTCAGAAAATTTTATCTGAGTTAGTAATAGGGACGTCCAAACATGTTACATTTAATGTGGAAAGACATTCCAAGTGTTCTACAGAGGCATGATAAAAACTGGACACCAACTCGAAGGAAGGATGGGGGAAGAGTGACCAAAAGCTTGATTTAATGTGGTGAACTTTAAGAGAATAGAAAAGTGGAGGCGTTTAGGAAAGGAACTCTAGAGAGCGGGACCTATAGCTGAAGGAACAGCAACCAATGGCAGAGTGAAGAAGGGGATGTACACGAGGTTAGAATTAGAAGAATGCAGAATTGTAGGGCCAAAAGAAGAAACAGATGGAGAGGATGCGACCAGGAACATGCTTACCTTAATAATTTATTTCATTTGTGAGATGTGGACATAACTGGCAAGGCCAGCATTTATTGCTAAGTGCTAATTGCCCTTGAGAAGGTAATGGCAAGCTGCCTTCTTCAGTCCGTGTGACGATGAACCCCTACAGTGCTGCTAGGTACAGAGTTCCAGGATATTGAATCAACAACAATGAGGGAATGGCTATATATTTTCAAGTCAGGATGATGTGTGATTTGAGGAGAATATGCTGGTGGCAGTGTTTCCATGCGCCTGCAGCCCTTGTTCTAGGTGGTAGAGGTCGCAGGTTTTGGAAGTGTTGTCAAGAAGCCTTGATGAGCTGCTGCAGTGCATCCTGTCAATGGTATACATGGTGTGCCAGTGGTAGATGGAATACCAATCAAGCAAGCTAATTTGTTCTGGATGGTGTTGAGCTCCTTGAGTGTTGTTGGAGCCGCACTCATCCAGGTAAGTGGAAAGTACTCCGTCACACTCCCAGTTTGCAGATGGTGGAAAGCTTTGGGCAGTCAGGAGGTGAGTCAATTGCCACAAAGTACCCAGTCTCTGACCTCCTCCAAGCATGTTGATGGTGGGGATTTGACAATGGCAATGTCTTTGAATGTCAAGGGGAGATGGTCAAAGCCTGGCATTTGTGTGGCATGAATGTTGCTTGCCATTTATCAGCCGAACCCTGAATTTTATCCTGGTCTTGCTGCATGTAGGCATGGATTGTTTTATTATCTGAGGAGCTGTGAATGGAATTGAACCATGTGCAATCATCAGCAAACATCCCCGCTTACCTTTATGTAGAGGGAACAGCAATGATGAAGCAACAGGAGATCTTTGGGACTAACTTGTGCTGCAATGTCCTGGGGCTAAGATGATTGGTCTCCAATTGCCTCAACTATTTCCCTATTGTGTGAGATATGACTCTAACCAATGGAGAGTTCACCCCCTCCCCCCTCCCTGTCCCCCGATTCCTGTTAATTTTATAAGGGCTTCCTGATGTCACACTCAGTCAAATGATGTCTCAAGGGTAGCCATTCTTACCCAAGAGCCATTAGATCGATTAATACTAAGACTGAGAATCCTGGCTTATTTTTATCAAATCGAGTAACTTGAATTATGTATAGAGAAAGCATTTTGATCCATAAGAACTACCTCCAACAAACTGAACATGGGGCCACCTGAGGCCTGCCAACACAGTGTTTTGTCCACATACCTGTGCTTGATCCTGGCTGAAGATCATTCTCATTCTTGACAATAATTTTGAGAAAAATTATCTGATTTAATAGTTTACTAAAACTTCTTGGGCTATAACTCACCCAAAAAATTATCATCTTATATATAAAATACAGCACAGAATCAGGCCATTCAGCCCAATAGTCCATTCCAACATTCATGTTCCATGCAGGCCTCTTCTAACCATTCTCCTCTAACCCTATCGACATATCCTTCTATTCCTTTCCCTCTCATATTTATCTATCTTTCCCTTACATCAGTGCTCACCGCCTCAACTACTCATTGCCATTGGGAGTACCACTTTCTGGATAAAGAAGTTTTGAATTATTCATTACTTTTCTAGATTTACTGCTCCTTGTTTTGGTGTTTCCCACAATTGGAAACATTGGCTGGGATTTTCCAGACCCTTTGAGGAGGGTTCAGATACGGGAATACTGTCAAAGGTGTCAGGTGGTGTACCTGATCGCTTCCTACTGCAATGCCATTTTGCCAGTGGTGGGAAAGGTGGCAAGACATGTGGTTCTGCCCTGAGCCCAATTGATGACCAATTAAGGGCCACTTCCTGCCTCTGGTGCCATTTTACTCTCTGGCCTAGTGGAACCTGAGTGACTGAGTTGGTAGCGCTCCAGCCTTTAAGCCAGAAGGCCCCAGCCCCCACTCCAGTACTTGTTGGCCACAGGAGGAGTGTTCAGACAGCTTAAAGTAGATTGTTAATCAGCTTGCAAAATCTTTCCAACACTCCACACCATTCTCCAATGGAGAAAAAAGTGTGAAGATACACAAAGCAAATAGATTCCTTGGCCCACAAAGAGACCCCTCCATGACATTGGTGCCACCCGCCCTCAGTGTTTTCTCTCCCACCTCAGCCGAGACCTGCCTGACTGACCCCATCGCCCCCAGGCCCCAAGTACCTGGCTGTGAACCTGCACATCTCTCGATGTGTTCTCTTCTTCCAGGTGCAGTCCCAACAGTGGCCATGGCTCCCGCTGAGCTGCTGGCTGTCTGAGGCTGGCAGCATTTCTGGACAAGCTGTTGTCCTTAATTGGACAGCAGTCCCCATGGCTGCTGCCCGTGAAATGTGGCTTCGGTCCTGCTGTCTGCTTTCGGCTCTGGTAGTGAGGTTTTTGGTTTCTATCATGCTTTCAGGCAGTGAGCAGACTCCTACCACCCTCTGGATGAAAAGGATTTTCCTCAACTCCTCTCTCTAATCCTTCTGCCAATTACTTTAAACTGAGGCCTCTGGCATTGATTTCTAGGTCCCTCCTCTCCACTGTATCTCGGCCCTTCATAATTTTGTACACCTCATTAAATCTCCCCTTGACCTTTTTCCAATGCTCTTGAAGGGTGGCTAAGGTCTGTAGAATTGTCAAGTTATTTGAATATCCAGCTTTGAAAAAAAATTTTTTTCAAACCTGCCTGTGCCTGAGAGTTGGGAAACTTTTCCAGCAGTTTCACTAGCTGTTTGTTGACATTAACCCTAAGTGCCGCCATAATATCATTTTTAATGTTTGGCTGCTTTCCACTACCTATCATCAGAGTAAGGAGTTGTAAGTTCACAATTTGATTGACAGCTCAAAGAGGTTATTAAAGGGTTAACTATCTTTGATATGGGGTTATGAATGCAACTGTTTATTTTGATAAAGGATTAAGTACTCAAGGGGATTTAAAAGTATTGAATGTGCTTTAATGAATGTGTGTTTTTAAAAATAGCAAAGGCTGTAATATATATTTAGAACTTTATTTTGTTTCATCTTAGCATGGCTCCTGAGGCCTGCCCATGATGGATATTGGATGAGTTGACATGGGAGGTGTAAAGGAAAAGGGTATTGTGCAGGAGGCCTGCGTTTTCATAAGTTGGTGCTAAGTTGGCATAGGGGCTATAAGCGGCCTTGGGGATGGTTAGAGGGGATGTGTCAAAATGGAAGGGCCGAGGAGCCATTGTGGGTGGGTGGGGGGCTTGGGTTTGCATGGAGCGTTTGAGTTATTGGGGTGAGTGGGGAACATGAGTTGGCACCAGTGGCACATATGGGCATGGGAAGTGAGTGTGGGGGTGAGGGCTAGAGGGCCTGATTTTCCACAAAACAACTGAGAGTCCCAGAAAACCGAGACAGGCCTTTTAAGCAGCACACCTTGGCACTTAGTGGCCGCCTCCAATCTGGGTCTGGGGGCAGCAGGCCCCACCATCTTGGAATGAAAACCCTGTCATTCGGGATACTTTCTCCCAAAATGAGCGGGCAATTTGTTAACTCCTGTTGCCTGACTCTAGAGCCAAAATGTCTTCTATGTTTGGAGAAGTTGAGGAAACTGGACAGGTGCTGCAATCTTTCTTTTATGGGATGTGGGCATCACTGGCAAGGCCAGCATTTGTTGTCCACTGCTAATTGGCCTTGAACTGCATAGCTTACTAGGCCATTTCAGAGAGCAGTTAAGAGTCACCCAACACATGTAGGCCAAACCAGGTAAGGATTGCAGAATTCCTTCCCTAAAGGGGCATTAGTGAACTAAGAGGGTTTTTACAACAATTGATGTTAGTTGTTATGGTCACCATTACTGAGACCAGCTTTCAATTCCAGATTTATTAAGTGAATTTCAATTTCACCACCTGCCATGGACCCATGTGCCCAGAGCAGTAGCCTGGGCCTCTGAACTACTAGCCCATTGACATTACCACTGTCACTGTCTCCCCTGATCAGCAGGTTTAGGGCAAGTTCTTAAAAAGTTTCAGTAGAGGGATTTTACAAACAAGTTTGGCAGAGGGATTTAAAAAAAATAAACTGGAAGCAGGATTTTTAAGAAAGGCTCAGAAGAGAAATCTTTTTCTCTTTAAATAAAAATGGCTTGGAGAAAGAATTTTATAAAGCTTGGGAGAGATGTTTTAAAAATAGAGAGTTTGGGAGAGGGATTTTAAAAAGATAGCTTGGAAGAGGAATTTTTTAAAAACAAGCTCAGGAAAGGAATTTATTTTTTAAAAACCTCGAGCGCATACAGGAGAGGGCTTTTTAAACAAGTTTAGAAGCGGCATTTTAAACAAAATTGAAGCATGGGAGAGTGGAGCTATCTCCTGCTAAATGTTGGCCAAGATTGTCTCAACCATCATAAGTGATGATTGGATCATTCTTTTGCACTTAAGTCAAAGTGCTAGAGGTTACAGGTCTGTCACTAATTGTAGGAAGGAGTAATCTCCTTCCATTTCTTTCTGTTAGTTATAGCACTATAGATTATTTCTTTATAAATGTTGTATAAGTTTGTTCAAACTAACATATGGTGAAAATATCTGAGCTTTAATAATAAATTAAAGATATATTTATGGTAAATCCCGGTCCTGAGTGACACCAAACTAACCTCAGTGCGTCACTGTTCTAATTTATTTTGCTTGTCTCCTTTCTTAGGCCTGTTGGAGGCCAACGTTGAAATTGATCTTTTGAATATCTGAGAAGAATAGAATCTGTTTACTGAACTGGCCTCCAGTAGGTCTGTAAATTTTTTAAAAATGTAGAGGTCAAGGATTGCAAGATTTTGAACCAACATCCACACCCTTTTGAAAGAGAGTTCCAAAACTCTACTGCCCTTTGTGTGAAAAAGTGGTTTCTGGTTTCTCTTCTACAAGGTCACATTGCTCTAATTTTAAGAGTACACCCTCTTGTTCTGGATTTCCTCATCAGAGGAAACAGTTTATTTGTCTTTTGGCTAAAATCAAGTGCAATCATGAAGCGATGGCTATAATCAGTCGAGCCCCATACCATGGGATACGTAACACCGTCCGGGTGACGGTGAAGGACAGCGAAGGAGGAGCACCCATGGATCGGGCCTTCTTCATCAAGCGGATCCTGTTGAAGGTGTGTGGATTTGAAGTGGAGGAGATCTACTCCCTGCAAGACTTCCCCAGCGCTGGATGTTTCGACGTGACTTTCAAGCGTGTGGCAGCTTGCATCAAGTTCCTGAAGGTGTTCAAGGAGAAGAGAGACCAGCCGGAGATGAAGATCCTGATGGTGGAGCTGCTTTTTGCTCTGCCGTTGCAACGGGACCGTGTGGTGACTGTGCATCTTTACAACCCCTACATCCCTGTCGCCGATGTGTTCACCTTCCTCGCCAGGTACGTCAACAAGGTTGGGAGCTGCACCGAGGTTAGAGACGCCTTCGGGATTTGGACATGCAAACGCCAGGTTAAGGTCACGCTCAAGACCGATGGTAAGGGAGCCATCTTCCACCCTCCTTCCAGCTTCGTTATCGGGGGAAGCCGTGGCTACCTTGTCTACGTTGGGCAGCCCAAACTTTGTCGCTCATGTGGCAAGTCTGGTCATGTGACGGCCAACTGCAGCGCCGCCCTCTGCAAGAACTGCAAACAGGAAGGGCACCAGACAAAGGACTGCAAACAGACTAAGTGCTGCAACCTGTGTGGTGAGGCAGGCCACCTCTACAGGACCTGCCCCAAACGCTGCCTCACTTATGCACAGACAGCCAAAGCCAACGAGGGGGAAGCAAAGGAAATGCTTCATGTCACTACTACCAAGGACACTTGCAACACTCCAACCACCAAGGCCCGCAGTGAGAACAACAGGACAAAGGAGGACACAGAGAGAGACAAGGTGGAGGAAAAGGTTGAGGCAGCAGACAGCTAATCAACAGCACTGCCCCCTGAACCTCCCACTCCTCAGGAGAGCGAATCAATGGAGGAGGAGGAAGCAGTGGAAAATCAGCAGGGGGAGTGGCAGCTGGTGAAGAGAGCCAAAAGGAAGAAGGGGCCAAGAAGGGATCAAGCCACTTCCCAGACAAGTGGCAAGAGGCGTTTCCCATCCGACACGGATGACAAGGGCAGCTGCTCTTCGGACGAAGAAGGGAAAGGGTGGCATCTACAGAAGAAGCGGCAAAGCTCTAGCGAGTTGGAGGGTGAGACACCCGAGCTCCAGAACATTGGAGACAATGAGGAGACCAGCGCACCCCAACTTTGCCCACAACCCGAAGAGGCCAACGCACCCCAGCCCCAGGAATCTGGGAGTAGTGAAGCGCTCAGCACACCCCAGCTCCGGGAAGCTGGGAGCAGCAATGCCCCAGAGGGGGAGAGGATTGGAGAAGCTTCTCCAGCAGAGGACATTTCAAATCCCATTCTCTGCACAAACCCCCAGATGCCACCTGAGCAGAACATTGCCAATGGGGAGGTTCAGGACAGTTTCCTCAGCCCATCCACAGTGAGGCAATTTATGAACACTATAGGTATGCAGGAGCAGACCAAAGGTCTGGGACTCTCAGAGACAACAGGTTTGGTATGAGACTAAATGCTTTAAAATGGATGTAAAGATTGTTTCCATAAATGTGCGGAGCATTAAATCTACTACGCGATGTGTTGCGACCTTGGACTACCTTGCCAAGGTCAAAGCTGACCTGCTGTTTCTGCAGGAGTGTGCGATACCGCACCTCAGCTCCCACAGGCAATGGTCACGATGGTGGTCCCATGGGCCATCGATCTGGTCGGGAGGAAAAGACTCTCGTTCCTCCGGCCTGGGTATTCTGCTGCGGGGAAGCAACTTCACCATCTCCAAGGTTAAGGAGGTGGTGGGCGGGCGCCTCCTTGTAGCAGACGTAATGTACAAGAATGCTCCACTCCAGTTAATTAGCGTGTCCGCCCCGGCACAAAAGGGCGAGTGGCTGGCGGTTTTTCAGCAGCTCCCACTGCTGCTGGCGACCCCCAGGCCGGTCATTCTGGGCGGTGACTGCAACTGCATCATCGATGCGGCTGGACGATCCGGCAGGGCCGACAGCAGATTGGACGCTACGTCCAGATCCCTGATGGAAACGGTTAAGGATGCCAAGCTGCACAACATCTTCAGCAACCCTGCAGACGGAGCGCAGCGTAGATACACCTGGTCACGGCCAGATGGGTCCATCCGTTCCAGGATAGACTTGCTGTTTGTGTCCCGTGCGTTTGCAGTCAGATCCACCGACGTCAAGCCGGTGTTCTTCTCTGACCACTGCCTCCTACTGGCTGACTGTCACTTAGAGGAAGACCAGAGGGTGGGCGGGGGGCATGGAAGCTAAACGTGCAACTGCTGACCCCAGAGAACATTGAGGAGCTCAAGAGGGATTACTAAGATTGGAGAACCGTGAAACCCCTCTTTGAGTCCATGACACACTGGTGGGAAGCGGTCAAGGGAAACATCAAGAGGTTTTTCATCCTCAAAGGCGACCAGAAAGCTAGAAAGGAACAGAGGGAAATGTCCCGACTCCAGAAAAAACATGCAGAATCTGCTCCGGATGGGGGTCAATGTCAAGGAGGAACTCCAAGAGGTGAAGAGCCAGCAAGCCTCGCTCTTTGCCTCGGAGGCCTCCAAGATCATCTTCCGGTCCAGAGTCCATTTCGTGGAGCAGGATGAGATGTGCTCACGTTTCTTCTTCCAAAAGGTACACAGAGGGAGCTCTGTGATCAGCAGCCTGAAGGAAGAAGACGGCTCAGTAAAGTCATCGCAGTCCGACATTTTGAGGATCAGCAAATCCTTTTATGCCGGATTGTGTGATGTGAAGCCCACAGACAGCACGGCCTCCCAGTCCTTCCTGTCCTCTATCACGGAGGTCTTAGACGACAGTACACGGGAGAGCCTTGACAAACCGCTAACTCCTGACGAACTGACTAAGGCCCTTGAGTCCTTCGAGAAGAGTAAAACTCCCGGAAGGGACGGCTTGCCGGCGGAGTTCTATTCGGCTCTGGGACTGGATCGGCCCAGACCTGCTAGAAGTGTACGAGAGTATGCTTCTGGCCGGCAGCAAGTCAGAATCCATGAGGAAAGGCATCATCACCCTCATCTACAAGCACAAGGGGGAAAGGGAGGAAATTAGAAATTGGCAACCCATTTCACTTTTGAATGTGGACTATAAGATTCTGACCAAGGTCATCGCCAATCGGGTCAAGTCGGCTCTGGAATTGGTGATCCACCCTGACCAGACCTGTGCTGTGCCGGGCAGGAAGATCTCTGACAGCCTCGCGCTGCTCAGGGATACGATTGCCTATGCGCAAGACAGGGGTGTGGATACCTGCCTCATCAGCCTGGATCAGGAGAAGGCCTTTGACAGAATATCACACACCTACATGGTGGATGTGCTCTCCAAAATGGGGTTTGGGGAGGGAATCCGCAATTGGATCCAACTGCTCTACACTAACATCAGTAGCGCAGTCTCAATCAATGGGTGGGAATCAGATAGCTTTCCTATTAAATCTGGAGTCAGGCAGGGCTGCCCTCTCTCCCCTGTTCTGATTGTGTGTTGCATAGAACCCTTTGCTGAGTCTATCAGGGAGGATCCGGGCATTAGAGCAGTGACAATCCCAGTCAGTGGAGGCACTCAGGTCAAAGCCTCCCTGTACATGGACGATGTCGCCGTCTTCTGCTCGGATCTGTTGTCGGTGCGCAGACTGATCCACATCTGCGACCAGTTCGAACTGGTCTCGGGAGCCAAGGTAAATCGTGGGAAGAGAGAGGCCATGTTCTTTGGGAACTGGGCTAACCAATCCTTTGTCCCCTTCACCGTCAGGGCTGACGGCCTGAAGGTGCTGGGGATATAGTTCAGAGGGACCGGGGCATGCGTTAGAAACTAGAAGGAGCGAGTGTCCATGGTGCAAAGAAAATTGGGCATGTGGGAGCGAAGCTCCCTCTCCATTGCGGGTAAGAACCTGGTCATCAGGTGTGAGGCACTCTCGCTGTTGCTGTACGTGGCGCAGGTCTGGCCCATTCCATGCTTCTGCGCGATGGCGATCACCCGAGCCATCTTTCGCTTTATCTGGAGGTCGAAAATGGATCGTGTCCACAGGGACGCGATGTACAAGCTTCTAGATAAGGGGGGAAAAACATGCCCAACATCGTCCTCATACTGATGGCCACCTTTGTGTGCGGCTGCATTAAGCTGTGCGTAGACCCTCGGTACGCAAACACCAAGTGTCACTACGTGCTGAGGTTCTACCTGTCCCCGGTGTTGCGAAGGATGGGTCTGGCCATGCTGCCGTGAAACACTCCAAGTAGTTGGACCGTGCCGTACCACCTGTCCCTCGTGGAAAAATTTATGCAGAGAAACACCTTTGACCACAAGTCGATCAGGCAGTGGTCGGCATGTAATGTCTTAGAGGCCCTGCGGGAAAAGGAGAGGGTGGATCCTGTGGGATGGTTCCCTGAGCAGACTGTCAAAGTCATTTGGCAGAATGCCTCATCGTCAGATCTTTCCAACAAGCACCAAGATGTAGCTTGGCTGGTGGTGAGAAAGGCCCTCCCTGTCAGATCTTTCCAACATGCCAGGAGTCTCACCCCCTCTGCACATTGCCCTCGAGGTGGCTGTGGTGGAGACGAGACCGTTGTTCACCTCCTTGTGGATTGTGCCTTTGCAAAGAAGGTCTGGCGAGAGATCCAGTGGCTTCTGTCGAGATTCATCCCGAGCAGTTCTGTGACACAGGACTCTGTGCTCTATGGGCTGTTCCCAGGGACCCACACCGAGACAAACATCAACTGCAGCTGGAGGATCATCAACTCGGTGAAAGACGCTCTTTGGTCTGCCCGAAAGTTGTTGGTCTTCCAGCGCAAAGAGTTGTCCCCGACCGAGTGTTGCAGACTGGCACATTCCAAGGTCCAGGACTACGTGCTGAGGGATGCACTAAAGCTTGGGGCAGCCGCCACAAAGGCGCAATGGGGAAAGGTCACTGTCTAAAGCCTTTCTGCCACAGAGCAGCGAGAGGCTGGGAACTGTTGAGAGCCCCTCGGGCTGTACAGCTCAAAATGAATGTGTGCATTGAATACTAATTGTATTATAATTGTATTGAAGCACCTCAGAGTGCAACATGATGTATGTTGATAACTCCAATACCATTGTCTGATTGTCTGCATTGACCATATTGAATTGATTGTAATGTTCATTGATTGTATTGATGCAC
Organism: Cetorhinus maximus; assembly: GCF_964194155.1. Taxonomy (NCBI): domain Eukaryota; kingdom Metazoa; phylum Chordata; class Chondrichthyes; order Lamniformes; family Cetorhinidae; genus Cetorhinus; species Cetorhinus maximus. The sequence goes on along the minus strand of NC_135886.1, from coordinate 109,859,521 downwards.
CTTGTGATCCATGTGGAAAAGTTGAATCTGATTGTACTTTTGTGATGGTGATTTTGAAAGGTTTTGGAATGTTCTTCCAGATATTTTATGAATGAAGTATATTTTTTAAAAAAAACAGTTTATTTGCATCTACCCTATCAAATCAACACATCATTTTAAACACCCTGTTAGATCATCCTCAACCTTGCAAGTCCAAGCCAACCCAAGCCAAACTTATACACTTTGCCCTCATTGTTTGAGCCTTCAAGCTCTATCATTCTGGTGAATCTGCACTGTAATCCTTTCAAGGCGAATATATTTTTCCTGGGGTTTAGTGCCGGAAACTGAATGCAGTAATCCCAGATGAAGTTTGACCAAGTCTTTGTACAACTGACACATCACTTTTCGTTCCAGCCCCCAGAGCCTTTTTGATTACTTTTTGTACCTGTGCATTAGCTTATAGCGATCAGTACGTCTGCATCAAATGTCATTGCTTCACCGAAGCTCCATGTGAGATCATGGAGGGTGGCTTGCATCCATACTACTGTACCCTAGCAGGAGTCAGCACCCAGAGACTAGGAGAGGAGGGGGGAAAAATAAAAAGTCACTTTTAAGTATAGTTACAGTAAAATTCATTAATACTGCAAAGTTGCAATATAACACCAGTGTAATTAAACCTTTTGGTTCAGCCAATGTATATAAACCTCAGGGATAAAGTTTGTAACATCACTTGAATCTTGTGATTAGATTCTTGCCTTATGAGTCACCGATGGGTATCCCCTGTATCTCTTTCACTGTTCTTCCACAGTGAGATAATTTTTCAAAGGCGTGGCTTTACAAAAGATCATGTGAAATTACAGTGCAGTTTCAATCACCTTTGAATTGCAGCCACCAACTGCATCTGAGGATTACATGATTATACGTCAGTAGTACGAGGATTTAGCGCTAGTGCTTAACGCAGTGTGCTCACTAGGCTTATTTAATCTTCTGGAGCCAATATGCTGAAAGAAACTTTAATATTATGAAACATGCTTCTTACATCATACTTTTAATTAGGCGTAGTGATATTTTGAATTTCTAAACTTGACACATATACCATAGTTTACAGTTTCAGCGCTGCTGTTTTGCAGAAAAAGTCCCTAGAGCAATGCAACTGCCGGTTTCTGAGCAGACCTGGGTAAATTTTAAAAATGACTTGCTTTCAATCAATTATTGCTCCTCTTCTAATTGATCGCTGGTGCAACTATACCCATTGGTGACTGGCCTTTAAATGTTACTATCTCATCCTCGTGCTTAACAATTCAAAGGAGTCTCTTCACTTACAACCTGAGTTTACAAAATCATAATGTAGAATTATATTGTTGCATATTCTGAACGGTTCAAGTCGACATAGTACGAAAATGTCACTCTTTTACTGGAATCCCAGTGATAAAGCTGCGTAACGATATGTACCCGTGTATTGAAACCAGGACAGATATCTTATTTAAATTGATTTTGGTTGGTGAGTTCGAGAAAGCCTTGGAGAATTAGTGCTCAATATAGCGGAGGAGCCATAACTAATTATGGGAAAATTTAATTAGGCGCCGAAATTATTTGGGAGAGTGTTTCGAGGAGCAAAGCTGTTGGTCCCTATGTTTACAGGGAGGCAGGGAGAATGTGTGGATAGCCAAAAATGACTGAAGGATCCTGCAACACCAGGAACAGAGTTGCTGCTGAATTTAATGGCAGGACCACATTACTGTTCTTTTGTTCTGTTTTCCACCTGGCAGCTGGGGAAATTGATAGTCTGGCCAGGTGATCAGGAGGGAAGACCACTGGTAGGAGGATACAGTGAGGGAGCTATGGGGGCAGACCCCAGCAATCAGCAGGTGGCCAGGCTGGCGATCGGGCTGGCGAGAGGTATGTCAGTGATTGGTGGGGGAGAGAGACTGCAACTGCAGGGGAAGAGAGAGAGAGAGCAACAAATGGTGGGGGGAGGGGGTGTTGGCGGGGAGAGAAAGAGAGACAGTGATCAGCAGGGGGGAGGGGTTGAAGCTCCCTTGAAGTGCTGGGGAAGCACCTCTACCACTGGCCAAAAGAAATGCTGCAAAGAGCAGTAACATTGTTGAGCCCGCATTGACCCCTAGCAAACCCATGCAGCAGTATTGAATTTGAATCAGACGCTCAATTGCACTGCGAGAGCTGATTTAAGTATGAAAATGAAGCATCACATTTCTCTACAGTGGGTCACCCTGATACCTGCTGCTGTAAAAAGGCATGGTGTGTTGGAAGCATGTTCCGATATTTAAATCTTTAACCCCTCCCCCCACTACCCTCTCCCACCCCTTGTGGGGTGGGTATTAATGTCAAGGCTGTAATGGCTGAAGGTTTGGCTTCATATGGTGGAATGGAGGAAGCAGGAGATACACTGTGATCTGGGGTTAGAAGAGTGGAGGCCAGAACGGGAGGATAAAGAAGATTATGTAGACAGGATGGGAATTCAAACCCCATGGATATCTCCTTTCTGTCTTTTCTATCCCTTTGTCTCTCTTCCCTCTCTCTATCTTTCTTTCCTTTTTAAGTCAACAAGTTCTTCCTCATTTATCTAATAAATGTACTTCTCATTTTTCAAATATGCTCTTTTACTGTATTTCATATGTTGAAGTACTAGTTTCAGTTTATATATATCATTCAATGTTATATACACCAATAAAATCTCCTTCTCACTATTCCAATGCACTCCTGGCTGGTTTCCCATATTCTACCCTCTGTAAGGTGAGGTGAGAATGACTGCCCTTGACATCAAGGCTGCATTTGACCACGTGTGAATTCAGGGAGTCCTAGCAAAACTGAAGTCCATGGGAATCAGGGGGAATACTTTCCGCTGGTTGGAGTCATACCTAGCACAAAGGAAGATGGTTGTGTTTGTTGGAGGTCAGTTATCTCAGTTCCTGAACATCGCTGCAGGAGTTCCTCACGGTAGAGTCCTCGGCCCAAATATCTTCAGTTGCTTCATCAATGACCTTTCTTCCATCATAAGGTCAGTGGTGGGGATGTTCGCTGATGATAGCACAATGTTCAGCACCATTTGTGACTCCTCAGATACTGGAGCAGTCATGCCCAAACGCAGCAAGACCTGGACAATATCCAGGCTTGGGCTGACAAGTGGCAAGTAACATTCGTGCCACACAAGTGTCAGGCAATGACCATCTGCAACAAGAGAGAATCCAACCATCGCCTCCTGATATTCAATGGCATTACCATCACTGAATTCCCCACTATCAACATCCTGGAGGTTACCATTGACCAGAAACTGAACTGGGCTAGCCATATAAGCAGCTACAAAAGCAGGTCAGAGGCTAGGAACCCTGCGATGAGTGACTCACCTCCTGACTCCCCAAAGCCTGTCCACCATCTACAAGGCACAAGTCAAGAGTGCGATGGAATACTCCCCACTTGCCTGGAAGAGTGCAGCTCCCACAACACCCAAGAAGCTTGACACCATCCAGAACAAAGCAGCCCGCTTGATTAGCACCCCTTCCACAAATATTCACTCTCTCCGCCACTGACGTTCAGTAGCAGTAGTGTGTACCATCTACAAGATGCACTGCAGGAATTCACCAATGCTCCTTCGACAGTACCTTCCAAACCCACAACCACTACTATCTAGAAGAACAAGGGCAGCCGATAGATGGGAATATCACCAACTGGAAGTTCCCCTCCGAGTTACTCACCACCCTGACTTGGAAATATATTGCTATTTCTTCACCGTCGCTAGGTAAAATCCCTGGAACTCCCTTCCTGACAGCACTGTGGATATACCTACACCACATGGACTACAGTGGTTCAAGAGGGAAGCTCACCATCACCTTCTCAAGAGCAACTAGGGATGGGCAATAAATGCTGGCCCAGCCAGCGAATGAATCCCATGAATGAATTTTTTTTTAAAACTGCAGATCATCAAAAACACTGCTACCCGTGGCTTAACTTGCACTAAATCCCTTTTACCTTTTATGCCTGTGCTCAATGATCTACATTGGCTCCTGGTCAAGCAATGTCTTGATTTTAAAATTCTCAGCTTTGTTTTCAAATCCCACCATGGCCTCACCCATTTCTATCTTTGTAATCTCCTTCGAGACCCTTTGAGATATCTGCGTTCCTCTAATTCTAGTCTTTCGAGCATCCCTGGTTTTATTCACTCCATCATTGGTGCCTTCAGTTGTCTATGCCTTAAACCCTTGAATACCCTCCGTTCACCTCTCCAACCCTCTGCCTCATTTTCCTCCTTCAAGACACTCCTAAAAACCAGCTCTTTGACCAAGCTTTTGGCCATCTGACATATTTCCTTATGTGACTCCATGTCATACTTTGTTTTATAATGTACCTGTGAAGCATCTTGGAACGTTTTATTACATTAAAGGTACTATATAAATATAGTTTTGCTAAAGTTTAAGCTTTTCTAATCCTCCCTCATGAATCATTGATTTTTGTTGACCTTCTAAAATACTAAAAATTAGTATTTTTGTGTGACATGCTGATCAGACTAATTATTGTATCCCACCAAATTGAACATGGTGGCTGGATTTTTCCTGTCCTGCCATTGTGCGACAGCCTTTCGGTAAAGCTAAGTTATTTAAAAAATCACAAAGGGAAACTTTAAACATCTGTCATTACTTATTTTTTAAGTGGTATATTTGAGATGCAACTCTAAATTCAGGAATCAGACCACCAGTTCTTGAGAGGTTTTATATCAAAATACATGAGACATTTATTAATTTATACAAGTTAAATATATACACATGGCTGCAAATTACTACTATCATAACTTCTAACAAATTCCCAAACTAATCTCCACTAAGCAACAGCAACCCATAGACGTAACCAGACACCAGGCAAAGCATTTTCACCTTTTGAATTTAAAATGAGGTTCCTTTCACTTTGGTTCCTGTATTCATAGTTGTAAGCTTACAGCTACTTTGATCATTCATTGCCTTGCACACACAAAACTGCTATCCTTATACCTTGCACAGCTCATTGAATGTAAATTCTCATTGTATCACCAGCCTCTTCTAACAATTAAACCCCTTTCATCATACCAATTTTATGAGTAATATAAACATATTGCTTGGCCCCTGCTAGCTAGGTGCCAGATTTCACTGGCCTTCTTGAATGCTGTATTCAAAAAAAAATGCAAATGCACTCTACCACTCTTACATCTCAAAACTAGTACACATCAAAGCACCCAGACTAACTGGCTTTAATCCAATTAAGACACACCCACAGACCAAACCTCTATTCTAAAAGAAAAATATTTTCCAATAATATTATATACATTAATAGCTTCATGACATCCCCCTCCCTATCGAAAAATGAACCATCATAATTCTGATTTCTGTTTCTACATCTATTTCTGAATAAGCTTTCTGATATAACTTTTAATTGCAAATCATTTTTCTGTAACTCCACTAACCTCTTTGAGTTAAACATTTCAGCTGAACTGTCCTGTAATCCTTCCTCCTGAACAATGTTCTCAAATACAGTGCCAGTTATTTGGATTTCAACACTTTCTTCTCGCCTTTGAACTGCCTGCTCATCCTGTTTGTCCTGTTCTTCCCGATGAGCTTTGATCTCGTTACAACATAATCAGGAAACAATCCAGGATGTTCCTACTGTAAAACTTCTTGTTGAAAACACTTCTACAGGCTGCGTAACTACCATAGGCATCACCCACATTTGCGATCCAGCTACATCATTACCCAGAATAAATTGAACCCCTGCAATGGGCAATTTTTCCACCACTCCAACTATAACTTCACCATTCTTCCATTTGCTCTTTAAATTTACTTTCCACAATGGAATAGATTTTGCATCCCCATGAACCCCACTTATTATTACCTTCTCCTACAATACTCCCTCTGAACAACAAATATCACCATCCCACAACATTAAGGATTGACTAGCCCCTGTGTCTCTTAAAATTTTAACATCTTTATCTACTGCGCCCTGTATACATGGAAAGACTTTCCCATCACATACAAAATCTTTAAACATTTTTGCAACCTGCTCCCCAGAATTCTCTTGAGTAAACTGTGAACACATTCCCACTTTACCTTTCACTGATTCTCCCTGTTTCACCTGTACACAAATCACTGGTTTCTCCTGTGCCTGAACCTCAGAACCCACAGTACTTCCAGAGCTTTTCTGTATCCCAAAATTTCCAACAGATTTTCCCTGCACTCTCCAACACACTGACTTCGTGTGCCCCACTTTATTATAATGAAAACACCTCAATTTTCGAATGTCACTTCTACCTTCAGCACCTTCCTTTTTATTCTGAGAAAAAACTTCCTGGGAACTCCCAGCTACTCCTCTTCCCTGAATACTTGCCTTCCTTTTACCTTCCCACTTTTTTTTATCCTTTTCCAATTTGAAAGAGTGACGAAAAAAAGGTTTAGCTCTATGAACTAACTTATAATCATCAGCTATCTCTGCTGCTTATCTTACAGAATCAACCCTGTGTTCCTCCACATGAGTTCTCACTACTGAAGGGATTGAATCTTTAAATTCTTCCAAAAGAATTACTTCCCTAAGAGCTGCATAGGTTGTTTTTTTATTTTTAATGCCCGTACCCACTGGTCAAAATTACTTTGTTTTACTCTTTCAAGCTCAATATAAGTTTGCCCAGACTGTTTTCTCATATTCCTAAATTTCTGCCTGCATGCTTCAGGAACCAACTCATGCACTCAAAATAGCCTTTTTCACCACATCACAATTCACTATAGCGAAGCATATACCTCAAGTGCCCTACCAAACAACTTAGACTGTAATAATAAAGTCCAGTTTTCCTGTGGCCATTTCATCTGTTTAGCTAGCTTCTCAAATGAAATAAAGAATGCTTCAATATCTTGTTCCTTAAACTTTGGAAGAACTTAATTTAAACATCGCCCCACTGGGTTCTACTCGAGAGGTAAGCCCTTCCTGACCTACTGGCATCTCTTTTTTAACTGCCAACATTTTCAGTTGGAATTTTCTCTCTCTTTTTCTCGTTCCTCCTTCTCCATCTTCACAATTTCTAATTCCCTTTTTTAGCCATTTCTCCTTTGCTTCTAATTCAATCTTTTTCATTTGCAGCTGAAGGCTCACTAATTCCAGCTGTAACTCACTAGTGTCAGGTTTCACTTCCAACCGTAGATGCTTTGCTATACGTCTAATTATATCTGATTTCCTAGCCCCCGCAGGTAACCCCAATTTTAATTTACCTGCCAACTCTATTAACTTACTTTTGGTTATTTCTTTCCAACCCAATCAGAGTTATCTCTTCTACTCCCAGACAAGTCTTAGCAATTACCAAAGCTACCTTGCAATCTCACCATTTCTAAAACACCTCACCAACCCCTGAATTCAAAGTGCTTCTCGTACTCATAACCTTAATATCCACCAATTCCGAACCAATCAAGGAATTAGAAATATTTTTATCCTGGCAAGAGCCCTCAATTGTTATGAGACAGCCTTTCGGTAAAGCTGAGTTATTTTTTTAAAATCCCAAGAGGGAAACTTTAAACAACTGTCATTACCTATTTTTTAAGTGGTATGTGTGAAATGCATCTCTAAATTCAGGAATCAGACCATCAGTTCTCAAGAGGTTTTGTATCGAAATAAATGAGGCATTTATTAATTTACACAATTTAAAAAATATACATGGCTACAAATTAATACTGTCGTAACTTTCAACAAATTCCCAAACTAATCTCCATTAAGGCAACAGCAACCCATAGACTTAAACAGACACCAGGCAAAGCATTTTCACCTTATGAATTCAAAATGAGGTTCCTCTCACTTTGGTTCCTGTGGAGACAGTTGTAGGCTTACAGCCACTTTGATCTTAAAAGTTGGTAACTTTTTCCAATAATATATACATAAATAGCTTCATGACACCCACCTACAGCGGGACCTGTTGTGGGCGGGAATGGAAAATTGGGAGAACAAGCTAAAAGTCCATTGACTTTAGACAGCATCGGAAAATCCTGGCTAGTGATAGTTTAAATCCAAGGGATTCCGAATATTTAAAATGCCAGTGAGTCGATTACGCCCGGGCTGTAACGCCAGTTGGTAACTTTGATCTTGCCTCTGCCCTGCACACACACAACTGCTATCCTTATACCAAGCACAGCTCATTGACTGTAAATTCTCATTGTATCACCAGCCCCTTCTAACAATAAAACCCTTTTCATAGTACCAATTTTATTCGTAATATAAAAATATTGCTGGGTCTCTGCCAGCTAGGTGCCAGATTTCACTTGCCTTCTTGAATGTTCTATTCAAAAAAACTGCAAATGCACTCTACCTCTCTTATATCTCAAAACTAGTACACATCAAAGCACCCAGACTAGATGGCTTTAATCCAATTAAGACACACCCACAGACTAAACCTCTATTTTAAAATAAAAATATTTTCCAATAATAGTTTATGCATTAATAGCTTCATGACACTGGCCTACAGTGGGACCTGTTGCTGGCGGGAACGGAAAATTGGGAGAAACAGCCAAAAGTCAAAAGACTTTTGGCAGCATTGGAAAATCCTGACTGGTGATAGTTTAATCTAAGGGATTCCGAATGTTTAAAGTGCCAGTGAGTCGATTATGCCCGGGCTGTAACGCCATTTGGTATCTTGGCCAGGCGAGTGGGGAAAAGCTGAATACCAGGTCTCAAGTGGGGTAGGACAGGATGGGAGGGAAGAGGAAGCACAAATCTTTCCTGAGCCAAATTCATTACTAAGACTCAGAAGAATTTGATTTCAAATTCAGGTACTCCAAGGAATTTCAGTGACAGATGGTGTAGCTCCAAACTGTGGAAGAAACTTGAGCACATGGCACCCTCAATATTAACATTGCAAGAGTAATAAATACCCTAAACTGGCTTTCTCTGTCCCAGACTACACCTTCAAGGCTGGATTTGGCTTTGCTCTATAACTATTCAAACCCAGGAAAATGCACCATCATTGTATATGTAGCCTGCAGGCTACTCATTGTGCCTGTGCTGTGACAGCTAACTGAGCACAGACCAGGAAATGAATCTGGTTTGTGAGATTTACATTTTGAATCTGTTACTCTGTGAATTGGCCAATAGCTAGGTGCTTTTATGTGAACAAATTTATTTCACTGGGGTGAATCATGAACAAACAATGCCATGAAAATATACAAAGTAAAACATCCAACCAATTGTATGGCTCAGTTATACTTTGGTTTCCCCAGTGGAGCCATTACAGAAGCTGTGGAATTTTATTTTAATTTGTGGTAGTTGCTGAAATTGCATTCTGTTAAAATGCACAATTGTATAATAATAGCACAAAATACACAACTAAAATGAGTATGCAAACAGTATTAATTTTTGTGGGTTTTTAAGTGCAAGATTTTCAGTGTGGTACCACAGTAAGTGTTGATTTTAAAATAAGTAAGATATTTGTACACCTGTACTTTTAGAATGTTTCACATTCTAATGTTTGTTCCTTGCTTCACAATCTAAAACTGATTATTTAGTCACGATATCCCAGCCTTCTGGACTTCTCTACTTAACCACTTCTGTCTCACTACCTCTAGCCTTGCAAAAGCTGCCTTAAAATCACAATCCTTTGATCATGCCTTCAGTTCCACGGCCCACACAGAACTCTTTTCCTCGCTTGGTATCCTCAGAAACAGTCTTCTACTTGAAGATCATTATATTAACACAGGGCGTTTTCCAAAGTCACACATTTATGTTTTATGTTTAATCTAACACAGAAAAGGAGCACAGAGTGGGGGCACCCACTTCAATTAGAACGTACAAGTTTGCGTTGTGCTTTTAGTTTCATTTTTGCTCTACCCTGTCATAATCCATCTGACTGCTACTATTGTTTTTACACTAGGCTATATTTAACACTAACTAAGTGATTCACACGATGGGACATGACAGTTTCTCTTTTGTAACTCTTGTGCTCAGGGTAAAGCTTCGTTATACAATTGGAATCCTTTTATATAATGTCTTGAATAAAAATGATTCTGATGCATTGGAATTTTCTCAAGGTTGAGTTTAGCCTATGTTTCCATTGAAGGCCATTCTTTTCAATGTTTTGCACTACTTACAAGACCTGAGGCAAAATGTAAGACTAAAAGTGTCACATTTTTTTCAGAGCTTAATTACCTACCTGATTTTCAAAATTGGCTCTAAAGAAAGATCATTCATTTAAAAAAACACCTTGCTTCTCCTAAAAGCACTAGTTGTAATTTTCAACTGCCATCTGGCACTGAAATAAGCCCTGGAAAATCTGGTCCTGTCAGTTGAAAATTGGCAAAATAAAATTCCCCTGCCCCTTATGTGATTTTCAGATAGTCCTGCAAATGAGCAGCCAGTGCTCCAGACTGAAACGGGGAGGAACCTAATTGTCTTTGCAAATCAGGATTCTGTTTTTTACTTAACGCCTCCTAGAACCCTCATGGAGAAGTTGAAAGCTGTAGGTATAGAAAAACAAATCCAATAATCAGTAGTTTGAAGATCCACTGTTACTGACAATCCTGGATGAAGCCCATCCTGGTACATCTCAAAACCACGCAAACAAGAACCTAGATTAAGTATCTGGCAGTGAGTAATCCTAGCATGTAGCACTGAACTTAGACATTGAGAGCACAAAGGTAGCTCCATGTTATAAGCTGCCCTGCAAACCATCCTCCATCCTGTGTTCAAATGTCAGTTAAAAAGCTGGTGAGGAAAATCTAAGGCTTGCCTACTGGAGGCTAAGTATGAACTCATAATCAAGGACTTGCTTTCATAATTTGGTTGCAGAGAAACAAGCATTTGCTTGTGCGGGACACTCGTGCGACGTCAGCGCGCGACATTTTAAGCGCTGACGTGTGGGCTCCGCCATCTGCATGTCAGCCAGAAAATTCAGCCCAATGTAACTGTAACTAATGAAACTGCCGTAATTGAGGATGATAGCAGAAGTACACTCAGGTTTTACATGCTCAAACCCACGCTTGATACTTATTCAATGGTCAACTCTTGATTATTCTATCCTGTTTTGGAGGTAAGCAGGGGCTTTGGGTTTGAGTTAGCTCCAAGGTGAAAAATTTGTTTGGTTTGAGTCTGTCACTTACTCAGTAATCTGATACCTGAACCAGTTGGGTCCATTGTACTCCAAAATAGAGTTCGTAATTGATCAGTCAATCTGGTTCATACTGGGATCTGAGGGATAGTCCTACCACAGCTCTAATAACTTGCATTTATGGAGTGCCTTTGACATACTAAAATGTCCCAAGACACTTCACAGACGCGTTACAAAGCAAAATGTGATACCAAGCCACATAATGAGATATTAGGGCAGATGGTCAAAAGCTTAGTCAAAGAGGTAGGTTTTAAGGAACATCTTAAAGGAGGAAACAACAACTTACACAGTGCCTTTAACATAGTGAAATTTACTAAGGCATTTTACACGGGCATTATTTAACAAAATATTAAGCTGCGCTACCTACATGAGATAATTAGGTCAGATAACCAAGAGCTTGGTCAGAGGTCTAGGGGAGCATCTTAAAGGAAGAAAGTGAGGTAGAGAGGCTTAGGGAGCTTAGGGTTCTGACAGCAGATGGCATGGCCACCAATGGTGGAGCAATTAAAATCAAGATTGCTCAAGGGGACAGAGTTAAATGAGCACATATATCTTGGAGGAGTGTGGGATTGGAGGGCATCGTAGAGATAGGGGGGGTCAAGGCCATGGGAAAATTTAAAAGCAAGAATGAGAATTTTAAAATCAAGGTCGAGAAGGACGAAGAGGGATAGTTTACCACAGTCACACTCCCATAGGATGTCATTTGTGACTTTGGTAAGAGACAGCTTGTTACTGTGGTAGGAACGTAAGCCTGATTGGAGAAATTCAAACATAGAGTTTTGGGAAAGATGGATGCAGATTTGGGAGGCAAGGGCACATTCAAGGACTTTGAAGAGGAAAGAGAGGTTGGAAATGAGACAGTAATTTGCAAATACGGTGGGATCTAGGGGTTTTTTTGAGGAGAGGGATAACGATGGCAGATTTAAAGGAGAAATGGACAGTACCAGAAGAGAGAGAAACATTAAGAATATCAGCTAACGTGAGATCCGGGAAGGTCTACCATTGGATATAACTTAACTCCATTCAGTTCTAGATAATTGTATAAACTAACATGAAGAGGTAGGTCAAAGCTAGACATTGGAAGCTTATCAATGCTCTGTGCTAAAAAGCTGCCCAGTTTTAGATGCATAAAATCCAACAATACTCCTGCGTGCACTTTGGAGTCCATAATCTGTACCTAAGGTCTCTGAATTTAGGTTCATGTCATGTGTCAATGGGAGAAGGTATATGCTTCAATAGGGAGAAACATATTTCCTCGCCATATATGAAAACTACCATCCTATCTCTAACTTTTCCTGACCAAAGTCTTTGAACGTGTTGTCACCTCCCTAATATGTGTCCACCTTTCCTGGAAGTCCATGTTTGTATCCCTACAGCTGCCACATAAGGAGATATTATGTAATTCCGATGAAAGGTCATTCACCTGAAATGTTGGGCTACATATTGTCGGGGGTGGTGGTGGTGGTGGTGGATGGCTCGCAGTTTTGCTCCACACCAGCCCACCTTGCAGCCATAACATGCCATGGGGGGAATAAATTGGATAAATTGCCTGCCCATGGGACTTCTCCCTCCACTGGGGAGGAAGTCCTGCCCTTGGGAGCTACCTGCCAATTAGATTGGCTGGCAACTGCAGCAGTGCCAAGGGCACATTAGTGGGTGCTGCTGGGACTGCAGCTAGTTCCAAGAAGTTCAGTGGATCCAGGAGCAAGGTATGTCCGCGGTATTGGGTGGGGAGGGTTTGGGCAGCTTGGGGAGGGGGGTGCGGTGGGGGTGTGGGTGATTGGTTTTAGAGAGCAGGCGGTTAGCAAGAAAGTGGGGACGGGGTACTATCTTAGAGGGGCTGCCCCCCCAAGTACAAAAGGCAACCTCAAAGGTTGTATCTCTCTCCCCCCCACCCCCCCCTCCCCCACTCCCTACCTGCCCTTTTGAAAGCTGTTCTAAAAAAACAGCTTGGCCACTCCCGCCCGACTGCCCACGCCAGCCATGCTATGGCGTGGGCAGTGTAATATCAGAGTCAGTTGGCTTGTTAACAAGCTCAATTGACCCTTGATTATGTATTTAAATATGGCAGATGGGCTGCCAATTTCAGTGCCTGCCCACCTACCAGGTTATGGAGGTGAATGGGAAGGTGGTGGGGTGGACACCTGCCCTATTTTACATGTGCTCCCGCCAAAAACTTGCCTAGCGGGGACAAAATCCAGGCCGTTAACCCTGCTTCTCTCTACACAGATGCTGCCTGACCTGCTGAGTATTTCAAGCATATTTTGGTTTTTTAAATTTAAGATTTCCTGCATTGGCAATATTTTGCCTTTGTTTTCAATCAGATTTCTGCCCCTGCCACAGTAACAAAATGGTTCTTGTCAAAATCATAAATGACATTCTGTGTGACAGAGGTAAACTTTCCCTCACCCTATTCGACCTGTCAGTAGCTTTTGACATAATTGATCACACCATTCTCCTCCACCGCCTCTCCACTGTCATCTTGCTGAGTGGGACTGTACCCACCTAGTTCCATTCTTATCTATCTAATCATAGCCAGAGTATCACTTGTGGTGGCTTCTCTTCCTCCTCCTGCAGCATTACCTCTGGTGGCCCCATCTATTCTTAGCCCCTCCTATTTCTAATGTGCACGCTGCTCAGTGAGGACATTAACCAAAAACATAATAAGAATTGAAACTGCTGGAAAAGCTCAGCAGGTTTGGCAGCATCTGTGGAGAGAGAAACAGAGTTACGTTTCAAGTCAGTATGATTCTGCTTCAGAAACATATTGAAGCTGACCTTCATTTGGGCCAGCTGCCAAATTAGAAATTGGCTGGGACAATGAATGCATAACTAACTGGTATCATTTTAATAAATGCACATACACAAATGGTTAATTTGTGTGTCACATGCTGGGAATTCCACCTGTGACTGAGCTGGCATGTTCAGCAATGATGTTGACTTAAATGTGAGTTATGGAACAAAATTATAGTATTGCACCATTGCATTTTTTGCTTTCTTACAGTTATACATTTGGAAGGTAGATTAAAATGAAGAAGGTCTTTTGGCCTCATCCACCCTGAATGTTAACTCTACCTTCTTTCCAGCAGGAGTGCTATAATCGGCCTAATTGTACCTGGTAGAGAAAATTAGCTAGGGTTGGTGAAAGGTGTGCATGTGGGTGTCACATTGGGCTTGTCCAACACCTTCTGTGAACAAATATATCAAATGTTGTTGGAGTACGAAGATTGATTCTATGCTCCGGCATTTACATTGGGAAGCAATGCTTGTAGAAAATGCATCTTGAAAATTGAGGGCAAGCAGCGTGTGATTTCCTATCCATTATTTTTAATGATAATAGCAGACAATGCAGCTGCAGTTTCCAGAACAACCATCTGCTCTGTGCGTTGTTGATAGCAATGGGCTTCAGAACATGTCAGTGTGTCATTGAACAATTCAGTTGTGGAAGACATCACAGCTGAGATTGTTCCTGTTCTTGCCTGAAGTCCACCTGTGCATTACCCAGCATCGCTCAGCTTAGATAATTTCCTGTACTTAGCTCAGGGACAACATCATTTGTAGCACCCCTCTTTGACATTTGTGCTGAGAGCAGGTGGCTTGCCATAGACCAGGGAATTAAATCTAGGGTAGTCTTGGTCTGTTTATTTTGTCAGTGAGGTGCACTTACCAACGAATCTGAAAACAAATAAACCCTTTGATTCATAGAAAGTTATAGGTTCAGTGGAAAATATTAGTTTCATTGAACTTTGAAATCTCCTTGTTTTTTAATGATTCTGTTTGATTAGTTTGTGTACCGTAATTATTTCCCAATGCATGAGTGAACCACAGCAAATTCATTACCTAGCTGAGGGCTTGGCGTATGAAAGTGCTGATACAGACATAGACGTCACTGAAATAGCTCAGCACTAGAGCACGATTCGTTGTTGTCTGAATTTCATTGCGTCACAGCTGTGGGAGGGTGTGAGTGTAATAAAGAGGAATGACTGGTAATCCCCCAAAGCAGTCAGACGTTGTGCCTGCCAGAACAGAAGACATATAGTTGCACAGCTCTCTAGAATGGATTACAGACCCTCAAAGCACTGTTTAAACTTGCTCTGAGCTAGACTTTACTGTGAGTATATTATGGACTATGGACAATATATTATCAACAGATTTAAATAGTTTTTCTCCCCATCTCAACATCTAGACTTTTTAATATTATTTGATAGTGGAACATATGGTGATAGTGTTATGTCGGAAACCAGCTGTATCAGTGGTTTTAATAAAAGGTGTTAAAAATAGAAATGGCTTGCGTTTCATTTGGTTTTAGTATTTCTGATCCACAGAGCTGCAGATCATTAGTCCTCTCTCATTATTTTGAACACTAGAATGATACCAAAGATGAGAGATTGTAGTATGAAGAAGGAGGGTGTGAATATTTATCAGAGATTTTAAAGACATTTTTGAAATTGTGGAATTTTTGGGAAGATAAATGCTGCTAGATCATTTCACTGCTTGGTAAATTGATAAAAAGGCAGCAAAGGCTCAGGATTATCACCAGAAGAATAAAGAGGGAATCTGGAAGACATTTTCTTACATGTTTCTTAGAATAGGGAAAGCATTACCACAAGTGGCTATGGAGCTATTTGAAAAGGAAAAGTATAAAGGCAGGAGGGAAGGCAAAGAAATAGGATCAGATAGCTGCAGTTCAAGAGCTAGTGTTGGCACAAGTGGGCCAGATAACTTTCTCCAGTGCTATGAGTCTGTGAATAAATTTTGTTGTCGCTAACATCTGTTTGTTTAATCGTATTGATCTTTGCATTATTCCAGTTTTACAATAATACCAATATATTAAGCTTATATAGGCATGTGTCACAAGTATTTCAGTAAAGTGTAGTGCATAGCTTACAGCATTCTTCTGATATACCCACTTGAACTGTGACAAAATTACAGAATGAAATTATATATACGAGAAAATACTGTTTATAACCTAATGTTTAGGATTTCTTAATGGATTAGGAAAAGTATTTACATTTAACGTTAACAAATCTTGCATACTTGTGATGTAAAGTTGCTCCTGAACACCAGAGTAAATCCTGAGTCTTGTCTGAACAATGTTACTGTGCTTGATGTTAGAGGTAATGAGGCACAATTTTTGAAGTGCTTAATGCAGTTCACAAACAAGAGGTTCTGTTTTACTTCAAGCAGATAAAAATGAGAGCAGAGTCACTTACCCCGCTCAGATCCTGTTGCCTTCCTGCTGTATCCCAATATTAATTTGTTCTTTTGGGGCAGACTAGGTCTTTTTTTTTAGGTTTCCTTGTGGGTCAGAAGAAGCAGGAGTGTTGCTCCAAAGCCTCATCATGAGGTCTTGGGCCTACCTTGCTCCAGCTTCGCCCATCTCTGACTGACTGGCGGGCCCGTTCCCAGGGGTCCCCGGTTCCAGCCTCCTGCTACCAAATTCCCACTCCCGCCTACCAGCCGGGAAGTGCATCTGGCTAAGTTCTGGCTGGACTCTAGATGAACTTATGGGAAGGAGTCCCAGCCATTTTGATTACCAGGCCTCCATGACACAGGCTCCTCGGGTTCACTGCTCACTTCTGTGCTCACGCAAACCATACCCTCCTCCCCAACACCCCCTCTCCTCCTCCTCTCCTACCCCCCTCCCCCCCAGTAAGATTGCCACAGTATCTAGATGTTCAGTTTTATACAATCACAAGTTAAATTTCCTTTCTACACTGGAATTTTGTTAACCACCTGGGGTTTTGAAGAAATTTTTTTATTTGTGATAATTATGGAAAACCTTTCAAATTGATTTTCCCTACCTCCTCAATGCATGTAGGGTGAAGTAATTTGTTGAAAATTACAATTAATTTTTAAAAACTCAAATTGGATGAATTTGTTGGTTCCACTGTGTATTTTTATATAGAATTTCCTCCTTTAAGTGCTTTTGAAGAAATTGATACCAGGATTTACAAAGTATTGTCATGATTTGTTAGGAATATTACTGACATCAGGATACCAGGAATCATTTAAAGTTGTAATTTACTGGAGGGGGTTTTTGCCTTCTATGGGCTGGATTTTAGAGGGGGGAGTGCAGGGTCCCCACTCATGACATGAAGGTCTGGGGCTGGCCAACTCTGCCCATGCTTTGCCAACTCGCCCAACAGACATTTAACGGCCATCGGGTCATTAATTGGTTCAGAGTGAAACTTGCACCCCCACCTGGTAAGAGGTCCTGCTTCCTAGAGCTGCCGGGCAATCTCTGGTCTCAACACCCCCATCAGGAGCGGTGGCCATTGCTGGGACTACATCAAGTTCCCAAAAGCGAGTGTCAATAGAACTGGAGTCAGGAAGATATCACTGGGAGCAGACTGGTAGGCCCTGATGAGTGATTGGAGACCAGGGTGGAAGATTTTAGGGGTGCCCTCTGATGGGCATAGGGGGCCTGTAAAGGAGTACCGTCCCTTGCCCAGCCATCAGCGCAGTGAAAGCTGCTGGGCTACACATTTGGTGTGGGCCTCCCAGCGGCAGTGGGAGGAGGCCCTTAAGTGGCCATTAAAGGCCTCAATTGGCCCACAGGCAAGCAGGCCCCCCAATACCTCCCCCCACTGTAGATAAAATGGCAGCGGGGAAGGTGGGTAGGTGCAAGGAACAATGCATATGGTTTGACATCCAATTTTACGCTTGCCTCGCCTGCCAGCCTGCTTCCTGGGATGGGGTGGCTGGGGGTTGCAAAATCCAGCCCAATATTTCTGCAAAGGATACAGTTTCCTCATGAGAACAATCTTCAGACCAAATTTGCCTGGCTGTTTTATGCTGTCTCATAGTGAACTTGACAGAATCTTTTTTTACAGTCACTTAATTTTGCAATGATAATGGAGATGTGAAATCCAGGAAAATAAAACAGTTGATAACTCTCTGCTGTAGAATAAATATCGAACTAAGTAATGTTAGGAGAAAGCTATAATTAGGATTTTTTTCAAAGACATAATATGGTTCAGGGAGAGACTTTAAACTCTATGATTGCACATGCTTTTTAGGTGTTTACTGATTTCTTAGTGTGGATTTTGGAAGCACAATACAATACAGAGTACTGTGGAAGAGTTGATAGTTCTAATTAGTCAGCTTAAATCTGTAACTGTGAACTTGCCAGTTACATTAACAGAATAGTTGTTGCAGTTCAAAACTGCTGATATTCCTTTACTCATGAAGTCTATTCAACTGCTTGTTTGAAACCTGAGTGACTGCAGAAAAAACTGTTTAATGAAGCATTTCGCTCATAATTTTTGTAATTATTGACTTTGTAGTTGAATGAGTAAAGTAACAATACTTTTCTTGTAACTCCTGCAAAGGTCAAGAATTAAAATGTTGAAAGACGAACTTTGAAAGAATTAGATTTAAAAGATGTTGAATAATGAACTGACTGCTGTCAGGAAAAGGATAAATAAGTTCAGTGTCTAGATTAATCAAGCTATTTTACAACACGGGCTTATTGGATTGGGTTTTACTGCAGGCTTTGGGATCCCACTAACTAAATTGTATGTCTTGCAGTTACTGGATCACCAATATGAAAATACTATTTTGCACTACAGTGCTAACATCACTGTCGCCACCATTTCAGTAAAATGTAATGGTGGATGTGTGAGGTTCCTCAGCTATGTCCACTTGACCTGTGAAAAATGTCCAGTGGTCCAATCCTAGATATTCTTCTGAATGTAGGTTGTGTCTGGAGTGTGTACTTTGCGTAGGGGCTGACATACATGTGATTACAGTGACAGCAGGAGTAAATTGGGATGTTGAACTTGAAGCATATTGACCTTATGGAATTTTTCCTGAAGTGTATTGGTGTCAATATTAATGTACGGTGACAAACTATATGGAATATTTGAGCTTGTTCTTCAAAATAATTGATTAGAATGAGTCACTAAGTCAACAGACACATTTGGACACAAGACTGTTTAACTCCTTCGATAGAAATGCAGAAGGCAAAAGAAAAGTTACAGAGCTTCAGTTGTAGTCTTTTGATTGTATGCCTATTTTTCTTATCTATTTAAGGCTAAGAGATGGAGGTCAAATTTTGTTTTAATTCTTTTCTTAGTCTGTTCAGAAGAGAAGAAAATTAACATACCAATTGCCCTCCTAATACCTCAGTGAAGTAGTGTCAGGCCAGAATTCAACTGGAGGCATTGTAGTTAAGTCCAATTCTGCGGTCGCATTCTTTCCATTAAGGACCACGCAATGGCAATCTGGAGTGAGGATCATGGCTAATTTACACTTCTGTAACCTGGGGAATTGAAGCAACTAATAGCACGCTTACAGTATCTTGACTGTAATCATATTTATGCAGAAGTCGAGGAGAGGTAACATTTTAAGAATACAGAGGTTCCATATCCTGTGTGTATGCATGTTTAACACAGATTCTTCACCAGTACCTGGATATTGAACCATGACTGAACGACTTGACTGAAGCTTTTTAAAATTACAAATAAATTCTATAAATGTCTGCTGATTTACCCAGGTAGCTATAAAATAGGTCAAATTTGCATCATGTATTGTATGCCTGGAGGGGCTTCCCTTGTGTTTGATTCCCTCTGTGGTTACTTACAATCAGTAAATTCCATACATGTGACAACCACTTTCAAAGCTTTCAGCTACTTGTGGGCTGCTCTGAAGATAACACACCTCAACCTGCACTCTCTGCTGCCCTGATACTAGAAATATCTTATTCTTATCAGTGTAATAAATATGTCAGGGACCAAATGTCATTGAGATTGCCCAGCACAAGCTTTGAAGTGTTAGTAGACTCAAATACTTCATAGCCCTGTAGACCTACTTTAGTGTTGCTTTTCAAAGAATTGTTGATTTTCTTTAGTGCTTAATGTTGCTTCCCTATCTGGCTTATATTTTTCAGTTTATTGAGAATTCTTTCTGTTTAAAAATATGAATTGTTGGAAATACACAACAGATAAGCCAGCATCTGTAAAGAAAGGCTGATGTTGTGGATATATGTTTTCTTCAGAAGAGAGAGAGAAAGAGATACAGGGATTTAGTAAGGTTTATTTTTCTCCATATTTTCCTTTCCATTTTAATTATGTTTAGATTATTAGAAAACAAACTTTCTATAATATGGTCATTAATTCATTGTAAGAAAGACAGAAAATGTTGGAAACTTTCAGCTGGTGGACCTGTGCAATTAAAGCTACGTTTTAAAACATGTTTCAAGAAAGAACTACTGGTATATTTTAATCCCGCAGTTATAGTAGGTAATATCTCCTAACTCTAGTCAGTAAGGATACATGCTCAAACCTTGTGTGTTTCTCTCTGCACTGGTAATAAATCTGTGGGTATGGTGTTGATCTTTTCATTTTGCAAAATACCGTTTTAGAAAATAGGTGAAAAGTACAAAAACTCAAAACAGTGACAGAATTTGACTGTGGTTAACCAGCTCTTGCTTTTTGGTTTTCTTGTTTACAAGCAAGGGTCCCCACTAGAATAACTTTCTGATACTGATCAATCTCAATATTTCTTTCTGTTATCCCACCACCCTCAAATCTATAAGATGTGGATATATGCATGAAGAAGAAAAAGATTGCAGGTGCACAGAGAAAGAGCAAAGGAGCGGGACCAATTTGACAGCTCTTTCAAAAAGATGGTACAGGCATGATGGGCCAAATGGTCTCCTGTGCTGTATGATTTTGAGGGATTTTATTACTAGTTACTGAATTTATTTTGTAATCTTGATTTACAAAATGTTTAAAAGTCAGACTTGCATTTATATATCACCCTATCTCAAAAATGCCTTTTCATTCTTCAAATGCAATGAATTACTTTTAAGTTCAGAAGGTGTAGTTATTTAGGCAAAAAAGTGTTACGATGGTTATTTGCAGGAACTGCCTTAAATAAAAGATTAAGGGGATGAAATTGGTCTATGCCAGCAGTCTGAAATGGGCTCATGGTGAATCAGCAGCTGATTTTTCATCACACCTGATCTTCTTTACACTGAAGTTCAAGGAATGATAGTTCAAATTAATTTGCTAATTTAACTTTTTCACTTTTACTGGGTTTGAAATTAAAAATCTTGGTAATATTTTCCAAGTCAATAGAAAATAACAGCAGTCTGTATGTAACAAGTTGCCAATTCATTACAAGCCCCTTTTGCGCAACTTCTCTAGACCAATTTCACCCCCTTCTAGTTTAAAGATGGTATGTGAAAGCTTTCTCAATAGGGTACTGAAACAAAATCTCTTCCTGACTTCACTTGTCTTATGATCTGACGTAGTGATCTCCCTCCCCCACCACAGCTTCCTCTTTCACCTAGGGAACAGATCAATGGGTAAAATCCACTTTAGGAGTAGATCTAAATATGGAAATCAGTTTGTCTACTTTAATCAATAATTGTCTTTAAGGTTAGGGTTCCCAAACCTGCTACTTTAGAACAGACTCTATTGGAATGAGTCGGCTGAGTACTATTGTTAAATGCTTGAGCTAAACAGACCTAATATGTGCAGTTCAGAAGTTCAGACATATACTGGCTCTCATGGCTTGTAACAAAACCGTGTTGCCCCCATTATTTGGAACACACGCCGCATCATTGGGAATGGCAGCATTTGGGCCAATGAAAATTGCTGGAAACTTTGAACCTGAGACAGCAATACAAACTGGAGAAGAAAGGGGCGGGGGGGACAGCAATACAAACTGGAGAGGGGAGAGAGAGACAACAGTACAAACTGGAGGGGAGAGAGAGAGAGACAGAAATACAAACTTGGAGGGGAGAGAGAGAGACAGCAATACAAACTGGAGGGGAGAGAGAGAGAGACAGCAATACAAACTGGAGGAGAAAGTGGAGGAGAGACAGCAATACAAACTGGAGGAGAGGGAGGGAGACAGGGACAGCAATACAAACTGGAGGAGAGGGAGAGAGAGAGAGACAGCAATAAAAACTGGAGGAGAGAGAGAGAGAGACAGCAATACAAACTGGAGAAGAGGGATGGAGAGACAGCAATACAAACTGGAGGAGAGGGATGGAGAGACAGCAATACAAACTGGAGGAAAGGGAGGGAGAAGGGAAGAGAAACACAAACGGGAGAGGAAAAGTTTGTGTTGGCCTGTGATGTGCTGTTGTATAATGCATTTAATACACACGTCAGGCAGCTTCAGTGCTTTACCCTGAGGACTGAGACTGATTTCCTGGAAGTTGGTCTTCAGTGGTGAACTTTGGGAGTTAGTGAATTGAATTATGTTCGGTTTTGGTTTTGTTATTTTTATAACTTGCTGCATGTTGTAGAAAGTCATAAAATTATATGAAAACTTAGAAGTTGAATATATCAATATGTTCTAATTGAATCAGTACTACTTGGTGTTTTTCATAGAATCAGAGTAAGTTTTCATTCAAATATTTCTTATCTTCAAATCTTAATTATTTTGTGTACTTTAATTTTAAATTGTTATTCATCTCATTATAAAACAAAAATTAAAAATTATTTGAAGTTTGGTGATATTCAGACACTGAACTATGGTAAATGAAATAATGTTTTCAAACAGTGGGTAAATGGCATGTGATCAAATGTCACATGACTAAGCATCACCTAAGTGGCACCATATGTTCAAATATCACAAGGTCAAATCTCCAGGAATCCATTAAACTAGAGTTGGTAACCGGAACAGCAATAGAGGCCAGAAAAGCAAGTAAGTGTGGCGGGCACACCGAGGCCAGTCAGGCAGCCCCAGAGAAAGGTGGGGAATGGTGTGGCAATCGGGAGGCCATGGATGGGTGATCAAGTTTTTGCAGCCCTTTCCACTGGGGACCCTCAATGACAGTGAAAAGAGGCCACTTAAGGGCCTCAATTGGACAGGCAGGCCATCCATCAACTCCCATGCCGCTGGTAAAAGCCCCCTCCCATCCCAGCCAATTTTAGGCCCCTGTGCCCCCCACCACCACCAGGCCACATCTGGGGGAGTACAAAGTTCCAGCCAGTGCTTTTTAGTGGAATAAAAGAAGAAGAAAAAAATTGAAGAAGTATGTGGTAGCATTGCAAACTAAAAGGATTGGTCCCTAAAAGGGAGACCTTGAAACTCCTTTGCCTACCCAATCATTACAGTAAAATGTATCCTTGAAGCATGGATACACTTTAATATCAATTGCTTTTGTGGATGAATCTGAATTAACATAATTGATAACATGTGTTGATTAGTCCTTTTAAATCTATATGATAGAGCAAAGCTAAAGTGGAATTGCTTGTTTTTGTACTATTGTCAGTCCCTTTTGGGAAGGATTTTAACTCCATCAAAACCCACCCACTTGCACAGAGTTAAAATTTGACTTAGAGGAAACTCTGAACTATGTACTGTTGGCTCCTGAGTGAAAGTTCATTATAATGCAACTGACTGGCTGACTCGACCTATGATTTCATTGTGAAATCTGCCAGTCATTAGATGTCATCCTTTTATAAGTATACCTAGTGCTATGTCAAGGTCTTTTAAAGACATATTGAAGTTTTCAAGATTATGAAGGGAACTGACAAAATTTGTTTGATGATGTGTTCATATACTGGGGAATACAAGATAAGGATTAGAAAAAAGGACTTGAATTTATACAGTGTGTTTTTATGTCCTCAGGAAGTCACAAGCAATTAGTTACTTTCACAGTGTAGTCACTATTATTAGACAGGCAAATTAAAGAAATAACCAATTAGTATGTTTTTGTTGATTAGAGTTGAGGAATAACTGTCCAGGCAACCTCCCTGCACTCCTTTGAACTGCCATGAACAGGAAGACAGAGCTTTAGTGGCTCAACTGAAAGATAACCTCCAATAGTACGGCACCCCATCAGTACTGCACTGAAGTTTCAGCCTACATTATGAGATGAAGAATTGCACTGGGGCTGTAACTCAACCTTCTGATGCAGATGTGAGAGTGCTACTTCAGTGCTAAGTGAATATTTTAAGAAGTTAAGAGTAAGAAAGGAAGTCAGGCAGAACTTGTTCCCTCAAAGGGGAATAGAGTTGTAAAGTACAGTAATAAAAGCAAAGTGCTAGAAAGACTCAGCAGGCCTGGCAGTATGTGTGGAGAGAGAAGCAGAGTTAATGTTTTGAGTCTGTATGACTCTTCTTCAGAACTCTCTGAGTGCCAAAAAACATTGAAATGTTAACTCTGTTTCTCTCTCCACAGATGCTGCTAGACCTGCTGAGTTTTTCCAGTGCTTTATGTTTTTATTTCAGATCTCTAACATTTCCAGTATTTTACTTTTATTGTAGATTACAGTACCAGGGAAGGACATTGAATCAGGAAGTGGTCATTAGTTTCAAATAAGTGGCTAAATTATGAAATTCACTTTTCTGTGGGTGTGACTTTCAGTGTTTTTAACAGAATTCTCTAAACTACTTGTCTTCTTCTTCCCCAGGATTATATATTATCCCTGTGCTCCCCAGAACATAAGAAGTGTGAGAGCATAACATCAACTTTGCGGAAACAATTAATTGAGCTGAAGGATACAATTGAATATGAAAGCCAAGCTGTACTGGAAATAAAAGAGAAGAGTGTAGAGATAACAGGAGGACAGATTAACGTAATGACTGCCTGGTCAATGTTTGAGAAGTTGAATATGGAGAACAGCTCCTCCAAAGAAGACAGGAGCCTTCATCTAGAGATCGGTGACTGCAGCGCAGATTCTGAGGACTGGACGAGCTCTGAAAGTGATTCAGAGAAACCCCCTAATAAGAAGAAAGGGGCTGAGATTGTGAGCAAACCACATAGGCAGCTCTGCCGCTCTCCTTGCCTCGAACGGCCAGTTCTTTCCAAATGCAGTGTCCTGCAGGACTTTCAGAGTGAGGACAGTAAATCCAAGCTTGATGATGGATACAAGGCTGCTAGCTTAGATAAAGAATACCAGGCCAAAATGGAGTTTGCCTTAAAACTAGGATATTCAGGAGAACAGATTCAAACTGTGCTCAATAAACTGGGGTCAGATGCTCTTATTAATGACATTTTAGCAGAGCTGGTCCGACTTGGGAACAAAAGTGAATCTGAGCCACAGCCACCCAATATGGGTAGTACAGGTACCCTGGTGTCCAGGGGCCAATGTGTGAAGGAGATTACTAGCCCAGAGCTGTCTTTGGAAGATGAAGTTGTGGATGATTCTGATAATTTGAGACCTATAGTGATCGATGGAAGTAATGTGGCCATGAGGTATGTCCGAAGACTTTCTCCAAAGATTTTATTTTTGTTCATTAATGGGATGTGGGCATCATTGGCATGGCCAGCATTTACTGCCCATCCCAAATTGTCCTTGAGAAAGTGGTGGTGAGCCTCCTTCTTGACCATTGCAGTCCTTGTGGCATAGATACACACACAATGCTATAGAGAATGAGTTCCAGAATTCTGACCCAGCGACAGTGAAGTGATGTCAATATAGTTCCAAGTCGGGATGATATGTGACATGGAGGGGAACTTGCAGGTGGTTGTGTTCTCATTCACCTGTTGCCCTCGTTCTTCTAAGTGGTGATCATCGTAGGTTTGGGAGGTGCTGTCAAAGGAGCCTTGGCGAGTTGCTGCAGTGCATCTTGTAGATAATACACACTGCTGTCACTGTGCATCAGTGCGGAGGGAGTGAATGTTTAAGGTGGTGAATTGGGTGTTGATCAGATAGGCTGCTTTGTCCTGGATGGTGTTGGGCTTCTTGAGTATTGGAGCTGTACTCATGCAGGCAGGTGGAGAGTATTCCCTGATATTCCTGATATGTGCCTTGTAAGTGGTGGAAGGCTTTGGGGAGTTGGGAGGTGAGTCACTCACTGCAGAATTCACAACTGCCGAAGGTAATTTAAGTTATGACATACTGCAAATGTTCATTTTTATTTTTTCCATGAAACACCCTCCCCCTCTCCCATTCTTTCTGCTGGAGTATCGTACTACAGGCAATGGTTGCCATTCTTCACATCTGATCATTGCCAGTAAATATCAACAGACATCACAGCAGAATCCCATCCAGTGCTCACCTAACGTCCACACACACACACACATCCAACAGTTGATGCTAGATAGTTATCAGGAATAAGAACCCTGCTAAATGTTCCTCCCCTTAACTGACCTGCTTTGCTAATATAAAGTTACCATCCTTTCTTTCTTTTTACCTTGGGCTCCTTCCAGGTGGTTACAGGGAAATCACTTGCATCTCTCAGTCCGTGCACAGCTATATCAAGCAAGTCACCAATACTCCATTGCCCTATGTGCCAGGCCAACCACTACATGGTCTGTCCCATAGCTCACAACAGCTAGAGTGGCTGGTGTCATTCGTGTCCAGTGTGTTATAGACTGCACTTCTGTAACCATGGCAAACCAGCAGCTTTTTTCAATAGGAAAGCCTATCACTCAATTAATGTCCAGCTGTTATGTGAACATCCCAAAATAATCAGGTAACTCTGTCCCAGTGTCACAGACATCCATTATGACACCGGAATCCTGAAACACTCACCCATCTTCTCGCTACTAGCAACATAAGACAATGGCTGCTTGAAGATAAGGGCTTCCTGTTGCACACATGGTTAAGGATCATCCTCTGCAATCCCACTACAACTGAACAACTCAGTTACTGCCACAATCAGTAAGATCATTCAGCACAATGTTGAGTGATTGAACCAGTGGCTCTGCTTGAACAGAGTTGGCAGGATGCCTCAGGAAAAGTCTGTCACCTCATTGTAGTGTGCTGCATGATGAAGAACATGTTTCTTTCTCTCCACTGAAAAGTTAAGTGAAGCCCCTTTTTTGCATGAATGGAACGTATCGCACACACCTCCCCTCCCCCCCACAACTTTAATCCTGCGCTAAAGAACACTGAAGTTATTCTGTTGCCAGATGTTATTGCCAGAGATGGGTAAATGTAGTGATATTCTCAAACTAGCTACTGTAGCCTGATGAGGCTATTGAAACGTATCCTACATTGAACTTAATTCCGAGGGGTGATACCCCGGAGCTGACAAGTTCTGCAACATCTCTCTATCCAGATATGATGTCAGTCAGTCCTTGTAGTCTTCTTGTCACTCACAGAAAAGAGTACCTGCACCTCGTCCTCGCCTCCTTCAATGGCATCCTGATGTCTGTAAGCAAGTTAATTTACTTTTTAAGAACATTCCATTTATTTGGGTAAAAGCAAAAAACTGCGGATGCTGGAAATCGGATTTGCTATAGTATCAACCAAGTGTAATTAATCAATGCAGTCTTTAATCATTCCAATTCTGTACTGCATTGGGCTTTTATCGCTATATGTTTGAATCTTTATAATCCTGTCTGTTGGACAAATCTTGGTCTCAGAAAGTACAGTTGAAATATAATTAAGTACGGCTTGTTATCTGCATAAAATTGGAGAGACCTGCTTGATTTGTCACTGCTAAGGATGACCTTTGGAACAGTGATTTATTGAGATCAACTAATTTCAAAAGATTAGGAAATGCAAAATGTTAACATTGCCAGCCCAGTGGGCAAAGGCATTGAAGCCACATAAAACAAAAAAAAGGTCAGGTTTAATCCCTGTTCTGTGATGTGATGGCTAATTTCAGATGAACCAGCAGTTGGGTGATACAATTAGCCTCAGCATCCTGGGATGGTCCAGTGAACAAATCAATTCACAATGCTGATTATTACTTGGTTTTGTTTGATTGCAATTATGTAAGTGTGTGGACATCAAGTGAGGATAGGGTTAGGCTTGGCTGTGACGCCTTCATGGTGTACAGCCTGTCATTACTCTCCATCCAAGCTTGCACATGAGTTAGACAAGGTTTCAGGGACAGAATCAGAAAACAAGAATAAAATGGCAATTGGTGCCTTCCACACATGCCCATTTTCTTTCTCATTCATGCACAATCATGACATTTGGTTGTTCCTTATCCATGATTCCTATTTCATTTTTTAAAACAGTTTTCCTATTCACCATTTCACCATCCTGTACTGCATGGACCTTTCTGCTCCATGCCTGCTTCTTTTCCCACTATCTAAGCCTCCCGAGTGCCCAGTGACAGAGGCAAAGATTAACGATGCAACAGTTCCTCCCTGAAAAATCTAGTTCTGGCAAAGAGCTGTACTAAATGGGACAAAAGGTGAAAACAAAATGAAACAGAGAAGGGAAAAATCCTCTTTCAGTAAGAATTCCTGCTGAGAAGCAGAACTAGGTTGCTGTTTTCCCACCATAATTACTGAAGGTATATTGACATTGTAGTGCAAATGCAGTTAAGAAATGAAGACAGAGTGTTGAATGCAGCACTCAGTGAAATGTATAATACCCCCGTTGGGACTATTTTTATAAATCCTCTGCTATTCTAGCGAATATAATTAATTCCTCCCACGAAGGCCTACGCACGGTGATGCTTTTCATGATGTCATCTGCGTCTTCCCTAAATTTCAAGGTAGTTGATAATGAGCTGGGCAACAACATCTGTTCTCTAAAATCCAATTTTCTGGAGTGGCTGAGGAAACATGTTTCACTTGCTGCTTTGTTAAAAACCCTTTATTTCTTTTATGTTCACAGTATGACCCCAGCAGCATGCCAAGGAATTTAGTTTATTGTAAAATAAAGCATAAAGCCTTTTCTCCATAAGATGCAATTACTTTGTACATCTAATTTGCAATCCCATTGAGGCATTCTTAGCATGCAATGAAAAAATATTTAATTTCCTTACTCCACTTCAAAAATGCAATCATTTGCCTTGATTGTGTTATAAATGTTCAATAATAATAAATCACTGTACCTATATTGTCCCACTCGTGTGACTTCACATTTACATCAACTACAATGTCAGCCAAGGTCAAACTTGAAAGCAAGAGATTGATCCAAGCTTTAATTTCCTTTTGTAGCCATGGAAACAAGGAAGTGTTCTCTTGCCTTGGGATCCAGTTGGCTGCGGAATATTTCCTGGAAAAAGGACACAAAGACATTACAGTGTTTGTTCCTGCGTGGAGGAAAGAACAGTCCAGGCCAGATGCACCCATTAAAGGTAATTAAATTTGTCACATAATGATAATGTTTAATGATCTGACCATATAAAAATAGATGTCCTTTTTTCCTAAAATGTGGAAACTGGAACATCTGAAATAAAAATAAATTCTGGAAATACATATCAATTCCATCAGTATCTGAAAAGAAAGCGGGGGCGGTGGGAACGATGAATTTTCCAGCTGGTGATCATGCTCACACATGAGGCACATTACAGATTGGATAACAGTGGGAATTGTAGTGAGCTGTTTCACCAGCTCCCCAATCACTATCACTATTTACTGGATTTCTG
This sequence comes from Cetorhinus maximus, assembly GCF_964194155.1. Lineage (NCBI taxonomy): Eukaryota > Metazoa > Chordata > Chondrichthyes > Lamniformes > Cetorhinidae > Cetorhinus > Cetorhinus maximus. The sequence continues at coordinate 109,830,178 of NC_135886.1, read as the reverse complement.
CTACAAGTGACTTTAACGGTGAGTATGCCCATCCACATTAGGTAGCTGTGTGCAAGTTATAGGATGTTGATGGAAAATCATCTGATCTAATTTTAGCAATACTGGACATCAGTAATACCATTGCTTTCCTGACACCCAACATTACTAAACAGAATGGAGGCAGGAGAATCACAAATAAGAGGGTTATCTTACTTCAAGCTTTGTGGAAACTTAAAAATATATTAAAATACATACAGGTGGAGTACCTCAAATCTGGCTACCCGAAAACCGGCAGTGTCTGAAAACCAGACAATTTTTTCCTGCACTCCAGCAAACCTTGACCCCACCCAACACAGTGCAGATGTGGCAGAGATAGTTGACCTCACCAGGAAAGAACAAAAGAAGTGGAATATTTAGCTATGTATTGTAATTGGGATTAGGACATATGCCTGTTCTTACTACAGTACAAGGTACCTCTGTTGAGTTTTGATGCCATTAAGACTATCCAAATAGAAGCTCACAAGCTTAAGTTCAAACATTGCCCTTGATCCCCAAAAGCCTTTTAAGTTCCATGGGCACTCATTGCCTCCTTGCAGCTGGCCCAAGTCAGAAAGCTAAAGAATATTGTACAGTCTTGCATGAATAAAAACAAATAGTTTTCAGTTACAATTACAGGTTATTTGTAGCATCATTTCAGTTTGATCTTTTCTCATTTTAAACAGAGTGAGCTGATGTAGGGAAGCGGGGAAGGCATGAAAGAGTTATTGAATTCAGTGCGTGAAAAGTGAATTAATATCACCAGAGGCATGGACATTAACCTAAAGTGCTTTGCAATCATATTATTTGGTTTTCAGTGTCCCCTATTCACTGAATTAAGGTGCTTTGATTTTTTTTTTCCTGAAAACCGGTAAGTTCCAAAACATGGCATGGATTCATTCCCAGGTTTGCCGGATTTGAGGTACTCTACCTGTATCTTTTTAAACTGGCACAGCTGGTCATACTGTACTGCCAATAAGAGCTGAAAGCATTTCTTTTCCCTCCTGTATGAGGTGCCTGAGCTGACAATCCCAGAAATACTGCCAGAGGCTGTGTACCAATATTCAAATTAGCCTGAATCCCAAAGATCTGGCAGGCTCGGAGCATGATGGTCACACCAACGGGTGGGGGTCCCATTCTAATACACTGCCACAGAGGAAAACCTTGATCTAAATGTTAGTAGGCTGCTCAGTTGTGGATGGCTTCAGAGCCAGATCTGATGTTCTTACTTTGAGGTCCACAACGTTACACTTTTTAGCAGCAGTCACTGAATGGTGATCAGACGTGATATTAGTACTAAATCTATTTTCATCACCCTCTAGCCCAGGAGAGCCCAACTGACAGCCTAGCTGAATTTAGCTAAAGCGTCACTGACCAGGAATCAAACCTGAAATACATTTTGTTTACAATAGAGTAAGTCGGACAGTTTTTAAAAGTCACTTTGATTAATCTCTTATTATATTGTCTCTATTTTGCACTTTTTATTATGTTTTCATTCTGAATTAGTGTGGCACTATTCTATACTGGCTCTTCTAGATTTGATTCTTAGTGCTGCTGAGTGTGGATTGATAATTACAATTTTAATCTACTTTTAGAGACTAGCCACAAAGATATTGTGTTGAATGTGTTTACCTTATCGTAATTTGAATTAGTATCAAAGCAATTACTCAATTCTGCAGATCAAGAACTACTGCGCAAACTTGAGAAAGAGAAAATTCTGGTCTTTACACCATCCCGACGGGTGCAAGGGAGGAGAGTGGTGTGCTACGATGATCGATTCATAGTGAAGCTGGCCTTTGACTCAGATGGCATTATTGTGTCAAATGATAACTACAGGGATCTGCAGAATGAGAAACCCGAGTGGAAGAAATTTATAGAGGAGCGTCTTCTAATGTATTCCTTTGTGAATGACAAGTAAGTGTTGTAAACAAGTGTTGTAAACACAGTCTTTTCTTTCTGTAATGGTTTTCTTTATTTTTAAAAAAATTTGCACTCATCAAGTTGAGATCCATTTGGTAGAACAGAACTTGAGTATTGCTGAAAAAAGAGACATGCTGTCGAAGGTTTTTGTCTTGCACTCACCAGGACAGACACAAGAATGCCAAATTTCAAAGGCAGCAACAATTTACACTGCATGAGAAAAGGGTGCTGATTGATTGATTGGCAAGTCGATTCTGGTCGGGGCGTTCCCATGGAATGGAAAACATTTCATTTCAGATATTCAGTATCAGGATCAAGCCACCCCAGATGAGACATTGAAGTGGATTACACACAAAATAAACCCCAATCTGCTGTGCCCCAACAAAGCATCTTGGCCTCAGTTTTAGAAGCGAACATTTTCTACTCCTAACAGCAATGTGGGTGTACCTACACCACATGGCCTGTAATGGTTCAAGAAGGTGGCTCACCACCACCTTCTCAAGGGCATTTAGGGATGGGCAATAAATGTTTGCCTAGCTGGTGACACTCACATCCCATGAAAGAATTAAAACATCTTGCATGGAGCTGTTGGGCTAACTGGTCTGTTCTTGTGTGGTAAATGCAATTCAAATGTAATGTTTCCCTGACCATCCATGCTGTGGCCTCAGCATAAGATTGTCACTTTATTTTCAGCTAGAGCCAGTTTTGTGCTGAACTTGAAGGAGTTCAAATATATTTAATGTAAGGCACCTATAGAAAATGAAGACTTTCATCAAATTTCATCAATTTGAACCTGGTTCCAAAGATGAATGACCAGTCTGTAACTCATTGCCATGGTATGTAAAAATTGTATAAATTGCACAAAAATAACTAGTGGTTTATTTCAACATTTCAAGGTTCATGCCACCCGATGATCCCTTAGGACGTCATGGTCCCAGCTTGGATAATTTCCTGCGAAAGCGTCCTGTTATTCCAGAGCACAAGAAACAGCCTTGTCCTTATGGTAAGTATTTATAACTAGTTTTAGATCTGTGAATCTAGTTGGTTATTAGCTGATTTGACCAATTTTGCTTTGGTTCAAAAAACTGTAAGAAAACATAATTTGATATTTTGCCAGTTATCTGCCTCATCTCTTGATGGTACTGATTCTTGCTAAGGTATAATTGCATGCGTGCTGGCAGCCCTGTTGTCACATCCAAGTGGTGATTCTTCACATATACGCCCAAGCAGTTAAGTGTGGATAGGCTATTCGACTGTTGAGGGATTCACAAGCACTCACAATAACAGTCTTGGCCAATGCCCACACAGATTCAGTAGTCAGCAGGGATCATTGGATATGATCAGGAACAGAACCTGAGATTAGATCACTTTTTTGTGGTCTAAACAATCAAAATCGGGGCCTTCTGATCTGAGTAATGATATAATTACTCCCTACAGCACAAGGGGAGGAGAAACCAACTGATAGCAAGCTATCCTGGAACAATTTAAAGATAAGAGCATTCTTTTGTGGGTTTATGATGATGAATAATCCTGTTGAAAGGACGCTTGTTTATCAATCTTGATCTTACTTGTCTTCTGGTTATGATTTGACAGGGAAGAAGTGCACTTATGGACACAAGTGTAAATACTACCATCCAGAACGTGTTAACCAGCCACAGAGATCAGTTGCCGATGAGCTTCGTGCCAGTGCTAAGTTGTCTGCTGTGAAAACTATGAGTGAAGGAGCCCTGGCAAAATGCGGCATTGCAATATCGGGTGTGAAAGGAGAAGCTGTCTCTGAGATCAAGCGTGTTGCACCAAAGCGCCAGTCTGACCCCAGCATACGATCTGTTGTTTGCGAGCCAGAGGAGAGGTTGACACCAGCTCGCAGACTTGAAACTAACTCTGTGCCTTCTTTGGTCACTGCATCAAGCGTGCCTGCATTTCAGCCCAATAAAAACCATGCAGCCAGTGCCATGAGTACCAGATCTGCAAGCAGCCCAGTGCCATGTTCCAAACAGTTCACCCACCAGAAATCCTCACAAGAGCATTTATCCACATTACATTATCCACCCATCCTTGTAACCAACAGCCATGGTAATTCTGTGAGTTATACAGAACAGTATCCAAAATATGACTCTACTTTGGACACTGGCTATTATTCCATGATAAGCGACTTTTCAAATTTAACTATCAGCAGTATGCGTAACCATGACAGCTATTATGGATTGGAATCAGATCATGGATTGTATCCCAGAAACACTAGTCCTCATTCAGAAACCTGCATTACAAGTAATGATTCCTACTCTTCATACAGTGACCTGGCATACCTTGGCACTGTAGAGCCAGGTCCAGAAGATAATGTGAAAACCCATCAGCCACAATCACAAAACAGGCTCCAGCCTTTTGTTCACGGCTACCATGAACCTATAACAAGAGTGCAGAGCTATGGACCAGAGGAGCCAAAACAGCCCCAGCGTAAACAGTCCATCTCCCATTTAGTTCCTCATATCCAGCATTCTGCTGTTGGAGCTCGTTCCAGTTGTCCTGGGGACTACCCTGTTCCTCAAAACATTCATCCATCTGCTAATAACCAGACAGGGAGGGCTCTGGTAATGACTAGGCTGGACAGCATTTCTGATTCACGACTGTATGAGAGTAATCCAATGAGGCAACGAAGACCTCCACTCTGCAGAGAGCAGCATACTAGTTGGGATCACCTGCCATGTGCTACAGATTCATATAGATACCCTTCATACCCTTTGACTAATAATCTCATGCAGCCCAGTTATGAACCTGGTATGTTTAGAAGTATGCCAGAAAAAATTGAGCAGATCTGGAGGTCGCCCTGGCAGGGAATGCCCACTGAACAACAGGACCATCTGGCAATCCGGGAACATCAGTACCAAACCTATCGAAACCTCTGCAACATCTTCCCAGCAGACATAGTTCATGCAGTAATGGAAAAGAACCCCCATGTGACTGACCCCCAATATCTTGCTGCAGAGATTGTTGCCAAACAACTACGTTCTGGACGGTGAAACAAACTGTTTGGAAGATTGAAAACCAATTATGTATTGACAGGACGAACAAAAAGAAGTCTGTTTAGTGCACAACGTTTGTGAAATACAACTTGCCTAATACAGTGGGTTTAAGAATGTTATAAATAATTTAGTGGCGTTTGATTACCTGTTGGGGTTTAGGTAGCTTAGAAGAGGAAATGAATACCTTACTTTTTTTTATAAAGCTATAACCCATCTACTTTTGACTTTTGTAATTTCCCAAGTTACTAAAATGTATTTGAATTTTTACTTATTCTTGAAGAGTTATCTTTCCAATATAAATTTCCAAATGCCCCATTATGAATTGTACAGCTTGGAATTTAAAAAAAAATTCAAGTTACAAGAGGAAATAAATGTAATCTTAAAGAGACAATGTTTGCAAATGGTGCAGACAAGAACATAATAGTGTTAAAGACTGCATAGAGCAAATTAAATCTATAAATATTTGAACATTGCAAATGACTTGCATAGATTCAAATGATCATACTTCATGTAAGGTATCTATTTCCTGTTTCAGGCTGTCAGCCAAAAGAGCTTTCTTGGTGTAAGGCACTTCAGACCACTTCCTTTAAATCATCTTTTAAGGGTGGAAAATATGCAGCCAAAAAAAACCTTTTTAAAGCATTATTACATGCTGTCTTCGGGCTGCACTGATGTGCCACAATCTTTAAAAGCAATGTATCTTATTGCTAAAATTTGACGAGCTTGATATGTTTCAAGCTAGGTCTTGTTGATTTTAAAAAAAGTTTTTCATGAAAGTTGAGAGAGCCTTTAGGGGCCTTTTTTCTTCATGAGAAGGTCTGACACTGCCTAAATGTTTCTTACTGTGAAACACATGGAATGTGAGGCTGCAGTCAGGGTTGTTTCTGTCATTTTGCTAATGGCTTGCGAATGCTGTGTAGTTGTTTCTGTTTCCTACAAAGGCAGCACCATCACTTTAGTTTAAAACTACCAGTTTGTTATAAAGTTTTACTTCACAGTTCTGTCGGTGCACATTTTTAATGTTTCTAAAGTGTAAACCTTTTAAAATTAATGTGTACCCACTAATATATAGAGTATCCTGACTTTCTTGCACTATCGGCTTAAAAAAAAGGCCTTTCTGTAGCTAATTAGTAGGCTATAATAATCACCTTGCTCCACTGATGGCTAGCATATTCATCCACTGAGTAACTGAATTCTGTAGACCATGAGGATCCAAAGTTCAGTCTCTCTGCTGATTTTGCTGATCACAACCAGGCTGGAATTAGCCTCAGAGGTAGACAGGGGATAAATCAGCCAGGGTCCATTGTCCTGATTGTTAACCAATGACCAACCCCCACCACCCCCCTGCTGGAAAGTGAATATGTGTTGTTGGGTAAGGACAGTTGCCTAGATGGCTAGAGTCTGGAGCAGAATAATGCCAACAGCGCTGGTTCAATCCCTATACCAGCTGTGGTGGTTCATGGAGTTCAAATGGTCCACATTTGATGTGGAGTGGTGTCCCTCAAGCAATGTAACCAATTATTTCTCTCATGGAGAGACATGCCTTCATGGACCATAAATAATTACTTGCCTTACCTACCTTGGTAAGGACACAATTAGTCTGAGCATTAATTTCTCCTGCATTTGCATAACTTCCCAACTTTCACCATCACAGCCACTTCAGTGAGGTTACACAGAGCTGCTGCTGCCCAGGGAACCATATCCTAGCAAGAACACCTTCAGGATCATTGATTAAAACAAAAACACATCATTTTGTTGCATCTAAAACTAATTTTGTAGCTTACATTTTAATACAGCAAACAGCAATGCCTGGAATGATCAGAAATGACCTTTGTTTGTTGATACAAATTGTATCTCTTTTCTTGATTGTAGAAAATTATTTATTAAATGTACAGTTATCATCGGTAGAATAGCTTTATCAAATCTTGCCACAATGTTTGTGACACTATGTGTCACTGGGAGTAGCCCATGGGTATGTATGAATTTTTACTGGGCACAGTAGTTTGTAGACCTGAATTTTTGATTCATGTTCTTCAGATGTGCACACATATTGTGTACAGTACTAGCATCATTATTTGTAATGTATTTATTAGGATTAAAAAATATTGTTTCCAATAGTAGCTGAAAGTAATTCAGGAATCTCTTTTACACTAGGATCTTTTAATTGCAAAGCTAAATAGCCATATTATTTATCCATTGTACTTGTCAAAACTGTTTTTACTTCAACCACACCAGCATTTTGTAAATTTCAGCTTCATTTAAATATACCTACTCTAATCATTTCTGCTTACAATGTAAGATTTTCCATCCATATTATCCAGTATTTATCTCATATTTTCCCCTTTTATGGATTGATAGCCCAACAGATCTTTCACTCTCATATAAGGACTATCAATGCCACTGATCTCTTTCTTATTGTCAGTGGCATTCTGTTCCTCAGTGCAAGAGGATCAAAATGACCGGGGCAACTAATTCCATAGAATTTCTGAGGGCATGAGTATGCTATTGAAAACAATTGCACTTATGCCAGTACATTTTAATTTTTTGTGCTACGTTTCCTGTGTGATATTTAATTTATCACCTCAAATCATTCCTGCAATTGTCACCACCAGTGATAGACCTGTAACTAATGGCTCTTCAATGTAGCTCAAAATGCTTTCTTAATACTCCCTTATCTTGGAAGTGCAGAATCTATTACAGTATTTCTGGGTGTTTTTCACAATTCAATGAGGAAAGTATGAAATTTCACACACTGTTACACTGAATAAAATCGGCAGCTTTTCTCTATCCTAAGATGGAACATTGTGTTCTATCAGAAACTCAACTGTGAAATTCTGAAATTGAAACCAATATTGAACAGGTAACAAGTACAGGACTGGGACTCTCGCTAGCTCCTCATTGGGAGGCAGGTAGTTAGCATCTATGAGAAAATGTGGAGTGTGACTCTAGTTTTATTTGAAAACATTTCTTTGGTTGTTTGCAATTTTCGAAAACATTACGATTCTTGTCTGTTTCTTGTATGTATAATACACGTTACTTTCCTGATGTCAGCCCAGCCTCTATTTGACTAAGTTTTGTGCAGTTGGACTGGGTCGCTGACTCACTGAGTAATAGAAATAAGTATAAACTTATTTAATGGAAGCAATATTTTTTAACCTTACTGCCTGCATAACCCTAGTTCTTATGATGATGTAGGGGGCCCCTCTCCTCTGTAAAGAAAATCTTTGAAAAGTGTTTCTTTAAAAGAAATGTGGCTAAGTTTAAGCTACAGCCTCTCGTTTTGGTTGGTTGACTTGAGCAGAATATCAGACTACAAATCTGTGTTGCCTGTTCAAACAGTTTTTAGAATGACTGTTAAAGATTTTCAGTTTTTAAAAATTAATATGGAAATAATTAGCCTGGGCTCTCAAATATTACTACACAAAAATAGCCCTGTATGAAACTAATTATAAGAAGTTCTGTAGAGGTTTGAAACTGGTGAAGGCTGACAAATGGGATGCTGCAGCTTTAAGCAACATTATTGATATTCAGGATGTGATTTTCTTCTCTTAGATTTACATAGAGCGTTTTGTATCCCCAACTGCCTGCCCTGTTCTTTGCAATGGTTCAGAAATCCAGCAAAAGGGCAATCATTAGATTTTCCTAAACAATTTGGGAATAGTTATCTTTTGCATAAGGAATGTAGGGTCTCTTCAACCAGTTGCAAGAATGACGGTAATCTGTGCCATGAGCTAAACCAAAATCTGCATTATTTGAGAAACACCAATAAAATGTTTTGAGTGACGTCAGTGAGACCCTTTTGGTTACTGCTTTTGTTGGCTGTATCTATAATCTTGTCTATTAACGGGAGAATAAACTCTATGACTTCTATTTTCCCCCTGTGAAAAAAACTTGTAAAAATTATTTGGCTTGATTAATTGCTTTCTCTTTGCTACATATCTGGAGTTTGTACATGTCCCCAGATATAATCTAAAAAATGTACCATATTCAGTGAAACTTGTTTGAAGAGATCATACAGTTTGTTGTAGAGTAGATATAATGTGCTTAGCTAGTGTACAGATAGCTTAATATTGTGTGAAAATATAAATAGCATATAAATATATATAAATATATATATATTTTATTAGATTGGTCCAGTTGTTTTATTGATCTAATTTTTGTTCTGTTCCTTACATAATGAACATGTTGGCTTTTATCTGTAGTAAAACAAAAAACTCTTTGGGTTTGTAGTCCCAAACAAAATGTAAGTCTTAATGACAAAATGTGTCTCTGTCACTTTGAGAATTTAAAAAAGGCAAATGTGTTTTTAAGCACGCTATATAACCAGTACCTTTTAATGTGCAACATATATGGATAATGTGTGATAAATTGTGCCAAGTGCTGGATGGTTTAATTATGCTTTTAATTTTGAACACAGCTAACTCTAGCTGATATTTTAATTGTATTAATAAATATAACAAAGCTGCTATGACTTTAAATCATTTTCACATTGTTGCAACACAATTCTTATGTGCTTGGTTTTAGTTGATGTCGAAACAGCTTTTGTACAATGTAAATTGATTTAAAATGGGTGCATTCATAAGATAAATCACTACAGTGTATGTACACAAATACTGCACATCAGCAGCTACTATTTCAGTGTTTATCTAGTGGCTAGTTCTAAATGAAACCATGCTGTCAATACTTATTAGTACATTGGTACCAATCTGCTATAGCTAAAATTGTCTTTTATCAACTACGCTATAATATTGTGCAATACCCTTCTTGTGATGCACACCATCTCAACCAACAGCAATGCTAGACCAGTAGAGCTCAAATTGCTGTGTACAGACACAATCCATTTTTAAAAGGACAACTCCAATACTAATTGATGGTGTTTTCCACACTTGTAGAAAAAGCAAACATTTTTCACAGCCACCACTACAATTTAAGCAAGTCCTCGGGAAAGCACTGCAAGATCGGCTATCTCTTCAACATTAACATTTTTGCGCGATATATACGTGGCGTTGCAAATGTCATCTTAATATTAAAGTGGCCTTTAAAACCTATTTTTCATAAAAACATTGATTTTGCAGTGTTGCCTTCATTGGATCTGTACAATAGAAGTGAACAGAGAGATTTTACTTTGAAAGTGGTATGAATATGAAGTGTATATTCAGGTAATTAATATTCACAGTTTTTTGATGAGTGCACTCTAGGAGTAGCAGGGTAATGAAATTGATTTATGTGCCTTTTCAAACAGGATTATGGACACAACTTCAAATGGGTTGGTATTTTTGTGCTTTGGAATGTGTTCCATATGAGATGTGCAATTTAAGAATGTTTTAAACTTAGTGTTTAACGTTTGCATGAAGTAAAGGTTATAACTACCAAAAAAATCTGCCCTATTCAAATGTTCATGTTTATTATTAGTGCCAAATGTAACCAATTTGTAGTAAAAGAATTTAAAAATAATTTACTACACAATTTATGTTACATGTATTCAATAAAAGTTACTTTCCAGAAATGTATGTCGATTTCTTGCATTAGTCATTCTACAGGGAAGGTGAACTTAGTATCTCAGTGTAATACCACTTTATACTTGTAAGTAAACAAGCTTTATCATGACTTTTAAAATGATTTTAATTTTTTTATTCTTTCATTGGATCTGGGCATTGCTGCCTTCAACTGAGTGGCTTGCTAGTCCATTTCAGAGGGCATTTATGAGTCAGCCGCATAAGTATGGGTCTGGAGTCACATATGGACCAGGTAAGGATGGCAGATTTTCTTCCCAAAGGACATTAGTGAACCAGATGGGTTTTTATGACAATCAGTGCTCACCATTACTGAGACTAGCTTTCACTGAACTGAATTTAAATTCCACCAGCTGCCAGGTTGGGATTTGAACCCTTATCCCCAGAGCATTAACCTGAAACTCTGGTAGTCTGGTGACATTAACACTATGCCACCATCTCCCCAAATGCATGTATATCATTCTTTGCAACTAATTATTTGCTTATAACACAGAATGAAGATCCTCACCCATCTGCACAAAAATGTGTAGTGCAAGAGCCTATTCAGCCCATCTCTCCAAATTTACCCCACCACAGCATCTAACAGCCTGTTCATTGAAACTAAAGTTTTTGTTTCTACCATCTTATGTTGAAAACCGTTTGCATGATATTACTCCTGGATCTGTCTATACCCTCTTGTTCTATTAGTGTGGTCCCCTTTAAATCACCCTCTTTCAAGGCTTCAATTTTTAAGGGCTAAAATTTTAGGCCCTCATGGGGACAGACAGGTGGTGTTTACATTTGTGCTGCCAGCCAGCATCCCTCCCCCAAGCTATTTTCTAAGAGGCTGGCTGAAGGACAGACAGCAGAACTACCCACCCACAAGCAGTGTGTAGACCTCATTAAAGGTCTATTTTCTGAGGCCAACTGGAATTTTTCAATCTGCCTCCATGTCCCTGGAGTGGTCAGAGAAGAGGGCAGCTGTTTGAAGATAATGAGGTCCCAGAGCCAGCGGGGAAAATCCTCCCCTAAGTTTGTTTGTTCTGCTCTAGCAATTGCCTTGCACAAACCCATTGATAAAGTGGTTCCTTTATGTCAATGACCAAAGTGTAATACTATGATCATGATGGATTGAGGATAATATTAGTAAAGATTGAGAATTGGCTAAAGGCACTTGGATAAATTCAAGGTAATCAGGCTGAGTCAACATGATTTTCAGAGGGACATCATGTTTAACCAATTTATTGGAGTTCTTTGAAGAAGTAATAGGTGCTGTGGATAAAGGGGAACTGGTGGATATACTGTACATGATTTACAGAAGGCATTTGATAAGGTACCACATCAAAGGTTATTGCGGAAAATAGCTCATGGTGTAGGGGGTAACACTGGCATGGATAGCAGATTGGCTTATTAACAGGATACAGTAGACATAAATAGGTCATTTTTCTGGTTGACCAGATGTAACTGACTGGTGTGTCACAGGGGATCAGTGCTAGGGCCTCAACATTTTATATAAATGACTTGGATGAAGGGACCGAAGGTATGGTTGCTAAATTTGCTGATGATACAAAGATAGGTAGGAAAGTAAGTTGTGAAGCAGACATAAGGAGGCTACAAAGGGATATAGATAGGTTGTGAGTGGGCAAAGATCTGGCAAACTGAGTACATGGGAAAATGTGAAATTGTCCATTTTGGCAGGAAGAATAAAAGAAAACATATCTAAACAATGGAATATTGCAGAGCCCTGAGATACAGAGGGATCGGAGTGTCCCCAGTGCATGAATCGCAAAAGGCTAATATGCAGGTACAGCAAGTAATTAGGAAAGCTAATAGAGTTGTTGTTTATTGTAAGGGGAATTGATTACAAACATAGGGAAGTTATGCTTCAGTGATACAGGGTATTGGTGGGACCACATCTGGAATACTTTGTACAGTAATGGTCTCCTTATTTAAGGATGGCTGTAAATGCTTGGAAGAAGTTCAGAGAAGATTTATTAGACACATACCTGGAATGGGCAGGTTGTCTTATGAGGAAAGGCTAGGCTTCTTATCCACTGGTGTTTAGAAGAGTAAGAGGAGACTTGATTGAAACATAAAACCCTGAGGGGTCTTGACAGGATGGATGTGGAAAGGATGTTTGTGGGAGAATCTAGAACTAGGGGGTCACTTTAAAAATAAGGGATTGCCCATTTAAGACAGACAAGAATTTTTTTCTGAGGATCTTGAGTCTTTGGAACTCTCTTCCTCAAAAGGTGGTAGAAGAGTCATCTTTGAATATTAAGGCAGAACTAGATATAACCTTTCATCCCCTTCCTTATCAAGAATATCAGGGGTAGGGGGGAAATGTGAAGTTAAGGTTACAATCAGATCAGCCATGTTTGCATGTATGTTCCCAGGACAGGAGAGAGGGAGTTAGGAATGAACAGGCCATTTTGAGGATGGCAGGGAGTGCAGCAAGAATTAGTGCATGGGCATCAGTTATTTACAATCAATACCAATGATTTAACTGAGGGAACCAAATGTAACATATCCAAATTTGCTACTGATACAAAGCTAGGCAGGAAAGCCAAGAGGGTGGAAAGGGGCTACAAAGGAATATAAGCCAGTTAGGTGAGTGGGCAATAAGGTAGTAGATGTAGTATAATGTGGGGAAGTTTGAAATTATCCAAAATGATTTTAAGGTGAGACACTAGTAAATGTCAGTCTTCAGAAGAAGTTGTGTCCTTGTTCAAATCACATGGTTAGCAACAGGTACAGCAGGCAGTTAGGAAAGCAAGTAGCATGTTAGCCTTTATTGCAAAGGGTTTGGAATAAAAGTCTTGCTGCAATTATATAGAGCTTTGGCGAGATCACACCTGAAGTACTCCAGTTTTTGTCTCCCTACCAAAGGGGGAATATACTCACAGGAGAGGGGATGCAACAAAGGTTCACTGGATTGATTGCTTGTGAGACAGCCCCCTCATCTTAGTAGAGATTGAGTCTATACTCTTTGCTCTTTATAAGAATGTCATCTCAAAACAGTTTTAAGCAGGGGACGCTTAGAGGCTGTTTCAGAATAAGGATCGGCTATTTAGGATCGATAAATTTTTAAATCAGGGTTGGAATCTTTGGAATTCTCTACCCTAGAGAGCTGTAGATTCTCAGTTGCTGAGTGTATTTAAGATTGAGTTTGCTAGATTCTTGGGCTACTAAGGGATACTGCGGGAGAGGGGAAAATAGTTGGAAGCAGAATGGATGTAAAAGTTCAGCCAGGGCCTTTGAATGGCAGAGTAGGCATACAGTCACGCTACCCTCAAATGTTTCAACTGAGTAAACATTTTTGTTGATTGTTGTGTTGCAAAGATTGGATATCCTAAGTATTTAATTTTCATTCATTGCTGTCCCAACCTACTCCCTAGCAAATAAATTTTTCAAATTAGATTTTTCATTCAGTTTAATCTCTGACATTGGTTCCAAATCCAGCATTCAAAGAGGCCAAGGCCCCACCAAGCCACCCAAATATATCTTGCCAACTATATAATACCAAATAATTACCAAATATATTACCAGTACCTGCATCTCCTCTTCCCGCAGTTCTTTAGTCACTCCCGCTATTTTACCTCATGTCCACAGGCTTGTAGTGAGTACTCCCAGGAATCATTTAACATGCTTCCTTGTTTTATTAATCTTTAGTGTTTCACAAAATTTTCATTAGCAGAACTCTGCACTCTTACATTACTTGCTTGTGTCATGTACTCTGGTTAACAATCCTGATTTGACTGGGGAAATCAATACATTGGTTGTTTCTCCCTTATACATATTAGATTTGCAATTTCCTCAGAGGGAAAGAGGAGAAATCTCAAACAAATGTCTTTTCTCTGAAACTTTAAAATTAAAAGGAGGAGCTCTTCTCATTAGGTGAAAAATAAGCATGAAGAACAATGAAAAATGAACCATAAGCAAAAAAAACACAGGAACCAGTTATCTGTCAATTTATTTTTGCAATATAAAATACAGTAGCCACCTACCAGTTTACATGCATATAACATTACAGAATTATATAAACACAAAGTAATGAGTTTGAAAGGAACCCCGTTAGCTTAAAAGAAACTTGCTTTGGGACAGACCATAACTGGTATGGTATCACTTCATTTTACCATGATTACCAATTCAAAGCCTTAGACTGCTTGTGATACAAATCTTTGAGAGCCCATCATAAGTTAACTTTAAAAGAAACGGTAAATATTAGAAAAATACAGCAGGCCTGTCAGCATCAGGAAAAAAGGCAAGTTCATGCTTTGTGTGAAGATCCTCCAACAAACAGCTAGATATACGTATGTGCAACCACAAATGCGCACATGCTTAATAAGGGAGAGGAATAAGAGGGCTTAAAGGGAAAATAACGAAACATTTGAAAATAAGTTCTCTTTGTTAGAACAATTTCAGTCCAGCTTTCAGTCTGTGCAGGTCACTCTGAGTCCACCATAAACCTTCTGAGTCTGCACAAGGTAATCCTGTAGTACTGCAAAGGAAACCAAATATTTTTAGGAATAGGCAAATAGAATACGAGGTTTACAAATAGAAACACAGGTTAAAGGATAATGCATACACAGGTCTGAAGATCACAGCTATACCCTCCCAGTCTGAACTGAATTAGCTGATGTCAACTGCAAGTAACAACTCTGGGGTGAGGGAGGAAGAAATTGGGTTTTAATAAAAACAAGACCCAGGATTTTGACTTGCAATCCAGTGACTTACACTGGAAAGTGCATCCGTCTGGAATTCAGTCAAGGACAGGAAAAGCTCAATTTGGATTCCCCAAATAGTCAAATAGAATGTTCATAGGCTCCTGCTTAGACAGGTACTTGCACCTATGGAATCAAAGCTTGGAAAGAATCAGTGCTTTCAAGACAGAAGAGGAGAAAGTTGATATTTAAAGAATAGGTACAACATCAAAATTAATAATTCATTAGGCGGAAAGTATTAGGGCGATGGTTATTTTTGATATATGACCTGGATCAGTAAACAGAGGACAGATTTATGGTGGTTGGCAAACAAACCAAAAGTGACATGATTTAAAAAAAAAATAAATGCAGGGAGTTGATTTGGAATACATTGCCTGAAAGAGTGCTGGAAGCAGATTCAAAAGTAACTTTCAAAAGGGAATTGAATATATAATTGCAGGGTTATAGGGAAAGAACAGAAGTGTGGGGTTTATTGGATAGCTCAGTCAGCACAGGTACAATTAACCTAACTGCCTCCCTCAAAATTAGGCAGCATCGGCGGAGAAGAAATCAGTCAACGTTTCGAGCCCTCATGGCCCTTCAGCAGAACTGAAGCATAGTTTCAACAAGGGAGAAATATAAATTGGTTTAAGGTGGGTGGGGGGGAAGAGACACATTGAGGGTGTGGTGTGAGCAGATAATCAAAAGATGTCAGAGACAAAAGGGTCAAAGAGGTGTTGAAGGTGGTGGTCTTTGTCTGAGAAAAGTGCTAATTAAGAATGCCTGTCTTGCATTCTTAATTAGCACTTTTCTCAGACAAAGACCACCACCTTCAACACCTCTTTGACCCTTTTGTCTCTGACATCTTTTGATTATCTGCTCACACCACACCCTCAATGTGTCTCTTCCCCCCCACCCACCTTAAACCAATTTATATTTCTCCCTTGTTGAAACTATGCTTCAGTTCTGCTGAAGGGCCATGAGGGCTCGAAACGTTGACTGATTTCTTCTCCGCCGATGCTGCCAGACTTGCTGAGTTTTTCCAGGTAATTCTGTTTTTATTTTGTTTTGGATTTCCAGCATCCGCAGTAGCTTTTAGCTTTTTGTTTTTTTCCCTCAAAATTACATCATTCTATGATTCCAGGAACTTCCACTCAAAGGGTTAAATATGTTAATGCTTACAGTAGCTAGCCAAAATCATTCCTGTTACAGTAAATCTTAAATTGCAGTTTATGGGCTATTATCACCAATAAGAAGAGGGTGTAGGTTTCAGACAAGTAGCAGATTGACTGAAGGCTAGAGTACAGAATTGCCCAACCTACTCCAATACAGTGTGTTCCCTTCAAGCTCTCAAAAGTAGTCAAGCTGGAGCTCAAACACTGGATACCATCGATCACTGGCAAACTAGATACAAACATACATTGCACTGAATTTTCCCCATGGGCCAAATCAGCTCACCTATAGGATTGCTGCACCCTTCCGAGAGTCTTGCCACAAGTGGTAAAACATGGCATGAGAAGAGTATCACTGAAAGGAGAGCTGTCCCATGGGTGCCAAATGATGTTCAACAATTTGCCAACAAATTCCAAATATAACAGGATTTCCTCAACTGAATCAAGATCCTACAATACCTATACAACTTGTATTTTATGTTGCACTGACGACTCAGGCTCTAACACAGAACATGATGGTCTGAAACACCCTGTAGGAAAAGCTTCTGCCTCTAAGCAATATCATTTTTCATATTGTCAAAAAAAGAAAATTGACAAGTTTCAGGAGCGCGAGCTGGGCCACCTATTTCTATGAGAACAATGGGAGTGGATCTCCACCGTTTTGACACTTAATGCAAGAGTGCTAGGTCAAAGTACTCCACTGCACATCCAGACTCTACAAAATTTCTCACATTCCCTTGATATGATCAGAAAAGTACAGGTGAGAATATGGTGACAACGCTAAATTCCAACACCCATTCTTGTTCATACCCTATATAGAAAGAACAAAGTCACCAAGGTCCCCCTAGACTCAATCACTTGCTTATTAAGTTTACGGCTAGTTGGACAAACAATCTAGTCAATCACAGGTGTACCCAGCCTAGAACAAAATTTTTAAAAAACTTACCACTATGCAGCCACCTCCCCATAATGTCACTGGGCTAATAATCCAGCTCTGGGGACATGGGTTCAAATCCCACCATGGCAGCGGGTGGAATTTAAAATCAATTAATAAATCAAGTTAAAAGCTAGTCTAATGGTGACCATGAAACCATTGTCAATTGTCATTAAAACCTCACTCATGCCCTTTAGGGAAGGAAATCTGCCATCCTTACCTGGTCTGGCTTACATGTGACACCAGACCTACAGTAATGTGGTTGACTCTTAAATGCCCTCTGAAATGGCCTAGCAAGCCACTCAGTTGTCTCAAACCACTACCAAGTCTAAAGGGAATGAAACAGGACAGACCACCCGGCATCAACTTAGGCACCGGAAATAACAGCAGCACACCTGACTCTGCAAAGTGCTCCTTACTAACATCTAGCGGTTGTGCCAAAAGTGGGAGAACTGTCCCACAGACTGGTCAGGCACAGTTACTCACAGAATCATACCTTACAGACACTGTTCCACCAACAGGACAGGCCCACCAGAAGTGGCAGCACAGTGGTGTACAGTTGGGAGGGAATTGCCCTGGGAGTCCTTAACATTGACTCTGGACCCCATGAAATCTCCTGGCATCAGGTCAAACATGTGCAAGGAAACCTCCCGCTGGTTACCACCTAAAGTCCTGCCTCAGCTGATGAATTAGTACTCCAAGTTGAAGACCACTTGGAGGAAGCACCGAGGGTGGCAAGGGCATGGAATGTACTCTGGGTGGAGGACTTCAATGTCCTTAACCAAGAGTGGCTCGGTAGCACCACTATGGACCGAGCTACGAAGTGGGTAAAGCACATGGCTGTTAGACTGGGTCTGTGGCAGGTGGTGAAGGAACTGACAAGGAAAAAAGCTGCTTGACCTTATCCTCACCAATCTACCTGTCGCAGATGCATCTGTCCATGACAGTATCAGCAGGAGTGACCATCGCACAGTCCTCATGGAGACAAAGTCCCATCTTCACACTGAGGATACCCTCCATCGTATTGTGTGGCACTACCACTGTGCTAAGTGGGATAGATTTTGAGCAGGTCTAGCAACTCAAGAAAGGGGATCCATGAGGCGCTGTGGGCCATCAGCAGCAGAATTGTATACAACAACAATCTGTAAGCTCATGGCCTGGTATGTCACCCACTTTACCATTACCATCAAGCCAGGGATCATCCCTGGTTCAATGAGGAATGGAGCACATGCCAGGAGCAGCACCAAGCATACCTAAAAATGAGATATCAACCCAATGAAGCTACAACACAAGACTACTTGCATGCCAAACAGTAAAAGCAGAAAATGTGACTGACAGAGCACAGTGATCGCCCAACGGACAGATCAGATCTAAGCTCTGCAATCTTACCACATCCAGTCATGAATGGTGGCGGACAATTAAACAACTAAATTGAGGAGGTGGCTCCCCAAATATTCCCAACCTCAACGATGGGGGGAGCCTTGCAAAAGACCAGGCTGAAGCATTTGCAGCCTCCTGAGGTACCCAGCATCACAGATGCCAGTCTTCAGCCAATTCTGTTCACTCCACGTGATATCAAGAAACAGCTGAAGGCACTGGATACAGGAAAGGCTATAGGCCCCGACAACATTCCAGAAGTAGCACTGAAGACTTGTGCCCCAGAACTTGCTACACCCCTCCAGTACAACTACAACACTAGTATCTACTTGGCAATGTGGAAAATTGTCCAGGTATATCCTGTCCAGAGAAAGCAGGATATATCCAGCCCGGCCAATTACCACACCATCAGTCTGCTCTCAATCAGCAGCAAAGTGATGGAAGGTGTCATTGACAGTGCCATCAAGCAGCACTTGCTTAGCAATAACCTGTTCACTGACACACAGTTTGGATTCAGTCAGGACCACTCAGCTCTTGATCTCATTACAGCCTTGGTCTAAACATGGACAAAACAGCTGAACGCAAGAGGTAAGATGACTGTGATTGCCCTCGATATCAAGGCCGCACGTGACTGAGTGCAGCATCAAGGAACCCTAGCAAAACTGGAGTCAATGGAAATTAAGGGGAAAACTCTCCACTGGTTGGAATCATATCTAGCACAAAAGATGATGGTTGTGGTTGTTGGAGGTCAATCATCTCAGTCCAAGAGCATCGCTGCAGGGGTTCCTCACAGCAGTGTCCTAGGCACAACCATCTTCAGCTGCTTCATCAAAGGCCTTCCCTCCATCATAAGGTGAGAAGTGGGGATGTTCGCAGATGATTGCACGACGCTTGGCACCATTCGTGACTCCTCAGATACTTCTTATAAACATTTTTTTTAAATGATTTACGGGATGTGGGCTTCACTGGCTAGGCCTGCATTTATTAATCATCCCTAACTGCCTTTGAGAAGGTAGTGGTGAGCTGCCTTCTTGAACTGCTGCAGTCCTTGTGGTGTAGATACACCTACAGTGCTGTTAGGGAGGGAGTTCCAGGATTTTGCGACAGTGAAGGAACGGCGATATATTTCCAAGTCAGGATGGTGAGTGGCTTGGAGGGGAACTTCCAGGTGGTGGCGTTCCCATCTATCTGTTGCCCTTGTCCTTCTAGGTGGTAGCGGTTGTGGGTTTGGAAGGTGCTGCCGAAGGAGCCTTGGTGAGCTTCTGCAATGCATCTTGTAGATGGTACACACTGCTCCCACTTTTTGGTGGTGGAGGGAGTGAAGGTTTGTGGAAGGGGAGCCAATCAAGTGGCTGCTTCGTCCTGGATGGTGTCAAGCTTCAAGTGTTGTGGGAGCTGCACTCATCCAGGCAAGTGGAGAGCATTCCATCACTTTCCTGACTTGTGCCTTGTAGATGATGGACAGGCTTTGAGGAGTCAGGTGGTGAGTTACTCGTCACAGGATCCCTAGCCTCTGACCTGCACATGCAGCCACTTTATTTATATGGCTAGTCCAGGTCAGTTTCTGGTCAACAGTAACCCCCCCAGAATGTTGATTGTAGAGGATTCAGAGATGGTAATGCCATCGAATGTCATGGGGTGATGGTTAGATTCTCTTGTTGGAGATGGTCATTGCCTAGCATTTGTGTAGCACGAATGTTACTTGCCACATGTCAGCCCAAGCCCAGATATTGTCCAGGTCTTGCTGCATTTGAACGTGGACTACTTCAGCATTTGAGGAGTCACGAATGATGAAGATTGCACAATCATCAGCAAACATCCCCACTTCTGACCTTATGATGGAAGGGAGGTCATTGATGAAGCAGCTGAAGATGATTCGGCCTAGGACACTACCCTGAGGAACTGCTGCAGTGATGTCCTGGAACTCAGATGACTGACCTCCAACAACCACAACCAAGTTCTTTTGTGCTAGGTATGACCCCAACCAGCGGAGAGCGTTCCCCAATTACCATTGACTCCAGTTTTGCTAGAGTTGCCTGATGCCACACTCAGTCAAATGCTGCCTTGATGTCAAGGCTAGTCACTCTCACCTCACCTCGAGTTCAATTCTTTTGTCCATGTTTGAACCAAGGCTGAAATTAGGTCAGAAGCTGAGTGATCCTGGCAGAACCCAAACTGAGCATCAGTAAGCAAGTTATTGCTAAGCAAATGCTGCTTGATAGCACTGTTGATGACTCCTTCCATCACTTTACTGGTAATCAAGAATAGACTGATGGGGCAGTAATTGGCCGGGTTAGATTTGTCCTGCTTTTTGTGTATAGGACATACCTGAGCAATTTTCCACATTGCCAGGTAGATGGATGTGTTGCAGTTGCACTGTAGCTCTACTGGAACAGCTTGGGTTAGGGTGCTGCAAGTTCTGAAGCACAAATCTTAAGTACTATTGAAGCAGTCTTTGTCCAAGTGCAGCAAGGCCTGGACAATATTCAGACTTGAGCTGATAAGTGGCATTTAACATTCACAACACAATGATCAGGCAATGATCATCGCCAACAAGAGAGAATCCAATCATCTCTTGACGTTCAATGCTATTACCATCACTGAGTACCCCACTGTCAAAATCCTGGGGGTTACCATTGATCAAAACTGAACTGACCAGCCATATAAGTACTGTGGCTATGACAGCAGGTCAGAGGCTGGGAATTCTGCAGAGATTAAATCACATCTTGACTCCCCAAAGCCTGTCCACCATCTACAAGGCACAAGTCAGGAGTGTTATGGAATACTCTCCATCTGCCTGGGTGAGTGCAGCTCCAACAACACAAGAAGCTCGACACCATCCAGGACAAAGCAGCCCGCTCGATTTGCACCCCATCCGCCACCTTCAACATTCACTCCCTCCACCACCGATACAGCCTTCAACATTCACTCCCTCCACCACCGATACAGTGGCAGCAGTGTGTACCATCTACAAAATGCACTGCAGCAACTCTCCAAGGCTCCTTCGATAGCACCTTCCAAACCCACGACCTCGGCTCCCTAGAAGGACAATGACAACGGCACACCCAGCCCTGTCAACCTGGCAAAGTTCTCCTTACTAACATCTGGGGGCTTGTGCCAAAATTGGGAGAGCTGTCCCACAGACCTGTCAGGCATCAGCCTAACAGCTACGCTCACAGAATCATACCTTACAATGTTCCACTGACAGAATAGGCTCACCAGAGGCGGTGGCACAGTGGCATACAGTTGCCATGCATCTACTGATGCAGATGTTTTTGTTCCCATGCAAGTTCCCCATCAAGCCACACATCATCCTGGCTTGGAACTATATAGTCATTTCTTCACTGTCACTGGGTCAAAATCCTGGGACTCCCCTCCCATCAGCAATTAGGGGTGGGCAATAAATTCAGGACTAGCCACTGATATCCAGATCCCATGAACGAAGTAAAAAAGCCCTCCTTCAGGGACAAGCAAGTAATTTAAGCTGATATTTCAGGACAGTAATGAGAAAATGCTGCATTGTCAGAGGTGTCAGCTTTTAGATGAAATATTAAACCAAGTTTACGTTTGCCAGTTCGAGTAGATGCAAAAGATTCCATGGTACTATCTGAAGAACAGTTGAGGAATTTCTTTGGTGTCCTGGACAACATCTGTCTTTCAATCTACACCTTCAAAACAATGTATTAACTGGTTATTTATTTATGTATGTTATTTACTAGAGGTACATATTAGCTGTTGTTTGCATTGGCCTTTGTGCTAAGTGACTACACTTTAAAAGCAATTCACTGGCTTTGAACTGCTTTCAAAGGCATCCTGAGAACACAAAAGGCACTATGCAAGTTCACTTGCATTTACTTCCCCTTCCTCCAGGAACCGTTTTTACAGGGTCCTCCTTGAAACTAATTAAAAGGTTCCTTTTTTGTGGAATGTAATTTTTGGTCAAGTGAACAAATTAAATAGCATTAAATACCATGTGACAAGTCTCAGCAGTTTCCAGTAACTTCTTTTCCACAGCACGTACAGAAGGAAGATGTTCCGTTTTTTGGTTTCTCTGAACAATGCTGTACCTGTTTTTTTTGTGAAAAAAATTCCATTTCACTAATAACAGCATCAGAAACAAACTTGGTGGTCATTGCCTGAAGCAAAGTCAAAATACTTCTAATGTTAAAAGCAAAACACTGCAGATCTGGAATCTGAAATAAAAACAAAGTGCTGGAAATACTCAGCAGCATCTTTGCAAAGAGGAACAGAGTTAACATTTTAAGTCAAATATGACTTCTTCAGAACTGAGGGAGGTATAAACATGACATGTTTTATGCTGTTTAAAAGGGGGAGGGGAGCTGGAAAAATTAAATGACTGTCATAAAACAAAAGGCAAAGGGAGTGGCAATGGTTGCACCTGTTATCTTGTACAGATCCACTGGACTAGAACATTAGCCCTCATCAGGGCCAGGAACAAAGGTGGCCAGGCTCAAAAGACAAAAGGGCTATCAGCCCCGCTTGCAGCAGGTAGCCAATGATCCCAACTGAAGGCTCTTTAAGGTCTGCTAATTTATGGCTGACTCCAGGTTCTGGGGTGGTGTGGCAGGGCGGAGCCAATTTAACTGGCTGGAGGCTGCCTCCCAGTGTCCTGCACTCCAGGGAGGCTTAGAGGCTTTCTCTGCCTGGGTGCAGCAGCAGCTGCAGGCCACCCTGTGGAGGGGTAACCCCACATAGTGGTGACCCGGCTGCAAAAGTCATTTCTAATTTAAAGTTTAAAAGAATTGGGAGGGGCAATTCCATTTTGGTATAGCCTTTCCCCTTCTTACCCATGCTTGCATCCTACTGTTGCTTTCAAGCTGGAAGGTCTCTTATTGGCCCTCCAGCTTAAAGAACCCACCTGCCATCCTTAATTGGATACCAAAACTGCCCTCTGGCCATTTAGAGGCCACTCCGGGAATATCACAATGAGTGATCGTCTCCCCATACAGTGTAGGCTTCTGACCCACATTGAGCCTGGTGGTGGGGTTCAAAAACGTGCAGGGAAAATCCTTCCCATTATCTCCTAGGAACAGTGTTCCATCCATCTGGCTACAACCCCCAGGATCAGATTAAGAGTCTCAACCCTGCTCCACACCATGCTCTTGGTTTCATAGATTCTTCTCACTAGCCATGTTGTAATCTAGTTTACATTCCCTCTGCTCATGTCCCTTTCTAGTCTTGCACTTGGTTGTATTGCATTATATTTGCAACTCACCAACCCAACTTCTAACCTATCCAGATCACATTGTATCAGTTTCAAAAAAAAAACTTTTTGTATCTTTCACATTTTAAGGACATCCCAAAACAATTCACAACCAATGAATTACTTTTGATCTGTAGTCACTTACTTTGAAGCAAATATTGTAGCCAATACGTGCACAGCAAAGTGTATCAAACAGCAAAGAAGATAACATGACTAGAAAATTTGTTTTCATCAACTTAAATGGATGAACGTTGCCTGAATGGGGAACACCCTGTTCTCTGAAATGGTGTCATAGGATTTTTTTTACATTCACCCAAACAGTACAAAGATTTCAATTCAGCATGTCGTTTAAAACACAACACCTCTGACAATGTAACACTGCTTCAGTGCTGCACTGAAGTAACACCTCGATCAATTAATAAAAAGCTAGTTGCTGTGATGGGGGGGCTGCTTAAGGTTTTCCCCCACACCCCTCTCCCCCTCAAACCCCGACAAGATAAATGAGCTGGTTGATCTTTCTCATCCATATAGCTTATTACCTAATAATTTATCTTTCACCTATCTTGTTTTGCAGTTCAATATGTTTCATCAGCGCACACAAAGTCAGCTTTTAAAATAAAATATTCATATCCTCCTGTGTACAGGACATACAAAAATCTTGCTCTGAAAACACAGTTCACCCAACTGTCATGTACTTTCCACAGAAACCAGTGATCTTCTGAAAGACAGTTAACCTTAGCCTTTAGGTGAATTTGCAGGAAGCAGCTGCTTCTGATGTTTTGTCAAGTGTCACGTGAAAGAAAGCTTTAAACTCTTGTTCTGGCTTAAGTGGTGAGTTTTGACCAATGACTCACTCAGTCAGCTACTTCCTTCAGGAACAAACCTATTTCATCCATTACCAAGTACTATTTTAAACTTTTATTTGCACCAAAATGAATGTATTTATTTAAAATCTAATTTTCTCACTCCCCACCCACTCTTTTGAAAACCAAACTCTTGCTGGTCTATTCCAGTCGCACTCCCAGCCCCCTGATATCACACCCAAGAAACCATTCTTTAATAAACAGTAAAACTTAAGTTATTTGACAATGAAGGGTGGTAGAGCCAGGTTAGGTCCCGTCTTCACACAACATCCACATGTGCACTTTCCACGTGTCATTGGATGGATGATCCTTCATGCACAACCCCAATGAAAGTTAAATGATTCAACTGCCAAAGTCCAGGCATGTTCAGGCCAACCACAGACATGACACTAATGCCCCATCTAAGATCAGCTAAACTAGCAAAGAAGAGAGTCTGTACCTGCAACCTTTCTTCTATGTGGTTAGACAGCACAACATGCTGCAGTTTCATACCACCCCCTCAGGAAGCCTTTAAACATTTCTGGAGTTATTTGCAACATATGCTGACACCGGAGCACAGTACTACACTGTCAGGGGTGCTCAAAGACCCATCTGCCCTTTCAGTTGAATAAAAAATTTCCACAGCACTACCACAACCGACATTACTTAAAAAAAAGCTTATCCAGTCACACTCGTTGCTTTTTGTGGGACCTTGCTGTGCACAGTTTGGTTGCCACATTACTCTAAATTACAATAGTGATTCAAGTTCAGAAGTACTCTACTAGCTGTACAGGGCTTTGGACTGGCCAGAGGTCACGAAAGGTGCTATATAAATTCAATTGCTTTCTTTCTTTAATGATCTTTAAGCAAGTCTTAAATTGAATCACATTATTTATGGTTTTACAAGGATATAAACTAGTATGTTATCTCTGGATAATTGCACAAAAGTACAATTGCAGTTATGTGATTTACAAGCAATTCTAGTTTTATGAACATTCACCTTCAGACACCTCAAAAATTTCAAATTGCATTGTATTGCCACTACTTCACCAACTTCTACAAGAGAAAATCCCACAAAAACATGTTAAACAATGAATCTGAAAATACGCCTTTTAAGCACAGTCAAAATTAAAAAGCAAACCACACATGAAGGCTCCTCTGAACCAAATCAGAGTGTCATATGTCCTGACAGCAACTACAAAACAACTTTAATTCAGAAGGTTGAACTTAAATGTCCTTTAAAAAGTTGTGGTATCAGGAAAGCCTGATATTAATGCCAGAGGGCAAGTACTGATCACCTCAACCTCAAGACAGATAAGAACCATTAACCACTAGATTGGCTCCGGGCTCCTACTTCTACTCCACAAGCACCTTCTCAAACAAGTTCCTTAACCATATACCCTGTGATTTATTCACGTAAAATATTTTTTTCATATAAACTTGCTTGCAGAAACTGGCTACAATTCATTCTGACCTAACCCCTCAAGTCAGTTTTTCCTTGCCCCAAACTGCTCCTTCGTTGTCTCACGTCTCCTCCATCTAATCATGGCCCCAACTCTAACACCTCCACTAAAAAAACACTGTGCCCCCATCCCACTGGACATTGCATTCCAGCGGAGTCAATCTTCTGTGCTTTGTTCCAGGTTCAAGTCACGAACTAGATAAGCTTTCTGTTCTGTTTTGGGTGTCCTCTACTATGACACCCAAACTTTCCCTCATCCTCCACTTCTGGCAAACATCCCACAAATATTGTGGATGGCTGAACATCTAGCTGTTTCTTGCTCGGATTGCTCTGGTAGATTTTCAACCACCGAGAATCTTTGCTCCCTTCTAAAAGGCTCTCTCCATCCACAATCTCAGCTTGGAGAAATTGAAATCTTGGACCCAACAGAAATCTCAAAAGCCATCTAGCCTTGCTACATTTCACTAATTCCCCTGATCAGAGCAATATGGCTCTTAATTCCAGGCCCAATTTGGTTTCTCCTCATATTCCTCGAGCACACCATCGTCATCCATCTCACCTCTCCCTTAATACCCTATTGCAGGTAAGACATGAGCAACAGTGAAGGGAATCAAACAGTGAAGCTTCTGGCCATCACCTCCCATCTCCATCTTGCCAAGACAGCACCCACTCCCTCCTTGACTTCTCCACAGCACAACCAAATGCTGAAAACCACTCAACTCCTCCTTTGAAGTGGCCCATACTGCTACTAGTCCTAAAATAGCCAGCATACCTCTAGCAATGGTGTTTCCTTTTGCACTTCCGTAGGTATGTCCCTCATTCACAAGTTACTTTCCAGCAACATGAGCATTTTCAGCTTTCATTTGTAGACTGATGACATCTAGGACTATCATTCCACCACCATTCAAAAGTGCAGAACAACCTGTGTCATCAGACTGTTTACCAACATCACATCATAAATAAGCTGGAACCTCCTTCAACTGAACATCAAGAATACCAACTCCATCCGATTAGGCCCTTGCTAAAAATTCCATATCCTTGCCTCTATATTTTTCGTGAATAAATCACAGGGTGGATAGTTAAGGAACTTGTTTGAGATGGTGCTTGTGGAGTGGAAGTAGGAATCTGGAGCCAATCTAGTGATTAATAGTTCTTATCTGTCTTGAGGTTGAGGTGATCAGTGGTCAGTACTTGCCCTCTAGCATTAATAGGAGAAGAAATAGGAGTAGACCATATGGCCCATCATGCCTGTTCTGCCATTCAATATCATGGCTGACCTTCAGCTTCAACTCCATTTTCCTGCCCACTCCCAATTCCCCGAGACACCAAAAATCTGTCTATCCCAGCCTTAAATGTATTCAACGATGGAACATCCACAATCCCCTGGAGTAGAGAATTCCAAGATTCACAACCCTTTTAGTGAAGTAAATTTTCCTTATCTCAGTCCTAAACGATTGACCCCTTATCCTGAGACTGTGCCAACTGTGCCCCCGTGTTTTAAACACCCCAAGCAATGGAAACATTCTCTCAGCGTCCACCCTATCAAGTTCCTTCAGCATTGCATACGTTTCATTGAGATCACATCTCATTCTTCTAAACTCAAAAGAATATAGGCTAAATAAATTAGGCTCATTATAAAACAACCCCCTCATCCCAGGGATCAATTTAGTCAACCTTCGCTGCAAGCATATACTCTCTCAAATGTGGAGATCAAAACTACACACAGTATTCCAGATGTGATCTCACCAAAACCCTGTACAATCGCAGCAACACTTCTTTACTGTTGTACACCAATCCCCTAGCAATAAAGGCCAACATGCCATTTGCCTTCCTAATTGCACATGCAGGCTAATTTTCTGCATTCCTTACACAAGCACACCCAAGTCTCTTTGGACATCAATGTTTGTAAGTTCACATCTAAAAAAAAAATTTCTGATTTTCTACTCTTACAACCAAAGTGAACTCCTGCATTATACTCCATCTGCCATCTTGTTGTCCATTCGCTTAACCTGTCTATATCTCTTTGCAAACTGTCTTCCCAACAGCTTACCATCCTATTTAGCTTAGTATCATCAGCAAACTTTGATACATTACTGTCTCTTCATATCCAAGTCATAAATATAGATTGTAAAAGGCTGAGGCCCCAGCACGGATCCTTGCAGCACTCCACTATTCACTGCTTGCCAGCCTGAAAAGCCCTGTTTATGCCCACTCAGCTTTCTATCCATTAACCAATCCTTTACCCATGCTAAAATACTATGCCAACTCCACGAGCCCTGATCTTGCTTATTAGCCTTTTGTGTGGCACCTTATCGAATGCCTTTTGGAAATGCAGATATACATCATCTACTGGTTCCTCTTTATTTATCCCACTAGTTATATCCTTAAAAAACTCTAATTTGTCAAACAGGAGTTCCTTTTAGTAAAACCATGTTGAATTGTTATAATCATATTATGTTTTTCTAAGTGCATTAAGACTTCCTT
The DNA here is from genome assembly GCF_964194155.1 of Cetorhinus maximus. NCBI lineage: Eukaryota > Metazoa > Chordata > Chondrichthyes > Lamniformes > Cetorhinidae > Cetorhinus > Cetorhinus maximus. Next base: position 109,801,530 of record NC_135886.1, on the reverse strand, counting down.
AATAGATTCCAGCATTTTCCCAACAAATGACCTGTAGTTCACTGTTTCCTCTTTCCCTCCTTTCTTGAAAAGTGGTGCACCATTTGTCAACTTCCAATCTCATGGTTCCCGAATCTAAGGGATTTCAGAAAATTATAACCAGCACATCCACTAACTGTGCAGCTCTCTTTTTAGAACCCTAGCTTGTAGGCCACCAGGTCCTGAGATTTGACAGATTTACTCAAGTTTCGCCAATACATTTTCTCTGCTGATATTAATTTCCTCACTTTTTAGCCACTGGATTACTGTCTATTTCTAGTATGAAACTTGTGTCTTCTACTGTGAAGACAGCCAATATATATGTTCAATGTCACTGTCATTTCCTCATTCCCCAGGATAATTTCCCCCGTCTCTGCTTCTTAGAGGCCAGTGTTTACATTCACTACTCTCTTCCTCTTTATATACTTATAAAAATTCTTAAAAATTCTGGCTAGTTTACTCTCATTCCATTTTTTCCCTTTTGAATCAACTTTTTGGTGGCCCTCTGCTGGCTTCTAAAACACTCCCAATCCTCAGACTTGCTACTGTTTTATGCAACATTGCAAGCCTCTTCTTTAATCTAATGCTATCCTCAACTTCCTGAATGAGCTACGGAGGTTTTGATTTTCAAATGGAATGTATTTTTGGTGAAGATTTTGAATTGTTTCTTTAAATGTTTCCCATTGCTCATTTACCTCCATACCTTTTAGTCTATTCATCCAATTAACCTTAGCCCGTTCTCCCCTCATACCTATGAAATTGGCTTTGTTGAAGTTTTAAGATTCTTGTTTGCAATTGGAGTACACCACTTTCAAACTTACATGGAATTCCGTGGTATAATGACCACTATTACCCACTGGATTTTTTTACTGAGAGACTAATTAACCCTACTTCATTACACAATACTAGTTCTAAGATAGCTTTATCCCTAGCTCATTCCACAACCTATTGCTCCAAGAAACTGTCATGAAAACATTCTACAAACTCATCTTCTAAACCAGTCTTGCCAATTTGATTGTCCCAGTCTTTATGAAAGTTAAAGTTGCCTACAATTATTACATTACCTTTGTTACAAACTCCAATAATTTCTTGTTTAATGCTCTGTCCAGCTGTATAACTACTGTTAGGGGGCCTATAAACTACTCCCCAATGTTTCCAAACTCTTGCTATTCTAATTTCCACCCATACTGATTCTACTTCATGATCTTCTGAGACCAGATCCCTTCTCACTAATGTTCTTTTGGCATCTTTCACTATCAGGGCTATCCCACCTCCTTTGTCATTCTGTCTGTCGTTCCGAAATATTGTGTACCCTGGAATATTGTAATCTTGTAACCATGTAATGACGATTAGATCTAAATTATTTACCTTTATTTGTGCCACTGGTTCACCTATCTTATTGGAGATGCTTTGTGCATTCAGATAAAGAATGTTTAATGTCAATTTTTTCTGCCTATTCCCTGCAATGTCCTTATTTGTCAATATATAATTTTTGTTAAACTCTGTCCCTTCCTGTCCCACTCTGCTGGTCTTTACCCACATTGCTATATTGTTCTAATGCCTCGACCTCTTTCTTTGGATTCCTAAATCTCTCTTCACCCGAACCCTCCTCTGCCTCCCCCACCCTCACGTCCACAGCCCTATTTATATAATTGGCCAGGACACTAGTCCCAGCCCCGTTCAAGTGGAGGCCATCCCAATGGAATAGCTCACTCTTCCCCGAGTACTGATGCCAATGCCCCATGAATCAAAACCCCTTCCTCCCACACCACTCTGAGCTACACAGTTCATTCTCTACTCTGCTTTAGCCTTTGCCAACTGGCATGTGGCTCAGGTAACAATCCAGAGATGATTACCTTTGATGTTCTGCATTTTAATTTGGTCCCTAATTCCTCATTCTCTTTGCAGATCATTCTTGATTCTACCCATGTCGCTGGTTCCCACATGGAGCACGACAACTGAATCCTCTCCTTCTCGATCCAAGTTCTCCGGACACAAGTAGTAGTCCTTAACCCTGGCACTGGGCAGGCAAACCACCTTCAGAGCTCCCAGTCACTGCTTCAGGATCTATTCCCCTGACTATACCGTCTCCTATTCACTACCGCATTCCTCTTTCTCAACTGACTTGAATGCATCCTTCACCATGGTGCCATGGTCAGTCCACTCATCCAGCTTGCATTTCTTCTTATCCACCAGATAGCAAGCACCTGATACCTGTTGGAAAAAGCCAGGAGCTGAGGCTCCTCCATCACTACAAGATGGTTACCCATACCTGCCTGACTTGCGGCTACACCTTCCTGTGCCTGATCACTGAGCAACTCCTAAGGATCTGACTAATCCAAAGGGTGTGACTGCCTCCTGCAACAAAGTGTCCAGGTAACTCTCGCCCTCCCCGATGCCCTGCAATGTCCACAGCTCCAGCTCAGAGTTGCTGAGCAGAAGTCTAAGTTGCCTAATCTGCAGACACTTACTGCAGACATGGTTGGCTGGGAGTGCAATGCATTCCACAAATTCCCACATGCTGCAGTCACAGCACACCACCAGCCCTGCCATTTCTGCCCACCCTTATGTAATTAGTCAATTAGTTAATAATTTACACTGGTAAAATAATAGAAAGTTCCACTCACCTAGCTTAGAGACAAAGGAAGAAAACTCACCAACGACCAAGGCTTAAAAAACAAAGCAGGAAAAGGAGCACCTCTTTCTCCTTCTGCACCAACTTCCCACCGCAACCATAAGACTTTTCTATGACTACTGTCAGAACTACATGCTCCGTCTATGTCTCACTCCAGCGTAATCTACTTTCCACGCGTCCATCTGCTCATATACAGCTTCTGATGAGTCACTAGCCAGTTTAGGTTCTTGCTACAGTAATTAACACCTATTGAACAATATTCATTTCAGCAATTTGACAGGCAACTGCCACTGCCAGGCAGCTCCCTGTTTAACAAAGCTATTTAACTCATTTGAAGGTTGAAAGTTCTGTATTAGAGCCTGACTCAATCTAAATTTAAACTTGAGAAAAAGACTCACTAGAACTTGGCACGTGAACCAAATTCCCATCTGCACACTCCATCTACATCTCACTCCGGCACAGTCTACCCTCCATGAATCCTGTATTCCATCCTCTTGTGCTCTAACAACTCCACCCTAACATCATGCCATAGTCTTGGCCTCCATCCTCCTCCCTTTTCAGTGCCATGCTCCAACACCCCACCTGACCATTTGATTGTCAGGGACTGTACCCAACTGCAAATTTCTAGAGTTGGCTTTCCCACCCAGCCAGTCATCCTGTCAATGTGATTGGCTCCCAGGCAGGAAATGTAATTTAATCAAGTGATAATGAAACCATGCCGTTACATACAGCAGAATGTCCACATTCCTGGTATTCACCACCCTGCCCCCAGGAACCACACTCCCCTACAAATATCAGGGTTTTGATCTTCATCCCACACCAATGTTAATGTATTCAAAACCCCAGTGCTTGCTACGTGTCTTAGACCAAGTCCCAGTTACCCATCACTCCTGTACATCAAACTCCATTTACACTCTTCAGTTCCAAAGAAGAGTCATTTCGACTTGAAATGTTAACTCTTCTCTCTCCACAGATGCTGCCAGACCTGCTGAGTTTTTCCACCACTGCTTTTATTTCAGATTTCCAGCATCCACAGTATTTTGCTTTTATTATCCATTTACTCGCTGACCCTAACCCTCAAAATCTCTGTTTAGATTGACAAATGTGTCCATAGTTTTGTCTCAGCTTCTGTAATTTCCTCCATCCCTGGCCAGTCTGAATTTCAGTCTTCAAGCTCTAGCCTCCTCTTCATTCCAGTCACTATTGGCGACAATACATTCTAATTGCCTCAGTTCCACTCTCAAACACTTATTACAAATTCCTCCATCTTGCTGTTTCTCTGAATGCAAAGGTACTGCTAATACTCAAATGGGGCAAATTTCTAGCAGGAACCAATAGGATCGGTGGAATGCTGGTTTTACATCATTAATAAAATGGAGCTTAATATTAGGCAGGGTGTAAGAGCAGTATTTCAATCAATCTTGTAGGTTTCCCACCTGGTCAGTTAGGTTAAAACGACCCCCAATGTCTAGGCTCACATATAGAATGGCCACCACTACAAGTATTTTTTTTCACATCATCAAGAGGTATTTATGTTTTTTTTCTTTTCTTGCCAGAGGGCATTGCTTCCTTCCTGGGGTAGGATCTAAGCGATCAGCTTTCAAGTGAGCCTAACCAGTGGCAGCAACATAGCTGAGCTCAAGTTGTTCAAGGAGAAAAGATGTGCTTATATTGCACCTTTCACACCCTTGGGATGTCCCACAGCACTTCACATATTTGTTAGTAAAAATATCAGCACCGTGCACTATTAAAAATGCAGTTATGTATTTTCAAAAAATTGCATAAAGTTATTTGCAACTTTCGTCAAAAGGTTCACATTTGTTGATTCACTCCTAGTTTTTGATTAGTCAAGGCTATAATATAGCATCTCTCTGCTCATTGACGTAAGGTTTAAACAGCAAGGCAACAAAACTATATAAATCTGAAGATTGTGTTCAAGCTCCATATACAATTGAAGTACATAATCTAAAACAACACTTCAATGGCACATTGTTTTTTTTGTGCAAGGTGAGATATAGAAAAATGGTTAAAATAACCACTTTCTGGCACCTTGCTGTTTAAACTTTATAGCATCTATCTGACATTGGCATCGTCTGTGGGGTCTTGCTCTGCAAACTGGCTCTCACATTTGCCTGTGTAACAATGGTGACTGCACTTTAATTTACAGGTTGTGGCATCCTGAAATTGAGAGAAGCACCAGATTAAAATGCAAGTTATTTTTCTTTTTTTTCCCTCCCTTACTTTACAGTTTTTCCTGCCCACCCCACCACAGTTCAGTATCAGAGCCTACGTCCACACAATCACCATGTACAAATATAGGTACGTACACGAGATGCTTCACTGAATCGATATGAGTGACTCATTATATTAGGATTTTTTTTTAAATTTCCATACAGGGAGTTTCAATTCAAAGTTACAACACAAATCACTTAAGGTAAATTATTCATCTTCAGAAGTATTTGCATTCTAATTCCTGTTAGGTTTCTCACATCAATGTGTACCACATATTATAGATAGTTAGCCAACACTGAGGAAATCCCTTAAATTCATTTTTCTAGACAACCACGTATCGACTCATTGAACAGTGAGTGCAATTATTTTTTGTTCATATATTTAATTTCTTCATGTAATTATTTTTAAAAAGCTTTTACTCCACTTAGCTTGATACTGTTGCAGCTAAGAGATCAGACACACTGTTCCTATCATGTTACCATTAAAGCACGTAGTTGCCAAGGGGCAATAGGGACTACCAATTGTGACCATCCCTTCTTTAAGGTATTTTGAAGGAGGAGAGGAATCGTCCTCGACTTCTTGGCTGATATTAATCCCTCAATCAACGTCATCGAAAAAGATCATGTTTATCTGGTCACGAACACATTGCAGCTTTTGGGTACCTTGCTGTAGACAGGCAATATAGGAAACATGGCAGCCAACAGCAGTCACTATACTTCCAAATGTGCATCATTTGAGTGCTTTGAGGCATCCTGAGGCCATGAAAGACACTATTTAACTGCAATTTTTTCTTCTTTAATGAAATATGCTTTGGTTTTATCTTACTCAAGATGAGATATCAAGAATGGAGTTAAATAGGTCTGTGGTTTAGTGGTCATGTTGCTGGACTAGTAATTCCAAAGCGTGAAATCCAGAAAATGAAAGTTCAAATCTCACCATGATTTCAGAATTAATTCAAATTTTTTTAAAAAGAGATAAAAATCTAGCTCTAAAAAAAGTGAATATAAACATTTAACTGGTTCATTATCATCCTTTAGGGAAGGCAATTTACCCAGTCTGGCTAATGTCAAACCCTCTGAAATCATCCAACAAACCTTGAAGTCATGCCAACCTCTGCTCAAAATTCCGGGACTCTGCTGTACAGTAAAAAGGTTAAAAAAACTCAATGCTGTGGGGAAAAGCAAGAAATGCAGAGGTTGAAATTGTATTGTGTAGTATCTGTGACAATTGTGTTCAATGAAGTTGCTTTGTCCATAATTTTAATGAAGGAAAACAGAATAACCCTTTTGCTAAAATAGCAAATAGTGATTTTAATTCAGATTAGTGCTTGAATACATCATTATTTGAAGGATGCAGATTACATAATCAAACTACCAAAATAATGGATACTTTTTCTTATCAATGTATTCCACAGGCAGTATTATGTAGACATTTTTGATGAACACCAGGAATTCTAAAAGCAAAATACTGTGGACGCAGTACCCCGCCCCCTCCCTCCACCCCATCCCCTGCAGGGCCATCTGTTATTTGTTTCATGATGTTCTTTCACACAATGTTACCCTTGTTCTGCTATTATCACATTCTGCTTTCTTACCTTTATGGCACTATCAGCACCTTTTTTAGCACTAACCACAACCATTAACACTCCCGTTGTCTATTAGTTCTTGACATCTTTGTCAATCCCTCCATTGTCCCCACCTATCGCTGGCCTTCTATCCAGCTCCACCTGCCCCAACACCCCTTAAACAGTATAAATTTCATCACATGTCCACTTCTCTTCAGCTCTGAAGGGTCAAACGGAGTCAAAACATTAACTGTTTCTCTCTCCACAGATGCTCCTTGACCTGCTGAGTTTTTCCAGCATTTTCTGTTTTTGTTCCAGAAATTCCCAGGCAGCTACTTCAAAGCAGTAATATGTGAAAGGGGGCTAATTATTCCATATAGTATTGTTACCTCATATCCTGTACAACTACACTGCAAGAGGAGTTTGGTGACTGGGGAATTAAGTGAAGGTAGAGGTTGGGGGGGAGGTATCTGTTTCCTTTTTCTATCTTTCTCACCCTGTAGGAATTGGTTCTTGCTCTATTACAGGGAAAGGAGCTAGCTGTTTGGCAAGTGTCTGGTAAGTTCTATTCTATTCCTAAGGTTTAAAATAGTACATAATTTGGTAGTAAAGTTAGTAAAACATAAAATGCAACATAAATAAGTGATTAATATAATTAAGTTATTATTTAAAACACATTAAGGATGGCAGGACAGGTCACGTGTCAAGGCTGAGCACGTGGGAGCTCCTTGTGATCCAGGGCAAACACATCTACAATAAGTGTTTGTGACTTGAGGAGCTTCAGTCCCAATCAGAGTTGGAGGTTGAGCTGCAGACTCTGCAACACTCAGGGAGGGGATGTTACCTGGATGCTTTGAACCAGGAGGCAGTCACACCACTTAAGATAGGGTTTTCTGATTTTGTCAGTGGTCAGGGACAGGAGGGTGTGATTGCAAGTGAGGCAGTTAAGGGGACCCAGAGAGGAGTGCAGGAGTGAGAGTCTCTGCAATTGTCCAATAGATTTGAGATTCTCTCAGCTTATTTGGAGAGTAGGGGCTGCAGGGTGGATGAGCAAACTGACCATGGCACCATGATACAGGAAGACATTCTTTTTTGCTCCCCCCACTTGAATGTAGTGGTAGCAGGGACAGTATAATGAAGGGGATTGACACTGTTCTCTGTAGCAAATGAGACTCCAGATGTTTGTGTTGCCTGCCCGGTGTCAGGGTTCAGGCCATCTGCTCAGAGCTGGAGAGGAACTTGCAGTGGGAGGGGGAGGATCCAGTTGCTGTGGTCCATGTAGGTACCAATGACATGGGTAGAACTAGGAAAGAGGTTTTGCATAGAGATTATAAGGAGCTAGGCACTAAATTGAGAAGCAGAACCTCAAAAGGTTATCTCTGGATTATAACCCGAGCTGTGTACAAACTGGCATAGGGTACATAAAATTAGAGAAATGAATACGTGGCTCAAAGACTGGTGGGGGAGAAATTGGTTCCAGTTTGTGGGGCACGAGCCCCAGTACTGGGAAAAGTGGGGCCGATACCTTTGGGACAGTCTGCACCAAGCTGGGCTGGGTGGATCGTTCTTGCGAACTGCATAACTCGGGAAGTGGGGGCAAGAGATCAAATGTGGAAAGATGTTGTATATCAAAGGGTAGAGACAAGGTAAGAGGGGGAAATAGTAATAGGGGAAATGAGGGTTGGAGAATGGCAGGAAGGGATCAAGAGAAAAAAACCTAAGAATGCACAAAGAATCAAGACTAGATGTCACAAAAATAACAAAATAAGACTAAACTAAAGGCTCTGTATCTGAATGCATGTAGTATATATAAAGTAAACAAATTGATAGCACACATTGAAGTAAATAAATATTATCTGATAGCCATTGCGGAGACCTGCCTGCAAGATGACAAGGATTGGGTCCTGAATATTGAGGGGTACATGACCTTCAAGAAGAATAGGAAGCTAGGGAAAGGTGGAGGGGTGGCACTGCTAATCAAGGATGGCATTTGTACAGTAGTCAGAGATGACCTTGGTTCAGCAGATCAGGATGTAGAATCAGTTTTGGTGGAGATGAGGAATAGTAGAGGAAAGAAGTCACTATCAAGCAGCACTTGGATTAGCAATAACCTGCTCACTGATGCCCAGTTTAGGTTCTGCCAGGGCCACTCAGCTCCTGACCTCATTACCTTGGTTCAAACATGGACAAAAGAACTGAACTCCCGAGGTAAGATGAGGATGACTGCCCTTGACACCAAGGTTGCACTTGACTGAGTGTGGTATCAAGGAGCCCCAGCAAAACTGGAGTCAATGGGAATAAGGGGGGATATTCTCCACTGGTTGGATATCTAGAACAAAGTGAGATGGTTGTGGTTGGTGGAGGTCATTCATCTCAGCTCCAGGATATCACTGCAGGAGTTCCTCAGGGTAGTGTCCTAGGCCCAACCATCTTCAGCTGCTTCATCAATGACCTTCCTTCCATCATAAGGTCAGAGGTGGGGATGTTCGTTGATGATTGCACAATGTTCAACACCATTCGTGACTCCTCAGATACTGAAGCAGTCCTTGTCCAAATGCAGCAAGACCTGGACAACGTCCAGGCTTGGGCTGACAAGTGGCAAGTGACATTCACACAACACAAGTGCCAGGCAATGACCATCTCCAACGAGAGAATATCGCCCCATGACATTCAATGGCATTACCATCACTGAATCCCCTACTAACAACATCCTGGGGGTTACCATTGACCAGAAACTGAACTGGACTAGCCATATAAATACTGTGGCTACAAGAGCAAGTCAGTGGCTAGGAATCCTGCAACGAGTAACTCACCTCCTGAGTCCCCAAAGCCTGTCCACCAACTACAAGGCACAAGTCAGGAGTGTGATGAAATAATCCCTACTTGCCTGGATGAGTGCAGCTTCCACAATACTCAAGAAGCTTGACACCGTATAGGACAAAGCAGCCCGCTTGACTGGCACCACACCCACAAACATTCACTCCCTCCACCACCAACGCACAGTGGCAGCAGTGTGTACCATCTACAAGATGCACTGCAGGAATTCACCAAGGCTCCTTAGATGGCACCTCCCAAACCCATGGCCACTACCATCTAGAAGGACAGGGTCAGCTGATTGATGGGAACACCACCACCTGCAAGTTCCCCTCCAAGTCACTCACCATCCTGACCTCAAAATATATTGCCATTCCTCCACTGTCGCTGGGTCAAAATCCTGGAAATCTGTTCCTAACAGCACTGTGGGTGTATCACATGGACTGCATTGGGTCAAGAAGGCAGTTCACCACCACCTTCTCAAGGGCAACTAGGAATGGGCAATAAGTGCTGGTCCAGCCAGTGAAGCCCACACATCCCATGAGTGAATTTTAAAAAATCACGAGTGGGAGCGGTCTACAGGCCCCCTAACAGTAATCACAACGTAGGACAAAGTATACAAGAACAAATATCAGGTGCTTGTGATAAAAGGACGGCAATAACCATGGGTGATTTTAATCTACATATAAACTGGATAAATCAGATTAGCAGTAGTAGCCTGGATGAGTTCACAGAATGCTTTCGCAATAGTTTCTTAGAGCAGCACGTTCTGGAACCAACCAGAGAGCAGGTTATATTAAACTTCGTATTGTGTAATGTGACAGGATTAATTAATGACCTCGAGTGAAGGCACTCCTAGATAGCAGCGACCACAAAATGTTTGAATTTTACATCCAGTTTGAAGAGTAAGACTAGTATTTTAAACTTGAAGTGAACTAGGATACTAGGCTAGGAGATAGATCAATAGAGAAGCAATGACAGACATTTAAGGGGATAGTTCGGAATACTTAGAATAAGTATATTTGTACTATAAAGAAAAATTCTAAAGGGAGGACCCACCATCCATGGTTAACTAAAGTTGTTAGGGAAAGCATCAAACTTAAGGAAAAAGCATACAACAGCACAAAGATGAATGGCAGGTCAGATGATTGGTCAGAATATAAAAAACAGCAGAGAATGATTAAAAGGTTAATCAGGAGAAAGAAATTAGAGCATAAGAGGAATATAGCTAGAAATGTAAAAATGGATAGCAAGAGTTTCTACAGGTATTTAAACAGGAAGAGTAGGTAGAGTGAATGTTGATCCTCTAAAGAGTTAATAGTAGATAAGGAAATGGTGGATGAAAAGAAGAAATATTTTGCCTGTCTTCACTATAGAGGATACAAAAAACATTCCAGTAATAGCTGTAAATCAGGAGGTGGAAGGGAGAGGGGAACTTGGTGAAATTACAATCACTAGGGAAGCAGTACTGAGCAAACTGATGGAGCTGCGGTCTGACAAGTCTTCGGGCCCAGACGGACTTCACCCTAGGGTCTTAAAAGAGGTGGCTAATGAGATAGTAGATGTGTTGGTGTTAATTTTCCACAATTCGCTAGATTCCGGAAAGGTTACATCAGGCTGGGAAGTAGCAAATATAACCCTTCTATTCAAGAAGGGAGGGAGGAAGGCAGAAAACAGGAAACCATAGGCCAGTTAGCTTGATGTCTGCTATGGGGAAGATGTAGAAAAACTCAAGGTAATCGGCAAGTGTCAGCATGGTCTTATGAAAGGTAAATCATGTTAAATCAATTTGTTAGGGTTCTTTGAAGGAGTAACATGTATGGTGGATAGAGGGGGGTCTGCAGACACACAGTATTTGGACTTCCAGAAAGGTGCCACATCAATAGATATTGCAGAAAATAAAAGCTCATGGTGTAGGGGGTAACATATTAGCCTGGATAGAAAATTGGCTGGCTGGCAGAAAACAGCATGCATATATGGGTCATTGTCTGATTGGCAGGATATGATGAGTCCTGAGGGGTCTGTGTTGGGGCCTCAACTTTTACAATTTACATCAATGACTTAGATGAGGGGAGCAAATGCATGGTAGCTAAATTTGCAGACAATGCAAAGATAGGTAGGAAAGTATGTTGTGAAGAAGACACGAGGAGTTTGCAGACAGATACAGATAAGTTGAACGAGTGGGCAAAAATCTGGCAGATGGAGTATAATGTGGGAAAATGTGAAGTTGCTCACTTTGGCAGGAAGAACAAAAAAAGCAGAGTATTACTTAAACGGAGAACGACTGCAGAATTCCGGGGTGCAGAGGGACCCAGGTGTTATAGTGCACAAGTCACAAAATGTTAGTTTGCAGGTACAGCATTTAATCAAGATGCCTAATGGAATGCTATCCTTTATTACGCGAGGAATTGAAGATAAAAGTAAGGATCTCATGCTTCAGCTATACAGGGCATTAGTGAAACCTCATCTCAAATACCATGTGCAGCTTTGGTCTCCTTATTTAAGGAAGCACGTAAATGCATTAAAGGCAGTGCAGAGGAGGCTTACTAGATTGATGCCTGGAATCAGCGGGTTGTTTTATGAAGATACTTTGGACAGGTTGGGCTTGTTTCCACTGGAGTTTAGAAGAGTGGGGGGTGACTTTATTGAAGTATATACGGTCCTGAATGGTCTTGACAAGGTGGACGTGGAAAGGATGTTTCCTCTTGTGGATGAGTCCAGAACTAGGGGGCACTGTTCTAAAATTAGGGGTTGCTCTTTTAGGGCAGAGATGAGGAGAACATTTTTTCTCAGAGTTGAGACACTTTGGAACACTGCCTCAGAAGCCAGTGGAAGCAGGGTCATTGAATATTTTTAAGGCAAAGGAGATAAGAAGACAGGCAAGAAAATCAAGATTATCCAGGGTAGATGGGAATGTGAAACTCGAAACACAAACAGATCAGCCATGACCTTAACAAATGGAGCAGTAAGCTCAAGGGGCCAAATGGCCTACTTCTACTCCTATTTTGTATGTTCATAAGAGTTGTCAGTTGCTTGCACTATCCCATATCCTTTATATCTTTAATAACTGGAAATCTATCCATCTCTGTCTTGAATACACTCAATAACTGAGCTTCCACAGCCCACTGGATTAGAGGATTCCAAAGATTCACCACCCTCAGTAAAAAAAAAAACCACCTCACCCCCATCCCAAATATCCGACCTCTTATTTCAAGACCGTATCCCCTGGTGCCAGACTCAGCAGCCAAGAGCAACATCCTTCCTACATCTAATCTGTCAAGCCCGGGAAGAATTTGAGGTTTCAATGAGGTCACCTCTCATTCTTCTAAACTCCAGAGAATACAGGCCCAGTTTCCTCATTGGACAATCCCACCATCCCAGGAATCAGTCTGGTGAACATTGGTTGCACTCCCTTCTATGACAAGTATATCCTTCCTTGGGTAACAAGACCAAAACCACAAATGATACTCTAGGTGCAGTCCCACCAAGGCTCTGTACAACTACATCTGTACTCAAGTCCTCTTGCAATAAAGGCCAACATTGCATTTGCCTTCCTAATTGCTTGTTGAACCTGAATGTTAGCTTTCAGTAACTAATGAACAAGGACACCCAGATCCCCTTTAGACAGCAACACTTCTTAATCTCTCACCAGTTAAGAAATATTTGGCATTTTGGGTTTTCCTACCAAAGTGGATAACTTCACATTTTCCCTTTATATTCCATCTACCATGTTCTTGCCCACTCACATAACCTGTCTAAATCCCATTAAAGTCTCTTCACATCTTCCTCACAACTCTCATTTCTCCCTAGTTTTGTGTCATCAGCAAACTTGGAAATATTACATTTGGTCCCCAAATCCAAATCATTGATATATATTGCAAATAGCTGGGGCACAAGTACTGATCCTTGTGGTACTGCACGAATCACTACCTGCCAACCAGAGAATGACCCATTTATTTTTACTCTGTTTTCTGTCCATTAACCAATCCGTGTCAATATATTACCCCCAATGCAGTATGCTCTTAAGTTTGCTTACTAGCCTTTATGGAACCTTATCAAAAACATTCTGAAAATTCAAATGCACCACATCCTCTGGTTCTCCCGTATCTATTATACTAGTTACCTCCTCAAAAATACTAGTGGGTTTGTCAAACATAATTTCCCTTTCATAAATCCATGTTGATTCTGCCCAACCCTAAGTATACAGTTATCACATCCTTACAGACGCTAACATTTTCCCAACTACTGATGTCAGACCAACATGCCTGTAGTTCCCAATTTTCTCTCCCTCCTTTCTTAACTAGTGGAGTTACATTTGTTACCTTTCAAATCGGCAGGAACCATTCCAGAATCTATAGAATTTTGGCAGATGACCACCAATGCATCCACCTATTTTTAACACTCTGGGACATAAATCAAGGGGATTTATCAACTTTGAGTCCTATTAATTTCTCTAGTGCTATTTTTTTTTTTTACTAATACTAATTATTTTCAGTTCCTCAATCTCGCTAGTCGTTGGTTCTCTAGCAAAGGGGCCGAGGAGGCAGACTGCCAAGTCGAGAATGTTATATGTAGAATGTGATGGGCATAGTCTCTTACCCGAGAAATACATACTGGCCTCCTTTGACATTGGCAATTGTTTTTATTGTTCCCTTGCATCGTCCTGCTCCTTTGGCCTTGTTAGCCTTACCTCACTGCCTGTTCCTCTGGTTCCGACAGCCACACACCACGTTCCTCAGGTCCCGTGAATCCTCCCCTATCCTCCAGCCTCAACAGCTTTATCTCCCCCCACCCCTAGCCTTGCCAGCCCTAGTCTCGACACAACCCACCCCCACCAACCCCCTCTGATCTCGTCGGCAAATCCACCCCAACCCCCCTCTAACCCCATAGTGGCCACCCCGCATATGACTGAGATACCAGAACCCAGCACAGGCCAAATTTGTCTAACTGGTAAACTTGATCTGATGTCCTCTCTGAAATAATGTCATCAGGACAAAATACAATTCTCTATATTTTACAACAACTCTTCCGATCCTACATCACCACATTGCAAATTGAACTGTAAACAGGATTTTCCTCATTCGAGTAATACCTGAAAATACCTTGGTATGACCGGCATAAAGGAACAAGGAGTTCACATACAAAAAGCAGTGCCAAGTTCCAATTCCCCTTACGCAATAAGAAATAACTGCTTATGCAACTGAACACAACATAAAGACAAAACGATAGCACAAAAACATGAGAAATTTTCACCCAGGGTGCTCTGTTGTTCCCATAGCATTTAAAATTGGACAGGTATCTGGTGTTCTGTAGCATTAAAACTGGACTGATATCTGTGAAAGTGGTCACTGTTTTCTGAAAGTCTGAAACTAAGACACCCAGGCCCATGAAGTTCAGTCCCTGAACTTCATCATGATCAGAAATACAGCTGGCACAAAACATAAATACTAGTTGAACAAGCACAAAGAATGCAGGAAAAGTACATTTGACAAGGTTAATGTTGTAAAACAGAACATACAGGTTAACAACATAAAGCTGGTTTTAACATGTTCTTATGTTTCCAGTGTTTACCAAGAAACAGAAACAGGAGTAAGTCACTCAGCCCCTTGACGCTGCTCTAACATTCAGTAAATTCATGGCTGATCTGACCTTCCACTTTCCCGCCTGTTGCCCATAAGTCTCGGTTCCACCATTGTTCAAAAATCTGCATCTTCAATGGCTCAGCTTCCACAGACTCTGGGGTAGAAAGTTCCAAACATTCAGAACCAGAGAAATTCCTCCTCATCTACATTTTAAATGGACAAACCCCTATTCTGAAACTATGCCCCCTAGTTCTAGATTCCCTCACTAAGGGGAAGCATCCTCTCAGCATTTACTTTGGCAAGCCCCCTCTGAATATACACCTAATCTGCTCATGTTTCCTCTCATGACAACCCCTTCATCCCAGGAATCAACCTAGTGAAACATTCTCTGAACTGCCTCCAATGGATGTATATGCCTTCTTCAATAAGGAGACCAAAACTCTACACTGCATTCTAGGTGTGGTCTCACCAATGCCCTGTACAGTTGTAGCAAGGCTGCCCAACTTTTATACTTCATCTCCCTTGCATTAAATTAAACATTTGCCAACCTAATTAGCTGCTGTGCCTGCATGTTAACTTTGAGGTTCACGTACGAAGATGCACAGTTCCTTCTGTACCGCAGCATTCTGCAGTCTCTGCCCAATTAATATTCTGCTTTTCCATTATTTGCACAAAAGCTAGACAATCTCAATTCCCCACATTTTATCCATCTGCCAAATTTTTGCCCACTCACTTATATCCCTTTGCAGACTCTTTGTATCATCCTCACAACTTTCTATCTATCTTTATATCAGCAGCAAATTTGGCTACAATAGTCAGTCCCTTCATCCAAGCAATTAATATAATTGTAAATAAAGACGACCGCAGCACTGGTCCCTATGACAAACCTTTAGTTACAGATTGGCATCCCAAAATTGACTCATTTATCCAACCTCTGCTTCCTGTTAGTTAGCCAACCCTCTATCCATGCTAATTTATATGTTACCCCCAACACCATGAGCTCTCATTTTGTGTAGTACGTTTTACGTGGCACCTTATCAAATGCCTTTTGGAAATCCAAACGCACTAGGTCTACTGGTTTCCCTTAATCCACCCTGCTTGTTACATCCTCAAAGAACTCCAATAAATTTGTCAAACACAATTTCCCTTTCACAAAATCATGTTGACTCTATTTGATCTTATTTTGACTCACTAAATGTTCTGCTACTACTTCCTTAATAATGGATTCCCAGCATTTTCCAGTATAGATGTAGGACCAACTGGCCTAAAGTTTCTTGCTCCCTGTCTCCATCCTTTCTTGAGGCGTTATACTTTTGCAATTTTCCAATCCGCTGGGACCTAGCCAGAATCAAGGGAATTTAGGAAGGTTACAACCAATGCATCCGCTATCCCTGCTGACATTCCCTTTCAAGACCGTAGGATGCAGACCATCAGATCCAGGGGACTCTTCAGTCCCATTAGTTTGCCTAGTACTTTTTCTTGAGTGATAGCGATTTTTAAAAAAAAATCAGTTCCTCCTCTTTTGCCCCTTTATTTTCTATTATTCCTGGGATGCTTTTTCAGTCTTCCACTGTGAAGACAAATACAAAATGCTTATTCAAGCCTCTCCCATTTCTTCTTTTCCCATTATTGATTCTCCAATCTCATCTTCTAAGAAACTAATGTTCATTTTAACTACTCCCTTTTTATATACTTGCAGGAGCTCTTGCTGTATCTTTTTATATTTCTTGCTAGACTACTCTCATAGTTCAATGTCTCCCTCTTATTTTTGTCATCCTTTGCTGGTTTCTAAAATTTACCCAATTTTCTGCCCTACCACTAATCTTCACAACATTGCCTTTCAATTTGATACCATCTTCACTTTCCTTAGTTAGCCACAGATGGCTCACATTTTCCTAAAGTCCTTCTTTCTCAGTGGAATATATCTTCATTCAGAGTTATGGAGTACCTCCTTAAATATCTGCCACTGTTTCTCTACTGCCTTCCCTTATAACCAATTTTCTGAGGCCACTGTAGTCAACTCTGTCTTCAATCCTTTGTAATTGACTTTATTTAAGTTTAAGATAGTAGTTTCAGACCCAAGTTTCTCACCCTGAAACTGAACATGAATTTCTATCACATGATCACTCTTCCCTAGAGGATCTTTTACTATTGGCTCATTAATTAATCCTGTCTCATTACACATTACCAGACCTAAAATAGCCAATTCCCTGGTTCGTTCCACAACGTATTCTTCTAAGAAACTGTCTCAAATATAGTATATGACCTCATCCTCAAGGGTACCTTTGCCAATTTGATTCGTCCAATCTATATAAACATTAAAGAGCACAAGATTATTGCAGTACACACCTTACAAGACCCCATTATTTCTTGATTTATATTTTGTCCTACACTGTACCGACTGTTAAGGGGCCTATAAACTATTCCCACCAGCGATTCGTTCCCTTGCTATTTATTTCCACCCAAACTGATTGTGTCTTGATTTTCCAAGTCAAGATTATTTCTCATTACTGTACTGATCTCATCCCTTATTAACAAAGGGACCCCAATTTCTTTTCCTTTCTTCCCATCTTTCCAAAATGCCAAATACTCTTGAATATAGTAATTTGGTAGTACAGAACTTGAGTATTGCTAAAAAAGAGACATGTTGAAGCTTTTTGTCTTGCATGCTTCTGCCAGTGCCCCATGAATCAAAACCCATTTCTCCAACACCAATCTTTGAGCCACGCATTCATCTCTCTGAAGTTATTTATCTAAGCCAATTTGTTCACGGCTCCGGTAATAATCCAGAGATTACCACCTTCGCAGTTCTGCTTTTGAATTTAGCCCCTAGCTGCTCACATTTCCTCAGCTTCCTCATTTCTTAGTTCCACCAATTTCATTGGTATCCACATGGACCATGGCAACTGGATCTTCCCCGCCGCCCCCCCAAACTCTTAAATTCCTCTCTGGCCCAAAAAAGATGTCCTTAACCCTGGCACCGGACAGGTAACACAACCTTCAGTTTTCATGTTCTCGGCTGCAGAGAACAGGGTACATGCCCTAACTACAATGTCCCTTACTACCCCAGCATTCCTTTTTACTCCCCTCACATGAATAGCCCATTGTACCAGAGTGCTGTGGTCAGTTTGTATATCCTCCCTGCAGTTCATGCTCTCATCCACACAGACCAGAAGAACTTTTAACCTGATGAACCAGTGCAAGGGCTGAGGCTTCTCTAGTGCTACCTTCTGGATATCCATACTTTCCTCACTTGTAATCACACCTTCCTGTCCCTGACCACTGATCAAATCAGAAGGTGTGACTGCCTCCTGGAGCAAAGTATCTAGGTAACTTTCCCCCTCTCTGATGCATTGCAATGTCCAAAGTTCAGACTCCAGCCCATCAACTGAGTCAAAGTTCCTTGTGCTACAGACACTTAGTGCAGATCACACTGGTGTCCACCAGCTCCCACATCATCTGTCCTGCAATCTCAGTTGTATTTTATTTAACTAACTGGAATTTGAAGTTATATCGAGTAGTTTTACTGATTGAGCTATAAATTTAATACAGTACTTATATTTCCCAGTACTGGTTTAAACAATTGACAGAGTTTGGAGAAGAAAATAAACCTTAAAAATCACCAATCACATATCTGCATACCTAGTTAATGCTTCTGAACTTCAGCTCTCACTGTCTCACACTCACTCTTTCAGACCATCCCTTGTTGTGTAAAAGGCCAGAACAGCACCTCTTCCCTCACTCACCAAATTCCCAAGTTCAGTACTCTGCCTTGCAGTACTCCATCGCATTAGCCTCCATGTTACTTACTTTGTGCGTTAGTAATACCTCCTGTTTTTATACTAGCTGAAACGCCAGGCACCTGAGTCAGGCCTGTTGATTAGCAAATCAGTTTAGGAGATGGTGGTGACATAGTGGTAATGTCACTGGACTAGTAATATAGCCACACAGGCTAGTGTTCTGGGGACATGGGTTCAAAACCCACCATGGCAGCTGGTGAAATTTTAATTCCAGTTTGTTATTGAATTTAAAGCTAGTCTCAGTAATGGTGACCATGCCAACTATCACTGATTGTTACAAAAACCTGCCTGGTTCGCTAATGGCCTTTAGGGCTAGGAATCTGCCATCCTTACCCGGTCTGGCCTACATGTGATTCTAGACCTACTACAATGTCTCTTAACCGCCGTCTGAAATGGCCTTGCAAGCCATTCAGTTCAAGGGCAATTAGGAGTGGGCAACAAGTGCAGGCCTTATTAATGACACCCACATCCCATGAAATAATAAAGAAAAAAAGGTTCTAACTAGCCAACCAATTAACTAACTGTGCAGCTACCTCTGGCAAGCAGCTTGTTTATCATCGACTAAGACTAAAAGAAACTGCAATTTAATGTTCAAGTTAAATGCTAAATGTCACCTTGACAAGGTTTTAAGAAAGCGATCAACCCTTAAAATTCCCCAGTTCAGTACTGTGTTTAGCAGTGCTCCATCGAGCTGCCCTCCATGCTATTTACAGAATGAAGTCAGTGGCAGCGCCCAAAACAATTACAGCAGCTGAGATAGATAAGGCATGTCAAGATTCCATGGTTCATACAAATCTCAATGCAAAGAGCTGCAAGGGACAAATGTCAGTTCAGGTTTAGTATCATCACGCAGTTTAAAAAAAAGCTTTTAAAAAAGTAAATTATCTGGAGGTAACATGAGTTAAGTGCTTGCGTTACAGACTCTCATTACGATCTCCGTACAGACATAACTTTTAAAAAGATATCAGAATTTCCAGTGGCCGCATAGAAGGATCAAATGACATTAAGTTTTGAGAATTTTACTGTAATAAACTTATACTGTAAACCACAGAAAAGATTCCCCCATTTAAAACTGAATTCCCCTCCACGGTTTATCTGTCCCTTCAGTGTAGACGTCATTCTCCAGGAACCAGTCCAAAGCTATTCTCAGCTCCCGATCGCTTGCTTTCTTTTCAAGCCGGATAATTTCTAATGCCCAAAATGATTTTCGTCGTGAGAGTTACCCTGGAAATTCCTCCCTCTAACCAAAACTAGGCTCTTTCTCTCACTGTCTCTCGTAAATAAATAGACAGCTTAAAATATAACTGTTCATAAAGCCATGAGACTTGGGAGACTAATAGTCTATCCATTGTCAGCTGCTCTGTCATTGTTTACAGGTGTGAACATCTTGCACCTTCCCCTTTAACAACCAAGCTACCCAACTTACATCCAAAATTACAAACTAGGAGTAGGCCACTGGGACCCTGGAGCCTGCTCTGCCATTCAATAAGATCATGGCTGACCTGACTGCAACCTCAACCCCACATTCCTGCCTACCCCATATAACCTTTCACCCCCTTGTCATTCAAGAATTAATCTAGCTGTCTTAAAAATATTCAAAGACACAGCTATTTCGGTGAAGTTACTGGTGTTCTCTATAATGCAGAGCGAAGCAAAATACCTGTTTAATTCGTCCACCATCTCCCTACTTTCCATTATCAATACCCCAGACGTATCTCTATAGGACTAATGGTCAGTTTGCTTACTCTTTTCTTATTTATTTATAGAAACTCTTACTATCCTTCTTTATATTAATAGCTAGCTTTCTCAGTCTAACTTTTCCTTCCTTATTAACCTTCGTCATTCTTTGCTGTTCTTTATATTCTTTCCAATATTCTGACCTGCCACCCTTCTTTGCATAATTATGTTTTTTCTTTAAGTTTTACACCTGTCTTTAACTTTTTTAGTTAACCACAGATGATGGGCCCTTCCCTTGGAATTTTCCTTTCTCATTGGAATGTATATATTGCATATTCTGAAATATTCCTTCAAACGTCTGCCACTGAACTTATGTTGACATATCCCTTAATCTCATTTGCCAGTTCACTCTAGCTAGCTCTGCTTTCATGCCCTCATAATTGCCCTTATTTAAGTTTAAAATACTAGTCTTGGACACACTCGTTTCTCCCTCAAAATGAATGTAAAATTCAATCATATTATGATCGCTGCTACCTAGGGGTGCCATTACTAGGATTAATTAATTGTCAATTAATCCTATCTTGCTGCTCAATACCAGGTCTAGTTTAGCCTGCTCTCTGGTTGGCTCCAGAACATGCTGTTCTAAGAAACTATCCAGAAAACATGCAATGAACTCCTCATCCAAGCTACCTTTGTCTATCTGATTTTTACAGTCCATGTAGATTAACATCCCCCATGATTGTTGCTGTACCTTTCTGGCAAGCTCCCACTATCTCTTCTTTTATACCCTGTCCTATTGTGTAGTTACAATTAAGAGGCCTGTACACAACTCCCACAAATGACTTCTTGCCTTTATCATTCCTCATCTCAACCCAAACCTACATCTGGGTTTCCTGAATTTAGGTCATTCCCCTTTATTGTGCTAATAGCATCATTTATTAACAAAACCATCCTTCCACTTTTTAACTTCCCATCCTTACTGAATGTCACATACCCTTCAATATTCAGGTCCCAATCTATGTCATCCTCTAGCCATGTCTCTGTAATGGCTATCAGATTGTATTTATTTATTTCTATTTGCGCTATCAGTTCATCTGATTTGTCTCAAATGCTACGTGCATTTAGATACTGAGCCTTTAGTTTTGTCCTTTGATTATTTTTGTAGCATCTAGCCTTATCTGATTTACTCAGAATTGTACTTTCTGTCCCTTCCTGTCACAGTCTGTTTATCATTTCCCATATTAATACCCGTCTCTCTTGCCTTGTCTCTACTCTTTGGTTTACTACATCTTCCCAAATTTGATCCCTTGCCCCCACTATTCAGTTTAAAACCCTTTCTACTTCCTTAGTTAGGTGGCTCACGAGGACACCAGCCAGAGCATGGTTCAGGTATAGACCGTCCCAACGGTACAGATCCCACTATACTAGTGCCAGTGCCCCACAAACCAGAACCCATTTCTCCCACACCACTCTCTGAGCCATGCTTGTTTATCAGAGAATTCAGAACAGATCATATGATCCCATTCATTCCTCCATTTTATCCTAAATTAAAGAAAAAGTCTCAAAACAATTTTACAAACTTCATATTTTTAAACACTTTCCTAATCACGTTATAATTAATGAACTCATTCCACAATTTACAGCCTAAGCCTATAGGTCAACAGTGTTTATTCTACAAAAGTCTAAGACATTGCAATAGAACTTGGAATTCTCTGACTTGATCCCTGGGCCTACTTTATGGATTATAAATGAACCACAGGAAGCAAGTAGTCACTTCAGTAAGTGATCTTTGGATTGAGCATAAGGAAGTTAAAAACTCAAGACCATAACAAGGACATTACAAGTCCCAAATTGCAGAAAACGCAGTTATCAGTTTTTTCTCTCCAACAATCCTAAATACATTAGCTCACTATTGGGGTATAGTCTGACAAGCATCTATAGCCCTCTGGCACCCACTAGCATGTCAAGCAACATAGGAACTGAACAAATTATCTTCCACAAATTCCACTGTTATTTATTTAAAATATTATTGATACACAAGGTTGAACACAGGGGGCTATTCTTATGCTGATGTTCAAACTGGGACACAAGGTTTTGAGATGTTGTAACAATTATGAGAGATTACCTTATAATTTGACGCAGGAATTCATTATCCTAAGCTTACGGTTTCAACTATTCAACCTATCAACACAAAATGGGACCACCGTGCTTAAACAAAATGTTGTGTGTTAACCAGCTGGGCTGTCTTCAAGCTGTCCATTGTTATCATCACCATGTTTCTTGCCACAGATTTACAAGTTGTTAATGACAACAGTAACTGATTTGACCTTTTACCTTATTGCAGTATCATGCTCTAGGTTGTCCTCTGTTATTGGCTGATGCAATACAGGCATCAAAGTGTAATTGTTCACAAAAAGGCAGTTTGGGTCTTCTTTTTGGCCTGGTACTTTACCTAAGGGGTAATTCTTCCATGAAATTTGATCTACAGAAAAAACGATAACTTTACTGTAGGATTCACTCTTCAATTGCACAAATCTTTCACAAATCACAGTAGCACCAAGTACAGAATTGGAAAAAAGGTAAATGACAGGAAACGTAACACTAAAGGTTGGAACTAAAGATGCCTCACCTGGGAAGACATTTATTTTGTCCTCTTGAATGCACCAATTCTTACTTAACCTTTTACGCCAGAATGCTGCAAAGTGGCTATTCTTCATGCAAGGGATTGACAGTGAATGTCAGCATGCTATTTGATTGGAGCGCATCACTGGCAAGCCTGATCTTATTCTCATCAGACATAAGATGGGTAATTTCCAGTCAGACACTAGATACCTGTAGGGATTCTAGCCAATTCCTACCCTCCCTGCCACCCACTTTCTCTCCCTTCAAGCTTGAAGTGAAAACAGCACCCCAATTTTTGCTCTGATTTAGATCTGCTAACTCAACAGATCAGAAAATCAAGTTGGAGACATTTTAGTCTGAATGCCTCCGTGCTACACCAGAAAGTTCCATTAACCATTATAACCAACGGGGAGCTTGAATGGATGAATTATTTCCCAGAGAAAGGAGATGTTAAAATATGATAATGAAAATTACAATGTCACAAAAACTTTTCTACAAAGAAGCATTTTGGCCTTTGTAGGAAATCTCTGGTGCAGGAAATGGAAGCAGCACTGAACATTAATGTATCTGTTCAATATTGTTCTCCAACCTATCTCACAGTCCAAGACACAAAGACAGGAAAGAAATGGACTCAGGATGAATGCACTTGCTAAAAGGACAGATTTTCCTAATAGGAGGCTTTTCTTGGCTAGTGGGACCCTGCAATACTGACCAATAAAAAGCTGGAAATCTCCTCCAAAAAGAAGCTCTGGAAATGCAGTTCAATTAGGCTTTTTCTATGGTTAGTCGGCACGAGTAGACTTTCATCACTAAGCATTTCCTATTTTCTAGATGATAATATAATTCAAGTCCATCTGGCCATTATAGCAACCTGTGTTTTGAAATGGCAGGATCAAACATATTTAGTTTGGAGTGCGATTTGGCTCTGTTTGATAACAGTTTTTTCTGGATCCAAACAATAAAATATACATCTGGGCTGAAGTTTTCTCCATAGCAGTATCACTGCCAGAGGTGGATCAGATGTGGCTTTCACATACCTCCCAACCCCACTATGTACCTAACCCATTTTCCTGGGTCAGGATTAATATGTGCAGGGTAGGCTCCCAATACCACTAACTGACTGCAGATGAAGCACACCTCTGCAACCAAAAGAGTGCAGGAATGCATTCATTGCAGCACGAGGGAGGAACTAGAATTTAAAGGAGAGCTTCCTGGAGTTACTCTAGTACCCTGCGAAGGAGAGAGATGAAGGAAGACAAGGCCAGAACAAGGTCTGCTCATTCAACTGAGTTTGGCACTCTTACTTCCACCAACCCTCTGCTGGTCTTGCAAAGCATTAGCTTTACGGCAATGAGAAGGCAAAATAAGAAAACAAAATGTCTGGTTTCTAAAATTCTGTCCTCTTGGTGGAGAGTAGATTTCAGTCTTGATTTATGGGCAGGAATTTAACAGCAAGCCTCTTCCACCCCATTTTCTCTGCTGTGGCTTTCAAACACCATTAAAAAACAGGTAGAACGCCAAAGGAAAATTCAGCTGTTCACCTTTAACTTATGTAAAGATCAATGAAAAAAGGAATGGTGGTTTCTAGTTAGAAATAAAATTACGTTACAATTCATCATTTTCCTACCCTCCTGAAGATATTAATCATAGTTCAGTACAGTTCCATAGATACTTCTAGTGTGGTCATCTTTCATGTGCAAAAGCAGTCAATATTGGCAGGTCACCTGACCACAAAGAATCTCAGCCAATTCAATCCTGTTCTCACTTGACATATATACAGATTCTTGCACCAGTCAGTAGTAGGCAGTCAGAAACAGAAGCCCTGGCTGATTTTTCTCCTAATCCAAAGGTGCTGTGATCAGTTGGACTAGTACAGTGCCAGAACAGCTGCCCTGTCTGAAATGAGCAAATTCAGCTTTGTTCAGAAAGCAAACCAAAGGCCTTCTAGTAATAATGAATTAATACTACACTGAGCAGCGTTTGGGGAAGCCTAATTAACATTTTAAGTGATGTAACTACTGATGTACTTTTTCCCTTTGACAACAAACTTGGATTGTCTGCCTGCTCCCAGTAAAAAAAACTTTAACATAATTAACATTCGATGTCTAACGACAAACTATTTTGCCACACACTTAATGATCAGCCTTGTAAGAAGGGCTAGCTAGCACTTCTGACTTCATTTTAAAAGCAGTGTTAAAACGGAGTAATTTGCAATAACAAAAGTGATAGTGACAAACTGCATTCATTTTCTATCACTAAAATGACAACCTAGGATTAGGATGAAATGAATCTGCTTCTTCTACATAGACTTGGGATTTAAGTTTTAAATACAGCAATTATATCAGTGGGCCATTAGTTGGTGAAATTATTAGACTGGGAACAACTAGGAGCATTCTGACATCATGAGTTTAATTTCCTCTGGAAACACCACTCAAATGTTTACATAAAAGTCTTTTCTGACTTAGCTTATTGTGGTCATTAATTTGTTTATTTAAACTAAATAAGTTCAGTAATCAATTTATGTAAAATGAGTCTGGGACATCTCAACCTCAAGAGACCACAGATGTGAGAACTATAAAAATAGCACAACTGCCCTTGAGGTTGGTGCCGTGCGCGTTTTAGTCAGTATTTTCCACACTATATGCATCAAAAACTCCCTGGTTGAAGTCACTAAGTACCTAAATTCCATTCACTTAACAAGCATAAAATCGACATAAGTATAACCATTTGAAGTATCAACATAAAATTAAATAAAAGTGTTTCAAAGCACTAGCATACCTGTGCATATCTGCCAATCGGATCCTTCCAGTGCTTGAATCTTCTCAGTTAACATCTCAAGATTGACTGTTTGTACCTGTTCCTCTCCAGAGGTGGGGGCCATCACTGATTCAGTGTCCTTTCTAAACTCAGTATGCACCATACCAGTTAACTGTTTTGGAGACTCAATTCCACTCTTCATTTGGAGGTTTTCCACAGTGTACACTGGTAGTTGGCCATGGCCAGCTGGAAAATCAGAAACACTGAAAGATCCAGGTTCCTGAATGTAGATAGAACACAGCTGGAGCAGTTTCTGTTGTGTCGTAATGGGTAATGGAGAGACCATATCAGTTAAAATCCTGAAATTGTACAGGAAGAGTCAGTTTTATTTCGGTTGCTTCTGTATTAGGGTTATAGGCTATATACAAAGTTTTAAGCTTACACAACTAAAATTGCAACTAGTAGACCTGTGCTGATCCACTATAAAAAGGGTGTCAGTCATTAATAAAACATCGATAAATTGCTAATAAAGAGTATAAACCCGTGATTAAGAATAAAAACATTAAATTGGCGCAATTAAAGGATTTATTTTTCCATGGAAAAGGCTATTACGATACAAAATGTCACAAAGCCAAACTGGTTTTCAATTTAAACTTGCTATCTAGATTCAGAATATCTTTGAAGTGGAACACTGCATTAATAATTTTTACATCTAATGTTAGAGAAATTTTACAGCACAGAAGAGCCATTTAACACATTGTGCCTGATTGGTTCCTCTAAAATAAGCTACATTTGGTCCCATTCTACTGCCCTGCTCCATATCATTATAAAGTTTTCTTCTTCAAAAGTTCACCTGGCCTCTGCCTTTGTTCTTTTGATGATGTAAAATTTAGATCCTCTAGTTGCTGGCTCACCTGATCAAGGAATGTTATTCCTGATTTATTTCATGAAAGCCCTCAATTTTGAGCATCTCTATCAGATCTTCTCTTAATCTCCTTTGTTCTAATGAAAAGAGCCCCAGATACTCTAATCTTTCCTCCCCACTAAAGCCTCTCATCCCTTAAAATCATTTCAATGGATCTCCTCTGCACCCTCACCATGGCCTTGACATCCCTCCTAAAGTAAGGCATCCTGAACTGGATGCACTATTCGAACTTCAGCCTAACTATTGATTTATATAATTGCAACACCTCTTTGCTTTCATATTCTATAACCCTTATTAGAAGTTAAAAATCCTGCATTTAAAATGAACAGCTTCACCAACTTCTCCTTTCACTTTTAAGATATGGATATCAATTTCCTACGCACCCACCCCACGCACAAAGCCTCTGCTCTTGTGCTTCCTTTTTAAGCTTTACCATTTACCACGTACCCTGTATTTTCCTTTCCAAAATTCCTCCAGATTAAATTTCATCTGGCATTTATCTGTTCAATCTGCTAACCAACACTCTTAAAACTGCTTACAGTCTTCCTCACAGCTAACCAGACTCCCAAGCATTCATACAAAAGTCAACATATTGATATAAAAACAACACATACATAGAAAAGCAATGGACAAGTGGATCTCTGAGATGCATTGTTTTCATTTGTCCAGACAAAATCATCCATTGAACAGTAGAGGTTTCAGTCCATGAAGTAATTTCTATTCATGCTCCTTTTCATACCACGTGCCTTAATTTTACCAAAAGCTAATGGAGGTAGTTTAGTAAACACCTTTTCAAAATTCAGCATCTTCTGCATTTCTTTTATCAGTGTAGTCCTTTTTCTTTAAAACACTTTTTAGGTTGTCAGATAGTATTTTCATTTTACAAATCCTTGCTGATATATTTAATTAAAACATGCCTTTCTAAGTGAGTACTATTTCAATATATTAAGGCCTCCAGAAACTTACCCAGTGATGTTAGGCTGATGAGATTATAGATACATAGTTCTTCAATTTCTACATTTTTGAACAGAGGTGTTCAATTGATAATCCTTCAGTCTTCAACCATGATTTCCATTTGCAAAAACATATTTGAATGATTTTAGTCACATCTTTTGCTAATTCTTCGCAGGTTCCCTCAGTGTTTTAAAAAGCTCCAATCAGGGATGAGTATCTTTTCCACTTGAGAGCCATCAATTTTTTCTGTACAATTTCTTTGTCAGTTGTCAACCTACCTTACTGCTCCAATTCCTTCTCTTGCACCCTTTTATGTCCAAGTATTCGTAAGGCTTTTTTTCCCCATATCCATGGCTTTTCTTTTGCCACCCATTACTTTTTAAGAATTTGTAAAATACTTTATAAGCTCCCTTCAACTTACCTTCCAGTCTGTCACCTTACCCCTCTAAGCTTCATGCCCCTTCTACATTCATGGCAATTTTCTTTTGTATTATTAGTGCTGGATTTGTCAAATGTCTCATTTCAGTTTAAATTTATCTGTCAATCCAAGAAACTCAGTGATGCATCACCATTACTTCTTATAGAGAAAAAAGGAACCAAGAGCGATTTATACTGACTGTTGAAGAAGATGAGGTGTAGCCTGGCATGGCGCTGCAAGGCAGGCTTCTAGAAGATCCTGCCAGTCCAGGGGACAGTGAAATAAAAACAACTGCCACATGCTCCTTTTTATTTTCTGGCTTCGCGTTAGACCTTTCAATCTTTTTCCTACACAGAAAAAGCATAGCACAATATAAAGTGATGATAGTCAAATCCTTAAATTGCTTTTAAAAGGAAATCATAAATGAAGTAGCTGGAAAGTTATTTTCTATGACTGATCATTCTCATATCTGGTTAGATAAATTGTGCACGCCAGAAATTCCACAGAAGCAAAGCTTATAGCCTTTGGGACCTTTTCTACATTAAAGCCGAGATACAAGTGCAACTCATCGCTGTCATGAACAAACTTAATACTTTATATTTTTAAAAACTGGAAAGAAAGCATTACTAGTGAGACTTTTCAATATATTTACACAACACTTAGGTTGCCTAGCAGTTTTTTTTAAAACAAGTTTCTGGTGCATTGACTTTCCATTCAGAATACACACCATCAAATATATTGCAAAAATTAGCATAATAAAAGCAAAATACTGTGGATGCTGGAGATCGGAAATCAAAACAAAGTGTTGGAAAAACTCAGCTCGTGCAGAGAGAGAAACAGTGTTAACGTTTCGAGCCCAACATGACTTCTTTGGAACCCAGAGTTCCAAAGAGGAGTCATATTAGACTCGGGTTCTCTCTCCACAGATGCTGCCAGACCTGCTGAGTTTTTCCAGCACTTTGTTTTGATTCCAAACAATTGAATGTTCTCTTAAAAGTTCAGCATTTTCGTATCTTTACTTACTGATCCTTTTAGCTTACTCTTCATACCATTTTCCAATTCTTAAGGCTCCTTGAGTGACAAGTGGCCTAACTGAAGCCTCAATCTTACAGCATTATTGTTTGGAGTACTAGAAGGCCCTGGGATTTTTAGATTGTGAGCAAGATAATTTAAGTTTCCAATTTATGGAGCATGATGCTTAATAAATCCTGACATTAGAGGATAAAGCAACTGAGATATTACTCTAACTGTAACTAAAGTCACATATTATATTACATATGTTACATCTGGGGAGACGATGGCATAGCAGTAATGTCACTGGACTAGTAATCCAGAGGCCCAGGCTAATACTCTGGTCATACATGCTCAAATCCCACCATGGTAACTGGTAGAATTTGAATTCAATTAATAAATCTGGAATTGAAAGGTAGCCTTAGTAATGCTGACCTTGAAGCTATCATAGATTGTCCTAAAAATCCATTTGGTTCACTAATGTCCTTTAGGGAAGGAAAACTGTTGTCCTTACCCAATCTGGCCAGCATGAGACTCCAGACCCACAGAAATATGGCTGACTCTCAACTGCCCTCTGAAATGACCTAGCAAGCCACTCAGTTCAAGGGCAATTAGGGATGGGCAATAAATGCTGATCTCGTCAGCAGTTATAATCTTGGGAAACCCAAAAAAAATTAAAACCCTTCTGCTATTAAGCTTTATGCGAAATATAGACTTCTGAAATGACATTTTCCCAGAAAAAGTTGAATGCATTATTTACCTACTTTCCTTCCATTACCTAGGTCCCACTGTCCATATCAAAAAAATTGCAGACATGAATTATAATTCCTGACATCAATCAGCAGCAAATCAATACCTAAAGTTTTGAGCCAATAGTTGATACAGCCGCATCACAAACTCAACTGAGTCAACTTCTGCTTTGTTCCTCCTCCCCATAATGCCACTAACACACTGAAGTGACATTTCCACAGGCACAGCAAAAAGCTTTGATACTTCACCTAAGTAGCCATTATTCACGAATGCGCCCATTAAGTATCAACAGCTATTTGCTCACAGAGGGCATCACCAGACTAGGCAAATTCTGTTCCTATCTCGTTATACAATGTTACAACTGGGATGGGAGGAGTGCGCGAATTATTAAGCCCCACGACTCTGCA
Source organism: Cetorhinus maximus (assembly GCF_964194155.1). Classification (NCBI taxonomy): domain Eukaryota; kingdom Metazoa; phylum Chordata; class Chondrichthyes; order Lamniformes; family Cetorhinidae; genus Cetorhinus; species Cetorhinus maximus. The sequence goes on along the minus strand of NC_135886.1, from coordinate 109,771,364 downwards.
GGTCGTACTATTAATTTAAATGTTTAATTTTCTCACCAAAATGGCCAATAGTGTACCTATACCTCTAGTACCCAGAAGAGAGACTGACCAGGCTTCTTTCAAAAAAATCAGAATGATTAATTTCTTTCAAAACAAAACTTCTTTCAACAAGCTGCAAGTACTGGTTAACACACTGCAATCAGGAAGTTTAACTAACAATCTCTTCCTAAAGAATTCCCCCTGCACACAGACACATACACAGGCAAACAAAGGACAAAGGGATAGAGTCTCTCTGCAGAGATGGGCTTTGGAGGACGAGCATTATAAAATAAACGGTAAAATCCACAGGGTCTCGACCTGGAGTTCTCTTGGTGTGAAGACAGGCTGCTGGTCCCGGTGGATGCCTGGAAGTTCTCACCAACTCTAAGCTTTGCAGGTCCAAATGCAGACTAGTTACACTTAAATAAGGGCTCTTTGGCTACAGGTCGATAGCGACACACAATTTTAGGCAAGGTAGAGAGAAGGAGCCAGTCAAGGTAGCCTTCGGTCCTCAGCTTGTTCTTCAACAAGACTGCCTTCCAAACAAGCAGGTTCACAACCAAGTTTTTTTTTCCTCTCTCTCAAGTGACCTTTTTTGTCTCCCAGCTTTTCATTATGTGCTTTGCAGTTCAACACAAACAAACAACTCCTTCTCAAGTACCATAGAGGTCAGGTGATTTCTTGGAAGAGGCCTGCTTGTTTACAGTTCCAAAGTGAACTTATGACCTTTTTAAAAAAAATCCCAGGTTAGCATCCACACGTCCAGATCATGCCAAATTCATCCATTTTGTAAAAGAAAACTTCAGTCTTGAGAGGTATGATTCTAAGAACAACTATTTCCCAGCTGGCGTCACTGAATAGCAAATTTGGCCCATTTTCCCTTCTCTAGCCAGGGAACAACGGGGACAATTGTAACAGACCATCTTACTATCACTACACTGAAGATCTGGTAGCTCAACAGACTGGAAATCAACCCCGAGTCTTTTGGTGTATATTGCTCGATTACGTATTACCCGCTTGAGCAATTCTTTGGGTGGGTGGGTGGTTGGGGGGTTAAGGGTTGGGGTGTACTGCAAGGCAGAGGGGCAAGTTGGCTGATGGGGGACAGAAGGGAAAGAAAGGAACTACATGTTCTATTGCAAAATAAATTAGTAAAATACCTGCTTTTACATTGGCTGCTAGTATCTCTGTGATCCAGCCCGTAACATACTGTATCCTCAAGCCTGAGGTATCACAGCAATGCTTCAACTCAGTAAACAGCTTTTCTAGCAGCACTGGTGTGAAATATCGAGAATGGAGGCACTTTAAAAGAGGCTGCCAGAAACGACAGAACGTTCGAGGAATTCCAGGATTTGACAAATCTACAAATTCACCTTCAACAAAAAAAAATTAAGTTTAGAGTAATGCTGAAGCCAAGTCAAAGATGCAATATTTGGATAATAGATATATGAAGTAGGAAGCACATCTTAGTTTTACACTTTTCTCCTGCTCTACCTTCTAACACTAATCTATATAAATTTAGGTGAATTTTTTTTAAAACCGTGTCATGGAATATTCTTGCAAAACACGAAGAACATCAAACAAATGATTTTTATAAATCATCTGTGCACTTAGGCATAACTCACTTCAAGACTTGGAAAATTTGAGTGGCAAAAGGTTCACAAGTCTAAATAATTTACACTGAAGTCATTTCACAGCCAAGTCGCTGCACATCTAATAAAAAAATGCAAAAAAAAACCGACTCTTTGCTATTGCATTGCCAACTATTAAAGTTGAATTTTTACCTGAAGATTCTGACCCTTGCTGGGCCTGCCACCCTACAGTACCAAACTAAATGGCTATTCTTCATAATCTGGGTAGCAGGCTAATTGTGGAGTGCGTCAAGCTGAGCTCCACCCTACCTTCAATGAACATGCACACACATTAGAAAAAATTAGGCAACCATCAGGACCAGAAAATCTGGTTGGCTTTCTTCTCAAACTCAGGACAGTGCTAATTACCACCCCAGATGAGATCAAACAACAGCACAGACTGGGATCTTCTAATCAGCATGGGCTATAACAACATAGTATAGTGTCTCGACCACCGAACCACTGGGGGCCGGCCACTAACTGATTATAGAGTCATAATAACATAGGTCATTCAGTTGATCAAGTCAGTGCCAGCTTTCTGTAGAAAAATCCAATCAGCTTCATTCCCTGCTCTATCCCATAGACCTTTGATTATTTTCCTGAAGTGCCCATCCAATTTCCTTTTAAAATCATTTATTGTCTCCGATTTCACCACCCTTGTAGGCAGAGTTTTCCAGGTGCCTACCATGGTGTACAAATTTTTTTCCTCAAATCCCTCCTGCATCTCAGTCAAAACCTTAAAATCAGTGTTCCCTAGTCCTTGTAAATCAGTTAATATGACAAAGAAAAGCTGTTCCTAATCTTACACACCTCTGTCAAATCTCTCCTCAATCTCCTTTACTCCAAGGAGCTTCTCCAACCTAACCTTGCAGCTAAAACTCCTCATTCCCCAGAGCCATTCTGGTAAATTTTCTCTACCCTGTCTCAAGGACCCTCATATTCCTCCTAAAGGGTGATTATCAGAACTGGATGCAACACTCATATGGTGTAGCCAGAGCATTGTAACGGTTCAGAATAACCTCCCTGCTCTTGTATTCAATACTTCAACTTAGTTCTCATATGCTTTGCTAACTACTGCCTTGATATGTCCTGCCACCTTCAAGGAACCCCTTCGTCTCTGCACACTCTTTGGAAACGTTCATTAAGTCCATATTGCCTCTCCCTATCCATTCTGTTAAAATATGTGTCACTTCACACTTCTCCATTATATTCCATTTGCCACTTGTCTATATATTCTACTAGCCTATGTCCTGTTACAGTCATAAAAGCAAAATACTACAGGTGTTGAAAATCTGAAACAAAAACGGAAAATGCTGGAAAAACTCAGGTCTGACAGCATCTGAGGAGAGAGAAAAACAAGGTTAACATTTCGAGTCAATATGACATTTCATAACATTTTCACTTCTCTTCAGCTCTGCAGAAGAATCATACAGACTCAAAACATTAACTTTGTTTTTCTCTCTCCAAGAAGCTGTCAGACCTGAGTTTTTCCAGCATTTTCTGTCATTGTTCCTGTTAGTTGATTGGTATCATCTTGTCAACCACACCTCCAAGCTTCGTATCATAGGCAAATTTTGTTCTGTATTCTAACATCAGAGTCATTCACACGTCAAAAAAAAGCAATGGAATTTGGGGAACACCATTGTCTACTAACTATTTTGCACCACTCACTGTTTTCTGTCCATAAACCATTTTTAAAAAAATCAAACTGACACTGACCCTCTTACTCCACAAGCCTCAGTTTTGTTAACCGGCTTTTTATGTAGTGCTTTGTCAAATGCTTTCTTAAAATGTATCCAGTGTCCTTTACAATCCCTTGATCAACCTTCTGCTACGTTACAAAAAATTCAATTAGGTTAATCAAGCACTGTCTGCCTTTTATAAATCAGTACTGGCTCTCCTTAATTAACTTACAAAAGTGCCGGTGCTGTTTTTTTTCTCTGATTGTTTCTAAAACCTTACCCCACCAAATGATGTTAAACTGGCTGGCTGTGATTACTTGGAATGCCTTCTCACGTTTTCTCCAATAAGGGTGTCACCTTTGCCAAACTTTTGACACCTCCCCAGTATCTAGGGAAGATTGGAAAATTATGGAAAGGCCTTCTGCTATCTCCATTCCCTCTTCTGAGGAAACTAGGATGCAAGCCATCCAGGCCAGGCAACTTAAGACACTAAGCATAACCAGTCTTTATCTTCTACGCTTCTTGTCAGCCAGTATTTTTCATCATTCCCTTCCTTAGTAAACACACATACAAAATACTCATCAAGTATGCTAGCCTTGCACTTCGCCCAAGAATATCACCCAGTTTGTCACTAACAGGGCCCACCCCTACCTCTTACTATTTACATGCCAGATGATGATTTTTGGGTTCCCTTTATGTTACTGCCATTTAATTCTCATTCTCTCCTTCAGTCTTGTTCTTCATTTCCCCTGTCAAATTATTGTATTTGGTTTGGTTCTCGCTTGAAGAATACACCTCTCACATCCTCTTTTTTTTGTTTCATCACATTCTCTATCTCCCATGTCATCCAAGGAGTCTTAGCTTTGGTCTCCTACCTTTCACCCTTGTTGGAATGTATCCAACCTCTACCTGAAACATCACCCCATTAAAAATCACCTGTTGTTCTGTTACAGTTTTTCCTGTCAGTATTTGGCTCATTTTTTTACTCTGGATAGATCCCCCTCATCCCATTGAAGTCGGTCCTCTTCCAATTTCAAAGTTCTGGTTTAGATCATTCCTTGCTCTTTATTACTAATCTATGAAAAACTTATCAAGCAATCATCACACTTACCCAAAGTGTTTCCATACAGGCACTTGGCCCGCTTCATTGCCCAACACCAGATACAGCAATGTCTCCTTCCTAACTGGAACAAGGACATACTGGTCCAGGTCCAAACACATTTCAGAAATTCTTACCGACCCTTTTCCTTTACTCTAGCATTATTCCAATCGACATTTGGGTAATTACAAGTTCCCCAGTATTGCCAATACATATTCTTGCACATCTCTGACTTCCCTGTAGATTTTCACCCTTATCTGGCACTCTCACTATTTGGAGGCCTGTAGAATACCCCCAAGTGGCACATTCATACTTTTCTTGCTTCTTAACTCTATCCAAATAGATGCTGGACTTGCCCCCCATCCTTCCAAGCCTTTCTGAACATTTTGTATCCCTGAGTATCAAGTGCCCGATCCTCACTATTTTTAAGCCACGTTTCCGTCATTGACACTACAAAATATTCCTAAATGGCTATTAGCATTTGAAGCTCACCAATTATCACTTTCTGATACAATGAACATTGATTTTCATTTTAACACAATCCTGTGCCCAGATTTCTCTCAGTAGGGCCTGCAATTGAATTTGTTGTGTTACCTGGACACTCAATATTTAAAAATTTCAGCTGCTCTTCTGTAGGAATAAGGAACCCGTCATCCAGGAGAGCATCTGCCACCAACTCCCTGTAAATTTTCAAGAGAACCATGTTACAATATAAATTTCCATTCAGTCAAACTCCTATTCAGAGCAAAAATGCAATTTCCATAAACAAACCTTGCCCCTTATGAACTGAAACAGGTGACATGGGATAGTGTGTTACAAGCCAATAATTATCTTGCTCTGCACACTGGAGACCATGTGGGTTTCCCACCCTATTTTCCTTTCTGCTCCAAAAGGCAGAACACCACAGTCAGACTATTTCATTCTGACTAAAACTAAGAATACAATTTATTTCTAGACATATCATTTACACAGATATAGAAACACATAGTATATATCCAGCATAATACTCGACTTATATACCATTTACATTTTTCTAAAATAATCAGAATCCAAAAATCATTGTAGTTTGCTCTTAAATATTTTAAGAGTCTCTCTTGGATCACTTTGTTACAAGGATCTTCACAGGATCACTGCCTGGCAGTCAAAGCGGAGATGGTTAGGATCCCCATAACAACTGATAAATTTTAAATAAAAGGAATCCCCATGACATCACAAAGAAAACTGATGCATAGGATTTCACTTTTAACAAGTTTTACTGTAACAAACCAACTAAAACCAACATAAATTAAATTAACATGTAAAGAATATTTCAAATAAAAGGGTACATTTCACTTTACATAGCCAATACAAAGACATGCCTCACATAAGTAAAAGCACTCGCATTACTTCCCAAACAAATGTGGCAACACGTGCAATCCGTGTTTCTAACTCAACCTCTTATGTAGGGTCGCTCACTTCCCACTCAGTTGTTTCAGTCACATGATAGAATCACATTTATTAGCAGCTGTATTCCATCTGAAGTCCCCAGACACTGTTACCACCACCAAGGTGCATGTCTGCAAACCTTCACACACTTAGATCACGACAGTCCTGATGGCAGAGAATCCCTTCTGATCCTTTTAAACGGTATGGTTGGCTCTGGCAACAAAGAGCAGCAATGCGTCTTGTCCAATTCACAGTCCCCTGCTCTTCCTGTCTTCAGTTCTCTGTCCTTTCTAACAGTAAAACACATGCAGTAACACAGTCTCTGCTATATTCTCATGGCCCTGCTTCAACACTAGGATCTGTTCTAAGCTGCCAAACAGAAAACTGATCCATTCACGGAAAGCCCCTCTTGTTTCCACTCACACCAATTCTGTGTTCCAAACAGCCTGCCACCAGACAGGTTAGAACCCCACCGCTGCAACTACCATTCGATTGACCCTTTTGCTTCTTAGCTTTTTATCCCCACAGCAACCTCAGATCACATTGGCGTTTCCTGGAATGAAGCAGATGTCAAAACCAGGAAACCAATTATCCGTCTTTCACTCTGATATCAATGGGGACATTATACAAGAAGGAAATACAGGCTTTTCCCAAAGTACATGGGTCATCACAAGATGCAAGGAAATTAAGCATATTGGGCTATAACTTCCAGTGAGTTGGCAATTGAGGCGGATTGCCACTCCGCTCGAAATTACTTACCTGGAAACCCAGGTGATCCTTTCTCGCCTGACCTTCTGTCTCAGTGGGGGGGGGGGGTGTCAGTACAATAGTTACCCAAAAGCTACCAGTGGTTTTAATTCTAACTTTTTCTGGATATGTATCGCCATAACACAGTCAGAGCCATCCAAAGTTTGTGATTTAAACCACATTTTCAGATGGTTCCCAGTGCAAGGCAATTGCCCAAAGAAAGTTTGAACTTCCTGGGCAATTGCCAAGCAATCCTTATCTGGAAAATTCGAAGGGGTGCCCACTACATCTTTGGGGTACACCCCCAGATACATTGTTCTGGAGGTCGGAAGCTACAGCCCATTAATTATACTGCCACAGATGGGTGGAATGTAAAAGTATGTCCCTTGACAGTCTTTAACTTGTTTGCTCTATTTTCTCTCCTAACTAGAAACTTTAAAAAGTAATGTATTCAAGGTAGTTTTGGAAGAAGTTCATTTTATTAATGTTGCTGACTACATCATTCAAGAAAACCAGGCAGGCTAGATGGCTCCCACATGAAGATGCAGATCTCTCTAAACTGCTTAGCATACTGTTCATATGATCAAGACAAATGATTTCTTCATTAACAAAAAAAATACAATTACCTAAAACCTATCTTAAAATTACGTTTTGATTAAGGGTCATAAGATCAAAGGCACTCTCATCGCAGAGTGAAGAATTGAGAAACAAGAGGAACACAGAAGGTTCAAAGGGGAGGTGAAAAAGCATATTAGAGAAGTGAAGAGAGATTATGAGAAAAGACTGACAGCCAACATAAAGGGGAATCCCAAAGTCTTCTATAGTCATATAAATAGTAGAAGGGTGGCAAAAGGAGGAGTAGGGCCAATTAGGGACCTAAAAAGGAATTTATACATGGACAAAGGGGCCATTGTTGAGGTATTAAATATTCTGCATCCGTCTTTAGCAAGGAGGTAGATGCTACCCAGGCCATGGTGACAGGCGAGGAAACTCTGTCACTAGAAGGGTTCAAAATTGATAAGGAGGAAGTGTTGAATAGACTGTCGGTACTTAAAGTTGACAAGGCAACAGGGCCAGATGAGGTACATCCAAGGATATTGAAGGAGGTGAGAGTAGAAAATGCAGGGGCACTGGCCATAATTTTTCAGTCTTCTCTAGACTCAGGCGAGGTGCCAGAGAACCGGAAGTTGCAAACATTACACCCTTGTTCAAAAAAGGTTGTAGGGATGAGCCCAGCAATTACAGACCAGTCAGTTTAACTTCAGTGCTGGGCAGGATTCTAGAAACAATTATTCGGGATAGAATTAGTAGTCACATGGAAAAACATGGGTTGATGCGGAAGAGCCAGCATGGATTTCTAAAGTGGAAATCATGTTTAACTAACTTGCTGGAGTTTTTTGAAGAGGTAACAGAAAAGTTCAATGAGGGTAATGCTGTTGATGTGGTATACATGGACTTTCAAAAAGCATTTGATACAGTGCCACACAACTTGAGAGACTTGAGAGAAAAGTTATTGCTCATGAAATAAAAGGGACAGCAGCAATGTGGATACAAAATTGACTGAAAAATAGGAAACAGAGGGTAATGGTCAATGGATATTTTTTGGGCTGGAGGAAGGTTTGCAGTTGAGTTGCCCAGGGGTCGGTATTGGGACCCTTGCTTTTCCTAATATATATTATTGATCTAGATCTTGGCGTGCAGGCAACAATTTCAAAGTTTGCGGATGATACGAACTTTGGGAATGATGTAAACTGTGAGGAGAGTGTAGAACTTCAAAAGGACATAGACAAGTTGTTGGAATGGGTAGATAGGTGGCAGATGAAGTTAAATGTGGAGAAGTGTCAGGTGATGCATTTCGGTAGGAAGAACATGGACAGACAATATAAATTAAGGGGTACAATTCTTAAGGGAGTGCAGGAGCAGAAAGACCTGGGTGTATATGTGCATAGATCATTGAAGGTGGCAGTACAGGTGGAGAGAGCAGTTGATAAAGCATATAGTATCCTGGGCTTTATTGAAAAGGAGAATAGAGTACAAGAGCAAGGAGGTTATGCTGAATTTATATGAGACACTCATTGGACCTCAGCTGGAGTGTTATGTACAGTTCTGGGTGCCACATTATAGGAAGGATGTGAACACATTGGAGAAAGTGCAGGAGAGGTTTACAAGAATGATTCCAGGGATGAGAAATTTCAGTTACAAAAATAGATTGGAAAGATTGGGACTGTTCTCCTTGGAGAGAAGGCAGCTAAAAGGAGATTTGACAGAGATGTTCAAAATCTGGGGCTGGACAGGGTAGATAGGGAAAAGCTGTTCCCACTCGCAAAGGGATCAAGAACGAGAGGGCATAGGTTTGAAGTGATTTGCAAAAGCAGCACATGTGGCATAAGAAAAAGCTTTTTCCACATGAGTGGTTCCGGACTAGAGTGCACTGCCTGGAAGTGTGGTGGAGGCAGGTTCAATCGAGGCATTCAAGAGGGTATTAAATGATTATTTGAATAAAAAATGTGCAGAGGTACAGGGAAAAGGCAGGGCAATGACACAAAGTCATAATGCTCATTTGGGGAGTTGGTGCAGACACGATGGGCCAAATGGCCTCCTTCTGTGCCGTTAAAATTATGAGATTCTGTAGATGCCATCTGAACCCATGCTTTTCAACTCTGTTTCAATTCATTTAGAGCATCTGCAGCATTTTTGTTTTTTTTAATTACTTTGTTTTCATTAGGTCATATAAGCAAAACAAATCAATAAAAATATTTAGGAAATTACTTGAGTTCTGTTTTTATCACAAACAGTTTAATTCATAACCAATTATGAACTGAGAAGTTTGATCGCTGTTGTGCAGAGCCCACTGCTTGGAGGAATAAAGCCGCAGCATTAAGAACTTATCAAAACTATATAATCTTAAGGCAAAAAACATCTTAATAAATTAACCTATTTGATTCCATCCCAAACATCCTGTATCAAATTTACTGTCTAACCGTTAGAACTGACTTTGTTCAGCGGTTTGTTCCCGAGAGAGAGAGAAAAATATTCCTGCATACAATGTAAGAGACATATATTACATTCTATTAATTATATGCATGAAAGCATGCAAGGGCTAATAGTTAAAATATATTAAATCACTTTGAAATGAATTACGTAGCCAAATACACCAGTGATTCCCTACTCTTTACAGAAAGTTTTATGTAGGATCAATCTATTTGGGGCAATTGAGTGTGAAAAGTTGGTTATGACGCCAGAAGGACTTTACACTTCTTCAGATAATGCCAGGTACTCTTTTAACATCCATCTGAACCACTTGGACAAAGAAGGCCAGGTTTTATATCTCACCTGAATAATGCAAACTTTATAACAGCTGTAGAGAAGGATGAAATTTACCACATTGAACGGAGAGCTTCAATTTTTTTTCATTGAAATGCTCATGTGTTAGTCATGACTCTGTTGGTAGCACTCTCACCTCCAAGACGAAAGGCTGTCAATTCAAGTCCCAATCCAAAACTTGAGCACAGAAAGTCAAGTCTGACACTCCAGTGCAGTACTGAGGGAGTGCTGCACTGCTTTTGGATGAGATGTTAAACAGAGACTCTGCCTGTCCTCTCAGGTGGATGTAAAAGATCAAAGAGCAGGGAAAGTTATTCCTGATGTCCTGGTCAATATTTATCCCTCAATCAACATCACAAGGAGGTCTTGTGGCACAGTGGATAGTGTCCCTGCCTCTGAGCCAGAAGCCCCAGGTTTAAATCCCACTCCAGAACTTGATGGCCACGGAAGGTGTGTCCATAACGTGGCCAAGCAAGTTGATTATCAACCTGTAAATCCTTCCAATATGCTTGTGGCAGGCAGCAGAGGTCAGCTGTGCTCAGTGCAGTGTGGTGCCCCTCAAGCAATACATTGCTGTTTATGGGAGTTTTCTGTGCTCAAACTGTGCTGCATTTCCTATACTAAAGTGACATTTCAAAGTGCTGCATTAGCTGTAAAGCACTTTGAGACATCTGGCAATTGTGAAAGGCTCTATCTAAATGCATGTCTTTCGTCCTTTTCTCATGGAGTTATTTAGAGAAAAAGATTGCAATTTTCCAACTTAACAGCCAGGATTACATAATTATTTCCCTTACTACATAAACAGGCACCTAACAAGCCCCATCTATTTTGGTAAATCTATTTATGTTTCTGTTATTTTTGTGCAGGATGTCATGCATGTGCTATCAAACTGGGATTCCCCAAGGTAACTTTAAGAGTTGTTTTACTAAAAGCTCATGTGTAAAAAGGATCACTAAGTTAAAGGAAATCTACACCTGTAGAGGCAGGATGCAAATTTAACAAAGAAAATCTTTTTATATATGTATACCAGAAAGAGATGGGGTAGGATTACGGAGACTCCCTAACCTACACATCACTAATGAAATTCAAGATTCCGGTTATTGAAAGGTTCAGTGGTTTCAACTAAGAAACAGAAAAGGAAGTTCTTCACCACCATGATATACACGTCAAAACCAGAGGTTAGCTAAACAGTAGCTTTTAGTTTTTCCATTCCATCATGTTTGGCTAAAATACAAACTCAAACGTAATGAAGGGGAATGCCAAAAGTAAACATCTGTAGGTGCACATTAATGTAACAACAATTTTAGTAAATGATGGGCATATGAAAGTTCCCTAATGTATATAACTCAACTGTAGAGAAAGCCCAGCAGTATAATGGATTATTTATTTCCCTTCCAGCTTGGGGTGTGCCTGGAGAGCATGAGCTGTATGACATTTGGGTTAAGTACTGTGGTGGTTACAAGCTTACCACTGGTGGTGGTAGAAACTGGAGATTAATTTAAAGTCGCGGAGGGGAAGCATTTCTTACTTTGCAGGAGATATGGTTTAAAAGTGGTCATTCAAACCATAAAGTTGAATTTTGGGAAAACAAGTATTTTTATTGGCATTCAAGAAAAGTTGACCTAACACTCATTAGACATCTATGCACTCTTGCATCTAGCAGCTGCTTTTGATTACTAGCTGAGCTAAATGGCCAAGGCAACTGTAAGAGCAAGGTGCACTGGGTAATAGAATAATTAAGTATTTTCTTTATCAAGTTAACACAGAAAAAAAGTGAAACACTCAATAAATAGCGGGCTCTATGTCAACTAATTAAAGTTTAGCATATGTCCTGGGCACGTATAATAACCATGTAATTAAAGTAATAACACCACCTTCCCACCACCCCACCCTACACCCTCACCCCCAAAAAAATCCATTTGGTAGAATGAAGCACATTGGTCAACCACATGGCAAATAGCTGAACAAGGATGTAATTATCTGTAATTAAATGAATGAAATTGTGTTTTGACATACAAACCAGAAGATTTGAGAAAACTTCAGAAAAAAAGCATACAAATACAATATTTCCAAATGAATGAAAAGGTTTCATAAGAACATTAGGAGGAGGTGTAAGCCATTCGGCCCCTCAAGCCTGCTCCACCATTCAATAAGATCATGGCTGATCTGCCCCAGGCCTCAACTCCTCTTTCGTGCCAGCTCCTCATAGCCCTCAACCCCACCCCGATATTTCAAAAATCTATCTACCTCATATTTAAATGCTTTCAGCGATCGAGCCTCCACAACTCTCCGGGGTAGAGAATTCCAGACATTCACTACCCTCAGAAGAAATTCCTTCGCATCTCAGTTTTAAACGTGTCCCCTTATTCTGTAACTATGTCCCCTGGTTCGAGATTCCCCCGCTGGTGGAAACATCTTCTCAACATATACCCTGTCAAGTCCCCTCAGAATCTTGTAAGTTTCAATAAGATCACCCTCATTCGTCTAAACTCCAAAGAATAAAAGGCTATAATAAGTTGGAAGGTTAAAAGTAAATATTTGAGTGCAAAGATTAAAAAGTACATCAATGTTAAACAACAGTAAAGTCTCCAAAAACCAAGAGAAGGGAGAGAGATGGTGGTGGGGTGTCAGCCAGAGACCTAAGCGAGTCATGACATATTGATAGGAAAGCCAGAAAGCGGAATCCTCATGTTATATATGAAGATAATTAAAATTACCATGAATTTGCACACTTACAATGGAGGAGTGCCAATTCAAAATGGAGAGCAAGGAGGAGTAGAAAGGGCAGTACCTGAGATTACCTTAGAGCATTACAAAAAGTGAATAAGATAGCAATGGTCAGATATTCAATATTTTATCACTAAGAATATCTACCAAGGAGAACAACTTTCACTTCAGACCAGGACAAAAGTTTTGTCAAGCTGGTTAATGTGTCCAGGGGTACTGAATTCCACAATCTCAGGCAGCGTGTTTTACTGATCTACGCGCCAAAGCTGTTTTCAATTGAATTCAAAAGCAGAATTCAATTGAAACATTTTTCTCCTTCATCTTTCTCCAATGCTAGTCATGGATTATTCATAACGAACACCATGTTCAAACACAAGGATGCTCATAAGTGTACCTGGTACCAGTGCACCTTGAGTCAAAAGTCGATGATAAACTTTATTGTTGTCTCATCGGACCCAAGGCCATATGTTCTGGACACTCAGGTGAAAAGTGGGGAGCTGTTAACTGGTCACCACTTGGAGAGTTGGATTCAGCGTGTGGGACATGGGCCGGACAGTCACGGGAGGCCCAAACATGCTGTGAGGGTCGCCTGGGAATGTCAGGCAGACGTTTCCATGCGAAATGATTTCAACTCGCACCTCCGGAAGAATTTCTCTTGTATCCCAGGTGAGGTCAAGGACACGAGAGTCCAAATGGACCACTTTCATGACCTCAATCGTCGAGGCGGCTACATAAAGCTGTGGATTGAAGGCAGTCAGTGCCTGTCGTGGCAGCAATTCTAGGACCGCTGGTGGACACCAGTGGTGAGGGAGGCTGGGTTCTTTGTCCAGGTGAGGTGGGGGGGGGGACAACTTTCCTTAGTGGAGGAGTTCAAGTTCGGGATCTTGCTCGCAAGTGATGGTAGGGGGGAGCGTGACATTGACCAGTGGGTCGGTGTGGCACTATACTGGTCCGTGGTGGTGAAGCGGGAGCTGAGGTTTAGGACAAAGCTCTTGGTTTACTGGTCGATCTACGTCCCCATCCTCCCTTATGGTCATGAACTATGGGTAATGACCAAAAGGATAAGATTGCAGGTACAAGTGGCAGAATTGAGGTTTCTCCGCAGGGTTGCTGGGTGTACTCTCCAGGGCTGGGCGAAGAGTTCAGCAACCTGGGAGAGCCTCGGGGTAGAGTTGCTGCTCCTCTGGATCAAGGGGGAAGGGAAAAGGGGGGGCCAGTTGAGGTGGTTTGGGCATCTAATAAGGATGCCCCCGGTAGGCTCCCACTGGAGCTGTACCAGGCACGGCGCACTGGGCAGAGACCTCAAGGCCAACCCAGGACTCGCTGGAGGGATTACATCTCAGCTGGCCTTGGAAGGCCTGGGAATCCCCCAGGAGAAGCTGGAATCTATGGCTGAGGAAAGGGAAGTCAGGTCGGTCCTGCTCAGCTTACTGCCAACACGACCCTCACCAGGAGAAGTGACGTGAAAATGGATGGATGGATCTTTCTCCCTATTTCGTCATTTAGGGAGCCCCGGCTTTGATAGTCCTACCTTTCCCCCTCATGGGAATGCATCTCGACTATACCCGAACTCTTTCCTCTTTAAAGGCAGCCCATTTTTTAAATACAATTTTGCCTACCAATTTTTGTTCTAATTTACCTGTGCCAGATCTGTTCTCAGCCCATTGAAATTGGTCCTCCCACAAATTAATTACATTTACTCTGAACTGGAACTGGTCCTTGTCCTTTTCCATCTCTAACCTTATGATACGTATCTACCTTATCATAGTATCATCCTCTAAACTGTTCCCCTAGTGACACGACCACTTATCCCATCTCATTCCCTCAACCCAGATCGAACAATGCCGCCTTCTTTGTTGAACTGGAAACAGTGATGTAAAGAATCTCCCTGAACACACTTCAGAAACTCTTCCCCCTTTACACCATTATTATCCCAGTCAATAATTGAAGCCATAGCAAAACTGAAGTCAATGGGAATCATGGGGTAAAATGCTCCACCGGTTGGAGTCATACCTAGCACAATGGAAGATGGTTGTAGTTGTTGGAGGCAAATCATCTCAGTCCCAGGACGACAGGAGTTGCAAGAGTTCCTCAGGATAGTGTCCTAGGCCCAGCTGCTTCATCAATGACCTTCCCTCCATCAGGTGGTCAGAAATGGGGATGTTCGATGATGACTGCACAATGCTCAGCACCGTTCGTGACTCCACAGATACTGAAGCAATCCATGTCCACATGCAGCAAAACCCAATCATCACTTAGGTTTGGGCTGATAAGTGGCAAATAACATTCATGTCACACATATGCCAGGCAATAACCACCTCCAACAAGAGAGAATCTAACCACCTCCCCATGACAGTCATTGGTATTACCATAGCTGAATCCCCCACTATCAACATCCTGGGGGTTACCAGTGACCAGAAACTGAACTGGACCAGCCATATAAGTGCCATGGCTACAAGAGCAGGTCAGAGGCTAGGAATTCTGCAGCAAGTAATCTCACCTCCCAACGCCTGTCTATCACCTATAAGGCACAAGTCAGGAGTGTGATGGAATACTCACCACTTGCCTGGATGAGTGCACTCCAACACCACTCAAGAAGCTTGACACCATCCAGGACAAAGCAGCCCACTTGACTGGCACCCCATCCACCACTGGCACACAATGGCACAAGATGCACTGGAACAACTCACCAAGGTTCCTTTGACAGCACCCTCCAAACCCGCAACCTCTACCACCTAGACGGACAAGGGCAGCAGAAGCATGGGAACACCACACCTGCAAGTTCCCCTCCAAGCCACACACCATTCTGACTTGGAACTGTAACACCATTCCTTCACTGTCACTGGGTCAAAATCCTGGAACTCCATCCCTAACAGCACTATGGGTGTACCTACACCGCATGGACTGCAATGGTTCAAGAAGTTGGCTCACCGCCACTTTCTCAACAGCAATTAGGGATGGGCAACAAATGCTGACCTAGCCAGCAACATACACATCTTGTGAAAGAATGAATTTTAAAAACTCTACAGTTTCATTCAGTCTTATTGAGCAATAGCTTTACGGCAGCACGAGCACCTCATCTGAAGAACAACACGCTGCAAACTTTGAGGTGACTGTTTTGAACCTGGAAACCTATGGAACATAATTTCTACTCCAGACAGCGGAATTAAAACAAGACAGACAAAAAGAAAATATGGGCAAGAGGAAAAGCAGAATGGAAGACAAACAGAAGAGAGGGGGATCCAAAACAATTAGAATGAGAAATAAATTAAGAGGCAGTTACAGAAGGATGAAAAAAAATCACTTCACAGGAGATTAAGGAAAGCAAACATAACTTTCTAGAGAGGAGATGATTTCTCTAATGAGAATCCCCAAGCCTTACAGATACCAACAATGTTAATGCTTAGCCTTTGTGCAATTCCTAAGCTCATTTCAATGGCAACCAGAAACGGACCACATAAACAAAGCATCAAAGCAGGCGACAACAACAGGTCCCCAAGAACACTTAAGAACCAAAGATTAAAAACATGAGGAAAGATGACAAGAGTAAAAAGCTAAACTGTTAACCCTGTTCCTCTTTTTACAGAAACTGCTAGACCGCCTGAGTATTTCCAGCATGTTCCGTTTATATTTCAGATTTACAGCATCTGCTCTAACTTGCTCTTGTATTAAAATCCCTTCTCTCAGATAAGGGACCATACATATAATTTAAAACTCTCAGAGCACTGGTGGCAGATGCAGGGACAAGGGGAGGCACTATACTGTTGAAGGAAGCTTCCTTTCCCATCCCTCCCTGTTCAAGACACAGTCCAATATACAAGTACAGCCAACTAAAGCTGCATATTTTGGTCTTTGTTAGGCTCGCCACAAAACATCCATTTCTAACTTACCTGTTCTCCCAAGCATGTTTCTTAACTTGTGATAAAATCCATTCAACTTCAGGGCTCGGAGTACTCCAGATTCTCTTTGCTTTGAAAACTAACTTCTGTTCCATCAAAACCTAGGAATTAAAAATATAATTTCAGGTGCATTGTCAACTTTTAGCAAGAGATTCCAGGTTAATCCGCCCAAACTGGTTAATTGATTTTTGGGAAGGGAAAAACAGAACTTCAGGACAGAAACAGGTCAGTTTCCACTGCTTCTGTCAAAAACAAAATAAAATTGCTTAGTTATGGATGCGCATAAAGTGCCTATCTTTGGTGCATTAAAGTGGCATCACACCTGTCTGCCCAAGTGGGCATTCAAAATTGTAATGGAAATTCTAATGGTGACGACATGTTAGAAGGATGAAACAGGACAGGTAGAAAATTCTTTCACCTAATCTATCTCATGAATAATAATTTCTATCTGCAAACTAAGATAGAACTGTGTAACATTTTAGACAAAAAGAACTGTAAATATAACTCCAATTTGCCACCTGGTTACCATTGATTGAGTTCAATTTTAAAAGAAGCAATTTTTAAATCCTGAACAAAAGTTTGACAGAGTAGTGTCGAACGATTGTGGGCAACGGTTAGAATCATAGAGTCATAGAGGTCTACAACACAGAAAAAGGCCCATTTTCCAGCACTAGGCCCATAGCCTTGTATACCATGGCAACACAAGTGCACATCCAAATATTTCTTAAATGTTATGAGGGCTTCTGTCTCTACCACCCTTTCAGGCAGTGAGTTCTAGATTCTCACCACCCTCTGGTTGAAAAAATTCTTCCTCACATCCCCTCCAAACCTCCTGCCCCTTACCTTAAATCTATGCCCCCCTGGTTATTGATCCCTCCAAGGGGAAAAGTTCCTTCCTGTCTACCCTATCTATGCCCCTCAATTTTATACACCTCAATCATGTCTCCCCTCAAACTCCTCTGCTCCAGGGAAAATAACCCCAGTCTATCCAATCTCTCCTCATAACTAAAACTCTCCAGCCCAGGCAACACCCTGGTAAATCTCCTCTGCACTCTCTCTAGTGCAATCACATCCATCCTATAATGCGGATTCCAGAACTGCACACAATACTCTAGTTGTGGCCTAATCAGCGTTTTATACAGTCCCAGCATAACCTCCCTGCTCTTATATTCAATGCCTCGGCTAATAAAGGCAAGTATCCCATATGCCTTCTTAACCACCTTATCTACCTGTCCCGCTATATTAAGGGGCGGTGGACGTGCACACCAAGGTCCCTCTGACCCTCCGTACTTCCCAGGGTCCTACCATTCATCATGTATTCCCATGCCTTGTTTGTCCTGCCCAAGCGTATCACCTCACACTTATCCGGATTAAATTCCATTTGCCACTGATCAGCCCATCTGACCAGCCTGTCTATATCCTCCTGTAATCTAAGGCTATCCTCCTCACTATTGATCACCCCACCAATTTTCGTGTCATCCACGAACTTACTGATCAACTCTCCTACATTCAAATCTAAATCATTTATATATACCGCAAACAGCAAGGGACCCAACACAGATTCCTGTGGAACCCCACTGGACACAGGCAGCAAGTCACAAAAACACCCCTCGACCGTCACCCTCTGCTTCCTGCCGCTCAGCCAATTCTGGATCCAATTTGCCAAATTGCCTTGAATCCCACGGGCTCTCACCTTCATCATCAGTCACCCATGTGGGACCTTATCAAAAGCCTTGCTGAAGTCAAAGTAGACCACGTCAAATGCATTGCCCTCATCTACACACCTGGTCACCTCTTCGAAAAATTCAATCAAATTGGTCAGACATGACTTCCCCTTAACAAAACCATGTTGACTCTCCTTGATTAATCCCTGCCTCTCCAAGTATAAATTAATTCTGTCCCTCAGAATTACTTCCAGTAGTTTCCCCATCACTGAGGTTAGACTGACAGGCCTGTATTTCCCTGGTTTATCCCTTTCTCCCTTCTTGAATAATGGTGCCACATTGGCTGTCCTGCGTTCCTCTGGCTCCTCTCCTGTGGCCAGAGGGGTATTGAAAATTATTGCCAGCGCCCGTTTTCTCCTTCCTTGCCTCACTCAACAGCCTGGGATACATTTCATCCGGGCCTGGAGGTTTATCTATTTTTAAGCCTGCCAGACCACTTAGAAACTCCTCCCTTTCTATACTAATTTCTTTAATTATATCACAGTCCTTCTGCCTGTTTCCACAACCACGTCATCCCTCTCACTTGTGAACACTGACACAAAGTATTACTTTAGAACCCTACCTACGTCTTCCAGCTCCACAAACAAATTATCACTATGGTCCTTAATGGGGCCTACTCTTTCCCTAGTTATCCTCTTACTCTTAATGTACTTGTAAATTAACTTTGGATTTTCCTTTATTTTACCTGCCAATGTTTTACCACGCCCCCTTTTTGCTTTCCTAATTTCCTTTTTAAGTTCCCCCTACACATTCTATTCTTCTCTAGGGCTTCCGCTGTTTTGAGCCCTCGGTATCTGCCATAAGCCTCCCTTTTTCCCTTTAGCCAATCCTGTATATCCTTCGACATCCAGGGTTCCCTGGATTTGTTGGTCCCACCCTTTGTCTTTACTGGAATATGTTGGCCCTGTACTCTCCCTATTTCCATCTTGAATGAGTCCCACTACTCTGACACAGATTTACCTAAAAGAAGCTGCTCCCAGTCCACTCTGGCCAAATCATATCTGATGTTAATAAAATCGGCTTTCCCCCAATTTAGAACTCTGATTTCTAGCCCATCCTTGTCCTTTTCCATAACAACCTTGAATCTAACGGAGTTATGATCACTATCTACAAAATGCTCCCTCATTGATACCTCTACCACTTGGCCGGCTTCATTCCCTAAAATTAAGTCCAGGACCGCCCCTTCTCTTATAAGGCCTTCAACGTACTGGCTTAAAAAGCTCTCGTGAATGCATTTTAAGAATTCCACTCCCTCTAAACCTATCACACTATGGCTAACCCAGTTAATGTTGGGGAAGTTGAAATCCCCCGCTATTACTACCCTATTATTTTTACACTTCTCTGAAATTTGCCTACATATCTGCTCTTCTATTTCTCTGACTGTTTGGGGGCCTATAGTGCACTCCCAGCAATGTGATTGCTCCTTTTCTGTTTTTAAGTTCTACCCATATGGCTTCATTTGAGGAGCCTTCTAAAATGTCATCCCTCCTTATTGCTGTAATTGATTCCTTAATCAATATTGCAAAACCCCCTCCTCTTTTACCTCCTTCCCTGTCGCACCTGAAGGCCCTATATTCTGGAATATTGAGCTGCCAATCCTGCTCCTCTCTCAACAATGTTTCTATGACAGCAATTACACCATACTTCCATGTGTTAATTTGTGCCCTCAACTCATCTGCCTTATTCGTCAGACTCCTTGCATTAAAATAAATACCATCCAACCTTGTCAATCTCCCTTGTGTCTTATCTGGCCTATAATTTCTATGCCTTCCAGACTCACTTGCTTTCTCTTCTAATTTTGGCTGAGCATCTCCGCCTGCTGAACCTCCTCTTAGGATCCCACCCCACTGCCAAGTTAGTTTAAAGCCTCCCCCAACAGCACTAGCAAACCTCCCCGCAAGGATGTTGGTCCCATTCCAGTTCAGGTGCAACCTGTCCGCCTTGTACAGGTCCTACCGCCCCTAATGTCGATCCCAATGTCCCAGAAATCTAAAGCCCTCCCTCCTGCACCATCTCTCCAGCCACACATTCATATGGACTAACCTATTTCTATATTCACTAGCGCATGTGATTACTACCTTTGAGGTCCTGTTTTTTAATCTGCTTTCTAGCTTAGCTTTCTAAATTCTGCTTGCAGGAAAGAATGAAGCACATTATTGCAGATCTGGAGTCACACATAGGCCAGACCAGGTAAGGGTGGCAGATTTCCTTTCCTAAAGGACACTAATGAACCAGATGTGTTTTTACAACAAATCGGCAAGGATTCCAGATTTTTATTGAATTAAAATTTCACCATCTGCAGTGGTGGGATTCAAACCTGGGTTCCCAGAGCATTACCCTGGGTCTCAAATACTAGTCCAGTGAGAATGCCACTATGCCACCGCCTACCCTAAATTTTTTTGCTTTTCAAATTGTAGTGAGGTTAATTGTGGAGTTCCACAGATGTTGGCATTAAGACCCCTACTCTTTTTGATCTAAATTAATGACCTAGACCTTGTTGTACATGACAATTTCAATATGTGCATGCTGCAAAATTTGGAAATAGTGAACTGTGAGAAGGGTAGTGTTAAGTTTTGAAAGGACATAGGAGGTTGGTGGAATGTGCGGACATGTGGTAGATGAAATTTAATGAAGAAAAGTATGAACAATTCATTTTGCTCAGAAGAGCGTGAAGAGACAATGTAAAATAAAGGGTGCGATTCTCACAAGGATACAGGGGCAGAGGGCCTTGATGTGTGTGTGCGCGCGCATAAATCATCAAAGGTGGCGGACAGGTTGTGAAAAAGTGCACAAAGCACACAGGATCCTGCACTTCATATAAATAGGGGCACAGAGTATAAAAACAAATAGGTTATGATAAACCTGTATAAAACACTGGCTCTAGAACAAAGAGAGTATTGCACTCAGTTCCAAGCACCACACTTTAGGAAGAATGTGGTGGCAAAAGAGAGTGCAGAAAAGATTCACAAGAAAGTTTCCAGGGATAAGGAAACTCAGTTAAGTAAAAGAACTGGAAAAGTTGTGGCTGTTTCCACTGGAGAAGAGACGGTTGAGAGGAGACTTGATGGAGGTATTCAAAATCATGAGGGAACTGGACAGAGCAGATGGAGAGAAGGATCGCGAACCAGAGGGCACAGATTTAAGGTAATTGGCAAAAGCAGCAATCACGACATGATTAGGATCTAGAATATACTGGCAGAGAGGGTGAAGACAGATTTCGTCATGGCATTCAAAAAGGAATTGGATTATTTGAAAAGGAAAAAAATTGCATGGCTATAGGGAAAAAGTAGGGAGTAGCACTCGGGAAATTGCTCTTGCAGCGAGCTAGGGCGAACACAATGCTGTAACCACTGATTCTGTTTTTGCTTTGATTGTTCTTAATACAATGTAATCAAGTATGGGGACAGGAATATGTAACACTGGCTTAGAGTTTCCAGCAACACAGAGTGAAATGCAAAGCAATCAACCATGATGACCTTCTTGGTTAAATAGCATGTCAACGTTCACTGCTTAGGCTTTGCTGAGATATCAGAGAGCTATGCAGCGGTTTGTGCTCCAGTGTCAGCACCTTCATTAAATGAGGATGAAAGAAATGCCAACTTAGTCATATAATTTACTTTGAAGTTATAACAAGATGAACTCAATGGATAGATTTTATGCTTTATCCAATTAGTTATTTGCAGCCAACAAATTATGCTTCGTTTTCAGTTTTCAGAATACTCTTCCCCCCACCTCCAGCCCCCATTCAGCACAAATTAAATGAGATACAACAATTCATCTACATAGAATCCAAGAGACTGTAACTAGTACTGCATTAATAACACCACATTTTCCTCCCAGCTTATTACCCTTCGAAACACAATCAAAAAAATTCTCCCAACCGCACTCACCAGTTACAGGCTGCACCAAATTGTTTTATAGCACACTCGTTGCTCAGAATCTAAAATTAATACCTAAATACTCAAACTACTGAACACAATAATTCAAATACTACATCAAGCATTTTTTTCTCAAAAGGCCAAGAGAATGGAAGCTGTTTTTTTCTTGGTATCAGAAATGTTGATCAAAAACATCCAGCAGAGACACAAACAAAAATTAATAAATGTTCAGTGTCAATTTACAACATATCTCACAACTGTGCTTATGAAATCTAATGAAAGCTACAGGCTTATAAAACAGTCCTTAAACAATTCCTATTAACCTGAGCATTAATGAGAGAAAATAAAAACCACCAGGGTAATCATTCCATTTCTACTCTTTCATTAAAAGAAAATCAAATTGTACTAACTAGCCTTTGGTAATTCAAGCTAGCAACGTGAATAAAAATGTTTAAATACATCATGTAACATAAAATGAAAGCTGAAAAATATGAACTTTTTATATGTTGAACTACCTTTTATGGCTAATGCTTTTTACATTAACAATTTTAGAGCAGTCATTCTGAATAAACTTTGTGAAAAATTCTTAACCTAGAGTGTACACTCTTCCACATACATCCAGTCAACCCTATTTGAATGTATGGGGCAAAAAAAATGGCAAAGGGAGAGAGAAAAATATGGGAAAGAGAAAACAGACTTAGGTTTACAGTGTTTTATCTGGCATCCATTTTAACAGGGCATCATGTAAACTTCCTGCTCTTTTTCAAATAGTGCTGTGGAATCTTTAAACACTCTCTTGAACTGCCTGAGCAGGTAAATAGAGCATCAGCCCAATGTCTCATCCAAAGAACAGCACCTCCAAAACAATACTGTCTGTAATGAAGGAAGTGTCAGCCTAATTCTGACAAGGACTAGAACCCATCATCTTTTCACCGCTACAAACTGAGCGAAGTTAAAACGATAAAAAGGTTAATTATATAAAACGGAAAACATAATTATATAGCATAAGGTAAACTTAGACTATTTGAAAGTAAACTAAGAAAGCAGACAGATAAACATAGGTGGAAGTTAGCAAACAGCTCATCAGTAAAAGGCAAAGCGATGAATATCTGAAACAAATATGCAATGAAATCAAGTACTTAGAGAGGCAAAACAACCTTCTGGATCAGGCATAGCAGCCCCAGCTGAATCAACATAACCATATCAAGTTTTTCCCATTTCAGGGCATCTTCCACTTACAAAATACAAATTAAAAATATTCCTCCCACCATTTGAGGGTGCCCTCCTTTGGTCAAGACTCCTCAAACTGAAGAAAATAACAAAAACTGTGACTTTCCATTACCAATAACTTCATAAATACTTCTATTAAAACTATTAGCATGGTACTGAATTAAGTACATTACAGGATAGCCTACAGTCTAGCTGTCATCAAAATGCCCTGGGAAGTTTCAAAAGTCAAATGCATAACAAAGCAAAGAATTTGCCCTGACAATTTTGGCAACTTTTTAAAAATTCATTCACTGGACATGGCTTCATTGACTGGGCTAGCATTTATTGCCTATTCCTGGTTGCCCTTGAGCAGGTGGTGGTGAGCTACCTTCTTGAACCGCTGCAGTCCATGTGGTGTAGGTACACCCACAGTGCTGTTAGAAAGGGAGTTCCAGGATTTTGACCCAGGGATAATGAAGGAACAGCGATATATTTCCCAGTCAGGATGGTAAGTGACTTGGAGGGGAACATCCAAGTGGTGGTGTTCCCATCTGTCTGCTGCCCTTGTCCTTCTAGACGGTTGTGGTCGTGGGTTTGGGAGGTGCTGTCAAAGGAGCCCTGGTGAATTCCTGTAGTGCATCTTGTAGATGGTACACACTTGGCTCGGTGAGTAGCTCTCTCACCCAAGTCAGTAACTTGTAGGTTTGAGCCCCACAACAGAACTTGAGCTCAGCATCTAGGTTAATACTTCACTGAAGGACTGAGGGAGTGTTACATTATCAGAGATATTGTCCTTCAGATCAGATTTCCCAGCTGCCTGTTCCAGCCATTTAGCTGCATGTTAAAGATCCCATGGCACTATTTGAAAAGAGGAGAGTTCTCCTCGTCTTGCCTACATTCCCTCTCATCTATTTCTGATGGAATTAGTTGAGTTACTTATGAAAGCCAGTTGTTTCCAGGATCTTCCAGAAACTGACATTGGGCTAGATTTTATGGCCGCAAATGCCAACCCCCACCTACTCCTGCACTGTTGTAAAATAGGGTGCGATGACATTGGGTAATACGATGCCAGCTAGTCTCCAAAATTACAGAAGGCGAGCGGAAATCAGAAGCCCACCTGCCATTTTGAAATGGCTAACTAACAAGCCATTGAGCTTATTAATCATCTAATCAACTGCAACTTTTCATTGCCAGCTGCATTTTTCAGGCGTCAGAACGTTTTACAACAGAAATGAAAAGGTGGCACAAGGGTGGAAGGAAAAGGCCTGCCATCGAGACCATGGCCAACTATAGCAGCAGATCCTTGCTGAAAATGTTAGCATCTGTACATTTTTTTTTTAAACCTTTTGGAGCCTGCCATAATAACGAGATTGAAAGAGGAGGCATTTAAATTTGTAACTGTTCCCGTTAACAGTATAACTTTGTCTGCCACATGACATCCCAGCCGAGGCTCCCGACTGGGGTGCTCCATGCCCATCACACTGCTAACCTTTCCACTCGACGGCCACTAATGGCTATCCGATGCTAGAATTGACGAGTTGAAGCAGCAGGGGCAGGGACCTGGGGTGGGAGCAAGCAGAGCACTCACTTTCTGTTCTTCTTCCCTCACCCTGCCATAAACCTAAAATCCAGGCCATTGTTTTTTGCCTAATGAAGTCCATGTCATAATTTGTTTAAAAAGAACTACACATATTTATTTCTTAAACAGTCCATTTTCCTTTTACTGAACCAAAGCCACAAATAACTACAGGTTATGCAAAGGTAAATTATTGCTGAAAAAAAAGAGATGTCTAAGCTTTTCGTTTTGCACTCATCAGGACACTCGCAAGAATACCAATATAAGGGGAAGGCAACAATTTATGCTGTATGCGAAGAGAGTGCTGATTGGTTGGCAAGTGGTGTTGCCATGGAGAATGTACTACTGATGGTGAATGACAGTTAACTGCTAAGCATTGTTTGAAATTTAAACCAGGCAGCTTGACCAATGAGTCAGCAAATGGCTGTCGCTTATTTTGTTTAGCTAAAAAAGGCACAATGTATGTACATGATACGTTTTGCTATATTTAAATCCGCAGCTGCATGCAACAATTTCCTTAAATGTTTTGATGGACTCCATCTGCATTCAAATTCACCTATGGAATGGAGCAGTCAAATGAACTCCCCTTCCTGACGTACTAGCTGAGAAATCTGCCAGGGGATTCTCTACGAAAGTCTACCTTCACTGGTCAATATAAGAGTTGGGATTCTTAAAGTTCCACGCACTATAAGATTGGTCTTATCGGTAAACTTGTCAGTAGGGTCTGAACCATTTGCTCACATGGCTACTGTGATCAGATTATTTCGCACTGTATATCACGCAAGCTCACGACCGGTCCCAAGACCAACACTTTCAGCTCTGAAAAATGCCCAGTCCACCTCAGATTACCCTGGAAGGGCAAGGTATCTCAAAAATTTGAGCAACAGGTGAAGCTAGCTGTTTCATGCTGCTACTATGCAGTAGCAACACGAGTGGTATTCGCCACTAACAGGTTGCTGCTGTCAAGCCAAAAAGACTTTCTGCCTATCACACAAATGAATAATGTGGTAGATGAATTTAGTGCCAGCGAGATGCTAGGTATGGAGGCCATATGTCACGAAGACTGGTGAATTGTATCAAACAGCATGTCCCAGCCACTGTTTGTAACAGGCAGGGTACAGACCGTACCCAATCAATTTTGCAAGCCTGTGCTTGCAAAACTCAAAGTCTAGCATTAAATGTGATTCCATGATTGGACAACATATGCTGAATGATCCTCAATGTGCTAAGAATTACGCTGACAACCAATTTAAGAATGGTCAGTCAGGCTTGCAATCTGGCACCTTTGCGTGTACTGGAAGCTACACATTTTAATACACAGGGCCCTGTTCTTTGCAGACAAGACAAGAACGAACATGTACATACATTGCACCTGTTTCAGCTAAATAAAATAAGTGACAGCCACTTACTGACTTATCACTCAGGGCAAAGTCCTGACCAATCAGGGTCAAGCTGATTTTAAATTTCAAACAATGCTTGGCCGTTAACTGTCAGTCACCATCAGTAGTGCATTCTCCATGGCAACGCCCCTTGACAACCAATCAGCACTCTCTTCACATACAGTATAAATCGTTGTCTTCCCCTCATATTGGCATTCTTGCAAGTGTCCTGATGAGTGCAAGACGAAAAGCTTAGACATCTCTTTTTTCAGCAATATCCAAGTTCTGTACTACCAAACGACTAAAGGTGAATTACTGGAATTGAACTGGAAACAAATCTTCCTCGATTAGATACCTGGAATTGTTCTTTCTCAAAGGAAGTCAGCAGTTCTCTGGCTTTGTCTGAGGAAAAAAAGTGGGGAAAATATTAGATATTGAAGATTGATCTTGGTCATCAAACTGCAGCTTTGAGAGAGTGTTTCATATTGGCATTATAGTTTGAAACTATCAAACATTTTATTACTGTACACGGGTTCAAGTTCAGTGATCAAATTCAAAACCTGCTATATTACTATCTTTCCCCATGGATAAAGATACCATCCAGTGTGGTACTATGCAGTTCTTAACCAAAAATCCACAGCTTTGCTTCCTAGACTTGGTCTATTTTAGTTACAACAGTAACTGACATCAATGCTCTGAAATTTGATGAGGGGGCAAGAATAAGCATTCTTCTGATTTCTACTCGAAGACCCAGGTCAAAAAAGGAGATCTGTACATCTAAAAATCAGATGAGAGCAAAGTCAGGTTCAGGAGTAACTTCCGCCCATACCACAGATGAGTAACTTGCACAAGTTTGTAGTCTAGCTTAGGGCAAACTTATTGGATGGAGAGCCACATCTGGGTACGGAATTGTACAGGGTGGGTGGGGAGAAGAGGGGCAGCCATATACACTCAGGAAACAAACAATTATAATAAAGATAAATTTTGGTAAAAATAAACATGAAACTATACAATTATATAACAATTCATTACATACAATAACAAAACCAAAAGCATCATCTTGGCTTAATATGAATAATGCAGTTGGCCGCTCCTCTTTACAATGGCATCATAGTACACAGTCATTTTTTTTTCTCTTTCCACAGATGCTGTCTGGCCTGCTGAGTGCTTCCAGCATTTTCTGTTATTTATTTCAGTTTCCAGCATCCACAGTATTTTGCTTTGGTCCTGCCAAAATAATTGCTGCTTTACTGTGATCTGCAATATGGTTTTGCAAGAACAACCAAGGGCAAAACAGTAAAGCAAAAGAAAACATGGAGAGACCAAAATGTATCTCAGAGACCGTTACCACATTTTGTGGTCAGTGCAGTGATCAGTATCCTTTCTCTACCTCTTATTCCTGGAACTGGGATTTAATAACCTCATGACACAATTAAAAAAGGTGCTCTTATACTCCGTTCCACACCTGTTAAGGAACATGATCTTAATTTTTAATTTTCTCAAAACACTAACTTAAAACCACACACTCTTCGCTTTCTATTACATTTCACATTGCATTCAACATTCTTCTTCTAAAAATCTAAACCTTAAAAGGAACAAAAGATGCTCTTTAAACTAATTTTCAGAAGTGCATAAGCAGCTAATCACTGAGATCTCAAAATGTTAAACCGAGGTTGCTTGCAGAGACCTTCAGACATACATATCTTGGAACTTGCTACAGGTAACAATATTTAGGCTTTGATATTTCAATCCTTTATCCACCAGAATTACAGATCAAATTTTTGTTGGGTCTACAAATCTGCAAGCCTTTTTTTGCCAATTTCCTTAAATCGGTGTCCTCTGATTACAGAGCTTTCTGCTACCAGGAACAGTTTCTCGTTATTTACCTAATCAATACCCTTCATGATTTTGAACACCTCTATTAAAGCTACCCTTAACTATCCCTTCGAATGAGAACACCGCCAGGTTTTCTTATCTCCCAACTTAACTGAAGTTCCTGCTAATGTAACCCCCCTGTTTAAGAAGGGAGTGAGGCAAAAGACGGGAAATTACAGGCCAATTCGACTGACCTCGGTCGTTGGTAAGACTTTAGAGTCCATTATTAAGGGTGAGATTTCAGAATACTTGGAAGTGCATGGTAAAATCAGCATGGTTTCATCAAGGGGAGGTCATGCCTGACAAATCTGTTAGAATTCTTTGGGGAGGTAACGAGTAGGTTAGACAAAGGAGAGCCAATGGATGTTATTTACTTGGACTTCCAGAAGGCCTTTGACAAGGTGCCGCACAGGAGGCTGCTCAGTAAGATAAGAGCCCATGATGTTAGAGGCAAGGTACTAGCATGGATAGAAGATTGGCTGTCTGGCAGGAGGCAGAGAGTGGGGATAAGGGGGTCCTTCTCAGGATGGCGGCCGGTGACTAGTGGAGTTCCGCAGGGGTCAGTGTTGGGACCACAACTTTTCACTTTATACATTAATGATCTAGATGAAGGAACTGAGGGCATCCTGGCTAAGTTTGCAGATGATACAAAGATAGGTGGAGGGACAGGTAGTATTGAGGAGGCGGGGAGGCTGCAGAAGGATTTGGACAGATTAGGAGAATGGGCAAAGAAGTGGCGGATGGAATACAACGTGGGGAAGTGTGAGGTCATGCACTTTGGTAGGAAGAATAGAGGCATAGACTATTTTCTAAATGGGGAGAGAATTCAGAAATCTGGAGTGCAAAGGGACTTGGGAGTCCTAGTCCAGGATTCTCTTAAGGTTAACTTGCAGATTGAGTCGGTAGTTAGGAAGGTAAATGCAATGTTGGCATTTATTTCGAGAGGACTAGAAAATAAAAGTAGGGATGTGCTGCTGAGGCTTTATAAGGCTCTGGTCAGACCACATTTAGAATATTGTGAGCAATTTTGGGCCCTGTATCTCAGGAAGGATGTGCTGGCCCTGGAGAGGGTCCAGAGGAGGTTCACGAGAACGATCCCAGGAATGAAAGGCTTAACATATGAGGAACCTTTGAGGATTCTGGGTCTATACTGGATGGAGTTTAGAAGAATGAGGGGGGATCTGATTGAAACTTACAGAATACTGAAAGGCCTGGATAGAGTGGACATGGGGAAGATGTTTCCATTAGTAGGAGAGACTAGGACCTGAGGGCACAGCCTCAGAGTAAAGGGAAGACCTTTTAGAACAGAGATGAGGAGAAACTTCTTTAGCAAGAGAGTGGTGAATCTATGGAATTCATTGCCACAGAAGGCTGTGGAGGCCAGGTCATTGAGTGTATTTAAGACCGAGATAGATAGGTTCTTGATTGGTAAGGGGATCAAAGGTCACGGGGAGCAGGTGGGAGAATGGGGTTGAGAAACTTATCAGCCATGATTGGATGGCGGAGCAGACTCGATGGGCCGAATGGCCTAATTTCTGCTCCTATGTCTTATGGTCTTATGATCCTAGGAGCCACGATGAATGTGCTTATAGGAGTTTATAATGTAAAACATTGACGGGACATAAACAGCAACGCAAGATTTTTTAATAGATTATAGATATATAATCATTCTAGTAGGTAAAGGCACCCTTCAGTCTATTACTATGAGAGGTCCAAGTCCTTCACTGTCAGCAGCCATGGCACCAGACCTCATGAAGAATCAGCACCTTAACGAGGGAATGAAAAAAAAAATGGAAACAAAACTTAAGTTGACTTGACTTTACATAAAAAGTATTTTGTCACAGCTCACTGGGGATAGTGCACTTAATATCAAGCCCCACTGTTCCCCAAGTTGTGACAAATGGGGTAAGTTTGACCAAACCACCAGATTGCCCCAATTCTGCCTAACTGTTTAATTTAGGTTAGCAGAATACAAGCACTAGGTTTGTAAACTTAATAAGTAAATAACTTTATTGAACAAATTGTCTTTAACCAGTGGCAAAAGAAATATGAACTGCCAATTTCTAACTCTATAACTTAAATTCTATCCATTCTTTAAACCCCTATACACAAACACACAGAAGACAAAACATGGATTTTAAGGGTGAGATAAAACAGTTCAATAGCACCAATCCGGAGTACAGGGTTAGATGGGTTGATTTTGATTGATGTCTACCAAATTCCTTGCAGTTTGTTGTTGATGACACGAGGTGGTCTCCCAGCACTTTCAGTTTGTGGCTCACTGGTTGAAAAGCTTGCTTTTCAATACTGGTGATTTTTCCCCTTTGTCTCTTGACAGGGGTTTTCATGGAAAGCAGGTTACAGGGATGTGAGGGATAGCCAGCTAGCTACTATGGCAGAATTACTAGAATCTTAAAACACAGGAGAGAGGTTTTAGGTCTCCCCCTCTTTGCAGGCTAGGAGCTGTACTGCCTGCGCTGTTACCACACAAAACCCTGGTCACCTGGTCAGGAGCCAATTAAAATGCTGTCATCAGGCAGTTTCCCTTAGTCCAGGGCACCTTTCCGGCACCATCTGTTCTTTAATGGCACACACTGTTCCAGGATATCAACATTGTAGATACTAATCATCCTATTCCTGTGAAAAGGTCTTTCAACTGCAGCCATGGTAGTTTTTAAAGCCACAGTCCAAGAAAATTAAAAATAGGTTCTTCACAATTTAAACCCAAGTGAAAAATAACTTGAAGCTTTGAAATTATAGTTTAAATACTCGCAAAAGCAGAAGGTAAATCAAAATTGCAGTAATCCAGTACTGCTTTCTCAATGTGTTCACTCCCTTAAACATGGCAGCTGCACTTCCCAAAAAAAAAAGCTCCTTTCCAGCCTCAGATATTTGGCCAACTCCAATTTACCTGGTACTTCTCTTGGGTCTTTAAGTACTTCCCCTGAAACTCTCCAGCTCTGCAGTTTGTCTTCAGATCCTGACACCAATCAGCCAGGCACCAGGGGCAGTTACACATGTGCACTCCGAGTTTGCTGGCACTGTAGCCATGGGCCAGATTAGAAGGTCCCCTTGGCCGAATGTGGCCTGCAGTTGCCCATGTTTGGCACAGCCTTATAAGCAGAATGGTCTTTTAGCAAAGTATTGGAAAATTTCAGATGTGGAACCTTACTTAACAGCCCTGTTCAGGAAGAATAAAAAAATTTGGGAAAAAGAAACAATGTGGCCTATCAGGTAACTGTTCTAATACTTTTAGTGACCAGATTCTGTTGTAAAAGGTTCTGAATTTTAATGAAAATGTGTGTTCTAAATATATGGGAGTCTTCCAAGGGTCAGTATATTTGCCTAGTTCACTTCAACCCATACGCTGCTACTTTGATTTTTTTTTAAACTTAATTTTTTAATCTTTTTTTCTTCGTAAAAGCTGGAAAATGTGTAAAAAGTGAGCATTTCCTACTGTGGCCCAGTTCTTCAGGCACCTTACCTGAGTGGCCACTGATCATGTGTTAGTTTAAAAAGGCTGTTTGTTTGCAGAGGGCATCACAGTGAAGGCTCTCCTATTCTTGCTTAATAACCATACACAAAACACTTGCAACTTGCCATCACTGCCCAATGAAGGGAAACTACCTGCTTCACTTTCTCCTTAGTCTGAGTGCAGAAGCCAACTGTAGCTTCCCAACAGTCGCCCACGCCAACATCCAGGTATTGAATCCCAGACCATTTTAGTTTCTGTGACCCAACTACTCTCATGCGTAAAACTACCAAGGCACCGGAGACTCCTTTATGCTTCTAGTACCACTTCAAAAATACACTGAACCACAACACCGTAAAACAATAATGTACAACATATGTCTGCACTGTCAGCATATTCTTAGCTTGAGTAATTAAATTCAAAATTAGAGCACATTTGTCCAGTTGTCGTACAGTATTTTAGATAGCCGTTAAGTACTATCTGCATTTTTTAAGCTAGCTTTCAAAGCTTCTATGCCAGAATAGTCAGACCTATTTTTTGCTTACACGTGCCTCAGAGTTTTCACTACATAATTCATTTGACTTCAAATTGTGTAAAGTATTTAAAGGACTTCCCTCAAAGGCCCAATGAGTAAAGGAATCGGTAGATCCAACATTAAGCTGCACATACCAGGTGCCCCAAATTTAATTCCCATGTTCATTCATTGTAGCCAGGGTGTTAAGAGTAGCCTCAGTACCGGAGGCAAGGAAAAGATGAAAAAAAAACAACCATAAACTCTGCTCCAAACTGCTACTGGCAGGAGCATATATGGACATGTAGACCTAATTCTATCCTAATCTAATATGCTGTTCCCCATGAGGATGCATAGCTCATCAAGGCACGCATATGAATAAAATTACTTTGGAAAGGTCTTGGGAGGGTTTCCAGGCCACAGCAAAACATAACTGGAGAAAAAAATTCCAGTTCAAAATTAGGGTGATCAGAGATACTGACTTCCAGAGAGCCAGTGAGGTTGCTATGTGAAGTCTAAAATCATACTGCCTTACTATGAATCAATTAGTAAGTAGGGCAAGCAGTTAGGCACGGCACAATAAAGCCTGCAGATTTCCACACTTGCAACAAATTGTTATTTGGGAATCACCTTTTCTTTTACATGAAAACTTGAGGGAATAAAAATGTAGTTTCTGAACAAATCTAAGCAATAACAAATTATTTGCCACAGCACATAATGGGTTAATAACTGAAACACTCATTTTTAAATCTTTCATGTACCAACCGTATAACTCCTTCTGTTTCAGTTCCTCCTGTAATTTCACTTCATCATCAGCTTCCTCCTCTTCCTGAGAATCCATGATCCAATTATCCACATGGTTATTTCCCAACTGTCGGTTCCAGTACTGCTGACGTAACCATTCCAAAACAAACTCACAACCTTAGAAAGAAACAAATTCACTGCTAAATTCACTGTGCTTGCATAACCACTATAGATGGAACAATGTAAAATTACAACACAAAAATAATCACATGGAAACTTAAATTTTATTTTAAGTTGCATCAGAAGAGAAGTTTTAAGAATTATTTTAAGTTTTTTAAAAATCTGATTTGTCATACCAACAACAATTTGCATTTATATAGTACATTTAACATAGTAAAACACAAACTGCAATGGCAAGCATATACAGAGATACATGAAACTTCATTAAATCATATCAAGAAAATGTATTCCAGTGTTATTCTTGCAAAAGGATGAAAGTGGTTAGTAATAAAAGTAGTTAAGCGAATTCTCTTGGATCAGAAGCAAATTCTCTTATGAGGTACAGGGTGCACAGGGCAAAATTTCAAAATTTGTGGATGATATGAAACTTAGGAGAATTCGAGTTGAAAGGAGTATAGTGTAGCAATTCAAAAAGACAGACAAGTTGGTGGAATGGGTGAACAAATGGCAGATGAAATTTAATGCAGACAAGTGTGAAATTATTCATTTTGCTAAGAAGAAAACAGAGACACAATATAAAATAAAGGGTACAATTCTCAATGGGCTGCAGGAGCAGAGACCTGGGGGTATATGTGCATACATCATTGAAGATGGCAGGACAGGTTGAGAAAGTGGCCTGCACTTCATAAATAGGGGAATAGAGTACAAGAGCAAGGAAGCTATAAAACGCTGGCTCTGCCTGAACTGGAGTATTGCGTCCAGTTCTGGGCACCACATTTTAGGAAGATGTGAAGGCTTTAGAGAGGGTGCAGAAAAAAGAATGGTTTCAGGGATGAGGAACTTCAGTTACGTAGACAGATTGCAGAAGTTGGGACTATGCTCCTTGAAGAAGGTCGAGAGGAGATTTGATAGAGGTATTCAAAATCGTGAAGGGTCTGGACAGACTAGGTAGGGAGAAACTTTTCCCCATTGGTATAAGGTCCAGGAACCAGAGGACACAGATTTAAGGTAACTGGCAGAAAAAACAATGACATGTTGAGGAAAATCTTTTTCACACAATGAGATGTTAGGATCTAGAATGCACTGCCTCAGAGTGTAGTGGATACAGGTTCAACCGAGGCATTCAAGAGAATTTGATTATCATCTGAAAATAATAAAAGGAAAAATATGCAGGGCTCCAGGGAAAAGGCAGGAGAGTGGCAATAAGTGAATTACTCCTTCAGAAGGCCAAAAAGATTGGAGGCCAAATGGCCACCTCTTGTACTGTACCCATTCTATGATTCCTATACAGGTCTCAAAATTAGTAACTGGTAACTCAAAACACCATACGGCACAAAAAAGCCAAATGGCCACAATTTTAAAGAAAGCATTAACAGCCGAGCAGTGCCCTCTGCTGGAATCTGCTTGCTATTGTTTTCAATTGTCAAATATTTTGAAGATTTTTTTTCAATGAAGGGTCGACACCTGCAAAGTTAATTGCCCAGAACTTCCAATTTTTGAACAGTCGTATCCCAGAGGTACCTCTGCAAGAACCCTTGGAAGTCCTGACGCATAAAAGAAGTGGGAATCGCCTGAGAAGTTTGGTCTTGTGATGGGCAATTCACCTGCTCCCAAAAGACTCTCCCCCCTCCCACCCCACCGACCCCTGCAACCTGATCTGACCTCATCACCATACCCACCCTAGCACCCTCCCACTCTATTCACTCACTTCACTCTCACTCATTCACCAACACACTGAAAAGCTATTTAAAAGTCCAAAAGATTTTCACTGTGTTAGTGAATGAAGACTTACCAAAATGTGGCAGCTAATGTAAAACAGGGGCATGACTTGGCTTCCCCCAATGACCCTGCCCTATGAGGAAGGACTCCCAGAACAGGTACTCTCCACACTTCTGACAAGTTACAGTGTGGTGTGGAAATCTGGACCAGAAATGTGGAGCTCTGGTGCAAGGTGAAAATAAATAAGAGCTGAGTGACAATCCAACTCCAAATCAATTGGAAGTTTCAGCCCATTGTCTTTCTTTCAACAGATACTGTTAAAAAAAATTATGTTCTGCATTAGATATTCTCTCAGATTCAGTATCACCAGTTACTCACATAAGTAAATCTCCCAGACAGAGATCATAACACAACATTTTTGACAAGTAGCAGCTACTGTAACATTGCACATGCTGTAATGTGTGTTCTCCTGTCTTTGAGGAAGGCAGACCAAAAAGCACTCCAGCGAGTTTTATTTTAAATAAGGTACGCGAATGAACAGAGAACAAAGATATAATCTCATTGACACTAGAAGTGCGGACTCATTTTGAAGTTAGCTCTTCCATTTATCTTCTCCACTTTTCTCCTACAAGCTGCTTGAATTGAGACCATCCTGAAGGTGGTGCTTCACCTTCTTTGTTGATGCTCAAAATGCATGGCACTGACCCAGCACTAGGTTGACCATTGCGCTGTATTTCCCAACCCCATGGCGGTAGGCTTGGAGGGGGAGCCATGTCAGGACAGCTCCCTCATGCATTCTCACTATTGGGGAACTTTTCCAGGGGTGGGCTAGGAATTCTATTGGCTGCCTGTTCCACAGAGACGGGCAGCCAGTTACGCTTGTTAATTAGGGGCTATTTTTCAGACTTGTCAGCATCTTCCTGCCAGTGGGACAGCTACCCATCGCATGCAGAAGTTGCAAGCTCAATGGAGTTAGCCTCACTGCAACAGGCTGGGAGGTAATTGGAGCCCACTGACAGGACCGCAGGCATTAAAGGATGCAATGCCAGCCAAAACTGATCCAGCAGAGGGGTTTCCCCTCCATCCCTATGCACCTGCCACCCTGAAGTTTGTTGATTTCAATACTGCTGTGCAATGCAGTGAGGGTACCTCCATGTTGAAACTTGCAGTTTCTGACCTGCCTCAGCAGCGCTCGACATTCCTAGTGGTGATGCTGAGGCTCCTGAGCTGCCAGCCCTCTGACTGGGTGTCAGCATTGCCCTCCTCAATAGGACAGGTTGTGTAGAGGCAGCCAATAAGAAGGCCGTCTCCTGGAAGACTGCAGTGTCAGTCTCACTGCCGGCAAGTACGGGCTTGGGACCCCCATTTGCTCCAAACCTCAGGATCCCGAAGCCCATAGCAAAACCTAACCCATTGCAAAACCTAGCCCATTGTCACAAAGCTACAGAAACGTGCAAAACTAAACAGTCTTGGTGACAGCAGTTTTGAAGTCCCTCTCCCTACCCCACCATCATGCACCCCACCAACCCCCCCCCAGCACTGGAACGATTCTATCACCACGGCATGAAATGTTCAGGTTGCCACACAATGATTCGCTAATTAATATTCAAAAATCACTAACGTTGGAATGAGGACAAGACAACAGGCCTCATTTTAGGAAAGGATATTGTGCGGCCTCATGAGCTAACCCTTCCATGCTGAATCTAATGCTCTAACAGTACCAAATTTAATAATCTACCACATATGATAAAAGGTAAAGACCGAAGCTTTACAGGGGTCAAGAGTGCTACACAATTCTGACGCCTTCTGTTTTTAATTTCAGATTGTCAACATTTGCATTTCTTCTTTCTTTCCAAAATTTTAAACGTATTTGGTTTGTTGCAGACTGCTGCCCAGAGCTAAACTCTCTTGCATCACAAACATAACAATTTCCTTCTCCTTATAAATTTGACCCCTTCCCTATTTTAATAACAAAGGAGCATTTAATAGACCTCAAATGCTATATCCTGGAAAAGAAGCTGATTTTGTTATTGAAGAACTATCGTAATGTTAATCTGCATAGTGTAGGACCCCAAAGTTCAAAAGAGTAACTGAGAAATTGAGATAGCTCAGCAAAGAGTGATTCGGTCACCCCAAACCTTGCTGCTATGCATCCTGATTGCTGAAACACAAGGAAAAACAGTCATTTGATATTGTCAAATGGCCATTCGTCATGTGTAGGCTCATACAATGAGTTTTCCTGGAACGCCAAGTCCAATCCTGTTTCCCGCCTCCAATATATATATACTTTGCAAATGGGAACCAATCATGAGAAGAAATCCTCTCCTGATACAGGATCAATTAAGCTAACTGTTCGTCCTTTAGTAGCTACCTTGACAGAGATCAGTATAGAGAGGAATCAAACCCTAGGAGGTTTCTGATATGTATATCAATATCTTTCCTATCTAAGCCATCAAAGGAGCTCGTGAAAATTCTGTACTTATTTTCTGCTTTAGTGACATGGGCAAATAAAGAAACTATGAGGTAGTAACAAGATGTTTAAAAATTAAGAACCAATAGTATAGAATTAGCTAAGAAAATTTAGTTCGAATACTTGAATTTTTGCACCTGCCTTTTTTTCCCTAGTACCCC
The DNA here is from genome assembly GCF_964194155.1 of Cetorhinus maximus. Classification (NCBI taxonomy): domain Eukaryota; kingdom Metazoa; phylum Chordata; class Chondrichthyes; order Lamniformes; family Cetorhinidae; genus Cetorhinus; species Cetorhinus maximus. Next base: position 109,733,914 of record NC_135886.1, on the reverse strand, counting down.
AAAATAAAATAAATCCTTCATAAAACAAAGTCATATCACCATTAAACTGCTCTACATTTCCCCGGTTTCAGGTTCCCAGGAATTGAATTCATGAGATGCCTTGTTGTGTCAGCTGTCAGGAGGCCTGAATGAATAGGTTCAACTGAGTAGCAGACTACAACTCCCAGTGTGTGCCAAAGTCACTGTGTAAGCACTCTGGCAACATCCAAAATGCAGTTTTCCTTTTAAGTTTGCAACAACAGATTTTAGTGAAGTGTTTGGCACAATTCTTACGTTTGAAATCATGACTGGCATCCCACACATTTTATTACTTACAACATGCAAACCTTAATGCCAACGAAAAATGGACAGCACTAAACCCCAGGCAAGTCTTTGGTGGTACTTATGACTTTTTCCCCTACATAAATACAAAAAAAGAGTAAACAATGAACTTCTGAACATTGTTTGCGGTAACTGGCAGGAAAATTAAAACCACACACAAGACTGAACACCAATTTCTACCCCAAAGACATGCTCACTAAAATGCTTTCGGAGGCCAACAAGTCTCCCAAAAAGGTATTGAGATAGCCTTTCAATCAGCAAAGAAGCCACACATTCAGTACTTGAAGATTTCCAACAACACTTTATATAAAGTGCCAAGTGAACAACAGGTTTTAATGCCAGTACAATACCTTATGCGGAACTGAACTTATAAGACCTAAAAAGTCCCAGGGTTGATTTTTGGTTAGAGCTCATTGAGTGGCTCTCAGGTAGCAAACTAGTATGGACACCACAACTCTCTCAAAGGCCGAAAATAGGGATGGAAGAAGAAAAAAAACAATACATTGTGGTTGGTGCCTGGACTGTAGATTCAGGAACAACTTAAAACAACATTCCCCACATCTACTTAAATACAAGAGAAATTGCTTCAAATTTAACACTGCAGCTATAGTTAAAAAACATATCAAAGCATGCTAAATATATGTCAGGGCCATTCAGTTACGTTTTGAAAACTGAACTTTAGTCTTAAAGCCATGGCAGCGGCTTTCTTTGGCTTGATTTCCATGTTGTGCTGTGCTTAGTCTGTTGATCATAAGAGTTGCAACAGTAGGGTAGAAAAATTGACCTCACTTTCCTGAGTCATGAAGGGCAGCAAAATCAAACAGGATTCTCACTCTTGATTACTACTAGAGGTTTACAAATGCAAACAAGGTTTGCACAGAATAAAATAGGATAAACTGCTTCCAGTGACCTATGGGCCAGTAGCCAGATGTTACATATTTAAAGTCATTGGCAAAAGAACCAGAGGTGACATGAGGAAGAAGATCTTTTATGCACAGAGTCTTGATGATCTGGAACACAGTGCCAGAAAGGGTAGTGGAAGCAGATTCAACGGTAACTTCCAAAAGGGAACTGGATAAATACTTGAATGGGAAAGATTTGCAGGGCTATGGAGAAAGAGAAGTGTGGGACCAGTTGGATAGCTCTTTTAAAGAGCCGGCACAGGCATGATAGATCAAATAGCCATCTTTTATGCTGTCATATTCTGTGATTCTAGGTTTGCATGACTCACACTGCTGACAGCTCCCATTAATATTAAAGACCAGAACTCCAGGCACTGATAGCGGCCAGAATATAACTTCATTGCTTCAGAGAGGTTACATGAGGCAGCAGAAAATACAGATCTACATCCTACTCTCCTCCAATGGGAACCAGTGACAGTGAACAGCAAGGGAAAATATGGATGTTACAGACAAAAAGGTGGCAAGACAAGAGACAAGTTCATCAGTTCCTATTTTAGCAATGCAAAGGATTTTATTACCTTTCCTGCACCATGTTAGTGTGGGGAGTTTCCTATGAGTCAGTTCGTGGCGTAGATTTACTATCCACTCTGGTATATTCATCTAAAAGAAAAAATGGAAATTCCTGTGAGCATCATTTTCACATTAGCCTCCTGATTAGCACTAAATTGGAAACAAATGCCATATGGCACTTCTAACAAATGTTGTGCTCTTGGTCCACATTAGATTCAGACTATCTGAAATTATTTTATTAATCAAACAGAAAATAATTTCATCCCATCAATCAGGGCTGGATTCTAACCCAAGTCTCAGAAAGGAAACACCATCGGCTAATGCATTACACTATCAAGTTCCTCAAAGCCACTTCTCCCACTAGCAGCAAACATAGAAACATGGTGCAGCGGCAGACTTGACCCTTCACTCCCCAAGTCCTTGATTTTAAATGGAAATCTAACATCTTCTAGAGGGGAAAAACAAAATGGGAGTCTCCTGACGTTCATTACTAGATTGGAGAATAGCAGAGGAAGCCTTTAGGAGGAGACCTTTGAGATCTTTTTTCAAAAGATTGCCGAGAGTTTTTTTTTTAAACTTTAAAGTAACTTACCAAGTCCAAAACCAAACATGAAAAGTCACTCTGCTGATGGCCTAATAAGTAGTATTCAGTCATAAAGACCAGGAAGTCCCAAGTTCAACCCATGTTAATGGCAAATGAATGAATTCCAGCCAAGGCAGTAGCTGTGGCACTACAATTATCCTCCCATATCCTTGCACCAGGCAAGCTCAAAAAGGATGTGCAGAAAATGGACAAGAAACTGAAGAGATGGAGATTCAGAGTTATGGCGGAGAGGTTTAACCTGTTGGGCAAAAGGAAGATAATGGGCAGCAGAGACATCTAAGCAGACGGTCTCTACCTTGGAGATGTGGAAATCCATGAGCTTGGATGGGAGGATGAGGAATGGGGGTTTAAGGAGGCACTTGGTAATAGGGAGCAAATTAGCTTTGGGAGAAACCAATAAATGAAACTCAAAATGAACTCTTTTCTTCAAGCATTCACAAGATAGAAAGCACATAGCAGAACAACTGTCAACCACACACACATACATTTCATACATTAAGCCAAAATAATTTATGCGCCACCTAGTCATGGTTAATATCTGGAATAACGTGCAAAATACTTGTGGAATGCTGAGTGGACAAATATTGTAGCCATTACTTTCATCCTTCTGTCAACAGTTTACTAAGATTTACAGATTATAAATCTTCTCATTTTAAACATTGTGAACTATTTGACAATTTTGAACAGTTTCATTCATAGAATTTGGCAAAGGTGTTCATTAAACTAAGCATCCAAATACCAAGAGACTTCCACAGTTCACAGAACAGATTGTGAACACATACATAATGTATCAATGCACACTTTATAAGTAAAATTACATATCCCAATTGCACACATGAAGAAGCAAAGAGGTGGACAGAATAGGGGAAAAGAAATGTAGGCAACAAACAGCAGGCCAACGCTGACAAAGTAAGATGGCCAGGTAGCACTCGGGCAGAGAAGAGGCACACAAGAGTAGAGGGCAACCAACAAATAAGCAAAACATATGTGGGCCAGGGGCCAAATTGCAGGTAGGTGAAGAAATGGAAAAAACCGCAGCACAGCAATACTGCTTTTTTGTTATAGAATTGATTCTCCAGGATTCAACCAATCCATACTGACTACATCAACAGTATCACACATTCATCCCAGAATAATCAGCATTTCATTGAAAGCATTCCTCCTACCATAACTTAACCGCTTGAGTGCAGATATAAGCATTTGTAGACCATTCAATTATGGAAGACATCATAACTGAGCACAAATCTGTTCTCACCACAGGCACACACACACAAGCAGGAACCACAAAAAAAATCAGTTGTGGAAACGGTGGCAGATTTTTGTTTCCATCCTCCTAATCCAGCAATATTGTACCCTAGTTAAATAAATCAAGCCTAGAAGAAACAGCCAAAGCTGTATTACACTTATATTAAATGGTTATGGTGCAATGTTTATGAAATTCAAATGTTTTACTCACCTCATTTGCCAAACGTCTCAGTGGCACAGCGATATTTTTCTGCTTCCTCTCAGTGATCAGATTAACAAACCTAAAAGAAGTTAATAATCCAACATTGTTAACCATTCTAGCCACTAACATTATCTGCATAATTTTATCAATGTTGGATAAACAGTACTGCAAGTATATTAATGCAAACTATCCAACTGTCGTAGAACCCGCTTTTAGTGATTAATGTTTGTAGTAATCATGTGGGTGTCAAAAACCAATTTGATTTGCAGGCTTTACTTTGCTTCAATAGTAATTTTCCCCACTCCCTGTTCATCTGTTCAGTTTTCACTGCACGACTATACAAGCAAGGAAAAATATAAGACACCATGACAGGACTTTTCAGATGATGGGGTTTCCTGCTTTGCTATCCAAAGAGTCAACAGGGAGCGCATCTCCATGAACTGGGCTGCCCAGTAACCAATTAACACTCCACAGAGTGTTAATTCCCAGCTGGGGTGGAAGCCCACCTTAGACAGCAGACGACCAATCCAACTGGCTGGCAGCTCTGCAGTCCCAATAGCGCCAAGTTCAAGTGGTAGCCATTGCTGGGACTACAGCCAGTTCTGACAGTTCTGCCAGACTTCAGCTAAGTCCAGATATTAGCAGGGCCTGCCTGGCAGACCCAGCAAGGGGGGTGGAGAGTGGGGAGCAGGAAAAGCATCTTCTTTAATCCTATGTGGGGGTGCCCACAATGGGCACAGGGGCCTCCCTTCGCCCAATACAAGCTGCATAGTAAAAGCTAAGGGCTACACACCTGACGTGGGCCTCCCCCTGCCACAGGTAATATTGCGGTGGAGGCAGAATGAGGTACTTAATGGTCATCAATTGGCCACTTGAGGACCTCAACTGGCCCAAGGATGAGCAAACTGCCCGACGCCTTCACCACCCCGTAAAATGGGAGATTGGTCAGGGTAGGCGGCAGGCACACAGGCAGGCCATGCGCTGCATTTTACGAAGCTCCTCCCTCCATACCACCTTCACACCAGCAGGCAGAGGACTGTAAAATTTTCCCCATGAGTTTACCTCCTCACAAAAACATTCTATTAATGATACAAGTACTCTAGAGAACTGCAAAGGAATCTGAATTTTCATTGCTTTGTAAATTAAATAAATGATTTTGATTTATCTGCCGTTTAGTCTGGTTCTCTTTTAACTTTACTTCCTAAACTTGATTCATAGTTTGTAGCTTCAAATACATTAATATGGCTGTACTTGTCAGCCAACTGGAGAAAAGCAAAATATTAATTTCCTATATATCTATCAACGATGATCGCAATTTTTGTTAATTCAGGCCATTGTACCTTTTGGATCACTTTGTACCAAAGGTCAAATCTATTCATCTGAAGCATGGTGTGGTTTATGGAATCAGTCATTTCTAATATGCACAAGAAAAGTTATTGGGAATGCTCAAATTGAAAGAGACAGTCTTCTCCTTGAAAAGTACAAAAACTGGTGTTTGGAACTGGCAGGAAAAGGAACCCAAACTGAGTTAGCTGTTCCCGGTCAAGAAAAAGGCTTGTGGGATAGAATCAGTCTGAGTACTCGTGGGCTACTGAAGTAGAAAGGGGAGGAGTCAACCAAGGTTGACTCTCCTAATCGCTGACCAGTGGCTCCTGATGGGAACTGCACGTCAGTTGAGTTTACAGGCTCAGCTTTGATGCCTGTCATGGTAAAATATTTTGCCAGCATTCTCTGTCTAGACCCAGAAAGGAAAGACATTTGGACAAATTACCAAGTGGTTTCAGCGACCAAGGAACTGTACCCCAGCAAGGAAACACCATGTGCAGGAAAGGAAGGAAAAAAACTGACAGGAAAAAGGGCACAAAAACAAAAAGCTAATTTATAAAGGAAGCCTCAATATGCTAAATAGGTTCGCACACAAACATTACCTGACAAGGGCAAGCCCATATGAGAGGACAAGTTCACCAGATGCTGTTTCCCCAGCTTCATCCTGAAGCTTACACTGCGTCAGGGCTTCAGTGCACTCCACAGCAAGTGGAGTACTACTGCCATATCTACAAAACAGAAATAAAACATACAAACACCATCAAGTATCACAGTGTAAAACACCACCAATGAACAACACAAGGCAATGAGCAAAAAGTGGAACAGTGGGGTTAGTTCTGGATTACTCTACCAGAGATCTGATAGACACAATGGGTTGAACGGTCTCCCTCTGCATTGGAAACAGCAGCAGCAGCATTGGCAGACCATTGCTGAGGCCTCTTACACTACCTACACAGCCAAAGAATGCAGGTCCCTTGTGCTGTCCTGACATTTAGTTTTGTTGATCATTTTCAAATTCTGCACCAGCTATATGCCATCTGTCAAAGTAGAAAAGCTGATGTGCATGTCAAAAGTTTTTTCAAACTGAAGGGAGGTATACAATGGTGATTGCCAGAGGTCTCCATTAGGGTCAATGATCTTTCTGAAGCGCAGAGTCAGAAATGGACCATGGAAAGGGTGGAAATCAGGAGTAAAGTTGTTGAAATTTTCCAGCTTGGAGCGAGAGCAGGAAATGGCACTGATACAGTTATTAACATGCCAGAAAAAGAAGAGGGAGGGAGTCTGAGTGGAACTGGAACAAAAAGTGCCACATGTCCAGAAAAAAGTTCAGGTCCCGCTTTTCACTGATGCAGGTTTTAAGCAATTAGACGTCCACAGTGAAGAGGAGATAGGGCCTGGAAACATAAACTGTTGAAGCGAAGGACATGAGAAGAAGTTTAAGAAATCTGACAGAGGTTTTCAAAACCATTAATAGTTTTGATAAATACAATCTACTAATCAGAGGACACAGATTTAAGGTAACTGACAAAAAAGCCAGAGAAGAAATATTTTTTAAAAATATAGCAAGTTGATGTGATCTGAAATTCATCGTCTGAAAGAATGGAAGTAGATTCAATAGTAATATTCAAAAGGAAATTGGATAAATATTTGAATATTAAAAAACAGGGTTATAGGGAAAGAGCAAGATAGGAGGACTAATTAAATAGCCCTGCCAAAGCACTGACACAGGCACAATGTGAAAAAGCCTCCTCCTGTGTTGTGCCACATGAAGTGGAATGCAAAGGTAAACCCCGGCTTTAATTTTCCTATTACAAGATATGGTCTTAAGCTGCTCTCCCCTGTCTCTTCCACCCGCATCCTCAACAAGTGTGGGGAACTCATGGATTTTTTTTTGTCACTAAGATTCAGATCTCCTTTAAGACACTCTTTAAAGCCTACTTCTTTAACCAAGCTTTTGGCCATCTGCTCTAATAACTCTGTAGGTGGAATATTGTCAAATTTTATTTGATAACACTCCTGCCTTGGGATATTTTATGTTGAAGTTGCCATATAAATAGAAGGTTTTGTTGGAAGTGAACAAAGATGTCAAATTAACAGGAGTAGACTACAAAAGGTGCTGATGGCAGCTACAAGCATGAATTGCAGAAAATGGTCAGCACCTTTAAAACAGCATTTTAGGACTCAAGTAATTGCCAGCCTGCATGATGCAAGGTCTTTGGAGTGAGGCTTAAACCTTGAAAAACAGCGAAAGCAGCAGGGTTTCAAAAAGAGGAGCAGAGAGCGAAAGCTCATCATCTTGTGAAACAGCAAGAGCAGTGGGACTTAGCTACAACCAGGTTCCAGTCAGAACCCACGTCCTAAAAGAAAAACCAATGTGTGACAGCAAAGGGAAACAGGTAGGTGACTGGCCGGTGAGCATACATTGGCTTTGCTCATTTATCTTTCAAAACTGGTCATTTATTAGTAATATAAAGGTTTTATTAGTAGTAGCAAAGCTTATCGGGAGTAGTTGGGTTTATTCATAACAAAATAAGGAAAATGATAAAGTAATTAACACATAATAAAGGTAACAGGACAGGTGATATGTTGGGACTGCAAAATGCAGGGTTTTCTGGACACCAGTGAGATCCAGGACAAACACATCTGCAGTAAGTTCCTGCGGCTCAAGGAGCTTCAACTCAGTCATTGAGCTGAGGACACTGCAGTGCATCAGGAAGGAGGGAAAGTTACCTGGACATTATTCCAGGTGGTGATCAGGCCACTTAGGATAGGGTCTTCTGATGTGATCAGCTGTCAGGGACAAGAGGGTGTGACTGCAAGTGAGGAGACCCAGAAGGTAGAAGTGAAGGAGCCTCAGCGCTTGCAACTGTCCAACAGGTTTGAGGTTCTTGCAGCTTGTATGGATGACAGCAAGGACTGCAAGGAAGATGAGCAAACTGACCATGGCAGAGGAAGCCATTCAAGTGGGGGAAAATTAATAGGAATGTTGGTGGTGGTAGGGGACAGTATATTCAGATGGATAGACACAGTTCTCTGCAGCCGAGAACATGAGTCCAGGTGGCTGTGTTGCCTGCCCAGTGCCAGGGTTCGGGACATCTGCTTGGGGTTGGAGGAGAACTTGCAGTGGGAGAGGGAGGATCAAGTAGTCATGGTCCACATGGGTGTCAACGACATAAGTAGGACAAGGAAACAGGTTCTGCTTAGGGATTATGGTCAGCTAGGGGCTAAATTAAAAGCAAAATCTCAAAGGTAATAATCGCTGGGTTATTAACTGAGCAATGAACAAATTGGCATCTGGTAAATATGATTAGAGAGATGAATATGTGGCTCAAAGACTGGCATGGGAAAAATAAGATTCAGTTCAAGTGGCATTGGCACCGGGAGTGGGAAAAATGAGAGCCGTGCCATTGGGACGGTCTTCACCTGAACCATGCTGGTTCCAGTATTCTGGCCAGTCATGTAACTAGTGTAGTAGAGAGGGCTTTAAACAAAACAGTTTGTGCGGGTGGGGGGATGGGAGATCATGTGAGAGGAGATATAGTAAATCAAAGGGAAACGACAAGGTAATAAAGCAGGGTAGTGATTTGGGTAATGATAGCCAGAAAGTGACAGCAAGTGGCAGAGAGTACAAACGTAAGAGTGCACCAGCAGATAAGGCCAGAGATTTCAAAAATGGCAAAAAGACAAATGCTCTGTATCTGAATCTGCACAGCATTTGTAACAAAATGGATCAACTGTTAGCATGGATAGAAATACATAGGCATAACCTGATAGCCATTACAGGGGCATGGTTTTTAATTCATTCATTATTGGGATGTGGGCTTCGTTAGCGAGGCCAGCATTTATTGCCCATCCCTATCTGCCCTTGGGAAGCTGGTGGTGAGCTGACTTCTTGAACCACTGCAGTCCCGGTATAGGTACACCCACAGGGCTGTTAAGGAGGGAGCTCCAGGATTTTGACAAAGTGACAGTAAAGGAACAGCAATTTATTTCCAACTCAGGATAGTGAGTGGCTTAGAGGGGAGCTTCCAGGTGGTGGCGTACCGAGGCATCTGCTGCCTTTGTCGTTCTAGATGGTGGTGGTTGTGGGTTTGGAAGGTGCTGCCGAAGGAGCCTTGGTGAATTTCTGCAGTCCATCTTGTAGATGGTATACACTGCTGCCACTGTGAATCGGTGGTGGAGGGAGTGAATGTTTGTGGATGGGGTGCCAATCAAGAGGGTTGCTTTGTCCTGGACGGCATCAAGCTTCCTGAGTGTTGTTGGAACTGCACTCATCCAGGCAAGTGGAGAGTATTCCATCACACTCCTGACTTGTGCCTTGGTGGACAGGCTTTGGGGAGTCGAGGGGTAAGTTACTCGCCACAGGGTTCCTAGCCTCTGACCTGCTCTTTTAGCCCCAGGACTTGAATGGCTTGTCCAATTCAGATTCCGGTCAATGGTAACCCTCAGGATGTTGATAATGGGGGGTTCAGCGCTTGTAATGCCATTGAACGTCATGGGGCGATGGCTAGATTCTCTCTTGTTGGAGATGGTCATTGCCTGGCACTTGTGTCTTCCGAATGTTACTTGCCACTCGTCAGCCCAAGCCTGGATATTGTCCAGGTCTTGCTGCATTTGGACATGGACTGCTTCAGTATGAGTCGTCGCAAATTGTGCAATCATCAACAAACATCCTCACTTCCCACCTTATGATGGAGGGAAGGTCATTGATGAAGCAGCTGAAGATGGTTGGGCCTAGGACTCTACCCTGAGGAACTCCTGCAGCAATGTCCTGGGACTGAGATGATCGACCTCGAACAACTGCAACATCTTTCTTTGTGCTAGGTACGACTCCAACCAACAGAGACTTATGCCGATTCCCATCGACTCCAGTTTTGCTGGGGCTCCTTGATGCCACACTCTGTCAAATGCTGCCTTGATGTCAAAGACAGTCGCTCACCTCACCTCTGGAGTTCAGCTCTTTTGTCCATGTTTGAACCAAGGCTGTAATGAGGTTAGGAGCTGAGTGACCCTGGCAGAACCCAAACTGAGTGTCAGTAAGCAGGTTATTGCTAAGCAAGTGCTGCTTGATAGCACTGTTGATGACCCCTTCCATTACTTTACTGATCATCGAGATTAGACCACTGGGGCGGTAATTGGCCAGTTTGGAGTTATCCTGCTGTGTGTACAGGACATACCTCGGCAATTTCCCACATTCCTGAGTAGATGCCAGTGTTGTATCTGTACTGGGACAGCTTGGCTAGGGGCACGGCAAGTTCTGGAGCACAAATCTTCAGCACTATTGCTGGAATATTGTCAGGGCCCATAGCCTTTGCACTATCCAGTGCCTTCAGCCGTTTCTTGATATCACGTGGAGTGAATCGAATTGGCTGAAGACTGGCATCTGTAATGCTGGGGACCGGTGGAAGCAAAGATGGATCATCCACTCGGCACTGCTAGTTGAAAATTTTTGCAGATGCTTCAGTTTATCTTTTACACTGATGAGCTGTGGCCCTCCATCGAGGATGTCCAGCGTACTGTTTAATTGTCCACCTCCATTCACGAGTGGATGTGGTAGGATTGCAGAGCTTAGATCTGATCCGTTGGCTGTGGAATCACTTAGCTCTGTCTATCACTTGCTACTTCTGCTGTTTGACACACAAGTAGCCCTGCGTTATACCTTCACTGGGTTGACACCTAATTTTTAGGTATGCCTGGTGCTGCCACCTGGCATGCCCTCCTGCACTCTTCATTGAACCAAGGTTGGTCCCCTGGCCGGGCATAAGATTGTGGTTGAGTACAATTCTGCTACTGCTGCTGATGGCCCACAGTGCCTCATGGATGCCCAGTCTTGAGTTGCTAGATCTGTTCGAAATCTATCCCATTTAGCACAATGGCTGCGCCACACAACACGATGTATCCTCAATGTGAAGACAGGGCTATGCCTCCACAAGGACTGTGCAGTGGTCACTCCTACCGATACAGTCATGGACAGATTCATCTACTGCAGACAGGTTGGTAAGGACGAGCTCAAGTATGTTTTTCCCACTTGTTGGCTCCCTGGCCATCTGCTGCAGACCCAGTATAGCAGCTATGTCCTTTAGGGCTCGTACAGCGGTAGTACTACCAAGTCACTCTTGGTAATGGACATTGCATTCCCCCACCCAGAGTATAGTCTGTAGCCCTGCCACCCCCAGTGGTCAATGTGCGGGAGTACACTGAGGGAGGGCAGGAGGTTTCCATGCCCTCGTTTGACCTTAGTGCCATGAGATTTCATGGGGTCCGGAGTCAATTTATTTAAAGGGATTGCTGTGGGCCTGGAGTCACATGTAGGCCAGACCAGGTAAGGATGGCAGATTTCCCTCCCTAAAGGACATTAGTGAATCAGATTTTTTTTTTACGACAATCACCATCTGCAGTGTTGGGATTCGAACAGAGGTCCCCAGAGCATTACCCAGGATTACCAGTCCAGTGACAATACCACTACACCACCGACTAACCCCTTACACGGTGACCAAAGCTGGGACCTGAATATTGAAGCTTTTTAAAATTCATTTACAGGATGTGGGCTTTGCTGGCTAGGCCAGCACTTATTGCCCATCCCTAATTGCTCGAGGGGGTGGTGAGCTGCCTTCTTGAACCACTGCAGCCCCTATGGTTTAGGTACATCCACAATGCTGTTAGGGAGGGAGTTCCAGGATTTTGACCCAGTGACAGTGAAGAAACGGCAATATATTTCCAAGTCAGGATGGTGAGTGACTTGGAGGGGAACTTCCAGGTGGTGCTCCCATGCATCTGCTGCCTTTGTCTTTCTAGATGGTAGCGATCGTGGGTTTGGAAGGTGCTGCCTAAGGAGCCTTGGTGAGTTTCTGCAGTGCATATTATAGATGGTACACATTGCTGCCACTATTCGTCAGTGGTGGTGTTGGAGGGAGTAATGTTTGTGGATGTGGGTGCCAATCAAGCGGGCTGCTTGTCCTGGATGGTGTTGAGCTTCTTGAATGTTGTGGGAGTTGCACTCATCTCTGCAGGTGGAGAGTACTCCATCACACTCCTGACTTGTGCCTTGTGGATGGGGGACAGGCTTTGTGGAGTCAGGGGGTGAGTTACTCACCGCAGGATTCAAAGCATCTGACCTGCTCTTGTTGTCACAATATTTATATGACTAATCCAATTCAGATTCTGGTCAATAATAACCCCCAAGATGTGGATCGTGGGGGATTCAGTGATGGTAATGCCATTGAATGTCAAGGGGTGATGGTTAGATTCTCTCTTATTGGAGATGGTCATTGCCTGGCACTTGTGTGGCAGAGATGTTACTTTCCACTCGTCAGCCCAACCCTGGGCATTTCCCAGGTCTTGCTGCATTTAGACATGGACTGCTTCAGTATGAGGAGTCGCAAATGGTGCCAAACATTGTTTGCTGATGCTTGCACATCACCACTGACGTCAAAAAGATAGGAAGCTAGGAAAAGGTGGTGAGGTAGCTCTGTTAACTTATCTCGTCATTGGTACAGCAGAGCGGGCTGACCTTAGCTCAAAAAAAAACAAAATATAGCAGAATCAGTTTGGGTAGAGATAGGAAAGGTAAGAGGTCACTTTAGGAGGCCTATACATTCCTTTTTGCTCCCCCAACTTGAATGCCTTCCCATATCACGGTGCCATTATCAGTTTGCTCATCCACCCTGCAGCACCTGCTCTCCAAACAAACCCAGAATCTCAAACTTATTGGACAATTGCAGAGGCTCACGCTCCTGCTCTCTGGGTCCCCTTACCTGCCTCACTCGCAATTACACCCTCCTGTCCGTAACTACTGTAAATCAGAAGACCCTATCTTAAGTGGTGTGACTGCCTCCTGGTTCAAAGCATCCAGGTAACTTTCTCTTCCCTGATGTGTCGCAGAGTCTGCAGCTCAGCTTTGAGCTCAAAGGCTCTGAGCCAAAATTCCTTAAGCTGCAAACGCTTACTGCAGACATTTGCGCCCTGGATCACAACGTTATCCAGGAGCTCGCACAAGCTGCAGCCTTGACACATGATCTGTTTTGCCATCCTTAATGCGTTTTAAATAATAACTTAATTATATTAATTACTTATTAAATGTTGCTTTCTTATATATTTGATTAACTTTACCACCAAATTGTGCACTATTTTAAACCTTAGGAATAGAATAGAATAGAACAGAACTTACCCACTTACCAGATACTCAAACTGCTAGCTCCTTTCCCTGTAGTAGAGCAAGAATCAATTTCTACAGGGTGAGAAAGATAGAAAAAGGAAACGAACAACTCCTTCTCCCCACCTCCCCCTTCACTAAGCTCCCCTCTCACCAAACTCCATGTCTTCACTCAGTTAGTCTGCTGCACTCCATCTGGACAACAGGAGGATGTTTCCAATTGTGAAGCAGACTAGAAAGAGGGGACAGAGTTTAAGAATAAGAGGTTTCCCTTTTAAGATGGGGGTGAGGAGAAATTCTTTATACAAACGTACAAATTGGGAGCAGGAGTAGGCCACTTGGCCCCTCGAGCTTGATCTGACATTCAATAAGATCATGGCTGATCTGAAGGTAACCTCAACCCCACATTCCTGCCTACCACCAATAACCTTTCACACCCTTATCTCAGAGGTTTGTTAATATGTGGAATCCTCTTCCCCAGGGAGCAGTGGAGGCTGGGTCACTGAATTTAGTTAAGGCTGAGTTAGGTAGATTTTGATTGACAAGGGAGTCAAGGGTTATGGGGGCTGGTGGGAAAGTGGAGTTGAGACAACAACCAGATCAGCCAATTAAACGGCAGAACATGATCGAAGGGCTGAACAGCCTACTCCTGTTCCTAGCCCATGATCTTCTGACTTGGAGGCAAAAGTCAGAAGGAAAATCCTGGTTCAATTAGTGCCACTGAGAATAAATGCTCAACATCCAATTCAACCATTAGATCAACAGACAATGTCTGCATCCAATATACCATTTAAAGCACACCACCTTCAACAATATAGTATTCCCTCAGTACTGAGTTGCAGTGGAGTGTTCATTTAGGTTATGACTATCTGAGGTTGGAGTGGTTTGCCTTCCAGATTGAAGGCAGCATAGGTTGAAGAGTTTCCCAGCTGTTCTGTAAATTATCTCCACACCTGTAGCTAATTTTCTGGAGGCGGTGAGGTGCTGTATTGCAATGAGGAAAATGGAGAAGAGAGTTAATGCAATGACGCAGCCTTTTTGATCCCAGTTTTCATGAAGTTTACTATGGTTATGGTTTACTGGGCAGTGATCAGCACACTCCTATGTGCTTTGGAGACATCGATGACCTACAGCAGACAGCTCAAAGCTTGAGGAGCACCCCCAGTGGTACCTTCATAAGATCCTCCAAATCCAGTGGCAAGAAAGATGGTTCAACAACAGCATCCTCTCCCAAGCCAACATACCCAGCATCAAGGTTCTAACTACTCAAAACCAGCTCTGCAGTGCAGGACACGTCCATACTCCTGACACCAGGCTCTCGAAGCAACTGCTCTACTCAGAACTTTGTTGTTGCAGGAGATTCCAAGGAGGACAGCAGAAACGCTTTAGGGATGTCCTCAAAAGCATCCCTGAAGAGGTCAAACATACCCAGTGACTCATCGGAGACCCTGGCTTGTGGTAGAGTCACAGATCACACATTGGACTTATCAGCCATTTCATAATCCTTTGAATCAGAGTGGAAGCATGTCATCCTCAATGAGTACCTGAAATTCCTGTACCTTCTACATCTTCAATTCTAGCTTTAGAGTACATAATCTTGCATAAAATATTTAGCAAAATAGAACTGGAACAGTAGTTCAAATTAAGCAGCTATTAGAAAAGGGAGAGGTTCAAACTCAACTAGCAAAATATATATTTAGCATGGTCAAGAAGCTCCTCTAAACGCAAAGAATAAAGATGTAGAAGAGACTTCCAGGTGGGCTAGTGGATGTGGAACACAGCGTTAAATGCTGGAACTCCACAGCAGGTCGGTCAAGCTCATAAAACTGAAAAGACAGGTTAACATCGCAAATGTAAACATCAGCAATGAGTTTTCCCCACTCAGAAGCTGACAGTGCCTTTTCAGTATTTGTTTAAATTCACAATTCCGCATTTATTTTTATATAGCGATGGTAAAACAAGTGGAATGATTCAAAAAAGCCGCTGAATTATTGAGTCGAGCTGAATTGTTGAGTTTATTTTAACTGAATGAATGGTCGGCCTTTCTCACCTACAACGCGTAGGTCGCAGCCCCCCGACCCTTTAACACTCCCGCCTACCTGCTCTTCCAGGCGGAGATCCTGTCCAGTGCATACCGCTGCAGCTTGCTGTCCCTGCAGTACAGGTACTCGATCACCTGGTCCCACTCGGCCCGGTTGAGCCAGGCCACCACCTGCCCGCTCCTCCTTCCCCCCGCGACCATGGCACCCGATGCCGCTCCCACATCAGTCACGCATGCGCGCGTCCGCGCGGCCACCGAAAAAAACGCGCGTGACGTCCAAGATCGGCAGCGCTGCTAGCCTATCAGCACCCGGGTTGGCAGGAGCCCTGCCACGTGTTACTCACCGGGTAACCAATTAGAATGAAGCAAGCGCGGGACTTCATGGGCGGCGGAAAGTGTGCAGCGCTGGGATGTTCCGATGCGGGCACTCTTCTCTATGAGCAAGGGTTCCGGAGGACTGATGATACTCGGCGTGGAAGAAGAGTTGAAAATAAAATACCGCGGATGCTGGAAATCCGAAATAAAAACAGAAAATGCTGGAAAACCCCAACAGGTCTGGCAGCATCTGCGGAGAGAGAAACAAAGTTAACGATTCTTCTTCATACGGCCTTCTTCGTCGTAGAAGGGTCATACCGACTCGAAACGTTAACTCTGTTTCTCTCTCCACAGATGCTGCCAGACCTGCTGAGTTTTTCCAGCATTTTCTGTTTTTATATTGAGAGGGGAGGCGATGGCGAAGTGGGATTGTTGCTGCACGAGTTATCGAGAGACCCAGGGTAGTGCTCTGGTGATGGCAGATGGTGGAATTTGAATTCAATAAAAATCTGGAATTGAAAGTCGTCTGATGACCATGAAACCATTGTGGATTGTCATAAAAACCCATCTGGCTCACAAATGTCCTTTAGGGAAGGAAATCTGCTGTCCTTACCTGGTCTGGCCTACACATGACTCCAGACCCACAGCAATGTGGTTGACTCTTAAATGCCATCTGAAATAGCAAGCGACTCAGTTGTAACAAACTGCTACAAAGTCTCAAAAAAGGAATGAAACCAGACAGACCACGTGGCATCGACTTAGGCACCGGAAACAACAATGGCAATCTCAGCCCTGTCAAACCTACAAAGTCTTGTATACTAACATCTGGGGGCTAGTGCCAAAACTGGGAGAGCTATCTCACAGACTAGTCAAGCAACAGCCTAACATAGTCATCCTCATGGAAACATACCTTACCGATAATGTCCCAGACACCACCATCACCATCCCTGGGTATGTCCTGGCCCACTGGGAGGGAACTGCCCTGGGAGTCCTCAACATCCCATGAAATCTCATGGCATCAGATCAAATATAGGCAAGGAAACCTCCTGCTGATTACCACGTACTGCCCTCCCTCAGCTGATGAATCAGTGCTCCTCCATGTTGAGCACCACTTGGAGGAAGCACTGAGAGTGGCAACGGCACAAAATGTTCTCTGGGTGGGAGACTTAAATGTCCATCACCAAGAGTGGCTCGGTAGCACCACTCTTGACCGAGCTGGCTGAGTCCTAAATGACATAGCTGTTAGGCTGGGTCAGCGGCAGGTTGTGAGGGAACCAACAAGAGGGGGAAACATACTTGACCTCATCCTCATCAACTTGCCTGCCACAAATGAATCTGTCCATTACAGCATCGGTAGGAGTGACCACCGCACAGTCATTGTGGAGACGAAGTCCCGCCTTCACATTGACAATACCCTTCATCATGTTGTGTGGCACTATCATCGTGCTAAATGGGATAGATTTTGAACAGATCTAGCAACTCAAGACTGGGCATCCATGAGGCACTGTGGGCCATCAGCAGCAGCAGCAGAAATGTACTCAAACACAATCTGTAATCTCATTGCCCAGCATATCCCCCACTCTACCATTGCCATCAAGTCAGGGGATCAACCCTGGTTCAATGAAGAGTGCAGGAGGGCATGCCAGGTGGTAGCACCAGGCATACCTAAAAAAAATGAGGTGCCAACCTGGTGAAGCTATAACACAGGAGTACTTCTGTGCCAAACACCACAAGCAGCAAGTGATAGACATAGCTAAGCAATCACATAACCAATTATCAGATCTAAGCTCTGCAGTCCTGCCACACCCAGTCATGAATTGTGGTGGACAATTAAACAACTCAGTGGAGGAGGAGACTCCACAAATATCCCCATCCTCAATGATGGGGGAGCCCAGCACATCAGCGCAAAAGATAAGGCTGAAGCATTTGCTACAATCTCCACCCAGAAGTGCTGAGTGGATAATCCATCTTGGCCTCCTCCAGGGGTCCCCAGAATTACAGATGCCAGTCTTCAGTCATTTCAATTCACTCCACATGATATCAAGAAACAGCTGAAGGCACTGGTTACTGCAAAGGCTATGGGCTCTGACAATATTCCAGTAATAGTACTGAAGACTTGTGCTCCAGAACTTGTCGTGCCCTTAGCCAAGCTGTTCCAGTACAGCTACAATGCTGGCATCTACCCAGCTATGTAGAAAATTGCCCAGGTATGTCCTGTACACAAAAAGCAGGACAAACCTAACACGGCCAATTACCGCCCCATCAGTCTACTCTTGATCATCAGTAAAGTAATGGAAGGGGACATCAACAGTGCTATCAAGCCGCGCTTGCTTAGCAATAACCTGCTCACTGACATCCATTTTTGGTTCCGCCAGGGCCACTCAGCTCCTGACCTCATTACAGCATTGGTTCAAACATGGACAAAAGAGCTGAACTCCAAAGATGAGGGGAGAATGACATCACGTGAATGAATTTAAAAAAAGAGTCAGAATTAAAGAATGAATAAAGCTGTCGTGTACATGCTGCCTCTCTGCAAGAACAACTTATTTGATTCGTTCATAGATGTGGGCATCGCTGGCTAGGCCAGCATTTATTGCCCATCCCTAATTGCCCTTGAGTGGGAAGTAACATTCGTGCCACACAAGTGCCAGGCAATGACCATTCCCAACAAGAGAGAATCTAACCATCATCCCTTGACATTCAATGGCATTACCAACTGAATCCCCCACTATCAACATCCAGGGCGTTACCATTGACCAGAATCTGAACTGGACTAGCTATGTAAATACTGTGGCTACAAGAGCAGGTCAGGAGCTCAGAATACTGCGGCGAGTAACTCACCTCCTGATTCCCCAAAGCCTGTCCACCAACTACAAGGCACAATTCAGGAGCATGATGGAATACTCTCCACTTGCCTGGATGAGTGCAGCTCCAACAACACTCAGGAAGCTTGACACCATCCAGGACAAAGCAGCCCACTTGATTGGCACCCCATCCACAAACATTCACTCCCTCCACCACTGAGGCATAGTGGCAGGACTGTGTACCATCTACAACATGCACTGCAGCAACTCACCAAGCGTTCTTTGACAGCACCTTCCAAACCCACGAACTCTACATCTAGAAGGACAAGGGCAGTAGATGTATTGGAACACCACCACATGCAAGTTCCCCTCCAAGCTACAAACCATTCTGACTTGGAAATATTTCATCATTCCTTCACTGTTGCTGGGTCAAAATCCTGGTACTATCTCCCGAACAGCACTGTGGGTGTACCTACAACACATGGACTGCAGCGTTCAAGAAGGCGGCTCACCACCACCTTCTCACGGGCAATTGGCGATTGGCAAAATTGCTGGCCTAGTCAGTGACACCCAAATCCAGTGAATGAATAAAAACATTGGGGATGGGGGCGCGGGGTGGCGGGTCAGCTGGGTGCACAGTTTCAAGGTAAGTGCTGATCATTTAGGACTGAAATGAGGAGAAATTACTTCACTCAAAGGGTTATGAATCATTGGAATTCTCTACTCCAGAGAGTTGTGGATATTCCATTGTTGAATATATTTAAGGCTGGGATAGATAAATTTGCAGTTGAAGCCCAAGATCGGTCATGAATGTATTGTATGGCAAAGCAAGTTCAATGGACTCATTGGTCTACTCCTGCTCTTATTTCTTCTTCTTATTCAGACATTAAAGGGATGGCTGCCCTTTCGAGTGAATGTAAAATACGCCATGGCATTGTTTTTCAGAATAGGAGTCTTTCCCCAGTACTCTGGCTAATATTTATCCCTCAATCAACATCGCTTAAAAAGGGTTATTTGTTCATTAACATTACGCTGTTCATGGAACCTTGTGTGTGTGTAAATTGGCTGATGTTTTACCTATATTAGAAAAGTGACTACATTTCAAAAGTGATTACAAAGTGGTTACAAAGTGATTTGAGCCATCCTAAGGTCATGCAAGGCAATATATAAATGCAAGTTCTTTCTTTTATAGAGGTATGTAATTATGAAGCAAGTTGTTTCTTTATAAGTGGTAGAATAATTCCACACCCAAATTTTCTTGTTCTCTAAAAGTGGGTTGCCAGCTCTAGTTAGCATACTTCTGAAGGTTTCATTACATTCTATCCGCAACTGTGCTCTCCATATGAGCATACAAATTAGGAGCAGGAGTAGACCATTTGTCCCTTCAAGCCTGTTCCGCTGTTCAATAAGATAACGGCTGCTCTGATTGCAGCCTCAATGCCATTATCCTGCCTACCCCCAATACCCCTAGATTCTTGACTACAAAGGAATCAATCTACTTCTGCCTTAAACATATTCAATGACCCTGCCTCTACCACTCTCTGGGGAATAGAGTTCCACAGGCTCATCACCATCAGTGAAAAAAAAATCTCCTCATCTCCATCTTAAATGGGAGATCCTATTTTTTAAACATTACATCCAGTCAAACAATCTTTCACCACTCCCTCACCCCATTTCCAATATTTTTATAACTAAAATAAGTGTTTTGTTTTGCTAGAACAATACAAAAATAACCACCCCATCATTGTCTAGTCTCACATCCCTGTCCATCTCCCTGCATCAAGTGTCTTATCTATTCTTCCTTTAAATGATCCATTTATGTCTGTTTCAAATGTGACAAAATAGCCATGTACTGCCAGTGGCGGGCTTGGGAATTTCAAGCAATTATATATTGAACATGCTGAATATACTGATGAGCTTTCCCAGAGTTGGCTTGCTCAAGTGATTTTTCCTAAAGGGAGATGACAGTTTTAGCTGCTAGTGAAAGTCAGTTTTTTTTTGCAATTTAATTATATTTTTCTCTATGCATTTGAATTTTGCTGGGTAATCTGCCATTTTATATTCCCTGTCCATGTTTGCCATCATGTGTCATGAATAGTTATAATCTGCTGTGCCTTTGACAACTTTGTAATTCAAGAATGGCTGGACTTTCATAACACTGTCAAGGATGCCCTTGTTCCATTCGAGCTAGAACTACACAGAAGAGATCATCACAAGGACTTGCACTCAGACGATTCCTTGGAGACCACCGCAAGGGACATCAGACCAAATCTCATTTCTGAAGTATTCTCTTATTGTAAAACAGTCCGCCTTTAACAGCACTGCCTTATTTCCTACACCCCACTTCCAAAAAAAGGGGCATTTCCTCAATCCTCTATCCATTCTACAACATGGAATGGCAAAGGATGCCGATCAAAATCAGGTGGGATGGTTGGAATACATCGAAGACTCTTTCATTAAACAGGGATTGATACACATCTAATAGGAAGAATGCAGTAATAGATCTGATTCTGTGCCATAAACAACCTACAAGTAAGGAACATTTAAATTGTAATGTAATTAGATTCACATAGAAACATACATTTTTAAGGGTAGATATATAGGTCAAAAACATGATAAAAATGAAATTCCAGGTTTTATACTTTTGGCCATTGAATCGTAAAAACAAGTAAGCAGTGTAGGAAAACACAGCAGCCAATTTGCACACAGCAAGCTCCCATAAGCAGCAATGACCAGATAATCTATTTCAGCGATGTTGGTTATGGGATAGATATTTTCCGGAACAGCTCCGCTGCTTAGAACAGCTCCTCTGCTCTTCTTTGTATAGTGCCATGAGATCTTTTGGTCTACCTGAAAGGTCAGAAGGGACCTTGAATTAACGTCTTTTTGAAAAGCTGGAACTTTCAGCACTGCAACGTTCCTTCAGCACTCCACTGAATTGTTAACTCCCTCATGTGCTCAGGCCTTTGGAATGGGGCTTGAATCCATTACATCTGAATCAGAGGTGATCGAGTGTGCTACTGCCTGGGCCATGGCTGAAGGTGTTGTATATGGTTCTGTGCAGGATGGTGTTCACAGTATGGAAAAGATACAGCAAAGATTTATAGAATTATAACAGGATCTGTGATCAGGTTTCATATCACGTATGATTTGTGGAACAACTTTATCACCTAATATTTAATTATACAATAACTTGTAAGGTGAGCTTAACCCATAACAGAAAGGTAAGGTTGCATTTTAATTTTTAGTGGTACAAGGAACAATAAGAAATAGATGTGTCTCACATCAAGATAGGTTGAATAACCTCCTTCTTGCTGTAATGACTCTGACTCATTATAACATCAAAAAATATCCATTGTTGTGTGCACTGGATACTATGAACTTGGATGCATCCCCCCCCCTCATGTGCTTTCTCCTTTATTTCTGGAAGTTGGACTAATCCCATAAGACAACACCTGTTGCACACCAACAAACTGTAAAACAAACAATAAAAATTAAAATACGCAACTCTGCCTCTCAGTCTCACATTACAAGTTACTAATTCATTAGCTAAATCACAATCACCTTTACTCTCACAGGTTGCCAGACTTCATGGCTCAGCCTGGAAGCTTACAGTCTTACCCACTGGCTGAAGAAAATATGAGAATCTTCTTTCCATTCCAGGCCATAGACTGCTGTGGCTAATTACTGAGAAAGAGAGAAAGTAACTTTTAATCCCACCCACAGCTCCTGTATCAAGAATTGATTGACTAAACTGCTAAACAAAGTTATCACCATGAATGATAAACTTCTCTCTCTTGGATGGGAGGTCTGACTAATAATATTTAGAAAACATTGAATTTAAATATCCATTGTAACACATGATGAACAACTCCAGACTGTGTTCATTAACTTCAAATAGTTTCAAAAATGAGGTGATAAATAAGAGAACACAATTTTGATGGGTTTTACACCCAGTACCCCACTTAATTGTCTTAAATCACTTTTATGTCTTTGAGTGTTAACCCCTTGTAAACTGAAGCTAAATTCATAGAAAAATCCATAAGATAAATGAAGCCAAGCTTTCTGAACTAAATAGGTACAAGTCTAAATATAATTACAGGGAGATCTGATAAATGTTTTCAAAGCTATGAAACATTTTAAGAGGTAAGCAGTGAAAAATAGTTTACACAGTGTAGCGAATCAAGACTGATGATTATTGCCAGAAGAGTAAAGGAATAAACTGGAAGAATGTTCTTCATATATAGGGTTATTAGAACATGGAATGTTTTATCGCAAGTGCCAGTTAGGGCAGAGACTGTAATATCATTCAAAATGGAATTTAATATTAATGTGAACAATTTGAAAAGAAAGGCTATAAAAGGATATGGGAAATCAAACAAGGAAATTTGTGTAGCAGCACATGCACCGTGAGCCAAATGCCATCCCCCTGCTCCACCTACTGCATGCAGATATAATGAAAGCACCTTTCATGATGTCTAAAATCACTTTATGGACAATTAAATACTTTTTGAGTTGTAGTCACTAGTATAATGTAGGCAATGTGGAGCAGGCTCAAGAGGCCGATTAGTTTACTCCTGCTACTAGTATATATGTTCATTTATCATTCTGGGTGGACGAGATGAGCTGGGCTGGATGGCCTTTGTCATGCATAATTATCTTGGAGGGTGGAATCATGACTGGAGTTCTGTTTATTTTGTTGTTCGTGGAATTTTACTATGAGCAGGCTTTATGGGGTGAAATTGCCAGGGCAGAAGTGTGTAATGGGCTCATAATGAAGCAGTAACCAATTTTTTCCTGCACATGATTCTCAAGACTCTTTTGGTCTTGTATTGATCACGGGCAAAGAAGTTTTTTAGGCCTGGGATTTGAACCAGGAAACTATTGAAAAATCTAATTGGACTTCAGGAGTCCATCAATAAACACATCAATTTTTAATGATAGTACTTGTCATCTTAACTTGTACATGAAAATATTTCTGTTACCAAGGCATAGTCCCAATTGTTATTGAATCATCAACATGGAAATTCTGAATTGAGAGTCAGCTGAACTTAGTAGGTAGCATGTATCATTCTTCTCTGAAAAATTCAGAGATCAACAATTCAATTTATATTTTTCCTAAGCTGCTGGTAGATGCCTGATTGACAAATCCTGGGGATAATGTCATTAGCGTAAAAGGGGAAATTGCCATTTATGCTATGTCGTGGGTTTGGCACCAGAGAGCTCAGAATGGCAATGTTGGATCAGCTACAGAGTTGAACTGTTTCGTAAATGCAGTGATTTCTTTGTAGCTACTTTCCTAACACCAGTTGATTGCTCTTTGATTAATTATCCTTAGAGAATCAGCATTGGGCCTCCAATTTCATCATTGCTATGGTCACTCCGCCTACTGAATGCAGATATAATGAAAGCACCTTTCACGATGTCTAAAATCACTTTATGGACAATTAAATACTTTTTGAGTTGTAGTCACTAGTATAATGTAGGCAATGTGGAGCAGGCTCAAGAGGCCGATTAGTTTACTCCTGCTACTAGTATATTTGTTCATTTATCATTCTGGGTGGACGAGATGAGCTGGGCTGGATGGCCTTTGTCATGCATAATTATCTTGGAGGGTGGAATCATGGCTGGAGTTCTGTTTATTTTGTTGTTCGTGGAAGTTTACTATGAGCAGGCTTTATGGGGTGAAATTGCCAGGGCAGAAGTGTGTAATGGGCTCATAATGAAGCAGTAACCAATTTTTTCCTGCACACTCTTCTCAAGACTCTTTTCCATTGACTTCAACCTTGTCCTTTTATTTACTTACCTATTATCCCATTCTATCTTAGTGCTTTTATGAATTTTTTGAGGAATGAAATATCATGATAAAGTTGTGTTGCATAGTATATATTGAAACTATATTGTAGTAAGAAGCAGAAGTCTGCAGTCTTCACACTTGCTGATCAAGAAAACACAGATACAATTGTAAACCATTTAGTCTTTGTCCTCTGGCCTCTTAAATGTTGTGTTGCACAGAGACGCCTGAGGACTCTAGTGCTTCTCACTGACAATGAAGATCTATGTTGTTCAATCATTCCACTTTGTTTCTCAGGAGTCATTTGCTCTTTCTACCCTGAGAGATTACTGATAAAATTGAGTACAATTACAGCCCTTCTATGAAATAATTATATTGAATAATATCAAGCACCCAAGCATGAGAAATTCT
This sequence comes from Cetorhinus maximus, assembly GCF_964194155.1. Classification (NCBI taxonomy): domain Eukaryota; kingdom Metazoa; phylum Chordata; class Chondrichthyes; order Lamniformes; family Cetorhinidae; genus Cetorhinus; species Cetorhinus maximus. Next base: position 109,709,227 of record NC_135886.1, on the reverse strand, counting down.
TCTAATTCTTCTATAGAATGGAAGAGATCTTGTGCAATTTAACTGGGTTGCAAGTATTGAATCTTTTCCCCAAATATGAATTTACAGTCACTGTGTTCATATGGTGCAATGTGCTGAATATGTTCATGAGGGCTGAGGCAGTCTCTGAAATCAGTGTTATCTGCACAGTGTTTTGATAGCTAATAGGATATTTTCCTGTCAAATTAACAATATTGTACCAAATTGATAAAGTAAAATTTGTACTCTCTGCAGTGTTAAATAGTCACAGTCGGATCACCTATAGGGCACACACAAACTAATACTGCATTATATCATTGCTTCTCGTAATATTAATGACCCATGCTGCACATATATCGGACAATATTTGTAACCAGTTGCCAACAATGGGTGTTATAATTTTCTAGTGCCTTTCTGTGATTAGTAAATTGACTGATGAATCTTTAAGGGGGAAAATATCATGCATGATTAAAGGGGAGAGTTAAATGAGGGGGATGGAGAGTAAGGGGCCTGGAAAGAGGAGAAGCACCATGGCCTATGATTTCTCCCCCTGGCCGTGCTGCTCTGCATTTGTGATCTGGGAAATCTGTGAAGGACCACCTATGATTCTTTCCGCCTTCCTCATGTTCTGTCCTCTCTTCTGCAATGGGAGAAAGCAGATCTGTGAGTGGCTGTAATGGCATGTGTTCACCTAATGCATGCAGTACATTTGATGAGGGAGAGCATGAAATTGAATTTGAATGAGGGTGAATGGCAGTGGTGGTTGGATAGATGGGGTGTGAGGAAGTGCATAGAAAGAAAAGGATGGGTGCACTTGCAAGGTAAGGTGTGAGGGGTGATGTGATGGAGTAGGTTTGACAAGGCAGAATGAGGGGTTGGGTGATGCTCATGCACACCATAGGGTATAGGTAAATGTGCAACTGTAGTCAGATCATTAACACACTTCCTGTCCTGAATCCATGGGGTGTAGCACAATGCTCCTTCAGCCATGCTTCCTTAGTATTGGAAGCAGGTTTCTTCCTTCTATTTCTAGGGAAGAATATCCTCATTGACCCCAGCAGTACAGCTAGTGATGCATCATTGAATGGTTACACAGACTTTGACTGTCTGAAATCCATTGTCTCAATTTCTCTGCATGTCTGACATCATCTGCGGAGAGGAACACAGTTAACGTTTCGAGTCCGTCTGACTCTTCATCAGAACAAAACATTAACTGTGTTCCTCTCCGCAGATGCTGTCAGACCTGATGAGTTTTTCCAGCTATTTTTGTTTTTGTTTCAGATTTCCAGCATTCACAGTCTTTTGCTTTTGTCTCAATTTCTCTTCTGTTCTTGCCAACTCCCAGCTACTCCAAATTCCATCTTCAGGTTGACCTTTTAAATATTGGAGTTGAAACTGCATCACGAGTGTCCTGATCACACTCACTGTCGCATATTGGACACCAAACTCTGGAGTAAAATGCTGCTGAGCTGGCTGAAAAAGCCACTGGCAAACATGCTAAACTTTCTGCTGGTAAAAACAAAATACTGCGGATGCTGGAAATCTGAAACAAAAACAGAAAATGCTGGAAATATTCAGCAGGTCTAACAGCATCTGTGGAGAGGAAAAAAACAGAGTTAACGTTTCGAGTCTGTATGACTGTTCTTCAGAGGAGTCATAAGGAGGAGTGAAGAAGAGGACTGAAGAAGAGTCATAAGGACTCAAAATGTTAACTCTGTTTTTTCTCTCTCCACAGCTGCTGTTACACCTGCTGAGTTTTTCCAGCATTTTCTGTTTTTGTTTCAAACTTTCTTCTGGGTTTGATATTGGGCCCCACCCCATCCCCCAGCCCACCGCACACCCCCTCACTTCCAACATGTCTCCCAAGGTAATAGCAGGGACTAAATGTACAATATTTTAACAATGCAAGTGTAACTTATTGCATTTACTCTTGCATCTCTCAATTTGGAGCATTAGGGTTAAGTTTATTAATTTTCAATATTTTTCTACAGTAAACAGAGTAAATATCCAAGCCCAAGCCATTATGCCACCTAATGCCATTCCCTGTTCTTCAAGTTTTGAATGAAGCAAATAGTAGCATATCCAAGTTACATAGGAATACATAAAAGAATCTTCACCCATGTATGTAAATTGCATGTACAGCATATGCTATACATGCATGTGGCCATTAGAGGGCAGTCTATATTAGCAGTCCAACAAATTTAGGGAAACTAATCAAACTCAACAAATAGATTTGCACCAAAACTTAAAAAAATTAGATAAACATCAAACTTTTCAATTTTGGAGCGGAATCTAAGAATTTTCGGACCAGGAAAAGGCTGTTAGGCCAAACAAACTTGACCTTATAACTCCCTTTTCCCACATTATCACCATATCCCTCAAACCCCTTTCCTTTCCCCCTTAGCGGGAGGTGATGGTGTAGTGGTATTGTTGCTGGATCAGTAACGCTCTGTGGACCAGGGTTCAAATCCCGCCACAGCAAATAGTGGAATGTAAATTCAATTTTAAAAAAAACCTGGAGTTAAAACTCTGATGATGACAGTGAAACCGTTGTTGATTGTTGTAAAAACCCATCTGGTTTATTATTGCCCTTTAGGGAAGAAAATCTGCTGTCTTTACCTGGTCTACATACCACAGCAAAGTGGTTGACTCTGAAAAGGCCAAGCAAGTCACTCAGCCTCAAAAAAGGAATGAAACTGGACGGACAAACGAACTGACATCAACCAAGGCACTGGAAATGATAATGGCAAACCCAGCCCCGTTGATCCTGCAAAGTTCTCCTTACTAACATCTGGGGACTAGTGCCAGAATTGGGAGAGCTGCCTCACCGGCAAGTCAAGCAACAGCCTAACATAGTCATCCTCACGGAATCATATCTTACAGATCATGTCCCACATCATTCCTAGGCATGTCCTCATGTAGCAGATGTGGAGACACGGTAGTATACAGTTGGGAGGGAGTTGCTCTGGGAACACCCAACATCGACTCAGGACCCCATGAAGCCTCATGGCATCAGGTCAAACATAGGCAAGGAAATCTCCTGCTGATTACCACGTACTGCCCTCCCTCATCTGATGAATCAGTGCTTCATCACTTGGAGGAAGCACTGAGGGTGGCAAGGGCACAAAATGTACTCTGGGTGGGGGACTTCATTGTCCATCACCAAGAGTGGCTCAGTAGCACCACTTACTGGCCAAGTCCTAAATGATATAGCTGCCAAACTGGGTCTGCGGCAGGTGGCAAAGGAACTTACAAGAGGGAAAAACATACTTGACCTCGTTCTCACCAACCTGCCTGCCGCAGATGCATTTGTCCAATACAGTATCTGTAGGAGTGACCACTGCACAGATGTTGTGGAGACGAAGTTCTACCTTCACCTTGAGGGAACCCTCCATCGTGTTGTGTGGCACTACCACCATGCTAAATGGGATAGATTTCGAACAGATCTAGCAACTCAAGACTGGAAATCCATAAGGCACTGTGGGCCATCAGCAGCAGCAGAATTTTACTCGAACACAATCTGTAACCTCTTGGCCCAACATAGCACTCACTCTACCATTACCATCAAGCCAGGGGATCAACCCTGGTTCAATGAAGAATGCAGGAGGGCATGCCAGGAGCAGCACCAGGCATATCTAAAAATGGGGTGTCACTGGTGAAGCTACATCACAGGACTACTTGCATGCCAAACAGTATAAGCAGCAAGTGATGGACAGAGATAAGCGATCCCACAGCCAGTGGATCAGATCTAAGCTCTGCAGTCCTGCCACGTCCAGTTGTGAATGGTGGTGGACAGTTAAACAACTCAATGGAAGAGAAGGCTCCACAAATATTTCCATCCTCAATGATGGGGGAGCCCAGCACATCAGTGCAAAAGATAAGGCTGAAGCATTTGCTATGATCTTTAGCCAGAAGTGCTGAGTCAATGATCCATCTTGGCCTCCCCCAGAGATCCCCAGCATCACAGATGCCAGTCTTCAGCCATTTCGATTCACTCCATGGGATATCAAGAAACGGCTGAAGGCATTGGATACTACAAAAGCTATGGGCCCTCACAATATTCCGGCAATAGTACTGAAGACTTGTGCTCCAAAACTTGCTGCTCGCCAAGCTGTTCCATCGCAGCTACAACACCGGGCTATGTGGAAAATTGTACAGCTATGTCCTGTACATGAAAAGCAGGACAAATCCAACCCGGCTAATTACCGTTCCATCAGTCTACTCTCGATCTTCAGTAAAGTGATGGAAGGGGTCATCAACAGTGCTATCAAGCGGCACTTGCTTAGCAATAACCTACTCAGTGATGCCCAGTTTGGGTTCCTCCAGGGCCATTCAGCTCCTGACCTCATTACAGCCTTAGTTCAAACATGGTCAAAAGAGTTGAACTCCTGAGGTAAGGTGAGAGTGACTGCCCTTGACATCAAGGCCACATTTGACCGAGTGTGGCATCAAGAAGCCCTAGCAAAACTGAAGTCAATGGGTATCAGGGGGAAAGCTCTCCACTGGTTGGAGTCATATTTAGCACAAAGGAAGATGGTTGTAGTTGTTGGAGGTCAGTCATCTTAGCACCAGGACATCACAGCAGGAGTTCTTCAATGTCGTGCCCTCGGCCCAACCATCTTCAGCTGCTTCATTAATGACCTCCCTTCCATCATAAGGTCAGAAGTGGGGATATTCGCTGATGGTTGCACAATGTTCAGCACCATTCGCAACTCCTCAGATATTGAAGCTGTTGTTGTCCAAATGCAGCAAGACCTGGACAATATCCAGGCTTGGGCTGACAAGTGGCAAGTAACATTCGCGCCACACAAGTGCAATGCCCATCTCCAACAAGGGACAATCTAACCATCGCCCCTTGACATTCAATGGCATTACCATCGCCGAATCCCCCGCTATCAACATCCTGGAGATTACTATTGACCAGAAACTGAACTGGACTAGCCATATATATACTGTGGCTAGAAGAGCAGGTCAAAGGCTAGGAATTCTGCAATGAGTAACTCACCTCATGACTTCCCAAAGCCTGTCCACCATCTACGAGGCACAAGTCAGGAGTGTGATCGAATACTCTCCACTTGCCTGGATGAGTGCAGCTCCCACAATACTCAAGAAGCTTGACGCCATACAGGACAAAGCAGCCCACTTGATTGGCACCACATCCACAAACATTCACTCCCTCCACCACTGACGCACAGTAGCAGCAGTGTGTACCATCTACAAGATGCACTGCAGGAATACACCAAGGCTCCTTAGACAGTACCTTCTAAACCACACCCACTACCATCAAGAAGGAGAAGGGCAGCAGATAGATGGGAACACCACCAACTGGAAGTTCCCCTCCAAGTCAACCACCATCTTGGTTTAGAAACATATTGCTGTTCCTTCACCGTCGCTGGGTCAAAATCCTGGAACTCCTTCCCTAACAGCACTGTGGGTGTACCTATACTACATGAACTGCAGCGGTTCAAGAAGGCAGCTCACCACCACCTTCTCAAGGGCAACTAGGGATGGGCAATAAATGCTGGCCCAGCCAGTGAAGCCCACATCCCGTGAATGAATTTTTAAAAATATCCTGGAATGCTTGTTGGCAATAAAGCCACCGATGGAAGTTGATGAAATATTTTCTGGCCCTTGGTGGGACCTAGTGTCAGGTCAGCAACATTCTGTCTGGTCAGGCAGGTACTGAGCCATTCGCCCCACCAATCAGTCCCAGGCCAAGGATCATTGCTGTCAGAAAAGAGAGCCTTTCTCTTCTGACCTTAACGACACTTAAGGCAACCCATTCCTTTCACTACATTCACAACTAGCAGAGCATGCGCTGGATTGTTTCTGTAATAATTGCCTTTTTACGTGGACAGGTTGTTAAGCTGATTCACAACCCCTTCCCAGGAGGACCAGCTAGTGGTTTGCCACTCTAGTCCCATCAAATGCCAGACCCTGCAGGTACATCTCTGAATGACAACCCTGTATACAGGCTGCAAGTTTGATCCCCCCCCAGCACCCCAACTCTTCATTTGTACTAAGAATTGGTGAAGGTATTGAGGGTGCCACTGAAAGGGGAATTAGGGGCTGAGAGGAGGGAGTGCCTGAAATTTGTGTGTGGAAAAGTAAGAAAAAAGTAAATTTACTAATTATACACCTGTTGTAAGTTTTGTTTCATGCTGCATAAAATTCAGACTATGTAATAAGTTGAGGGCAAGGGAAAAGGAGAGTCAGAAAGAAACTGAGTTCAGAGAGAAATGAGAGGGGAGATAGAGGGGATCTTTATTTAATGTTAGTATAACTTGTAAAAAAAAATATTAAAACTAATCTATTCACCTACGTTTATTTGAAGAGGGTTAATGTTATGCAGCTATACCCATAGGGCAAAGATTCTAATTTCTAGCATTTAGGAGCCATGGGGGTGAAGAGAGCTGGATTGAAAAAACAGATGGTGAGAGAGAAGGGTTTGAGAGAGGGAAGGGGTTCAGAGAGAAACACAACCAGAGGTTGGCAGTTGGAAAGTGAGGCTGAGAGAAATAATTCCAAGAGAGATGTGGGATTAAGAGAGAGGGAAAGGGGTTGCAAGAGAGGTGATAGAGAGAGAGAGAGAGTGATGTTGAAAGAGAAAGGATTGAGAGAGAAATCAGGCATATTGAGTGAGAAAGGGAAAGGAGTTGAGGTACACAGATGTTGAGAGACAGAGAGAGGGGATTGAGGAAAAGTGAGGACATTTATGAGAGAGGTAGGTCGAGGAAAAAGAGGACAGAAGAAAGGGAGGATAGGAGAAGTGGGGAAGGGAGAAAACAGGCTATACATAATCAGGGTACTGGCAACTGGACATTTTGGGAAACAAGTGGGAGTGGGCAATAGTGGATGGAAAGCTAAGAGTCCGGTGACTGAAGGTGGAGCAAAGGGCTGGGGTGTGGATATAGGGATTGAGTGATAGATCAACGGGGAAGAGATAGAGGTAGTGTTGTTGGTGATGCAGTGATAAGAAGAGGAAGGGCCAGTGAAAAGGTGAAGAGGTGGGCTACACGATGGGCTCAAGGGAATGGGAAAAGCGTGAGCGGTTAGGGGAAATGATGGGAAAGAAACTGCTGAGGACATTTTACCTGGAACTCCCAGCGCAAATGTAATCTGAAGCCATTGATAACTCTTTTCCCCAATAACCATGTCATTAGCACCCACAATCTTCCATCTGAAAGAATAATAAAAGGGTGAAGCAAAAAAGAAGATGGAGGAAAGCAAAATAGAAGAATTGCAGTAAGAGGAATTGAAAAAAAAGAGGCATAACAACAGCAACACGTATTTATATAAGCAGAAAAGGAGAGACAGAAAGAGTAACAGCAACATGCAACATCATAAGCAGAGAAAGGAATGACCAAAAGCAAAATATTAAAGATGTTGGGAATTTGAAAGAAAATGCTGAAAATACTCAGCAGTACTGACAGCTTCTGTTGGGAGAAAAATAGAGTTAATGTTTCCGGTCTATGACCTTTCATCAGGACAGGTTCTGATGCTGTCAGACCTGCGTATTTCCAGCATTTTCCTGTTTTAATGAGGGGGATGGCCATATTGTCTAACTTACTCCTATGCAATGCCACAGGAAATTGTTTAATCAAATATGAAAACTCTTAGATCTGTATTCACATACTGTCAACTCTTTTCCATGAATTATGACGTGCACAGAAACCATGCAGCTTGAATTTAACCCATTCAAAACCCACTCACTTGCATAGAGTTAAAATTGGGCTCCATGTATTTGTCAAACTGCCATTACCCTTTCCCATCAGCGAAAGCTCTGCAGTGCCACTAAGCAATTGTAATTATAGTATGACAAGTTTAGGTATGCAGTTTCTGTTATAAATGTGGACAAAGCCACTTAAATGGAAATATAAAAAGACAATGTATGACTTTAAAATGGCACTAGAATGATGTCTATATGCAGTGGTCAAATTATCCTTTCCTTTCTAATCCCACTTCAAATAAAGACAACACTTGATCCTGATTAGTAATTATTCTATTTTTAGTACACAATAAAAAATGTATGTGTCAATTCAAAAAAATAAAATTATATTCTCTGTCTTGGGTGCTCATGATTCTCTTTATTCAACAATTGTGTCTGCAGACAGCTTTCTCAACATTTGTGATTCACAATGTGAATGTATTTCTTAGTATTTGTGATTCACAAGAGAAATGTAATTGTGGAGAAAACAAATTAGGCCTTTTGAATGCTGGGTGGAGGGAACCTGTTGAACAATGGCAGTCTTGCTCTTGCCCTTTCTTTCTAATGCTTATTTGAACCTTGTAACATCCTGTACAAATTTGTGAACATGTCATGTTGGATCTGTAACAAATTATTAGGTCACAAAGAGGTGGAAAATAAAGCGCCTTAGTTTTTCTGTGCTCCTTTCCAAGACATCCAACAGGACTCATGTGGATCTGTCAAATGTCAGGTTGAAAATAATCATGCTCTCATTTCTGTCAGTAAGGGGGATTTTCTACACAATTAGCAAAGTGCTCTTTCTTAATCTGTCATGCTTTTGAAATGGAACAAAAATTCAAATTGCTCCAGAACCATTTCAATAGATACCACTGAAAACAGAAAATGTGTTTATTTGATATTGGTTCCAACCCTCACTGCAATAATCTTCAGTGGGATAACATGATTGGCAGGTGAAGATGTGAAGGGCCTAAAAAAAGTGATTGCTTTAAACTCAGTTTTTCAATCTTACTGTCTTTGACAGAGCTCACCACTCAGGTATAAGATATATTTCCAGAGGAGGTCAATTTATCTATTTTGTGGTGAATCAGTAGTGTAACACTTGGCTAACACAGGACAATTAGAGATTAATTTATTCCACATTAGTCAGACACAGCACTTATGTTTGTGTCCATTTTCAGTGACAGACATCATTTCTATGGGAGAGAGATATTTGGGTGTACAAAACACGTAATGAATAGTACGGGCTTGATAATGACACACCCAGTCTATTTTGGATCATCCAGTAATTCCACATTTCCATTTACACTACTATGTTTATATGAAAAGAGTTGGTGTGAAGTTCAGATGTTAATTAATGTATTCAGTTCCACTTTTGCCATGTAAACTTTCTTGTCCTCTAGGATGGATGTTTATGGGAGAGCCTTCTGGGAGACACTAGAACTAGGGGACACAGATTAAAAATAAGGGGTCTCCCATTTAAGATGGAGATGAGGAGAAATGTTTTCTCTCAGAGGGGTGTAAGTCTGTGGGAATCTCTTTTCCAGAGAGCAGTGGAGGCAGGGTCATTGAATATTTTTAAGGCTAAGTTAGATTGACTTCCTTGTCAGTCAAGAATATAGGGTATAAGGGTAGACAGGAAAGTAGAGGCACAATCAGATCAGCTATGATCTTATCAAATGGCTGAGCAGGCTTGAGGGGCCGGATGGCCTATTCCTGATCCTAATTTTTATGTTCTTATGTATGTTCATATATTTCCCTAATTGTTTAATTGATAATCACACTGCCTAATATAGTACCAACACTACAAACAGAAAGGTTCCATGTTCAAGAGACAATCTGTGCTAATTTAGGGCTCAGCACGCCTGGATTAACATGAGAAAATAATTTGATTGCTAACCAGTGAATTTTGCAGACAATTGTGGTCATTGGGCCAGTTAAGATCAGATCAGACTTGATTGTTCGGAATGATCAAATTGCCTGCTGGCACTCAGGTCTGGATTCTCCTTTTACAAAAAACACCCATTGTAGAGACTGTCCAGCAAGTAAATGGGATGAAGAGGCTTTTAATTGAAACATAAGCTGCTATGACCTCGCTGTGGCCTTATCCTGAAATTGTACTGTGCCGGATTTCCACAAACATATTGGGTGGAATTTAGTTGCCCTGGGTGTGAGTTCCAACGACGGACTCAGAAGTGGGCGACACCTCCACTCATGGCGGGAACGGCTGACTGACCGCAATTATGTGATGGCCAGCCAATAAAAGTGGCAGAGGAGCGGGGCCTGGCCAATTATGAGGCAGGGAAGGGCAGGAAATCCCTGAGCCTGCCATCAGCTGATGGGGTTGGAGGTCCAGGCACCATCTTTAAGTGGCACCCAGACATGCCAGAGTGCCAATAATGCAGCAGCATTGGTGTTGCAGAAGCTGATAGGAGCCCAAGATCATCACCCTGACCTCCAGGCTCAGCCTTGTTTGCCCTGATCTGTGATTGACACTGAGAAGGGAGTGTCCATATAGCACATGCTCAGCCAAAGGGCGGCCCTGCGGTTCAGCGATGCCTCCCTGCATGTTCTCCTCCAGGATGTCTGGAAATGGTGGGAGGTGTTCTTCCCCACAAACAGCATAGGAGACCCTCCCACCTGACCAAGGAAGCCTGGATGGAGATTGCAGCAGAGCTTAGGAGTTATGGGGTCCACAGATGCACCAGTGTTCAATACAGAGAGAGGGTCAATGACCTTCATCCTACTGCCAAGTATTGCGCAGTCATTAGAACAATCTGGATGTCTTGAGATCGATGAGGGGAGTGAGCGGGCAGGCGAATGAAAGAAGTATAGGTCTCTGCAGAAGATGCACCATGACGCTTGGAGTCTGTTGGTGAGGAGTTGCAAGCTCGTGTTTCCATTGTTGTACAAGTGGCGTGAGAGTGGATGTGTGGCCAGGTTACCTGGGCGGCCTCATTACCTGTCAGAGGATTGCATGCTGATCAGGGGGTTAGTTGTCCAAAGAGCCGAGACTCATCTCGTCTTCTGTGTGCAGGAGAAAATTTCACATAATGCCAAAAAACGGGAAAAGACGGGTGGAGAAGTGCATTAGGATGCTCACACCTCCAGAGGAGGAAGCAGTACAATTGGCCGGAGAGCAGGATGGCCAGGCAATCGCTGTCGGAGAACCAGGAGTGCAGAGGGAAGAGAATGAGGAGGCCTCCAACTTGGTCTTGGCCACTGGGCAGAAAGGCAACATGCATCAGGAACAGATGGGAATAGGGATTATGGATAACGGGAACCTATTTCTTTGTGCTCTCCAATGCAGGTGTTCGCATTCCAGGGGGACTTTCTGTTCCATCATTCATGACCCAGCTTTCGACCTCTGAGGGGGAGGGTTTCAAAGCCTCAAAGGATGCATCAATATATCTTCTCCCTGCACCCTCCACCAGTGTAGATATAGTCACCACGTTGAGTCTGCCACCTCGGTTAGAAACGGGGTCACAATCTGGTGAGCACATCACAGACAAGCAAAGGCAGCTGAATGAAACTGAGACAGTCAAGGGACCTGGCAGTTGGAGGATTGTTGGAGGCCAGGTTCATGCTGAGCCCTATGTTAACAACTGGCCTCTGGTCATGGCCACACAAAACATTCTGGAGATGCAGCAACAGGCAGGGCAATATCTGGTGGAACTGCCAAAGGCAATGTGCAGACGTACACGGAAGATGAAGGAGTCCAACAAGGCCATGGGTTCTGCCTTGTCTCAGGTGGGCGAGCACTTGGCTTCCTCCATGGAAAGGTTGGTGACCATCATGGAGAGCCAGGTTCAGCAGGCCGGGCAATGGCTGCTAGATATGCACTCGGATGCCATTGCTCTAGCCAGGGGCTGTATGCAGGAGTGGCCAGGCAAGAAGGGGACGAGATATCTGCAACTCCATCCAGGTGCCCCATCGCCTCCAGTAGTTAGAGGGTTGCCATTACACACCAAGAGGGAAAAAGAGTGTCAGCCTGCCACTCTTAGGGACTCATCTCAGGCACTCCAAGGGTGTACAGCTGCTCCTCCCTGCCAGTGACCCCAGTGCCTCCAGTAACTGAAGCAAAAGAGGATGCCACTGCACCTGTGCAGGAGCCCCTCAGCATTCCATGGACCTCTAGGCCTGAGGCAATCAGAGGACAGCTGTTAATAAGGCAATGCAGACAGCTCTTCAGATGAAGAAGAATGTGAACCAGAGTATGCCAAATCTGCACAAACTTTCCTCTGGTGAGATTGATCCTCATCTTTGTGGCTTCCTGGAGTCTCACTACATGGATGAATAAATGAAGGTGATCAAGAAGCTTGGAGTTTATATCACCAACCTAAAGAGACTGGGAGCCCCTGAGAATGGGATGGGAGAGTATCTGTTTGACAAGTACAGCCTGGGGGAGAGAATGACTAAACTGATTGCAGGGATCGAGCTTATTGTGTTTAGTATCATATTTGTATAATTGTATAATTGAGGTAATGGGAAATCGCACTCAGCAGCCTGCCCCCACCTCAGCTGTAGATGTCAGAGTTTTAGCATGTCGCAATGACCATAAGCGTAAAAGAAAGAGCATGTAGGTGTGCCAATGTGGCACGGGTGTTCAAACATTATATTTCAGTCTTTGTTAATGTGTAATTAAATTGTCTTGTTCACTTTCTTTGGTGGTCTTATTCTAGTGAGCTGGTTAGCCATGTAATTGCTTGCAGAATAAATAGCAAGACTGTATGAGTACAGAGTATGGGCATCTCCGTGATTGAGGTGGCAAGGATGGAGTGGCTTGTTGGCAGACTGTGGTGGTTTGCTGTTGGTTAGAGATGCAGAGGTCCCTTGGAAGTAAGGCCTAGAGTTGATGGCTTTTCAAAGGCATCATGCCTGCTGGAATGTGTTGAGAATGAGCCCTCCCTCATGCTCCTCTCCATCACCCTTACATCTGGTGCTGAAACCCAACATGCAGGCCGCCTGCTCTGATCCACCCTCCCCATCTTCCCCGTCAGGTGAAGAATGTGGCTCCTCTAGATCCATGGTTGGCCAGGCCTTCCCCCTCTGCTGCGCGATGTTGTGTAACACACAGCAGACAAATATAATTCTGGAAATCCTCTAAGGTGTAAATTGGAGAGCTCAGCCAGAGCAGTCTAGGCAGCATTTTTAACAATCTGATGGTCAGCTCTATAGTAGCCCTTGTCGATCCATGGGATTCATTGTAGAATTCCTCGGCTGGAGTCCAAGGGTGCCTCATTGGTGTCATCAGGCAGATCTTGAGGGGATAACGCCGCATCACCCAGAATACAACCCTGCAGGTATGCAAAGTCCTCGAAGCACTATGGCACCTGGGATGGTGAAGAATGCAAACATCATGAGAACTCCCCGGGAACCGAGCAAATATCTGGAGGATACCTCTCCTGTGGTCACACACCACTTAAACTTTAATAGAGTGGAACCCTTTTCTGTTGATAAATGATACAGGCAGGCCAGGGAGCTCTGATCGCCACATGCATGCAGTTGATAACTCTCTGCACTGGCGTGGCCCCAACGACCACTGATGTCTGTCTGGCTCACTGATTCCATTCTGAATCGTACAAACTCTCTGGCTCTTTTAAAGAGGGCATTCGTCACTCCTTTGATGCTGAAATGGGTGGGTGACTGCTTGTGAGAAGCCACTTATGTGCCCTTGAAGTCCTGGAAGGAGCCGCTGATGTAGTAGTTTAATGCTGCAGTGACTTTTAAAGCCACTGGCATTGGATTCCCTCTGAGTCCAAGAGACTGCAGGTCGTCCTGCAGCAGAACACACAGGTCAGTGACTGCCTCGCTAAACATCCTCATCCAACATCGGCATTGCCTCTCCACCATCTGCGGGTAGTTGAGGTGAGAGCAGTAGACTCTGGAATGTGGTATTGCCCTTTGGACTGGCTCTGGTTGCCTTCTTCCTGATCACGCTCAACATCTAGTCCCATCAAAGGTTGTGTCCCTTCATAGCTTTCTGCCAGATGTTCATGTGGACCCAGTTCCATCCTTCCTCTGTGCCGCTCCTCCTCCGTCCAAGGCTCCAGGAACATTGGGTGGGCAAGACTTATTTTGCCTCCAGAGGCTGAATAGAGATCAGAACCCTGGAAAAATGCGTCCTCCCATGGTTTCCTGGCCTTCAACAAAAATATTGAGCCTGTGGTCGATTTGCCACTTCCACAGTCGCCAAGATCAAGGACCTCAAGCTCCCCAAGTTCGCCCTCGTCTTCGCCTCAGTGACCCTTGTCCTCCTGCAGTGACCCTCGACCGCCCCGTGACCTCTCCTCAGTGACACTCAACCTCCCCCATGATGCTTCTCAGCCTCATTTCTGGTCTTCCAAGAAAATTTCTAAGTGGTGGTAGGTAGCTTCAACTGGCTTGCCTTCCAACTCAAAGACTGAGTCATCTGCTCACCACCAGCTTTAACCGGCCAGGAAACAGAAGACCCGTGATTTCTGTACACCTCATGCTTAATTGCTAAAGGTACCATTGAATCGCTCAAAGTTGAAGTTTAGTGAGTAACATCGGTAACATTCAAAGCCATTGTTACCTCCCTGCTGCGTGATGGCAGTATTGCTGTCCTGCTTCCTCCCAGTCACTGGGATAATTCGGTCCTGCCCTCCCTCCTGATGCGACACTTCCCACATGACTCAAGTCCCCTCCATTTCGCTCCTCGCTCCCTGGGCCAGCATTAAACCCTACCCACTGTTTCTGAGAATCACTGCCATTGTAAAGATGGCAGTACTGAGATGTATGGTAGCCCACAGATAGGGATAAGGCAGAAAGCTGAAAGGTGCACAGGAGCTGCTGGGAGTCATTTCCAGTACTTTGAAGTTGTGTTCTAAGCATTTCAAGGTATTTTGTGAAACTTGTTGAGAATTTAAAAGGGATCTCTGCACGGTGAAATAGTGAATTTCTCAGTGGAAGTTTTATCTTTATTGTGCTTTGAGAAGGTAGTTGATGAGGACACAGAGAAGAGTGCAACATCACACATGTAGGCAACACCCAACCTGCCAGCTCTACAGGCCATGTCAGACTGATTTTATAGGGAGAGTTCAAGAATATAGTATAAGTAGTTAACAGAATGGATATGCTAATCAATGAGATACATAATGATGTAGCACTGGCACCAGGCAGTCTAGACAGCACACAGGTAGCCCTGGGGGGGAGATGTTACTTCCCTGTAACCCATTATGTACGTATTGTAAATAATGTAAATAAAATAGCTCTTAAGTTAATACCCTGACATGCCCTTGATCGTACCCAGCCTTAGCACATTCTACAACAGAGAACATTGCATTCATCCCCACCACCACCATTGCCAGCTGTTAGAATCTGACTTGCAGTTTCTTTCCACCAGAGGCACTGTCTGATCTGTGACTATAAATATGCCAATTGCACCAAACATTTACACAATCACGTACTTCCAGGTAGCATCTGATGAGATGAGTCATCAGCAGTTCATTGCTGCAGTACAGGTCACGGATGCCATGTTCAGGCGTGCCCCTCTGAGTTCATTCAGTTTCACATGAACCCAGCAAAGCAAAGAGACAGAGGTGGAGACATTAACTTCTTATGAATGTTTGGATTCCCAGAAGTGCAGGATATCACTGGTGCCACCCCCCTTGTGGCTAGAAACAGCTTGTTTGAAATTTCCATCAACTTCATGAAGGGATTTCATTCCCTCAAAATAAATAAAGGTAAGAATCCCCTACCCTCTCCCATGGTGGGCTTAGTGGTGGGAGGGCATTTAATCTGGCAGGAAGGTGGCAGGTGGGGTCCCCTCCACCTTCCCGACTCCACTCCAATTAAGTCCACGGTCAGAAGTCCCGCGCTTCCCACCCCGCCGCAAATTTAGGTCTTAAGTGGGCAATTAAGGGTCTCATCCCGCTGCCACTGTATTAATCCAGCAGAAGGCAGTAGGGTTGCCATGCGGAGAGCACCTCAAGCAAATCCGTGTGGGGAGGGTTCCTTATTCAAGGGCACTGTCACAGACATAATGTATTTACTCTCTTACAGCCCATAATCAGTATGCTGTGTCTGGAAAGAGCTGTTTTTCCTTACCCTTGGAGTGTGTATTCCAATTAAATAATTCAGCAGCCAGCTTTTGTGAGTTTAAAATAAAAATGTTTGTTTATTCTCACCCTCTCAATTAATTACCAGTACAACACACACTCTCACACATGCGCACAATACAAACACATACACACACACACACTGGATACAGATAAAGATAGTGCACTTTTACAGATTACAGTTACTTCAGTCTCTGACTTACAATTTTTGGTCTCACGTGTGGTAGGCCTCTAGTTTCTTGAATGGATTCAATGCTTTGAAGTTGAACTGACAGTCTTGTAAAGTGAAGGGTTCACAGAAGTTGCTAGGTGTAGTCGAATATCTAGGAGGTTGGTTCTCAGGTGAACTTTGAAACAGGAACAGATTACATACTTTGGCTGCTTGATGAACTGCAGCTGGTTTCAGGGCTGTGATGAGGGGATGGGGGTGAATGGGTAGAGCTGTGAAAGCTGTGGGGAAGGGCTGTAGAGCTGTTGGGGGTTAGGGCTGTGAGGGGATAGGGCTGTGAGGGGGTAGAGCTATGAGGAAGGTAAAGCTGTGAGGTTGGTAGAGCTGTGAGAGCTGCAGGGGATGAGTAGAGCTGAGAGAGCAGGATGAGGGATGATTGGAGAGCAGACTGCGATGTTTTTGCCCCTACCATTTTGCAGGCTCTGTTGCATGCAGCAATCCAGTGGTTTGGCCTCAGAGCTCATTTTAATTAGGCCAGAAAAAACATTGTGTGGATGTCATTGGACCTTGGAGCCAATGCCAGGGCTGACACACCAGAGTGAAAGCTCCACAATGCTATTGCTGCCTTGGAGGAGAGGGAGCTCGTGAATCCAATTGCTTTTCTTGTGATCCCACTGTGGGTCAGATTTGAGAACCTCTGCCGTAGAGGTTGGTCCACCCTTAAACAACGAGACATATGATTCTCACAAATGGCTGTGAGGTACCCTCACCTATGTTCATATTTAATTAGGTATCACCAGAGGTTTGATATTGTCTGTAGTCCAATTGCTAAAAGTCTCATGATTTGTGGCAGTCATCTTAACAGCTTGTTTGTGTCCAATTTTTTAAAGTTTTGGCTGCAAGTTCAGAATATGACATGCCTTTACTAGGCATGTCAGCACTCAGTGTCTGATCAAGGGACCCGACCTTAGGAAGATTTTGGGGGGGGTGCGGGGGGATGTTGGTGAGAGCCACCCCCTTGCCCTTGCTGCTGACCCACAGAATTACAGAATTGTTACAGCGCAGAAGGAGGTGATTCTGCACCTGCTCTCTAAATGAGCATTTGACTCAGTGCCATTCTCCTGCATTTTCCCCATACCCTTGCACATTGTTTCTATTCAAATAATTATCTATTGCCCTCTTGAAAGCCTCATTTGAACCTGCCTCCACCACACTCAGGTAGTGCTTTCCAGGCTAGAACCACTTGCTGTGCGAAAAAGTTTTTCTCACATCACATTTGCTTTGTTTGCAACTTACTTTAAATCTGTGCCCTCTCGTTTTTGATCCTTCTATGAGCGGGAACAGTTTCTCCCTATCTACTCTATCCAGCCCCCTCATAATTTTCAACACCTCTATCAAATCTCCTCTTAGCCTTCTCCTCTCCAAGGAGAGCAGTCCCAGTCTCTCCAATCTATCTTCATAACTGAAGTTTCTCATCCTGGGACCATTCTCGTAAACCTCTTCTACACTCTCTCCAATGCGTTCACATCCTTCCTAAAGAGTGGTGCCCAGAACTGCACACAATACTCCAGCTGAGGTCTAACTCGTGTCTTATTACAGCTCAGCATAACCGCCTTGCTCTTGTACTCTATGCCCCTACTAATAAAGTCCAGGATACTGTATGCTTTATTAACTGCTCTCTCCACCTGTCCCGCCACTTTAAATGATCTATGCACATATACACCCAGGTCCCTCTGCTCCTGCACCCCCTTAAGAATTGTATCCCTTATTTTATATTGTCTCTCCATGTTCTTCCTATCAAAATGCATCACCTGACACTTCTCCGCATTAAACTTCATCTGCCACCTATCTACCCACTCCACCATATCTATGTCCTTTTGAAGTTCTACACTGTCCTCCTCACAGTTTATAATGCTTCCAAGTTTGGTATCATCTGCAAACTTTGAAATTGTCCCCTGCACACCAAGATATAGATCATTAATATATATATCAGGAAAAGCAAGGGTCCCAATACTGACCCCTGGGGAACTCTACTATAAACCTTCCTCAGCCCGAAATATTTCCCATTGGCCATTACTCTCTGTTTCCTATTACTCAGCCAATTTTGTATCCACATTGCTACAGTTCCTTTTATTCCCCCTCCCCATGACCTCTACCCCCACCCCACGTCCCCCTCGTACCATCACTCACCTTTGGCCTGGGACCTGGCGACGATGCTAGGCCTTGGGCAGGTGTCATACTGGTAGAAGCCACTGCCTTACTGGTGGTGCTGCCATTCAGTCAAGCTGACGGCCTCTGATTGGCCAGTAGCTTTTGGCGGGCAAGACTTCTGCCCCTGGGGTCCTTGTTTAAGGACCTGAGTAGAACAAGATGTGGCAGGCTTTCCCTAAAAGAAGCAATGCAGGCTGCAACTGGCTTTCCAACCGGCAGCTGAAACCCGCATCAAGATTCCATCCATAGTGTGTGATGCTAGCCACACAATTATGCATATTAATACATGTCATATTAGGTGGTTGCCATAATTCATTTATTTTCAGACAATTTAGGATACCCACACTGCTCACACACAGCAATGTGGAGAGTGGCTCATAGGATACCAAGGCTGCCCAACTGACATTTTTTCAGTATCCAAGGACAGAGAATGAAAACAGGTTCAGTGAGGCCTTTGGTATTGCCAGGCCCATTTTGGGCCAACACATCGTATACCTCACATCCTGTTTCCAGTTCCTGACAGATTAGAGGGAGCCCTGCAATCTTGTCTGGTAAGGATTTCCAGAATTGGAGTGGCATCCTGCATAAATTAGCCATTACCAAGGACTCAGCCTTCCAAGCAGACAAAATGGATAAGAAGGAGGTGCTGAAGACCAAACTTAGGAGAGAAAGGAGTTGGGTCCAGAGTTGCCGCTGCCAATGTGATGTGCCATTAAGCACCAGCATTTTACAACAAAGAACATGTTCTCTATCCACATAGCACAGCAAAGCCTTTCATGATCCTTTCTTTGCTCTCAAGGAACCATTCAGTATTATGCCTGCTGGGCTTTGTAAGGCAGTTATGTTTTAAACTGTCTCCTATAATTCAAAGTAAAATGGAATTATTTGGACAGGGGGGTGCAACCTTTTACCAAATCTACCTGGAGACAAACCCATGTGACCTGCTTGTTATGGAAATAGAAACTCAAATCGAAACTTATTGAAAGAGAGGTGCAAGTTTTAACAAATGGACACAATGGAAGAGGCTGCTGGTCTTTCTGTGTAGAGAATCACAGACTCTCAGAGTCAGTCAGACAGAGAGATTTGGGGAAAAAGACCCACAAAAGGTACTGCTACATCCAGCAGAAGAAAAGGAATGCTTTTGGGTTAACCACAAAGCAGATTACTGGTGGAGGCAGATTCCCGGTTGAATGAGACAAGCCTTGTGGTTAAAGACCAAGGAGTGGCCAGATGGTGCCTAGCTACTGGAAGTCCATTCAAGAATGCTCAGATTGTATGAAGGGGATTTTGTTTAAAAGGACACTGGAAGATTCACCCTGGTGGGGCAGGGAGAAGAGATTCTGTTTCAGCCGGGAGGAGCTTGGGACGCTAAACACAAGATTACATATCCGCTGAGAGTGTGGTGTAATATATAAAGATGGCGTGGGATTTTTGGCTGTTAAGAAGTTAATGGGGAATAGCCTTTCTGTAGTTTAGTGTATTAGTTGCCTGCTAAGTAATGTTTAGTCGTTGTAGATTTTAGTTTGTTTGTTACAGTAAAAGTCTTAAAATAAGTGAAATGTTGTTGGGTTTGCAAAGATCACTGGGAAATCCATATCTCTTTTTAAAGGTTCCTGGTCTCTACGGAGATCATAACATCAGCTAATCTGTAATACTATAATATCTTGTCTGGGAGCTTGCTATGTAAGAACCATAACAGGAGGAAAACATTCGAAAATTATGCAAATACATTGAATTGTCAGAAATGTATATATTTGCTACCTTCTTGTCCCTGCAATGTGACCCACTATTCATTACTACCTTATCACCATGATTACCCTTGCCCCAAAACACTTTACATGTGTGATCCTAATCTCATGCTCCTGCATGACGCTATCTCAGTGTCATTAGATACAGAACTAATTGAGCTTTGAGATATCAATCATCTCAATGAAGCCAATATCCTTGAAGGACCTGTTTCCAGTGTCATGTCAATTGCATGTCCACTGCAAACTGGCTCCAGACCAGAAATTCCCTCCTGTCATGGTTTAAAGGGGCTACACAAATGTAGATGCATTATTACTGCCCTGAGAGGAAATCACATCACCATCCATTCCTTGCTGTCCATGACTGCTGGGCAGGGGCTCAGTTAGGCTCTATATGAAAGCAAGTCAAATTTTCCCATTAAGGCCTGATCTAGGGTGCTCTTCAGGATAAGTATGGAAGGACAAGTATTGCAACCCAGAGAGACTCCTCCTGTTTTGAAGCTGCACTGATTTCCTGGATTTGCACAATCAAAAGGGGTTCATCATACCTTCTCATATCTTATATTGTATTGGTTGAGGATTTCTCCACCTTTGGCATCAACTGCACCATTTGAGAGGAGACTATTTCCACTTCCTGCATATGAGAATTATTACAGATCATACGCAGCACAGAAACAGGCTATTCAGCCCAAGCAATCCATGCCACTTTCCTGAATTATAGATCATTTAGAGGCTGAGTCCCTGAAATCTTGGTCATTGCAACCAATAAGCTAAGAATTTAATATATACTTGCCTGTATGTGGAACATGTAGGAGCAGGAGTGGTCCTCTTCTATTCAAGTTGCTGCTGACTACCGTGGCCCCTGGTTTGGGCTGCCATCATAGTTTGGCTTGTTGCCCTTTACTTGTATGGTCTTCTGGCTCAATGAGGTTTCTCTTACCCCATGAGTGACTTGGGGCCGGATTTTCCAGACCCCGCTTCAGCAGGTTTAATGGCAAGTGGGAGGTACAATGCAGTGGGAGCTCAAAAATCGGTTTCCCAACAGTGTAACATGATAGTGGGATTTTCCGCTCCCGCCTGACATGGCGGGTTGCAATTCCCACCAAAAGCCAATGGGAAACCGATTTGCATTCTGCTAAAGGGATGCAGATGAAGGCCCAGCCGGAATCCGCCCCCCGCCCTCCACCAACACACATATGCGACAACAGCAGGAGATCACACCAGACCTGGACCAATGTGGCATGTAAAAGTTGACACTTACCTTAAGATGGCCTTGGGCAGCTCGCAGAGAGGAAGAGAAGATGGAGGCCTCCAGCGACCGGACCTTCGGAATACCACATGAAGCACTGGGTGGGTGGAGCATCAACCATGTGGATCTTCTTGGCACAGCATCATCCAGGAGGTGGCTGTTCATGGCACAGCCACTTCACCCAGGGAACAGTCCCTCGCCCAGGGACTCCGCCCAGGGATCAGTCCCTCACCCAGGGACTCTGCCCAGGGATCAGTCCCTCATCCAGGGACTCCGCCCAGGGATCAGTCCCTCACCCAGGGACTCCGCCCAGGGAGCAGTCCCTCACCCGGGGACTCCGCCCAGGGATCAGTCCCTCACCCGGGGACTTCGCCCAGGGACCAGTCCCTCACCCAGGGTCTCTGCCCAGGGATCAGTCCCTCACCCAGGGACTCCGCCCAGGGATCAGTCCCTCATCCAGGGACTCCGCCCAGGGATCAGTCCCTCACCCAGGGACTTCGCCCAGGGACCAGTCCCTCACCCGGGGACTCCGCCCAGGGATCAGTCCCTCACCTGGGTACTCCGCCCAGGGATCAGTCCCTCACCCGGGGACTCCGCCCAGGGATCAGTCCCTCACCCGGGGACTCCGCCCAGGGATCAGTCCCTCACCCGGGGACTCCGCCCAGGGATCAGTCCCTCACCCAGGGACTCCGCCCAGAGATCA
Organism: Cetorhinus maximus; assembly: GCF_964194155.1. Lineage (NCBI taxonomy): Eukaryota > Metazoa > Chordata > Chondrichthyes > Lamniformes > Cetorhinidae > Cetorhinus > Cetorhinus maximus. Next base: position 109,687,367 of record NC_135886.1, on the reverse strand, counting down.
GTCCCTCACCCGGGGACTTCGCCCAGGGATCAGTCCCTCACCCGGGGACTTCGCCCAGGGACCAGTCCCTCACCCGGGGACTTCGCCCAGGGATCGGACCTTCATTCAGAGACTTCGCCCAGGGATCGGACCTTCATTCAGAGACTTCGCCCAGGGATCGGACTTTCATCCAGAGACTTCGCCCAGGGATCGGATCCTCCAGCTGCAGGTAGAAGGCTGCAGGAGGTACTATTGGGTGGCAGGGTGGTGGTGGTGTGGAGGGTGCTTGTGTAGGCCTGAAGTGGTATGGGTGGGTGCAAGTGTGTAAAGGGTTAGGGGGGGCACAGATGTGTGAAGGGATATGGGGAGTTGCAGAGGTGTGAAGAGGTATAGGGAGGGGCAGATGTGTGAAGGGGGTCACAGGAAGGGGTCGGTGAAATCAATGGTGGACTCTGGGATGCAAACTGCAGGTAACTGTGGTAGGAGGGTATGATGAGAGTTACAGGGGACAGAGGGAGCCGGTAGGGTGGGAGCACAAGGGCACAATGATGTCACATGAAGGGACGCTGAACGTTGTTGGTGGGGACGTGGCGATGGACACAGATTCAGGGGTGGACAGGATGAGGGTGGGCAAGTCAATGGTAATGGGGGTGGAATTCCTGGGGAGGAAGGGGACCTCAATGTTAAACTGCACATATCCAAAGGTGATGGGAGAGGTTGAAGGGTGATGGTGGGGAGGTTGAAAGTTGTACTGGGGAGGTCAATGGTTATGGGGTATAGGGTGTATGTGACTGGGGAAGGGGAAATGGTGTTGAAGTGAAGGTAGAACGTCACTACCGCCATTGCTGGACTGGTCACAACTATGCAGAGCCTCATGGCAGAGGTCTCGAATGCTGCATGGGAGTTGGGTCATTGAAGGTGGGTGAGATGCAGGTCATCTCAAGTGAACAACTGAGAGGGAACACCAGCATGTAGTGTTCGCAATGCTAGGGCCCTGGGACACATGAAGACCAAAGGCTCAGCGTTCACGGGACAGTGCTTGCATGTGGCCCCGGCATATACCTTTGCCTCCCTGCAGATGCCTCATTCTGGGGGATGGGGTCTTCCCAGGAAGATGAAATGGAGGGGGGTATGCTAAGCCTTTTTTTAACATATTACACATTATTAAAGTGAAAGTGAATATATTTACAAAAGTTTGATCTTTATGACATTCAATAGTCCACCCATGCAATCAATTGTGATTTTGGTATTCCTTAATTTTCTTTTCCCTGCCAATTTTTCTATGTGCTCCCCCAACATCCGCAGCAGAGTGGAGGCAGCCTGCTGACCAGTTGGCTGTGTTGCCTTGGATGACTTTGGTGGCCATTCCCTGGAGACTCGAGGTCTGGAGGGCCCCAGCTTACTTTGGCTATCCTGCTGTGAGGCAGTTGCTCCCTCTGCAATCACAAAGGGTGAGGTTGAAGGGGTCACAGGCAAAGGGGATTTGGAAAGGCCCAACAACCTCTGACAGTCCTAAGTGGAGGTCCAGGGATGTCCAACTGCTGCTCCTCCCCCCTTTGGATCCCGAAGGCCCCTACCTGACTCCTTGAGGAGAAGGGGCACCTGGAGTTGAGGTCGAGGTGCCCTGTCCCCATCTCATGTAGCCACTGCAGAAGCAAACCCATGGCTACCGTGGTCTGCACATATCTATGGCGGAATCTGCTGGACTAGAATCTCCATGGAGCCTGCCATCCTCCCCATGGAGACCTCGATGGGTGCAAATGTCAGCATCACTTCAATAGCCAGCAGGCAGGCGGACTCCTCCGCCTTGTGTGCCATCATGTTGAGGGCCTCCAATACTTCTGTGTGATGTTCCCCCTCCTCTTGCTGGCTGTCCACCACTAATTGGAAGGCCGTTTCCAGAGGCTCATCATTGGACTCAGCTATCACAGATCCCTATTCCCCAGCACTCCTCTAAGTGTCAGTGATCTTGGCCGACCCTGCTTCCTCCTTCTGCAGACACATGTCAGTGCAGTGGCCACCAGAATATGCGACCCTGTAAGTGAGGGAGGACAGAGAGAGTGATAGGACGAGCTGTCTCCAACATGGAGGCACATTTGGCCCTGAGGCTTCTATGACATGCATGGATCCTTACTGGCTGGAGGCCACACGCCAATCTCTCCACCTGCTATGGCCCAGTCCCGATCCACCCCTGCCAGCTGGGCTGCCTCAAAATCTGTCACTTCCTTCAGCTATGGCTGACCCCTTCCTGTCTTCTCCCTCTCTCGCTGTTTGTGGCTTAGCTTCACCTGCTCACAGAGAACAGAGAAGGTGGGGCTGAGGGGAACTGTATTTAGCATCCGTTTTTACATAGCAACTTCAGTTTCTCTCGTGCTTCCAGTCCTAGAGATAACCCACTGGATTGTGTGGCATATCACTGATGCATTGCAGGATTCAGGGCCACCACCCTCTAGAATGGTGGGCCCATCCGTATGTAGGGGCAAGGCTCAGAAAGGCATGTCATTTGCAGAGCTTGCTGGTGCCCTCAACGCCTGTGGCCCTTTCCCCCACTCCCAGCAGCTCCAGTTCTCTGAGGGACCTGCTGCACTTGTGGCCATTTCAGCGGTAGCCATCTTTTTACAGCTGGAAAATCTAGTCATTTGTTAAAGGTGCCACCCCACATTTTAGCAATGATGTCAAGAAAATTTCAAGCTCACACATGGAGAGTGGTGACTATACAGCTGGGTAGCAGAAAGTACAGTATCCTAACAGAGGTCAGCACTTTAAGAAAAAGAGACAGATACTTCTAATTATTTCCTGAGCTGTGCAGTGAGTGAGAGGACTTAAAGCAAATGGAAGTTGTTGTTAACAAGGAAAGATGTTAGTAGTGGATCAGGATGTGCTTTCTAATTTACTTTGTTTTAGCCCATGATTATATACTCCTTCTTCTTCAGGCAGCATTCTTAATTATTTAAGGATTCCCTTATGCTGTGATTTTGCTATGGGTAGGGTGAGGAGGAGCGGCCCAAGTCTATGTCAGCTGGAACAGGGATTGTCCCAGTGCTGCTGGTGTCATTCTGAGCCACATGCTCGCTATCTAATCAACTAAGCTAACAGGCCGCCTGGTTATATACTTTAGTTAGGAATAGAGCAGGCTCACACAAGATTGATGGTCAGAAAAAGACCATCTGGTCCATTGAGTCTGTCCCCATACCATGTTGTCTGGAGAATCATGACTAAACATGTCCTAACCTCTCAACCTCTCCACCCAACCCTCTGCACCCCACCTCCCCCACCACAACCCGACATCCCACAGCCATTTAATATCATGGGAGAGGCAATGTATTCAATGGTTTGCTACTTGCTGGGAAAGGAAGAACTGCCTAACTTCCAATCTATTCCTACTCTTACATCTTCCTACTTCCAAAATAAAATGGGAAGTTTGCCTCATAAAAATTCTGTGGTAATAACCCTTCTCCCATCAACAAAGCTATGTGTAATGCCACTTTACATCACCTCACTCAAATGAGATACTTTGTCACCTCAACTGCTTGCATTCTGCCAATAGACTACTGAGACCATGACATAGGATGCGCTAACCTAGCTTCAATAGTTTAGAAAGGCAGAAGTGGAATTGGTTAATTGCAAAGTAGCTCATAAAACCCATCAGCAAAGTGACCACCAGAACAAGGTGGCTCAGGTCATTAATATTTGTGAGTGAGGCAGCTGGCAGAAAACTTACATTTTCCATTGTCTGCACTCTAGCAATGTAAAAGCATTACATAGTCACAGGTATTATATGGTTCTGCTAACTAAAGGAAAAAAATAGCCTTATCTGTGTACGCATCAAGACTGATTACCCAAAATATTTGCCAAATTTATATGCTGCCAATACAGGAAAGCCCATGTTTAAACTTCAAATTAGAGCAGGCCTCTTATCACACAACAGTAACAATAACTGAGTTTGTTGGGCAAGTCAAATATTTTCATTATTTGATTAGGTTTGGTTATTTTCCAATCAATTAAAGTTCTATTTGCTTCCATCTCCTTTAGGTAGCACTAATTCCTGCTAGGATTTCGGGCTAAAATTTCGAGAAGGCCCATTATTTGTTTATTCTTTCATGGTATATGAGTGTCACTAGCTAGGCCAGCATTTGTTGCCAATCCCTGATTGCCTTTGAGAAGGTGGTACTGAGCCGCCCTCTTCAACTGCTTCAGTCAATTTGGTATGGATATTGACCTGGTGACAGTAAAGGAATGGCGATATAGTTCCAAGTTAGGATGGTCTGAGGCTTGGAGGGGAAGTTGCAGGTGGTGATGTTCCCATGCAATTGCTGTCCTTGTTCTTCTAGGTGATAGAGGTCGCAGGTTTGGAAGGTGCTGTTGAAGGAGGCTTAATGCATTGCTGCAGTGCACCTAGTAAATGTTATACACTGCTGCCATTATCTGTAGAGATGGAGGGAGTGAATGTTAAAAGTGGTGGACAGGGTGCCAATTGAGCGAGCTGCTTTGTCTTGGATGGTGTCGAGCACTGAAACTCACACACAATGTTGCTGTAAGTCCAAAAAGATGTTCTGTCTACAACACAACTGAGTAACACAATGTTGTATGAATTTCAGTGCCAGTGTGATGCCGGGTACGTAGGTCGTATGTCCCAAGGATTAGCTGATTAGACAGCATGTTCTTCCAGTTGTTCATAATAGCCAGAGTACAGACTGTATTCAACCAGCCTGTGCTTGCAAAACCAAAAACAAAACGTCTCCTGTTAGATGTGATTCTCTGATTGGCAGCACTTGCTAAACAATCCTGAGTGTGCTAATAGCTACTCTAACAACCAATTTAAGATAATCAGTTAAGCTTGTAAGATGGCTCATTTATGCTTGCTAGGAATGACATATATTCATATGCAGGGACGCGTTCTCTATAAACAAAAGGAATATGTTCAAGCTTTACACCTTTTTTGACTTACCCAGGAGCTTGGGGAGCCTATAGTCTCTATTGCTTTCTCCACAGCAACACCTCAGCCAATCAGCGTTGACTTGCCAACAATCAACACCATTGTCTCCTATATTATAAATTGTTGTAAAAGCAAAATACTGCAGATGCTGGAAATCTAGAACAAAAACAAAAATACCCAGAAAAACTCAGCAGGTCTGACAGCATCTGCGGAGAGGGATACAGTTGATGTTTCGAGTCCGTATGACCTTTCAGCATTGAGTTCTGATGAAGGGTCATACGGACTCGAAACGTTAACTGCGTTCCTCTCCGCAGATGCTGTCAGACCTGCTGAGTTTTTCCAGGTATTTTTGTTTTTGTTTTTGTTATAAATTGTTGTGATTGTTTGAAATTTGTCATTCTTGCATTTGTCCTGATGAGTGCAAGACATAAAGCTTCGGCAACTCTCTTTTGGGCAGTATTCAAGCTGAGCATTTTATGTCCTATTGGAAGTGTTGCTGGATAAATTTGGCATGAAATTGTTTTTTTTTGTGGTGTCTTTAGTTTCAGGATTTAGGTCAAGAGGACACTGTGACGTGCGGATAAATGGAGCAACAATGGTCTGTCGATTTTTTCAGGGGAACTGGAGTCTGCTGAGATGCTCTTCGACAGTCTGTCTGGAAAGAGGATGTGATGGCTGTCTCCTCCCTTCCTCCTCCACCTCATCTTGTTCCTCTTCTTCTTCCTTTTCCTTCTGCTGAGGTGGTCATGGAAGCCTTAGTTGCAAGGGCTACGCCATAATGATGACCAGGTTGTAGAGGACGCAGCAGACACCACAAGTTGAGAGACAAGTCCTGATCAATACAAGAGGGCTTCCCCTCTAGTGGCCCAGGCAGCAGAACCATTGCTTCAGAATACCAATTTCCTACTCCACAATGTTCCTAGTTGCAGTATAGCTGTTATTGTAGTAGCACCAATCACGTATAGTCGGGTGATGGAGGGGGGACCATGAGCCACAAGTACATCAGATAGCCCTGGTCAATGAGCAGCCACCCTCTGCTTCAACATGGTGCCTCCAAGATGGCTGGAATGGCTGACTGGTGCAGGATAAACGTGTCATTACTGCTGCCAGGATAGCAGGAATTCACCAACTTGATGGTCTGTGCATGATTGGACACCAACTGCACATTCAGTGAATGAAAACCTTTGCAGTTGTGGTCTCTGTCTCCATTGAGATGTGGCTCCTGCAAAGCTAGGTGCATTAAATGGAAGGTTCCCTGTGCTATGTGAAGTATGTGCCCGCTTCTCCTACTTCTGCTTACCGAGAAGACAATGAAGCCACTTATCCTAGTGTACAGGTTCTCTCCGACCTCTCACATGCTACACTGCATGGCAAACAGCAAGATGTTGGCAATGTTGCTGGTTCAAGCCTGAAAGGCTCTGCTGGCATAAAAATTGACAAGCACTGGCAGTGCCACCCTTGCCTTGCTCTGCTGCAGCAGGTCCGGTTTGAGAATGTGGCACAGTTCTGTGACCACCTCCTGTGAAGTATAACTGCTGCAGACACTGCTCTTGGTTCAGGTGCACACAGGGGAAGTGCTCTCTGAAGACCCTCGGTGGGTAAGGCCTCCTGTGAGTGCTCTGCTCCTCTTCCTCCCTCTGCAAACAACTTCTCTTCTCTGCTGGCTCAGCAACATCTCCCTGCAATGCTGCAACGTAAGGGGAACTGCAACTTTTGTCCCCATGACTGGAAACCACACAATTCCTCCCAAAGTTCCAGCACCACTCCCTTCTGACTGAAAGGACCTCTGTGAACTCCTCCAACAACACAGTTCCACTAGCTCTGCAGCATCAAGTAGATCGCCAAAGGCACCTCACCTGAAAGTTGTCTGGTGACACATTTAAATAACACTGGTGGGGGCTCCTTTGTGCAATTGAAATCATGTTCCATTGTGCATGCTTAAGAGAGACCATTAACAGACCAGGAATCTCTGAAAAAGCAGGTCAGGCATCAAATCAGCATTTTTTTGGGGAAAAATATACATTATTCATAAAACATCTGAAAGAACATTACAAAACATTTCTAAATGGCCATCACACAAAGTGCAATCAGATTCAACTTTTACACATAGATCACGAGGTACTTCAATACAATCAATGAATATTACAGTCATTTCAATATGGTCATTACAGACAGTCAGACAGTGCAATGGGATTGAAATTATCGACATACATCATGTCAAACCAGCATTACACACTGACTGATGTCACAATCTCCCCACACTGCACACTTCAGGCACATGCATTGCACATCCACGCCTTCACCCTCCACAACACAGTGATTGATGCGGGCCACAGATGTGGCGTGAGCAGAACCCCACCATTTTTCTCCCAAACTGGCTCCCATTTTGCTATAGCTACTGGTGATGAAGCCCAGTTTGGCAGCCTTGATTTCTTCATATAATTATTCAAATCCATGTTTTGTGATTTATATGGTTACCTCAAACATTGGCTGGAATTTTCCCCTCCTGCCAGCGACGAGGTTCTTGGTGGGTGGGGGCGGAGATTGCGAGGGAATGAAAAAGATTGGGTTCCTGACAGTGAGAAATGGCGGCGGGGACTTGTGGTCCCAATTGTCATGGCAGGTCGCCATTCCCGCCAAAAGCCATTGAGAACCCGATTAGCATATCATTAACGGAATTCAAATAAGCAGCTGACTGGAATGCTCCGCCCCACCCCCCGGCATATCATTCCCCCCCACAGTGGGAATTCATGCTGGCCTGAACCACGACTGGACCAACGTAGCGTTGAGAAGGTGAGAGAGGACTTACTGGAAAGTTGCAGCATGGTCCACACGGAGGTAAGGTTCACAACAACTAGCAGGGGGAGTGGGGTGCTGGAACGCAAGGGGGTATAGGAAGACAAAAGTGGGGGAGAAGAAGCCATATAGCCTTGTGAGGGTGAGGGGGGCGTGTGGGGGAAGAAACTAGGGAGCAGTGCAGGGGCCATGGGAAACCAGGGAGCAGTGCAGCAGAGCAACCAGGGAGCATTAAAGGTGGGGGAAGGTTTGGTGGAAGGGGTCTGTGGTGTCGATGGTTGAATCTTGAGGACAACCTGAGGGTACTGATGATGGGAGGGCACTGTAACTGTTAGGGGGGACCGTGGGACGCAGTAGGGTGCGAGGGTGAAGGTCCACCTGGGTTGGGTGTGGGGTAGGCCTGGGTGGTTAGAAGGAATACAGAGATGTACAGGGATCTGAGGAGAGGGCAGGATCAGGGTGGGCAGGCAGTTGAAGGGTGGTGGTGATGGGCTGAAGGGTGATGGGGGGCGGGGGGGCGTTGTTCAAGGGTGACAGAAGGGAGAGTGAAGGTAACACCGTCAGGGGGGTGCGGTCACTGGTGATAGTGGGGAGCGGGTGGGTTACAGGAGGAGGGTAGAGGTGTTGGATACTGTTTCAAAAGTCACATGCACCATCCTCATGCGAAGCGAGAGCACTGAGTCCACGCCCTCAATGTCCAGCTGGTGAAATGTTAGTTGAGAGGAGGGTCATCAGGTGGGCGGAGCTGAAGGTCAGCTCAACTGGCAACTGAAGTAGAACCCTGATAATCTGTCCTGACAAGAGAAAGGTCTCTCCATAAACTCAGAAAGGCAGTGGAGGGAAAGGGAACAGTGTGCGTAGGAGACTTCCCGCACATGGCTCACAAGGGCCCTAGCAAAGATCGATACCTCCATGCGCAGGCACTATTCAGGAGGACATAAACACAGCCTGGGCCAGCGCCTTGAAAGGGGTTGAGGTGGGGTAGGCGCGTATAGCCAATAACACAAGCAGCAGCAAGAAAAACCCAGGAGAACTCCATCAGGTACAATGATTAATATATTTATAAAGATGAAACAATTATTTGCAATGCCTGTACACCTGTGCAACCAGAGTGGACTTAATACTTCTTAATTTTCCTTACCCTGCACCATGTCTAGGTGCTTCCCTGGCTCTGCAGCAGAGGTGGAGGTAGCCTGCTGACCACTATGCCCTCTTGTCTCTGATTACTTTGGCGGGCATCCTCTGGAGTCCCGAGGCCTGGAGGGCCCTAGCCTTCTTTGGGCCTCCTGTCCTGCACCATCACCAGTCTCAGGAGCTGAAGCTGATGGGGTCACAGGCAGAAGGTGCTGCAATGCGTGAACACCCTTGGAGGGTCCAGGGTGGAGGCCCCAGGGGCGTTCACCTGACACTCCCCCTCCCTTTGTGTGCCCAAGGGCCCCAGCACCTGGAGGGAGGTTGAGGAGAAGGGACACCTGGAGCGAGGTTGAGGTGCCCCTACCCCTATCGAGTCGCCACTGCAAAAGTTCACCCATGGCGACAGCGATGGAATGCACACCTGAGCACATCTCCAGAAGAAACTGGGTGTCTCCTAGACCTGGGTCTCCATGGTGTCCACCATCCTTACCATGGAGACCTCCATGCACTCACAAGTCAGAGCCATTACATCAGAGAGCACGCGGATGCACTTCTCCGTCTTGCATGCCACTCTGTTGAGGGCCTCTGGCACTTCTGCCTGCTGTTTCCCTGCGTCTTGCTGTTATTCCAGCATCTTCTCCATGACTGCTTCCAGAGATTCGTCATCTGACTCAGGCTTAGCAAGGGCCTTTTTCCTGCAGTCCACCAGAGACCTTGGCTGTCACTGCCTCCTCCTCCTGCTGTGGACATGTGTCCGTGAGATGACCATCAGAGTGTGAGCCTGAGCCTAAACTAGATCTATGAGCCACCGAGGTGAGGGCCTCTGGGTTGGTGGAGGGTGCAGGTGAATGCTGTGATGGTGCTAAAGGTGAAAAATCGTCATCCCCATCCTATTCTGAGGTCCTTTGTGGACTGGAGCTGAGTTCAGGTGTGGGCGCTGGCCCCACCCTCTTCCTGCTGGCACCTATTATGGAAAGAGGAGAGAATGTGTGACTGTAGCCTGCCTCCTGCACTGCACAGAGCCTCACCCTCAGGTTTCAACTTGCATAGAATAAGCATGCATCCTCACTGGATGGCTGGGGAAGGCCAGCCTCGCAGTTTCCACAGACACAGTCATGGTTCTCCTATTCCAGCTCGTCTGTCCGCTGTTCATATTGTGTGAGGGGATGGTTGTTTGGCATAGCCCCTCCCGCCTTTTCCATCTCACAGCTGTTATGTGCTGTCTTCCCCTGCCTAAGGAAAGAAGATGGTTTGTGAGCACTTCTGATACAGGGGCAGGTTGCATGCAGCTAATTCTGTGTCTAGAAAGTGACCTTGTGAATCCCCAAAGCCTGTCCACCATGTGCAGGGCTTAAGTTAGGGATTTGAGGGAATACTGTCCACTTGCCTGGATAAGTGTGGCTCCAATAGCACTCAGAAAGCTACACACCATGCAAGACTACGCAGGCCGCTTGATTGACAACCCATCCAGCACCCTCAACATTCAGTCCCTCCACCACTCACCCACTGGCAGCTGTGTGTGCCATATGATACACTGCTGCTAGTCCCCAAGGGTACCTCGGCAGCACCCTCCAGACCCACAAGCTCTAGCAGCTAGAAGGACAAGGGCTACAGGGCATGGCATTAACATCATGTGCAAGTTGCCTTCTACTCCAACTACGACCCTCCACCCTCCATACAATATCTGTGCCTTCAGTGTGGCAGGGTCAACAACCCATAGTTACCTCCCTACTAGCAGACCACATGGACAGCAGTGGGGCAATGTGACAGCACCCCAGCACCTCATGAAGGGCTTTTAGGGATGGGCAGCACAGATGCTGGCCTTTCTATTGACGCGCACACCCCGGGACCGATTCAGAGAATGGTGAGGTAAGGATGGAGAGTAGAGTGCTCACTTACCCTGGCGGTGTGGATTAAGTTGGTCATTTGTTTCCTACACTGCAGGGTGGTCCTCCTTTGCAGACCACCCTGGCAACTTACTCCCAGGCAGCTGCGGTGAGTCAGGTGGGCCTGCTGCTTCCATCTCTGGAGAAGAGGACGTCCCTTCTATCCTCCACAGCCTTGAAGAGAATCTCCAGGGAGGCATCACTGAACCATGGAGCTGGTGATTGCTGTTTCCTGCAGCCATGTCGAGGTCCTGGACTCCTGGTGTGATGAATGCTTTTTAAAAATGGCACCTGGACATGATGACGAGGCGCATGACTTCCTGCCCACCCCGCCACGTGATTTGATGTACTACCTCTGGTTGCATACTTAATTAGGTGAGCCGTGCATGATTCGGCCTGTTCACCTGCCCCGCTCTCCAGTGGGAGTCGCTCCCCCCCAGTTCCTGCTCCCACCACCGGACTTAGGCCTAGAGTGGTAAATCCCAGCCACTACCGTTGTTCTAGCAGAATTTAGCTGGTTACAGAAAGCTGCCAATCATTACACCCAATAGTTTCACTAGAAATGATTGAAGAAGCAGCAAGGAAACAAAATGGTTGGGAGAAGTATAAACAGAAAACTATCTCACGGAAGGAGTTTCAGAGTTACTATAACACTGCATGAAAAATTGCGGCTATTAAGATACAAAGGGCTAGGTTTTTGCTTTTGATGTAGATGTTGGGAGTGGACCAGTTTGCAGATGATCTTGTGTAACTGTAATAATCTGCAGCATTGAACCAGGTGAAGTTTAGAAGGGGAAGAGAGGGATATACTTTTTCTCATTGTGTGTTCTCGTTCCTGTGAATGATTTTTAATTTCAGTTAGCCTTCTAACTTAATGGTTCATTCATACATTGCACTAATTTGCACAGCTGAAACACTCAGTTAAAATATTAATTTTATATGCCCAAAATCTTCATTTCAAACCAAAACTCCTGACTATCCAAGTAGGTAAATCAATGACTTAGCCTGGTAACAGAGAAGAAAATCAAGAGGAACTCAGAACATACACGTTTCCCATTTCATTAAGGTGAACTTTTCAATCTCCCTCATTAACTAACCTTCTGGCACTTTCTTCTTAGTTTGAAAGCTGGGCACAGGATTTAGTGCAAAGGAAGTAAGAAGTGGTAATTTTTTAAGTGAGCAAGGCCAACTGGGCATCTGGCTCAGAGGTAGTACATACAATTTTGACATGCAATAACATTTTCTCATTGCCAATGCATAGCCGCAAACTGAAACCAGAGAGTCTAATGAGCTGAATTTTTACAGTTAAGCAGGAAAATTGAATAGAATCTTTAGCAAATTTTATCTCCTCGTCGAACTCTGAACCTTTCCAACATTGCACATTCCAAAAAGGATACATACCATTTTACTAGAGGAACTTGTTTCTGCTGAATGTTGAAAAATGTAGATAGGCTTGAAATGTTCTACAAGTATAGTTTGATGTAATAGTCACATATTCAAATGCAGAAAGGAGAGGCTCTTCCACTGGTAGTCAGCACAGAGTCAGACAGGGCAGTCCCATTTCCAGTCTATGCTGAGTTAACAGATCACAGCCAAGAGGCAATAGAAGTAGTGCATTTGGCTTCAGAAACCCTGGATCAGGAATAATTGGCCAGATCCCCCTCCTGCTCAGTATTCAGAAAATGCATGTGCAAGTCGGAACTGGATCAGGCTTAACTGTGATATTTCCCCTGGTGTATTTCTGCCTAGGGTCATGCAAGAAGTATGGCTACTGGGCAGGGTAGTGAAGTGTGTCAAGCATTTGTAAAACTGCACACCAGTAAGGAATCAACATCTTTTCTAAAGGAAGGGAGAAGAAAGTTGGCAGAAAGAGGGAAAACAAAAGAGAAACGCATGTGAGAAACAAATCTTTGTAAAAGTGTTAATACTGACGTGGATATGGTCTTTGTAGTTTGATGGAATTCAACACAGTCATCTTTCAAATCAGCAATGAGAGGATGGGGTATCCTAGTGGTTATAGTGCTGTTTTTTTAAACCAGAGTTCAAACCTCATTGTGGTTAATTGTGAAACTGAATTCAATGGGCTCGATCTTCTGATCAGCAGTGAAACTATGTGTATCCCTGCTGACTGCAGAGATCATTGCATGCTTACCTTATTGTGCACTTTCAGGTTGGGGATCGGGTTGGGTCGGGGGTGGAGGTGGGTAGTCGGGTCAGGGAGTTGGGCAGTTGGACTGAGGGGTGGATAACCGTGTTGTGGGGTGGGAAGTTGAGTTGGGTGGGTGGAGAGTTGGGTCAAGGAGTGGATAGTCTGCTTGGGAGGGTGGGGTGTATTTGGGGTGGAGCAGAGGCGGTGGGGGGAGGCGCTGGCAGGTTAGATTATGCTGTTAGTCACTGAGTTACACCAGAAATTAAACAGTGTAACAATTCCAGGGTACGTAACGTGTACCTGGCCCAAGTCTGAGACACTGAGATGATTGTAAGAGACATTTGTGGAGGGTCACAGAGTGCTAATCTGCCCCTCAGAAGTTTAAACTTCCCAGGCAATTACAGCACCTGTGCATGTTTCAGGATTTCCTCAAGGCCCTGACACACACCAGCAACTTCACTGCACTGCACTGCATCGCCACTCTTGATACTGGAAGCTCTGGCCCATTAAGTAGTTGGTGGCGTAGCATCGCGCCCTTCAGGGAAGGAAACTACACCTCACCTCATCTGGTCTCACTTGATATGACTCCCATACTAAGTGGTTGACTTTTAATATCCTCAGGGTAATAAAATACTGCTTCATGAGAAACGAGTCCACATGTGACCTAACAGGCAGACCTTAAAGGGACTATTGTAGGCCATAACCAACAAAGTAACAGCTGATAAATGGCAGGTAACATTCGCACCATAAAAGTGCTAGGCAAAGACAATCTCCAACAAAAAAACAATCTAACCACCTCCCCTGGACATTCAATGGCATTACCATTGCTGAATCCCCCACTATCAAAATCCTGGGGGTTACCATTGTTCAGAAACCGGACTAGCCATATAAATAATGTGGCTACAAGAGCAGGTCAGAGGCTGGGAATTCTGCAGCGAGTAACTCAACTCCTGACTCCCAAAGCCCGTCCACCATCTACAAGACACAAGTCAGGAGTATGATGGCGTACTCTCCACTTACCTGGATGACAGCTTCAACAGCAGTCAAGAAGCTCAACACCATCCAGGAAAAAGTAGTCTGTGTGATTGGCAGCCTATCCACCACCTTCAACATTCACTCCCTCCACCACTGATGCACAGTGGTAGAAGTATGTACCATCTTCAAGATGCACTGCAGTAACTTACCAAGGCTTCTTCATCAGCACCTTCCAAGCCTCTACCACCTGGAAGGACAAGGGCAGCAGATGCATGGGAACACCACATCTGCAAATTCCCCTCCAAGCCACACATCATGCTAACATGGAACTACATCATCGTTCCTTCACTGTCGCTAGGTCAAAATCCTGGAACTCACTTCCTAACAGCACTGTGGGTGTACCTACACCACATGGAGTGCATTGGTTCAGGAAGTTAGCTCACCGCCACTTTCTCAAGAGCAATTAGGGATGGATAATAAATGCTGGCCTAGCTAGTATGCCCACATCCCGTGAAAGAATAAATTAAAAAGAGATTTTAAAATATAGTTACCTGAATATGAAATTGGGAGTAGCAAGCTTGTACCTCCCGACCCCAGATACAAAAAGCACAAACTGTTGCCAACCACAGGGTTCTCTGATTGCTGCTGCTGTCTCCTTGCCCTGATTGCTGCCCTGATCATCTTTGCTATCTTTCCCCTGGGCACCTCTTCCTTTCTGATCCAATTGCCACCCCCTTCCAAATTGCATCCTCCCTGTGATCACACACCCCTCCTAAATTAATCTTCTTCATGATTATCCCCTTCCTGGATGCTTCCAATCATCGCTTGCCTGATGGCTGCTGCAACTACCTGAGTAAACACTTTTCAATGCCGCTTTAACAGTGAACTGCTTAATAGCGTCCGCAACTTAACTAGCTCGATGGAAATGGGACCTAAAGCTTAATATCAGGTGTGTCTTGGTACTCACCAATCAAACGTGGCAAGGGAGGCCTAAGCTTTCTCTGTGGGACCCAGCGGGGTACAGGAACGTTTAAAGAAATATAACAACATACCTTTTTCAGCCTTTTCTTGCCCCAAACTGCTTTGCAACAGGATTGGCTGGCAGGAATCTAACTACTGCTTCCTGCTCAGGCTGCCAAATTAGCATTGCATTTGAGCACTATTTACATCCTGGGAACCCACATGTGTAAGCTAAAATGCAGTCTGCCAGTTTTAGGTGAATCTCCTCATTTCTTGCTCAATAGGGTAGTTGACAATCTGAACCAACCTGCTCCTGGGGGCTGCCGGGAGGATAAGTCACTTGGATGATTTCAATTGCCTGCCCAGTTCCACCAATCAAGCCCTTACTGGCAATGTCAGTTGCTGATAGTTGTCATGTATATGTCCAGGCTTTTAAAATTTTAAGATTGTAGGAGAAAAAAAAACTAACGAAGAGGACATTCATAGTTGCTTGGGGCATGAGGAGAATATTTGTTGAGTTTTGATTTTAGCATTTTGGGATGTAGGAAAATTGTGTAAGATGCTACGCTGACAGTTTTAGAGGAATATGTAAGTAAGTATGCTTTAAATTAAACTACAGTGAGACTGAATTAAAAATTAACAGGCGATTTAAGTAAAAGCAACGTTGTATCCTGAACTCCTCTGGGAGTGACTTAAAAGAGATTGACCTTAAATGAAGAAGCTCCAATACTGGGAAGCAGATTATAGAGGAGTTAGTGAATCAATATAGGGTATGAGCTATATCAGTCAGAAATTTCCTTTGCATGAAACGTTTGTATTATTAAAAGTTAAAAAAATACTCTAATTAGACAGTGCATGTCTGTTAAAATTAGTAGAAAAAAATCCTTCTAATTGAAAGTCTAAACTGTGTGGCTACTAAATTTAGCAGCTGAAATGGACTTAAATCCACAATTTCTACTTATAAAACAAATTTGTAAACCACTTCAAAATGCATTTAATGCAGGAACATATGTTTCAAATGGTGATATAAATATAAAATTCATGGAGCATCTTGCTGGAACTTGCACTGATGTACATGTTGTGCTTCAGAAACAACAGCCTATGTCTTCTAATTTTAAAAGGAAATGTTTTGTTTGTGATAAGGTCCGTGTCTGCATTTGTAGTTTAAAAGCTGGAAATGATATGTTGGCACCTTTTAAAAAGACAATAGCAGGAAGTGTTCTGTTTAAAAATGGTAGCCTTTTGAATGGTGGAGGAGCATTTACAAGGACTTTAGAGATGACGGTGGTTTAGACTTTTCTGCCTTCCTGACTGAAGCAGGATGCATGGCAATGAACAATGACAGAACATTTTTTTAAAAACTCAGATCTGAAAGATGCCTGCAAATGCTTATATTTGATTTGAGAAAGCAAGATCAAAGGTTTAGAGGTATGATATTAGCAAGATTGAAAAGAGTTAAATAATACAAGGTAAATCAGGGTGTAGTGATTAGATGATGTCAAGTTTGTGTTTTAAATATGTGACTGTAGGAGAAATTAATGATTGAAGGAGGTGAAGAGTTCTATGGTTTTGAGAACCTGGGAAAAAATGAATTGTGTTGGGTGCTGAGCAGTGAGTCACAAGATTAGCACAGCAAATTGCAAGGAGTGGGAAGATTATTTGGAGTTAAGAGAAGAAGGAAGAAAGTTCAGAAGAACAGTGACCATGATAGAAATGATAAAACAGAGAGAAGTGGATTAATTCCACCAGCACTATTTTTAGCACATTAGTTAATGCATCATTTTGAACAGATTGATTACATTGTTGAAATAGTGCGAACAAGAATTTAACACATATGTATTAATCAGTGTGCTAAAAGTAGTGCATACACACATTGTAACTTGAGAGGGAGATTACAGACTATAGAGTGGATATTAACTCTCAGTTTGCCATTAAACAAAGCACTAAGGCTAATCCTGAAAGTGGAAGATCCAATCCATTTTGATGGCAAGGCCACGTTACTATGCTGTCAGTGAGAACGGATGTCCTACTCTGGGCAGGTGGTGGGCATTAACTGGAGATTATAAAAAGGAGCAGAATTTAACTACAGTTGTTGGGTGAGGAGTTGCATGTTTAGAATGTGCATCACTGTAAATAAAAGCTTATAAAAGTATGTAAAGATTGGCTCCAGTTCTACCCTCTACCACGTTTTCTGGAGTTTAATATGGGCCGGTGTGATGCTGAGCAGCCCAGAATCAGACCTGGCCGGCAGGAAGGTAGGGCCAGGAGGACAATTAATGCTGGAGTAAGGAGACTGGGGTGTCAGACGTTTAGATTACTCTTGTGAAGCTTGGAAGAGTGCTCTGCTCACTCTGGCCCCAAGAAAATAATGTTTCAATTACCTTTTTGGAGCAATTTTGTCTTCACCACTTGATACAATTGGGCAGCGAGTGCATGGCACATGCTCTGCCTTGTTGTCCCTTTGAAATTACAGCACAGCCCTACATAACAGCAACAGTGTACATTTATATAGCGTATTTAAAGTAGTAAAACATCTTAAGGCATTTTACAGGTGTGTTATCAAACAAAATATAAGCAGATATTAAGGAGATAAGCAGAGATTAACACAGATGAACAAAAGTTTGATCTAACAGGTTTTATGAAGCAACTCAAAGGAGGAGAGAGAGGTAGCATGGCAGAGAAGAAGGAATGATAAAACTTAGGGTCTAGGCAGCAGAAGGAATGGCCACCAGTGATGGAACGATGGAAATCAAGGCCAGAATTGGAGAAGCACATACATATCATAAGGAACCAGATTTGCTAGGAATAAGGAAGCTCACGCGAAGGCTGCAGAAACTGGTGGCAAAGCTGGAATAGAGGACCAAGTTCACCACAGATGTTTTAACTCCAATACCTGGGAGAAGAATTGCCCACCAGGTGAAAGGCTTTTCCTTGTATTTTGACCAAAACTACAACAAGAAAACAAACCCTATTTTGTCTTTTTTAGTTATTCATGGAAGTTACTTTGTGATGGTAAAGTTAAAACCCAATTTGATGCAATAGTGATTAGCTTCAGTCACAAAAACCCAAACCCTATGTGCTTCTCCATTTTCTTTATGGAAGGTAGTCTTGAGTTGGCTTACATGGCTAAAGGGATTAAATCACCAGTTGACACAAACATAGGCTCTCATTTCCAGCTAAAATCAATATTCACAATATATATTAATGACTTAGATGAGGGAATTAAATGTAATATCTCCAAATTTGCAGATGACACAAAGCTGGGTGGGAGAGTGAGCTGTGAGGAGGATGCAGAGATGCTTCTGTGTGATTTGGACAAGCTGAGTCAATAGGCAAATGCATGGTAGATGCAGTATAATGTGGATAAATGAGAGGTTATTCACTTTGGTAGCAAGAACAGCATTAGGCAGATTATTATCTGAATGGCTATAAATTGAGAGAGAGGAATGTGCAACGAGACCTGGATGTCCTTGTACACCAGTCACTGAAGGTAAGCATGCAGGTGCATCAGGTGGTAAAGAACGCAAATAGTATGTTGGTGTTCATAGCGAGAGGATTCAAGTATAGGAGCAGGGATGTCTTGCTGCAATTATACAGGGCCTTTGTGAGACCACACCTGGAATATTGTGCGCAGTTTTGGTCTCCTTATTTGAGGAAGGATGTTCTTGCTATAGAGGGAGTGCAGCGAAGGTTTACCAGACTGATTCCTGGGATGGCGGGACTGACATATGAGGAGAGATTGAGTCGGTTCGGATTGTATTCACTGGAGTTCAGAAGAATGAGGGGGATCTCATAGAAACCTATAAAATTCTAACAAGACTAGACAGGGTAGATGTAGGAAGGATGTTCCCGATGGTGGGGGAGTCCAGAACCAGGGGTCACAGCCTGAGGATATGGGGTAGACCAGTTAGGACTGAGATGAGGAGAAATTTCTTCACCCAGAGAGTGGTGAGTCTGTGGAATTCGCTACCATAGAAAGTAGTTGAGGCCAAAACATTGCAAAAGAATGCTTTGGATTGGGGGAGAGTGGATTTTAGTAAAATACAGCAGGATCTGGCCAAGGTAGACTGGGAACAGCTACTTGTGAGGAAATCTACAGCGGAGCAGTGGGGGCCGTTCAAAAAGGAAATGGGGAGGGTACAGGCTCAACATGTTCCCTCTAGGGTGATAGGAAGGAGTAACAAGCCCAAAGAACCATGGCTGACCAGAGATATTCAGGTTACGATGAGAAGGAAAAGAAAGGCTTTTAGCAGGTGCAAGGGAAGCAAATCAGCGGAGGCATTAGTGGAGTACAGAAAGTGCAGGGTGGAGCTTAAGAAAGCAATTAGGAGAGCAAAGAGGGGATATGAGAAAACTCTGGCTCGTAGAAGTAGGGAAAATCCCAAGATATTCTATAAGTATATCAATGGGAAGAGGATAACCAGGGAAAGAGTAGGGCCCTTAAAGGACCAAGGGGGCAATCTATGGGTGGAGCCAGAGGACATCGCGTTGAATGAATGTTTCACATCCGTCTTCACCCAAGAGAATGAGGATGAAGGTATCGAACTCGGGGAGATAGACTGCAAGGTTCTTAAGCAGATTGATATAGGGAGTGACAAGGTACTGGAGGTGTTGGCAGGCTTAAAAGTGGACAAATCTCCAGGTCCAGATGATTTGTGTCCCAGACTGCTGAGGGAGACAAGGGAGGAGATCGCAGGGGCTCTGACCCAAATTTTTAATCCCTCTCTGGCCATGGGGGAGGTGCCAGAGGATTGGAGAACAGCTAATGTGGTTCCGCTATTGAAGAAGGGTTGTACAGACAAGCCAGGGAACTACAGGCCAGTGAGTCTTACGTCACTGGTAGGGAAACTATTGGAGAAAGTTCTGAAGGAAAGTATCTATCTCCACTTGGAGAGGCAAGGTTTGATCAGGGATAGTCAGCATGGCTTTGTCAGAGGGAGGTAATGCCTAACAAATTTTATTGAATCTTTTGAGGAGGTGACCAGGTGTGTAGATGAGGGTAGTGTAGTTGATGTAGTTTATATGGATTTCAGCAAAGCCTTTGACAAGGTCCCACATGGGAGATTAATAAAGAAGGCACATGGGATACAGGGTAATTTGATAAGGTGGATTCAAAATTGGCTTACTTGTAGGAGACAGAGTGTGATGACAGAAGGATGCTTTAGTGACTGGAAGCCAGTGTCTGTGCTAGGCCCCTATTGTTTGTCATTTATATAAACGACATAGTTGACTATGTGGGGGGTAGGATTAGTAAGTTTGCGGGTGACACAAAAATTAGCCGGGTGGTTAACAGTGAGGCTGAGGTCTTGGGCTACAGGAAGATATAGACGGGATGGTCAAATGGGCAGATAAGTGGCAGATGGAATTTAACCCTGAAAAGTGTGAGGTGATACACTTTGGAAGGAGTAATTTGACAAGGAAGTCTTCAATGAACAGCATGACACTAGGAAGTTCTGAGGAACAAAGGGACCTTGGCGTGTGTGTCCATAGATCTCGGAAGGCAGAGGGGCATGATAGTGGGGTGGTGAAAAAGGCATATGGGACACTTGCCTTTATCAATCGAGGCATAGATTACAAAAGTAGGGAGGTCATGTTGGAGTTGTATAGAACATTGGTGAGGCCACAGCTGGAATACTGTGTGCAGTTCTGGTCGCCACATTATAGGAAGGATGTGATTGCACTGGAGGGGGTGCAGAGGAGATTCACCAGGATGTTGCCTGGGATGAAACATTTAAGTTATGAAGAGAGGTTGGATAGACTTGGGTTGTTTTCGTTGGAGCAAAGAAGACTGAGGGGCGACCTGATCGAGGTGTACAAGATTATGAGGGGCATGGACAGGGTGGATAGGGAGCAGCTGTTCCCCTTAGTTGAAGGGTCAGTCACGAGGGGACATAAGTTCAAGGTGAGGGGCAGGATGTTTAGGGGGATGTGAGGAAAAACTTTTTTACCCAGAGGGTGGTGATGGTCTGGAATGCACTGCCTGGGAGGGTGGTGGAGGCGGATTGCCTCACATCCTTTAAAAAGTACCTGGATGAGCACTTGGCACGTCATAACATTCAAGACTATGGGCCAAGTGCTGGTAAATGGGATTAGGTAGGTAGGTCAGATTTCTCATGTGTCAGTGCAGACTCGATGGGCCGAAGGGCCTCTTCTGTGCTGCGATTCTGTGATTGTATGTTTTCAAGAAGGAGTTAGATATAGCTGTTGGGGTGAAAGGGATCAAAAGATATGGGGAGAAAGCGGGAGTAGGCTATTGAGTTGGATGATCAGCCATGAGCGGAGCAAGTTCAAAGGGCCGAATGGCCTACTCCTGCTCCTATTTTCTATGTTTCTTTGTAACAAGAAATGTGTCTAAATGTCTATATATTGCAGCATGAATTTCATATTTCAAAGTGCTGAGGTTGGTGGTGGAATGTTTTTGTCTCAAAATTACTGCCTAATTTCTTCTGCAGAAAACAAACAACAGGAGGTCTTGTGGTGTAATGGGTAGCATCCCTGCCTCTGAACTAAAAACTCTGAGTTCAAGTCATATCCCAGGACTTGATGGCTAGGGAAGGTGTGTTCATAACATGGTCAAACAGGTTGATTATCAACCTGCAAATCCATCCATCATGCCAATGGCAGGGGATAAGAGTGGCCAAGATTGCTGCCCAGCCATGTGATGGAAAGAAAGCTGGAGCCTCTGCCACTATTAGACTACAACAAGCATGTAAAAGTGCATGTTGCCACCGTAGCTTGGACTCCCTGATTGGTCTGAAATTTAAAATGTCACTTTTTCTAATATCCAATCCTTACGCAAGCCTCTTGTAAAGAATGAAGAAAGAACTTTCATTTATATGGTGCCTTTCACGTTGACAGGGTGTTCCAAACCACTTCATGGTCAATTAAATAGGTCCGAAGTGAACTTACTGTTGCAATGTAGAGAAAAGTGGCTGCCAATTTGAACACAGTAAATTGTCTTTCAATTTCACAGAACAATGAGCCCTGCTGTGCTCTTGCCTTGTTGACCCTGGCGAGTTTCACAATGCTTGGGAAACCTATGGCTATTCAAAGCATAATGCTGGGTTGAAGTCAGGATTAATTTTCTCTTAGCATATTTAAATGAGAGATCCAATATGTCCACAGGAGTATCCTGCATGTCTCCAAATGTGCCCTGGTAAAATCTGGAATGAGTGGGATCATGTGCATGCCAGCATTTTGGGGGGTTTAACCTCTGCTCACACTCAAACCTGTCTCCTGCTGCCAATTAAGATTCTGCTCAATGTTTTCAATGCCAATACCAACAGGGGACAGGGTGCAACCTTATGTAATACTCTTTCTGAGTACAGATAGGATGTTAAAAGTGTCACTTGAAGCAATGACTATGGAACCTTGTTGAATACCAAACTTCTAAACAGAGTATCAAAAGTATTTCTACGTAACACAATTAAACATTTTATTACTGAATTTACACAGATATTTTAGTTCTGATGCAAGGTCAAAGGCCTGAAACATTAACTCTGGCCCAAAACTTCTGATCAGAGCCGGAACCCCTGTGCCCAGGGTTCTCTTCAGGCAGAAAACTACCCACTTACTTGCATATGTTGAAAAGGTTCTGACTCCCGATGAAGGATCCTGCAGGACTCGCGCAGTGCAGGACTTCTCGCAAAGAGCAGTGAAGGGAATCTGCTCAGAAGCCATGCCCCCTTTTTACATCACTCGCTGCCATAGCCTGGTAAGTGTTTCTTATAGGTCCCCAAACTTCTCAGTGTGTTAGTGAATGAGTCTGTGAGTGAATGGGTGAATTAATGGGTGAGTGTGTAGATGTGTAAGCAGGTAGGTAGGTGAGGAAATTGGGTAAATGTGTAGAGTGGCAGCTGGGTAGGGTGGTAGGTGGGTAGGGTGGGTGAGTGGGTAAGGTGGCAACTGGGTAGGGAGTTAATGGGTAGGGTGGCAGCTGGGTAGGGTTGCAGGTGGATAGGTTGGATGAGAGGGTAGGTGGGTAAGGGGACAGTGGATTGTATCAGGAGGGAGTCGGGTGGGGTTGGGGAAGAGTTGGATGGTTGGGGCCAGTCAGGTTGGGTCAGGGGGAAGTTGGGAGTCCAAAGGGGAGTTGGATGGTAGGGCATAATCAGATCAGGTCAGGGGAATGGGCAGTTGGGGTCAGGAATGAGTTGGGTGGTGGGGATAGTCAGATCAGGTCAGGTAGGAGCATGTGGGTCATGGGGCAGTTGGTGGGGGGGGTGTTGGAGTGGGGGGGTGTTGGCGGGGGTGAGGTAGTCGAGGGGAGAGTTGCGGGTGTCAGTTGTATAGTTACCCAGGAGTTATGCTAGAATTTTACTATCTAACATTTCCTGAGTAGCTATCCAGGTGAGTAAGTTGGAACTGTCCAAAGTCTCTGACTCTAAGTCGGAGTCAGAGACTTTTTCGGAGATCCAGGGAGCAGAGGAATTGCCCATTG
This sequence comes from Cetorhinus maximus, assembly GCF_964194155.1. Classification (NCBI taxonomy): domain Eukaryota; kingdom Metazoa; phylum Chordata; class Chondrichthyes; order Lamniformes; family Cetorhinidae; genus Cetorhinus; species Cetorhinus maximus. Next base: position 109,664,112 of record NC_135886.1, on the reverse strand, counting down.
GAAGTTCAAACTTCCTGGGCAATTTCCACAGACTCTTTGCGTCAGGACTTCCGCAGGATCCCGAAGCTCATTTTGGGGCGTATACCCAGTCTCTGACGATCCGGAAACCAAAGATCTGGGCCTCTGTTTCTCTTTCCACCAATGATGTCCTGTGTAGTGTTAGCTGAAAAATAGTGGGAGAGACCTAATTTTATCCAACCTTGTTATTTTTGGCAGCTTACCCATTCCCTTGTAAAGGATTAAGCTTCCTTACGCCACTTATAAGGAAAATAATCAGCAGGGGTGGGGGTCAAGGGAAGGATTCCCTAAGTTGGAAATTCTTGCTTCTGGGCCTCAAACAGGGGCTGGAGTGTCAGTGGTGGCTGGTGTACCCAGAGAGATGAGTTGCACTGGCCTCCACTCCACAATGAAGATTTGACATGATAAAAATTCTTGATAAAGGACAATTAAGCAACAATTTACTGTCATTGGTTTTTACAGTGATAAAAAAACATTGAATATTATGTTCAAAGGTTTCACAGAGTGGTTTCAGATTCTGCTAAAACCAGACCCAAATCCTTGCAGTTATTAATTTGAATGTATTTTCTCTTTTCCAGGAGCTGGTTCTGACTTGGGTACAGTTTCTCGGGTACCTCAAACAAGTGACCAGGCTTCATGTTTTAACCTACATAATGAGTCTGAAATTACACTGCATTACACTGTATAAGAACACAAAGGCTTTAATTGAAATTCCCCTTTCCACTACATTAGCAGAGAAATGAGACAGATAAACATTAAAGCAACTGTGTATATTTTAAAAATTCTTTCATGGGATTTGGGCTGGAAAGGCCAGCTTTTGTTGCCCATCCCTAATTGTCCTTCAGAAGGTGGTGATGAGCTGCCTTCTTGAACCGCTGCAGTCCATGTGGTGTAGGTACACCCACTGCTGTTAGGGAGGGAGATCCAGGATTTTGATCCAGTCACAGTGAAAGAACAGCGTATAGTTACAAGTCAGGAGGGTGTGTGGCTTGGAGGGGAATTTTCAGGTAGTGGTGGTCCCATCCGTCTTCTATGTCTGCTGCCCTTGCCCTTCTAGGTGCTAGAAGTCGCAGGTTTGGAAGGTGCTGTCAGAGGAGGCTTGACAAGTTGCTGCAGTGCACCTTGTATATAGTATACACTGTTACCACTGCAGCTGGGTGTCAGTGGTAGCGGAAGTGAATGTTTAGGTTGGTAGATGGGTTGCTGATCAAGTGAGCTGCTTTGTCCTGGATGGCGTTCAGCTTCTCGAGTGTTGTTGGAGCAGCACTCATCCAGACAAACGTAGAGTGTTCCATCAGGTGAGAGTGACTGCCTTTGACATCAAGGCAGCATTTGACTGAGTGTGGCATCAAGGATCCCGAGCAAAACTGGAGTCAATGCAAATCGGGAGGAAAACTCTCCACTGGTTGGGGTCATAACTAGCACAAAGGAAGATGGTTGTGGTTGTTGGAGATCAATCTTCTCAATTCCAGGACATCACTGCAGGAGTTCCTCAGGGTAGTGCCCTAGGCCCAACCATCTTTAGCTGCTTCATCAATGACCTTCCTTCCATCATAAGGTCAGAAGTGAGGATCTTCAGTGATTATTTCACAATGTTCAGCACTATTTTTGACACCTCAGATACTGAAACAGTCCATGTCCAAATGCAGCAAGACCTGGACAATATCCAGGCTTGGGCTGACAAGTGGCAAGAAACATTTGTGTCACACAAGTGCCAGATCATCTCCAACAAGAGAAAATCTAACCATCGCCCCTTGACATTCAATGGCATTACCATCACTGAATCCCACAGTATCAACATCCTGGGGGTTACCATTGGCCAGAAACTGAACTGGACTAGCCATATATATACCACATAAATACCATGGCTACAAGGGCAGGGCAGAGGCTAGGAATCCTGCAGTGAGTAACTCACCTCCTGACTCTCCAAAGCCTGTCCACCATCTACAAGGCACAAGGTAGGAGTGTGATGGAATACTCTTCACTTGGCTGGATGAGTGAAGCTCTAACAACACTCAAGAAGCTTGACACCATTCAGGAAAAAGCAGCCCGTTTAATTAGCGCCCCATCCACAAACACTCATTCCCACCACCACTGATGCACAATGGCAACAATATGTATTACCTACAAGGTACATTGCAGAAACGCACCAAGGCTCCTTAGGCAGCACCTTCCAAATGCACGACCGCTACCATCTAGAAGGACAAGGGCAGCAGACATATGGGAACACCACCACCTGGAAGTTCCCCCAAGCGACTCACCATCCTGACTTGGAAATATATCGCTGTTCCTTCACTATCGCTAGGTCAAAATCCTGGAACTCCCTCCCTGACAGCACTGTGGGTGTACCTACACCACATGCACTGCAGCAGTTCAAGAAGGCAGCTCACCACCTCCTTCTCAATGCCAATTAGGGATGGGCAATAAATGCTGGCCTAGCCAGCGATACCCGCATCTCGTGAATGAATAAAAAAAACTCCTGACTTGTGCTTTGTAGATGGTGGACAGGCTTTAAGGGGTCAGGAGGTGAGTTACTCACCCCAGAATTCCCAGCCTCTGACCTGCTTTTGTAGCCGCAGTGTTTATGCGGCTGGTCCAGTACAATTTCTGGTCAATGGTAATCCCCAGGATGTTGATATGAGAATCCTGTTCATGTGGCTTTAGTATAAAAGTCGCCTTTGACTTTGCTATTTGCCATTTTTTTTTAAGTCAAGGGATGATTTGGATAGGCCATTGTTGGAGACCACACATAACTAGCTTTGATGTCAGTGCTGAAAGATCAGATCCTCGACGATGGCCCTGAGGCAAATGCACAATTCAGCCATCAGATGCACCCTGAAAGACCACTGGTAAACGGGCACTTTGATAATCTTCATAATATTGGTGTCGTTTGCTTTAAAAAGTTGCTAGTGACTATTGTTGTCAGTTGGAAATAAGGCATCAGTTCCAAAATACCATCAGCCAACAACAACAACAATTTGTATTTATACAAAATTGACACCATGTCACATATGGATATATTAGGGCAGATGACCAAAAGTTTGGTCAAAGAGGTAAGTTTTAAGGCATGTCTTAAAGGAGGAAAGAGAAGTAGAGAGGCGGAGAGGCCTAGGGAGGGACCTAAGGGTTTATGGTCTTGGCAATAGTGGAATGATTAAAATAGGGGATGCACAAGAGGCCAGAATTAGATCTAAATACCTAAGAGGATTGTAGTGCTGCAGGAGGTTACAGAGATAGGGAGGGACATGGCCATGGAGGTATTTGAGCCGATGTAAATCAGCAAGCAAAGGGTGATGGGTGAATGGGACTTGGTGCGATTTAGGATATGGGCAGCAGAGTTTTGGATGGCCTCAAGTTTATGGAGGGTGGAAGATGGGTCAGCCAGTAGTGCATTGGAATAATCATTCTAGAGGTAACAAAGGGATGGAAGGTGGTTTCAGCAGCAGATGAGCTGAGGCAGGGGGCGAATCAGTTATGTAGGAGGAAATAGGCAGTCTTATTGATGGCATGGATATGTGTCAGAAACTCACCTCAGGGTTAAATATGACAGGAAGGTTGAGAGCTTTCTTTTTTAGCCTCAGACAGTTGCCAGGGAGAGGGTGGAGCTGATGGCTAGAGAACAGAATTTGTGATGGAGACCGAAGATAGGGGCCAAGCGCCAAGTGTAGATACTTGAGGGACACCAGGGGTAACAGTGATTCTCTGGCTCTGATTGCATAAATAAGAATGGAACCAGGCAAATGTGCAATCCCAGCTAGATGGTGACAGAGAGGTGTTTGAGGGAGATGTTGTGGTCAACCATGGCAAAGGCTCCAAACAGCTCAAGAAAGACATTGAGGGATAGTTTATCACTATCACAGTCACATAGGAATTGTGACTTTGATAAGACCTCCCTCTAGAATGACTATTTCAATGCACTGCTGGCTGACCTCCCATTTTGTTTTGGTACCATGGCAGAGATGGAAACCTTATTAGAGGGATTCAAACATGGATTCCTCGAAAGATGGGCATGGATTTCGGAGGCAACAACATGTTCAAGGTCTTTGGACAAGAAACAGATGTTGGAGATGAGGTTGTGATTTGGAAGGGCAGGTAAGGTTGGCAACTGTGATTAAATGTATTCCTGGAGGTTTCATCACATGGCATGCCCCACGATCCAGTCATTAGTCAGCCAACACATCCATCCCTAAGGCACAATGCCTTCCTACGCTAACTGGAAAGCAAAAAGACTCAATACCCAATTGGATGATGCATGACTGTCAGCCAAACCACCTTTTCTTTCCCATTTTCAATATTTTTATCTGGGGAAGAGAAATGTTCAAAGAAAATGATGAAAAAATTATGCAAAGAGCAATTTTTTAATGTCTCAATAATATTTATCCAAGGTTGCACATAGCAGTGGCCTGGAGATTGATCTTCAATTCCTAGAGGTTCCAGGCCAATCCTGGAGGGTTTGGCAACCCTACGGACATGGGGTGGTCAAAGAGAGAGGTGTTTACAGCAGAGGGACTGTACCTAAGGAAAGAAAAATGTTAATAGTATCAGCTAATTTGGGAGCCAGGAAGGTAAGTTGGGTAGTTAATAGTTTAGTCGAACTATGGCCGAGGGAGCAGGCAGAGGGTCTCATGGACAAGATGGCTTTCTCATGGGAGATAGCCAGCAAAATAATTTAAATTTTGATTAAAATTTATGCTACAGAGTAGAAGTGGTTGGTTATACAATGCCTTATCACGATGCCAACTTTAACATGACTGTTTCTCAAATTTTGAGTGTGAATCTGATAGTCATAGAATGGGTACATAACAGAAGGAGGCCATTCAGTCCACCAAGTTCGTGCCCGATGGTGTCTGGGAAAAAGGTTATAAGCATTTGTGAAGGTCCACAGAGTGAAGGCCATTGGTTCTATTTAATTTGGGTGATCATTTTCACATACTCCCCCAACTGCTAACGCCCAACTTTAAGGAACATTAAGTTCCTTCTCCAAGTCACAGAAAAAAGTGTAATTGATATTTTTAAAAACTCACATCTCGCTTCTCAAGAAATGCCTTTTAGTTCCCCATTAATGTGTTAATTGATTCAAGGTCAACCATTTTTTTTATCTGTCTTTAAGATCAGTTTGTCAGTGAAATATAAAGTACGAAAACATTTCATATGTGTGTGAAATGTGCTTTGTCTACTTGTGTACTGAAAAATTGCTATAACCCAGAAGCCTATTTATTACAACGGAGCGAGGCGGGGTCTATTTCCTCATCACTTAAAATGTGAGCGTTTTCCTGGGTGTGGTGTCAGATTCAGACATTGAAGTTCCGTTAGCAGGAAGTTGGGGTTGTGGTTCAATACTAAATACAAGTGGAGACAGTTAGCAGCGTGTAGATAATATAGCTCAAGGCTCCTTTTGCTGTCCATCCGCTTTGAAGAGCGTGTAATTGATCCGTTTGTACTGATTTCCATTCTGAATCGCAGCAGAGCTGCCAGAAGCCGATGGGCAGAAGAAGCATCTGGTTTTAAAACAGAAGCCGGCAATTTGTAGACGGGAAAACTGGTAATTTTAACAACGTTTCAGCTGGAAGTCGAGGACGCTTGCAAGAAAACAAAATGCCGAAAACGGTAAGCAGACCACTCACATCAATTTGCGTTTGCACAAATGTGGTGTAATGTCTGCCTCCTGTACAATTGAACCCTTTGAAAAATGTCAAATTTATAACTGGGTATTTGGAGTAACTTCTGTGTTTTTTTTTAGAAAACAACTGGTATGGCCTGAGATTTACTAATGGGTTTTATTACAAGTCTTTTTCTCTCGTCTCCTTCCCTCGGTTTTATTGCAAGTTTCTTTTCTCTTCTCCTTCCCTCTTTGCAACTATGTTGAAACTTCAATTTCCGCTCAAGCTCCTCCGGATTATTAAAATGGTTTAAATTGGCTGATGGTGAATAACTCACCAGTTGCCAGCCCTGACCCACTCTGCTCTTTCTGTGATGTGCTTCGGAATCGGTAGTGCCACGGTGAATGGCTGGGCTCCCTGCCAATCTCGGCCTGCCTTTCAAATGGAGCGCAGCGATGGAACTGCCCTGTTACTTTGTAACGAGGTTTTCTGCACTCGCTCGACTCTTGACAGTTTTGGATTGGTAGCGGTTATTAATTTGCATCGGCTCAAACTCACTTTGTTACCCACTTAAATCTTTCCTCTTCGCCAAGGAGGGCAACAAGTTTTTTTTTGTTGTTTCAAATGTGCTTCTAGCTATTTGGAAGTACCTTTTTTTTTTAATCTTTTTAATTACTTTGATATTTGGATGTTGTCCAACTTCTAACGGAACTAAAATGACTCAAAGCTTCCTGCAATGCGTCATGTATGGAATTCTTTCCTAAAAGTAGTCTAGTGGGCAATGGAAGAACCTTATTTGGCAGTTTAGCTGCTGCTTGCGCTGTAAGGCTGCAGCTTGAGGACAATGGCCTGTTTTTATCTGAGTTTAACTCCGCTTAATCATTCACCCTTGCTTGTCACCCCGCCCTCAGCAAGTTAGCTTAGTCAAGTCCTGCTTCAATGCAGCAAGGCAATTTTTCGTGAACCACCCACTCGGGTTTTTTTTCTTGAGTTGAAACTGGCAACGTGTTGTGCGTTTTGTGAACTTTTGAATTTCCTACTAAATAAGGTCAAGGACAAAACGTTAATTTTGAAGTAATGCAACCTTATAGTCTGGTGTCCTTTTCAATTATAGGTGTATATAGTCACCATGATTTCATTGGCAGAAAAGGCCAATGGAAATTCTCTTGTGGATATTCATGGGTAACTCAAAAGAAGATTAAAAGCAGCAACTTAAACGATTTCCAAGTTTTGAAATTTATTTTTCTAGCTGTAAACTTAAAAATCTGGGTGGTGCCAAGGCATAAGGATTGTTGCGTAGTTGGAAGTTGGCATGTCTAATTTGTGTTGACTGCTTTTAACATAAAATTGAATTAAAATGCAATGTGTTGGGAAACATTTTTTCTCCTGACTACCCTGAGTGGCAATAAAGTTGCAATGCACTGGTTCCTGTTTTAAGAGCGGGCTATTGTGAGCTTTGAGCTTTTGTGCTCCTCCACTTTGGAATTTGTTTGCTATCTCTGTCATTGCCCTGTGCTCTGCTGACATCATTGATTGTTGCTGTAACCCCACATTGTGTTTGGATCCCTTTTTAAGTTAAAGGGTCTCTTTACAGGATATGTGTTCACAGTGGGTGCAGTTGCATATAGTGTCTGGTGCCTCACCCAAGGGGCCATTCTTGCGCATGTCTTGATGTTGAGCGTCAGCACACGTTTCCAGTGGCTAATATTAGTTAATGTAGCTTCAATGTAAGTATGAAGCTGGCTCACTACCAAGTCAGGGTAGTGTATTTATTGAATGAGCCTTCAGAGGAAAGTAGTACAAATTACTCTAGTAAAAATGTTGACTCATGAATAATCTTTGCCATATTATGATTTTAATTGAAGTTCACTTAAGTAATTGCTAAAGTCAGTCAATCCCCAAGTCCCAGACTTCCCTTTTTAAAAATTTTCATATGAACAGCCTTGTGCTTGAAGACTTCAGCAACATAGGTGGAGTCCCAATTCCTTTTTTTATGCAAATCCTTGTAAACAGTCGCCCATCTCCAAGCTGCCTTACCTCTCGAGTCCATAGCCATCTCCTTGTTTGACTCCAATCTGGTCTCTGTCCTGCCACAGAATCAAAACTGCTCTTATCAAAGTCATGAATGATCTCCAATATGACTGACAAAGTAAACTGTCCCTTCTCTACTTATCTGCAGCCTTTAACATGGTTGAACTACACCCTCTTCTTCCAACTGGGTGGGACGCACTCACTTGGTTTAATTTTTATCCAACTGTAATGGCTTCTTTTCCCACATCTACACCATTAGTTTTGCTGTCCCCAAGGATCTATCCTCGGACCCCTTCCAAGTTTTCATCCACATGCTGCCCCCTGGTGACATCTGAAAAAGCATGTATACTGATGTCACCCAGCTCTACTTCACCATCACTTCTTCTACTGTTGCTAAATTATCAGACTGCTTGTCCAATATCTAATACTGGATGAGCAAAAATTTCCTCCAACTAAATATTGGTAAGACTGAAGCCATTGTTTAGAAAAACTCTGTTCTTTAACTACCAATTCTATCCCTCTCCCTGGTAACTGTCTGAGGTTGAACCAGACTGTTTGTAATATTGTATTTGACCCTGAGATGAGCTTCCAAACACATCTGTGCTGTTGTAGACTGCCTATGTCTACTGCCACCTGACTCAGCTTCTTTGCTGCTGAAACTCTCATCCATGCCTCTGTTACCTCTTGAATATTCCAACGCACTCTTGACCAACTTTGCACATTCTATCCTCTGTCACCCTGAGATCAACGGAAACTCTGCTATGCGTGTCCTTACTTGTGCCAAGTCCTGGTCCTGAATGATCTCTGTACTAGCTGACCTCTGTTGGCTACTGGTCAGGCACACTTCCTTTTTTTTCCTTCCATATATTAAAATTCTCATCCTTTCTTTCAAATCCCTCAAAGGCCTCACTCTTTTCTGTGTAATGTCCTTCAGCTCCATAATCCTCTGATACCTGCACTCTAATTCTGGCCCCTTGAACATCCCTGATTTGCATTGCTCCACCAATGGCAGTCATGTCTTCAGCTACCTAGGCCCTCTCTCAATTCCCTCCCTGTAATTTCTCTACCTTTTCTGCCCCTCTTTCTTCCTTTCATAAGGTGCTCGTTAAAACCTAAGTTTTTGGCCAATTGCACTAATATTGCTTTATGTCCGTGGGACTAGCGGAATAATATTTCGGCACAGACTAGAAGGGACGAATGGCCTGTTTTTCTGTGCTGTAGTGTTCTATGGCTCTATGTTGGTGTAAAATGTTGCTTCATAATACTCCTGTGAAGTGCTTTGGGGCATTTTATTAAAGTCAAATGCTCTGTATAAATACAAGCTGATGGGCTGAGAAGGTGACTGTTCTCCTGTGAGGTAGAGGAAAGGAGGAGAATAATCAAATGGAACTCTTGCTTGCTCAATTGTTTTCATCATGAATGTGGGGGAAGAACATTTGTATCCACTTACTCCCTCTACTCCTGCCAGCCTCTTTATATAGAAAACTTATGGAACATGCAGTATTTGTAACCTTGTAGCTGTAGCATCCATTTGGGACAAAACATTTTCAAATGGTCTATTTTCTTTGCCAAACTGAAATTTGGGGAGGAAAAAACTGCAGATGTGAGACGTGCACAAACTTGAATTACTTAGTCTTCCCCTACTGGCCTTCCACCCCCAACAACTTGTTGGCTGGGTTCTATATTTAGCATGTAAATGATGAGTTTTGTATCTGTGATACACCCAAGGATAAAAACAAAACTAAAAAATTGTTCCTATATTTTTTAAAAGATGATTTGGATGTATTCCATTTTAAACTGCTGAGCAATCCATTTTGAGAGTTTTTTTTTCCCCTCAACAATAGTCTGTTCCTGAAAGTTCTGGTTCCTTTTTATTAGGTAGCTTTTCCAGATGTGCTAGTTGCTACTGCACCATGTTTGAGCCTAGACACCTGAAGGGCCCAATTTTAACTGTGAATGGGTTTTGAGTGGGTTGAAATTGGGCCTGTGGTGACAGTGGTGTATTTTTTTAAACGCGGGAGGAAATTTACTAACTGGATGTTGCTTTGGTCTGATGTTTATATTTGTGCACTTCCTAGGAGAGATTTCTGGGTGGTAATTGGGTGCAAACCTTGCCTGTGTTGCCTTCACTGGCTCAGATGTTGAGCCAATTTAGTACTTGTCTTTGCTGACCTGAAACCGGCTTGCTCAACAAAGACTAAGTATCAAACTTGAGAGTTTCATAATGCTGCCTTTGCTACTCAAGTTAGTTAGTGGGGAAAGTTGTGCTGAGGTCTCTTCCAATGTGAATCCTGAAAACAAGTCATGAATAGTTAATTGATAAGAGGACCAGTTCTTTGAAGAAGTAATATCCTGTGGGTAAAGGAGAACTGGTGGATGCACTGTACTTAGATTTTCATAAGGTATTTGATAAGGTGCCACATCAAAGGTTAATGTGGAAAATGAAAGCTCATGGTGTGGGGGGTAATATATTAACATGGATAGATCGGCTGGCTAACAGGAAACAATGGGCATAAATGGGTCGTTTTCTGGTTGGCAAGATGTAACAAGTGGTGTGCCACAGGGATCAGTGCTGGGGCCTCAACTTTTACAATTTATATCAATGATTTTAGTTTATTCTTTCATGGGATGTGGTCATCACTGGCAAAGCCAGCATTTGTTGCCCATCCTTAATTGCCCTCAAACTGAGGTTTCACTAGGCAATTTTGGAGTCAAACACATTGCTGTGGGTCTAGAGTCACATGTAGCCCAGATGGCAGATTTCGTTTTCTAACTAGGTGAACTTGAGATTTTTATTCCAATTGACGATAGTTTCATGGTTGCGATTACTGAGGCTAGTTTTAAAGTCCAGATTTTATTAATTGAATTTAAATTCCACTAGTTGCTGTGTGGAATTTGACCCAGGCTCTGAAAGAATTAGCCTGGGCTTCTGAATTACTAGTCCAGTGACATTACCACTGCCACTGCCGCCATTGCCCCTCTTCCCACCCCCACCCCCCCAATTGATTTGGATGAAGAGACCTAACATATGGTTGTTAAATTTGCTGATGACACATAGGTAGGAAAGTAAGTTGTGAAGAGGACACAAGGGGGCTACAAAGGGATATAGATGTGGGCAAAGATCTGGCAAATGGAGTATAATGTGGGAAAATGTGAAATTGTCCATTTTGGCAGGAAGAATGAAAAAGATGCATATTATCTTAATGTAAGAGATTGCAGAGGGATCTGGGTGTCCTAGTGCATGAATTGAGAAAGGTTAGTATACAGGTACAGCAAGTAATTAGCAAAGCTAATAGAATGTTATTGTTTATTGTGAGGGAATTGAATAAAAGAATAGGGAGGTTATGCTTCAGTTATATAGGGAATTGGTGAGACCACATCTAGAGTACTATGTACATTATTGGTGTCTCTTTTTTATTTAAGGATTTAAATGCATTGGAAGCAGTCCAGAGAAGGTTTACTAGATTAATACTTGGAATGGGCAGGTTGCCTTATGAGAAAAGCCTGGACAAGCTAGGCTTGTACTCACTGGAGTTTAGAGTAAAAGATGACTTAATTGAAACCTTTCAGAGATCCTAATGGGTATTGATAAGGTGAATGTGGAGAGGATGTTTCCTCTTGAGAGAATCTAGAACTGAGGGGCCACCCATTTAAAACATAAGGAATTTTTTTTTCCCTGAATGTTACGAGACTTTGGAATTCTCTTCCTCAAAAGGTGGTGGAAGCAGTCTTTGACTATTTTTAAGGTGCAGCTAGATAGATTCTTGATAAGCAAGGGTTATCGGTGTTGGTGGGAACATGGGGTTGAGGTTAAAATCTGATCAGCCATAGCCTCATTGAATGGAATAGCTGGCTCAAAGGGCTGAGTGGCCTACTGCTGCTCCTGATGCCATGGTCATACAAACATATGAATTGTGAAGCAGCACATCATCCATGTGAACAAAGACAGGTGTTTTATATCAAGAAATACAAGTAGCAGACAAGTCAAACTGTGACGTGAACAAAAGTTCTATTTGTTTAATTGGTTCCTTGGGGAACTTTGCAGGTTGTGAAGTTGTCAAGTGTCAGTTTATCACTTGGCTTTTCAATGTTTTGCACCTAATTAAAAAGGTATAAAGCAGTGTGGCATCCTATTCTAGGTAGATGTAGTGCTTAAATATTACATCACAGTGGCACATTTCCCAAATATTCTGCAGTTTCCACGTATTCTGCAGAAATTGTATTAAAATTGCTTGTTGGTATCTGCAGTGGGCTTCTTCACTCTGATTTTAGCTTCCTGCTTTTAATAAGCTTCAAATGGATAACACTTTGCTTTCCTGAGAGAGATATGCTTGAAAAATTATTCTCGTCAGCCTGCCAGTATTAATCTTTTGCAGAAAATATCTCTGTTTAGTATTTTTTGCTGTCACACACCTTGTTTGACTTCTAACAGGAAACAGTTTACAAACACAAAGTAAAATACTGCTTTCTATTTCCCTTCACTTATTTGATCGGGCATCTACAAAAACCCACATCTACTTCATTAGCAACTATCTCCAGCCCCAACTTATTCCACGTTGATTCCAATTGAAATTTCACCTTTCATGTTTCGGATCTGTTGACGATTATGGATGAGTTTGAAATATTCAGGACTCCACAAACCGCTGTTCTTGCTGCATCCTAAGATTCACTCGCACTGCCGTGTGCATATTTTTGACCCCTCCCTTAAGCAGCATTGACGACTCTCTTAAAGCTGTCCTGGTCCATAGTTTCATTTCATCCTTTGCCTCATTTGGTGCTTTAACAAATATTTTCTCACTTGTAAATGCGAAGTGTCGCAAGCTTCACCAATTCATGGTTACCAACAACCCTCTGTCCTTCCCTCCAATCCCGTTCCTTCAAATCTTGCCCTTTTGCTGTGCATTTGTGATACCCTTCACTCTTTGACTGTGCAAGATCTGTCCTTGGCAAATGCCTCCACTTGATCCCTTTACCTCAATGAATTTTGGACTTGATACTGAGCTGCTCTCCCACTTCTTTGGCCAGGAGTTTCACCCCTGTTTGTTGAACCTTTATTTTATGTCTCCTATATTCTCTCTCCACCTGGACTCTTCCCTCAGGTTTGAAAAAGGGTATGAAGCCATTCATTGAGAACTGCTGGTGTGACATCAGCTGTCTCAATTTCTCTGCCCCTCTTCATTCACTCCAACCTGTCTCCCTCTAATCTTGTAGCACTCTGTTCTCAGGTCCAACCCTTAACATTGTCATCAAATCTGCTGACTAGGGTGGTGCCATTGTTGTCTGGCGTACTGAACTCTAACTTGCAGAGGCTGAATACTAACTCTGATGTAATTTAAAAGCAAAATACTGCAGATGCTGGAAATCTGGCCAACTCTCTCATGCTTTCTTCTACCTCCCCATAGATCATGACCCCGTGACTGAACTTCAAGCCATTGTATCCAGGATTGTCAGTAACCTACCTCATCTCCTCTGGACATCCACACCCTCTGACCTCAGTGCCCTGAGCCTGAACTTCTACCTCCTTCCCAAAACCCATAAACAGCACTGCCCTGGTTGACCCAGTCTCAGCCTGTTCCTGCTCCACTGAACTTACTACTTCCTATCTCGTCATTTTTAAAAAAAATCCTCCTTTTCCACTCTCTTCCTACCGGCATCTGCGACTGTTCCAATGCCCGACTGCACTTTAACAGTTTCCTGTCCCTGATCATCTTCTCTTCACATGGATGTCCAACCTCTCTGTACCTCCTTCCCTAGGCAGGACAGCCTAAGAGTTCTCTGCTTATTCCTTGAATGGAGGCCCAGCCAGTCCCCATCCACTGCCTGGCAAAATTTGTTCTTGCTTTGGACAACTTCTCCTTCAACGCTACTCACTTCCTCCAAATAAAAGGTGTTGCTACATCTGTTTTTTTTTTTGTGCGAAATATGTGGAACACTCACTGTCAGTCCTGCCCATGTCTTTTTCCTTGAGCACAAATGGTAGTTATGGGGATTAAATGTTTCCTTATTACTTGGTAGTGAGGCTGGTTTGGAAATTAATGCCTTTAGCTGTCATAAGAAGGTCTGAAGTTTGCTGAGGTGACCCTGAATGATGTAGGTTAAAGATGCTGAAAGAACAAATAAATTGTTAACCATGGACAATAGGTCAGGGTACACGTTTCAGTTATTGAGGATAGCTTTGGCAATTGAAGTATCCTAACAGCATTGGTACAACTTTCTCAAGGCTATAAAATCTGTGGGTACTGGTCACATTGGCTGAGAAGCTCACTCCATGTGTAAACCTTGATAGACTATGCAAAGAACCTTCCAGTGAAGCCCAACTATATCCTCGACTGAAATCCAAACGGCAACACAAGCAAAATACTGCAGACGCTAGAAACCTGAAATAAAACCCAAAAAAAGTGCTGCGAGTACTCAACAAGCCCGGCAGCATCTGTGGCGAGAGGAACAGTGTTAATGTTTCAGGTCAATAACCTTTCAGCTGAACTGGGAAAATATAGAAATGCAGATGGTTTTAAAAGCGCTCATTGACTTGAAGGGGAACTTGCAGATGATAGTCCCATGAGTCTGCTGCCCTTGTCCTTTTAGACAGTAGGGGTTGTGTTTGGAAGGTACCACGAAAGGAGCATGGTGAGTTGCTGCAGTGCATCTGTACATGGTACACACTGTCACTGTGTCGGTGGTAGAGGGAGTGGATGTTGAAGGTGGTGGATGGGATGTCAATAAAGCAGGCTGCTTTATCCTGGATGGTGTTGAGCTGCACTCACCAGGCAAGTTGGGAGTATTCCATCCCACTCCAGATTTGTGGCTTGTAGATAGTGGACAGGCTTTGGGGATTCAGGAGGTGAGTTACTCACTGGAGAATTCCCAGCCTCTGACTTGCTCTTGTAGCCACAGTATTTGCATAGCTATTCCATTTCAGTTTCTGTCAATGGTAACCCCAGGATGTCAGTGGGGCTACAGCAGTGATAATGCCACTGCATGCCATGGGGAGATGGTTAGATTCTCTTGTTGGAGATGGTCATTCCCATCCTCTGACCTATTGTTGCCATAGTATTTATATGGCTGGGTCAGTGAAACTCCAAGATGTTGCTTTATGCTTTTGTTTTTCTGCACCTGTCCTAAAAATTGGTGTAAGGCTAAAAAAGCCCAGCTCGTGGACACTATATATCTAGTCATTGTATTGGCATTTGAGCATATTTACTTGAGAAGGTATTTTCTTTTGTTGGCTTAACCAGGTCAAACTGCTGTGGACATTATTGTTTAGTTCCCAGTTGCATCTCAACACCATCCTATACGTTGAGAATAGGCCAATGTTGTGCAGGTTATTGTAAAGCAGGGCTTTTCTTGCTTTGTCCAATTACACTGGAAATACACAGCACTGCTTTCAAGTGTCTGTTTGTGGAATTTTAGTTTTTCCTTCATTTGTTTTTAATACTTTGATATTGCACTCTTTGTTTAGTCATAGACTCATAGAGATCTACAGGACAGAAAAAGGCCCTTTGGCCCATCAAGTCTGTGCAGGTCAAACAAGTACCTAACTATTGTAATCCCATTTTCCGGCACTAGGCTTATAGCATTGTATGCCATGGCATCGCAAGTGCACATCCGGATACTCCTTCAATGTTATGAGGGTTTCTGCCTCTACCACCCTTTCAGGCAGTGAGCTCCAGATTCCCACCACCCTCTGGTTGAAAAAATTCTTCCTCACATCCCCTCTAAAACTCCTGCCCCTTACCTTAAATCTTGCCAAGTCTAGCAAATATTTTGCAAGTGGGGTTCTTCAGAGTACAGAGAACTTCATTTTTCTTTTCAAAACAAAAAGCATTGTGTAAAGAGAATGCAAATGTTTAGTTTTTTTTTGGGGGGTGGGGAGGAAAAGCCTGTCTTGCCTTGAAAAGGTCCTCACTTCAAACTTTCGACATGAGTTGCTATTACTAGTTTTTAACTTTACCAAACTTATTTTTGGCAGATATTTTCATGTTTCTCCATATGGGCTTAAGATTAAGCTGATTAATTGAGTAACTTGGTATGAAGCTTCCAAAACTGAAAGTCATTAACTTTTAGTCTGTTGACAGGCACTTTTATTTAAATGGTCACAGAGCTGGAAATTACATGTGCAGGCATACTGTTTTAAGCCACCAAGTTTGAGTGCTAACACTGACCCTGTACAAGTAGCTGGTGGTACCCCAAAGTAAACTTGCATTTTCTGAGTCTAGTAGCAAGGGAAATAAGATAACGCAGTAAACTATATCTTAATGGATGACTTTGAACCTGACAACTTAAATTGGGACCTCCACCAGCTTTGAGGCTTGCAGGTCAGGAATCAGCAGTCCTTGTGCCCCACTAAACCCAAACAAAAACAATTTTTCAATTGCTGTCTATACTAGTAGAATGGATATTAATTGAGAATCTTGATTTTTTATTTCCTCTCCCCAACCAACCAAAACCCACATATCTCACCTGCTGGGATAAAGTAACGGTACACATCCTAGATTAAGCGTGCTGACCAAAAACTTGCTGAGCCATCTTGAAAGCTTGCACGCAGCATTAATGGAAAACAATAAAACCTTTTTCATTGAGGTCAGCTTTGTTGGATCAAACAAACTGCTTTTTCTTTTGAATGCCTTGCTTAATAGAAACCAGCACTTTAATTGAGTTCTATCATGGATTTGTAGGGGTTGCAAAGACTTAAGTGACAGGTTTGTTGGCATGCTGATAGTCTTGGTACTGGAGAAAATTAATAAGCAGAGTTAAAAAGCTGGGCCAACTGGATGAAGAAAGCTGTGGGTAGCAATGCATTCTTGACGAGCCAAAATTCTGAAATGTAGCCTCAAGAGGCAACAGGGCTACTATTTTAAAACTTGTGGTTTGGCATCAACTTCTTAAGCTAAAAGAAAAGTACCTCATGATGAATGAAAATGATGGATATTGTTTCTAAAATGAAGTGCAATTTAAGTCATTTGTAACCTGTTTGTTCTGGGCCTATTCATTATTTGATAGGAGTACGTAATTGGGTGAATTTTCAATTGTACTTATTTGACCTTGAACAAAGTTGCACAGAGACACATTTGAGTGAACAATTTAGTGCATGCCTTTTACTCTGCATCTGATGGTGCTATATCTTGCCTCTGTTCCTTTAGTGACTAAGTGTCCTATTCCATAGTACAATACTTCTCAGTTAAGGGAAAAAATACAGTTGAAATGTGACTTTTCCTAGCTCCTGACCACATGTGCCTTGCAGCTTAAGATGTGAAGCTCTGGGAGATCAGCAAATTGATTAAGATAATGTCCCAAAGTTGCATCATATTTGCCTCATTTACTCCATACTGAACACAGTTTTGATCCATCTTTGAGAGAGTTCCTGCTCTTTTCCTTCCTCAGCAATTCTTTTTGTTTGTTTTCTAAATGAAGCTTGGATTTAATTTGTACTTTCATGACGACCATGTGGGACAGAAGGTCCAAACAGAAAGAGGGACTTTCAGCAAATTCAAAATGGAGCTAGGAGATTATTAAAGACTTGAAGTATCTCAAAGGCCAAGATACTGAACCTGAGTGTCAAGGTCTGAATTGAGGAAATAAACTGATGCTGTTCAAAATTGAAAGGAGGGGTAGGGGCTTGCAGTTCTATTGCACCTTTCACACTGGTTGTGCACATAACTGGGATATTCAAACAATGAATTTTTTTGAGGTTTGGTCACTGCTATGTGGGACAAATGGCACACAAAACAAGATCCCAAGAATACCCCAATTGATTTTTTTTGTTGGTTGTGAGATAAATGTTTGTAAAGAAAATTCAATCTCTCTTCCCATCCCCACAATCCACCCACCTGTCGGTCTTAAATACCATGGAATCTTTTACTTGCATCTGAATAGGTGGATAGGGTCCTGGTTTGATGTATCACCTGTGAGGCAGTGTTGTATTCCTCCAGTAGTGCTTTCAAGTTTCAGTCTAGACTTTATGCGCAAGTGTTAGAATGGAACTTGAACCCATTACTTCCTGACTCCAATCTTAGTCCTAAATTCATTGAAAGATGGCAGGTACACGGGTCAAAAGGCTAACTCCTGTGCTGTAACTATTGAGTGTTTGAGGCTGCAACCAATGAGACCAGATTACACTAGTGACCTTGAAAGATGGAGAAATGCAAACAAAAAAACCTATAAACTAAATCTTTGTAGTTCTACATTTGTCTTACTAATGTAAAAGTCCTTGAAGTTATAGGGAGCAAATTGAGGCTTGGGCTTTTCTCGTTTGGAGAAAAACACTGGTGCAAACTTGGTAGACTGAATAACATTGATTTTCTTAACATTACGAAAAGGAAATTGGCTAGTTGAACAGAAAAATCACAACATTGGTCTATCCTCCTAACAATAACCCTAATCTCATGTCTACCTTTTTTCCTTCGGCTATCTGGCATCTGCTTTACTGTTCATTTATCTGTTGAGGGTAAAACAACACAGTTTTTGTTTTTACTTAGGAAAAAGTGTGTTGCTTGGTTTGGAAGGTTTATCTACAATGTAAGCTGCTGGTGCTGATGGATCTTTGATTTGAGATGTGTTGTGATTTGAATAATTTCACTTGTTGGTCCTTCAAGCTCTTGTCAAAGCTTTTGGATCCCTTCTCTGAATATGAAAACACCAAGGCCCAATATGCAGGGCACCACCAAAGTTGAAAAGAATTGAAGTAATATAAATCAGAAACTAATGATTTGATAACTGCAGACTCTGAGGGAGGAAAG
Organism: Cetorhinus maximus; assembly: GCF_964194155.1. Taxonomy (NCBI): domain Eukaryota; kingdom Metazoa; phylum Chordata; class Chondrichthyes; order Lamniformes; family Cetorhinidae; genus Cetorhinus; species Cetorhinus maximus. The sequence goes on along the minus strand of NC_135886.1, from coordinate 109,645,727 downwards.
GAATTCTGTATTTTGAGTCTAGGGTGGGTGGAAGAAGGGGGGGGGAAGAGAACTGTAATGAGTTAATTTTATTTTAAATCTTGGACATTGGGTGAAAGATGGTTGTATATTTTGGGAGGAAGGAAATAGATGAAGAATTCTAAATCAATTAGTATATAGCAACTGGTTACTGAATTAAACTTTAACTTTTAATGCACAGTAGTGCAGATTTTCACAAGTGGTTTATTATGTTTTTGGCTTATTCATGAAAATTTCAAGCTATTGGTCTTCCATTTAAGAAGGCTTAGCTACAATGTAAGCAGCTAGTGCTGATGGATCTTTTGACTTGAGAAGTAAAATGCTAACTTGGATTTTATTATGGGGCCCATGCAAATGCTGATAAAATCTTGGTTGGGGAGAGGGTGAAGGTGGTATCTTAGCCGATACAATCTTTTGGAAGTTGCTTAAAAGAAACAATGCTATTGTTGCAAAAAACATTTGGTTATGCCAGGAATAATGCCCCAGTAATACAGAACTTTGACAAGAGTACAGGGGCTCTCTGTAACCAATAGTGCTAAGCAGATTACTTGTCATAATGAGGTGAGTCCTAGATAGTTAATTGTAAATGAACATTTTGTTTACTTGGCTGAACAAAGATACTTGATAAAATCATGGACATCTCATACAGTTTACCATCACTTTGAAACTTCAAATGGTGCAGAAGCAAAGTTGCATTATATGAAACATTTTTTTAAAAAAAGCTTGGTTTGGAACAGATATTTGTGGGATTTTCCAGACCTGCTGTGGGAAATTCGGCAGCCCAGCCAAAAGTCCATTGACTTTCGGCAGGATCGGTCAATCCTGGTGGTGGGTGGGGCCAGATAATCCCACTTTTGGTGTAAACCTGCTTGTTCAGAAGTGATGTAATCTTTCGGAACCACAATTACTGCAGAATGTTTGGTGATGTGAAGCTGATATTTGCCTCTAAATGAGTTCAAGACCATTTTTTAAAAAAAACTACTTTTCTCTTGCTCTAAAAATTACAGCAATGGTAGATTAAAGCCGCAAAATAACTTTTTAAAAAGTACTGTACAAATGTGAAAATTCCCAAGCTGCTTAATTCAAATACTTGGTTTAAGCCCTCTTTAAATAGTATTAGGTGAGCTGGAGACATTTTAATGTTTAATCCATTTTCTGAGACCAATTTAAGGTATATTTTGAGATTTTTAATGATTTTCTTTGAAAATTAGAGTTTCATACAGAAGTCCAGAACAGAATGTAAGTGATAACTCATTACCTTGTCTCTTTCCTTGGTGGTGTCCTTCATTTTGGTTTTTTAAGAGCGAAAGATTTTTGTTAACAAAACTGAAAAGGAATGTATTTTTTCTCCGCTAATACTGTAGAATTGAAATTCCTCGCCATCATAAAGGCCACCGCTAGACATTCAGTCTCCACACCTGCTCCCAAAACTCATCAAGTGCACCTTTTGTTAGCTTTAGCCTCCCGTCTTCCATCCTCCCTAAACTTCAGTTTGACCAAAACTCTACTACCTGTATTCTATCCTACAGCAAGCCCGGTTCACCATCATCAAAGCACTATACTGAATGCTGGTGATGCAGTATCCATGTATTAGTTATGTTGTGCAAGGCCAGTGCTCGTAGCATGTTTCCAATGCCACTGTACCTGCATCAGACTGCATTCATGGGAATCTCATCATCTCTGTTACAAACTACTGTGTCTTGAATATAGATTCCTTCATTGCTGGGTCAAATCTTGGAACTCCCTACTAACTGCTGTGGGAGTAACTTCACTTCCAAGTGGTTGCTCTGCCCCACCCTTTGCAAAGGCAATTGGAGTGTACAAGGAATTCTGGCAACAGTGACACCCACATCCTGCGAATGAATGGAAAAAAAATCCAAACCTCTCTCTACTGATATTTCCTAATATTTCTTTAAAAGGGAAATATGCATTAGGAAAATTAACTTTCAAACCAGAGCTGGCTGTATGACCTGTGCATTGGAACCAGTAGTAATAGAACTAGTTTTGCAGTTTTAGCCACAAAGTAGTGGTGATAGGTGCTGTTGAACCTCGGCTCTCTGCCAAAATGGAGGTGATCTTCATCTGCGATACAAATATTTTGCACTTACCATTATTTGAAAGTTAAGGATGTTTCTTGAAATTTATAGCATGCTCCGTGTTCAAATTGCACAACTTGAGTTATTAAAGATATAATTTCCTTAATCTAAAGGTAGTACAAAACAAAGGTTTCAATTTTGCTGAAGGTGAGATAATTGTCATGCTGAAGAAAATTGACTTTGTGTTTCATTTTGCATCTGATCTGGAAAAGTGGAAATCTTGGCTTGAGGCCTACATGTTTTCTTCCCTGTTGCTAATAGAAAAAGTGACATCCCCTTTGCAATTATCCTGTCTCAAAATAACTTGGATTATTAGCATGCACATGTATTTATGTCCTTGCTCTCTTCCTTTCCTGCTCTGCACATGTTCTGTGTTTTCTAATTCTTCTTTGGAAGTAGCCTGTGTCATCTGCATCTTGAACTTCTTACTACTTCCTACCAAATTGCTTGACAGTACACTTGCTGTACAAGTAGGTGACTCAGCATAACTGTAAAACTATGGGGTCAGCAGACGTTTATTGCATGTTATGAGGCCAATGCAGCATTTGCTACTGAGATTAGATGTTGGTCCTTAGCACTTCAAGCACAATGGGGGATGTTTGTTTTACAGAAGAGGGTGGGAGAGGTGCAAACTGGCAAAGTGCAGTAATTCTGATAAGCTTGCATTCTTTCCACATTATTTAAGTGAGGAAAACCAGCCAATCTGATACTTCTGTGTATAAATCCTGTGTCTGTTGTGGTATATTCAAGAACTACATTTCACCTACAATGACTTTTATGTAGGTAAAGTAAATTTTTGTAGGAACTTAAAATACTTGGAATTTAAAAGCTGTTTTGGTGTTGCCAGGAATAGCATGATATTGAATGTGTCACCTTCATTTTTGTGCTCAGGTGAATCACAAAGTACGTAACTAAATATACTGCCCCATCAAATCTGGATTGTACCTGTGAGCATTTTGTGCTGCTGAACAGTAGAAATAATGATGACTACAAATGTCACTGGTAATGGGAACAAATTTGAAAGGATGAATCAGGATTACTGCTTAAGTATGTTACACATCATTCAAAACTTTTTTTTTTATTGAGCATCCAATCTTAAAATCCAGGGCCAAAAGAGTAAGACTACAAAATAAATTAGTTTAAAGGCTATCAAACTTGCTTTGAAAGCCTGTAGATTGGAGATGGGTTATGTTTATTCGCCTTATACTTTTGTTACCTTTCTAATCAGGGTAGTAATATGTACAGCATGTGACTTTTTTTGCTCTGTTTTGCCTATCCCTCTATCTACTCCTGTTAGTGTACAAATTTTTTGGGTATCTTTACCAAGTGTGATCATAAGACCCTAAGCCTTACGAAGGCTAATGGGATGCTATCCTTGATTATGAGAGGGATTGAACATAAAAGTAAGGATGTTATGCTTCAATTATGCAGGGCATTGGTGAGACCGCACCTTGAATACTGTGTGCAGTTTTGATCTCCTTATTTGAGTAAGGTGGTGGAGGCAGGGTTATTGATTATTTCTAAGGCAGAGATAGATAAATGATTCCCTTGCCTAACCAGAATTTAAAGGTTATCGGGGTTAGATGGGAATGTGGGAATCACAACACCAAGATGATCAACCGTGATCTTATTGAATGGCGGGGCAGGCTCGAGGGGCCAAATGGTCTACTCCTGTTCCTATTTCTTATGTTCAATCAACTGACTGCAACAGGGCAAAGATGGGCTAGCGGAATATACAGAAAAGTGGCAGATGGAATTTAGTAGAGGAGTGCAAGGTGATGAATTTTGGCAGAAAGAATAGGGAAAGACAATTATAGACTAAAAATGGTACAGTTCTATAGTGTGTAGGGACAGAGGGACCCAGGGGCTCATGCAAATAAATATTTGAAGTCAGGACATATTGGAACTAAGGATGTTATGCTTCAATTATACAGGGCATTGGTGAGACCGCATCTTGAATACTGTGTGCCATTTTGGTCTCCTTATTTAAGGAAGGTGGCGGAGGCATGGTTATTGAATATTTCTAAAGGCAGAGATAGATAAATAGATAGATAAAGCATAACATCCTTAGTTTCAATGTCCCGCCTTCAAATATTTGCATGAGCCCTTGGGTCCCTCTGTCCCTGCACACTATAGAACTGTACCATTTTTAGTCTATAATTGCCTTTCCCTATTCCTTCTACCTAAGATGCATCACCTTGCACTTCTCTACTAAATTCCATCTGCCACTTTTCTGTATACCCTGCTAGCCTGTCTTTGTCCTGTTGCAGTCAGTTACTATCATCCTTACTGTTTGCTGATACCAAACTTGGGAGGTGTAGCAAACTTGGAAATTTTAATCTATTTCAAGGACTGAGTAACTTATACAATAATGGTCTCAGCACTGGCCCTTGGGAAACACCACTGTCTACCATCCCCTAGTCTGAAAAACAATCATTTCCCACTACTCAGTTTTCTGACCTTTTTCTGAGCCAATTTTCTATTCAAGTTGACACTGACCCTTGTATTTTGTTTACCAACCTTTTTTATGCAGTGCTTGGTCAAACATTTTCTTGCATTCCATGAAGAAAAATGGGTATTAATTGTCACTGGTAAAGCTGATATTTGTTGCTTGCCCATGAGCAGGTGGTGGTGAGCAGCATTCTTGAGCCGCTGAAGTCCAGCATAGGTGGAGCTACACTTGGTGCTGGTAGGAAGGGAGTTTGAAGACTTTGACCCAGTGAAGGAGCAGCAATATAGTTTAAAGTTATCCTTTTATCTATGGAATTCATTGCCACAGAAGGCTGTGGAGGCCAGGTCATTGAGTGTATTTAAGACCGAGATAGATAGGTTCTTGATTGGTAAGGGGATCAAAGGTTACGAGGAGAAGGTGAGAGAATGGGGTTGAGAAATTTATCAGCCATGATTGAATGGCGGAGCAGACTCGATGGGCCGATTGGCCTAATTTCTGCTCCTATGTCTTATGGTCTTATGATAAAGTTAGGATGATGAGTGGCTTGGATGGCAACTTGCAGGTGGTGTTCCTATGCATCTGCTGCACTTGTCCTAGGTGGTGGAGGTTGTGGGTTTGGAAGGTGCTGTCGAAGGAGCCTTGGTAAGTTGCTGCAGTGCATTTTGTAGAGGGTACACACTGCTGCCACTTTGTGTTGGTGGTGGAGGGAGTGAATGTTAAAGGTGGTGGGTGGGTTGCCAATAAAGCAGACTGCTTTTGTTCCAGATGGTGTCAACTTTATTGTGTTGTTGGAACTGCACTCATTGGGCAAGTGGGGAGTATTCCATCACACTCCAGACTTGTGCCTTGTAGATGGTGGACAGGTTTTGGGTAGGCAGCAGGTGAGTTACCTACTGCAGAATTCTCAGCCTCTGACCTGCTCTTGTAGCCACAGCATCTATATGGCTGGTTCAGTTCCATTTGTGGTCAATGGTAAACCCCAAAATGTTAATGGGGGATTCAACAATGGTAATACCATTGAATATCAAGGGGTGATGATTAGATTCTCTTGTTGGAGATGGTCATTGCCTGGCACTTGTGGCATGAATGTAACTTGCCACATGTCAGCCCAAGCCTCAATGTTGTCCTGGACTTGCTGCATGCAGACACAGACTCCTTCAGTATCTAAGGAATCTCAAAATGTACTAAACATTATGCAATCATCAGCAAATGACCCCACTTCTGATCTTATGATGGAAGGAAGGTCATTGAATCAGCTGAAGATGGCTGGGCCTAGGATGCTACCCCAAGGAGCTCCTGCAGGGCTGTTCTGGGCTGAGATGATTGGGCTCCAACAACTACAACCATCTTTTTTGTGCTAGATATAACTCCTCCAGTTAGAGGAGTGTTCCCCCTGATTCACATTGACTTCAATTTTGCTAGGGCTCATTGATGTCCCACTCAGTCAAAATCTGCCTAGATGTCAAGGGCAGTCACACTCAGCTGACCTCACCTCCATGTGAACAACACCTATTATAGTCCCCCCCCACCCCCATCCATGATGTTCCCTTTATCAACCATTTTTATCTGTTACTTCTGCAAAAAAAATTCAGTTGGATTAGTGGAACACGATTTTTGCCTTTTACAAATCATCTGTGCTGATTCTCTCTTTCCTCCCTCCCCATTAACTTTAAATCTCCCTAAGTTCCTGTCTCTTTGTTTCCGCTCTCTCACTCTTGAACCTTGCCCACCACTGATCATAGGCTGGTCAGTTCAACTAGTAATGTCCTTGTCACCCTCAGTCAAGAACAGGTGCATGTTTGCCACTGATTCTCTGGCACCACCATTGTATCTAGGGAACATTACGGCAAACCCATCTGCTCTCTCCACCTCCATTTCCTATTAACCTTTGAAAGCCATCCAGACCACAGTACTTATCCACTCTTGAGCATAGTCAGCCTTTCCATTAGTTTCCACCATGGCTTTGCCTATCCTATCTCTGTAACCTCCTACAAACCTTTTACCTCTGCACTACTTCAATTCTGGCCTTTTGTGCATCCCTGATTTTTAATTGCTCCAATGTTGATCAAACCCTCAGCTGCTGAGACCCTAAGCTCTAGGATTTCCCTCTTCAAGCCTCCTGCCTGTCTACCCCTCTTTCCTCCTTTTTAAAAAAAAAAATGCCCTGTTTTAAAACCCACCTTTTTTTAAACCAGGCTTTTGGTTGCCTGTTCTAATATCTCTCTGACCTGGTGCCAATGTTTTTTAATAAGACTCCTGAGAGTTACCTTGAGGTGTGTTAGTACATTAAAGGTATTACCTAAACACTTGTTTCAATTCAGTGGGTTGAAATTAGTTGATTAGGATTGGTTGTAACTTGTAAATTTTTGGCAAAGAGCTATTTTTTTTTTAATGAGTAAGCGTGCAGTGCTCACTGAACATTTTCAGTTTTTAAAACTTGCCAGTGGAAGGTTTAGCATCCTTCCATGTGGGATGAGTAATAGGCTTCCTAGCCAGCTGCGGAAATCAGCAGAGGGGGAAAGAGGTAAATTGAAAGTCCATTAAATGTGACAATGTTCACCTCCAAATAGGTTCATATTTTTAGAATTCTTTTCTGTGCCAAAATCAAAATGGCTACCTGGCTGTTGGAGAATAGCAGCATCCCCATTGAGTTCTGAGAATATTAGCATCTGATTAGAATAGTTGGTTTGTTGCTGTGTTTAGCCTATAATATTTGTGAACGACATATTCTGTCACTGAAGTAACATTAGTGTTTCATAGATGTAGTTTTTATGTGGCCCAATTGAAAGTACTGTGTATCATAGACTATACAATTGTATTGTAAATAACACTTAAATTTGCATAATTTCAGTTAAATTGTAATGTTTTATTCAACCCCCACTTCACTCCCCCACCCCATACACATGCACAGTGGAGAGGGACAGATCCCTCTCCCTCTCCTCCCTCTGCCTCTCCCTCAGTACAAATTAACTTGGCACATCAAGTTTGAACTTTGGACCTTGTTGGAACTTGGTAGCCATCTGCAAAGCTGTATGATCTTTCTCCCTTAGCTCTCCATTGCTGTATGAACTTTTGCATTGATTCTGTTCCAGTTCCATAGATGACATTATCCAATGTACTGAGAGCTAGCCTATAGCTCAGAATACAGTACTTCATTGAAAGCCAGGAACAAGATTCTATTTAACTGCTGAAGCAATGTATCCTAGGCTTCTAAATCATCACAAATGTTCTCACAAGAGATTCAATTGTTAGTGCTGCACATGTTGTAATGGATTTGCCATCTGGCTGAGGCAGCTGTTCTGCCATCCAGTAGCACATGTTTTGCAACTTCCCTTGCTTAGAGTGACTGAGTTTCCCATTAGAAGTAGATCCCCCCACCCCCCAAAACGTTGTCCTTTTTAGCATGTATAACTTGACCATTTTTACTCTGTTTTGTTATTTTAGTGATTATTGCCCTTCATCTACTTTTGAATATTCTAGTTTCATTCTGTACAGCCTGGCATGTATTTTCTTGTTTCTGTAGGAGAGCCAGAAGTTTAGGTCTCCTGCAAGTAATGACAAAAGTGGAAGGGGAGAATTTTGTTGGATTTCTAGAACATTTCTGTGTCCCAACAGATTAGGGCTATGATATTTCTAGACTAGTAGCAACAACAGTGAAATGCAATAAACAAAAAAAAACAAAGCAGATGTTTTTGAAATGAAATAAAACTGCAGATTAACCTTTTTTGAATACTGAATGTCTTTCAGAATTTAACATTTGTTAACTGCTAAACACTGCCCAGCTCCAGGATTTGATTCTCTGTTGAGTTTGCAGATCTTCAAGGGAAAAGGGAGAATTAGTAGATGTTTTTTCCAAAAATATACCTTATTTGTGGAATTTGTAAATGTACGTGAGACATTTTAACTTAAATTATACAAAGTGCAATAAAATTGAACTTGTCTCCATACGTTACATTCCACTCTTGGTGCCTCTATACAATTAACATCAAGACAATTCTATGTCAGGAATACAGCCTGGGGGTGTAACATTTCAAATTGAAAAATTACAGTGCAATAAAATTCAACTTTCCTCATAGAGCATGTTTCTCTCTGAGGTGCCTCAATACAATTTCAAAACTCTACTTTTGCAAATATCAAATGTCAGGCAGACAGCCCGAGGGATTCTACAAATTTTCCAGCCCCTTGGTAGACTATGGCTGAAAGACTGGAAGTGACCTTTCCCCATTGCACCTCCTGACAGCTGCCCCTAGCTTTACTGCATCCCTCAGCACATAGCCTTGGACCTTGGAATGTGCCAGTCTGCAACACTCAGTTGAAGACAACTCAACTGACCAAGTTTTGGGCAGACCAAAGGGATCGTTCAGAGTTGATGATCCTCCAGCTACAGTCAATGTTTATCTGTGTGCCCTGGGAACAACCCGTAGGGAAGAGTCTTGCATCAGAGAACTGCTGGCAGTGAACCTCAACAAAAACCCTGGCATCTCTCTCCAGACCTCCTTTGCAAAGGCACATTCCAAAAAGAGGTGAATAATGGCCTCCTCCCCACCACAGCCACCTCGAGCAATGTGCGGAGTGGGGTGAGACTAAGGGTGTGTAGGGAGGATCTGACTGGAGGGCATATCTCGCCACCAGACAAGTTGTGTCTTAAGTTCAGCAATGAGACATTCTACCAAATGGCTTTGACAACCTGCTTAGGAAACCATCTGACAGGATCTACCATCTCCTTTTCCTGCAGGGCCTCTAGGACATTAGATGCGGACCACTTTCTGATGGACTTGGGGGTCGAAAGTGTTTTTTCTGCATAAACTTTTCCACCTGGTATAGATAGCACAGAGTGGCCCATTTCGTGACAAAGTGGGCAAACCCATCCTTTGCAATACTGGGGACATGTAGTGACCATTGGCATTTGTGTACCCAGAGTGTATACACTAGATGCAGCCGCATACACCGAGGTGGCCATCAGGATGAGGGTGATGTTGGGCATGGGTTTTTTCCCCCCCCCTTTTTTAATCTAGAGGTTTGTACCTGTCCCTGCGAACACGGTCCATTTTCTTTCTCCCAATTTCTCTGGGACTTGGCTTCAAACCTGATACAAATCTTGATTAACTGTAGCCATTTTGTGGCAATACAATAAACAAAGCCTAAGGTTTTCTTGACTTCTACAATGAAGGCATTATATGAAAGGTTAACTTCCATCTTGTACAGAAATGGCTCATCCCATTAACCCTCAGGGCACATCAGCTTCTCTTGCTTCTGGACCTTCATGATCTTCCTAGTTGTGGGATTTTGTTTTGAGTAAATAATTTATGCTGTTGCTAGCAAATTAAAGGAAGGAAGAAAATACTTTTGGGAGGTAAGATTTACCTTGCTATATATAAACTGGGCCAAGGACCCTCTTAATTCAGGCCTCCTGGAAATGGAACGTATTGGAAAATGCTTGACCACATCCATTTGGTAGTGAGATGATTTCAAATCATATTGGAATTATTGTACGAGACTGTCCATTGTTTTGTGATGCTGCATTTTGGAGTGGCCCTTGTGAGTTACTGGTTAGGATTGTGACCTTCAACATTGAGTAACACTGAGCTACATTTATCTCACCAGTTGTGATTATTTTTAGGTGGGGGGGGGGGAAAAACTGCATTTGAGATCAAATTAAAATTTTTAATTTTTCAGTATTTTGCCAATTCTCCAGGTTAACTGATCCCATCTGGGATAAATGCTGGGCCATTACAAAACATACTACTTTTTGCAGGGGGAAATGGTGTAGTGGGTGGTGGGAAAGAATCGGTCACCATTTCTATTTTTGATCCCTGGACATGTTAGAACTTCGTGAGGATGGATATCAATTTTTTTAAATAGTGCTGTGCATGGCTGCTTATTTTGTCAACATGTCCCTGCTTAATCCAAGAATCCAATCTCATGGAGAATTTTCTCTTCATTCATGGGATGTGGGTGTTGCTAGCTAGGCCAACACTTAGTGCCAATCCCTAATTGCCCTTGAAGTGGTGGTGAACTGCCTCTGAACTATTGCAGTCCATGTAAGTACACCCATAGTGCTGTTAGTGAAACAAAAACAAAGTGCTGCAAAAACTCAGCAGGTCTGACAGCATCTGTGGAGAGAAAGAGTTAATGTTTCGAGTTTGTATGATTCTTCTTTTGGAACTGGTGCTGTTAGTGAGGGAGTTCCAGGATTTTGACTCAGTGACAGTGAAGGAACGGTGATATATTTCCAAGTCAGGATGGTTAGTGGCTTGGAGGGGAACTTCCAGGTGGTGGTGTTCCCATGTATGTGCTGCCCTTGTCCTTCTGGATGGTGGTGGTCGTGGGTTTGGAAGGTGCTGTCTAAGGAGCCTTGGTGAATTCCTGCAGTGCAGTGCATCTTGAAGATGTTGTACCTGTTGCCACTCTGCGTTTAGTGGTGGAGGGAGTGTGGATGGGGTGCCAATCAAGTGGGCTTTATGCTGGATGGTGTCAAGCTTCTTGAGTGTTGTGGGAGCTGCACTCATCCAGGCAAGTAGGGAGTATTCCATCACACTCCTGACTTGTGCCCTGTAGATGGTGGACAGGCTTTAGGGAGTTGGGCAATGAGTTAATCACTGCAGGATACCTAGCCTCTGACCTGCTCTTGTAGTTACAATATTTATATGGCTAGTCCAGTTCAGTTTCTGACCAATGATAACCCCCAGGATATTGATAGTGGAAGATACAGTGATGGTAATGCCATTGAAAATCAAGGGGTGATGGTTGGATTCTCTCTTGTTGGAAATCGTCATTGCCTGACACTTGTGTGGCACGAATGTAACTTGCCACTTGTCAGCCCAAGCCTGGATATTGACCAGGTCTTGCTGCATTTGGACATGGACTGCTTCAGTATCTGCAGACTCACAAATGGTGCTGAACATTGTGCAATCATCAGCGAACACCCCCATTTCTGACCTTATGATGGAAGGAAGGTCATTGAAAACAGCTGAAGATGGTTGGGCTGAGGACACTACCCTGAGGAACTCCGGCAGCATTGTCCTGGGACTGAGATTGACTTCCAACAACTGCAACCATCTCCCTTTTTTAAAATTCATTTATGGGATGTGGGTGTCGCTGGCTTGGCCAGCATTTGTTGTCCCTAATTGCTCTTGTTCAGAGGGCATTTTAAGAGTCAACCACATTGCTGTGAGTCTGGAGTCACATGAAGGCCAGACCGGGCAAGGACAGCAGATTTCCTTCCCTAAAGGACATCAGTGAACTAGATGGGGTTTTTATGATAACCGACAATGGTTTCATGGTCATCAAGAGACTTTTTTTTCTTTAATTCCAGATTTTTATTGAACTCAAATTCCACCACCTGCCATGGTGGGATTCATACCCAGGTCCCCAGAAGCATTACCCTGGATCTCTGGATCACTAGCATAACAACAATACTGCTACACCATTGCCTCCCACGTCCTCCTTTTGTGCTAGGTATAACTCCAACCAGTGGAGAGTTTTCCCCCTGATTCCCATTGACTCCAGTTTTACTCGGGCTCCTTGATGCCACACTTGGTCAAATGCTGCCTTGATGTCAAGGGCAGTCATCCTCGCCTCACCTCGGGAGTTCACTTTTTTTGTTCATATTTGAACCAAGGCTGTAGTGAGGTCAGGAGCTGAGAGGTCCCTGGTGGTAGAGTGTCAATGAGTGGGTTATTTCTAAGCAATTGCATCTTGGTAGCAATGTTGATGACCCCTTCCAGTGCTTTACTAATGATTTGAGAGTAGACTGATGGGGTGGTAATTGGTCAAGTTGGATTTGACCTGCTTTCTGTGGTTGGGACATACCTGGGCAATTTCCTGCGTTGCTGGATAGATGCGAGTGTTGCAACTGTACTGGAACGGCTTGGATAGGGGTGCCGAACAGGAAGGTAGGGAGAAATTGGCATTGAAAGCCAATCTTGGAGAGACTGAGGAGCATCTATTGTATGCATTTGCCGTGTTTGATTTTAAACTTGGTATTTTCAAAATAAATTCTTACATTTATCTACTTCACATACATGAGATCCTACTGTGTCACAGCCAATGAAGTGCTTTTGAGCTATTTTGTAGATGGATGTTTGTGCAAACTGAAGTCTCCCAAATAGCAAGGTAAACTCAGTTAATCTGTTTTTGGTGGATAAGCCAGCTGGAAAATTTTTCTGCTCTTGCCATAGTGCGTGTGTGTAGAGCTGTCCAATCAATCCCAATTTCCAGGTAATAGTCTGTAGCCCTGTAGGTTGTGGTGTGCATATCCAAATGTTTCTACAAGCAATGGGTGTTTCTGCCTTCACTGTTTCAAGCAGGCCCCCCACTATCCTCTGCATGAAAAAAGTTACTTAACATCACACACATTTCCACCACCAAATTATGTTCTGTATCTACTGAAATGAGTAAGTGAGGTTTGATGAACATTTTTGCCAAGGCTGCACTTTCATCATCCTGAATTGTGCTCTAAGTGTCTTAATTTGTGGCTCATGCTACCACGGGCCAAGCTGACCACTTTTTTTCTTCTTGTGGCATTATCAGCATTTCAAATCTCTCTGAATTTTCTTCCCTGCCCTCCCTTGTTAACTTCATGAATCACTTCCAATGGTCAAAATTATTTTGGGATTTCCCGTGACACAAATAGTGTAGTGTTCCACCCAAAGCTGCTTTTTCAAATGTGGAGCTACTTGGTTCTGCTTTCCTGTAACGAGACACTTTTTTAGTCAGGTGACCTAGTGACCTTGTTGGATATCGATTCAGATGTAATTTCTAAATAGGTCCGCCCCTTTACAGGATGTGACTCAGACAATGATCTGATCTAGTGATTTCAAAGAAGTAGGCTCATGGCCTTTATTCTGCCTCTAAGTAACACTGATGATTTTAAAATAATATTAAGTTTTGTTTATTTCATTTCCAACCGTGCTATTTAAGAAACTTACTTTTGCTAGGGCGTAGTTTGAATACTAGCAACCCAAACCCAAGTCTTTTGAGTATAAGCATTTTAAGTCATCAGTGCCTCTGATCTGAAGGATCAGCTTAATGTGAGTCAATGCAATGTGGTTGTATCTTCACCCACAAGACCATGGCAGGAACTTCCTGTTTTTAATGGCCAGCACTGTACATTGCCAGAGAACATATAACTAGCTGCTCAAAGTATACCAGAATAAGGTACCTTAATACAAACTATTTTATTAAATTTCAATTGTTGTAAAATAAAGGTGCAGTTGGGTCTGACTTCACAATGATCTGGATGAAGTGTGCAGTTTAGCAGAGACCTAATTGGAAGCAAGATAAAATAAGCAACCCCCACAGTCCCTGGGCCACAACTTGACCAGAATTGTGCACAGTACTCACCACATAACAGAAGGGATGTAACTGCATGAGAGAGGGTATCGAGGAAACTTACGACAATGTTGCTAGGACTGGAAAATTGCAGCTAGGAGGAAAGATTGGGTAGGCTGGGGTTGCTTTGCTTGAAACAGAGGGGGCTGAGGGGGAATTTGTTTGGGGCTTGGATAGAGTGGATGGGAAGGGCCTATTTACCTTGGCAAAGAGGTCAGTGACTAGGGGACATAAATTTAGTGATTGGTGGGAAGATTAGAGGGCAGATGAGGCAAGTTTTTTTTTTTCACCCAGAGGGTCTGGAACTCAACTGTCTGAAAGGGTAGAGGTGGCCTCATCTCATTTAAAAGGTGTCTGGATGTGCAACTGAAGTGCTGAAACCTGCAGGGCTATGGGCCAAATGTTGGAAAGTGGGATTAGGCTGGATGGCTCTTTTTTTGCCTTTGGTCAGTGCAGGCAGGCAAGCACAATGGGCCAAGTGACATCTTTTGTGCCCTAAACGTTCTATGATTCTAAATTTTTCTACATGCTGGATAATGTGTGAAATAGACCCTGGAATATTTTCAGAGACCATTGGATGGTGAAGTGCAGAACTGATAGGATCACTCTGTTTAGATGAAGTGAATGGTCTTTATCAAATGTAACTTTGTTTGCTTCTGAATATTGTTGGTCTGTTCCTTCTCCCCAGTTCTGTAGAATTTGCTGATGCGAAGCCTAATATTTAAATTGCATTTGAACAGGTGCTTTCCCAGCATTGAGCACTCTAGATTCAATTGGTGTGGTTTGATCTTAGATGAATAGATCTCGAGGCAGGACAGCAGTTCGATTGCTATAAATGGTCTCAATTGAGGTTTCAACTTCTAATGACTGCATTCATTTAGTTCTTGAGAAATGTGTGTGTTTCATTGATATTACATTGTACAAACACCCCCTGCCCTTATGTTGTACATTCATATTTGCTCTGTAGTGTACACAACATGATCAGATGTACAACTCAGGTTCTACCACGCTGCATCTGCTGAGCTGTTTTGAGTTTCTAGCTTGTACTTTTGCTAAACTAAAGTCAATGAATCTTACTGAGGACTGTAAAACTCCACCCAAGTGAGTCCATGTCTTCAGGAGAACTGGAAGAGAGATGATCCGTTTTTTTTTTCCTTTTTAAAAATAGGAGGGGGGAGTAGGGCACGTGGTAATCCAGCAGATTTATCAACATCTGAGACCGTACCCTCTGGGACGATTGAAGTCTTAAGCTTGACCAGTGGGCATACTGAACACTAATTGGATGATGGATCATCAAAGCAGGATCCTAATCGGATTACACTTTTTTTTTTATTTTTGCTGGATTCCTATTAATGGTGCTTTTCTCTGCAGGATGAGTGGGGAGCTGGTGGTAAAACTTGGGTATGTGATTTGTCTACTGGCATTGGGGAGGCACCATTTGTCACATTGGTTCTGACCAACAGCTGAGCATATTGATCATGGTAGTGGGCCAAAAATAGTCAAGTGTGTCAGTGATTTAATATATCCAAACATTTCTGTGAATACTAATCATAATTATATCTCCTCCTCCTCCTCCTCCTGTGGTTGTACTGTGCACCTGCCTATTGTTAATTTCTAATGGTCTGGCAAGTGACTTTAATGCAGCAAGACTTAAGAGGGGATATTTTCTCAGGTGTTCCAATCCATGTTTCCCTTAACTGGTATTTATACAATCCTGCAGGTTAAAACTGAAATTGACATCTTGCCTTTTTCACTGATCACATTGAAAGAAATACAAGTATCCAACTGACTCACTCAACTCAGCTGTTTCTTGGCACTTAGCTCTGCTTACTGGCAACTTAAAATTTAAGAATCTGCTATCTTGTAAAATCAGTTCTCATTACCAGTTAGAAACAAATTTCCTTCACTGTTGGGTGGGTGGAAAGAAGTAGAACATCAGTACAGTACTTGGAAACACTGATTTTTGGAATACTAGTAAGGGGAAACCTGGAAGACCATCTTCAGTAGGCCTCATTGTATTTATCATAGGATGTTGTCTTAGTTATTTCCCCTACTAATGGTTGATAGGGCACTCTATTTTTTAATAAATGTATGTAAAGGCATTAATTGTGGACCAGATTGCTGCACTTAAGTGCCGCTTATTGAGTGAATATTCTTCACTCGGGAAGTGGTGGCATAATGGCATTGTCCCTGGACTGTAATCCAGAGACCCAGGGTAATGCTCCTGGGGACCTGGGTTTGAATTCTGCCACAGCAGATAGTGGAATTTGAATTCAGTACAAATCTGGAATCAAAAGTCTATTGATGACCATGAAACCATTGTTGATCGTTGCAAAAAGCCATCTGGTTCACTGTCCTTTAGGGAAGGAAATCTGCTGTCCTTAACTGGTTTGGCCTACTTGTGACTCCAGACCCACAGCAATGTGGTTGACTCTTAATGCCCTCTGAACAAGAGCAATTAGGGATGTGTAATAAATGCTGGCCTAGCCAGTGACATCCACATCCAATGAATGAATTTTAAAAAAAACTTCCAGGATGTGAAATCTAATTAATATTTTTAATATTATTATGGTTAGCTTCATGTGCAGTTGATAGTCAAACTTTCTATTTAAGGTGCTACATTAGTTCTGTTTGAATTTAACTGTTCTCCTTGCCTCAGTTTTTCATATAACTCTCTTAGCTTATGTCATGATTCTTTCATCTAGCTGCTTGAGTTTTAATAATCTTGCAGTCCATGATGGGAAGAAGTTTGTTCAGAGTAGCCATGACCGTTTCCTACAGCTGTGTTATAGGCCACTTGCTTGTAGCCTAGGGGGCTTGTATCCAGTAGAATCCTCCTTTTGGACTGGATTTGTAGGCATGAATGGTGTGTTTAATCAAAGCCAAAATGGGGCATGGCTTTAATTAAACATAATCCTCACAAAAATTGCAAGCCCTTTCATGTGACTTAATTTGAGACCTGAGCTGGTCTGCAAGCTTGTGTTCTCTTCTGGGAATACTAGACCAAACTTCCAACATTTTGGCAATGTTGTTTTTTCTTGAAACACCATTATGCTTTCTGAAAGCAAAATATGCCTTTGCTGCAAATTTCTGTGTTTTTAGTACGGCCTGCTTCTGTGTTAATCAAACAAAACACTAGGGAAAATAATAGTTGAGTTCATTACAAATATATATAATGAGAATGTTGTGCAAGATAGGACACACAGAAAGGCGAGGATTGTCATTTTTGTATTTGATCAAAAAAAAGATGTGTATTTGGCTTTACTGAAAGGAATATTGTCTGAGAGGAGGTGAATCCTGAAATGGTTGGGAGCAAGCTGAATGATTATAAAAGAGGAAAGTTTTTAACTAAGTTAGTTAAACGAAAGAAGTCAGAGCACCAGGGCATGATGGGATGCAGCCTATAGGCTCTTGAGGGAGGAATTTGCTTAGCCTCAAGATATTTTTTAGGCTGTTTTATATTTAATGAGTTTGCACCAGAGAACTGGAAGTGACACGTTTCCCCTTTTTTTTAAAAAAGGGATACTGTGAATCCTTATTCATTTTACAGGATGTGGGTGTCACTGGCGAGGCCAGCATTTATTGCCCATCCTCATTGCCCTTTTGAGAAGGTGGTGGTGAGCTGTCATCTTCAACTGTTGCAGTCCCTGTGGTGTAGGTACACCCACAGTGCAGTTAGGGAGGGGGCTCCAGGGTTTTGACCCAGTGACAGTGAAAGAATGGCAATATATTTCCAAGTCAGAATGGTGAGTGGCTTGGAGGGGAATCTCCAGGCAAGTTAGTGTTGTTTTGGAGAAAATTTTAGTTTTGGACGATGAGGTTTTGGGCATCAAGATAAAAGAAAAATGGTTAGAACTGGCCAGTAAGGCTTTCAATAAAAATGGCCATGCTCAATATACCTCATCAAATTGCTTGTTTGTGAAGATAATAGACAGATGGGAGAAATGCAGTAACCTTTTGAAGATTATTGGATATTGAGTTGGGATAACGATAGAAATTTGCATTAGATATTAGAAGGGAGAAACAAAAATAGTTAGAACTGGGCAATTTTACCCTATAGGGTTCAGTTCTGGGACCACAATTGCTCAATTTCTATATCTATATTCAGATATAAACCTAGATGGAGTGCCATTGAAATAACTTAATTCTTGAAGATCAAAGGAAGCTGCAAAGAGATTTTAATAATGAGGTGCAGGAAACTGGTTAAATCAGCAGATGTTATTCAATATCAGTGCGAGATGGTATATTTTGATATTGAGTTATTTGGGCTGTAAAAAAAAACTTTAAAAATCTAGTTTTGGCCAAAAGTTATTTCTCTTCCTCAAACCTTGGAAGGACCTTGTGTGCCACATACATTGTTGTGGTCCACTGTAGGGAAAGGTATTGAGGATATAACAGATTCCCTAGGATGTGACATGCTGCTGGGAAATAAAAATGCAAATGTGGGCATGAAAAATTGGGGCTTAAAATTATAATAGTACAGATTACTGGACAGTAAGTTATGGATTGGGTAGGGTAGATGGTAGCAGGCTAACCCTTGTTTTAGAACCTGCAACTAATACATTTAATGTTGTACCGATTTATCTTTAAGAGCTGTAGAACAAGTAGGAAAAAATTCTTCACGCAAAGTGAAGCAGGAACTGTCAACACAAGATTAAGTTGGATAAAATCCAGGTTATAAACTAGAAAAGGTTTGAGCTGTTGGTATACATATTTCCTTTTTTTATAAGTCAGAATTGTAATGTACCCAATAATTCAAATGAATCTGGTGTTCTCAATTCAAATGCATTTTAATTTTTGAGTGAAACCAGAATTTGCACATTTATACATGTTGCCTGATAGGCCTATGGGAGAGCAGTTGTCGTGATGCTGAGGTGGGTGAAGTGTTATGATCCTCATTGAGACTGATTTTTATTTTCTCTTTTTAAAAAAAAATTCTAACTTCCACTTAATAGCTGGATGACACAACAAGACTTCATGCTTTTGAGGCAAAGCAGGCTAAAAGCACTATTGATTAAATACTATTTGAAGGCCACTTATACTTTAAACTACAGAACTGAACTTTTAACACAGATGAGAAAACCCACTGTCAGGTATACATTACACTGTCCTTTTGTGTAAACGTTCAATTCTCCCAGAATCGGTCCAAAATGATTCTTGGCATCCAAGTGTTTACTTCCAATCTTTTCCTTTTCCCAGTCTGGAAACAACTCCACTGTGTGGATTTTCTTGGAGACTTCTCTACCTAGCTAAAGCTGGGTAAATCCTCCAGCCTTATTTAAGCTTTCCATACACTTGGATTGAAAAGACCAAATTTAAGCTCTCACCTGCATTCCTGTGTTGTGAACCACAGCATCCTGCTGCCTATTGCTGCTCTTCCTCTCACCCTGATCCTGGCAGGCTAACTTTGTCTGAGTTTTTAAGAATATTTTGGGCTTTTTGAGAGGAGAATGATTTCTATTTTCATGGCAGTGAGAATTGCATGGGCCTTGTATCCAGGTAGAAATGCTGATTAGCTGTTCCTGAAAGCCCAACACTTTATCTTGGAGCTGAATGGACAGTGTAAAGCACGACTGTTAACAACCTAAAATTCTCAACATTTTTCTGGAATTTTGGACTCTCTGTCTATCCAGTGTTAGCACATGGGATGCTGCCACTTGTCTCCTGTAAACCGCTTGCACCTTCTTCCCAGTGAAACAATCTGGGTCCCCTTTAATCTCTCAATCAAACCATTCGTGGCTTGCTGTTAGGCAAAGTCCAGAACAGGTCACATGACTCCCTTCATTTTACCTTAACTGCAATTGTATCTTTAGTTTATGTTTTGGTGCTGTAATACAAGGACAAGATTATCTGCTCCAGTTTGAGGGGACTGTGTGATATATTTTGGTAGGAAGAATGAAGAAAGGCAATATAAGGAGCAATTATGAAGTGGGATAGTAGAAGAGGGACCTGAGGGGTATATGTGCACAAATCATTGAAGGTTGCAGGATGGATTGAGAAAGAGGCTAAGCAGGCATACAGGACCATGGGTTTTATTCACGAAGACTTAAAGTACAGAAGCAAGGAAGTTATGGTGAACCTGTACTAGTTTGACCTCAACTGGTGTATTATGTCCAGTACTGTGAACCATACTTTAGGAAGGATGTCAAGGCATTGGAGAAGGTAAGGAAAGATTTGCGTAGTTCTGGGGTTGAGGGACTTCGGCTAAAAGGATAGACTGATAAAACTGTGGTTGTTCTCCTTGGAAGGAAGGTTGAAAAAGATTTGATAACAGTTGCTCAATCATGAGGGGTCTGGGCAGAATAGATGGGGAAAAATCCTTCCTGTTGGCACAAGGGTCAAGAAATAGAGGACACAAATTTAAGGTGATTGGCAAAAGAAGTAAATATGAGGGAAATGTCTTATGCAGCAAATGGTTAGGATCTGGAATGCACAGCCTGGGAGAGTGTGAGGAGGAAGACATCTCTTGTGGTTTCAAAAGGGAATTGAATCATTATCTGGAGTGAGAACATATACAGGGCTATGTGGAAAAGTAGGGGAGTGTGACTAGCTGAGTAGCTTTTGAAGAGCCAGCACAGACATGATGGGCTTTAACTCTTCTATGAAGAAGTCACTTGCATTTTAGAGTATTAGTTAAACTTTTGATTTAAAGTTTCATTGTCTATGTTGTGGTGATTTCAACTTTTTTTGGGCTTAACTTTTTTTGTTTTCTCTCTTTCCACCTCATCTGATTCCTGTAACTAAGGAGGTGAGTGTGTAGTCTGTTAAGCACCATTATAGCAATACCACAGGTGGGAATGGACAGGGTCCCAGACACATCCTCCCCCTACGCTTAATGGGAGGGAATTTTTCTTTAGCATCCTTGCTTGTAGGTGACCATTTCAACTGGAGCTGTTGTCATCTAAAAGGTTCAAATACCCACTTTTTTTAATATATATTAAACTTTCTGCTTTTTAGCAAAAATGTTTACTTCAGGCCCAGTCATTCCTATGTCTCATGTGCACGCACAAGTTTTCTTTGTGCACGCCTGTCTAAAGTTGAGTTGGCAATTCAGTGGTTGGTGGACATAATCTGTTGTGCTGTGGGCTGCAATAGACGCAGGAAAAATGGTTTTATTTTTAATCCTCTTTATGTATGGCAAGAATAAGCAGTTATCTTGCAAGTATCAGTGCTTTCCCCAAGTGCTACTGATGCTTTTCAAATGATCTTGGGCAGTAATTGAGTTATTTGTCAATGCAGGATACCCTAGGGCTTGGTCTGGTCTACTATTCATCTATGTTCTTTCTAAATAGCAATAAGAAGCAAGAAACTCGGATGATTTTAAAAATTATTTTGTCATTTGAAATGTAAGCCGGTTCAAATTCCAGCCATCTCCCCCTGTACTTGTACAAAAAGCACTGGTAGTTGAAATGAAACATTGGAAATGTACAAGAGTCTCATCATCCAAGAGAAGATTGGTTAATCTTCTAATCCTGGACTGTTTATTAGACCACTTCACTGAAAAATACTTTATCCCTTCTTATATTTTTCTACAAATGCTAATGGGCCTGTTGTGCTTTTTGTGTTTCTTTGGCCCATTGAACTTCCTTCTGCTATTAATGGTATGAAATGATCTGCTGTAAATACACCACAGGAAAAACAAAGCAGAAGTGCCTACACACTGGTTCCACACCCAAAAGTCACATGGCCTTCATCCATTCCTTGATTCGTGAAGTGATACTACTACATCTTATTAGCTTGGGTGGGGGAAAGAGAGACTGAAGAGAAACACCAGGTCTTTTTCAGTGCACGGATCCAAATGCCGGAAGATTTTTTAAAAGAAAATTGCTGACCTTGTCATGGGTGTGATGTCATGTGAACAACCATCTCCTCAATTTATGTGGGTGAATATGGCCCCTTGTCTGGCAAGTTTTAATTCAATATCTTGGAATGTTTTCTTTCAGTGCCCTTTTTTAAAAATTAAAGCTTTCCTGCATTGGGGTGAAACACTCGGCAAGTCCCTGTCTGAAGAATTGGTTGGTTCTTGAATGTGAAGCTTTATTGTAGTTTCTAATTGCATTTTGTGAAATTCAGTAGCTGAATGCATGAGGCTGGTGATTAAAACATCATTATTAGGGGGATGGGGGCAATATTTGATCATGCATAATGATCTCTTAAATTCTTTCTGCCTGCCTGTCACTGATAACCAGCCGACTAGAAATCCATTCATTTGCTGACATAAAATGAGGGAGGATGTGGGGGATGGTGAAGAGAAAGAGTCTCAATACTTAAAAGGTGATCACTGTTGTGTCTCAGCAAATATTAGTATAAATATTGTTGTAGTAATTATGGTTTGTGTCTAATGTACCTTTTAAGAATAATGGGATTCTGCAGCATACAAATACGCTTTTGTACATAGGCCAGGCAATCAAATCACAAACACTGATGTCCTTAGTCATTTGCCTTTACAAGAAAATGATGAGTGTGTCCCAGTTCCACCGGAACTTGTTTTACTGGTAAATTTCTTGGATTCCTCGCCAGTATGTGCTCAACAGATCAGAGGCTGGACAAGGCAGGACCCAGTCCTATCTCAAGTAGGAGAACAAGTGCTACATGGCTGGCCACAGGAGCCTGTATCTGATTAAATGAAACCATACTTCGACAGAAGAAATGAAATAACCAGCCAGGATGGCACCTTATTGTGGGGAGCACGAGTGATTGCTCCTCCAAAGGGAAGGGAACCACTTTTAATTGAACTGCAAGTGCCCATCCAGGAATTTCTCAAATGAAGACCATAGCACGCAGCTATCTATGGTGGCCTGGGATGGATGGCGAAATAGTTTAGTAAAGCACTGTGGCAACTTTTGCAGTTGCTGACATTGCACAGTGACAACTCCTTTCACACCCATGTGAGTGGCCGAGTAGACCCAGGGTGTGGTTACACATTGTTCCCAGGAAATGTCCAATGTAGTCAATGTTTCTGCTCAGTCGATGCCCATTCAAAATGGTTTGGCGTATGAGGTGAAGTCACCAATGTTGGCTGCTACAATTGAGAGTTCACAGACTACCAGAAGTAGTAGTTTCAGGTAACAGCATGTCATTTGAGTGCTGAGTTTCAATGGTTTACCAGCCTCAACAGTATCACTTGTGAAAGCTGCACTGTACCACCCTTCCTCAAACAGACTGGCCCAAAGGTCGGTTCAAACATTCAAGGCAGGCATGAAAAGCTAACTGACTATTCCTTGGCAACAAAGCTAGCATGCCTTTTCATTACAGGACTACCCCTCGCACAATAACAGGTGTCACATCTGCGGAGTTATGGTTGGAACACTGTCTCAGGGCAAGGTTGAGCTTAATGCTGAATTTAGAGGGGAAGGTGGAAAGGAGTCTAGGAAGCCAGAAAACTAGACACGACTGACAATTGTGGAAACTTACTGTGGGAGAGCTGGTATATGTGAACTTTGGGGAAGGAGCAAAGTGGTTACTGGGTGAAATAAGTGTGGTGACTGGGCCTCTTTGTCTCACCACGTGGAGATGGAAGGCCGGATCATCCATAAACATGTGGACCATTTAAGGAAGAGAGAAATCAGGGATTTGGTTCCACCAGTGATCATGGCCGGGCCTGCATTTCCTGTTGAGGTTACTCAACTTAGGACTGACATGTCTGATCCTGTAAGAGATGAGGATACAGAACTGAAAGTGCCCACCGGAGCACCTGATGTTCAGGCAACTCCTGGAAAAGGAGGTTCCAGACTAATCTGAAGTTGTGGAGCTGTGATGTTCCACATGTACCAGGAAACCACCTGAAAGACTGGACTTGTAAATTCCTTACCCAGTGTAAGTATATGGTCTTAAATGTGTAAATATGTATAGCTTGGGGGTAGGAATGTAGTAATTATGATTTTATTTAGTGTAATGTACCTTTTAAGAGTAATACTTGTTAGGAACAATCACATGATCTATAGTAATCAATAGGAGTGTAGTGCGGGCTGCCTCCACAGGAGTACAAAGTTGGAGTTAAAGCACACATGTAGTTGCTGCTGAGTATATTGTAAATAAATTTAATGTTTCCACCCAAGAAGTGTCTGCAGATCAACTCTGTCATTAATAGTACAACTCGGCCACCCTACAACAGTTGTTGTACTTTGTTTTTCCTGCAGATATTTATTGAATTGCTTTAATGAAACAAGCGCTATGGTACTTGGTCATGTTACATTTTGAGGATTGAAGTTTACTTATGCTATTGTAGACTGTGGGTTGCATTTGAATAGAGGGATGGGAACCTTTTTAGTATTTGTGTATCTTTTCAGGATGGGGCAGGGTTGGGTGAAATAAGTTGAATTAAATAGTATTTGAAAATATGAACTTCTCTGAAGTCTTACCTATGTCCTTGGAGGAATTTAGAATTGGCACCCAGTAGTGAAATCATTTTCTTTCGTGTCCCACCAACTACCCTGAAAATAGTGATTGGAACTTTTCTCCAGGATCTTGGCCCTGTGACTGTGTATTCTGTGTTAGCTACTTAGCCCGTGAGAGTTTAAACACTCATGGGCTGTGGACATTGCTGGTAAAGCCAGTGTTTGGTGCCCAGCCCCCAATTACACTTGAAGGTACTTATGGGCTGCCTTGGCCTCAGTCTGTAAGGCATAGGTACACTTGCAGTGCTGTTAGGGAGGAGGTTCCAGGATCTTGGCCCAGTGACAGTGAAGAAACAATGATATATTTCCAAGTCAGAATGGTGAGTGGCTTTGGGAACATGTGGTGGTGCTCCCATGCACCTGCTGCCCTTGTCCTTCTAGGTGGTAAGAGACGGAAGGTTTGTAGGGAGCCTTGATGGGCTGCTTCATTTCAACTTTTAGATGATGCACACTGCTGCCAGTGGTGGACAGTGAATGTTTTTGAAATGGTGGAATGCATTGCTTTCTGTCTGAATACACACCAGATTCAGTTCAACTAACTTGTGGACTGAGAATAGAAGGGATTGTGTATTGCTTGGTAAAACACCATGAAATGTTACATAATATAATACATAACTGGGGTCATTTGTATGAATAAAGAAAGTTTTTCAGTTATTTAAACAGATTAGTCAATATTTCAAGTTCTATTAAAGTGAATTTCTGAACTATTTGTACACTAGGGTGGAGAGGGGGTTCGGGCGGGTTGGGGGGGGAGGGTCAACCTTAGCTAATATCCTGACCTGTAGACAGGTCAGGGAGTTTTTGCCCTCCTGTCCACATTGTAGGTAATGATCTACAAAAGATCAGAAACATTGGAGGATATTTTTTCCACTCTTCTACAGTTCGATAACAAACTGCAGAAGTGTTGTTTCATTTCCTGTTTTAAACATGAAGCCTACAAAGTCACTTCCTAACTAAACTAAATCTACCTTTTTTTTCCCTAAGGAAACTGTCAAGCTGAGAATGCAAAACAAAGCTTGGCAGCATTTTGGGTTGGGGAAATGTCCCCTTTGACCCCCTTGCAGGTGTCTGCAGTGTGAAATCTAAGACTTTGATATCCTGCCTATGTTTGGTAGGAATTTCTTCTTTCCACTTTTTTACCTTTTCTACCCACCATCCAATAATTTTACAAATTGAGACTAATTGTTTAGGAACTGATAGTGGCCTGATCTATGTGTTTAAAAGAAATTAAAATAAGAGTCATCCTGTTGTCCAACTTGACTTTGAACACTACACTGATTTGAAGCCAAATGAAGTTTTTGTTTTGCCTGCCTCCTTTCTCCCCCCCCCCCCCCCCCCCCCCCAATCGGGCAGCTGCATAACACCCTCTTTATCTTTGGCTGGTATGTGTGACTCAAAATTCCCAATGACTCTATCCCAGTGTGCTTCCCAGTAGGTCACAAAGCATTGGATTAGGGGCATCTCTGCTCCAGAGTTCAGCAGCCAGCTTGAAATTTGCCTGTTGCATTGTGTTTCATAGCAGACATCTGCCATGGTTTTAAGCCCTTCACGGTAAAGTATTTGAGCTTGATCTGTTTTATTCCCAGTTTTAGTTTGCTTTATAGAACCATGTTGCCTGAAATAGTGCTGTGCTCGTTTAATCAAACTCCATCTCGACCCTCCATTACTTCAAACTGCCAATATAAGATTTTACTCTTTCATAGGAAAGGTAGACTAAATAGATTCTTAACAACTGGGGTTGGGCCACGTTGCAAGGGTTTAGTTTGACACTGCCGGTATTTTCCTCTGGTAATCTCCAGAGATCTCCAGCTCTGAGAGGATCAGCAACTCCAGAGAAATGGTGGTTTCCTGAAGTTACAGCAGGGCATTGGAGAAATTCTACTCACTGAACCTATGGGCCCTTTCACTTCTTTTCAGCTGAAAAGTTTACCTGTTTTTTGCCTCTGGTAATGGTTCAAAATTTTTTGACTGGTTTGTTTTTCCATGTCCTGTCTGTGAGCAAAGCTGTTGCCAATTTCTCCTGAGCAGAGTTTACTAATTTCCAACCAGCAATCTGGTTTACTAGTCAAATTTAGTTGGGTATTTTTCCACAGGGGATGGGCTTTGCCTAAAGCCCGTTTAGCAATGCTAGCAAACTGCCAAGTTTCTACAAGTTTCTTTAAACTATGAACTAAGTTTTCTTCATCCACAATTCCATGTAATGCTACATGCTCTCAATTTCAGTGCTTTTCCCATGAGACTATCGTGATTGTTTTTCAAATGTTGTTAATTTTGGACACTCGACCAACTGAACAATGCTGATGTGGGCTGGGGATGGATGTGAGGGGAAAGAATTTCTTGATATAACTATCTTATTTTAACTCATTCTGATTACGTGCGTAGGAGTTGCACAAATTGAGATACTAATCTGAGGTCCCCTCTTTTCTGATGGTTCACAGCCCAATTCAAGACCCCATGACACACTGAAGAGTAATGACATTTCCTGGTGTCCTATCCTGGCTCTCCCTCCCCACAGTTTAACTGGCTGTTTGTCGCTTGTTCTTGCTGTTTGTGGGACTTTGCTGGCAAAATTTAACTGAGTTTGCTGATAGGTTTTTGAAATTAAATGAAATAATTATGTAAAGCACTTAGGAGTTATTTGTGATGCGTACAGAATTTGTCAGTCTTTAACCAATCTTGATCTTCAAACTTGAACTGCAGATTGATTACATTTGAGAATTGCACCTCTGCTAGGTGATCAAAGTAGAAGTAATGGCTTGGGGGAGAATTCAGTGAGGTCAGGTAAATTGTCATCTTGTTGAATATTTTTGAGTGGTAAGTCCACCTGGGTTTAAGTCACTTGCCATTGTAAGGACTAAGATGTGACACTTGTCTTGGTATTATTTTGTAACTTTGACCTGTACCAAGTCTAAAAGAACAGTGAAGTCCTTGACCTGTGTTATAAATGTTGCAATTTACCAAGTCACCCAGGCTGACAAGGTTATGCAAATACTTGACTGTACTGTACAGCTTGTTGCACATTTGATGATTGGTGTCTCTTTTAATGCAATGTTGTCATTGCTAGTTGGCGAAAACTTCATTTAGATTCTCAAATGTACGGAAATAAGTTTGTTTTTCTGCCTTGGGAGTTCCATAAGTCGAAGCTATAGTGAAATCGAACTATATGTTCAGCTCAAATCTTTTACACTTTAATTTCATCTGTGTTGAACCACCTAGGGAGCTAAAATTCCAAGTTAATTGAAATGTTCAGATTTCACATTCTTGTGGCGATTTTAAGTATTAAACTCCTGTAGTGCACAGTAAGTCACACCTAAGGCCCAGTCTAGCTTTCACGAGGGCTTTGGTAGGAATGTGACATTTGTTTGACATTGAATTTAAAAATTGGCTTTATTATTTCCATAACATGTTGAGCACCAGGTTATTGTTGAACTGTCATGTGGATGAAAACACTGCACTGACAATGAAAGCAGTAGGACTCTGAGGAGACTGGCATTGTTGCTAGACTAGTAATCCAGAGGCCTCAGCTACTACTCTTGGGACATGGGTTCAAATCCCACCACAGCGGCCGGTAGAATTTAAATTCACCATCCTGACTTGGAAATATATCACTGCTCCTTCACTGTCACAGGGTCAAAATCCTGGAACTCCCTTCCTAACAGCACTGTGGGTGTACCTACACCACATGGACTGCAGCGGTTCAAGAAGGCAGCTCTCCACCACCTTCTTCTCAAGGGCAACAAGGATGGGCAATAAATGCTGGCCCAGCCAGGGAAGCCCACATCCCATGAATGAATGAATTTAAAAATAATAAATTCAATAAATAAATCTGGAATTGAAAGCTAGTATCAGTAATGGTGACCATTATCATCAATTGCTGTAAAAACCCATTTGGTTCACTAATATCCTTTTTAGGGAAGGAAATCTGCCAATCTTACCTGGTGTGGCCCACATGTGACTCCAGACCCACTACAATGTGGTTGACTCTTAACTGCCCTCTGAAATGGCCTAGAAAGCCACTTAAGGGCAACTGGGGATGGGCAACAAATGTTGGCCTGGCCAGCAATGCCATCCTATGAAAGAATTAAAATAAAAAATCCAAATGTGCCATAATTGCACTGTTAGGTTGTCATGGTTTTAGTGGGGCTATAATGATTGTACTAAACTTCGAGGAAGGAGCTGATTAAGTGATGGCCACCAGAGTTGTTCACAGCTGATTTTACTCTTTATCAACATTCGGGTTAACCTATTAAGACAAGTTAAAAGTTTCTATAGTGCAGAGTGAAGACTGTGGGGTGATTTTTATTTGGAGTATGTAAAAATATTAAATAACTTTGGATATCATTTTTTTCTGAATTGTGAACATTGGTTGTATCTTAATGAAATTAAAACAAGTCCATGTGCTGCAGGTTAGGTGGTTTAAAGTCTGTCCATCTGTGTGCTTGCAGAAAAAATTGGCTGGATATTCCTACCTCTTATTTGGGGCCCCATATGTTTACTTCCAATCTCTTATGTAAGTATTACTGGCAAGACTAGCATTTATTGCTCATTCTTAATTGCCCTTGAAGGTAGTGGTGAACCACTTGAACTGCTGCAGTCCAACTGGTGTAGGTATACCTACAACAGTGTTAGTAAGGGAGTTCCAGGTTTTGACCCAGTGATAATAAAGGAGTAGTGATAGTTCCAAGTCAGGATGCAGTGTGGCTTGCAGGAAAACTTGCATGTGGTGGTGGCCCCAGGCATCTGCCACCCTTGTCCTTCTAGATGGTAGGGATTGAGGGTTTGGAAGGTGCTATCAAAAGGAAGCTGGTCGAGTTGTTGCAATGCATTATGCATATGGTACACAGCTGCCACTGCATTGGTGGAGGGGGTGCTGATCAAGCAGGCTGCTTTGTCCTGGATATTGAGCTTCTGGTGTTGTTGGGGCTGTGTCAGGCTAGTGGAGAGCATCCCATCATTCTCCTGATCACACTTGTGGATAGTGGATGGGCTTTGGAGAAGTGGATGACTTGCCACAGAATTCCCAGTCTTTGACCTGCTCTTTGTAGCCACAGTATTTATGTGGTTGGTCCAGTTAAATGTCTGGCTAGTGGTTTTAAACCCCCCACCCCCCACCCAGGGTGGTGGTAGTGGGAGGATTTAGCAGTGATAATACATTTGCATGTCAAGGGGAATGGTCAGATTCACTCTTGCTGGAGATGGTAATTGCCTGGCATCTGTGTGGCATGCATGTTACTTGCCACCCACATGCCACCCTACAGCCCAAGCCTGAATGTTGTCCAGGACTTGCTGCGTATGGTCATTGGCTGCTTCATTATCTGAGGAATCTCAAACTCTGCTGAACATTGCAATCATCAGGGAACATCCCCACTTCTTTCCACAAGGTCAGAAGGTCATTGATGCAATTGAAGATGATTGGGCCTTGGACACTATTCTGAGGAACTCATGCAGTGATGTCCTAGAACTGAGATTGGCCTCCAAAAACCACAACCGTCTTCCTTTGTGTTAGATATGACTCCAACCAGTGGAGAGTTTTCTCCCCGATTCCCATTGACTCCAGTTTTGCTAGGGCTTGTTGATGCCGCACTTGGTATTGATGTCAATGGCAGTCACAACCTGTTTGCTTGGAAATTCAGGTGTTTTTAATCCACGTTTGGACCTAGACTGTAATGAGGTCAGGAGCAGAGTGTCTGGTATAACCCAAACTCAACATCTGTATGCAGGTTGTTGAGTAACTGGTGCTTGATAGAACTGTCAGTGAAACCTCCCATTGCTTTGGGAGTAGTCTGATGGGGTGGTAACTGGCTGGTTTGGATTTGTCCTGCTTTTTTTGTGAGCAGGACATAAGCCTGGGCAATTTTCCATATTGTTAGGAAAAGCCAGTGCTGCTACTGTAATGGGGCACTTTGGTTAGGGGCACAGCTAGTTTTGGAGCAGAAGTCTTCAGTACAACTGCCAGTGTGTTGCCAGGACCCATAACCTTTGCCATGTCCAGTGTCTTTGGCTATTCTTGATGTGTCCATGGAATGAATTGAATTGGCTGAAGATTGGCATCTGAGCTGGTGGGGACCATTTTTTTGGAGGAGGCTGGATAATTAACCAGTCTGCTTATGCTTTGCTGTCTGGGCCTTTTATGTTGCAACTATTAATACGGTTTCTTTTTTTCAAAAAGACAATGTTAGCTACCAATATATTTTAGTGCGTGAATATATTCACTATTTGGATACCCCCATGAATTACCAAGGGCTGAAATATATGGGTTGCTGTGCCCCGCCCTGTCCGCCACTTGTTAAGAGAAACACCCAGTGGAAAAATGGCCAACTAGGCTGGAGGCAGGACTTCCCAACCTCAGGGATTGGAAGTCCTGCCTTGGATTGGCCGCAAGCTTTCAATATGCCAGTATTGCACTTGGGCTTTGAGGAGATAAGCTGTGATGGATCAGAACTTTTGTATTTTGAGGGTTGGAATTTGAAAGGCCAAGGTGGGAGACCAACCTGGGGGAAGGGGGTGGCGGGGGGGTGGTGTGCTAGTGGTGGTGGTATGGAGGCCATTTAAGGAACCACCAGCCTGTGCAGAGAAATCCGGTTGGTTGCTAATGCTCACTAAGAGCCTCAACTGGCCCACCGGTGGGTGGCCACCCAATGCCACCACTGCTACTAATATAATTTCAGTGGGGACTGGGGTAGGCAGGTAGGCTGCCCACTGGATTTAACATGCCTCCTTGCATTCAACCCACCAGTGGGGGAGCACTTAATCTAGCCCCGCGTGTCTGGAGATCATAGTTTGAAAATCCAGAGTCTAGGCAATTTGGCTACTTGGGTAAGTTATTGGAGGCCATGCCCAGTGACTGTACTCCAAATCAGTCAGTCCCTTAAGGCAGAAGATGAAACATTTTATTTTAGGCCCATCTTGAGAGTTTGTATATGGGTTGAATCTGTTTCCATACTGAATTTGTTTTTTTTGCCTTTATTGATGTCTGTCAGTAAGAAATTTGACTAATTGTGGCTAGTTTCCATTCAAAAGTTGCTAACCTTTTTGTTTTAGACCTAACAAAAGTCTCTCTCTCTCTCTCTCTCTCTCATTTCAACAGATCAATGTTCGGGTTACCACCATGGACGCAGAGCTGGAGTTTGCTATCCAGCCCAATACCACTGGCAAACAGCTCTTTGATCAGGTATGTTGAACCAAAACACTTTAGGTGATCAAATGAAGCCAAGTTGCTAAATAGCTGGTACCCTATATTCTCCTGATCCTGCAGGAATATGTTTGTCTTTTATTGATTTGGAAAGAACAGCTTGATTTTAATGTACAGTTTCAGTATATTGACACATTGTAGTACAATGCTTTAAATGTTCTTTTCCTGCTGAAGCCCCAATTAAAACAATTATCTGAATATAACTCTGATCCATTATGCTCATGATTGGGTGTGCCACAACAAAATAGCTGCCCACAGACCTATGTTAAATTGCTTCCATGTATTTCCTTTTTAAAGGCAATGTTGTATTGTACTGTTAGGCTCTCAAACTTCAAATTTTGCAAAATAAATATATAAATTATATATTATATAAATGAAAAGCCATTCCTCCTCCATGCAGAACCAGTATAATTGGTAAGCAAAGCATTTTTGTTTTGTTACAAAGTGGTATCTAAGAAACCTTGCTGGTTTAATGTTTAGATCATCCTTCTGAGTCCCCTCTTTACTGAGTGAGCAGAGATGAGGCATTTTGATATGTTCATTAGGGATTATGTTGGGTTATGTATGGATGATGTAAAAGATCCTGAGGAAAAGATGTTAAAAAGTTTACAATTTTTAAAATGTATTGTTCTGCTTAAAGTCTTAGCAATTTGCAGCTCAGATGGGGTAGCGAAGAAATCCTAATTTGTGTGTAGTTTGGAAATGTTTCCAAATAGCATTTTTATGTAACCAGTATTTGGTGAAGTTCAGTGTCCTGAGTTATTTTAGGAACATTACTTTTATTGGTGCAGATCTTGCACCTGCAGGACAGGAAAATAAAATGACTACTTCCCATGGTCTGCATTTCATGGCTCAGAATACTAAATTGAAAAACACATCGTAACGTTACAAAATCCATGGCATAACAAAGATGTAAAAGGGGCAGGAGCTTTACTAGCTCATTTCGTTAGTAAATTGTCAGTCTTTTGAGTTGAGCTCCCAAGTCATGGTGCCAGCACAATTTTAATGATCTGCTCTACCAATTTTTTTGCTTGCCATTTTTAAAATTTAAAAGCATGTCAAAAAAAAGCCTCAAGGCATTTTAGCAGCCTGTAGATGCAACACTCTATCGGATACAAATGCTGCAGCATGCTATAACAAGATATAAGGTGATTAAGCCAGCAAAGGGGTTTGTCTGCTGCCCTGTGCTTTTAGTCAAGGGCAGGATGTGAGAACTTCCTGTGCACTTGGGAACGTTAAACAGAGCAACAGACTTGCAAATTCTTGGTCTTATACAAATAAGTTTACAAGCTGTTCTATTGCAGAAAGCTCTATTGCAGAAATGCTCTTGCTGCTGAAGTTGGCTCTTTGTTGTAAATTGTGACACATGTGTAACACAGGCTGCCCAGGATAGCAATAAAAGTGGATAGTGTTAGTACATTTGAGAAGAAACTGAATAGATATTTGAAGAAATGTTTTGCAGGGTGAGAAAGATGGTGTAATGCAGCATTTAATTTCACTCCTAGAATAGTCACAGCACAGGAGGTGGCCTTTGATCTGTACTGGCTCTCTGCAGGAATAATTTGGCTTGTTGCACACTCCTGCCCTTTTTGCTGTCACCTTGCAAGTTTTTTTTCAAGCGTTTATCTAATTCCCTTTTTGAATGCCTCAGTTGAACCCTCCCCTGCCCTACTCTTGGGTAGTACATTCCAAGTTGTAACTACTTTGTGTTTAAAAAGGTTTTTCCTCACTCCATTTTTTTTGCCAATCATTTAACCCTCCAATGGGAACAGTCTCTTTTTATATTAACTTTTCTAAACCCGTTATGATTTTGAACACCTCTGTCACATCTCCCCTCAACCTTTTTCTCCAAGATGAACACTCCCAGATTCTCCAATCTATCCATGTAACTGAGTTAAAACAGAATTACCTGGAAAAACTCAGCAGGTCTGGCAGCATCGGTGGAGAAGAAATCAGTTAACGTTTCGAGTCTTCATGACCCTTCGGCAGAACTGAAGCATAGTTAGGAGAAAGGTGAAATATAAGCTGGTTTAAGGTGCTTCAGTTCTGCCGAAGGGTCATGAAGACTCGAAACGTTAACTGATTTCTTCTCCACCGATGCTGCCAGACATGCTGAGTTTTTCCAGGTAATTCTGTTTTTGTTTTGGATTTCCAGCATCCGCAGTAGCTTTTAGCTTTTTGTTTTTATCTCCATGTAACTGAGTTCCTCATTCCTGGAACTATTCTTGCAAATCTTTTCTGCACCCTCTCTAAAGTTGTCTTATTGTTAGGAGTTCTTATACATTTTTCCTCTGGTGCCCCTAAAGGTACCACATCCATCCTTCCTTTGCTTAAGACAGAGCTAAAATTAAGATCTCTGTTCATTGCTGAAGTACAAGATGGCCTTTTGCCACATTTCTACTTGGCCTAGCTGTTTACATACCTATTGTATGTTAAACCTGGTGCATGGGTTGTGCATTTCAATGGATACTGAAGTACTTGTTAGCTGTTATTTTAATGAGGATATGCTGCCTTGTGATTAAGCAGTCGAGCTGCTGGTTTCTCAATGGATTGATTTCATTTCTTTTCTCTGCCAGTTTTTCCTTTGTCACAGAAATTTTTAACAAAAGTTACAAGAAAATCACAGTAACATGTTGTTAAATGTATTTGAATTCAATCTTTTTAATGCTTTCACTTTTTTTTTCCCTGGGGTCTCAGCCTTTTCTAAAAGCCTCGACTTGGACTTGATGCAAGAAGCTTTTCACCGTGGATGGAGTATAAATAAGCAGTTTCGGGTTAGCTTCAAAGGAAAATAAAGTCTAGCAGCTAATCATCTACTGCCTGTTTTACTCCCCCACGAGTTAAGGGTTGCACCCAATTCTTTATTTTTTGGCCCAGAGCTGTGACTCTACAGACCGAATTTGAATTGTGCAGTGTGCCTAATTTCTCAGGATGTATCTGTCCGTGACTTCTGATACAATGGCGTCGACTGCTCCAAAATTTGCTTTTTTAAAAATCAATTCTGCCATAGACAATGGTTATCAAAATTGGTTATTGAAATGCTAATACCACGCTGTCTCCTCTTAGCGATAACAAAGTGTACTGTCTGTAATTACAGCTCCTGTTTGAAGAGCTGTATTAGTGGCTGGTTTGGCAACTCTTGATTGCCCATTTAATGAAGATAGAACCTCTAATAGTGCTGAGCCACTCAGAACAGAATATTCCAGACTCTGTGCCGAGTTAGCTGATCTTAGCCAGGGTAGTCTAGCAATTGGTTACTAAAACTGTTGTGCCTCGCTCCTGGTTTAGAAATTGTGGGGCGTTGTGGGAAATAGCCAGGATTCTCCTCTCATTAATATTAACTACTAGAAAATGTGCATGTTTGGTGTGACCAAGGTCTACAGTTGAACAGCATCTTTGCAAAGATGAGGCCATTGGGTAGGATAGTGAGTGCCTTGGAATTTGACTTGTGTATGAGAGAGCAGTAGAAACCAAATATAAAACATAACTTTCATACAAAGCTGCTGTGGGTGGGTTGATGGCTTTAGCACGTATTTAAATGCTAATGTGAAGGTGGGGGGTGTGGCATGGTGGGTGTATTGGGAAAACAAATTGGTACAAGTGGAGTGCTCACCTATGGTGAACCTAATACTAGAATAAAAACAGAATTACCTGGAAAAACTCAGCAGGTCTGGCAGCATCGGTGGAGAAGAAAAGAGTCGACGTTTCGAGTCCACATGACCCAGTTCTGTTGAAGGGTCATGTGGACTCGAAACGTCGACTCTTCTCCACCGATGCTGCCAGACCTGCTGAGTTTTTCCAGGTAATTCTGTTTTTGTTTTGGATTTCCAGCATCCGCAGTAGTTTTTTGTTTCTCATACTAGAATAGATGGATTCTATTTAATAACACAGTGCAACATTTCTCTAAGCATTATCTATTAGAATCCCAATGGAAAATTCTTAATGCTAATCAATTTTAGGATATAGTTGCTTTCCCACAGCCCATGCCCTGTTTGAGAAAAATAAATGTCATTTGGGCTACAAGTTAAGAATAAACACTGTAAAAGCATCACTAGACAAAATGTAATGATGAGAGATATTTATACAGTACCTACTTGAACCTTTAGAAAGGATCTGGCGGTACAAAGGTAGATTTTGTGAATCAGATCAGGAGGTAATGTTTTGTTAATGGGACAACTTGAGAGTCCTTGAATAGTTTACATGCATTTTTTTAAAAAAAATTCCATAACATTTTTCGAATTTATTGCATTGACAATTGTGCACTAAGCCTAGTGACAATACTGAAAGCACCTTGTTGGAGGTATTTGTGCCAGTTTATATGCTGATCCATTATCAAACTGGCAGCAAGATTCATGAACTGAATATCTGTGTGTTGGTTGACTTTTTTATATTAGAATTTTACACAAGCCTGGGCATGCTATTTTTAATATATTTGCAGTTCATAGCTCTTAAATCAATGCTGTCATCAGCATGAACAGGGCAATTTTGCTCCTTTGTAACCTGGGTGTTGGATTGTTGAGGTTAAATAAGTTGCCAGGTCTCCCAAATCAACATGTACATAACAGACCATTTGGGACATTGCATCTTTCTGTCTAGATTACATAACCAAGAAGCACCTCTCATGCACAGCAGCTAACTATTTCCTGCCTTTATGCTCAGGAGTGTTCTGTAAGTCCAAAAGATTGAATCTGGCCATATATGGCCTTGTACTTTTTGACTACCTCAGCCAAGAATATTAGTAATGTCCTGCCAAAGTGACCACAGACATTCCAGTCTCTTGTGTTATGTCTGAATGAGATGATGGGCTTGTGTAGATCATTGCATTTCAGCGTTGATTAGATTGCTATGGAACAGTGTGAATGAAGCCTGTGACTTGAGTGTTCAAAGCATAGCTCATTAACTCCTTTGCAAGCCTGTTGTGAAAAGGAAAGGATTTTGGATCAACGTTTTCTTGGAGCAACACTAGGTAATGGTTACTTTTTAACTTTCAATTCCTTTACTTTGCTCAATTATTTATACTGAGGTACCTGAAGCCCTCAATATTGCCTTTATTCATGTGAGCATAGCAAGCATTTGTAGGTAGACAATGGTCAGTGGTGCAGTGAAGGGGAAGCATAATGAGCTTGCGGTCTTCGAGGTCAGTTGACTCGATTTTTTTTGAAATGTGACTGCAATGTTCAGGAAGGCTTTATTAATGTCCAACTTAATTTTGCTGAATTGATGAGCATTTTGATGTTTGAATCTAGTTGAGTGGAATCTGAAGTCTGAAAAATAAATACTATTGAGCTAAAAATGTGAACATTTCCTGTTAGTCTGCTAAGAAATTTCAGCACATTTGCTTTGCCCTGTCCTTGCCATGCCCTCTCCCCTCCCTCATTCAGGTGTCAGCTGTGGCTCAGTTCATAGCACCCTCGCCTTTGAGTCAGAAGGTAGTGGGTTCATGTCCCACTCCTGGAAAAAAAAAAAGTCAAGAACTGTGAATGTACTCAGAGTTACATAGTTGTTGGGAAAGATTTATTCCAGACCACACAGCTCATTCAGCTGTGGCTCAGTTCATAGCACCCTCGCCTTTGAATCAGAGGGTTGTGGGTTCATGTCCCACTCCCGGAAAACCAAGAACTGTGATTGTACTCGAAAGAGTTGCAGTCTGTGACTGTTGATAACTCATTCAGTTGGCCTCTATAATTGCAACTACATAACTGCTATGAATTGGAAAATTTTTAAGCTATCTACTTTTTTCCTGTCTGCCTTGTGTTGGCAGAAGAAGAAGAAAAGGAGGCTTAATGAAGACCATGGCATACCTATGCAACAGTCCCTTGAGACCCTGGATTGCTTAATGTTGTATAGCTGGATAGTTATCAGAAAAGGGGCAAATAGACCCAGCAAAACAAAACTCCTTGTGGTCACATCCATGGTGTACCTGAAATCACATGGGCCATCTAGACCCATCAAAAAAGTATGGTCTGTTGCCATAAAGCAGTGACTGACCTGCACAAAGTTTAATGAAGGCATGGAAACCTGCAGGAATGTCAGTTGTGAAGTATGTATAGCGTAAACAGTTGTTTTGAAAGTTGCAGGGACGTGGGAGTCGAGTAAGATTGAATCCTTTCCTTTGCTGCTGCCCACCTAGTTTAATTGTAGAACTGATGATTAGTAGCTGGAAATGGTAGGCAAGGGCAGAAAGAAAACATTGACTATGAAGGACAAGCTGAACAGTGAATATTGAAATTTGAATGAGTTATACTTGGGTCTTTTTTCCCCCCAAGAAATGCATTTTTGGAAATAGCTCAACTGTGCAGCTTTTTTCTTTGTAACCTAATCTGATCACTGAGGAACCATCGCATTTAGAAAAATGAAATCAGTTGAAGGACTCCACTTTACACGAGCTTGTTTTTAAAATGCAATGTGTACCCACTGCAAAGTGCCTTTGCTGTAATGAGGTCTATAGTTTGCTAACACCGTTCTTAGTGATTTTCCCCCCCCCTTTTTTTGTTTCCTCAAACATCTGTAACTTATGAAAGTTACTGATAAGTAACTTTCATATATATTGTTCAAAATTTCATCTCTTCCACCCCCCACTGCCACAACCCAGATCAGAAATCAAAAGTGAAAGATTTGTTTGTAATTCTAATTTTTGCAAAATCAAGAATATTGGTGACATGTATCAAGTCTGCAGCACAGAAACAAGCTGTTCAGCCTAACTGGTTTACGCTGTTTTGCTCCACATGAACCTCTGCTTCATGTAACTCCTTCAGCATATCCTTATTGCCTCTCTTCCAAGTTTTATCCAGCTTTCCCTTAAATGCACCAATACTATTTGCTGCAACTACTTGTGGTAGCACGTTGCACATTCTTCAGGTGAGTTTCCTCTCTAAATAGGATTTGTGAATTTATTTATACTTGATGCCTTTTTTTGGTGTCCTGCGCAAGTTGGAATATTTTTATCTACATTTACCCTACTGAACCGTCCCTTTGGCCTGGTTTTGCAGTCATTGAGAAAGGAACTGAATTTTCCACTCTTTACACTAAGCCCCCAGACTTTGTGGGCTACTATGTGGCCATTTACAATTCCTGCAGGTCCTTTTTTTTGGCATTATGCCCTCTATTGGGATCTGTGGGCAGGGCAAGCATCACCCAATCAAACTGAAGAATCTCAATGACTCGGGGCAGAATTTTCTCAGGCTGCTGGAGACCGGTTTGGGGGCAAGTCCCAGAAAGTGACCTCTAGTTGGGATTCCAACATGCCACTCTCTTCTGGCTTCCCTGGGGTGGTGTTGAAAGTGAGTGGGAACTCCATTGGATCTGTCAAGAGCTTGTTGAGGTTATGCCAATTGAGGTGCTTTTGCTCTGATTCCTGGATTCCCAGCCCTGAAACCTGTTTATGATCTGCCAGGGTCACTGAAGCAAGCCCACAGTGTGAAGAGCTTCTTTAGTGAAACCTGCAAGCAGGGAAGGCTTTGACCTACACATAGCCATTGAGAAGCTGTTGTTCAAGCACTCCTTGGAGTGCTTTCACTGCTTGACAGATTGCCAACTGCACAGAAGGCATTCCATCTGTTTAGCGCTTCACTTTCAGCTGAACTTCCCTGCTGCCAGCCTTCACCACAGCATGGAAGCCACTTGGGGAGCTCCGCCTTCCACCTCTGCTGAGGGTAAAGAGCAGAGGCTGCACTACCACCAACTGCTGCAGAAGTGGCACTGGCTGCCTTCTCAGTAACGCTCCCGTCCCCTCCACAGGACAGAGGGGATGGAAACGCAGATCCAGTTGCAAGGAGGCGAGATCCCTAGCACAGGGTCAACCAGCAAAAGATCAGCTCTCTTGATATGACTGAGCACCAGAGGCTCTTGGGCTCTTATGGCAGGTCATTGCTGACATCTGTGGCCTCCTCCTAGAAAAAGACTTACCTTTCCAGTGAACCATGTCAGCATGTGTTGTCAGTGACTTGTGGTGACTGTTGCCTGGAAGGCCAACCCTCCTCCCCTCCCAGTCTCTGCCTCTCGCCAAGTTGTGTGCTCTCTACTGCAAGGAAAGAAAGCAGAGAAGTGAGAATGCTAGTGTGTAGAGGAGGGGAAGGACACTATTTGCGGAGAATGACTCACCTGAAGCATGTGTGCACGCCAAGTCATTAGGCTGCGGGTGAGTGAGTGTCAGCTGCTGAGATGGGGATGTGAGATGCCTACAGGAAGAGGAATGAGTGGAGCTTCAAGGTGTATTGATCTGTGGTGTGCTATCCCATGATCCCTTTAATTGGAAATCTATCCTTTTTTAAAAAGATGGGCAGGTAATTCCACCCCCTGCAAGATTGGCCAAGGAGCTCTGGGATGGGGTGCCAATTGGTTTGCTTTGATCAAGAGCAGCTGCCTGGTGTGCTGTGCTGAGAATTGGGTTCCAAATCCAAAATATTCTGGCTGTTGCGGCAGTACATATAAATTAGATATTTAATTAATTGCAAAATATATATAAAGTGATACCAGGAGGGAAAGCTGGGATTGAGAGGGATAAGTGCCAAAAAAAAAAGTATTTTAAATCTCCCAGGGATTAGGTTCTGAAGGAAGGGGACTCCACATTTTATATAACATTCAAAATCGCACCATTAAAAATTCACTTACACCTGAATGCACCAGCCTTGATCTTTCCTGGTGTGTTTAGTGGGTAGCCGATAACTAGAAACCTCATGCACTTTCAGAGATTTTGAAGGCCTGGTCTCTTGGTCAGGTGTGATGCAGTGAAGCTTGTGGAGGAGCAGGGCAAATCAGACTCCTTGACTTGTGTTTTAACTGCACTTCTGTCCAGTTTACTCCGTAATAACAGTGAGCACTAGGTCATTATCTTAACGATCATCCTGACCCCCACCCCTCAGCCTTCCATCTTTGCACCCCTCCTCCCAGGGAAAAGAGGCCAAGCCTGATTTATACTTATCAAAAAAAGGCTATCCTCAGTCCCAATATCATCCTTAAATATTTCTTCCACCCTCTCCAGTACCTTTACGTCCTCTCTATAATATGGAGGCTACAACTTTGTTCTAAAAGTGTAGCTTAACCAAGATTCTACAAGGCTCAATAAAGGAAAATGAAAATACTGCAGATGCTGGAGACCTGAAATAAAAACAAAATGTTGGAAAAACTCTGGTCTGGTTGAGGCAGGGCTACTTTTTGGTAGCGGTGTTCAGGTGGAGGGATTGATATGGGACAGTCGCTTTTTAATATTAAAAAAAAAATTGGAGTTTTGAGTCTATTGCACTTATTCATGTAAAATTCACTTTTATAATGATCTTGGTAGAGACTAAACTTTTTTTTAAAATTCAAGTTTCCAGTTATCAACTGAAAAGACCATGCAACAAGGTTTCACATTTAAAGGAAAAAAACCTTTTACTGGCAGAAGGAAAAGAACAAACACTATTAACTTCACTATATATCTAATAAGCACTTGATGTTAAATCACAATTTTGAACAGAACACTCCCTGTTCTAATTTGAATTTCAACCACAAATCCCTTTTTATATGTTACAGGTTCTTGAGGGTTCATTCAATTCTCCTGGACCCAAACCAAGGCGTGTCACAGCTCCCAGGGATTTGCTCTGGATTTTCCCCTTAGCTTTCCAGTTATCCCCCAAGATGGGGAGATTTCTTGGATTCCCCCAATAGCATATGGCTAGGTGAATCCTCTAGCTTACATCAACATCTCATGAATTTGGATTTCCTCAGCATGAGCATGGGCCTCACTTGCATTCTTGCATCGTGACTCCAAATCAGAAACGCTCCTAGTTCCTGATGGCCCCTCTGCTTATTCTGGCTGCTGGCAGATTCTCCCTGCCGCCTTCAAGCTGCTCTGGACACCGACTTCTTTCCAGGCTGACTGCCCAATACAGCACAGACCAAAAAAAACTTCCTAACCACCCTATCACCCACCCATTGCTATGGCAACATGATACACACACAGCCTGTTCCCAGATAGAAATGCAAATTCATTATCTTTAAATCTTGAGTATACAGATACTTTAAATCCTCTATTTATCAGGTGCCTTCAAACCTTTATTTATGCAATTTCCCCAGATTAATCACCACCTTCAGTTTATACCTTTAACTTCAAACCATCTTCCGAGAGATGCCTACAGACAGCCTGTTTAAATGAGAGATTCAGAGAGGGCCACTGTATCTTAGGTGTGGATACCCTTCTCCACCATCCCAGTAACATGGAGTTCCCCCTTGATCTGCAACTCCAGGGTTATTTGATAAGTTATCCAGACCAAGCTTTCTTGCTATCCTACATTTAAAATTTACAATTTCCAAATTTAAAACTAATACTTGCACCTAACATTACATTTTAGACTGAAATGATTTGTGCCCTGGTTATATGCACCTCTGGGTGCATTAAACAGAAGGAATTAAAGGCCGTGGTACTCCTGCTAGCATGCATTCTCTTATAAAAGATTAACCATGTCATGCTAATAGTAGTCTGGGACTTTTACTGCATCCCTGTGCAGACCTAGGAGAGCATTGATGCTGAGTTAGTGTTTTGCCGTAGATATGTTATATGCATTGGTTTAAATTTAAG
The DNA here is from genome assembly GCF_964194155.1 of Cetorhinus maximus. Taxonomy (NCBI): domain Eukaryota; kingdom Metazoa; phylum Chordata; class Chondrichthyes; order Lamniformes; family Cetorhinidae; genus Cetorhinus; species Cetorhinus maximus. Next base: position 109,603,684 of record NC_135886.1, on the reverse strand, counting down.
GCGAATACTTAATCTGAAATCTAGCAACCCTTAACGTTTTGGGAAATACCTTGAGTTGGATGAATGATTTGGCATATGTACAGTCTGTATTTTAACATATGCAAAATGATTTAAGACTTCCTATTTTAAAAAGTGTTTAAATGAGCTGGATATGACCAGTGGAAAGGAATGATACTGTCCTGAATGGACTGTTAATAATAACTGCACTAGCTGATGTGGATTGCACTTTGGACTGAATCCTCTTGCCAGGCTGGTCTTGAACAAGAAAGAGAACACAGGCTGGATTCTGTGATTAGTCTGTTCAAGTCAATAATATGAGCTGAAATAGCTTTGAGTGATTTTCTGCCCTTGCAATGCTGCTACTCAATCCCACCACCACGCACAACCTAAAACTGCAATAGCCGTTCAATGCAGCACTGTTCAATATCAGCTGTTGCCAAGTTTCCTTTTTTGTACTTGTCACCAGAAAAATACCGCCTTTACGTGAGTAGGCAGCCAGTTTTTTTTTTCTTCCTCTGATAACCTCCCTGTTTGTTTTCATTCTGTTTTCCACTTTAGGTTGTGAAGACCATTGGGCTTCGTGAGGTCTGGTTCTTTGGCCTTCAGTACCAAGATACAAAGGGCTTCTCCACCTGGCTGAAACTCAACAAAAAGGTCTGTTACTAAAATATACTTTGCAAGTGCCATGTATTAGAGTTGCTGTTAGTAATGTTCAGGGGATAATTAAGTAAATCCTTTGCTGTAAAGGGTTAACATTTTAACATTTGTTTAGTGTCTGGGATTGCATATTACTCAACAACAACTTGTATCTATGTAGCATCCCTTTTTTAAATAAAAAATCAGGCGGCACTTAAGGTGTCGAGGAACATGGATGCTGAGCCAAAGGAGAAGATACAAGAAGGTGGTTTCCAATGATCTTTGCTGCCTCTAGCAGGGTTTAACAGTGATATTCCAAATATTAAGGCAACAAGTGCATCTATTGACCTAATGGCCTGGGTCATGCACTCCCAATGGTGGTGAGTTCTGAGACATTCACCGCTATTGAGGGTTGCAGCAGAGCCACAAAATCTGGGAAGCCACCTTGTGACTGAATCCAGAATTTGTGGTTGCTAGTATGGGCTCTGGGGGAGTGCATGCTGATGGTCCTGCCAGGACGAGTCAGTGTGGAGACTTGGGCTGTTTGCCTGGTACTTGCCTCAATATTTACACTTCATTTAAGGCTGCTCCTAAGAAACATTGTGCCTGTAAGGAACGCAGCCCTTTAAATCAGGAAAGTGTCAAAACATCCCCACCCCTGGCTCAGCTCCTTGGTCCTGTTGGTGTCGTAGAAGAGGCAGCTGGGGACAGGGGTAAGTGGTTCTGAGGGTGCTGAGTCGGGGGTGCTGGGAGGGGAGCTAAAATTAAAAGTATAATAAACGGAAACATTTAAAATGATTAAAAACACTTAACCTGTCATTGAGCTGAAGCTAGACCTCAAAGGGTGTGTCTTCAGCTTGTGATGTCAAAGGAGGCGTTGCCTTGCCAGAGTTGTGCCTTGCCTCCCTGCTCATCTCATTGGTGGGTTCATGCTCCAGCTGGGAGAGCAAGTTCCTACTTTAGCCTATGAATAAAAAAACGTAATTTTAAATGCAATCAGCAGCATAGGCCTCTGCTTCTGACCACAAGATCCAGACCAATATTTTCTAAAATGCACAGAGCTTTCTGTCAGAACAGCTGGAGCTATTCCAGCACCATCAGTTTTGGTAGGGAGATTGAAGAAATGAGCTTTTTGAGCAGGGCATATTGTGTACAGTGGGTGCATTGGAGAAAGTCTATCCTAATAAGTGATTTGAGATTCAAATTATTGTTAGGATAACTTGAGCCACTATGAGGATAACACAGGCCCACCAGTAGATTACTTTCAAACTAGCTATTTAACCTCTTCCAGTAAGTGCTCCTCCCTGTACCCCTGACATTAACTATGCTTTCTGTTCCTCCAACAATTTTTTAGGAATTATAAAATCCAAACTTGACACACACCCAGTCGTACTTTTTTTCTGATTTTAGCTGGTTTTCTTAGGCTTTTTAACTTTTTGGTGGTAGCCTGAACTATTGGCACGGGGACTTGACTTGGCTTTCTTGAGACCAATTCTGACAACTAGGCTGTCTGATCCTGGGTGTACCTGGTTGTGAAGCTGAAGTGCTTAACTTTTTTTTTTGAGGGCCTCTACTTTTTAATATAATCTATCAAATGAGACTGTTCAAAGTGAACAAAAGACTTGTAAGTAAAACAATTTTCCATATTCACATTTATTGCATGAATAAAGGAATGTGTCCATTATAACTGTGGGGTAAATGTGACACACAGCAGAATCTTTAACCTCTAATATTATCATAAGGGGGTAAGTTCTAATTGGGATCTAAGGAATCCTTACTGTCAAGCAGGTAATGCCTCTAAACTGACTTGGCCAGTTTCTGGAGCATGCCTTGTGTGCGCATTTTTCTCATGGGTTTTTCTATGCTGTATAAACAAAGCAAGCTCCACTCTTGTTTGCCAAATCCTAATAAATTAAATCCCATAATACCCTAGTATAGTTGAAAATGGTGTGTAGCCTCCACACTGACCTGCATTGTGCAAAGACTGGCAGTGCAATGTTGGATGAAATTGAAAAGAGCAGTTGATGTCTCATCTCTGAGGGCCAGTAAGTAAAAGAAAAATAATTCATTAGAAGGACTATCTTGCCTGTTATTTAAAGCATGTGTATTACTTTTTCTGCCAAATCAGTTTTGTGTATTGTGTTCAGAACTGCATGGTGGTTTTGGACAAAGCTAAATAATTTGATGCCTTTGTGAAATCTGGCCAGTCAATTACTTTTCAGCTGCTTATACAGTATATGTATTGAAAGGGAACATGGAAACACCACCATGTACAAAGTCTCACACCATCCTGATTTGAAACTATACTGTTGTTCCTTTACTTTTGCTAAGTCAAATCCCTGGAATGAACTCCCTGTGGATGTAGCTGCACCAGATGGACTGAAGCAGGTCAAGAAGGTGGCTCACCACCAGCTTCTTGAGGGCAGCTAGGGTTGCGCAACTAATGATGGCCTTGCCAGTGACAACCCATGAAAGAATTTTAAAAATGCTGCTTTGTCAGGTGTACCACCGTTTGGGTGAGACACCAAGATCCTGCCTGTCTAATGCCATGATTCTGGCTTCTATCTTTGCTGAAATAATAGTTCATGCACTCAAAGGGATTCATTCTTGCAAATTGTTTTTGAAGCATTGCAATGATGTGATAATGTGCTTTATAACTTTTTTTCCCACTTTTGTGTTGTGCTTCATTGTGAGGCAAGCAATCTGTTGCCAGACCTCAGCCAGTCTTTTTAAACCCACTGCTGGGAAATTTGAAAGAATAGCCCATTAAAACATTGCCAATTTTTTACTACTTCCCCCACCCTGTAAGCATCACCTGGCCTTTTTCATGAGGGCATGAAAGGTGCAATATAATTTCATTTTCAAAGGTTGTAGCTCTCAATCTAAAATACAAAAGAACTTAATGGGCTGTATACCTAGTGCTAACTACTTCTTTTTCTGGGTTATAGCTTGGCACTTGCAACCGTCCTGTACCTTGGTCAAAGTCACATCATTATATTTTTTTTTTAATATAATACATGTTCAGGGACTATACATCCAAGCATAACATCATGGCTGCATTCAATCCTGTTGTCTAAAAGAATTGAGTTGAGAACTTTTGAGTCCTTGTGGTTCAACTGCATATGGAAGCTATTAAAGTAGATCAAGACCCAAATGTTCCAAGTGAAATTATTCAAATGGGATTAATGTACTTGTTTCTGATGACGAAATTTCTGCACAGACTTAAAATTCACAACTTAGTGCATCTTATCTGTTCTGTGCCTTTAGGTAACTCAGCAGGATGTTCGTAAGGAAAGTCCACTGCTTTTCAAGTTTAGAGCAAAATTCTTTCCAGAAGATGTATCTGAGGAGCTGATTCAGGAGATCACCCAACGCCTCTTCTTTCTGCAAGTGAAAGAGGGTATTCTGAATGATGACATCTACTGCCCCCCAGAGACTGCAGTGCTCCTGGCTTCCTACGCTGTGCAGGTCAAATATGGGGACTTCAATAAAGATGCCCACAAATCAGGCTACTTGTCAAGTGACCGTCTGCTCCCACAGCGGTAAATGTCTTTGTTTTTCAATAATGGCCACAATTCAAAATTAATTTGCATCAATCCAAATAGTCTAGCATCACTAGGTAAAGTTAAAATAGGCAAACCAAAATGGCTCTACCTAAAAAAAGTGTTATAACTTAGTAAAATGGTTTCTATAATGCCAGAATGTGATTCAAATGGTGAATGAGAAACACAATTCAGCAATTTTGTGCAGGGACTAAAATCAGAAATTTTCCACTTGAAATTTAAGTGCTGCTTTGTTACTAATTTAACTATTAACAATCAACTTGCAGCCTATTAACCAAGGTGAGATTTTTGATTTTATAATGTCAGTGTGGTAATGAGCCATGCAGCCCAAGCTCCCAAGTTTTATTTAGAAGCTGTACCAGAGAAGCAGTTAAAAAATTTTGGTGAGATGGTGGTGATGGAGCAAAGGATTAAAGATGGTGCCTGCTCCTGATCCCTATCTAGAGACCAATGCTGAAATGTATGATGGTGGGTGGAGATGTAATTGGTCTCTGGAGTTCCATTATCGATACTCTCTGCAAGAAATGAAGGTGCCAGTAGAACTGAGTTATAGCTTAAAGTGGGGGTGTGGAAATCTAAGGGGGAGAAAAGAGGGGAAACAAGAGTTAGCTGAAAAAGTGAACAGCACTTGGAAATTTTGATTCACCATATTGAAATGGATATAGATTCCTAAGAACTTGAACAGTTTTGTATAATTAAATTTTGGTAGAGTTAAATTATTTTGATGTAGGCATACTTCTTGTGCCCTTTTGTCATAGTGAACACTTTCCCTCATTGTTTTGTATTTGTCCTCTTTACTTCCTCTTTTGACATAGCAGGAAGACTAACTTTTTTTTAAAACTGTATTTTGTACTCTTGTATATTTTAGCTAAGCCAGTCATATTTGTTGCCTGTGTTTGGTTGGCCTAATTTTGGTGTTTGATTATATTCTGTATAGTAATCACATCGCCCCGCTTACACGGAAACATCTGAAACTGAGCTACTTTTTTTTTTCCACATGCCAAAGAATGTTCTCAGCCATTTCATGGTCAAATGCCCAGATGGTTGGATACAATCCAAGTTGTGTTGCTTTTCTCTGACTTAGTTTTTAGTCTTCCTGCATCAAATTCGTTAACAAAATTGGATTATTAAGATATACTATGTTATGTAGACTTTTAATGAGCTAAATATCCACTCTTTTTTTCAGTGCCTGGAGACGCAGGTGATATTTTTAATGCTAGTTTGTTTTTTTATTTTTTTCTGCTTGTGGGTTGTGCTAAGGGATGGGAACACTTTCCCTATGTCTCCCAAAAACTTCCAGGTCTGATATGCCAGAGTAAAGTTCTCTCTTCTGTCTCAACAACAAATCTCAACACCAATCTCTTCTGCCCCAATGTATTAATGTTTCACACCAGCCATTTTGTAGAATCTGAGAAATTTTGGCAGTTAGTACTAACGCGGGAGGTTTTGTTACGGACCCATAACCACTACGAACTAGACTAGATTGTCCAATCTCTTTGCTTGCTTAAGCTGAGGGATGTTGTCCTTGAGAATGGAACTCTTTTTTTTACCATTTCAGTTTGCTCATGCTGGTATTGAATACTCTAGATGTACAAACAAATTAAGGCAAGTAAAGCATCTACTTTTCCCTAACAATGCATTTTGGCCCCAGGCTCAAACACTGTCTGCTTCAATGTTTTCCATTGCACGTACTAGTCATCCAATAGCCTCTGAGAAAGTTTGCTGAATTAAGGACATATTTTGTTTCTACTAGGAACTAAATTGAGATTGCACAGACTTGGTTCATTTTGTGTCCCTACAACTAGCAGACAAAGAAGACTTTCAGTCTGAACATAATGAGCCTTGGTTCCAATACACCTCTCCATTCTCCCTCTGACACACTGGGTTTAGGCTTACTGTTGTTTCTGGCAGGTAGAATTTGTACTGATAAGATAAACTCCCAATAAATGTAGATATTTTTCTAATATTTGGCACGAAGCTGCTAGGTGGTGCCGAAATAATTCAGGATGACTTTTTCTAACCCTAAGAAAAGAAAGTGCTTCATCATTTCAGTTTACGAGTTTGGGAACTCTCTACATAGGAGAAAGCCAAGGATAAGTTGCAAATACGCTATAATGCACACACTGCCTTCTCACCACGTTCTTTTCTGCATTGAAATAAATGCATCACATGGTCTCCTTGCTCCATTTTCTTTCCAAGACTTCTCTGCTGTGAAACGCTACCTGCCTAGGTCAATCCTACCGCTTACAGTCAAAATGCTTTTAAAGCTTAAGCTTAGTATCACCTAACCACTCTTTTCAGGTTTATGTAGTCATTTTATTCTTGAGCTCTGGTGTCCTGTCCTATGAGCGGATTTGGTTTATTAATTTGCAAAGTGGTATTGGATTTTGAAATGTACAAATTCAATTGGAAGTGCAGCTATCGATCTTAGTGTGACTGCTAAAATTGATGTTGAATTTAGTGAGACAAACTTAGGAATACAGTTAACTGCTGCTTTTTCAGTTACTAGGGATCTTAAATAATCAGAATTTGTGTATGCTAACTGGCTCTCAGGAATATCTGAATGGATATAACCCAATATAAACTGAATAGTCATTCTCTATTTGAGATGACTATCCTGTGGGAATCCGTTTTTATGTATAAGATTTATAATGATGCAACTGTTCACTGCTCCCTTCAGTGTCCTGGAACAGCACAAGTTAAACAAAGAACAGTGGGAGGATCGGATCCAGATCTGGCATGAGGAGCACCGAGGAATGATCAGGTAATACCTGGAATTGGCAGCTTAATCCTTTTGTAGAAAGGTTAATCTTTTAACTAAACTGGAATAATTTGCAGTTAATCTTTCTCGGTTATGCAAAAAAAAACTCAGTCGTGCCGATGATAAGCTGGTGTTCTTTCCATTCAATCCATTCAAAATTCTAATATTGACCCGAGTGGCAATTCCTTCAACAGCAAATGTCTTTGTTCAGAGCCAAAATGCCAATTGTGTGCATTGACACCTATGGTATTAATAACACAAACATGACCATGAGCTTACATGCTGTGACTGTTTTTAGTGACTGGCGTAACTTATAAGGCTTCTTGGTGATTTGTGTGGAGAGTAAATAAGAGATTGTACCATATTCTGTGTGGTACGCTAAAAGATGGCCCTGCAATTTGAGTGGGGAAATGTAGGCCTACATGCCTTAATCTTCATCTTCAAAATGCTTTTAGTTCTGCATTGAATGAGGGTCTCCAAGCTTTCAGTTTATCTCTGTTGGATTTGGAACACCCTGGGCATCCAATCTATTTCCTCACTTGTCATTTTTTTCTATGGTGGTTATGTTAGGTCAGTAATGTCAGAAATTTAAGGTGATTAAAACTTGCAATGTATTTGCTGAAGTTTGCCTTTTCTTTAGATTAATATCAATACACAAACCTAGCTGTGATACCAAATATTAAAACAATAAATCCTGAGGCTCATCTTCACAATTTTTAGTATTATCTGGTTTGGCGGCTGCCTTGTGCCTGCTCTGCTCCCAGTACAATGATCTTAATCTTCTGAAATTAGTTCTGGATAAATTTATTCTGCAATTAATTCCAATGCAAGCATATTGTGTGTGCTTATTTTTTATGGGTTGATAGTTTTGTTGATTTTTCAAGCTCTGGATCTGAGTGAGTATAAGAGGCAGTGGAAATGAGCATGATTTCTATTACGTATTTCCCTTCTTTAATTTGGCCAAATTGATTTAATCAAAATTACATCATTGATCAACACAGAACCAAATATTTTGTGCTTAACCTGGTTATTTCAGTGGCAGTTATTGCTAATGAGGCTCATTGAAAAGTTGTGGGCTGAGTACCTCCAGCAGAACTAGAGTATCTAGGAAGCTGAAAAATGTCCTTGTACCATTGAAATTTTTTAAGTAGCAGTATCATTTTCCATTATTCTATCCCTCTCGCCACTGCTTTTTTCCCTATAAAAAGCAGTTTGAGAATGTTTGTTTTTTTTATTTTATAGGTAGGTTTTAGTTTAAATAGGTTACATAATTAGGAGGTATTGATTTATGTTTCAAGCAGGTGCATTGTAGCCAAATAGTAGCAAAGGTAGATTACAACAGAGCATCATTGTTGCTTTGGGTTCAAACTGCAGTGCAATATTTGACCGAATGTGGTATCAGTGAATCTGAGCAAAACTGAAGCCAATGGGAATTGTGGGTGGTGGGAGGGGGTGAGAAGAGGAAAGAAACTCCATTGGTTGGAGTCATACCTAGTGTAAAGGAAGATGGTTGTGGTTGTTGGAGGCCAATTATCTCTGTTTCAGGACATCACTGCAGGAGTTCCTCAGGGTAGTGTCCGAGGCTCAACCATCTTCTGCTGCTTCATCAATGACCTTCCCTCCATAAGGTCGGAAGTGGGGATGTTTGGTGATGAATGTTCACTATTTATGACTCAGATACTGAAGCAGTCCCTATCCATATGCAGCCCCTATCCATATGCAGCAAGACCTGGACAACACTCAGACTTGAGCTGATGAGTGGCAAGTAACATTACCTGGCACTTGTGTGGTGCAATGACCATTTCCCTTAAGAGAGAATCTAACCATCTGTCCATGACATTCAATGGCATTACCATTTTAAAATTCCCCCACTATCAACATCCTGGGGGTTACCATTGACCAGAAACTGAACTGGACTAGCCATATAAATAATGTGGCTACAAGAGCAGGTCAGAGCCTGGGAATTCTGCAGCAAGTAACATGCCTCCTGCCTCCCCAAAGCCTGTCCACCATTTACAAGGCACAAGTCAGGAGTGTGGTGGAATACTCCCCACTTGCCTAGATGAGTACTGGTCCAACAACACTCAAGAAGCTTGACACCATCCAGCCTGCTTGATTGGCACTCCATCCATCACCTTTTAGCATTCACTTCCTCCACCATGGCACCTTGGCAGCTGTGTGTACTATCTACAAGATGCTTTGCAGCAACTCACCAAGGCTCCTTCCACAGCACCTTCCAATCCTGCAGCCCTTACCACCTAGAAGGACAAGGGCAGCAGATGTATGGGAACACCACCTGCAAGTTCTTCTGCAAGCCACACACCATCCTGACTTGGAAATATATCGTTATTCCTTCACTGTCACTGGGTCAAAATCCTGGAACTCCCTTCCTAACAGCACTGTGGGTGTACCTACACATGGACTGCAGCGGTTCAAGAAGGCAGCTCATCACCACCTCAAGGGCAATTCAGGGTGGGCAATAAAGCTAACCTAGCCAGTGGCACCCATCCCATGAATGTTTTTTTTAAAAAAACTGGAACTTTTATTTGTCTCTTCACCCTCTGCCTTAAGATAGTTATTTTTAAACAATAATAGAGTTTAATATTGACACCTGCTTTCATTAACAGGGAGGATGCCATGATGGAATATCTGAAGATTGCTCAAGATCTTGAAATGTATGGTGTTAACTACTTTAACATAAAAAACAAAAAGGGCTCTGAGCTGTGGCTTGGAGTCGATGCTCTTGGATTAAACATCTACGAACATGATGATAGGTAAATTCCTCTATGCAAAATACTGTCTGTAATGTAAGCAAATGGATGATAAAAATTTACCTAATCTTCCTCTATTTTAGTACCTTTGAACCCTACCCCACCCTACACTGAACCCTGGGGATGTAAGTCTAGCCACTAGCTGCAAATGGTTAATTAAAATCATCAAGATATTGTTAATTACATTTTTAATTAGTAAATGTAGTGGACAGTCATTCAGTTCCATGGAAACTGCAGCAGTAGTGCACAGAAAGAGGAGCTATCATCATGGTTAGCTTGACCAATTAGAATAACAGATCCAGGTCAGCAGAAGAAAGCAAGTTAACCAGTAATGAGTAGTTCTAAAAGGAACATCTTGGGCAATGAGCAAGCAGCATTCAAACATTCTAATGAGTCTTGTTAGAGTCGACATTCTCAGCAAGTCCTACTCAACTGCTGAACAAAGAGCTGGAAACGATATTGTCTGAAAATCATGCCATCATTGCAGAGTTCAATGAAAAGTGACAAATTTTAACGTGGTAAATGTTTCTTGAGTAAATGTACATTTACCTGTATTCTAAGGTATTTAGTTTTAAAAATTGCATATAGCTAAAGCAGTTGTTGCCATAGTCATGCCTGTGGCTGGTCAGCAATTTCTGTAGGATAATAGTTTAGACAAGTGGGTGGCTGGATATTAAGCTCTGAACAGCCACCACAGCCAAATGCAATCCTGCTCCCCCCCCGCCATTTACCCATGTGTTTTAAGGCAGGAGCCTTAATTTTTCTTCCTCCCTTTCTCAATCCCCCATTCTCTGTTCCAAATCCCAGGGATGCAGGAATAAATTGTAATGCTCCAATTGCTGCTTTGACTGAAATTGGTTAACTCCAGGTAAGCCAGTAATTGAGGCAAGAATCTAATCTAAATGACTTGCTTACACAGGAGCGGAGCTTTAACTCACAAGGAAACTGCTGAGTTTACAATGGAGGAAAGGGGTAGAAGAGAAATTTAGTGGAAATTGATTTTGAATGTGGTGTGAGGAGTGGGAAGTGTGGGTATCCTTTTGTGGTGGCTGAACTAGAATATTTCTACTTTGATTTTTAAGGTTGACACCCAAGATCGGATTCCCATGGAGTGAAATCCGAAATATTTCATTTAACGACAAGAAGTTTATCATCAAACCAATTGATAAAAAAGCACCAGTAAGTATATACACAGCAATCTGAAAATATTACATCACAAAATAGGTTCGGACGGAGAAGACTTTTGCCCAGTTGAGCTTTACCTGCATGCTAATCTTACCACCTGCAGTTTATGGTATCAGTCTGTAACCTGCCATCAATTACTCCTTAATTTAGTAGTCTAGATGCAGCCAACCAGAGCACTTTATAGATTAATGTGACTTCTGAGGATTTGAACATTTTCATTTGATGATGCAACCCAGTGTCTCCAAAGAATGGAAGAGCACTTGTGTTCCAAGTAAGCCAGCATGATGATGATGATGATGATGAGCTGAACATGATTACACATCACCTGAATTTGAACCTGGTTTTGACCAGGATTCTGAATTCAAGAGTACAACCTGCTCTTATAGAAAGCAGTGGTAGTGAGTTTTAGATTCTGATTTGCGAGTTCCCTCTCGACTGTATTTGTACTGAATGTTGATTGCTCTGAAGATGCCCATCAATTCAATGCAATCGTCTTTTTGCTTTTTTTCATTCCTGCCTGTTTGCTCACAAAGCCACTTAAAAGTGGCTAATCTTAGTTGGTATCCACTCAGTGTTCACCTCTGTGCCAATTTCTCCATTCTGTGCTGAAAATAGGTACTGGCAACAGTTGAGGCTGCAGGCAGGCTAAATTATTCAGTAGTGGGATTTCTGCCCCTCAGTGGGAGGAAGTCCTGCCCTCCAGAGCTGCTGGCCAATCTGATTGGCCAACATCTCCATCAATTCTAGTAGCGCCAGAGCTCGGTAGTGGCACTGCCTGGGCAGCAGGAAGGAGCCCAAAGAGGATTGTGGCTGCCCAGGAAATGTAAGTACTGGGGTTTTAGGGTGTGGGGGGATTCTAAAGTGCAGGGAGGTGGGTTGGGGTTTTTGTAATGCAGGCAGTGCACAAGGAAGTGGGGGTTGGAGGCGAGGGGATGGAAATGCAGCCCCCTTCCATCCTGCCTTTTTTCATGTAGGCCTTAAAAGAACAACCTGCCCATGTCAACTGTGTTATGGCCTGGGCAGCGTATTATTCAGGTCAACAGGCTTGCTAACAAGCAATTATTCACTTAAATATGGCATGCAAGCTACTAATTTTGACATCTGCCCACTGTATTATGGGGATTGAGTTGGAGGTGGGCAGGAAGGTGTCGTATTTTACATGCTCCTCTGTGGGGAATCGCAATTGGCAAGGGCATGTAAAATCCAGCCCTTGATATGTTGAAATCTGTGGCTTTTGCTCAGACAGCTTTCCTGGTGAACAGGTAATGATGTGACTTGTGTTCTGATTGTGTTACACTCTGCATTAAAAACAGACTAAATCATGCATTAATTTTAAATATTAAAATATTGTGCCAATTTCTCTGATTTTCATAGGATTTCATATTCTATGCACCTCGTCTCCGCATTAACAAACGCATCCTGGCATTGTGCATGGGGAACCACGAACTGTATATGCGCAGACGTAAGCCAGATACCATTGAAGTCCAGCAGATGAAGGCTCAGGCTAGAGAAGAGAAACATCAGAAACAGCTGGAAAGGTCAGGAATATTTTAGGATTTGAAGCAGTAGTGGGTTTTGATCCCTCAACTTTGAAATGAGATTTTAAAAGAATGACTGACAGTGTGCACTCTCTCCTCGGGACACACTCCATTGTTTCTACAAGCGATTACATATATATATCCATATTGGATAACGCAGTATGACTCTTGCAGATTTCTCGGTGTGTTTGAGATTTTTGAGTATGCATCCCATCCTTCAAATGAAACATACACCAAGGTCCTGCCTTTTCAACTGGATGATAATATGCCATTGATCAAAGAGGAGCAAGACTTTTGGCATACTGTATTGTGGTTAATGTTCCTCCTTTCAACTGAGTTATGGTTATAAAACGTTTATGGCTTAATGTCTGTTTATCTGTATAAGTCACTGCATTCCCAGAGAAATTAATTCAGGTAGAACATATTGATGCATTTAAACCGATACGGTACTGTTATGTGCTTACCCCTCCCTTTTTTCCTAATTAAAGTGCTGTTTTTAAAATTTAAGTTTGGCATTGTTTTGATTAAAATTAATTTTAAAAGTTGATTTCTAAAAGTGTACTGTTATCTCCAGAGCACAGCTAGAAAATGAGAGAAAGAAGAGGGAGCAAGCGGAGAAAGAAAGAGAGAATATAGAGCGTGAAAAGGACGAATTGATGGAGAGACTGAAGCTGATCGAAGAGCAGACTCAAAAAGCCCAAAGAGGTAATATTGACAGAGGAGCAAATCGATCACTGCTTCCGTTGTCTTAATATTGATCCTTAAGTGAAGGGTTAGGATGAAAACAAGAGTTTGAGCCGTGAGTATTCCCTGAAGAAGCTCCTCTTTCCATCAATATTTTATTCCTTCATGGGATGTGGGTGTCACTGGCTAGGCCAGCATTTATTGCCATTGAGAAGGTGGTAGTGAGCTCCCTCCTTGAACTGCTGTAGTCCATGTGCTGCAGGTACACCCACAGTGCTGTTAGGGAGGGAGTTCCAGGATTTTGGCCCAGTGACCGTGAAGGAACTGTGATATATTCCCAAATCAGGATGGTGAGTGGCTTGGAGGGGAACTTCCAGGGGGTGGTGTTCCCATGTGTCTGCTGCCCTTGTCCTTCTAGATGGCAGTGGTTGTGGGTTTGAAGGGTGCTGTCTAAGGAGTCATGGTGAGTTCTTGCAGTTTACAAGAGAGGGATAGATGCATTCTTCAACAATAATTTGTGATTATATAGGACATAATATCTTATTCGGTACATGGGAATGAATAGCTTTTATGGGAATTATTATACTTTATAAACATATAAAAGACTGGTCCATCAAGCTTATCCCAAGCAATCATGATGCAAAAAAGCCTAGAGACCCGCGGTATTTTTTCTCTCCAGTAATTTGATCTCCTGGGAGAAGTTTTTTAAAAATTGGCTATATGAACATAGGGAGAATTTTCTCCCCATGGGGCAGGCCAGTTGGGAGCAGGCATGGGGCCAATCACCACCCGCGATTGGCTGCGCGCCGCCATTTTACATGGGCGGGCCCCCCCCCCAGTGTGACATGCACCTGGAAGCGCTCAGCGCTACCTGGGCGGGGGGAGGAGGGAGAGCTGGGGCCTGCGCTCTTTCGCCCATGCGCATGAAAGAGCGCAGAAATCTCCCGAGGCAAAAGAGAATTTTTAAAAATTATTCAGACATGTCCCCTCATGTGACAACGTATCACAATAAGCTGGGACATGTCTGAGTTTTAATAATTTTTATTAAAGTTATAAACCCTTCATGAAACCTCATCCTGTCCATGGATAAGGTTCCACCAAAAAACGTGATAGCTTCCTGGGCTCTTCGCCTGCCCGCTAACCTTAAAGTTAGACGGGCAGCCCTGACCACTACTTTGATTAGGTAATTAATGGCCTTAACAGGCCTTTGACAGTTTGGCCAGTGCGCGCCCGCAGAGCTGAAGATCGGAATGGCATGCGGTGATGTCGGGATGCACGCCTGACATCACCACGTGTCGGCGTGCGGGGCCCGCCCCAGCATACCAAACGGAAGATTCTGGCCATAAAGTTGGTCAATTCATTGAGTGAGGGACATGGGGCAGGATGGGGGTGGGGTGTTTAGAATTTCAAGAGGAATTTCTCCAGGTAACCAAGACATACATACCCAACACCTCCCCTACCTTTCATGCAGTCACATTAACCTCAGTGAAGAACAGGACCAGAGGAATGAGAGACCATTTAGTCAAATTTATTTTCAAGATCTGATTAGAAATTGTGATCTGTACTGCATTGATATTCTTGTAGTCCTTTCCCAGAGCTTCACTGGAAGGTTGCTCCATGGTGTTGGCTGATGGAGCAACTTTGTGTTGTGGACCTGCTTAAGAACAGATTTGAGAACTAATGTAGAGCCTTTCACCTTGGTAAACTATATTATCAGGCATTCTTCCACTTGCACCAGCTTACATTGTTCAGGAACATATTACAATGGGGCTTTTCTGGAAACTCAGCAACTTTTATCTACTGTGTAATGGAGACCTATTGACAAGCATATGCCAGATTGAATCTCTGGCAGCTGAGTTAACTGATCTTATCCAGGGCAGCTGCAGACGTGTTGCTGTTGCCCTTGTGATACAGAGGAGAAAACTGACCAGGGTTTCTGCTTCTCTATTGAGCAGGCCCAGCTGGAAATTGTTTATTTCTGCTGTGATCAAGAATCTGCTTTGACTTTGGCATCCCCCATAGATAGATAAGCTGCTGATTCTATCTAAACTCTGAAGACTGGACAAGATGCCAGTCAGAATTCAGAAGTAAATCTTTCAGTATAGAACGAGGGGAAATATTGGACAGACTACTGAGAAATAATGAAGTGATTTTGCTCAGGGGTTGTGGGGTAGAGAAGAGGGGGGAATAAAACCACAATATTTACCCCTCATTCTCCTCCTCCACCCTCTACTTTAACCCCTGCCTGTTTTTTTTTCCCCCCAAGAGGGAAGGGGAACTGTCCAGCTAGGGGTAGCAGCATAGTTTTCTTTAATTGAGTTGAGGTGGGGTGCTGGTTTGTGGGGCTGGACAGGGTTTTTTTTCTCCTTACGCTGGATTTGAAGAGGCCACGTGACTGACTTTTTTTTTTGAAGCCTATTCTGCCTTTTTTTTTAAGAAAAACACTACTACAGTGTCCCAAGCTGCAGGGCTGAATCGCCCAGGAATTCATAGATCATCGGTATAATTCGATTTATTTAGAGGAAAAAGTCCGAATGGACAGTAGCTGACAAGGCTGCCCTTGTTTGAAAAGGTGGAGCTGACTTAGGGCAGCATGATATAAATGGGTATGAAATAAACAGTGGAGCAGGAAAGGTGCAACATGCAGCAGAGCCAGAGCAGGGTGATTTAAGCAGTGTGTGGACAATGAATGTTAGATTTTATTTTTGATTTGGGCATTAGGGCCTCCAATAAGCAGAAAGCAGTAAAGGCCACGTTGTTACCATGGGGGCTATAAACACTGAATTTTTCTTTTGGTAAGCTGGTTCATAAGGGGAATGGAGCAATTTTTTTTTAAAAAAAAAGTCAGCAACTGTATGTAATTTGTGTTGCTGTTTTTAACTGGCCAGCAGGGAAAGCTGAGAGAAGGCATGGGTGCCACCTAATGGCTGTTGGCCTGCATTTATACATGACTGCAGTAAGCATTTGTAATGTTAGTTTTTTTTTAAAAAGTGACAGAAAATGAGTTGCAGAAAATAAGCTTTTGTGGACAGAGCGCATGCTGTACACAATGATTGATTGATTTATACTGGGTATGTTGTAACCCCCTACTTCCATGTTATCTTTCAGAACTGGAAGAACAAACTCGCAAAGCACTGGAGCTGGATCAAGAGAGGAAAACTGCCCAGGAGGAGGCAGAGCGACTGGAACAAGAGCGCAGGACTGCAGAGGAGGCCAAGACTGCCTTAGTGGAGCAGTCCAAAAACCAGATGAAAAATCAGGAGCACCTGGTAAATAGCACCATTGCTAATATAAAAGGAATTGAAACAAATTTCTATATTAACATAAATGCAAAATACTGTGGATGCTGGAAACCTGAAATTGAAACAGGAAATGCTGGAAAAACTCAGGTTTGGCAACATCTGTGGAGAGAGAAACAGAGTTAATGTTTCGAGTCCATATGACTGAATTTTTCCAGCATTTTCTGTTTTAATTTCTGTAACAACATGCTCATTAAGGAATTTCAACCCAATCGCTAAAAGTTCTGGAATCTAGATATCTGCCAAGCAAAAAAACATGCACGATTCTCTGTCCCTTTTGCTCTACTGCTTGCCCACTTTGATCCCACAATCTAAGAGATGTGGGAGGGTGGGGAGGGTCCCCAGGCTTGCTACTTCATCCTCTGGTGCCCTGCATGGTCACTCAGCTAACCAACCACATCAGTGAGATGGGAGGTCTGGGAACATAATCTCCTGCCTAATGTAAGTGTGAATGTCGGCCTTGCATCTGTTGTAGTTGGAGATGCTGCTTTGCCTGGAGTGGGTGGAATTGGAGATCTGAAAAAATTTCCTATGATTGTAGTGTAGTAATTTTTCATTAAAATATGAAAACCTGTGAACATTGGAAATAAACGTGCATACAAAATAGTGGATTAGACTGCTTTTGGGCATTTGGAATACAAGATGGGTTAATTTTTCAGTGTTCTAATGAAGGATATCTCCCCAGCCTGTATGCCTGCTTTTTTTCTTGATTGAAAATACTGGCAATACAGTTTGTTTATAATCCTTCCTTGGACTGTGACTTGATAGCTATGCAGTATCCAAAAAAAAACACTGCTGTTAATGAAGGTGTTGGACATGGAACCCACTTCAAGAACCTGCTGCTAACTGGCATTGATGAACGCTCAGAGACGATGCCCATAAAAATGCTTTGTGCTATAAGGGTTCAACATTAACTTTTCTATCCAGAGCTGGAGCTAGTTTGGATCTTGAAAGTGTATCCATTGGACAGGGCTATACCGCACAACTGAGGCATTGTCATTTTACTTGGCTTGTTGCAGCTATGATACTTTACTACGTGAACCAGACAACACTATAAGCAAGTTAGTGCATTTTTACATTTGACATCATCTATTGTGAGAGTGCAATATTTGCAGCATTGTCTCTCACCATTTCTGCATTGCTAAAACCTGCAATGGCTCAACAGTAGGGATGAGGGTGGAGGTTTGAGGAATACAAATGTGGAGAGCTAGTGCACAGATGTTGCTCTCCCTATTCTGAACCACAAGTACAAAATGTAAAAGTGCTTCCAGATGATAGTTGAGGGCTCATTCTACATCTTGTTGATGTGATAAATTTGAACTATTTAATCATACCCATTTCATGTCAAACATTTGGTCTTTACTGTTAACTACAAATCCTGCAGAAACCTTTATCTTCGTTGTACAATGAGTTTTGTGTTTGCGTTTATATTTTAACTTTGAAATCAATCTTTTGATGTGACCTTATTTCCAAAACAAGGTCAAAGATGCTATGGAATGGAACATGTCATTTCAGGTACTCGGTGTAAGCATTAACCTGAATAGATGTACATCGTTAAATGTTGAGTAATGTGCTGAGAATTCCGTTGTGCTAAATATTGATGCTGATCATTACAAAAATAAACTTGTGGTGTGGAGCTTCAGCTAGATTGTGCTAGGATTTTTCCAGTGCAGATTTCCCAAAAGCAGCACAAAAATCAGCATTTTAAGTGCAATTTAAGCTTCTGCAATCCTTTGCGCTAGTTTAAAAATAATCATGATAGAGGTTGGCCCTGCCCCAGGTTGAATTAATTGCCACTGCATTTAAACTTGTCGCACCTGTTTGCGTGTCTTTAAAGGCACTCTATCTTTTAGGCATAAGGACTTTTTAAAGCTTTTGAATACATTTTTTAATTTACTAAGAAATAGGCTATTATACAATATAACTGGCAAATGGTTCTGTATAACTTTTTATTGTCATTTTATTATTTAACATCTGATTAGTCATGAGTGGACTAGACACCAATTAAATGCTTTTTTGTGGTAAATCCTTTTTCAGCTGTAATATCAAATTGCTTTAGGTTACTGTTCAAGTATTTAGGAATATTTTTAAAGCAAAATTGGAAAAGGTTACATTCTAAAATGCTGAGCTAGCAGAGTCTGCAGATTTTGTGTTCAGTGGTATGCAATGAGTGAGTGGGAACTCGGCAAAAAAACACTTCTCCAAACGAATGCAATTTGGGTCCTGGTTGCAGATTGAACCCAAAGCAGTAATTCTACTCCTGTATATTTAAATTCACCTGCTTGCTTCTAGCTTCCTAAACATTAGTTGAGTTGATGCAACATTATTGTTCCAGTTTTCTTTTTGGAAAGAGAAAGTATAAAGCTAAAACAAACTATTCGATTTATTAAGTTCATTCCTTCCATTTTGAAAGAGGTGATGGGACTGGCACTCCATGACACTTTACCTTTTATTTGTAGGCCTCTGAACTTGAAGAGCTCACTTCTAAAATAAATCTATTAGAGAGAACGAAGAAGATTAAGGAAGAGGAGGCCTCTGAGTGGCAGCAGAAGGTAAGGCTATATAACTCAGAGGTATTAGAATACCATAAGTGCTGGTATATTTTTCCTGTCTCCTTCCTGAAAGTTGCTGAGATACAGTTCCATGTGAACCAGCAGTACTTGCCCAAATACAGTTCTTCATGAGTGCAGACGATGGATGCTAGTTGACCATAGAAGGTGTCGCAGTGCTACCAAATCTCATCCTGTTGCGATGCCTACATGTAGGGACTTTCCAACAGGAACCCCTTCTCGGAAGACTCAGTGAAATGGTGATGTTAATATAGGGGTTTCCCATTTTAACTGTTGGCGTAAGCAGTTTCAAGATTAAATGTTGAGTCTCATTTTATATGCCAATTGTGACGAAGTATAGGTGTGGTTTGTGAACTCTGCATAAGATTTGGAATGGGAGAGAATACTTGGAAGGCAAATATTTGTTCTTCCCTTATAAGGATATTACTGTGATTCTATTAATGGATTGTTTGGCTTTCCTGCCTGGTCCTTGCAAATGGTACATCATTATTTCCCCTCATTTTTTTTGTGTGTAGATACTGATTTTTTTTTTTTTTCTTTTCAAGAAAAACAGTATGTTCCTGCCCCTCCTTTCACAGGCAGCTCTGTCAACTAGAGCTGCAGTTGGGATATACACTTGCAATAGAGCAGTGGGGAGATAACAGCCAAAGTTCCAAATTCCAACCTCAAAACAGTTCTCCCTGCTGGGAAATGTTCTAGTGAATGTAGGGGCTTCCATAGTCATATTGCAGCTTGATTGGTAGGGCCCCTGATTCCAACCTAGAAGATAATTTGGCGCATACACAGTTACAATCTAGATTTGATTATTACAAAGTTTTAGTGGGTATCATGTAAGTTGATATAATAAATGGGTTGTTCTGTCAATCTCTCTAGAGGCCAATAATGTTTAGAAAGAAATTCAAACTTCCATTAATCAGGCCTAAAAAAACATTTTTATTTTAGGCATTTATTAAAATAAACACTCATTTTTTCCTAAACACTTCTTCTTTGTAGGCAACTTGTACTTCAACTATAGAAAGTGACATTCTCAGAGTTTCTTAAATCCACCATCAGCAGTAAAGCCTGTCCTGATAATTTCCTCCCCGGCCACATCAGAACAGAACTTGTAGAAGGCAGTAGGATACGTCTCTTCGAAAAGAGACCATCTCCCTCCTGTAACTGGCTGTGGCAGCTCTCAAAGTCAAGCAGCCTTTTCTCTGTCTGCTAACCACACAGCCTCTGATGTCTTTCTGTGGCACTTATTGATTTATAGGAAAGCATGTACGCTGATCTCAAAAATGGCTTTCTCGATGTTGCTCTCCATGGCAACGTGAAACACCTTGCATCCTGATAGAAATGTTAATTAGCTATCTTTTATCTCGACTCCCTTTCACCTTTAAAAGTAAATAGTTGTGCTGTAGACTGTCTAACCAGATAGCTATAACACCCTTTCTGGGACTTTGGGAGATCCAGTCTGCTCATGGAGACCATGGCAGCAAACTCTGGGTTTACCAAGTGTAAATACCCTGCTGCTGCTCCTCCAGGGGAAAAAATCTAATTCTCCCCATCCCCCCACTAACAATCAAACCACCCAGGCTCCAGGCTTACTGTCAGGCAGACTTCAGAACAGTCCCTGAGTGACTCCTCACTTACCCTAAATGTGAAAAAGAATCCCAAAAAGAATAATCTTTTAATTGAAACAAGGTGATAACTGGGGTTTGCAAACTGCTCATTTGAATATCTTGTTTATTCTCTGCGCATTGTTGGGTTATTTGGTTTGCATACTCTTCATACTAATTCATAAAGCGCATATGGGTATTGATGGTGCAGCTGATTTTTATTTTGTAAACTCTTTCCCCCACCCACTTCCCAAACATAAGGAGCAATGGTTCAGTTGAGGCAGTGGGCATGCTATGCAATTCTAGAGTAGGGGAAAATAATTGGACTCTGGGATTTCTACATGGGAGGTGAGCTTGAAAAGGATTCCACAGATGGAGGGCTCTTCACACCCCTGCCCCACCCCCACAACGCCACACCCACCACATTCTACCCATTTGCTGCTACTTGCTCAGGAATGGTACAATTAAGCATCAGCTCTTTTTTGTCTGAGTGAGTTTTCAGCAAATTCTTATCAATACCAATTCATTTAACATCACTGGAAAAACACTATCTCACGGGTGTTTATTGTCTGCAGCATGGTACTGGCTGAGCTGCATCTGTTTTTGTTTTGGGCTTTAAAACCATCTGCAACATATTGTCTCTTTGACTTGAATCTCTTGGGAGGTTGTCAGCAAGCTTGCTCGTGACTTGCAGTCAAATAATCCTGTCCAGATTTACTTGGTTGCATTATGAATCAACTGTTTCAATTTTTTGAATCTGGCGTTTTTCACTACTTGGGCAGTCGTCTCTTTTCAAAGGTGTATTTTTACAATACAACTGTAGCGATGACGGTGGTTTTACTGCACAAATGTCTGCTGAATCCAGAACCTAGGCCTGACCTGACATGACCTCACTCCCATTTTGAGATCAATTCAGGCCTCAGCACCTGGTTTCCGCTTTGCAAGTTTATTATTATGCCAAAGCCACTCAGCACTAACACCAAACATGTAGGGTCCATACACCCTAAAACTAGTTTTCTACAAGTTTGTTTTCCTTTCCATTTTTAGTGTCTCTTGCTTTCGGGTAATCTAATCAAGCAAACAAAATAGTCTTCCACAAAAATATGCGTGTTTTCTCATTGCTTTAGTCAGGAAATGTATATAGATCATAAAATTGTCATGCTTGTGATTGTGACTTCAGTATGGGCATAATCAAAGTTCATGGTTAAGTCAAATGTGATGAAGTGGTAGTAATTGTAATTGTGCACTGTTGTACAGGCTGCACTAGCACAACAAGATCTGGAAAAGACCAAAGAGGAACTTAAAATGGCCACAACAACCCCACCCATCCAAGTGACCATCCTGCAAGCAGAAAATGAGCATGCAGATGAGCACGATGAGAATAGTGCAGAGGCTAGTGCTGAACTCAGCTCGGAGGGGACCGTTCAAGATCGCAGTGAGGAGGAGAGGTTGACTGAGGCAGAGAAAAACCAGCGTGTACAGAAACAGCTACAGGTATGTACACTTGCCAATCTGACCTATAGTTGGGGTTTAAAGCTTTTCTAAATGGTAAAACAAAGGTTTGTTTATCCCTCTTTCCCCCTACATCTATTTTTGATGTGAAGGTATTAAATAATAAGGATAAGGTTTATGTCACATTCTCACCACCAAAGAACCAGAAGACACCTGTCTGATTTTGGACTTTTGGGGAGATGGCAAAGCTAATGTGCAGAGAATGTTCTTGCTTTTCTGTCTTTTATTAAACTCTCTTGTTGACTGCAGTTACTAGCACTACCCACTTATGAACACAGGAACAGGAGAAAGCTATTCCACTTGGGCTGTTCTGCCTTTTGTAATCGCACTTCCTAATGCTGTATTTACGTTTTTAAAGCATTTGATTTTACATCTTTTAGTTTTCCAAGCTTGTGCAATGTTTGTACACCCAGCCCTTTTGGTATGAATTTTTTCTTGATCTTTGTTTAATTGATTTCATATTTAAGATTCTGTCCATTTTTTTTTCTTGATACACCTCTTCCTGTGTGGAAAAACGATGTTATCTGCCTTTTCCATTCCCATTCTTTAAGTCCCACAATTAGATTACCTTAATCTTACTTTTTGGGTAAGTGTGGGTCATATTCTCATCGTGATCATTGCTGAATTTTCCCAAGTCAGTGTATTCATATGGTAGGGTGCACAAAATTGAGTGCTACTCAGTGGGGGTCGACAGTGCTGTATAAGTGGAAATACTTCATTGCTTTTATATGCTTGTGATGAAGCTGGCATATCATTAGCCTTTTTTTTTATGCCTCCCTGACCAAGCTTCTAAATGCATACCCTGATCCCTAAATCTTTGTTTGATTATACAATCTTCTCTATGCCTGGAACGGTGTGCTGGATCCAAGCCCTGGACTAGACATGTGTGTGAAAATGTTACGAAAAAGTTTTTGCAAAGTGTGTGTTTTTAACTTAAAGCTTCAGTATCATGATAACTTGAAATCAACTGTGGGTTAATTAGATTCAAAGTGGGTTGCTTGGTTTCAGTTTGGATTCCTGCTTAACTTGTATTGAATTCCAATCAGAAATTTTTTATGATCAAGCGCATCTAAATGGGGAGGACCACCTAGGATGGTGTTCTTTTAAGACCAAAGTGCTACTGCCCAATTTTATATTTTGGGGTATATTTTTATTAATATCTTCAAATGTTTTTATATAAATGAGACCTTTTACATTATCATTTTAAAAGTGAAAATTTGGACTTGTTCATCGTTGAAATCAGTGGCTTTCTGAGCTGTGTAGATGGGTCAAGTCTCCCTCACCACAAGACTGTACACTAGGAAGGTCAATAATCCAAAGCATCCTGGAGTGGTTCAATTAATTTTACACTTGGTGGGGTGGGGGCAGGCTAGAAATTTAATCTGAGGAACGGTTACTTGCAACAACTTTTCATGATGACTGAAACGCTACTTCACCCATAGGCATTGACTTCTGAGCTGGCCCAGGCACGAGATGAGACCAAGAAAACACGGAATGACCTGCTACACGCAGAGAACATGAAGGCGGGACGAGACAAATACAAAACCCTGAGACAGATTCGGCAGGGCAACACCAAGCAGCGGATTGACGAATTTGAATCCATGTAAATCCCCATTTCCTGTGACCTGTGTAAGGCGCTACATGGGAATGAATTTGGTTCCATTTAGGAGTTGCCGAGAAGCCCTTTTTTTTTATTAATATATAGCTTGTGCAGATCAGCAACAGAGATGTATTAAATTGTTGTTTCAGTTCTTGTGTGGCACAAATGTAATCTTTGGTTATGAAGTTCAGAAAGATTGTCGTCCTCCTCTCCATTACACAAATTAGAATTTTATCAAAGCCTTTGCTTTATTCCCACTGTTTTTGTACTGCTTGTTATTTTAAGTAATGTATTTTGGCTCATCTTTGATATGAGAATCTTCACAATCCTAAACTCTATTTAATTTAAAAAAAAAAGCATTGGAAAAAAGATTATACAAGTTAGGTAGGATGTTGATATTGATTCATGGAAGCGGTCCTCACCACAAAAGAAGTACAGCTCCTGGAATGGGGAGCTTACAACTGTTGTGTTCATCTTCTCACTTTAGCCTGTAGGTTGGTTTTCACAGTTGGCGAATCTAACTGGTATTCACCATCTTTAATCGATGATTATTGCCAAGTGATTATCAGGATCTAATGTCTTTGATTAGACAAGTTCTGCCATCACAAAAAAGTATCGAACTAAAAACCATTCTTGTGAAACTAATTCTTCTTCAATATTATAGAAAGTAAGCAATAGTTGGGGAGAGATCCCTGCATTTCTGAGGTAATTTACATTCAGCTTTAAAAGATTTATATGCACACCTCACTTAGTTGGCTGAAATTAGTGAGGCTCTGCCTCTGATTTTTTTCAAGCTGCATATAATTCAGCTGTGACTGGAGTACATTGCACTAAAATTTTAAATTCATAAGAAATTGTTAAGCTTGTAGGGGGATTTTCGCCTTAATGTCCACAGTACCCGGGAGGTTATGGTGCTACCACGTATTTCACTGGGTAATGGCAATCCCACATTTTGTGTGAATAGTTAATTTTGGGAAAAATGTACAAATTTATAATAAAATGCTTCCCTCCTAATTTCATGGCTCTAAAGTATATGTCAAGATTTCAAATTTGTTCAACTTCAACTGAAATCCTTCTACGTTGTACATTAAGGCCAGAAGTACTTGAGATATGGCTAATGCATACTTTATTGAGCTTCATATTCCTAACTGAACCTCTCTTGCCAAGGGCTATCATTTAATGCTGAATAATCTTTTTTTATATAGAAATGAAAGTGCCAAAAAAATCTGTTACGTGCCTATGTCTATTTTATTTGCAACCAAGATCACTCCTTGTGCAGTTGGTTGCTTTTTGTTTTCTAAATAGTATTATGTACTTGATGTAGTTACTTTGGACTTTAACTATGCAAAGTAGGAAGAGCAGAATTATTTTTTGTAACCAGATTATTGGTTTGCAGACTTATCATGTAACCATGCATCATGTATTTTGCAGGATAATTGATTATAAGAAATGTGCAGTATTATATTAAGGAGACAACTGTTCAAGCCAAATGTTGATCTTTCATGGTATCTATTGCAATGACTTTGTGAAATGGGAACTTTGGTCAATAATAATGGGGCTCTTCAGCTCATTGAGAAAAGCTGCTTGATCTCATTCTCAGTGGTTTGAATATTTTCTATACATTTAAATAGAAAGTTGGCCAGTGTAAATTTCTTCTGCACTAGTGAAATCTACTCCCTATTTAACAATTAACAAATGGGATCTCGGTAACAAACTATTTGCTGTTTTTGGGGTTTGTATTCAGTTTGGTCTTTCAGCTCTAATAAATTTTCATATTTCTGCATTAGTTTTGGTTGCTTTTTTTTTATGACTCCTTTTCGATAGATTTTTGAAACCTCTGTCCTAGTAAAGTGGGTTTTCATGTGTTTTCTGTGTAGGGGAGCTCTTAGAAATATTGACAGTCCGGTAGCTCCTTTAATTTCCAAAGGACAGTGTTGGCTAGACATCCAAAAGGAAACGGTGCTATTGATGCTAAAGATGCTTTTATTAATACAGTGACCAGAAATTTATAGGTCCACAAAATAAAGGAATTGAACTTAAAGGATTTGATCTCCTAGCAGATCCACCCCAGTTAGGAAATCCAATTGCTATTTTGCAGTAAAAAATATATCTTTATTCTAAACTCACCTTGAATAATTAGCTGGCAGAATAATGATGTTTTATTTGGGGGTGGTAAATTTCTTCACAGCTCAGTGCACAAATGGTGCAGGAAATGTTCAAAACCAGGAATATCTTGTGGAGGTATGCTTTGTTCTCAGTAGCTTTTTGATCCTTCTCAAATTCTGCCCACAAAGTCCCTTCTGCCTCTTTTACGCATCCCCAAGTGAGAACCAGGGGAATGGGAACCCCATGTCTCCTGGGGGGGGGTTTGTACTACAATGAACTTTGTGCACATTAGACTAAGGTGTGCAGCAGCTGTTAATCCAGGTGAAAGTGAGCAGTGTGTAACCCTAAAACATCTGCAAGTTTAAATATTACTTCCAAGCTGTATTTTTTTTTAAAAATTTTGAAATTTTCTTTTAATTGGATTTAAAACTTGGAAAATGCTCGCATTTTGCACCGCATGCTCATCAGATCAGACATTTTCATCTCCTTTTTCCCCCTTGTTAGAACTGGGGCTTCTTGGAGCAAGTTCCGCCAACTCCAGCATGATGCCACCACCAAACACATCTTCCCTTCACCCCCCCGACGGCATTCCGTAGGGATCGTTCCCTCCGGGACACCCTGGTCCACTCCTCCATCACCCTCTACTCCTCAACCCCCACTTATGGCACCTCCCCATGCCCACGCAGAAGATGCAACACCTGCCCCTTCACTTCCTCTCTCCTCACCGTCCAAGGGCCCAAGCACTCCTTTCAAGTGAAGCAGCATTTCACTTGCATTTCCCCTAACTTAGTCTACTGCATTCGTTGCTCCCAATGCGGTCTCCTCTACATTGGAGAGACCAAACGCAAACTGGGCGACCGTTTTGCGGAACACATGCGGTCTGTCCGCAAGAAAGACCCAAACCTCCCTGTTGCTTGCCATTTTAACACTCCACCCTGTTCTCTTGCCCACATGTCTGTCCTTGGCTTGCTGCATTGTTCCAGTGAAGCCCAACGCAAACCGGAGGAACAGCACCTCATCTTCCAACTAGGCACTTTACAGCCTTCCGGGCTGAATATTGAATTCAACAACTTTAGATCTTAAACTCCCCCTCCCCCCATCCCCACCCCGTTTCTCCACCCCACCCCCCCCCCCCCCCCTTTTTTTCAATAATTTATATAGATTCTTCTTTCCCCACCTATTTCCATTATTTTTAAATCTAAAACTAAAACCTTGTTAGTCTTTCCACCCCACCCCCACTAGAGCTGTACTTTGAATATCCTGTCTTCCATTCTTAATTAGCACTTTTCTTAGACAAATATCACCACCTTCAACACCTCTTTGACCCTTTTGTCTGTGACATCTTTTGATTATCTGCTCATCTCCACAATCACCACACCCTCAACGTCTCTCTTTCTCCCCCCCCCCCCACCTTAAACCAGTTTATATTTCTCCCTTCTAACTATGCTTCAGTTCTGCCGAAGGGCCATGAAGGCTCGAAACGTTAACTGATTTCTTCTCCGCCGATGCTGCCAGACCTGCTGAGTTTTTCCAGGTAATTCTGTTTTTGTTTTGAACCCAATTTGTGACCTGTTTGAGGCAGGCGTTGTTGAATGGATGCAATCATGTGACAGATCTGAATAATCAGAATGAATCAGGTGGTCCAACATTACAAATTGGATAAGTTGAGGTGTAAGCTGCTGGAAAGAGGAGACATTAGATGACACTTTGAAAATAGCAGCTGCATTGGGAGCAATGAATGGACATTTTCACAGCATAAAACCTGGTCCCACCTTTGCCAATGGCACAACAGAATCCACATATCCAGGTTCCAAATGGAAACAGTCAAAAGTCTGTGTGTGTTTCAGATGTGGCAACTTGGCAGTATGGGAGAGATGTATGCTGCCCTGCCAAGGAAAGGATCAGCAGAAAACCTGGGGGCACAAACTATTTTGCCAAGAAGTGCAGAAGCAAAGCTGAACAGGGAGAGAAGCCCAGCCATGTAAAGGAAAGAGATGAAAGTAGCACAGCTGAGACGATGTCTCTGATGGCATCATTATTCATGGAGCCAAAAGAAAAGAACATAACAGGAGCCTGAGATATTAGTATTGGCTAGATTGCAGTCAGCAGGACTTGTGGTAAATGCAGTCAAGTGTTTGGGCATTAACTCTCGAGTGGTTGAATCAATCCAGCTAAAGACAATATAGCAGCAATAGCGAAGATGTGTGAACCAAAAATTCCATTGAAGTGAGAAGTTTTCTGGGACTTGTGAACTATTGTGTGAGGTATATCCCAAACTTCTCTACCCTGGCTGATTCATTTGAGGCAGTTGACCAGAAAAAAATGAACGGTTCAAATATGATGAACAGAAAGCTACCTTCGAAGCTTTGAAAGACAGCATGATAAGTGTTTGAAGCTGGGATACTATGATCCAAGTGTGCCAACAAAAGTCATAGCAGATCCCAGTCCAATAGGATAAGGAGCACTGCTGGTGCAAATGGACATTGATGGCCTTAGAATCATTGCTTATGCAAGCGGATCTCTAACAGGTGTGGGAAGGAGGTTACTCAAACAAAGATGCCCTGGGATTGGTGTGGACAGGGGAAAGATTCCACGCATACTTTGGGATTGAGTTTGAATTAGTGACTGATCACAGTCCATTAAAGATTTATTTTCCCATATCCAAACAATGTGCCAGAGTCAAAAAATAGGTTTTGAGACTCCAGAAATACATGTACAAGGTGGTTCACCTTGCTGGAAAGGTGTACGTTGCTGGCCTGCTGTCACAACTAGAGGGAGGATCAAACACCAATCCTCGCTAGAGAATGAAGCTGAATTATTTGTGGTTTGTGGCAGTTCATGCTATACCCAGAGCAATGATGGCAAGGGCCAGGCAAAGATCCAGAATTGGATGATATCTGACACAATCCAAGCTGGAAACTGGGAGAATTACCCAGTCAAGACTTGCATCGCTATACATGATGAACTGCACAATTGGGAAATGTGTTCTCAGAGGCAGCAGAGTTGTGGCACAGGTAGTACCACAAAAGCTTAGGCCTAGACTGGTGATGCTAGCTCAGGAAGGTCGCTTAGGTTTTGTTTAGTACCAACCACTCCCATGAATCAAAGTATGGGAACCAATCCCATGAACCAAAGTATGGTAGCCAGGGATAGAGAAAGATGTGGAGCCATTTTTTTTTTTTAAGTCATAGATGTCGACTCCTCCATCAGCAGACCCAATCCACTAGAACTAGTACACAGCACACTTACCGCCTGGACCATGGGAGGATGTAGTAGTTGACTTCCTAGGCCCACTCCCATTAGCGGTGATTGACTAGCTGTTACTATGCTGTTGTAGAATTTAATCAAACATACTCTGAAAATGGTGTCTGCAGCGACACATTTGCAAGGCACGGTTTACCAGTCTGTCTGTATTCAGACAATGAGCTACAATTCAGGATTGTTCCGGCTGAGGGCAAAGATTGAACAGTGGCATTGCTGACACATGTGGCCATGTATAGAGCAACTTTATACACTACGATGGAAACAGCTGAACTGCTATTTGGACACAAGGTGCCAGAGCTGAGGGACATGAGTGTTGATCAGAAGGCTCAAGATCATGATGCTGAGAAAAAGGGCGCTGCAAAGTTTTATGTAGACCACAGGAAGCTGGACAGTCTGAGATCTGGTGATGAAGTACCGCTGAGATGGGAGAGTCCAACTAAGATGGATACACCATTTTGCCCAAGCTGTACGTTGTCAATACTAAGAGAGATAAAAACCATGCAGTCACCAGAAGCAGTATTGTATGACACAAATTCTTCATGTCAAAAGTATTATGGTGACAGACACAGCTGCAGATGTAGATGCTGAAGCAAAGCTGACATCCAGAACCCAGAAGTTCAAGTCAGTGATTCTGATGGCAGGCAGATGGCTTGCTATCCAGAGGGAAAATCATCAAATCCAGAGGGAGTGATGACACTCCCTAATCCTGACATGGTGACCAGAGTTCCTGAGACAGCAGGCAGACCACTGCACGAGAGGAGACCTCCAAAGTGATATGAAGATTTTGCGTGATTTAGCGACAGAAATTTTAAAAATAAACTTGAGCTGAAAATCAGCAAATCTTGATACAAAGCATACACCTAGATGTGAAGATTTTTTAATTTTCAAAACAAAAAGCCTGTACACTAAACACTGCCTTTGATTTTGAAGTTCCTGTTTGTGATGTTTGCAAGTACACAAGAAAACAATTGGATTGAATCATTGAGGAGCATCAAATTACTTACTGATCATCACAAGAGATGCCACAGTTAAGTAGTGAAAGAGAAATAACAGTCCAGAAAGTGAAATACTTCAGACTGAAACTATATTGGACTGTATACTGAACTTAAGAATTCATTCACTCTAGTGAGTTAGGGAAATGATTTTAAGTTTGTTTGTTTGCAAAAGTTATTGGAGTATGTTTAGTAAGGGATGGAGTTTTAACTATATATACTGAGCAGAAAATAATGGACAAGTTTTTGATCTAATAAGGGAGGGATGTCATGATAGCTGGTTGTGTGTGTGAACTTGTGTATTCGATACTATACTCAAAAGGTACACCCTGCGCTACATATGGGGTCACCTGATCTGGGGGAGGTTGAGGGTCAAATAACACATGTCGGAGTTAGCATAGCAGGTTAAATGATCTTGCAGTTAAATTTGTGTGGCTTTTGAGTATTGTGTTCTGCAGTAATTATGGTTTTATTTAGTGTGTAATGTACCTTTAAGAATAATACTTGTTAGGAGTGATCACATGACCTGTAGTAACCAAGAGGCGAGTAGCATAGGCTACATCCGCAGACAGTGTAGAGTTGGAGTTGGAGTCGAAAGCACACGTATAGTTGCTGCTGAGTATATTATAAATAAACTTAATGTTTCCACCCAAGAAGTGTCTGCAGATCAACTCTATCATTAATAGTACAACTCGGCCACCCTACAACAGTTCTCAGTCTGAGATGTGACAATATTATCATCCTCCATGGAATAAACAGGCAGCATAATAACATGAGGACCACCTTGGATGAGTTGTGCAAAGAGTACACTTCACTCAGGGGGTAGTAAGGCATCGCTTGTGATGTGCTACATTCTTCGGCCTGTACTGCTGTCTTGTAGTTATGATGATAACCACCATCTTCATCTTCTGTGGTGCATCAATCATTTCGGGCATTTGTCAGAGAGCATTTCAGACACTCATTGTTAGGTGACTGCCATTAGCAGGAAAGCAGGTCAATTCTTGATTTGAATTGTAGCACAGCAGCAGATACAGGGCCTTGCAGTTTTATGGGGGTTGTTGGCTTCCCAAAGTCTAGGGTGCAATCAATGGCCCTCATGTTTCTTTTCAGTGCTCACTTCAGCTTTGGAAGCACTTACACTGTATGACAGCAATTAGGATCTTGTACATCACAACCTGATATGCAAAAAGTTGCATGATACCTTCATCTATTATAATTTAATCTCCCCTGACGTTTGCAGGAAAGAGAATCAAAAATTAATGGCTTCTGGAGATGATGCATGTTCCCTGCTACTAGGGCCCCCAATCAGAGTGGTCCAAACTGCAACAGAGAAACTGTACAAGAAGTTACATACCTCTAACTAGACTCACCATCAAAGGGCCATTAAGCTTTATGTGCTTAGCTAGGTTAGGAAAGGATTTAGTATGGTTCAGAACGATTTATCTAGAATAAATTTGGTTTGCTGTGCACTTCACAGCTTTGCCTTTTAGGACAGGCTGCGCTTAGGCATAGCTGTTGAAGACTCTAGCTCTGTTGGATTTAGGACAACATGGAGCAGGTTGTCATCGTGGCCTGCATTCGGCAAAGGATTACTTCGACAGCGTGTCTGAATGATGTGGAGTATCAAACTTCAACTTTTCATCCTTATAAAAACTTTTCCTTTCTTTTCTGCCCTGAAGGTGCTGGAGTACTTCGAGGTGTTGCTTAAGTGAGTAGTAGTGGAATGCCTTTGATTTGGCATCAAATTCAAGCTTCAATACTGTCCATAGTGTATGTAAATCTATCTTTGGGTGACTGTATAACCACCAGGAACAAGATCCTTTGGCTGCTTTCCTTTCAGTTACTATCCTATCACGAAACATTGAATACATTGGTGATCTAGTGGGTACAAACACAAAACAATTTTTTAAATTACATTTTTGGAAGCCACATTTTCTACTCTGTTTATAGTTACACAGTCTACAGCACAGTAGCAGGTCATTCAACCCAACTTGCCTGTGCTGTTGTTTATGCTCCACATGAGTCTTCTCTCAGCCCTCCTCTTCTAATCTTATCAGCATAAATTCTTTTTCTCTCCCTCATTTGCTCATCTAAGTGCCCCTTAAATACAACTTTTCTATTTGCTTCGGCTATTTGTGGTAGCACATTCCACGTTTTATTAAGGGGGAGATGAACCAGTTTCGACTGAATCCTTTGGATATATTAACAACTCTTTAGATAGACTTCGGACACCCTCAGACGTGGGAACATATCTCCCTACGTACTATCAAATCATTTTATTCTCTGAAGGATTTTGTTCGGGTCACGCTCCATCTTCTCTCTCTTTCAGAGAAGAGGCCCAACCGTTTGTGCCTTTCTGATACGTATCCTCTCAGTTCTGGTATCATCCTTAGCATGCAGTTACTATTGGGTACAACTTGTTTCTTTTGACCACATTTTGATTGAAAGTGAAATGTTCAATTCTGATTTTCTGAGGTAGGAATGTATGAACAAAAACAAGGGGCATTTCTATGGAAATTGCTGATAAATTCATAAAGGCTTGAAGGTGCTGCATCAGAACTACACAATGGTTTTGTTGGGGAAGAGGAGAAGAAATGGTTACAATTTTTACCTTCAAGAATTGAAATTGTAGATGACAAAATATGCACCTATTGTTTCACATTTTTAGCTGTTGGTTATACTTTTTTAAAAAAATTTATTTGAAGGCCTCCCCCCTTTTCAATATTTGTTCAGAGATGCAATTCTGTCAGCTGGGTGTCTTTTAAAAATTGAATGAAAGGGAAGAAACACATCTATTTCAAATGTGATTATAAATGGAAGCCAATATGTGTGTAAAAATTCTATAAATGTATCCTACTGAAAAATGAAGTATCTTTCTTCATCCTATTTTGATTTTAATTTAAATTTTGGGAAAGCTTTGCAAACCTTTGGTCTGAAAATATAAACATTCTAATTGCTGAAACCTGAGATGGATAGAATCAACCAATCACAAAATGATGAATTCAGTATTTGCAAGATCTTTTAGAGCTTTAGGCTATACATTTCTAAAATTTAAAACATCTACTCCCATTCACTAACAATGAAAGTCCTTTAATACAGTAATCTATTTCTCATGAGTACCTTCATTGTGATATTAGGTGTTACAAAATGGAAGCTTAAATGATTAAACTTGATTTAAGCATTTCATTTCTATTCTGTTCTGCCTTTTTTCCCCTATATTCTTCTCAGTTGCCATGTAAACATTTAGCTTATATCTTTTATTGCAAAAATGCCTCAAGTTTAGGAAGAATAGGGGTATTCAGCAGCAGCTTGAGATACTCAAATTAGTGAGACATCTAAACTCTTGAACATATAATGCAGGTAAATTGCCTAACCAGTATGGCCTGTTTGAACGAAATCTATTGTGTGCAAAATTAATGTGAGACACCAACTGAAGTGTTTGGTGGTAGAATTCCTATTGTTTCCTCTCCCCAGACACACTTTCAGTATAATATACTGTAAAGTACCTTACATTGGCATCCAATCAAGGCAGACCTGTGGGTAGCTGTAATAAACAAGTTGCACTGCACTCACATTGTGACAACTGCTAATTTGTAAGTACGTAACAACACAGTTAATCTCTTCGTTCAGAAGTCCTTTTATGACAAAGGTTTGTTCACAGTATTCAAATGCCAGTTAAGCTTTAACATTTAAAGAGCTGCAGGTCCCACTTTCTACAAACCACAAATTATTAACTTGGACGTTTATTTGGGAGCCTTTGGAACTTGCAAATCCTGGCCATGTGCTGGGTTTGTTATATTCTAGATAAGGTCATAATCTTTCTACCACAGCATCAAACTGTTTCAACAGCACAACCCATTTCATTTGTTGCTCCAATACTTGCCGGCTTCTGTCCTAAACTTTTGCACAGCTGCAGCCTTCCTGAACAGAATAAACATTGGAGCAGGAGTAGGCCATTTGGCCCCTCGAGCTTGTTTCGTCATTTGATAAAGCCATGGCTGATCTGATTGTGGCCTCAACTCCAGTTTCCTTCCTACCTCTGCCTTGACTCCCATACAAATATATGGCAAGGTTCCATGCTACTTGATAATTGTGCTTTAGGCAATTTCGCACCTGAATTATGCCACAGTTTACAGTGAAACAAATTCAAAATCATCATGCATGATGCTGACAGTGTGTTGTAACTGCATCATACTGGGTTATAGGGTTGGTACAGTTGTAGCACCAGATTGTACAGTTGCATGTTTTTTGAAAATGTGATGGACATTGCTAGAAAGACCACCATTTGTTACCGATCCCTAGTTTCCCCTTGAAGGCAGTAAGCTGCCACTTTGAACTGCTGCGTTCAGTGTGTCGAAGGCACTCCGACAGTGTTAGAGAGGCAGTTTACAGGATTTTTAGCTAGTGATGAAGGAACTTGCCTATTTGCCTTCTGCCAGTGTTCTTCCCCATCCTGAAAGCTTCCTGTCCTTCCCATCCACCTACTCTACTGCTCTTCCTGAGTGTTTAAGGCTGCCCCAGTGCGACATGAAATGGGAGAGCTAGGGAAAGAAGGGAGGAGCAGACAGAATTGGTGTAAGGAAAGAGAAAGGGGAGGGGGAACAGAAAAGGATCAACAAACAAGTTGAGAAGGAAATAGACTTTGTGGCATGAATGATAGTTGAGTTTGTGTGGGGTTCAGATTATGATGATTAGTGATAATTGCTCTTTTTTTTAAAAAAAGAGACATTTCTTGTGAGCTGTGAATTGAGGATGGCTTAAAATATGAAAACAAATATAGAATTTCAAGATTTTGCTCGAAAGGAATTGTGTGAAACCACTCTGGGACCCCACCCAAAGGTCAGGGCTCATTTAGTTATGCTTCCTCCTCTCCAGCACCTCTGAAATGCTCCCTATATAAAAATATCAAGGCTTCTTCTCTGCTTTTTGTGCAAAATTGGTTGCTTCTGCCTGCACTTGTGCTTCCTGACAATTGCTGCTGACTATTCTTTACTTTGCTGTAGAACCCCTATTGTGCTTCCAACTGGCAGCTGTGCAATCTTTACAATAACTATCACTAGAGAAAAAGTACTAGGAAAACTAATGGGGCTAAAGGACAATAAGCCCCCTGGACCTGATGGGTTGCATCCTAGGATATTAAAGGAAGTAGCTACAGAGATAGTGGATGTGCTGGTAGTAACCTTCCAAGAATCCTTAGATTCTGGAAAAGTCCCAGAGGATTGGAAAACTGTCAGTATAATACCCTTATTCAAAAAGGGAGGGAAACAAAAAACAGGTAACTATAGGCCAGTTAGCTTGACATCTGTCATTGAGAAAATGTTAGAGCCTATTATAAAGGATGTAATAGCAGAGCATTTCGAAATGCATAATATAATCAAGTAGTCAGCATGACTTCATAAAGGGGAAATCCTGCCTGATAAATTTATTAGAATTTCTTGAAGAGGTAACAAGCAGGATAGATAAAGAGGAACCAGTAGATGTAATATCTTTGGATTTCCAAAAGGTGTTTCATAAGGTGCCACACATAAAGCTACTTAATAAGGTAAGAGTTCATGGTGTTGGGGGTAGTATATTAGCATGGATAGAGGATTGGCTAACTATTAGAAGACAGAGTTATGGGTTAAGGGGGGCATTTTCAGGATGGCAACCTGTAACTAGTGGAATGCCACAGGGATCAGTGCAGGGGCTACAATTATTTACAATATATATTAATGACTTGGATGAGGGAAGTGAATGTACTATCACCAAGTTTGCAGATGACACAAAAATAGGTGGGAATGCAAGCGGTGGGGATGACAGATTCTACAGAGGGATACAGACAGGTTAAGTGAGTGGGTAAAAACTTGGCAAATGGCATATAATGTGGGAAAAAGTGAGGTTATGCACTTTGGCAGGAAGAATAGAGGAGCTGAATATTATTTAAATGGAGAATGCTGCAGCTTTCTGTAGTCTGAGGGATTTGGGGGTCCTTGTACATAAATCACAAAAAGTTAGCATACAAGTTCAGCAGGTAATAGAGAAGGCAAATGGAACATTGGCCTTTATTTCAAAGGGAAGGGAATATAGAAATAGGAAGTCTTGCTAAAACTATACAAGGCACTGGTTAGACCACACCTGGAATACTGTGAACAGTTTTGGTCCCCTTATCTAAGGAAAGATATACTGGCACTGGAGGTAGTCCAGAGAAGGTTTACTAGGTTGATCCTGGGTATGAGGCATTTTTGTATGAGGAGAGGTTGAATAGGTTGGGAGTTCAGAAGAATGAGAGGCAATCTTATTGAAATATATAAGATTCCTAGATGTCTTGACAGGGGAGATGCTGAGAGGTTGTTTCCCCTTGTGGGAGAGTCTAGGACCAGAGGGCATAATCTGAGTAAGGGGTCATCCATTTAAGATAGAGATGAGAAGGAATTTCTCCTTTCAGAGTGTAGTGAATCTGTCAAATTCTTTACCGCAGAGGGCTGTAGAGGCTGGGTTGTTAAGTATATTCAAGGCTGAGAGACAGATTTTTAATCAGTAAAGGAATCAAGGGTTGTGGGTAAAAGGCAGGAAAGTGGAGTCGGGGATTATCAGATCAGCCATGATCTCATTGAATGGCAGAGCAGACTCATTGGGCCGAATGGCCTACTTCTGCTCCTATGTCTTATGGTCTTTCTGGGTCTGACTACTCCAGATCTGGTGCCCGAGTATGAGCTAGTATTTCTGTTGTGGGTCCCATTTGCCCTGTCAGTTAAATTGTGTTCAAAGTGTTTTGTGATGCCTCAAATTGAAGCATTATATACACTCGCTGCATGAATGTAATCCTTTAGTATTAGAATTGAAAACTATTTTTTCACATTAGAAATATTTTGAGAATTCTACGTAATGTAGACCATGACTAGTTATTTTGGTTTGCCCATAACAGAAGAGCCAGAGAACGTGACCTGTGTTTGAAATGAGGTAAATTCTAGATTTTCTGGATCTGTAGGAACAATTACTTCAGTGTGAGGGGTCAAACTGTGGAACAGGCTACTTAGGAGATGATGGAAATATAGTATTTATTAATTCAGATATAAATTAAACAAATTTATTTCACAAATTTAAGGATCCAGCATATGAGTAATTTGAGACATATATGGTAAGTGTTGCATGTTTGGGAGGGATAGGTGGCTGTGGACTAATGGTTCTCAAAGGACCGTCCCATATTTTCCACATTTGCTTGGGTCTATTGTAGATCAATTGATAGAGATTAATTGTTAATAATGAGGGAATAAACTTGCTTCAGGTTTACAATGGGAACGGGACTGACTGGATTGCTCTATAGAGAGCAAACATTGACTCGATGGACCAAGTGGCTACCACCTGTGCTGCAATGATTCTGACTTTAATTGTTAGAATTAGTCGGCAACTCCATTATTGTTGCATTTATGTGACTACCAGGATGGTGGTAGAAGGACTAGGTGGAGCTTTGTCATTTTTTGTTTAGCAACCCCTGCATTCCAATGTTTCTTTCCGTTTAATAACCTCATATTCTTGCGGGAAGAACATTTGTGAAAGTGAAGGTTGCTTGTTATCGCCACCATGTGGTAAAAAGAATAATTGCAGGGGATACTTTTCACATTAAATGCAGTGAATATGCCACTGCTTCAAACATATTGGAGATTTACTAGTTATGACGTTTGATAGTTAACACGGTTGCATAAAATGTCATTGTGCATTGCTAGAATCACTTGTTAACCTGTTTACTTAAACATGTTAATGCACAATCAGAAGTTGCTAATCCCTTTGTTCTGAAATAAAACAATTTTCTTTGATAGCTGTTGTTGACCATGGTGTCTGTGTTAGTGAAATTCCATCAGTTATAATAAGATTGAACAAACTGGATTACATGAATGCATAATTAGATTTAGACTCCAATCTCTAATGTAGACATCCTCCTTGCCTCTTGGCCTGATAGTGCTGTCTTTTGCTGGAGTACAGTACTACTGGCTAGGGAGACCAATTACCAGTCACTTTCCTGTGCCTGATCTTCCCTGTATGTTGTCAGGGCTCCTGACTGATATTGGCTATAAGATTCTGAACAAAACTGTTCAGCAAGTCAAAATAATAAAAAAAATTGTCTTTATATAGTGCTTTTTATGATAACCAGATGTCCCAAAAGTGCTTTACAGCCAATTAAGTGCATTTAAAGTGTAATCACTGTTGCACTGTAGGAATTGCAGCAATCAATTTGTGCACGGCAAACTCCCACAAACAGCAACATGATAATGACACGAGCTAATGGTGTTGGAAGTGATACATTGGCATGGATGGAGCATTGGATAATTAACAGGAAACAGTTGGGATTCAGGTTGACAAACTATAACTAATGGAGTGCCACAGGGGTCAGCGCTAGAGCTTCAATTATTTACAAGCTACCTTAATGTTTTGGATGAAGGGAAAGACAAATTTGCTGACAATGCAAAAATTGGTGGGCAAACAAGTTGTGAAGAGGACACAGTCTGCAAAGGGATATAGATAGGTTAAGTGAGTGGGCAAAAGTTTGGCAGCAACAGTATAATGTGGGAAATGTGTGGTTATCTACTTTGGTAGGAAAAATATCAATATCAATTTATATCAATGACTCGGATGAAGGGACCAAATGTATAGTAAATTTGCCAATGACATCAAGATAGGCAGGTCAAGAGGGGATAGATTAAGTGAATGGGCAAGAATTTGGCCGATCGTGTACAATGTGGGAAAATGCAAACTTGTCCACTTTGGCAGGAAGAATTGAGAGGCAAAATATTATTTAAATGTGGAGAGACTACGGAATGGTGCAGTACAGAGGGATCTGAATGTCCTGATACATGAATCATAAAATATTAGTATGCAGGTACAGCAATTGATTAGGAAGGTAAATCGAATGTTGCAAGGGGAATGGAATATAAAAGTAGGGAAATTTTACTGCAGATGTACAGGGTCTTGGTGAGACCACATTTGAAGTATTATATGTGTAGTTTTTGTCTCCTTTATTTGAAAAAGGATATAATTTTCTTAGAAACACAAGAACACAAAAAGTAGGAGCCTGGAGTAGACCTTATGGCCCATCAAGCCTGCTCTGCCATTCAATACCATCATGCTTGATCCTGGGCTTCAACTCTGTTTTCCCGCCTGCTCCCCACATTCCTTAATTCCCTGAGAGACCAGAAATCTGTCTATCCCAGGCTTAAATGTATTCAAAGATGAAACATCCACAACCCTCTGAGGTAGAGAATTCCAAAGATTCAATACCTTTTGAGTGAATTAATTTCTCCTCATCTCTGTCTTAAATGATTGGCCCCCTATCCTGAGACTATGCTCCTGTGACTTAGACTCCTCAGCCAGCAGAAACAATCTCCCAGCATCCAGCCTCTCAACACCCTCAGAATTTTGTGGTTTTCAATGAGATCGCCTCTCATTCTTTTAAACTCCTGAGAATGCAAGCCTAATTTACTCAGCCTCTCATCATCGGACAACCCCCTCATCCCAGGGCCCAATCTAGTGAACCATCACTGTACCACCTCCTTTTTTAAATGTGGCGACCAAAACTGTACACAGTATTCCAGATGTAATCTCACCAAAACCTTGTACAACTGTAGCAAGACTTCTTTATTCTTGTACTCCGATGCCCTAGTGAAGACTAATTTGCTTTCCTAGTTGCTTCCTGCACTTGCGTGCCAATTTCCTACGTTCTTTGTACAAGCACACCCAATTCTCTTTGAACATTAACACTTACATGTTTCTTACCTTTTAAAAAATATGCTGCTTTTCTATTCTTATGACCAAAGTGAATAGCTTCACACTTCCCTACATTATACTCCATCTGCCATCTTGTTGCTCACTCACTTAGCTTGTTTATATCTCTTGGCAGCCTCTCCGTAGCTTACCTTCCCACCAACTTGGTATCATTGGCAAAACTTTGATTCATTACTCTCTGTCTCTTTATCTAAGTCCTTAAATATAGATTCTAAATAGCTGAGGCCCCAGCACTATTCACTACCTGCCAACTTGAAAAAGCCCCGTTTATCCCCATCCCTACTTTCTACCATTAACCAATCCTCTGCCCATGTTAAATACTACCCCCAACTCTGAGCCCTTATTTTGCTTATTAACCTTTCGTGTGGCACCTTATCGAATGCCTCTTGGAAATGCAGGTACACTACATCTACTGGTTCCTCTTTATCTACCCTACTAGTTACATCCTCAAAAACTGTAATGAATTTGTCAAATAGATTTCCCCCTGGTAAAACCATGTTGACTTGTTCTAATCATACTATGCTTTTTTTAAGTGCATTGTTAAGACTTTTTAAAATAATAATTCCAGCATTTTCCCAACGGCTGATGTTAGGCTAGCCTGTTTTCTCCCTCCCTCCTTTCTTGTAACATTTGCCAGCTTCCAAGCTAATAGGACTGTTCCCAAATCTAAGGAATTTTGGAAAATCATAGCCACTATCTCTGCAGCTAACTCTCAGAACGCTAAGTTTACGCCATCAAGTCCCGGGGATTTGCCAGACTTTAGTCCATCCAGTTTCACCAATACTTTTTCTCTGCTGATATCAATTTCCTTAATTAATTTTGAGAAGGTTCACTCAACGGTTTTGTGAAAGGGAAATTACGTTTAATTTGTTGGAGTTCTTTGAAGGAATCACATGTGCTGTGGATAAAGGCGAACTGGTGGATGTGCTGTACTTAGATTTCCAGAAGGCATTTGATAAGGTTCCACATCAAAGGTTATTGCAGAAAACACAAGCTCGCAGTATAGGGGGTAACATACTGGCATGAACAGAAGATTGGCTAGCCAACAGGGAACGGAGAGTAGCCATAAATAGTTGGCAGGATGTAACAAGTGGTGTGCCACAGGGATCAATGCTGGGGCCTCAACTTTTTACAATTTATATAAATGACTTGGATGAAGGAACAGATGGTATGGTTGCTAAATTTGCTGATGACACAAAGATAGGTAGGAAAGTAAACTGTGATGAGAACCTAAGGAGGCTACAAAGTGAAATAGGTAGGTTAAGTGAGTGGGCAAAGATCTGGCAAATGGGGTATAATGTGGGAAAATGCGAAATCATACATTTTGGCGGGAAGAATAAAAAAGAAGCATATCATCTAAATGATGAAAGATTGCAGAGACCAAAGATTCAGAGGGATCTGGGTGTCCTAGTGCATGAATTGCAAAAGGCATGTATGCGGGTACAGCAAGTAATTAGGAAAGCTAATAGAATTGTTATTGCAATATTTATTGCAAGGTGAATTGAATACAAAAGTAGGGAGGTTATGCTTCAGTTGTACAGGACACTGGTGAGACCATATCTGGAGTATTGTGTACAGTATTGGTTTCCTTATTTATGGAAAGATGGAAATGCATTAGTAGCAGCTCAGGGAAGGTTTACTGGGCTAATACCAGGAATGTGTGGGTTATCTTATGAGGAAAGGTTGGACAGGTTAGGCTTGTATCTACTGGAGTTTAGAAGAGTAAGAGGCGACTTGATTGAAACCTTTAAGATCCTGAGGGCTCTTGACAGAAGTGGATGTGGAGAGGATATTTCCTCTTGTGGGAGAATTTAGAACCGGGGTCATGGTTTAAAAATAAGGGGTCACTCATTTAAGTTAGAGATGAGGAGAAATAAGATTCTGAGGGAAAAGCAAAATACTATGGATGCTGGAAATCTGAAATAAAAACAGAAAATGCTGGAAAAACTCAGCAGATCTGGCAGCATCTGTGGAGAGAGAAGCAGAGTTAACGTTTTGAGTCTGTATGACTTCTTCAGAGCTAAAGAGAAGTAGAAATGTGATGGATTTTATACTGTTTAAGAGAGGGTGGAGCAAGTAGAACAAAATAGAAGTTCAGGGATAGGGGGGAGCTAAGGAGAGATTGACAAAGATGCCATGGACACAAGGCAAAGTGAGTGTTAATGGTAGCAGTAAGGGCTAAAGAAGATGCTGTTAGTGGCAGAATGTGTTAATAGCAGAACAAGGGTGAGCATTTTGTGAAAGCACAACATAAAAACAAGTGACAGATGGTCCTGTTGGGGGGCAAGGGTTTGGAGAAAAAGGATTTAAAAAATAAATAAATAAAAACAAAAATAAATAAGAATAAAAATAAAAGTTAAAATTTAAATTTAAAAACATTAAAAAAAACAAAAAATAATCGGACTAAAAAAGGAATAGAGATGGAGGAGAGAATTCATGGTCTGAAGTTGTTGAACTCGATGTTAAGTCCGGAAGGCTGTATAGTGCCGAATCGGAAGATGAGGTGCTGTTCTTCCAGTTTGCAATGGGCTTCACTGGAATATTGCAGCAGGCCAAGGACAGACATATGGGCATGTGAGCAGAATGGTGTGTTGAAATGGCAAGTGACAGGAAGGTCTGGGTCATGCTTGCGGACCGAGTGAAGGTGTTCTGAGGGGACTTGATGGGATGGATACTGGGAAGATGTTTCCTCTTCTGAGGGAGACTAGAACCAGCCAACACAGTTTATTGAATTTATTCAAGGCTGAGTTAGTTAGATTTTTGATTGACAAGGGAGTCAAGGGTTATGAGGGGCAGATAGGAAGTGGAGTTGAAACCACAATCAGATCAGCCATGATCTTATTGAGTGATGGAGCAGGCTCAAAGGGCCAAATGGCCTACTCCTGCTCCTAAGACCTATGTTCCTTAAAGCAGAATATTATTTAAATGGAGAGAGACCATAGAATGCTACAGCACAAAGGGATCTGGGTGTCCTCGTACATGAATTACAAAGTTAGCATTGTCGGTACAGCATGTAATTAGGAGCACAAGTGACATGTTGGCCTTTATTGCAAGGGGGATGGAGTATAAAAGTGGGGAAGTCTTGTTACAATTTTATAGACTGTTGGTGAGACCACACCTAGAGTATGGCATACAGCTTTGGCCTCCTTACTTAAGGTTCACTAGGCTGAATTCTGGGATGAGGGGGTTGTCTTACGAGGAAAGGTTGAGCAGGTTGGCCCTATACTCATTGAAGTTTAGAGAATGAGAGGTGATTTTAATGAAACATAAGATTTTGAGAGAGGTTGTCAGGATACATTCTAAGAGGATATTTCCCCTCTTAGGGTATCCAGAATCAGGCGTTATATTTTTTGAATAAGGGGTCTCCCATTTAAGACTGAAATGATGACTAATTTTTTTTCTCAGAGGGTCATTAATCTTCAGAATTCTCTACCACAGAGAGCAGTGGGGATTGGGTCATTGCATGTACAAGGCTGAGTTAGACAAATATTTGATCGATAAGGGAGTCCAGAGTTCTGGAGGAGTAAGCA
The DNA here is from genome assembly GCF_964194155.1 of Cetorhinus maximus. Lineage (NCBI taxonomy): Eukaryota > Metazoa > Chordata > Chondrichthyes > Lamniformes > Cetorhinidae > Cetorhinus > Cetorhinus maximus. The sequence continues at coordinate 109,560,319 of NC_135886.1, read as the reverse complement.
AGAAAGTAGGGTTAAAGCCATGGTTAGATCAGCCATGATCTTATTGAATGGTGGAGCAGACACAAGGATCTGAAAGGTCTCCTTCTCCTATTTCTAATGTTCTCATGTATTTAAGTCCTGATGCCTGTTGAGTGCTGCATTAACTTGGGTGGCAGCAGGGGAATTATAATTGGCTTCAGTACCTCAGATCAGGAACGGAATATCACTGGTGTTCCCAGTCCTGATTGCTATCCTGTGCCCTCTGGTGTCTTGCAAGTATGTGAAGGCCAGTTGAGGACAGAACTGGGGTTGGCCCGCATTTCACATGCTGCTGACACTCCTATCTAGCCTGAGTTGTGAAAAACAGGCAAACAGGTACTCTAGGGCTGTCACCATTCATACTCCAGCCTATCTGTGCCTTCAGGAAAGAAAATATTAACAAAAGCTGTACAAGTTGTTCCTGCAGCAGACTGAATGTTCTTTGCCAGCCATTTCCTCCTGTTTCTTACACAAGTTGTATTTATACACACATGTGAATAATAAAAATTGAAAGTGTTGCTTTTAAATCCAGTTTTAAGTTGATTATTCCAAAACAGGAAATGATATAATAGTTCTGAAAAACAAAGGCAAAATGGCACCTTCATTGAGTTTAGCATCTCAAGGGAATTACCTGGAATTTTTCACACAAGCAGCATGGACCAAAAATGTTTTCTAAAATTAAGATTAATTCATCGAGAGTCTAAATGGGATGGAGCAGAGATTCTCAAACTGGAGCTGACAGAATTCTGGGAGGTCCGTAAAAATGATCCATAGGGTCTCCAAAATAATTGAGTAGAGGCTAGAAGTGGGCTAGGTCTGAGCCAGGAGGTGGTAGTAGTGTGTGGTTGCTGCTTGTGTCACCCCCCAGTCTTTCTAACAATTAGAGAAATATTATGGGTGAAATATTACTGCTCCCCAATTTATAAATGAGGGTTTTTAAAAGTTTGGTATTTATTGACTGTCCTTTAACTATTTATTCAGATGATGCATGGAAATGTCAACGGTTTGTTTTGGATGTCTTGCTCATCATTTTTGTTGTGTGTGTAAAAGAAATTAAAGCACTACATTTAAAAAAAAACATTGCAAGGCACTGTTTTTGTCAAGGCTGGGACAATGAGTTACACTGTTAAATTTCTCTGCTGCTAATTGTTGGATCAGAGGTTCCATCAGGTCAGACCCCGGAGTACCGCATTCAGTTCTGGATATTATCCCTCAGGAATGATATGTTGGCCTTGGAGGAGTGCAGTGCAGATTCACCAGAAAGATACCAAGTGATGAAGAATGGTTGGATAGACCAATTATTCTCTAACTGAGGTCCATGGGCACCGGAGGGTGGTTGGGGTAGGGTTGGGGGGGGGGGATTGGGGTTGGGGTGAGGAGGCCAGCCCTTGATTTTTCCAGGCGTTCCTCAAAATAATTGAGCAGAGGCCAGTGGTGGATTTACTGCAAGCTGGATGGCAAGAGCAGGGTGTGGCCGCTGAATATGCAACACTGCATAGGCTGGCTGCCTCCTTCTGGAGGGAAGCACACATTGAGGAGCACTGAGAGCAGCACAGAGATCACCAAGTAGACCTACAGCTAGTGAGGCCGGAGGCTGATGGAGAGCAGCAGGTGAGCTCCGCCTTCTTCAGCTAGGGATGTTTTATAAATATTTAAATTCTACAGTGAGAGGCAGGTGCAGCCATCTTGATAGTTATGATTAGATACGTGTTTTCTTCAAAGCATTATAAAAAAACTCTTTACATGCAGCACTTTCATATTATGAGTATTATATAGTATTATAATTTAGGGGTCTGTGATTACTAGTCCATTTGAAAAGAGGTCCTACAACCAAAAAGGTTTGAGAACCACTAGGGTAGAGGAGCAAAGGGACATGGGGGGTACAAGATACACAAATCACTAAAGCAGTAATGCAGGGTTACAAGACCAGTTTTTAAAAAAGTAAAACCAAGGGTAGAGGTTTATTTCTACGGTTACATTAAACTTGTATGGAACCTTGGTTAGGTCACACTTAGTGTTGTGCACAGTTCTGGTCTTCATATTACAAAAAAGATATAGGGCTGTAACGTCTGAGCTCCAGGGCAGTGTAACTGGGAGGTACCTTAAAGATACACTGAGGAACCCCCCACCACTGGAGGTTCCCAGGTAAAGTTAACATGGCAATTGCATGGGAAGTGCAAACTTCGATGCCCTGGACTGGGAACCATTTGAAAATGCGATTTAAATCACAAACTTCGGATGGTTCAGACTGTGTTACATCAACAGTTACCCAGAAAAAGTTAAAGAATTAAAATCACATCTGGGTAACTATTGTACAGAGCACATTGACTCCCCCACACCACCTGACTGCCAACACCCCCACGCCCCCGACTACCACTCTGCCCTCCGGGACACCCCTAACCACCAACTACTCACCCGGGCCCAGCATGACCCCCCCCACCCCCCACTGAATGGCCATCCATGCTGACTGCTCCCCCCTCCCCGTCCCACCCCCCTCCATCCTAGTGTCCAAACACCCTTTCACCTACTGGCAGCCCCTGCCAACTGTCCGACCCCCACCCGCCGACTGTCTGACCCAACCCCCACCCCCACCCGCCCTGCCAACTGTCCAACCCCCAAATTCTAACCACTTACCTGACAAATCTACTTTTATGTCTTGGGCAAATGAGACCACTGGCCAATCGAACTCTTTGCACGCCTTCCTATGTTCTAATCATCCTGCTTACAATCAATAACGGGGAGAGGATGATGTAAGAATAAACAGTGATGGTTTATTGAGACATAGGGCAGAGCAGCAGATCATATGTGCTCACTCAGAAGCCTCCAGAACTAGACTTACAGTTCCCAGTTGCCTGTACTGTCCAGTGATTCATCAGTGTCGTCACATGCATTTTCTTAAGGGACAGGGTACCTCACTTTACCATATCCCTCCCCCTTTACTTAAAGTACAGTTAACAAGGTTAACACACATTAACTATTGACCCAATAACTATTTACAGGTCAAATCTCTCAGGAGGCTTTCTCGGACGTGTTGAGCATCTCAGTTCAACAACTTCGACTGTTTTTTCTGAGACCTCCATTTCAGGGGCAGTTGCCCACTGTGTCCCTCAGTGGATGATTTCACCATCTTCCAGATGCAGTCACATTCACTCCTGCTGCCCCTCCCCTCCAAGCTGAAACAGATAAAGAGCAACAAGCACAAAGCAATACAGTGATGAGCTACACGATGTGTGAGGAGAAAGAGGGAAAGGAAAAAAAATCTTATTGTTTTTATTTCCAAGGATTGTCAATATTTTCTCTCTTTCTTCCTGCGTGTCCTTTTCTTGGTAGCACTGGCCAGTATCTCTGTCTTCTCTTTAACTTCGCTGTTGGGCTGGACTAGACTCGGGCAGGAACTGAATGTGAATGAGCTCAGTGGTTGGGTTTTCCGACAGCTCTTCTGAGAATTCAGGGCCTTCCAGCTTTAAAACTTCAGGGCTTTTACGCAGCTGCTCCTTCAGCTCTTCCAATTCTTTCCTATTCTCATCAATAGTTTCCTGGAGAATCGCATATCGTTGCCCCTTCTCAGCTAATTCGTTCCTTAACTTGGCCAGAGACAGGCTTAACTCTTTCTTTACTTCTTCATATCTTTTTCATGGCATAAATTGGGAGCTGATTGAATTTTGTAGCGCACAAAAGTCCTTTAATAGATTTTCCATTTCCTTTCAAAGGATGCTGACTTCAGTTTGTACTCTGTCCCAGTGTAACGCTTCTATGAGCTTCTCCCATTTGGTCTTTGCGTACTCATTTTTTTTTTGCAGCAACACTTCTATTTCGAATTGGGAACTTAGCGGGCCTTCAAAATTTATCTCTCCCGGCCAATTCCTTCCAAGGTGACTTGGTTCCCTGCCTGGCATTACAAATAGGGGTAATTTTGCAGACTGTTCCTCGTACTGCACCTTGACTTGACATACCCTTTCACATTTATTTCTTCACCCATGTATGTCCTCAGCTTTGTATCTGAAACTTCTAACTTCAAAGGATGGGTTCCTTTACTCAGATATCTAAATATATGTTCTCCAATGACGGACATCGACGCTCCAGCATCAACTTCCATCTTAATGGGTTGTCCGTTAACTGTAATGACTACTTGGATTGGCTCAGTTCTACCCATTTTGAGGTTACATAACAAACGGATGTCTGATTCTATTTCTTCTGGTTCTTCCATGAGGCATATTTCACGATTTTTCCTTCTGTTTTTATAGTGTTGTTTTAGCCTTTCTCTTCAGTGCCACCTTAAGTGGCCACAGCGGTGGCAGAAAAAGCACTCGCCTTGTTCACTCACTGGAGGCCTGGATGTATTTCTCTCATTCATTTTGTGGGTTTTCACGTCTGTATCGTTGTTTTTCAATGGTCTGGAGCTAGAGAGCGTTTGCTGCCTTTCCGTGGAGTCCAATGTTTTCGTGCCTTTTGTTGCCGGTTTGGCCCGCTTGACCAGATGGATGGCGCCATTTTGTGCACCTTTTATAACTTTGGAATTTCTAACAGCACTGTACTAATTCTAATGCCTTATTGAAGTTTAGACTAGGTTCAGCTAGCAAACGCCTTTGGATAGTATCATCTCCAATCCCGCATATCAGCTGGTCTCTCAACATATCACTAATTGACGTCCCGAATTTGCAATGCTCAGTTAATGCCTTTAAAATGGCCACAGAGTCAGCTATTGTCTCCCATAGAACCTGTGCCTTGAATTGAACTTGAAGCGCTGCATAGTAACTGTGGGCTTTGGTCTCGGCTGGCTCTGTACAATTTTTATTAACTCATCGAAAGTCTGGAGTCTGGGGTGCTAGGTCAGCCCGTATGTTTTTCTCCCACATGAGGACAAAAGAATCGCCCTCTTCTTCTCCTCCCCCGTGATGTCGTTAGTGATAAAAAAGAACGCTAGGCGTTCAACATACTGAAACCTGTCAACTGAAATGGGGTCGAATGGATCAACATGACCGAACTGCGGCATCGCGAACGACTGCAAGCGGACCGCACCCCCGATAGACTTTCCAGGTAATGCCAAATTTAGGTGTTTGGCTTATCGTGGAGTCACCCTCTCTCTTGAGTCTTTTATAGTTTTCTGTCCACAACCATTTTTCATGTATTTACCCTTTTAAATGTATTGCCGCTTTAAGAGCAGTCACCTTTGTTTAAACTCTGTCTCTGCAGCTGTTGGCCTTTCTCTGCTGTGTTTCGCGCTCTTTTTGAGTTTTGGTGGATCCCTATGATCGCGATTCTGCAGGATTTTTTTTTTAAACTTCAAACGACAGAATCGCTTTCTGCTCCGATTGCCGGCTGTCACCTATTTTAGAAGTTAAGTACAGATGCTCTTTCCAATGCTTTGCTCACCTGTCTTGTGGACTCTCACTCAGGAGTCTTGCAATGTTTTTAATCCCATCCTTGTCACCACTATTATGCCTTGGGTAAATGAGTTTGTTGGCCAATCAGACTCTAACTGCACACCTTCCTATGTTCTCATCAATTGCTGCTTGCAATCAATAATGGGAAGAGACTGATGTAAGAATAAACAGTGATGGTTTACAGTCATAGGACAGAGCACTAGATCACTCAGAAACCTCCAGAACTAGACTTACCATTCCCAGTTGTCTGTACTGTACAGTGATTCGTCGGTGCTGTCACACGTTCAGTACACTTGCATTCTCTTAAAGGCACCAGGTACCTCACTTTACCACACCTACCTTCTCCCTGGCTTGAAAGCGGCTGGAGCTTTAAACCTACCTGATTTATGGCAGCTGGTGCTCTAAAAAAAAGGGGGCATAGCCTCCTTGCATCCAACTGTGAAGCCCTCACCAGAAGGCCCGAGGAACGCACTGCAGTGCATAGTTCTCGCCTGGTTTGAGTCGGAATGTCGGGAGAGAAAGGATCGAGAAGATTTGAAGGTAAAAAAGTAGGAGTGAAGTGGCAATCCGACTCTGATTTAAGTTCAGGCCCACAGAGGCATTCGAGAAGGTGCAAGAAAGATTCACATGCCTGATACAAGAGCTGATAGGATATCTTTGTCAGGTAAGGCTGAACAGGCTGGGGCTCTTTTGGTTTAGAAAAGAGAAGAATAAAAGGTTACCTGATAGAGGTCTTTAAGATTATGGAAGGATTTGATAGGATAGATGTAGAGAGAATGTTCCACTTGTGGGAGGGTTGAAAACTAGAGATCATAAAAAATAGGAAATATAGGGGGAAAAAAGGAAAACCTCTTTACACAAGGATGGTGAGAATATGGCATGTGCTACCACAAGCAGCAGCTGAGGTGAATAGCATAAAGACATTAAAAGGGAATCTAGATAAGCACATGAGGGAGAAAAGACTGGAAAGATATATTTTTAGGGTTAGATGAAATGAGGTGGAAGAAGGGTTGTGTGAAACATAAACACCAGGATAGATCAGTTGGGCTGAAAGGCCTGTTCCTGTTCTGTAGATTCTATACAAGTTTCACAGTGATCAAGATTATCTTGTTAGCAACAGTTAACATTTATAAGAAAAATGCAGTGTACTAGATTGTAAGCTGTAGATATGAATGAAAGTGATTAAGGAAGGAACTTGTTCAGGTAACAAAGGTTGATTACCTGATGAAATATTCAGTGAGGTGCTTCAATCTTAGGGAGTGCTGGCTGAGGAAATCACTGGGCAATTAACACACAAGGTAGCAGCTGAAACCCAGAAGGTATTTAGCTGGGAATGTGAAAACTTTGCTGAGAACATTTTATGAAGGTTGCACATTCTGCAAGTGGAAGAGGCGTCAGCTGTGGCTCAGTTCATAGCACCCTTGCCTTTGAATCAGAGGGTTGTGGGCTCATGTCCCACTCCCGGAAACCAAGAACTGTGATTGTACTCGAACGAGTTGCAATCTGTGACTGTTGATAACTCGAAAGAGTTTCTGCAAGTGGAATGAGTCAAATCTTTGCTTCCTTCTAAACTGCTGAAATTTTGAGGAAGACTGAAAAGGATTTTCACATTTAAGTCCTTTCCAGTTGCATTAACTCACCCTTGACTAGACTGTTCAAATGCAAAGATCTTAGCCCCTCTATCTGCCGTAGGAACAATTTCTGCTGCTTCATTCTTATTTTTGGAATTGATTCTGAGGTGCAGCAGGCACTGGGGAATTGCAGAAAAAATCCTCCACTCATTTTTCTCCTGGGCTGCCATTCTGCGACCCACTGCTTTTTGTGGCTTCACTTCATTGAGGCATAGATTTGAACAAATTGGCAACTAAACAATTGGGTGGAATTCACTTGAACACATGAAATTACCAGTAAACCATTTGGAGTAGGGGAAGGGAACTTAAGTGTGTGAATGAGCTCTTTATTTGCTATAGGTTTAAAAATTAATGACAACAACTTGCATTTGTATAAAACTCTCAGTAAAATGTCCCAATGTGCTTCACAGGAGCATTTCCAAACTAAAGTTGATGTGGAGCCACATAAGGTGATATTGCACCAGGTGACCAAAAACGGGATCAAAGAGGTGGGTTTTAACGAGTGTCTTAAAGGAAGGAAAAGTGGAGATGTTTAGAGAGGGGGTTTCCAAATTCAGGAGTTAGGCTGAGTTTATAATACTTTTAACTAGTGATTTGCTTATTAGACCTTTTTCTAAATCTCTGGAATCAACTGCACTGAGCTCCTAGTGCAGATTATTGTCACCTGATTGCAAAGAGAAATATATTCCATTGTTTTTATACCTGGCAACAAATGTTGCTCTTCTGCCACTTTCCTGTTCTGTGACACCTACATTATTCTGCATACTGCTTGCTGCATGTCACACTGATCACGCCAACATCAGTGTGCCTCAAACAAATTCACAAGCCTTTGATGGAGCCATGCATTGCTTGCATGTTTGTCCTTCAAGCTGAAGAAGACTATGTTCGTCATCTGGGGATTTTGATAGGATTCCAGCAGGTATGTATGCGACTGCTAAGGCCGATCTGCGCCTAGAAGGCTCTGTTGCAAATAGGACAGGATACAGCAAGCAATTGAATTTTGAATGAGATGCCGGTTCGGTATTTCCGTGCGTTGCAACTTATATCTGATATGTGCTTGCTTCCAAAGGAGGCTGCACCATTTTTAACTTGGTTGTGCCAGGTGCAGCGATCTTAGTTGAGCTGCTTCCAGGACTTGAAGTGGATATCAAAACTTCTAAGTGAAGCCTTTAGAGTGTCCTTGTAGCTTTTCCTTTGACTGCCATGAGAGCACACCTCAGACTCCAGCTTTCCACAGAAGATTGGTAAGCGAGTGTCAGACATTCTGGCTACGTGACCAGCTGAACTCAGTTGTCATTTTCTCAATATGGTGTGGATGCTTAGCATGCCAGCTCACATGAGGACCTCAGTGTCTGGTATTTTGTCCTTCTATCTGATCTGTGGAAGCTTCCAAAGGCAACTCAAGTGAAAGTGGTTGAGCTTCCTAGCATGACACTGGCACACAGTCCAAGTCTCACATGTATAGCAAACAGTGAGCAGGACTATTACTCTATAGTATGGTAGGCAAACTTACTCCTCTTCATTCTCAAACTGATATTTGAAGTCTACTGAACACTACCCCTGCTCTAGTAATTCTTGTTTGTCTTGTTGCCAATATGGACAGCTTGAGAGAGCGTGTTGCCAAGTTAAGTGAACTTATCTGCTGCTGACGAGATCGGGTCAAGGACTGAAACCTTGGGCTCCAGATGGGGTTTTCCTGCGTCAGGTTTGGTTTTTTTATTCATTTAAGGAATGTGGGCATTGCTGCTAGGCCAGCATTGATTGCCTATCCCTAAGAAAGCGGTGGTGAGCTGCCTTCTCTAACTACTGCTGTCCCTGTGGTGAGGTACACCCACAGTGCTGTTAAGGAGGGAGTTCCAGAATTTTGTCCCAGTGACAGTGAAGAAATGGCGATTATATTTCCAAGTCAGGATGGTGAGTGTCTTTCAGGGGAACTTCCAGTTGGTGGTATTCCCATGTATCTGCTGCCCTTGCCCTTCTCGATGGTAGTGGTCGTGGGTTCGGAAGGTACCGTCTAAGGGGCCTTTGTGAGTTTCTGCAGTGCATCTTGTAGATGGTACACACTGCTACCACTGTTTGTCAGTGGTGGAGGGAGTGAATGTTTGTGGAAGAGGTTCCTATCATGCGGGCTGCTTTGTCCTGGATGGTGTCAAGCTTCTTGAGTGTTGTTGGAGCTGTACTCATCCAGGCAAGCAGAGGGTATTTCAGCACACTCCTGACTTGTGCCATGTAGATGGTGGACAGGCTTTGCGGAGTCAGGAGGTGAGTTACTCATCGCAGGATTCCTAACCTTTGACCTGCTTTTGTAGCCACAGTATTAATATGGCTAGTCCAGTTCAGTTTCTGGTCAAAGGTAACCCCCAGGATGTTGATAGTGGGGGATTCAGTGATGGTAATGCCATTGAATGTTATGGGGCAATGGTTAGATTTTCTCTTGTTGGAGGTGGTTATTGCCTAGCACTTGTGCAATGCAAGTGCTACTTGCCACTTGTCAGCTCAAGCCTGGATATTGTCCAGGTCTTGCTGCATTTGGACATGGACTTGCTTCAGTATCTGAGGAGTCACGAATGGTGCTGAACATTGCACAATAATCAGCGAACTTCCCCACTTCTGACCTTATGATTGGAGGAAGGTCATTGATGAAGCAGCTGAAGTTGGTTAAGCCTAGGACACTACCCTGAGGAACTCCTGCAATGATATCCGGGAACTGAGGTGACTGACCGCCAACAACCACAACCATCTTCCTTTGAGCTGGGTATGACTCCAACCAGCGGAGAGCTTTCCCACTGATTCCCATTGACTCCAGTTTTGCTAGGGCTCCTTGATTCCACACATGGTCAAATGCTGATTTGATGTCAAAGGCAGCCATTCTCACCTCACTTCAGGAATTCAGCTCTTTTATTCATGTTTGAACCAAGGCTATAATGAGGTCAGAAGCTGAGTGACCCTGGTGGAACCTAAACTGAGTGTCAGTAAGCAACTTGTTAGCACTGTTGATAACTCCTTCCATCACTTTACTGATGATCGAGAGTAGACTGATGGGGCGGTAAGTTGCCTGGTTAGTGGACTTACCTGGACAATTTTCCACATTGCTGGGTTGATGCCACTGTCGTAACTGTACTGGAACAGCTTGGCTAGGGGTGCGGCAAGTTCTGGAGCGCAAGTCTTCAGTACTATTGCTGGAATATTGTCAGGGCCCATAGCCTTTGCACTATCCAGTGCCTTCAGTCATTTCTTGATATAACGTGGAGTGAATTGAATTGGCTGAAGACTGGCATCTGTGATGCTAGGGACCTCAGGAGGAGGCCGAGATGAATCATCCACTCAGCACTTCTGGCTGAAGATTGTAGCGAATGCTTCAGCCTTATCTTTTGTACTGATGTATACCATCATTGAGGGTGGGGATATTTATGGAGCCTCCTCCTCCAGTGAGTTGTTTAATTGTCCACCACCCTTCACGACTGGATGTGGCAGGACTGCAGAGCTTAGATTTGATCCATTGGTTGTACGTGGGTTGTACGTTACTCAGTTTTCTTTGTGCTGATCATAAGGCTGAAGTTGTTACAAGCATTGAGGAACAAGCCCATGCTGCATTACCTGTCCAGCTCTGAAATGGCATTTAGTGCACAGTCATCAAGAATCAGGAAATCATGAAGTTTGTCCTTGGAGATCTTGGTCTTTGCCTGGAGTCTTCTCAGATTGAACCCGCCTATGCAATATCTGATTTAAATGCCAGGATCACCATCATGAGAGGCATTGGAGAGTATGGTGGAGAAAAACATGCTGAAGAGGGTTGGCACTAGCATGCAGCCTTTTTTAACTCCATTAGTGACTGAGAATGGGTCAGAAGACTCAGCATCATTCAGGACATGGGTAAGCATGCTATCATGGAACTGTCGAACCATTGTGATGAATTTCCCAAGGCAGCTGAATTTCTTCATTATCTTCCAAAGGCCGTCACGGTTCACTGTTTAAAAGGCCTTGGTCAGGTCAACAAATGTGATGGAGAGGTCCATGTTCTGTTCTTGGCATTCTCCTCAAGCTGTCTAACTGCAAGCACCATATCATTGATGATCCTTGACCTTTCTTGAAATTGCACTGATTCTCTGTCAGTGCAACATCTTGACCAGGATCTGCTAAACGGTTCAGAAGAATTCTGTTTCAGATTTTGCTGGTGATGGAGGGGATTGAGATTCCTCTATGATTGTCGCAAGATTGAGTTCCTTTCCACTTGTACAGCTAGACAATGGAGGCATCTTTGTACTCTTGGTGGATGATTCCTTGTTCCCACGTAGACTGATCTAGTTTAGTGAGCTTCTTGACCAGGCATTGACCTTCAACCTTGTAGACGTCAGCTGGGGATATCATCAGCTCCTGGAGCTTTGCCACCGGACAAGAGTTTGATTGCATTTGTTGTTTTTAACAGCATGGGAGAGTCATCAAGAGAGCAGTTGGTGGCAACCTGTTGATTGCCTCCTCATGATGAATGAAGGCTGATTGTGGTTAAAGTGCTCTGCCCAGCTTTCTAGAATTTGGGCTTTTTCTGTCAGCAGTGTTGACCCATCGGTCCTGAGATTGGTGATGACTGGGGCCCGTAGACAGATTTCAGAGCATCATGAAATCTCTTCCAGTCATTGAGGTCTGCATATGACCTGAATTTTGTCTACTTTTTGATTCAGCCAAGTGTCTTGCATCTCTCTGAGCTTGGATTGGACAGTTCTGCAGATGTTTTGGGAGGTGATAATTGTCATTGAGGAAAATCCTGCAGAGTTCATGTTTCCCCTCCAGTTGTTTCTGGATTACCTCACTGAACCAAGCAATGGGGTGTAAGGGGAAGGGGGTAGCCCTTCACACAGGTGGACTTGCCATACTCTTTGGAGTGCCTCATCCTATATTGGTCATTGCCTTCAGCCAGCTCTAACCTGTGGCTTCAAGTATTTGTTAGCATTTGACAGCGGCCATACCCTGAAACAGCTTTGGACAGGCCAAACCAGGTAAAGGTAGTTGGGCCTCCTATCCTTGGTGACTTAGGGATTTGTTACCCTGGCATGTGAAGACTGATTCCAGTGGACTGGGCAGGTGAGACCAATCTAAGGTCCAACAGGTCAGTACTGTGTTGTGGAACACATAGAGCTTGACGCGACACAGAAGATGTCCTGGTCACTTATTGCATCTAGATTTATCTGTTGCTGCCTAGACTCGTCTCTGGACCAAAATAGCTCAGGACAAGAGATTGAGGCTGATGATGGACAACTGTCCCTTGCTATAATCGGGTGTATAGTAGGGGATAACATTAGCATGGATAAAGGATTGGTTAGCTAACAGGAAGAGATAGTAGGGATTTTGTCAGGTTGGCAAGCTTTAACTAGTGGAGTGCCACAGGGATCAGTGCAGGGGCCCAAACCATTTACAATCTATATCAATGACTTCGATGAAGGGATTGAATGTATGGTAGCTAAATTGACCGGTGACACCAACATAGATAAGAAAATAAGTTGTCAAGAGGAGGTAGAGAGTCTGCAAAGGGATATAAACAGGTTAAGTGAGTAGGCCAAATATTGGCATATGGAGTACAATGTGGGAAAATGTGAACTTGCCCACCTTGGCAAGTAGAATAGAAACGCAGTGCACGATTTACAGTGAGAGAGGTTGCAGAATTTGGTGGTACAGAGGGATCTGGGTGTCCTGGTACATGAATCACAAAAGTCAACATGCAGGTACAGCAAGTGATTAGGAAGGAAAACGGAATATTAACATTTTATTGCAAGGGGAATGAAGTATAAAAGTAGGGGAGTTTTACTGCAGCCTTGGTGAGACCATATCTCAAGTATTGTGTACAATTTTGGTGTCCTTATTTTGAAAACGGATATAATCATGTTAGAAGCAGTTCAGAGAAGGTTCACTTGACTCATTCCTGGGATGAAGGGCTTATCTTGTGAAGAAAGGTTGAACAGGTTGGGCCTGTACCCATTGGAGTTAAGAAGAATGAGAGGTAATTTTATCGAAACATATAAGACCCTGAGGGACTTGATAGGGTGGATACCGGAAGGATGTTTCCTCCTGTGAGGGGGACTGGAACTAGGAGACACAATTTAAGAATAAGAGGTCTCCCTTTTAAGACAGCGATGAGGAGACATATTTTCTCTGAGGCTTGTTGGTCTGTGGCGTTCTCTTCCCCAGAAAGCAGTGGAGGCTGGGTCATTGAATTTATTCAAGGCTGAGTTAGATTTTGATTGACAAAGGAGTTGAGGGTTATAGGAGGTAGACAAGAAAGTGGAGTTGAGACCACAACCAGATTGGCCATCCTCTCCAATGGCAGAGCAGGCTCAGAGGTGCAGGAGTATGTCCCTATAATTTAACTCTCGCACAAGTTTATGTTCATCACTTTTCACTTTTCTATTATCTGTGATCCATCATCTGTCTATCGCAAGTATTGTGGCGATGGGTGAGTGACATAACAGCAGGTGTAAATTTACTGGGAGCTGTAGCTAAGAACCTGCACACAGGCAGCTCAGGCCATAGAGTCGCTTTTCACTGGAAGGAAGCAGAAGTGGAACTCGGCAGCTCCCTGAGCGACTGAGCAGCCTTTTCACCTGCCTGGGCAGCGGGACACAGCTGCCAGGATCCCATCAGTGCAGTCATAACTCAATCTCATTAGTCACCATTGGTGCGTGTAACGTTTACACCCTCATGGACAAGACAATTCAATCAACCTGAGAGATGAACTACCTTTCTCAGTAAAGGACTGGCTAAGTATAATGTCCAGGTTGCCTCCCTCAGTGGTTCTCGCCTGCCTGAGGAGGGTCAACTCAAGGAAATCGGGTTAGAGTACAAATTCTTTAGGAGCGGCTGTGAAAAACAACAACAGTGCCAAGCTGGAGTTGGCTTTGTTATCACGAACCATCTCATCCATAAGTTGACTTGCCTTCCCAAGGGTGTTAATGATTGGCTGATGGTGCTTAACATCCCCCTACACTGCAGGCAAGCAACTCTCATCAGTGTGTATACCTCTACCATGACAATCCCTGATGAAGTCGAGGATAAATTCTGTGATGACCTCCACTCCATCATTAGCTTGCCTGACTTTGGCATAGTAATGATCATTCTTGGTGACTTCAGTGCAAGAGTTAGTGCAGATTACCAGGTGTGGGAAGGGGTTATTGGGAAAAATGGGATTGGTAGTTGTAACATCAATGGCCTCCACTTGCTGAAGATGTGTGCTGTGCATGAACTCTTAATCAACAACACAATTTTCCCCTCCCTAATTGCAACAAGCAGTCTAGGATGCATCCCCATTCTTTGCATTGGTTTCTAATTGACTATGTCATCAGGCAGAGGGACAGGCAGGATGTGCATGTAATGAAAACTATGCACGGCACTGACTGCTGGACTGACCACTGTCCTATCATTTCAAAGCTAAACATCAAGATTTATTCCTTCTGCAAGTCCCAGTGGCATGAAGGTCCAGAAGCATTGTAATGTCTTATGGCTCAAACAGGCAGTCATAGATCATTTATGGCACAGAAGGAGGCCATTCAGCTGATCAAGTCCATGCTGGCTCTGCATGGAGCAATCCAGTCAGTCCCACTCCCCTGCTCAGTCTCTGTGGCCCTGCAAGTTTATTTCCTTCAAATTCATCCATTAAAATCATTGATTGTTTCCACATCCATCATGCTGCACAAAGAAATCTCTCTCAGAGAAACTCGAGAGTTACCTGTGGATAGCAAAAATGGACCTTCACTGGATGACTGGGCAACCTTCAGGGATTATAGTGTACTCCACTGCTCTCGAGGCCCTTGGCCCTGCCTCTTGTAAGCATCAGCCACGCATTAATAATCAGTTAGCATTTCAGGCAAAATTGGTGCACATCTGTGCCATTGCACACCTACAGCCTTAATGTCCAAGTATACCGTGCTGAGGTTTGCAATCTCAGTTGTTATGATCCCAGTTGATACTACTGTACAAGCCTGATCCCAGGGTTGAACCTGGCTTGATAGATCCTAACTTTTTTTTTTGTTTAGATACGTGGAGAGTGGTGACTGAACAGAGTCACGAGTCAGCTGATGAACTTTGAACAAAAGAATAAAACATTTATTAAACAAGAAAATATTAACTATATTACAATACTCCTTCACCCACAACTACACCTTTACAGATATATACAGATTTGTAAGGATAGCACAAGTTACAAAAGCTATCTTATACTCTAATGTTCACAGTGAGTATATAGTCCATGTAAACCAATAGGAGACCTGTGATCAGACACACCACACTTTGAAACCAAGTGACAAATGCCATCACAGACAGATGCTTTGGATCTGTCATCAACTTCCCCCAGATGCTCGTCATACTGTGAGTCAACTGGTCTCACTGAACTTTCACATGAGAGTTTCCAATCTTCACTCTTGAAGAACTCAGTTTGGAAATTTGTTTTGTATTCATTCATAGGATGTGGACGTTGCTGGCTAAGCCAGCATTTATTGCCCATCTCTAATTGCCCTTGTTCAGAGAGCATTTAAGAGTCAACCACATTGCTGTGGGTCTGGAGTCATATGTAGGCCAGACCAGGTAAGGACAGCAGATTTCCTTCCCTAAAGGACATTAGTGAACCAGATGGGTTTTTACAACAATCGGCAATGGTTTCATGGTCATCATTAGACTTTTAATTCTAGATTTTTTTATTGAATTCAAATTCCACCGTCTGCCATGGTGGGATTCAAACATGGGTCCCCAGAGCATTGCCCTGGGTCTCTGTATTACTAGTCCAGCAGCAATACCACTACACCATCGCCTCTCCTAATCTTCTCCCAAATAGATGCTTTCTCTCAGATGCCTTCCGCAAGGGTCTACCTCCAGGTCTTTGAACTCTCCTTCCGATGTTCATCTCCCCTGGATCATCATATGCATCTCTCTCTGACTCAACCGTCAACAGTACACCACTGCTTCACATGCCCATAGTAGTCACAGACCTTCAGCTGTCTCCTAGGACTTTCTGGCTTCTCGCACGACTAGATTGCTTTAAATCTGCATCCTGCAGCTTTCTTCCTTTTAAGCTTGGAGCCTTCCTCCCTGCTCCTTACTTTCACTTCCATAGAACAGAATCTTTTCCGGACTCCTGTTCTTCCTTTGACTAGAAGGTCTTCTTGGGACCCTTCCTTTCTATCTCGCTCCTTCGCTTTGGGACCTTTCAGCTCTTTTGGGAAATCTACTCTCTCTGAAGTTCCCTCTCCCAGTATTTAGTCTCTCTGAATCCTGGCTTCAATTTCAGTTTGGGACTTGCTATCTGTCCATTCTCTCTGGCAGCTGCTTCCAACTGAACTCTAAAACTACCCTTCTATCTCTGTGGGGCCTCTGGATGCTAGGCAACAGCACAGTTTTACCAACCCTCTTTGCTTTACTCCCTTCAAGAGTTGCAAAAATCTCATTAGAATACAGGCAACTTTTAAAGTGAAACTGAAACTCAACTTCTCCATTTCTTAACAAATACAGAAATACAAATCAAACTTAAACATTAAAGCTAAAGCTCAACCTTAAAGGTATACCTTATCCCTAACACACCCAAATACACATGTAACATATTTAAACTACTTCTATTTCCTAGCACAGTCTGACCCCTTAATTCAAATAGTCTCCTGGCACAAAAATAGCTTGCAGCACGCTTGGCTGAGAAATGCAAAATACAGCAAGACTTAAAGGACTGCAGCTCATCATAAAAAGGGGAAGTCACATATAGGACTATAAAATTGGACTTATTAGCTACAATAATTCAACAAAAACATGTGTCAAAATGCTTCCTGTGCGCGAGAAATTGAATTGTGTTAATGTTTGAACAGACCACCCTGCTACAGTACTAAAACTGAGAAACAGAAGCACTTACAATAAGTCTTCAATTTAACGTGCTCCTCATCCTCTCATCCTGGTGTATAAATAAAAATGTATTTTCACAATTGTTTATCTGTATTTTTACCAATAGTTAGGGCCCTAGTGCCAGGTTAGCTTAAAAAAAAACAATCTTAATTGTCTTGTTACGGAGGTCAGTTGATGTCAAATATTAAATTTCAATTTCAGCTGTTGGACTCGGTATGATGGCATCATGGTAATGTCACTGGACTAGTAATCCAGAAGCCCAGCTAATGCTCTGGGGATATGGTGCATCGCAGCTGGTGGAATTTGAATTCAATTAACAAATCTGAAATATAAAGCTAGTCTCAGTAATGGTGACCATGACAACTATCATCTGCTGTTGTAAAAACCCCATTTGGTTCACTAATCCCCTTTAGAGGATATGTGACTCTACAGTAATATGGTGGGTGGTTGACTCTTAATGGCCCTCGGTCAAGGGTGATCAGGGATGGGCAACAGATGCTGGCCTTGCCTGCGAAGCCCACAATGCCCACATCACGTGAAGAATAAAGAAACAAAGTTTCTGGAAGGTTTCCAATGTGGATTACCACTAAAGCATATCCAGGTAACCCTCCTGTGGAATTTCACACTCATGTCAAGGATTACTTCAAAGATGGACTCATACTTAAAATGGCTGCCCCAATTTGCATCATGAAGAAAGCTACATTCCATTTTGTCAGGCTAGGGATAAAGAGTCTACAGGGACAATGGCTACCTTTGGAGGTATTGATATGTTCTTCCTTGCTCATTGACTCATTCTTCCATGTAATCAGAAGTGATGGCTCGGGCATTAAAAATTTAATCACCTAGGCCATAACTGAAAAAGCTGGACACCATCCGGGACAAAGCAGCCCGCTTGATTGGCACCACATCACACAAACATTCATTCCCTCCACCACTGTCGCACAGTAGCAGCAGTGTGTACCATCTACAAGATGCACTGCAAGAATTCACCATGGCTTCTTAGACAGCACCTTCCGAACCCACGACCACTACCACCTAGAAGGACAAGGACAGCAGATAAATGGGAATACCACCACCTGGAAGTTCCCCTCCAAGTCACTCAAAACCCTGACTTGGAAATATTTCACCGTTCCTTCACTGTCGCTGGGTCAAAATCCTGGAACTCCCTTCCTAACAGCACTGTGGGTGTCCCTACACCATGTGGACTGCTGCGGTTCAAGAAGGCAGCTCATTACAACCTCCTCAAGGGCAACTAGGGATAGGCAATAAATGCTGGCCCAGCCAGCGGAGCCCACATCTCATGAATGAATAAAAAAAAGCCAAGGTCTCTCCAGACATGAGCTAATTAATACCTTCTATGGAATACTCAATCATTTTGGGGAGATGTCATGTGATCAGGATCACCATTTTGAAATGTCTTTTATTACAAAACCTTCCTTCCTAACGACAGTCTAGAGAAGGAACATCTGAAGGCGGCAAAAAGGCTGCTTACCTCTCTCTCTTTCTTTCAGCTAAAGTGAACCCTGCTTGTCAGACTGTAGACAGCAGACTGATAAATTCTAAAGAAAACTTCAAACTCCAAAGTAGCATTTCCAGGAAGAAACCCAAGGACTGCAGTCTAAGAACTGCCTCAGCCAGGAAACACACTGAAGGACTCACAATCAGTGAATTCCTTTTTATATGTTTGCTTTTTATCATTGAAGCTTGATTTGGCCAAAAGTTAATCTCCTCTACTTTGCAGAATTTGAGGCTTTGTGAAGCAGCATTGGTAGGCATGTGAGGGTGATGTGGAGTATTTGAATGTTAGGCATGAGTCCTCAGTGCCAGGGACTGGTGATGGGGATGTGGTGTATTGAGCAGCGTGTGAGGTTTCTGGCATGGAAATATCATGCAAAGACCATTTCACTGACTTTGACCACTCACATGAGGTCATTAGACCGCTTATGGCATTATTGCCAGGTCCTTGTAGATAGAATCTGAGAATTAATCTTCCTGGCCACCTGCTCCCACTGCCTTTTGAGAGTGGTCCTTGAGAACCTACTACTCCCCCATAGGACCGTGGTGTCTTTCCTCCTTTCCATCACCATATTAATGCCTCCATCTGTCAATCTGGGACATGGGCAGGATTTTCATGGGCCAATGGGGTGGGAATAGAAACGGGCGTGTGGAAAATTTCCCACCACCAGTCAGTATGCTGGTTTGTCAGCTCCATCTCATTGGCTCCGAGCCATTTTGGGGAAAGCCAGATTCACCCACAAACGGCGAGTAGCTAATGAAGATATTTAACAGGCCAATTAATCCAAATAATCAGAGGCCAACTGGTTGCCTTTGAAACCTCCCCCTGCCTGCATACCTGGCAATGGCTGCTATCTCGACTCCCAGAGGAGAGGTTCCCCTCCACAATGGTGGTTCAGCAGCTGCGGCCATTTTTAATTTCAAATTTGTTGGAAGTTCTGAGGGGACACCTCAAGATGAAGACACACCCTCTCTCCCCTACCTGATGAGTGGCTTGTTGGTTTAGGGGTAATAATCTTGCTTAGAACGTATCACTACTTCAAATGCAAGCAGGTTTAAACCTTGGTCAAGTCCCGCTTTGTTGTGGGATTAGGCTGGGTAGCTCTTCATTGATGGCATGGACACAATGGGCAGAATGGCCTCCTTCTGTACTATAAATTTTCTTTCTATGAAATAGCAGGTTACAGTTTCTTCTGTGCTGGAGAGCCTCCTACTGGACACCAAGTGCACCTTCTGACTACTAATTGGCCAATCAAGGTAGGTGACTGTTCCCAATACTTTGCAGGTCTACATTTGACCCAAATGTTGGGATCCTGACTCAAAACTCGAACTATTGCCCCCTAACTCTGCCCTGGTGTTCAATTTACTACTTTTTAAAATTGCAGCAATTTTCTTCATTACAAATTTCCTTTAAAAGGTACAGCCCGCCTTTAAGAAGACCAGGCTGGCTATATTGCAAGGTTTGTGAATAACACTATTGGGTTCCCCTACTGATTACAGAGGCTGCATTAATAGTGTTAAGTTGAAGGAAGCAGCATGGAACCTACCCTGCCAGACACTACAACCAACTGGATGAGGTGGGTATACAGAGTTTGCACTGACTATATTCAAATTTGAACTTGATAGATTTTTGGACACTCAGGGGATCAAGGGATATGGGGATATGGCAGGAAAATGGTATAAGAACACCAGGGAAAGGAGTAGGACAAGGCCATAAGGCCCCTCAACAACTTGCCTACCGGATCCTCATATTCCTTCGTCTTTAGTTCAAATATCTATCTATCTCAGCCTTGAATGTACTCAATGGGCCGTAACTTCCAAGCTCCCCAGCATCGTATTGGAGGTAACCCAAAGAAGCGCTGGAGAATCCCCTTTGGAAGTCCACAGGTAAGGTCTGCATGGCAATCGCCAGGAAGTGCAAACTTCCCCTTGGCAATTGCCCTGCTTTGGGAACCATCCGAAAATGTGATTTAAATCGCAAACTTCAGATGGTTCTGACTTGGTTACACCACTATTTACCCAGAAAAAGCCCCCCCCCACCCCACCCCCCCCCCCCAAACAAATCCTATTCACTTACCTTAGGCATTTACTTTCTCCCTGGCCTGTCAAGGACCTGTGGTAATCTAATGTGTAATATACCTTTAAGAAGAATGTTATAATGGAAGATCACGTGATCTTAGTATCTTAACAGAGTAGCGCGGGCTACCTCTGTAGTTAGTCTGTGGTCAGTAGTTAGTAGCAGCAGAATATAAAGATAGAGTTTAAAGTGTAAACAGTGTTTAGTTGCTGCTGAGTACCTTTGTGAATAAACAAAGTTTCTACCTATGAAGTATCTGCTACTCAACTCTATCATAAGTACCAAATCGGCCACCCCTTGTAACACACGTGCGAAAAGGATCCAACAAATTGGCGACGAGGATTCAACAAATTGGCAATGGGAATTCAACAAATTGGCGACAAGAATTTAACAAGTTGAACAGATGCAAACAAGGAAAATGAAATCGGCACTGTACCTCGTACAGCATTTGTAAGTAGAAGTTCCGTTCAAATTGTCAAAGTAACTCCCTAACAGCATGCTGAAATTCAGAAGAATTGATCATTTTGATCCAGCAACAGATGATTGGTCTCACTATATTGAGTGTCTCTCATTCTTTTCCCAAGCAACTGAGATTTTGGGGGAGGAGAAGAGGCGAGCGATCCTCTTAAGTACATGGCTGATTTGGATTTTAATGGCACCCAGACTCAAGAAATTTTGATGAGTTAGTGGACCGGGTGAAGGGCCATTACCAACCAAAGCCCTCAGTAACGATGCAAAGATTCAAGTTTAATTCAAGAATTCGAGCCCCGGGGGAGACAGTTGCAAGATATGTGGCGAACTTGAAACAATTAACGGAGCATTGTGAGTTTGGTACATCCTTAAATGATATACTTAGAGATTGTTTAGTGCAAGGTGCGAATGAGAACATGATTCAGAAGTGATTGTTATCCAAAACAAATTTGGATTTTAAGAAGGTGCTAGAGATTGCGCTGACAATGGAAAGTGCAGTTAGAGATTCGAAAGCCATACAGGATGCACAAAATTGGGTCATCCCCCACATCGGGTGGGAAGCCCCAGCCAAAAACGGCACGAAAAGCAATACCCTACTGCAAGGTGGAAAAGCACTCGCTAGCAGGAAAATGCGAAAAACCGACTCAGCAGCGAAAACAAGGAGTAATATCAATAGAGGTGGAAACAAACACCCTTTTAATGATTGACACTTTAAAAAAAAATAGAATGTTTTATTGTCATAAAAACGGACACATAATGAGACAATGTAGGGAAAGAGTCAAACAGACTTTTTTAAACAAAAGGAAAAAAAAACAGTGAGATCTACAAGGTAAAAGAGCTGGAAGCAACAGATTCAGATATTTATTTGTTGTATAACTTGAAGGTTGGACAGAACCAATCTATATAACAGTGAAAGTGAATGGTAGACCTGTTCAAATGGAAGTGGACACAAGAGCTTCCACTACAGTAATTAAGGAACATACCTTCAAACATCTGAGCAATGGCGAACATCAATTAAATTAGGAAGAAACAACTGCCAAATTAAAAAAATACATGGGTGAAAACATCCAAGTCAAAGGCATAAGTAAAGTAACTGTACATTATGGGTACACCAATCAGTAAAGCTACCAGCGTTGATATTGAGAGGCAGAGGACCAAGCCTCCTAGGGCGAAACTGGTTAATGGAAATTAATCTTGAGGGACCACTGAGATTCCAAAAGGAAGCAGGAAGCATTTCTGCTTTGGAAAAGGAATGTGTAAAGACTCAACAACCTGAAGAAACACAGGCCGTCTTAAGCTAAAACATGGAAGAACAGTAGAAGGAACTCAAAGAGACCATGCTTAAGGACAGAATTCGAGACGAGGTGAGCAACCTCTGAAAGGAAATGAAAACCTGTTGAAAGACCATCACACACTACAAGATTCTCTCAGGTCAAAGTTTGTACCACTGGAAAAGTGCAAAGAGAAACATAAAGAATTCAGCACCTCTCTGATCAAAATGAAGGATGAGTTGGCAGAGAAGTCACAACAATGCTTAATTTTCCAGGAGGCAGCAAACAAATACAAAAAAGAGATGGAAGATCTGAAGAATCAGCTACATGAAGCCAAAAAGGCTTTGGAGGCAAAAGCCTCAGAATTTTCTAAGAAACAGACAGATGATGAAATTCTGGAAAACTCAACCACTGCGTTCACTCAAGTCGAGCTTACATCTGAGATTAATCTGGCCAATAATGAAGGCTGAGATTAAAGTCAGCGCTAGAAAGAAGGTACGTAAAAAGAAGACAAGGACTCACAAATAAGGCTTTAATCCTGGCAGCATAAGAGTGTACTTTCGTACATAGGTCTAGTAGTCAAATTGCAAACACCTCTGCACTTAGTCGTTTGCCTTTACAAGAAAAGGATGTGAAAGTCCCAGTTCTACAAGAACTTATTTTGTTGTTACATTTCTTAGGTTCATCACCAGTATGTGCTTGACATATCAGAGATGGGACAAGTCGGGACCCAGTCCTATCACAAGTATGAGAACAAGTACTTCATGGTTGGTCACAAGAGCCCATATCTGATTAAATGAAACTGTACTTCAAAAGAAGAGATGAAATAACCAACCAGGAGGGCATCCTATTGTGGGAGCATGAGTGATAGTTCCTCCAAAGGGAAGAGAGCTATTGCTAATTGAGCTACACAGTGCACATCCAGGAATTTCCCGAATGAAGACCGTAGCACTCAGCTACCTATGGTGGCCTGGGATGGATGGTGAAATAGAGAGTTTAGTGAAGAATTGTGTGCAGTGTCAGCAACTGCAAAAATTACCTTCAACAGCTCCATTACACCCTTGGGAATGACCAGGAAGGTCATGGGTGCGGTTACACATTGACTATGTTGGATCTTTATTGGGAACTATGTTTCTGCTCATTGTTGATGCCCACTCAAAATGGATGGACATACATGAGGTGAAGTCACCAACGTCGGCTGCTACAATTGAGAAGTTACGTCAAAGTTTTGTCATTAAGGACTACCTGAAGTGGTCATTTCTGATAACAGCAACGCATTTACAAGAGCTGAGTTTCAACTGTTTAACAGCCTCAACATTATCACTCATGTAAAAACTTCATCCCACCCTTCCTCAAATGGTCTGGCTGAAAGGGCAGTTCAAACATTCAGGGCTGGCATGAAGAAAACAACTGGAGATTCCTTAACAACTCTATCATTAGTACCAAATCAGCCACCCCTTACAACAAGTGTGCAAACAGGACCCAACAAACTGGTGACGAGGATCCAACAAATTGGCGACGAAGATTCAACAGGACCTTTAAATTTCAATGGATCTTTAAACTTAACTGGTTTACAGCAGCTGGTGCCATAAAAAAGGGGGTGTGGCCTCCTTCACTTCAACCCTCCTGGACTTCGGCTTTGGACCTTGGGGGGATGCTGCACAACCTGGATCCCGTTTGGCCGGAGTGGGAAGGTCGGGCGAGGTAGCATCAAAAAAAAATTGAGGTAAGTAGTTGGGCACGGAGTGACAATCAGATGCTGAATGCCACTCCAAGGAAGTTCAGGCCCAATGAGTATCCACACCCATTTAGGTAGAGAATTCCAAAGAATGACAACCCTCTGAGTGAAGAAATACCTCGATGATCACCTCTTTGTCCTGAGACTATGTCCTGTGTTCTCGCCTCCCAGTCGGGGAAACAGCTTCTCAGCATCTATGCTGCCAAGTCCCCTCAGAATCTTTTATTTTTCAAAGTGATTATCTTTCATCCTTCTAAATTGTCAAGAGTAGAGTCACTTTACTTAATCTCTCTTCATAGGACAACCCTCTCATCCCAAGAAATAATCTAGTAAAACTTCTGTCACAAACGTGTAATTGTGATATTTAATTTTGTAAAAAAGCTAATCTTTTAAATGGATAGTTTGGAACCTTGAAAACGGCTGCCAAAAGTCACCTGACCTTTTACAACTGTAATGTTTGTCAAGCTTTGAGAAGGCTCCAAATGGATTGGAAGTAGACATGCTCAAAACATGTGACAGCATTTGGAATACAATGCGCATTTCCACAAGGGTAGGGGTTCAGCAATACCTCCCTGGAGAGTTCCCTTCAGATCAGCCTGGAAAGTCGGGAAGTGCTGTTTTCTCAGAATGGGAGCAGGAAGCCCTCCCATCTGAGAGGAAGGATGTCGCTGGGCTGGTTAATGCCCGTGGGCCCCAGAAAGAACTGGCCAACAGTGCAGGAAAAGGATAAATGATCTGTTGCACTCCACCAGGGTAAGTGCACTGTCTACTCACTGCAAACTCACACTCTCGTAAGGGCATCAGGCAGTCTAAGGGTTAGAATGCACTGGGATGTCACACATGACCAGCAGATGGGACATCAGCACTGAATATGTGCCAGCCACTTTAAACTCTCCATCTCATAAGTTCCAGGACAAACAGCTTCTTAATCCCTTACTGGGGAGGGCTCAGCAGTGACAATAGGCATCTATGCTTCTGAACAGCTCATTCACCCCATGGCCTCACAAGCAATCCTTCTGTCTTTCTGCAGAACAAGATTGCACATAACAAGCATGAGCGGGCTAAGACTGGAGAGGGAAATTCGTCCCCTTAGCAGCTTTGCAGAGCAGGCTGCAGAGCTTGTAGGCAAGCAGTGTGACCATGCCTGTGTGGAAGGCAAGATCTGACTTCCCCCAAGAACCCAGTGAGGATGCATCCAGTCTCCAGCTCCAATAGGCACACATTGACTATGAATGATCTTTAATGACACGCCTGCTTAGTCGATCACTAAACCTCTATTCTCTCTATTTCATGTACCAGCAAGAAAAGGGGGAGAACAGCAGCCTGGAGATGCCATAGCCCCAGCCCCCAGGCCACCGCTGAGGAGGAAGCCTCAGTATCCTCAGAGGAAGTCCCGTCACTGTGTTCACCTATACCCTTCACCAGCGCAGATATACACATTTCGGTGGGTCCTAGTTCTAGAGCAGGCTCGGGTTCAGAATCTGATGATCACCTCACAGACACAGGTTCACAGGTGGTGGAGGCAGTGGCAGCCGAGGTCGCTGACTTGGAGGACTGCTGGAGAACAGGCCCCTGTTGAACCCGATTCTGATGACGAGCCTCTGGTCTCGGCCCTAAGTAACCTCTTGGAGATGTAGAGACAGGCAGGGTAACATCGGGCAGAGTTGGCAGAGACCGTCTGCAGACTGGACTGAAGGATGGAGAAGTCCATCCACATTCGATTTGCTGTCATGGCTTCGACATGCGAGCACATGGATGTCTCCGTGGGAAGGATGAAGGCCGCCTTGGAGACCCAGGTCCAGCAGAATGCACAGTTGTGCCGGATGTGTGCTCGGACCTGCACTTCATCGCTCTAGCCATGGGTACAGTGCAGCAGCGGCTGGGCGAGAGGGGGATGGGGCACCTCAATCTCCCTTCAGGTGCTCTTTCTCCTCAAGGAGCCAAGGAGGTGCCATTGGCACCCACAGGGAGGAGGAATACCAGCCAGACACTCTGGGTGGATCGACCCACGATACTCCAAGGGTGCCCTGCCACTTCACCTCCCCTCTGCCAGTGACCCCATTACCTCCAATAGGTCAGTCCGAGGTGGGTGCACCTGCACCTGAGCAGGAAACCCTTAACAGGCTAGGGTTCTTTAGGCCTCAGGCCACCAGAGGACATCCAGCAAAATCATTTTAGTCAACAGGGCATAGCAGACAGCAGGCTGCCTCCACCTCAGCTGTAGATATTGGAGCTGCACCAAGATATAGTGGTAAAGTAAGAAAACTTAAGAAGTATTGAATGCACACAGGCGGTACAGGTGCACACCTTGCTATGACCTCTTCATGTGGCTCAACAATATCCTGGCCTCATCCGATGCATTCCCTTGTCCGAGGAGAGATATTGCTCCTCCATGAGTCCTTTGGGCAAGACATCCCTCCCTTTGCAGTGTTAGTTTGTGCAGGGCGCAGCAGATAATGATAATCTTGGACACACTGTGTGGTGAGTATTGGAGGGCCCTGCCTGAGAGGTCCAAACATTGGAAACGCATCATCAGGAGGCCTATCGTCTGCTCTATCAAGGACCTGGTGGAGGCATATGCAGCACTGTACCTTTTCTTGAAGAGCACTTTGTGGATGATGAAGTGGTGTCATCAACCATGTCTTCTGGTGGTATCCCTCGTGCTCGAGGAGCCAGCCATTTAATCGCCTAGGTCCCTCAAAGCTCTGTGGCACCTGCGAGTGGGTCAAAATGTAAGAGCCCTGAGAACTCGTTGGGTATCTAACATAAACATGCAGGATTTGCCTTCTGTCAACACGAATTAGCTGGATGTTCAAAGAGTGAAATCCTTTTTGATTGATGAATTTTACAGGCTGCTGCCAGGGGTCTTTCAAGGCCACGTGTGTAGTCAATGACACCTGCACTTGTAGGAAACTAGGTATCGCTGTGAATCCCACTGGTCTCATAGCCCTCTTTTCAGTATCCATGGAACTGGACCTGCTGGTGAACTCTAGTGAACACGGCATCTGTCACCTCCCTTATGCTTTTGAGTGATTGGAGATGCCACACAGGTCCCCATTGGTGCCCTGGAAGGAACCACTGATAAAAAGGTTGAGTGTGGCAGTGACCTTTAATGCCACTGGCAGGGGATGCCCTCCATGTTCTTCCCTGAGAAGCTGGCCGACATGAGCTACCACATCCCTAGACAACCCAGGGCCCCAATGAGGACCTGTGCAGCATTTCCCAATCACGCAAATGCACAGGTAAGGTGTCTGCGGCATTGCCTTTCGTTCTTTTCATTTAGGAGTAGAGCCTATGATATTCCCATGGTCGAGCCACTGGCCTTTATTTCATTTGCCCCTGTTTGGGAGCATCTTGGACATCCTGGGGACCCTCTCCCAATTGCTGCTCATGCTGGACCTGTGCCAGTTGATGATATTCATTCATATTCAGTTCATTCATATTAGAGCAATAACCAAGGCAGGGTTGCCTCAGCCTGCATTCTCCATGCCTCTTTGTCTCTGTGAACATATAGATTTGATAACTTTATTAAGCTCCCCATTACCAGGTTTTTCCTCCATCTCCAAGCTCTTGATCTGTCCTCCATCTAGGCCTGGCATCCACAACCCAACCCTTGTTGGTAACAGACATCCTTGAGGATGACAGGTGGGTGCTCCTCCCATTCATACATGACTGAGCATGCAAATATTGCAGCCTGACCAGGGTGATTATAGTCATATGTGAGAATTACTGTCAGGTAATTGTCAGCATTCCTCCATGAGCCTAGATGCTCTATAGAAAGAGCATATCCTTGGCACAATGGAAAGATTATGCGTTATGCCTTGACAACCATGACCATTTAGCTGGGATTATGGAGGTTCAGACCGTGCATCTAGGTGCTACTCAGCAGCTGCGCCCCTTAGAGGAGTTCATCTCCATCCCTTTGTTCATGCCTCTGTCAGGAACAGATGGCCAATCACACCTACTCAGCTCCAGCTCCAAACCTTAATGGATTCTCACAAGAATGCGCCCCATTAGTCATGGAGCAATGCTCCTTTTATTGGGAATTTGACCCTCGAGAACAGTAATCAGCTGAACCTAGTTCTCCATGGCTTGAGCAAACAGCTAATTCCCCTTCACTTGGTCAAAAAGAGGAGCCATTAGCTCCTCCCACCTGTTTTGAGACTCCTCCCAAATCGTTTTCTTCCAGATTATTTTTTGAACTGCGTCATAACTGAGCAAAGTAGAAGATGGTTCTTCAAAATGTAAGTGCTTCCAGCACATTCCACACCCTGTCACCCACCAAGTTCCTCCCATCCTCCTCCACAGTCACCACCTCCTAATTCCTCTCCCTCCTGTGACCATTCAGCTTCCCCCGTAACCTTTGACTCCATTTTTATGTTGACATTCCTGTTCTTTCCCCTGTTCCCTTCGATGCTGACGTCCCCATGCTCCTTGTGAATCTGACCCCTCCCGTTCTCAAAGCCAGCTGCAGCCTTACGTACAGAGACCCCCACTTTGAGACTCAAACTTCCATCTTACCAGATCAGTTGCCGCCACTGAATGTGACTGTGCCCCCTGTGTCCCAGTACCATGCTTCCAATCCCCAGGATGAAATGCACAGACTACTTTTTTTCCACACATTTCTGTAAGACTGTCGCTGTCCAGAGAGGCCTTGCCCTGCCCAAGACCAAGACTGAGACCTGTGTGCCATGCTGAGCTCTATAACAGCCTGGCTTCATTCCCCGGATAGTCTCAATTTTCCCCACTGGTCCTTCCCACCCCCTCCCAAGTCCTGCCAATGCCTCACCCCTCCCCCTTTGGTCATTCTCCTGCTGCCATCCACCCCCCATCCCTGGCACTCCCTTCCCTTCCCTTTTTTCTCCCTCTCACCTCCCTCCATGTCCCCCCCCCAACACTGGCTGTGCTTCCCGTGTCCAGCCTTGTGCAGTTTGTACAACCGGCAGCCAATATGAAATAGTGAACGGTTAACAGGAAGGGGAAAGCAGCACCTACTGACCTCAATCTCCTGGATGAAGTGAAGAATGCCAGGGGCCCTAATTTGGAGATAGACTTGATGGGTAGAGCAGGTGCTGCTCCTTTACACAGTTCAAAAACACAAAAATAGCTGCTATGCCAAACTGTGCAGTCGATGACGCCCTGCACTCGTAGAAAACCAGGTATCACTGTGAATCCCACCAGTCTCACAGCCCTCTTTTCAGTATCCGTGGAACTGGACACGCTGGTGAACTCTAGTGAACAGGGCATCTGTCACCTCCCTTATGCATTTGAGTGATTGGGAGATGTCGCACATCTCCAGCGAGGTGGCCTTTTAATGAGCATTTATGACATGCTAATGAATGCAAATGGGGTTCCTGACATTGTTCGTCGGGAAGCTCGACCCACCTTTAACCTGCCATGATAGTTGGGAGAACAAAATTCCAACAGTTTATCCCACCGTCGGA
Organism: Cetorhinus maximus; assembly: GCF_964194155.1. Lineage (NCBI taxonomy): Eukaryota > Metazoa > Chordata > Chondrichthyes > Lamniformes > Cetorhinidae > Cetorhinus > Cetorhinus maximus. The sequence goes on along the minus strand of NC_135886.1, from coordinate 109,530,903 downwards.
AAACTGATTTTTTGTCTCGCCTCAAATTAAGTGCCCCGGCCCACCACAGTTCCTGCTGCTGCCAGGAGAAGATTCCCCCCATTAACAATGGCTTTGCTGTGTGTGTGAATGGGTCTTTCCTATCTCACCAAACCTGGAAGAATGGGAGCCATTCATGTTAGTAGCTCAACATTTAAAAGGTTAATTACCTTGGCTGAAAGACAATGGATGGGACTATGTCCCCAGACCTAGGTTAACTCTATGCCTATCATGGACACATGATTCGACAGTTTGGGATAGTAGCTATTTTTGCATTTTTGAACTGTGTAAAGGAGGCTGTAAGAAGCCATTTTGTGTGGCAGAGTGAGAGACAATACCAGCGCACAGCTCTCAGCTAATCCAGCCACGAGCCACATGTGAGAACTGTGGTTCCCTACCATCGGGAGTTAGAGTAACATATCCGGAAAAACATCCTTGGTCTGCTGAGAAGAAACCAGGCAACATTTGAGTGTCAGTACCCGCAGTTTCCAGTAAAGAATGGAGTCTTCACTCTCTCACAGCATCTGCTCTACCTATCAAGTCCACCTACAAAGTAAAATTCCAGCTATTCGACACCGCAAGCCATCGCAGTTTGTAAACCAAACCTCAAGTTTCAACCCCTTCACTCCAGAAAGGAGAATTCAAGCAACGGCCCTGCAATGATATCTCACAGAGACTGACATAAAATCTCATCTTTAAGTATCATTTTTTCTTTATCTGCATTTTAATCTTTGTATCTGTATTTTGGTTAATAACTTAATTACTTTTACTTAGGTAACTTCCAGCAGTAGTTCTGTAATAAACTAATCTTTGTCTTGATGAAGAATAAAGCTTGACTGCTAAGTTATCTTTACATTGAACCACTCACAAATTCTTAGTTCACGAGCTACTTTAAGGAAATGCCTTTTATGTGGTTGTGACACTTTGCTCCACTGCCTCCAAGGCAAATATATCCTTCTTTAGATACGGAGACTAAAACTGTGCGCATCATTCCAGGTATGGTCTTACCAAACCCCTGTACAATTGCAACAAAACTTCTTCACACTTGTACTCCAACACTCTTGTAACAACTGGCATTTACCTTCCTAATTGCTTGCTGTGCTTGCACATTAGCTTTCTGTGTTTCTTGCATGAAGATGTCCAAATCTCTTCAAACACCAGCATTTAAAAGTTTCTCACCATTACAAAATTCCAATTTTCTATTTTCCTACCAAAATAAATAACCTCACATTTCCCCCACAATACAGTACATCTGCTCCCTTATTGCCCATTCACTTAATCTGCCTATATCCCTTTGCAACCTCCTTGTGTCCTCCTCACAGCTTACTGTCACAGCTAGCTTTGTATCATCAACAAACTTTGATACATTACACTTGATCCTTTCATCTAAGCCATTACTGGGGAGGTGGTGGTACTATAACAGGGCTGGTAATTTGGTGACCCAGGATATTGCTCTGGGGACCCAGCTTTGAATCCCACCATGGGATTTGAATTCAATGAAAATCAGGAATTAGAAGTCTGATAAAAACAAAAAAACTACTGCGGATGCTGGAAATCCAAAACAAAAACAGAATTACCTGGAAAAACTCAGCAGGTCTGGCAGCATCAGCGGAGAAGAAAAGAGTTGACGTTTTGAGTCCTCATGACCCTTCAGCAGAACTGAGTAAAGTTAGGAGAGGGGTGAAATATAAGCTGGTTTAAGGTGGGGGGGGTGGGGTGGGGTGGGGGGAGAGAAGTTGGGGGGGAGCGGTGGTTGTAGGGACAAGCAAGCAGTGATAGGAGCAGATAATCAAAAGATGTCACAGACAAAGGAACAAAGACGTGTCAAACACCAGGCGAGAAATGGAAAGCAATGAAGGTGAACAAGGTTGTCGCTTCTGCCTTGTTCACCTTCATTGCTTTCAATTTCTCTCCTGGTGTTTGACACGTCTTTGTCCCTTTGTCTGTGACATCTATTGATTATCTGCTCCTATCACTGCTTGCTTGTCCCTACAGCCACCCCCCCCCACCAACTTCTCTCCTCCCCACTCCCCCCCCCACCCCCCCCCCCCCATCTTAAACCAGCTTATATTTCACCCCACTCCTAACTTTACTCAGTTCTGCTGAAGGGTCATGAGGACTCGAAACGTCAACTCTTTTCTTCTCCACCGATGCTGCCAGACCTGCTGAGTTTTTCCAGGTAATTCTGTTTTTGTATTAGAAGTCTGATGATAGCCAGTGATAACATTGTAGCTTTCTGTCTGTTACTTAATCATTTATCCATGCGCATGGGTGCCAAATGGAATTTTTCGCATTCAGGAAAGCCATGGTGAAGCTGTATGTCCTGTCCAATTCATGCATCCCTCATATTGCCCTCAGAACCCTTTATAAATCAAAAGCAAATTACTGCAGATGCTGGAAATATGAAATAAAATAGAAAATGCTGGAAATGCTCAGTAGGTCAGGCAGCATCTGTGGAGAGAGAAACAGAATTAAAATTTCACGTCGGTGACCTTTCATCAGAACTGAGCTCTTGTGTAATAACTTTTTTATATGGCACCTTGTTGAATGTCTTTTGGATATCCAAACATAATGCATCAGTGTTAAGGTGGAAGATCAGCCATTATCTTATTGTATGGGGAAGCAGGCTTGAGAGGCAGTATGGTCTATTCATGCTCCTATTTCCTATATTCTTAAATATATGTCAAGGAATCAGGTGAATCCCTAATCCTCTTCACTGTAGCTCTGCATTGAGGAACTGTCTGGGATTTACTACCCAGCTTTGTCCAGCATGAATGATCCTATTGCTGAACTGTCTTACATCACTCAGTTCAGATTGAATTTGAGTTTCCTTAATTCTCAGTTCTCAATTAGGATAGCCACAAACTACTGAATGAAGGAATTCATTCTTGCTGTTCACATCATTAAAAAATAAGTCAGACGATTTATTCACCAATGATTATTTATTGACCTCAAAATTCTGATTTGCAATACTTAAACTTAAACACTGAGCATTCAGATATTTAGCAGATAGGGTGAACTAACAAAACTAATAACAGGTTATGAAGGCAGATCGGTGGCATGATGGCAATTCAGCATTAAGTAGATTGTTAATTTTAAAATTTGCTCAGGAGCAGATATCGAGATTAGTGATGCCTAAAGTCCTCCTCTGCTGTTAGGAGATTTCTCAGTAGAATTGCCAGTATTGGATGTAGAGCTTAGTCCTGGTTTCATAGCAGATATCTTCCCCTAGGCCATAGGGTTGATAAGGAACTATGATACACAAATGAATGCCATATGGAATTTTTCGCATTCAGGAAAGCCTACTACATGGTGAAGGTGTGTGTCCGGTCCAATTCATGCATCCCACCACAAAAATGTGATGAAGGTATTGCCCCTTGGAAATATGTCATCTGCAGAGTAAAAGGGTTACCATCAGAAGCAGCTGATGCTGATGTAACTATGATGCAATGTCACATGATTAACAGAGATCTGGAGGGAAGGAGAAGTCCAGCCTTATGTAGAGTTGCTGAGATGTACATAGATCTGTAAATAAACAATAATCATTTTTATGAACTGTTTGATGGAAGTGCTAGACCTTGTATCTTATGAAGAAGGACAGTGGCCAGACTCAGGTACATAAAACTAGTTTATGTACAATATGTACAAGGCGGATACTGAGTAGGTACATCTCCTCTGAGTGCTGCCTGTCTGCTATACAGAGTCTCTAGCACATGACTGCTAATGTCACAGATATAGTCTACATCATAGTCTACATCACTCATTAGCATATCCATTCTATTAGCACATAACACTACACAAATTTAGGTAGCTTTCTTAGGAAAAGAGTCAAACCCTAGACCCCGAACATAAGGCAAAACATGGTGACAGCAGACGGTGAGTAAAAGACACAGAAAAACTCCAAGAAAAGACTACAGAGCTGATAGCCTACAGATCCTTAGTAGAAGAATAAAAAAGAAAATTGATCGCAGACTCACCTGAAAACTCGGAGCATCCCGAATGCAGCAGCTGCAAGCTGAGGCACAGACCTGGATTTTACACAGCAGTGAGCACAGCCCAGAATCTACAAGCCAAGCTAGTAAAGCAGCAACAAGTCCAGAGCTTGGGACAAGCATGGATTCTACACTGCTACTCCCAGAACCTTTCCGAAGTGCTGAAGGCTAGCAATAAATTCAGCACTGGGATAATTGGAGAAAGTGCTTCTCCAGGTATAGAACTGCTTCTGGCTTGCACAAGAAGGAACAAAAGGATCAGGTTAGTACTTTACTCTAGACAGTTGAAGCTATTAGCAAGGCAGGGAGTTGATGAAGCTTCAAGTTCTTATGATGAAGTCCTACAGGCTTTGGATTCATATTTAAGTGTTTGAAAAAATATAATAATCAAGTGAGCAAAATTTGATAAGCAGAAACAAAAGCCCGAAAAATGCATGGATTAATTCATAAATGACCTATACAGGCCAGCAGAAAATTGCAACTAGGGAATAGTGAGAGATGAATTAATTCGTGATCACATAGTAGTTGGGACCCTAGATGAAACCTTATCAGATCTCTTACAAGCGAAGGAAGATCCAACTTTAATTAAAGCAGTACAAATTGTGCGACAGACTGAGCTCAGAAAGCAAAGTAGAACGGTTGTTTGAGTTGAAAGTGATATCCCTTCGAAATGAATGAGTGAGGTCATTCAATATGCCAGACAGGAAAGAGAAAGCACAGTGAAGCAAAAGCCTGTGAAATCAGGGAAAAGCACACCAACCACCATCTTGAAATGCTCTCGGTGTGGCAGGAAAAACCTGCATAAGCGGGGAGAATATCCATCAGGGGAAGCACAATGCCACACCTGTGGAAAGTTAGGACATTTTAAAATTGTCTGCCAATCTAAAACACAGACATCGTACAAAAAGAAAGGGAAAATAACAAGGCCTAACCAAATACACGAAGTGGAAGAGCCATAGAAAAAACAAATAACCTTCCAGGAGAAGTTAACGAAACAGAAAATAATTACAAGAGCATTAAACTAGAAGTGGACGGACACCGCACAGAACTTAAATTAGACACAGGCACAGGTGTTTCAGTCTTATCTTATTAAGTAAAGTGGCTCAAAACATCGCATTAAAGCCATCATCTATCCAGTTACAAGGTCCGGGTGGGACTACACTGAAAATCATGGGTCAACACCTGGCAAAATTAAAATACAAGGACAGAGATATCATTGAACCACTGTATGTCATGCAGAACCAAGAATCATCATTATTAAGTAGGAAGGCATGCTTACAATTGAGGTTGATTTATAAAGTTGATGAAATTGCTGATGAGCAGTACCACAACACAGTTAGGAATGAATTTCTAACATTATTTATAGGCTTTGGAAATCTGAAGACCAAATATCATGTAACCCTAAGAGCTGATGCTAAACCAATTTGCCTCTTCACACCAAGGAAAGTCCCTCACCCACTCCTGGGCAAAGTCGAGAGTGAAAGTGAGCACATGTTCCACAGGGGGTTATCTCTTCCTGTTGAGAAAGATAACCTCCTGCTATAACCATTCCGACAAAGAGGTGTTCTGGAATGGTCACAGAACCAAAGCCTAATGGCTCAGTTAGAATTTGGACAGACTTGACTTAAACAATGACTTAGAGCATGAGATCCACCCGATGGCATTGTTGGCAAGTCTTGCCAAATTAGTAAAAAGTCCCCATACCATCAAATTAGACACAAACACTGGCTTTTGGCAGTTGCCTCTGGACAAAGAATCAAGACTGCTAACCACTTTTATAACACCACTCGGTCATTATTGATTTAACAGGTTGCCATTTGGAATTGCTTCTGCACCAGAGATATTCCAAGAACAATGTTCAGACCCTGGAAGGTATGGAAGGTGTGATATGCCATATGGATGACATACTCGTACACGGTTCCTCGGGGGAAGAACATGACCGTAGAATGAGAGCAGTCCTCAAAGTTATACAGGAAGCTGGTTTGGCATTGAACATAAATGTGAATTTGCAAAGCCAATGATTAAATTCCTAGGGCACATCATGCAAGCTTCAGGAATAATAGCCAGCCCACAGAAAATGAAGGTGATTAGAAAATTCCCACAACCCAAGGATGTTACAGAGCTGCAAAGATTCCTTGGGATGGTCAACCAAGTAGACAAGTTCCTTGCAAATTTGGCAGAAATCAATGAGCTGTTGAGACAGCTGTTGAGACAGGGTCAACAGTGGTGCTGGAATGTGGACTAGCAAAATGCTTTTGACAAGATCAAAAATCTTCTAATTTCACCTGAAATTCTATGGCACTACGATTTGGTGGCTGCCAACCCCAGTAGCAACAGATGCATCATCTACATGCCTGGGTGCAATTTTGTTTCAAGTTCCAAAAGTGGAAAAAGAAGACCAGTTTATTATGCCTCAAGATCACTCACAGACATAGAGAAAAGGTATGCAGCCACCAAGAAAGAATCATTAGCAGCCACATGGGCGAGTGAGAAGTTCTCAGATTACATGATAAGTTTTGTGGTTTAAAATTGGAATCAACCACAAGCCTTTGGTCACTCTACTTAACCTAAAGGAGATTGCAAAGATGCTGCCTAGAATTCAAAGTTTCAGATTGAGACTAATGAGGTATGATTCAGCAACTGAATATGTTCAAGGGAGTACCAGACAACAGCAGATGTACTATAAAGAATACCAGTGGAAGGAACGAACATGAAAGATTTGAATTTCATTGAGGAAATGGAAGCATATACTTCATTCATTAGCAAACACCAGCAACTGAAAAAAAGATTACAGATTAAACAAGAAAACAGGATGATGAGTGTGTCCAAATAATGGAACACTGCCAGAAAGGTTGGACAAGTTTTACTCCTAACAACCCAGTACTATGCCAGTGCTTCAAACAGAGAAAGTATCTCACAATCATCAGTTTTCAAGGACAGACTAGTCATCCCTAAAACATTTTGACACAAATTTCTCCAGAAAATTCATCACGGTCACTTGGGGAAAGCAAAGTGCTGAGCAAGAGTCCAACAGTTAATCTGGTCGCCAGGCATTAGTTATTCAGTTGAAGAGCTAATCTAGAATTGCCTTACATGTGCAGTGAATAGCGAACAGCAGAGCGAGCCACTGTCACCCTTAACTTTTCCATCAAGGCCATGGTAGAACCTGGGAATGGATTTATTTGAGTTTAAAGGCAAAATATTTATCATCGTCATTGATTACCACTCTGGAGTCCTGGATATTGTAGAGTCAGCAATGGTCCTTGTTCACTGACAAATTATTCCACAATTTTGCAAAAGAATACCCTCAGTCGAACGGAGAGGCAAAAAGAGGAGTTTGCACAATCAAAGCCACGAGTGCACCATCTCTGCAATGAGTACCATCTACAAGTGCAGTAACTTACTAAAGTTTCTTCAACAGAACCTTCTACATCTCCGACTTCTACCACTTAGGTAGCAGATGCATAGGAACACCACCACCTGCAAGTTCCCCACCAAGTCACACACCATTCTGACTTGGAACTATATTGCCGTTCCTTTACCGTCACTGGGTCAAAATCCTGGCACTCCCTCCCTAACATTACTGTGGGTGTACCAGATGGGCTGCAGTCGTTCAAGACTGCGGCTCACCACTACCTTCTCGCAGGCAATTAGGGATGGGAAATAAATGCTGGTCTCGCTAACATCCCATGAAAGAATGATTTTAGAAAAATTAGATCGGCATATGTCGGGAGCACACTTTTGTAGCCATGAATGCTACTTACGGAATCAGGCACATGCATTGGGCCCGACCTTAGCCCATTTCTGTCAGGCTCCATGTGCTAGCAGGCGTTGGTGAGGACAGGGTTGGTGGGGAGGGGAGGCTGGGGGTGCTGTCATTCTCACCTGCACCACCTGGGCAGTAACCTAGTGGAACAGATTCCCTGCCTGTTATAAAACCCGACTGACTTTCATTCCATTGAAATCAATGATTGGGTGCTACCACAGCTGGGTGAACTGCTGTGTCATATTATCACCCGGGTAGTGAAGATGAGAATGATGTCCGTAAAGTTTACCTTACATGCACGCTTTTATTTGTGTTTATATTTGCCCATAATTATGTTCAAGCATGACAGGGGTTGGGCACTTCTAAACTGCTGTATGTTTGGATAAAATGAGTACAATCATACACTAAACCTTTTTTCAAGAACTGCACCCAGCCAAAAAAAAAAGGCAGACTTTTTCTGTACAATTTTCATTCTTTATAAATACTGGGCAACCAGACTCAAAATTAGAACGTCCGGTTTAAATAGAAAAAACAAGATTTTAAAATGCCCAAAAAGTCCATTGAAAAGCCTTGAATTCTAATGCCAACTCAATCATTTAAACAATCTTTATTGATTTTCCCCCGTTCCAAAAGCAAGATACAATAGATACCCTTTAAAACAAACACACACGAAAACCCCTGGCATCAGAGTCCAAATTTCACATCTATTCAATGCTTTTGACTTCACAGAACACTTAAGAATTCCTGTTTTTATCATCAGCTAACTTAATACAGGTCGATGGCCAACCTCTTCTGTGCAGCATTGGCACTGATCACCACTGCCATCGCCTACCAAACTGGACTGGTAATGTTGCTGGTCCTCTTGCAGCCAGAGCGGGGGGTAGAGGACTTCACGGTGGGCCTCCACGGCATCCAGAAGGCGCTCGAGGGACGTGTCACTAAAACCGGGGCCTGCAGTCTTCTTTCCTTTTAGAGCCATTTCTTCTGTGCAGCAGTTATGGGCTGGAAGCACTGAGGGCTGTGTGCATGGCTGCACTTTAAATGTGGCGCCCAGCATGATGAAGCAGCGAGGTGATGGCGTGGTGGGCGAATTGGAGCCTGCCCGCCATCGAAATGGAATGCATGATTAATGAGGCACGAGGTGATGATACAGCGTGAAAAGCCGCCATTGTGGCTGGCAGGTAAAACGTCATTTTTCCCACCCGCTACTGCACTTAGTGCAAATCTAAGCCGATTCTGCCCTCTGTTTTAAGTGAAGAAAACTGGGAAATAAATAAAATCAGGTTTTTATGACTGTGATGTCCTTTGTTTTAGTCAGTCTGTATCGGACATGAATCACCCAACTTAATGGTCTCCAAACCAAGTCAATAAAAAAACCCACACAGATATAGTTTCTAATCATGCAATAGAGAACGGGACATTATTTCAATGTAGGAACACACTCCACTTATTCAAGTCCAGCTAGCTTAGATGCAAGTTGTTAACTGCCAAGACGGAAGATTCCCAATTATATGCAGGAGCACTACACTATGCAACTAATTGTGAATTTCCTCTTTTTAAACTGAAGTAAAACTGTCCTATTTCTAAACAAACTTTCATATTTTGTCAGGCTTTCAGTTTTCTTCACAGCCACTTGACAGGAGCAGTTGGTGTTGGCCTGATGCCTTGTGTTGTCTGGAAACTTGACCACGAACATTACTTTTGGAAGATTTTGACTCTGATATGAATGCTGAGCACTTGTTTCATTATTACTTAAACTGAGACTTTCTTTTACCTCTGGAGTCAACGACGGTGAAAAAGTCCATGTAATTATTTAACTTTTGTAGAATAACACAAACCTAAATTGGGACCTTTATGGCTTCCACACCTCGCTCTTATTTAGTTCAACTCAAAATCGATAATGTTGGAATACAAACCTGTCAAAATCTGAAAGAACAGAGTTCTTTGGATGCAGACCCTTAATCAGAACTAAGACATTTTCAGATAAAGGTTCTCTATTTGAAGTATTAACCTGTCTTTTACCTTTTCAAATGCTGATGGATTTAGTGCGTGTCCAACATTTTCCATTTCTGTTTCAGATTTACAGCATTCAGTATATTCTTCTTTTTACTTATCTGACTTTGGCAGCAGCATAGAATGACAGCATGATAAGAGCAAAACTATTTAGATTTCAACACTTTCTAACCTTGGGGCAAATCCAAGTGTTCCAGCCCCCCCGCCCTTTTTCAACGTTATTATGTAAGCCTGTCTGCAACCATAACAAGTCACAAGTGAAAGGATCCAGACTGAGGCAACTACAGCAGCAGCAAACTCTCCAACACTCGTCAGCATGATGACAGTTCGTGGCGTTTTCAAGTTACAATCCCTTTGTGGTTTGCTTCGTGGGAGAGCGTGGTGCTTCAGAGCTTCGGCAGTTAAAAGAGTTGAAGCTTGTCAGCCTGCTGTGAACCAACAGAAAAGATTCTTCAGCTTGTCAACTGTATCTGAGGGCAACAGGTGAGGCAAAGTTCCAGTTGCTTTTCCAGCAGACTCTGCTGTTGAGAAGCCACCTTCAGGCAGATGCTGTGCTTTCGTGCTGCAGCCGGCCTGCAGGCTGACTGGAATTTTCCAGTTAGCCTCTGATCGTGGGCCTTTATTGGCCACTTAATTATATTAACAAGCTTGCAGGAAGGCAGGTGTTCTGTCCCCAGGGATATGACTTGGGCTCAGGATGGTGCCAGTGAATCGGCACACCGGCCAGCAGTGTGAAATGATGTGCCTATGCGCCTTCATTCCCATTCCCACATCGGGGTGAAAGTTCTGCCCCAGGACAGGCTGTGTGACGGAAGATCTGGTATTAAGCGCTGGCGTGGAGATTGGGGGGTCATGTTGCAGGGTTGAAGGGTCTGCTTATCAGCTGTTCACTTTGGACTGGACAGTCCTCTCTTTTTTGTGATGTACTGTAATGAAGGAGTGCTGAATTTTCAGAAGTATTATTTTTCAGACCCATGTCACATACAGGTGAATGTAAAGGATTCCTGAGCACTATTTGAATGGGAGAAACTTATCCAGGTGCTCCTGTTAATACCCAGCCCTCAACCAATATCATCAAAAAGCAGATTCTCTGATCATTTATTTTCTTTGCTGTGGGCAAATTGTCAACAGCCCCACACAACAGTGACAATGGGTGAAATTTCCTGAACCCACTGGCAGCAGGCGTGATAGGTGGCATGCGCAGAACAGCGTGAAGGCAGGTCGCAATCGCCCGCTCAGCCCGCCAATGGTGGGCCGCTTTTCCCGCCATCGGTCAGCAGGGAGCTAATTGTAATACATCAGCATATAATTAAAAGGCTATCCCGCCAGGGTCTTTGAACCCCGCCATATTGTCCATCCACGTTGGTGGGAAAGCACGCCGATGTGTTTCACAATGTTGGAGCAGGCGACATGCACTTGGTGGCCTTCACTTTGGGGAACTGAGATGAGTGAACAGCAGCGTTCTCCACAGCTCGCCTGGTGTTTACAGGCCTCAGGGGCACCGGGGGGCAGGGGCAACTGATGCCTGGCCCTGGAGGTGACTGGTGAGGAGGGGGGGCAAGTGCTGTCCAGCCTAGGAGGAGACAGCTGAGGGGTGGGGGGGGTGTCCTGGGGGGGCAAGTGCAGGTCAGCCTTGGAGGCGACCGTTGTTGGGGTGGGGTGAAGTGCTGAATCCCGCGCACAGGCAATCGAGGTGGGGGGCAGGGTAAACGAGGGAAGTGGCCACGCATTAGGGACGCCTGTATAAACTGACCAAGCCTCTGCAATTGAGACAGATCAGGTTCAGCCACAGTGATATGACTGGGGTTGGGCTCCTAGCCTGCCCACCCATGCAAGCAACGCGGAGGCACCAAAGGGCCACCAAGCGCTCCATACCTTACCCGCCTGCCCCCCACCCCACCTCCGGCACAGACTTCGAGTCTGCCACCACTTTACTGGACCGCGGACCAGTTGGACTGCACACGCTGTACAATCTCCTCGCCAATGCTGGTCGTGTAGCAGTCACTGCTGGAGGCGCTCACAGCCCCTTCCAATCTCAGCATCCTGGTTTGGACCAGTTGCAGGTTGACAGGGCAGCCATGCAGTGCACTCATCTCCGGACTTACGAGGGGTGACCAACACTCTCCAGGAAGTGTAAAGGGGCAGTCACACAGGGCCAGGAAAGGTGCTAAATACCTAAGCCATGAAAATCACCTCTCTCTCTTTCATGCTGCAGGAGGACCACGTCAAGATCATGAATCCTGGTGACCTAGCTGTATGCCTGATGGCCAACAGAGACCAGGGAAGACAGAGGAGAGAGCGACTGAGGCTCCTGGCTGCGCAAAGGCAGGAGCAGCAACCTCATGAAGAAGGGGCAGCAGGGGCTCCCACACACGCTGCCCAGGAGCGACAGTGAGCTGTGGCTGGTCAGCGCCTAGCGACCCAGTGTCTATAGACGCTGCCTGCCGTTCCTGCAGGTGACTGAGAACCAGTGTCACCGACGACTGCGCTGGCTCTGGACCTGGTGTCTCACATCTACCACTTACTGCAGGAATTCGCTCCAATAGGATATGGAGGGCATCCACTGCCAGTGGCTGTGAAAGTGACTGCGGCGCTCAATTTCTACACCAGTGGCTCCTTTCAGAGCTCCACAGGTGACCTCGATGGGATTCCACAATCCCCCACCCACAAATGCATCCATGAGGTCATGGATGCCACCTTCTCCATGACACACAACTTTGTGCATTTCGCCTGGGACTGGGACAGCCAGGATGCAAGGGTCATTGGATTCACCCTGATTTTGGGATTCCCACAGGTGTAGAGTGCAATTGACTGCACTCATGTGGCGGTCAGGTCTCCATCGCTACACTCAGTGGACTTCATCAACCACAAGGGCTGAACGTGCAGCTGGTGTGCGACCACCAGAAACGCATCCTGCAGGTGTGCGCACGGTTTCCAGGGGGTGTGCACGATGCCTACATCCTGAGTCGCTCGCAGATCCCTGCAGTCTTTCAGGTCCACAGAGGCTGCAGGGCTGGCTCCTCGGGGACAAGGGCTACCTGCAGAGGCTGTGACTAATGACACTCGTGCGGCGGCCTCAGACTGCAGCAGAGTGACGGTATAATGCGGCTCATGCAGCAGCTCGCAACTTGGTGGAGCAGAACATCGGGATGCTGAAGATGCAGTTTCGGTGCCTGGACCAGCCTCTGTAAGAATACCCTCTGTAAGAATGCTCCTGTCATGGAGATGCAGTAGAGGCCCGATCGCAAGAGGATGATGGCAACGTGCAGTGAGGACACTCCATAGATCTTCACATAGTCTCTGAGAATGTCTGACTCCTGTCTGGCCAAGGGCAGCTCGCTTGCACTCCATGATCAGAGCCATCTCAGAGACACAGCCATGAAACTTTATACGCATCTGATGCTGTGTCTGTCTTCAGCACCTCAGCCCTTCAGGAGCTGGTGCACAGCATCACTGGTCGCAAATGCTGGTGTGAAGCGGGCCAGCCCCACCTAAAAGGTGCTGAGAGCACACAGGGAGAATGAGGGAACTCTGTGGCACCTGCCCACTACATTCTGGCAGCAATGACCAGCACTGCCGAGGTGCAGGCATCAGTAATGTTTCCAGGGACTGAGGCTGGACCATCACTGTGGTCTGAAAGCTGTACAGAGCACAGGGAAGAGGCCCTGGACTGAAACACCTGCCCTTTATCCTGTGCAGAAAGGTTTCACATCTGAGTGACAAGAACACTGCTCATCAGAACAAGAAGCCACAGGCAGGGAGACATTCTTACGAGTTTATTGACAATAGTGAACAGAACCCATGACCAGACTGTGCAACTACTTTTACCTATCTTTCCTAACCCTGCTGCTACATCTTGGTGCTCCCTGGGCATCCACAGCAGAGGTGGAGGCAGCCTGCTGACTGTGACACCCTGTCTGTGATGACTTTGGCAGGCGTTCTCTGGAGGGCCGAGACTTGGATGGCCCCGGCCTGCTTTCGGGGTCCTGCTGTGTGGCAGTGGCACCCTCCTCGGCCTGTGGAGCTGGAGCTGCAGAGGTCACAGGGAGACGGGATTTTCAGAGGGGCTGGTCACTCCTGGAGTCAACTGTGTGGATGGTCTCGGAATGTGCACCTGCTGTTCCTCCTCCCTATGGGTGCACGATGGCCCCTGGCTGACTCTGTGAGCGGAAGGGGTGACTGGAGCGAGATCGAGCTGCCCAACACCCCTCTCACTTACACACTGTTGGAGGCCAACAATGGCATCAGCGATGGACTTAAGCCCGCGCAGCAGTGCAGGAGTGACATCCTGGACCAAGGTCTCCATGGCAGCTGCCAACCTGCCAGTGTTGACCTCGTTGCGTTGCAATGCCGGCGCTATCACCTCAGCCTGAAGACAACGGACTCCTCCATCGTGCCTTGCAATCTAAGGAGTGCAGTGAACATCCCTCCCTGATGTTCCCAAGCTTTCCTTTGCAGCTCCAGCAACTGTGACATGACTGAGTCCAGAGGCTCGTCATCTGACTCAGACTCAGCAATGTTCTGGCCTCCAGCAATCCTTCAAGTGCTGGGGACCTTGTAAGTCCCTGCCTCCGCCTGCTGTGGATCAGAATGTGCGATGTGCTCACCAGGCTGTGATCCCAAGGTTACTCTAAAGCTAGGTCCCACTGAGGTGTGTCTTTGCGCTGGTGGAGGGTGTGGGTGAGCGCTGTGACGGGTCTTCAGGGATGCGCCTCCAGATTCCTCTTCAGAGGTTTCTTCAGGGCTTGATTGGAGGCCCTGGGTCATGGACTCTGTCGGCTGTTTGGCAAATGTGCCTGCGAAAGCAAAGGGAGATAATTAGTGCATGGCAGTGGCCTGTGAAAGAGGACACATCACTCACAGCATGGTTGTCTGATGGATGTTGCACTGCTGGATCCTCACTTGGTAGAGCAGCGCCGACCTCACCGCCAGCGCAGGAAAGATCCCAATCATCGCTGGCCAGCTGGATGGCTCTGTTTTCGAATTCTGTCAGAACTTTGATCTCCGGTATCCCTCCACCTGTCTGCACCCTTTCCCTCCTGTTGTGTGCCAGTTTGTCCTGCATGGATAGAGATGGGGAGAGTGTATCAGGACACCTGCCGAGCCAGATGGATAAGTATACATGGCCTGTGTGGGTGGTGAGTGGTCCTACACAGGCTGAGAGCAATGCAGGTGTGTGTGAGTGAATGGTGATTTCCATTGCACTGGCAGTGAGTGAGGGCTCTGTGGATGTGTGATGGGTTTGTGAGTGTGTGAATTGGGAGTGTTGAAAAAGAGTGACTTACCCTGATGGAACGGAAGAGATTATTCAGCCTTTTGCAGCACTCATTGGCTGTCCTCCTCTGTACGGCATTCGCGCTGACCACCGCTGCCACCGCCTCCCAAGTCAGGTTGGTGACTTTGCTGCCCACCCTGCAGCCGGAGCGGGGGTAGAGCACATCCTGGCGGGCCTCCACGGCATCCAGCAGTCACTCAAGGGGCCTGTTGTTGAAGTGGGGGGGCTGCAGTCTTTTTTTCCTTTGCTGGCCATGTCACCTGGGCAGCAGTGGTGAGCTGGTGGCGATGAGCACTTTGCTGGCGGCTGCCTTTTAAAGATGGCAGGCGACGTGGTGCAAAAGTGGGGCGATGGCGAATGGGCGAATGAAAGCCCGCTCGCCATGGAAACAGCCTGTTTTGCGGGAGTGAATAAATAATGAGGTGGGTCGGGGACGATACGGCGTGAAAACCCGCCATTTTCATCGGCGGGTAGGACTCCATTTTACCCGCCCACTACCACACTTAGCGCAATTCTGGGAAAATTCCACCCGACACCTCAAAAGTAATTCATAGACTGTGTAGCGCATCCAGATATTTTGAGGATGTGATAGAAGCAAAGAAAATGCAGCTTCTTTCTGTCTCACTTACTTTTGTACCCCATGAGGTGGGGCCATTAATTAATCAGGTTACTTAGGCTTTTAATAAATTATCATCAGCAGCAAAGTAAACATCAGACCCAAACCATGTCCCATGTTTGGATTTCGGCCTAATAATCAGGTTGTATAGCTAAGTTCCCAATATGGAGGCAGGAGAAGCAGTGCCTGCCGTAAAGGAGATAGCAGCTATGGCAGGAGTGCACACCGGCACCCTTCTAAATAGAAATTAATAAATGAAGGTTTGGGGCTTACACTTCTTGTAGAATCCGATTTCCATATTGGACCGCCCTAGCACTTCATTGACTGCATACTAAGTATTCAGCACAACTTGATGCTAACCAGCATGAAAGGGCCCCTTGACAGCACCATTTAATGAGATGTTGCAGTACTTGCGGACTAGATGCTGGTTTAGGATTTCTGCCTCTGGTTTGATTCATAGGCATTTTCAACTATGCTCCATCATTCTTGAAAGTTCACTTTTTTGCACTCGTCTTTCATCTTGCTTCACAAATAGTCTAGCTATAGGCATGGATGATCTGGAAAGATTGCTTTTGGGAATAGAGGAAAAGGGGGAAATGCAAGGTATACATCACAGAGCTGGAGAAGCTACCCAAAGAGATAGGAGCAGGGCTTGGAACAGGAGGCCACATGGGTCTTCAGAGGTCACTTTTCCTACTTCAGCTTAACTATGGAGCAATGTCTGTGGCCTTGTCACTTTACCAAGGGGACTGTGACCTAGTAATGTCACCTGCTACAGCTACAGCTTTAGCCTCAAACCAAGGCATGGGCAGCACTGCCTGTGGCTGTCAAGGTCGTGGTTGCCCATAATCTTATGTTTTGACCTCATTTTTGGCTGTAACAGGCGATGTTAGCAACATATCCCAGTTTGCAGTGCACCGATATATCAGGGAGGACACTGAGCCTCTCCACACCAGGAGAAACACTTACACCAGCATTCTTATTGGTAGAATGAGAAAGGATGAAAGAGCACAAGGTTTAGTCGGCATGGCAGACTTCATCATCGTGCAAAGTGCCATTGACCACACATTCCCAGTAATCAGCCTAACATCTTTATCAATCAATAGGGGTTCCACTCCTGCAATGTACAATTGGTTAGGCTCCTGCCCTAGCTTTTGCAGTGAATCAGCATGTGCAAATCCTTCCTCTAATCTAGCCTCTAAAGCCTGCTTGCTGACAGTATGTGAACCGCTGCTGGCGAGAGTTAGATCAAGTAATGAAGCATTTTCTACTACATTGCTTCCTGATGAGTAGCATTGACATTCTCAGCAGCTGAAATGAAGGAGAGGGACAAGGGTTAGCATGTTGTGTGTGAGAGAGGAGAGAGAAAAAAAGTGAATATTGAAAGCATCTATGCCCTGTCATGCAGAGTGTGAGGGGTGATGGAGAATTCAGAAGAGACAAAGAGGATTAAAGAAACTGTGCATGGAATCTCCTCCAGCATCGCCAGTGGCCACTTGGCACCTTCTCATGACTGCATGAGCCTCTCTTCAAGAGTGGGGGGAAAAGGGTGTGCAGACTGATGCTTCTACTTTGGTGGCAATCTGTTGACTGCTGCTGTGTGTCTTAGTGAGCGTTCTGTGATGTGTTTGAGAAGGTGGCTGTCAAAGTAGAATAACTAACAGTGTGCATGTAAGTTGTGAGTTGTGAGTAAGTGTAATTTGTATCAAAGCCAGATCATACTGTATACACTGAAATAGCAATATAGTTGTATAGTAATAGAGATTGCAGCCGGATTTTTGCTCCTGAGCCAGGTAGTTTGATATCTCCTGGCTCACTGTGCCCGCCTCAGGAGAGACTCTCCCATGAATGGGAGAATCTTCACTCCGGGTAGGGGTATGAGTGCAGGATGGAGTGTGCCTGCCAACCCCAGATGCATATTGCAGGCATCATTACGGGCTGCTGAATGCCAAAATGGGCTGTTTAAAAGGCCTGCTTCAGTTTTCTGTGACCCTACCCCAGTTGTTTTATTAAATATTAAGCCTACTAGCCCTCGCTCCTCTCACCCCCTCACATGCCCTCAGCCCCCACCCAATCCCAAGGCTCCATATATGCCTCCCCCACCCAATCCCCAATGCCCCTCATACTCCCCACTCCAACTCATGCCAACCTATCAACTTTTGCCCTTACACCCTCCATGCCAACTCATCCAGTATCTACCATAGGAAGACCTCAGAAGCCATGATGAGATAAAATAAAATAAAGTTCTAAATATCTAGTACAGCCTTTACTATAGTAAAAAAAAACTCCCATTCGTAAAAACCCATTGAAAACATTGGAATCTCCTCATCTACGCAATCCCTTATAAAAATAAATATTTGTATTCATAACCCCACATCAGAGGCAGCTAATCCATTGATATCTCTTTTGATCTGTCAATTAAACTGTGAACTTACAATTTTCTACTGAGAGAATAATAGCTTGTGGAAAGCAGCCAAGCATTAATAATGATAAAATGATAGTCCTTGGGGTAATGTCATCAATCAGCTATTATAGCTGCTAGACCAGATTTTTTCAACCCTCACTGACACAGGCAGCATATTTTTAATAAGTTAAAGGGCTGGGGATTTAGATAACTTGACAGCTTGACAGTGGTACAGACTTTATCCACTTTTGTAACTACTCAAAAAGTTCACAATTCCTACACTGCAGGCTAAGGACTTTGCTACAGTGAAAATGGGGTCTGTTTGAACTCAGCATTGAGTTCAAATAGCCCTGCTGAGTTTGGGTTTCCCGCGTGTATGAGTCACACCCCACCCCCCCTTTCTCCTACCAGTGAAAATGGGATCTGTCAGAAATGAGGGCAGGACCTCCGGCTCCTGTCAGCCATTTTTAAAAGTCTTTGGAGTCTCTACAACTCCACGAAAATCTAGGCCTTTGAGTTTAAATTGAATTATATTACAACACTTCAAAAGTATGTCATTCGCTATAAAGCGTTTTGTGATTTTCTGAGGGCATGAAAGGTGTACCTAAATGCATGTCTTTCTTTTTATAATAACACCTGATCATTTTGTCATCTAGTTCCACAATGTGATTGCCTCTTATCACCCTCTGAAGTATCTGAGCCAGCCACTCAGTTGTTAGTAATGGGAAATAAATCTGGGTTTACCTGGGTTGCATACATCCTGAGAACAAATTTTAAAATTCTTTGGTACAAGGTACTGAGCCAAATCAACAACTCATTGAAAATGAAACTAATCGAAACTACAAAAACATTAAGCAACTTGAACTTCCAGTCGCAGATGTAGAAATGGGTTCTATGGTCCCCTACCTATACGTAAGTAAAACGTAATTAGAAGGAACAGTAGACTAATGCACCTTATGTTTTATTGGAGTAATGACATAATACCGTACATCCTCACCTCAGTTGTCTATTGTACAAAGCCTCTTCATTAGGTTATGCTGCAGTCTGCTTGTCCAATACCCAGTCTTAGATGAGTTACAATTTCCTCCAGCTAAATATTGAGAAAACTGAAGCCATTGTCTTTTTCCCCTACAACAACCTCTAAACCCTTGCCACTGATTCCATCCATCTCCATGGCCATAGTCTTATACCATTTGTGATTTCAGTCTCCTATTCGATCATGAGCTAACCTTCTGATCCCATATATACTCCATTACAAAGGCCACTTAATTCCATGACTATAACATCACCCACTTCCACTCTGCCTGAGCCCATCTGCCGCTGAAACTCTGAACCATGACCCTGTTGCATTCAGCTTGACTTTTCCAATACTCACCTGGAGAGCCTTCCATTCTCCGAGCCCATTTTCTTCATGGTCTATAAACTTTAGCTCATACTATAATCTGTCCAGATTTTTGCCATGTCAAAGAGGCTCTCTGTTGTGATGCAAATAGCAGAAAGACCAAAAATTCTAAGATCCTGTTTCTATGTTTCTAACTTTCAAAGCTGTCAAGGGATTTAGTTCTGCTGGGCTTTAAATTTTTTTTAAAAGTGTGGGGCTTAAAAAAATCTAATCTAATTCTGTCTGTTGACATAAGCCTGAGGATCATCATTATAGGGTTTGTGCTGTAATGATTAAGTTTACAAACTAATGT
This sequence comes from Cetorhinus maximus, assembly GCF_964194155.1. NCBI lineage: Eukaryota > Metazoa > Chordata > Chondrichthyes > Lamniformes > Cetorhinidae > Cetorhinus > Cetorhinus maximus. The sequence continues at coordinate 109,511,125 of NC_135886.1, read as the reverse complement.
TATCACAATGAGGCACCTGTTAAGTGAGTGGCTTGATTGAATGGTTATAGAACAGAAATATTTGTTTTCATAAGAGATTAGTTGAAAGAATTTCAATGTATTGAATGATTTTGTATTGAATTTTTTTAAATAGTGTTTCTTTAAATAGTGATGTTATCAATCGACACATAGCTTTATTTTATGTCAGCCTGGCTCCTGAGGTTTGGCCACGGTGGATACTAGGTGAGTTGGCATGGAGGGGGTAAGGGCAAGGGTGGTGGATGGGGGCATGAGTTGGCTTGGCATGAATTAGCACCAAGTTGGCATAGGGTCTAGTAAGCACGATGCGGATGAGTGGGGGGCATGAGTTGGTAGAGGGGCATAGGGTGGCATGGGTAAAAGGGACCATGGGGGGAGGTAAAGGGGCATGGGGGTATAGGGTCTATGAGGGGCCATAGGAGTGGGTAAAGGGCAGCATAGGTGCTTGAGGGGCCATGAAGTGGCATGGATAGGGCATGGGGAGTGTGAGGGGTGTGAGGATGAGGATTGGAAGGATGTTTTCATCTTTTTTTATTTTAAACACAGTGCAGGAATCCCAAGGCAGGACTTCTGCCTCTACACCCAGCAGCCTCCTCACTTCTTCCCAGGTTGCCACTCCAACTATTATTCTAGCCTGCACCCTCCGGACTGAAAGTCTGATGTCCAGGAAGACACTTTTAATAGTCGGGTTTGTGGAGCTGGAAATTCTGCTGTCTCTGTGCACCTGACCTGGGAATGGAAATCTGGACCTGCGCTGCTCATATTTTATTCCAACCAAATCTTGCTCATCCACCACTCCTGCTCCTTACTGACCTACGTTGGTTCCTGGTCCCCCAGTTCCTAAAATTTTAGATTCTTATCCTCCTATTTCTAGCTCCTCAATATCTTAATCTTCCCTATCTCTACAGCCCTATAGTCTTGCAAACCATAGGCCCTGAACTCTCCATCCCTCTGTCTCTGCAATTTTGTACATTCCCTTCTCCCCACCACTGCCCCATCAACCGAGTATTTGTGGCCATGCCTCAGCCATCTATACCCCACGTCTTGGGGTTCCCTTTCTAAACTCCTCTATCTCCACATCACCCTCTTCTTCTTTAAACCCCAGACCTTTGGCCAAGCTTTTGGCTTCCCCTCAATATTTCCTTCTTTGTGTCAGTGTCCATTTTGTCTCATTATGCCTCTATGAAGCACCTTGGGACTTTTTTCTATGTTAAAGGTGCTGTGTAAATGCAAGTTGTTGTTGCTGATGTTGTTTATTTTGCTCATTAAATTTGAGAGAATATAATTTATATTTATAAGTGCCGTTGATGAACACACATACAGCACTCCTACCATCTCTGCTTTCTCTAATGCAAAGGAAAAGATTTCCGGGTGGCACTTGGGACCTAGTTCTTGGTGCTTGCCCCATCACTCATTGTTCCCCATTGTTAAATGTGCCCAAATGTGTTCTGTGGCTCCTGTGCTCGGAGATGTAATTGGAATCCAGAATGGAAAAAGGAAGATGCCTTAGTGAAATGTATATCAGATAGAATTTTCCCAGATGTTTATTTTGGAAATAATTCAGTGGGTCGTGTGTATCATAGAACTAATAGATTTTTTTTTTGAAAATTCTGTTTGAGCTATAGGACGAGCAATTTTATTGTGGCAATCCAAGAAATCATTAATAGAGCGCAGCCTTAGTGAATTGTAAAACCAAGCGCCTGCTTTAAAAAAAAAGTTCACCTTGATTACTTTTAGCTGTTCCAGTTTAATTAATCTGTATTTTTCTCTTTGATATAATTGGCCAGAACTTCCGTGGAGTAGCAATCATAGTCAGATTGCCACTCCGCTCCTTTTTACTTACACTGAAACGCAGCTGCCCATTTCTCACCCGACCTTCCGATTGGGGTTGGGTGAGAATAGTGCAGTGCTGTGGGTTTCTGTGGCCTTCAGTCGAGTGCAGGAGAGTCATGGGGAAAGGCAGTCATACCCCCTTTCTTACGGCACTAGCTGCCATAAATTAGGTATGTTTAAAGGTTCAGCCACTTTGAGAGGCCAGAGAGAAGGTAAGTGTGTAAGGTAAGTGGGTAGGATGGCATGGGGTTGTCAGATGGCCAGTGGGGGGGATGGTGATCAGTGGGAGGGGTGTTGGGCAGTCAGTTGGGGGACGTCATGTGATCAATGGGGGGGTTACCTGTGGGGGGGGGTGGTGCGGATCAGTGGGGTGTTGTCGGATGGTCAGTGGGGGGAGATCATCAGCGGGGGGGGGGATCAGGTGGTTGGAGGGACTGGTTGGGTGGTCACGGGGGGTTGTTTGGTCAATGGGAGGGTCAGTGGGCGGTAGTCGGAGGGACGGGGGTACTTGGGGTGTCTGGGGGTAGTCAGGTGGTCAGGAGGGTAGTCGGGCGTTTGGGGTGTAGTCAGGGGAGGTAGTCAGGAGTTCGGAAGGGTAGTTGGGGAGTCAGGGGGGTAGTCAAAGGGATGGGTGTAGATAGGGGTTGTCAGGAAGGTAATAGGGCGGGGAGGTCGGGGGTTGGGAGGGTAGTCGGGGTGGGGGTGCAGATGGAGGTGGTGGGTAGTTGTCGTGGGCTTGGAGGGTGGTCGGGGTGGGGTGGGGTAGTCAGGGAGTCGGGCGGGTAGTTGGTGTGTAGGGGGTAGTCAGGGGAGGGAGGATAGTCGGGGGATTGGGGGGCTGGGGGTACTTGGGGCTTAATGAGTGTGACCAGGGGATGGGGTAGCCGGGAGGTTGGGGGGTTAATTGGGGCTGTGTGGGGATTAGTCGGGGGCCGGGAGGGAGTCTGGGGGTTGGGGCGTAGTCAAGGGTGTGGGGGGCAGTTTGTGGGAGGAGGGTAGTTGGGGGTTCCTGTTGGGGGGTCTCAGGGGGGTAGTTGGGGGTGGGATGGAAGTCGGGGATCAGGTTGTTCAGTAGGGTGTGTAGTTGGAGGGGAGAGGGGGTCAGTATTATAATTACTCAGGAGTAAGAAGTGGTTTTAATCCTTCTAACTTTTCCTGGGTAACTATTCCTGTAAGACAGCTGGAGCTATCGGAAGTATGCGATTTAAGTGTTGGACGGTCCCCAGTGCAGGGCAATTGCTCAACGGAAATGTGAACTTCCCAGGAAATTGCTATGCAATCCTTACATGGGGACTGCTGGGGTGGTGGAGGGGGGTGCTGGGTGGGGAGGGGGGTGGTGGTGGCAGGGGGTGCAGGGGTGGGGGGAAACACACCTTTGGGGTACCTCCTGGTGTTCATGCATTTCTCCTATGCACAAAAGTAATCTGGCAAAACATTAACATTACATAACAAGCCTTACAAATTGGTGCACTTACTGAGTGTAATTTAAATTGTCATCTGAGCACTGTAAGGAGTTCCAGAGGTAGAGAAAACTTTATATTTTGATCTATGTAACTATACTGATGAATATTAAGATGGAATCAATTAATGACTTGTAACTTGTCAGATGTGCTTACAAATGGTATTTTGCAAACTTTCATAGCTAAGGGAAAATAAATAAAGACAGATTTACATTCATTTCACACATTTTCATGCCTCTTAGAAATGACTTTGCATACAATGGATTTCTTTGAAGTACAGTGACTAATGCAATGTAACCAAATGTGGTTGTCATTCTGCAACAACATGGTTCTGTTATGATTCCACAAGCATCAATGGCATGAATGACCAATTATTCTGTTTTTCTGGTGATGTTGGTTGAAGGTGACATATCAGCCAGGACCTCAGAGGAGCTCTCTGCTCTTCTGCTATGATATTTTTAATGTCCACTTAAAGCGCCAGAACAAGCAAATTAGACTTTGGTTTAACATTTCATTCAAAACTTGATACCTCTGATATAATAAGATTTCCTTACTCTGCACTGAAGTTAGCCTAGATTATTTGCTCAATTTCTACCTACCAACATTCACTTTCCGGCATCAGTTTGAACAATGGCCACTTTGGTAGAGGGTGCCCAGTGCTAGCACCCAGCACCCACTGTATTATACTTCAGCAAGACAACAGTATCTCCGGGGAGATGGAATCTAACGCAATAAAAATCAAATTGCTGTATGAATCAGTTATTATTGAACACAGTTTAAACTGCAGTATCTTCTAACCTACTTTTGTCAATCTGATGTTAACTTATATATGAAGGACATTGTGATCATGGCATAATTTCTTGACTATGTTTTTCCTGGCCAAATTTGACATGTATCACCAACATATCTTACAGGCAACCTTGCATATAATCAACGCATTGCTTTAAAGATTGTAGGTCATGGTTTTGATGTGAAACTTACCAGGACACAAGGACAAACTTCAAAATAATCCACAAATTCCATCATGATAAAGAGTTACATGTTGTTCTTACACTGATGATTCTTAGCTTTGTCACATAAGCCTGCCCTTGTGCAACACTTGACATTATCTTTACTACACTCAACAGTAATCCCCCTGTAGGGTCTACTAATCCATACAAACTGGAAGATTCCATGCTAATTTCCCAATCTCTGTGTAGGTGGCTGGTCTCATCTGGGGGGTAAGTGTGGCGTTGCTGTGACAAAAATGTATAATTTGCATTGGTTTTTTTCTGTCCGTCATGGTACAAATTAGGCGATAACCAGATTCACCAGCTGGAAATGGGCTAATTTGTTTTGATAGGGTAGTCCTAGAATGTAGAGCTTGAGTCTAGCCAAGCACCTAAAAGCACTGGATTTAAAATCAAGCATCTTATAGATTTTGTTTATTTTTGTTTGATTGGCAGCTCTTTTTAACCTTAGGAGACATACTTGAATTTAGTTCATTCCAATCTAATTTTAAGGAAGTATTTATTCTCCTGCTTCATTCAATTTGAGCATTCTGTCTAAAGTCATCTGATAGGCCAGACTGGATGGTCAACAAAAAAAAAAATGTAAAGATTAGTATTGCACTTTAATGCAGCAGAAGTGCTGTTTGCTATTAAGTCTACCTGTCAAGGAGGAATATTTAGGCCCCTATCTCCTGTAATTCTAATGTGTACTATTGATCTGGTCACTTGTCCATTTATTAGTTAATAAGTCTGTCCAACAGTCTATAGCCTTTAAGAAATAGTCTATTAAAGTCAATCATTTGATATAATCAGTAGCCTTCTCAAGGGCAATTAGGGATGGGCAATAAATGTTGACCTTGTCAGTGAAGCCCACAACCCATGAAAGAATTTTTAAAAAACTACTGTATCTAGGGTTCTATGTGACCTCATGACAAATTACATTCACATTTGTTAAGTAGGTAAAGGGACACTCTAGGTCATAGGCAGGAGGGATTGTCTAAAAGAATGGTCTCAGATGTTGAGGCAAAGAAAAATATTTAGAGTAAAAATATTTAACAACTGCACTTTGTCTAGCACTCCTGTTCTGAGCAGGAAAATCAGTGGGGCCTTTTCCTGGTCACTATCCAGTAATCCAGCTGAAAGGTACACATATACAGACACTAGGTAAGAAAAGGATCAGTTTTGGTGGCAATGACCCCCATGATAAAATAGCCTGTTGACCAGCCATTGTGGGCTGCACTCAAATAAAACAGCCCTAGGGATCACCTGTCACAAAGAAGTTAAGTAACTTACTTAAATGTGGAGCCAGGAGTAGCAAGAGTATTCCTCTTGACCCTTAAGATTATGCACTGTTGCTGACCACTGTACACTTCACCCATTTCCTCTGCTGATTTCTACCACTAGTCCCTCCCCCTCCTCCCCACCACACAGCAATCCCCACCCCAACCTGATCTTTGTCCCTCTGGGCAGATTTCTAGCCTGGTCACTACTCTACCAACCCTACCTATCTCTCCCACCACTGACACTCGATCTATTTCCTCCTGGTCTCCAAGTTCTGCCTTCTAGGCACCGATCCTCCTGACCTGACCCTCACTTACCTGAAGATTTCTGTAACATTCTTAGCACCTCATTGCCTTGATGTTAGTGAGTTCTCAGGCCCAATATCAGGGGTGTCTTGGGATTCACTATTTAGACCCAAAGATTGTGCAAGGACTACAGAAAAAAAAAACAAAGGGGGTGGCGGGGGTGAGGGGGATTAGTTAGCTCAGTTGGCTAGATGGTTAGAGTGATACAGAATGATGCCAATAGTGCAGGTTCAATCCCTGTACCGGCTGTGGTAATTCATGGAGGCCTGCCTGCTTGCTTTGCCCTACGCTTGCAGAATGGTGCCCCTCAAACTATATATAACCAATTGTCTATCTCTAATTGGAGAGAGATGCTATGCCTTTTTGTGGACTATGGCTATTATCTTACAGGAAGAATAGGCTTGATGGAGTGAATGTGCTTTTCTTGTCCCATACTGTATCATGTTCCCTGTAATTAAAGAATTTAAATTAATTGTTGAGTACAACATTTAGCTTTGGTTTAACTGGAGATTTAACTGCTTTCTTGTTTAATTCTTCAGCAGGTCAGATGAAAAAATGATAGTGCACTTCTTCAATCGAGCTAATGAAAAATTAACAGCAGTGGCAAAGGAGGGTGAAAGTCTGCTTGATGTTGTGATCAATCATAACTTAGATATTGATGGATTTGGTGAGTGTCAAAAATACAGAATGCCAATCTCATTCTATCTCAGATAGTCAATGGACTAAGTCGTGTTTGTAGTTTTCAAAACAGTACTTCATACAGTTTTCTCTTCTGCTCGAATGGTATTTATTTCTGTTGAGATATGATTCCACAGGCAACAATCATCCTCTAGTACCTTGCCTCAGTAGCTACTCTTCCTGCTTGAGCTGCAATAGTGAATCCCACCAGACACCCTACCATGGTGCACATCAGGAGGAAACATATAAATTAAGGAGATATTTCAGCCCATCTAATTTACTTCCCAAAACAGCCCATTAAATGATTTTACCACTCTACCCTGGAATACCATTTCAGTGGTTAATCATTCTTTGTGTAAAAACCTTGTTGATTTCCCCTCTCCGCCCCCTGCATAGGCACCTTCTTATTTTAATCACCCAACAACCATCCTCAACAGAGATTTAGAATTGAGCTATCAAGCTTCCTAGTTTCTGGGAAGGCTTCTCACTGGATAAACTTGGATATGATCCAAGCAACAGCTCCAAATGGAAACAAATGTAAAAAAAATAACTAAATTGCAGCAATTAAATAGCACACATAGCCCTCAAAACATTAGCCAGGGACCACCTTCTGATCTCTATTCAGTGTTGCAAAGTATCCTTGTGTGGATATCAAGTGAGGCATGATCAGGCTTGACTATAATGTTCTCCATGATTAAATAACTGGCTGACATTCATTGCTTAGGATCATAGAGGAATTAAGGTCACCTGGGAGAGGTACAGGGGGGCTGCCAGTGCCTGTGGAACCATACCTTAGCAAGATCAGAGCCTTCAAGAGAGAAGGTAGGAATGCAAAGGAAATCTAACTTTTGTTGTTACTGTAGGTGCCTGTGAAGGAACCCTGGCTTGTTCAACGTGCCATGTAATCTTTGACAAGGAGATTTTCGAAAATTTGGATGAGATCTCAGATGAAGAAATGGACATGTTGGATTTAGCCTTTGGACTGACTAACACGTAAGAAATGCTTTTCTAACTTAAGAGTTCCTTCTAGCTATTGTGCATATTGTGGTCAAATTCCTTTCAACAACAATGTTTTTTTATATATAACTTCCCCCTCACTATCAAAAGTACTGAAGGACAAATGAGGTTTGCTGGCTGCCTAGTACATTACCCAGATAATTCTTCTTCATGTGTGAGCCCAGAGAATGAGTGTCTGTGCATTATTCAACCACAGGGAGATCCTAACTCTGTCCTCAACTGGCATCCATATATTTTTCCAGTAGGAATCACTGGAAAACAATCAGGATCGTAACATAATTTTTACTGAGGATGGCCATTTAGCCTATTGAGAAAAAAACAACAGTGTCTTTATCACAGCATCTAACTGTTTTTGAAATAATTTTTTCCCAGAGCTCTATGTTTTGAATCCCTCCAATTAGGATTCTGCCTCTGCCACTGTGCTAAAACAAGTCTTATCAAAGTCAGAAATGATGTCCTATGTGACGATGACAAGAGGTAAACTATCCCTCCTCGGCCTTCTCGACCTGTTTTCAACCTTTGACACAGTTGATGATGCCATCATTCCCCAAAGCCTCTCCACTTACATCCAGATGGGTGGGACTGCAGTCACCTAGTTTCTTAACTTTATAATTGCAGCCAGAGAATCACCATCAATGACTTCTCTTCCCATTCCTGCATAGTTCCCTCTGGTGTTCCCCAACAATCTATCCTTGGACCCATCCTATTTCTCATCTACATGCTGCCCCTCGGCAACATCATCCTAAAGCATAGCATCAGTTTTCACAAGCTAATGATACCCATTTCTACCTCATCATCAGCTCTCTCAACCCTTCCACTGTCGCCACATCATCAGACTCTTTATCAGACATCCAGTACTGGATGAGCAGAAATTTCTTCCAATTAAATTTCAGGAAGACTGAAGCCATTGTCTTCTGTCTGCACCACAAACTCAGTTCCTTAGCCATTGAGGATACCCCTGTAAGGAGCTGCGAGGAAATCATATTCCCTGCCAATGGGAGGAAGAAGCTTGCAACAGAAAACAAGAAGCTATGGCTGGAAATTGCTGAAAAAGTTAGCAGCTGTAGTGTGGTCCCAGAATTATCTGGGTAATGTACTAGGCAGCCAGCAAACCTCATTTGTCCTTCAGTACTTTTGATAGTGAGGGGGGAAGTTATATATAAAAAAACATTGTTGTTGAAAGGAATTTGACCACAGGCAGCTGCAGTAACAACAAAAGTTAGACTGGATACAGTGACGGAAGAGGTTTAGTAACCTAATCAGGTCAGGAAAGCTGAGTGGTATGGCACATTAAGTATATCCCAATGTTCTTCTAACCCCTCACTCTGCTTTCCCAATCCTACTCCCGCATATCATTCCTCATACAAACTTAACTTTCAGGTGTTCTATTCCCTTTCTGTCTGAGCTCCTCCTCATGTCCCCATCTGACCATCCACCACTGACACCCACCCTCACTTTAATGCAATGGAACACCTATCCCTCATAGTGACCCTCAACAAATGTATTTCCATCCACTCAACATCTTCCACCACTCTCTGATAGATCTCTCTCTACTTGTAGCATTAGGGCAAGTGCTAGAATCTATTATTAGGAACATGGCAATAGAACACTTAGAGAACCATAATATGATTAGGCAAAGTCAGCATGAAAGGGAAACCTAATTTTGATAAATCTGTTAGAGGTTTTTGAGGTTGCAATTAGCAGAGTGGATAATGGGGAAGCAAGTAGATGTAATGGGCCAAATCTTCCAGTCTCTGGATGATCGGAGACTGGACTTATGACTGAGATGTGCGTCGGGACTCTTTGGAATTTTAAAGTGAGGACTTATGTGAGAATTGCCCTGGAAGTTTCAACTCCCCGGGACCCTCAGCGAATGCCTCTGACTCTGAGTTAGAGTTGGAGACTTGGGACTGTCCCTTGGGACTTAACCTGGGTACTTACCCAGGAAATGTTAGACAGATTAAAACTAATCTCCAACTCTAACTCAGAGACAGAGACATTCACTACAGAACTGACACCCCCAATCACTCCCTGACCCCCTGATTACCCCCAACCCCTGACTACCCCCCAGAAGCTGATCTGACCTGACCCGACCACCTCCCCACCATCCCCAATCAGCTCTCCCTACCCAACCGACTACCCCACCGACCCAAACCAACTACCCCCCCCACCCGACTACCCACCATGACCACCCCTCCGACCCTGTCTGCTTATCCCCTTGACCCACCTAAACTCCCCGACCACTTGACTACCACCCTGACTCGACCCAATGACACCCCCGACCCCACTACCCCCGACCCGACTATGCCTTTCCAACCACCAAACTAACTCCGACCAGACGTGACCACCCCACCGACCAGACCCAATTGCACTCACAACCCGGCCTGACTACTCCTAACCACCCGATAATCCCCCCGCCAACCAGACCTGACAACCCCCGACCCACCAACAACCTCACCCACCTACCGCCTCACTTGCCAACCCACCTCACACATTTACCCACTTACCCACCTCACCCACCTATCACCTCACCCACCTACGCACTTACCCGCTTTACCACTTTACCCACATTGGCCACTTACCCACCTTATCCATTTTCTGACCTCACCCACCTACGACCTCACCCTCTATGACCTTACAAACCTTACCCACCTACCCACCTCACTCACCTACCACCTATCCACCTCACCAACCTACCATCTTACCCACCTACCCACCTACCCAGTTATCTATTTATTCCCTTACTCACCAACCCACTAACACACCTTCCCATTTATCAATTTACCCACTTACCCACCTATTCACTTACCTGCCTCACCCACCTGCCACCTCAGCCACCAACCAACTACCCCTACCCCCTTACCCACCTTACCAGCTAACCCACCATAGCCACCTACTTACCTATCTCACCCACCTACCACCTCACCCAACTACCCACTACACCCACCTACCAACGTGCCATCCTACCCACCTACCCATTCATTCATCCACCATTGATCCACTCACCCATTCACACGCATTCAAACTGGACCTTTAAACTTACCATACAGCAGCAAGTGCCATAAGAAGGGGGCTTGTTTTGTCTTCCCCAAAATCTAATCCGCTCTGATGGAGTTCCCCGAGGGATACTGCACTGTGTTTCTCTGTGAAAGCCGGGCTTGAGAGGTCCCAGTAGAAATGCGCAGCAGTATCGAGTTGGGGGAGGGGTGTGGGGTGAGGTGGGGTGGGGGGGCGGGGGGTTGGGGAGGGGGCTGGTTTCTGAACGAAGCAGCAATCCAACGATCATTGCTGCTGCTTGGAAGATCCTGGCCAATATTCTTGAATTTTCAAAAAACATTCAATAAGGCAAGAGGTAATTACATAAAATTAGGGTTCATGGAGTTGGAGAAAATTTATTAGCAAGGACTGAGGAATTGTTAATGGGCAGAAAACAGAGAGCTGAATTTAATGCTGGTGGCGGGGGTCCGATCAAGGAACCCAAATGCACTGTGAGGATGGTGACAGTCTCACTTTGTAGGTCAGTGGGACCTGGAGCTACATCGTGTCAGTGGCAGCCAATTAATTATCCCTATTAATCCAATTAAGGACGACCGCCCACCCTTCCCAATAGCTGCCAGCCAATCAGAGGAACAACATTTCAGCAGCCTCAGCAGCGCCACCAGGAGTGGTGGCCACTGCTGGGACTGCAACTCGAAGTGGAAGGTGCAGTGATGGACATGCTCTCACACCCAGGTATGTGGGTCAGGGGGTGCCAGGGCCAGTCAGTGAGAAGTGCTGGCAAAATGGCATGGCAGCAGGAAGACAATGGGCACTCCACCCATTGCATTTCCTTCCTGTTTTCAGGTTTCAGCACCTCCCAACCTGTCTCTGGAGGGCTGGTAAAATCAAGCCCAGTGAATACAAATAAATGTATCATTTTCAGGTTCACAAGCTATAACTAGCAGTGTACAGCAAGCATCTTTTTGGTCTCAGATATTTACAATCTATGTCAATGACTTGGATGAGGGAACTAGGTGTAATGTATCCAAGTTTGCTGCTGATATAAAGCTAGGCGAAAAGTAAGCTGTGAGAAGGGTGCAAAAAAGTTGCGAAGGAATATAGACAGGTTAAGTGAATGGGCAAGAACATGGTGGATTGAATATAATATGGGGAAGTGTGAAGTTATCCACTTTGGAAGGAAAAATAGAAAAGCAAGTATTTTTTTAAAAGTGAGAGGCTAGGAAAAGTTAGTACAGGTATTCAGAGGCACTTGGATGTCAATGCATATGATTCTCAGAAAGTTAAAATTCAGGTACAGCAAGCCAGTAGGAAGATAAATGGTATGTTAGCCTTTATTACAAAGAGATTGAAGTATAAGAGTGAAGAAGTCTTTCTGCAATTGTATAAGGCTTTGGTGTGATCACATCTGGAGTATTGTGTAGAGTCTATGGCCAGGATTTTTCCAATGGTGGGTAGGCTGGCCGGAAGCAGGCGGGGGCGGGCACGGAGCCGATCGCCACCCGCGATCGGCTCCGCGCCGCCATTTTACATGGGCCGGGCAATTAAGGCCCACCCAGCGTAATACGTGGCCAGTAGCGTTCAGTGCTACCTGTGCGGACGGGTGGAGGGGAGAGAATCGGGGCCAGCGCTCTTTTGCGCATGCTCATGAAAGAGCGCATCCGTGCCTCAGGGAGATTGAATGGATATTAAAATAATTAAAGAATTGATTTAAAAATGTATTTAAACATATCCCCTCATGAGTGGGGACATGTTTTATATTTATGAAAATTCATTTATTTATTTAATAAAAGCTTCAGGAAACCTCATCCCACTCGTGGATGTGGTTTCCTGAAAAACATGAAGGCTGCTTGGGCTTTCTGCCTGCCCGCCCGTCAACCTTAAGGTTGGACAGGCAGCGTTCTCAAGTGGCTCAATTGATTACTTAATGTCCTCAATAGGCCGTTTACATTTCGGCGAGCACGCAGCCGACTCCGGTGTGCACCCGGTGAACGATATATCGCAATGGCGTTGGGACGCACGCCTGACATCATTGCGCGTAATTTTATGCGTTGGAGTGTCGGGCCCGCCCCTGCATGCCTACTGGAAAACTCTGCCCTATGTCTCCTTACCTAAGGAAGAATACAGTTGGAGGATGTGCATCAAAGGTTCACTAGACTGATTCCTGTGATGAGGGGATTGTTCTATGCAGACATATTAAATAGACTAGGCCTATATTCCCTAGATTTTAGAAGAATGAAGTGTGATTTCATTGAAACATATAAAATTCTTAAGGGACTTGATAGGTTGGATTCTAGGAGGATGGTTCCCTTGTTTGGGGAATCTAGAATGAGGAACTGTAGTTGCACAATGGAGGTGTTATGTTAGACTGTTAAATTTCTGCTTAACTTTTTGCTGAGATTAAAATAATCTTTTGCATCATTTCTTGTATTGTGCATTTTTGCCTTGCCTGATAAGTGGTTTTCTCACTCGTGATGAATGGTAAGACAAGAGTTAAAGGTAAACAATGGGTGTCTTTAGCAGGGTGCTTGGTTGTTTGTAGGACTGCTTTGTGTTGGGAGATGGGGGGAAGAATGGTACCAAGTGGGTTTAGAATATAACTGTCAGGCAGGTTCACTGTTTCAGTGCAATTGAAGCATGACAGGATTATTCCATCCCAAGCATCCCAGGCAGCTATGTGTGCCCCTACTGGGACTCTAGCCACATCAAGCCCCTCCTCCCCTGCTCCCCATGTTGCTCCTCCTCCTTCTCTTCTTCCTCCTGTGAAGAGGCCGTACAGTCTGCACCTTCTTCATTTTGGACTTCCAGATATTGTTGACTAACTTTGTTGTGCATTGTCACAACATTATTATCCTTGATACCTGGCTGGTGCATACTGAAGGACACCTCCCCCAGATCTGTTGAGGCACCTAAAGCTCACCTTCTGCATCCTGATTGCTTGCTCTATTACAGCTCTGGTTGCCATCTGGCTTTGATTATACCTCTCCTGGGCATCATTATCTGGGATCATAATGGCTGTCGTTAGCCAAGTCTTCATTAGGTAGCCCTTGGCTCTAAGGAGCCATCCACTATTTTTTCTTCAAAGCGTGAAGAGCTTAGAGACTTGACTGGCGCAGGACAAAAGCATCATGGCAGCTCTCTGGTAATCTTCCACAAACATGGGGGATTGTTTTTTGGTTGCACACAAGGCGCTGAATTTTACCAGCCCTCTAGAGATGGGCTTTGAGGTGGGTGGGGCCTGTAATATGGTCAGGGAAGGCAGTGGATGAAGTGCCCATCATCATGTCACTTTACCAGCAGCATGGTAGGTGGAGGATGGCTCTCCCACCTAGAAGCCAATTGTGCCACTTAAGTGACCAATTAAGAGCCTCTTCCCACTACCATTGGCATTTCACCAGTGAAGGATGGGCCCTCAACCCTGTGGGGAGACTGCCTCTTGAACCCTGGCAGTCTCTCTGTGGGCTTAGATGGGTTCTTCTAATTGGGCACTCTGTAGCCCACAGAGGGGCCCTATGCAGCAATGGCCACCCATGTGGCAACACAATCCCTTGCCCTCACCAACACCCTCTTCTCGCCAGGGCCAGCCTCACTCACAACCCTTAACCCCATTCATCTTGCTGTGAGTCCCAACAGTGTCAACTGCTCATGGTGGCGTTGCTGAGACTGCACAGCCCTTCAACTGGCCGGCAGCTGTCATCCTTTAAAGAGACAGGAGCCCTGAAGGCAGCTAACTAGTTGCTGGATGGACTCAAAATGCAGCCAGGGGTTCCACACATAGGACTTTCAAGCTGGTTTGAACCCCTACCACCCAAACTAAATTCAGCCCAAGCTGCATATGGATGGAGTGGAAGCCCTTGCAGTTGAAGAAGATTCTGGGTGATCCTGGGCACCTTGATTGCCACATGGGCAGTTGATGACTTCCTGGACATGTGGCAATCCAGCCAGAGTCACAAAGCCACTCATTCTGACTGGTCCCATTAGCTGCAAAGTGCACATCATTCCTGATATTGGTCACCTGTAAGGTACATTTGTGGGCAGCAAATTGGAAGATTCTGTAGATATCTCCTGCAGATCTCTAAAAGGAGCCAAAGGCGAGGAAATGCCAAGCTGTGGTGACTTTTACAGCCACTGACTTTAAGTGCCTACCAGGTCCACTTGGTTGGAGGTCTTCTTCCAGGAGACTGCAAACGTCAGCAATGACCTGAGCCTCCTGAGGCACTGATGCTTAGACATAATTAATGAAATGGATTTTCTGCCTGTAACCCTAGGCTGGATTTTATAGCTGCAAATTGGACAGGCTGCCACTGCCCGCACACCAACCTCTACTAGGCAAGGTGAGCAGGCGGGTATATCGGAAGCTTGCCCTCCATTTTAAAATCACAAACTTGTTAAGGACCCAATTGAATGCAATTTTTCATTGCCCACTGTATTATTCAGGCAACAAAAGAAGCTTGGGAGTGCTTTATGGCAGGTATGGTGAGGTGGCATAAGCATAGAAGAGAAGGCCTGCCACCAGGACCATGGCTGCATGTAGCAGCAGATTCTGCCAATGGAGGAGCAGCGTCTGCATGTTTTTTGATATCATTTATTAACTTTTTGGAGCCTCCAGTAAGAAATATAGAGGGATTGAGGGAGTAGAACATTTTGAAATTTGTAGCCGTGACAGACTTCCTGTTCACGGTATGACCCCTTTGCTGCATGATGTCCCAGCTTAGATTCCAGATTGGATTCGGAGCCCCTCTTCGCACCACTAATTGTCGGCCTTGCCGCCGGGTGGCTGCTAATTGGACATCCGATGATCTGAAACGGCGGGGATGGGAGCGAGCAGACTACTCACTCTCTGTTCCATTTCGCTCACCCCACTGAAAATCATAAAATCCAGCCCCCCCACTGTGTTCGATGTACCGTCTCCTGAAAGCTGCACCTCTGTGCTCATCCCTTCTCTCCTATGGAGCAGCAGGTAGAAGAGCACCTGCTGCTCTTGCTGTTGCTGCTGCACATCTTGATCCTCACCTGTGTCCAAGGTAAAGCTGCATAAGCAGCTTCCATGCTGAACTGAAGGTCGACACCTGGGAAGTGCTGATCGAATGAATTAAGCTCCAAAGTAGTAGAAATGACTGCCAATGTATTGGAAATCCCCTTTACAGCAGTGAAAGCACACTCCAACAGCAAGTCCTGTGAGCAAAAACCTTTCACTTAGGCAAGGAAGCAAGTGTGATGTCAGAGTACTTATAGGATTTTTTTTGCCTATCATTTGTTCAGGATCCTCAATTCCTGCTGCCCACTTGCTTTTCTGTCACTGGTAAAGTCCAGGAATCCCCCAGGCTCAGAGTTAAATTCAAGAAAGCCAAGTTAAAGCAGTTGCTAGTTCCTGTTGTGCGGTTAGCTCAGTTGGCTGGATGCTGGTTTGTGATACAAAGTGATGCCAACTGTGTAGGTTCAATTCCTGTATTGGCTGAGGTCACCCATGAAGGCCCTGCCTTCTCAGCCTCACCCCTTGCTTGAGTTGTGGTGACCCACAGGTTAAACTCACCACCAGTTGTCTCTTTCTCTAATGAGAGAGCAGCCTATGGGACTATGGTGACTTTCACGTATTATAGTCGATGACCCACCTTTCCTGAGGGGGGTTTCTGCATGCAGCTGAATGCACTGAAGTTGGCAGTTGCTGTTAGCTTCCTGATGTCCCCTCAATTTCAGCCATTTTAACTAGCTACCTGCTCCCAAACCATTCACTTTTTCATGTTAAAATTCCCCGTGTGTGTGGTGCAAGGTTGGGACAAAGCAGGGGGGCTTCAGAGTATAAATACCTCTCACTAAAACTAAGCTGGGAGTATTCAATGCTAACACCAGTTGTAGGAAATGCAAAGCCTTATGTTCCGCAGCACTTATATCCCTCACTTTGATAAGCATAAAAAGAAACTTGGACCACCGCCACATATGCTACTTTAGCCTCCATTGGCAAACAAAATTTACCCTTGAACTGTCAAGTAGTATTAAAGTTCAATGATTGGTGAGGACCTTGAAACTATCTCTGCAGCACTATTTCAAATTCAAGGCTTTCCACGTGGAAGAAAACGGTCTGACTAATTTAGGAAATGCCCTTTCAGTCAAGCAGTAAAATGCCAGTGTCTAGTCCGTGACTAGATCCATTTGATCTGCATGCGTCACAAAGACCACATATGTGAGCCTTTAGTGAATTGAACTTAGTGTGGCACTATTCCTGTCGCAATATCCTATTCATTGTACATCCACTGTGGTTATTGTGAGGAGATGCCTAAACATAAATTGGTGCCTCATATACCCATTTTGTTTGTTGCCATGGTGATGAGAACCCTAATCAGTTTTCTACATTTCCTTTCCTCCTGAAGGCCATAGGTTCCAAGGCATCGATGTCTACCAGTATTTTGCTTAACTGACAATGATCCACGTGAAACCTAACAGTGACGGTCAGCAGGCTATTCCACTGTAGGGGCATTACAGCCAAGCCAACCTGTGCCCTCACCTGCTGCACAATATTGAAGTGTAACTGCCATTCAATGTCCAAGCATCAATGTGCAAAACATAGACCCTGTAACTCGAGTTTGTCAGATTTTTATTGTTCTCAGCTATGTGCATTTTCAACCAATTCAGAAATATTGGTTTGTCTAAGAAAGATTGGATTAGGATCTGAGAACACTGATAAATATGTAGATGATTCAGAAAGCTGCAGAACAAGCCCAAGCGAAATGTTTACTTTGTAAGTCATTTAGTCAAGTAAGGATCAGAAACTTTTATTTTGAATGAGATGTAGCCTTTAGCATTTAAGATCAGAGATTGTTACCATGAAATTATTTCTGCTTTGAGACCAACCTTTGCAATTTTGCTTCAGACAAAATCTGGATATTCCTAACCCACAGTATAACTGTCCCTAAAGACCAGGCACCAATTCTACTCTGCCTAATTCAACAAATCCAAAACTAGGCAGTGGGAAGGATGAAGTGGAATTATCATGTTCTGAGCTCTTTGCTGGGCAATGATTAGCACTGCTGCCTCACTGTCCAGGAGGTATAATAATAATGTCAATAATGCTATTGGAAATTATCTTTAAAATGGAGTTTAGCGATATCTGTGTCTATGAGCAGAATTTTTAGATTGGCGTGCAGCTGCGCACCCAACATGTCCAACCGAGAAATGAAACGTGTTGACGTCGGCCGAGCGTGCCGATGTTAACGCGCACCCTCGCGATACTTAGATAGGTGTGCGTGCGATGAGGCGCGCCCGCCATTAATTAGCTGGCCAGTTAAGGTCCATGAGACACCAGCTGTCCCGGAGTTTATGAGGCTCGTGGGATTTCCAGGCTGTCGTGTGAGCAGGGCATTTTCATTTTGCTTCAATGCTGCTTTGACAGAAATAACAAGCTTCAGTTCAGGACTCCGGAGGAGTCATACCACTTGGGGCCTTCCAGGTATCAGACAGCCTTCCCTTACCCTGGGAATGGGTATTTGGTCTCCACTGGAAGCACCTCCCCTGAGGAGGAAGAGAGGACCAGAAGGGGGAGGAGGCCAGGAGTCCATATTCAGCCACCAGGGGAGCGACCTGTGGGAGGAGAGGTGCAGGCACAAGGGGTGCAGGGCCAACAGGAAGTCCAAGACAGAAAGGGCCATAGAAGACGCCACTATCCTGCTGCCAGGGTTTACAGGCGGCGATGCAGCTACCTCAATATGTCTGAGGTGCAGTGCCGAAGGAGGCTCCGCCTCTCAAGGGAGACAGTGGCCTCCATCTGTCAGAGGATCAGCCCTGAGATCAGCTCCAACTGTGTGGGTGTACACCCCATGTCAGTGGCGCTGAAGGTTACTGTGGCCCTCAACTTCTATGCTTCCGGCTCTTCCCAGGGCTCAGTGGGTGATTTTTGTGGAGTCTCCCAATCAGCTGCCCACAGTTGTGTCAAGCTGGTGACAGATGCTTTGCTCAGGCCTGCATTGATTTTCATTCACTGCCATACGGATGAGGCCAGCCAGGCTGAGCGAGCCAGAGGCTTTGCAGCGATTGATGGCTTCCCCCATGTCCAGGGTGCAATAGACTGCACACATGTGGCCATCAAGGCCCCAGCGGGTGAGCCCGGTGCCTTCGTCAACAGGAGGGGCTTCCACTCCATGAACGTGCAGATAGTGTGTGATCACAGGATGCTGATTCTGCAAGTCTGTGCAAGATACCCAGGCAGCTCCCACAACGCTTACATCCTGAGACACTCCCAGGTGCCGGGGCTCTTCAGTGCTCTGGCTCGGCTTGATGGCTGCTGGGTGACAAGGGCTATCCCCTCAGAAGGTGGCTCGTGACTCCACTCCGACATCCAAGAACAGAGGCCGAGCAGCGGTACAACAGGAGCCATGGGTCCACAAGGGCTGTGGTAGAGAGAGCCATAGGAATTCTCAAGAGGCACTTCCGATGCCTGGACCATTCAGGAGGCGCACTCCAATAACCCCCAAGTGCGTTACTGATAGTGGTTGCATGCTGCGCTCTCCACAATCTGGCACTGGAAAGGGGGTATGCAGTGAAGGAAGAAGATCTTGACGCAGCTGCTCAGGCAACAGACAATGAGTCCAGTAGTGAGTCCGAGGATGAGCACAGTCAGGATAACGCTGAGGACATTGACGCTGACCTGGGCAACCTCCAGGGAGGCAGGGACACCCGGGACGCTTTGATCTAACGCTCCTTCAGCTAGCCTACCAAATAAGAACAACCACCACCACATGCCAGGGCTGCAGGCTCCATACTCGATCCCTGACAGGAACATTTGCTTGGTCAATAACATGCACTACGTGCCATTTCAATAAAGTTTAATGAGAAACAAGACACTCATAACATCATGGGTTACCCTGTACCTACAGAACAAATGTAGCACCCAGAGGCTTGTTGTACAAAAAATCATTTAATGATATGGTGCCTGCCATAAAGTTAACAAATGAAATTCAAGGTGTTCTCGTGTGGAGCCTCACAAGATGGGGGAGATCTTAAACAGTTTTTTTGCATCAGTATTTACTCAGGAAACTGGCATAGTGTATAAGGAAGGAAGGGAAACAAGCAGTAGTTTCATGGAATATATAGAGATTAAAGAAGAGGAGGTGCTTGCTGCCTTACAGCGAATCAAGGTAGATAAATCCCCCGGGCCTGACATGGTATTCCCTCGGACCTTGAGGGAGACTAGTGTAGAAATTGCAGGGGCCCTGGCAGAAATATTTAAAATGTTCTTAGCCACGGGTGAGGTGCCAGAGGATTGGAGGGTAGCTCATGTTGTTCCATTGTTTAAAAAAGGCTCCAAAAGTAAACCAGGTAATTACAGGCCAGTGAGCCTGACGTCAGTAGTAGGTAAATTATTGGAGGGTGTTCTGAGAGATCGGATATATAATTATTTGGACAGCCAAGGGCTGATTAAGGATAGTCAGCATGGCTTTGTGCGTAGTAGGTCGTGTTTAATGAACCTTGTAGAGTTTTTCGAGGAGGTTACCAAGAAAGTAGATGAAGGAAAGGCTGTGGATGTTGTCTACATGGACTTTAGTAAGGCCTTTGACAAGGTCCCACATGGGAGGTTAGTTCAGAAGGTTCAGACACTTGGTATCCATGGAGAGGTTGTAAACTGGATTCGAAATTGGTTGTGCGGGAGAAGACAGAGAGTGGTAGTGGATGATTGCTTCTCAGACTGGAGGTCTGTGACTAGGGGTGTGCCTCAGGGATCTGTACTGGAACCATTGTTGTTTGTTGCCTATATCAATGATTTGGATGATAATGTGGTGAATTGGATCAGCAACTTTGCTGATGACACTAAGATTGGAGGCGTTGTGGACAGCGAGGAAGGCTTTCAAAGCTTGCAGAGAGATCTGGGCCAACTGGAAAAATGGGCCAGAAAATGGCAGATGGAATTTAATGCGGAAAAGTGTGAGGTGTTACATTTTGGAAGGTCAAACCAAGGTAGGACATACACAGTAAATGGTAGGGCACTGAGGAGTGTGGAGGAACAAAGGGATCTGGGAGTTCAGATACATAATTCCCTGAAAGTGGCGTCACAGGTAGACAAGGTTGTAAAGAAAGCTTTTGGCATACTGGCCTTCATAAATCAAAGTATTGAGTATAGGAGTTGGGATGTTATGGTGAGGTTGTATAAAACATTGGTGAGGCCAACTTTGGAGTATTGTATGCTGTTCTGGTCGCCTAACCACAGGAAGGATATCAGTAAGATTGAGAGAGTGCAGAGAAGATTTACTAGGATGTTGCCGGGTCTTAAGGAGTTGAGTTATAGTGAAAGATTAAACAGGTTAGGACTTTATTCTTTGGAGCGTAGAAGAATGAGGGGAGATTTGATAGAAGTTTACAAAATTGTGAGGGGTATAGACAGAGTAAATGCGAGTAGGCTCTTTCCACTTAGATTAGGAGAAATAAACACGAGAGGACATGGCTTTAGGGTGAAAGGGGAAAGGTTTAGGGGGAACATTAGGGGAAACTTCTTCACTCAGAGAGTGGTGAGAGTGTGGAACGAGCTACCATGACGTGGTAAATGTGGGCTCACTCTTAAGTTTTAAGAATAAATTAGATAGATACATGGATGGGAGAGGTCTGGAGGGTTATGGACTAGGCGCAGGTCAATGGGACTAGCAGAATAATATTTCGGCACAGACTCGAAGGGCCAAATGGCCTGTTTTCTGTGCTGTAGTGTTCTATGGTTCTCCATCACACCAATTAAGAGTTAAATTAAAAGTGAGGAAAACAAATATCACCCGTGCTCAGGCTATGTTGTGATTAAGGTGCTTTAAGTTTGCGCTTGCGGGTGCTACAGCTAGATGGTTCCCCCTTGCTGGCACCAGCATTGGCAGCAGCCTGCTCACTCTGCCATCCTGTTGGCCTTGATGACTTTGGCGGGCGTCCTCTGGCCTGTGGAGCCTTTGCTGGCCCCACCTGGGAGGGAGCGGCCAGTGCCACAGCTGGCTTCTCATCGAATGCCACATTCGATGAGGGCTGGAGGAGCTGCTGCCCTCATCCAGAGCGCCCTGAGAGGAGACCGCAGAGACAACAGGCAGCTTGTGCACCAACGTGAGGTGGCTCTGGATCTCCCTGCTCACCATTGATGGACAGGCACCTAGCTGGAATACTGGGTGCCAAATTAATCTCCCACACTGGCAGTGACCACCTGAGGCCATTGCCGGTGTAAGGGCTTGCAGGTCCAAGTGCATCCCCAGGATCCCCTGATTCAGCTCTTGGATGAGCCTCTCCATGAGAGTCACCAATCTCTCCATGGTGGAGGCATTGCACTCGGCCATGAGGGTCATTGCATTGCTTGCGCTCCACAAGAACTCCTCCGCAATGGAGAAAATAGCATGTATACCCTCATGTATCCCAGCCAGATCCTCCCGCACACCCTGCTGGTCTTCCAGCATCTGCTGCCTCAGGGACGACTCCAGAGGCCCATCATCAGCCACCAACTGAACATTGTCCCTGTCCCCAACACTCCTCCGACTGCCGGTGCCCTGGGCCCTCTCTGCCTCTGCCTGCACATCAAACGAGTGTGAAGTGCCCTCACCAATGTGCTTCGAGATACTAGCTGCCGATCTAATGCCCACCAAGGTGCTGGTATCTGCACTGGTGCCTGCTTGGCAGAGAGGGCGTGACGCAGATGCATTCTGTTGGGTGCTGTCCTCTGGGGTCAGTGGTGGGCCTTCAGGCTCCTAACCTCGATGGGCTGCTGGTGAGCCTGAAAGAAAGATCAAGGACATGTCATTAGTTGAAGTCATTACACTGCTAGTGTGCATGCCTGGCACCCGGATGAGACAGAGATATGCATCAGGGTGCCCTCACCTTTCCATTACCAATGGGGTTTACAGGTTCGAGGCTCACATCAATATCGAGACCACAGTGGAATGGTTGCAATGACAGACATTCTAACCTCAGTGCACTGCACTCTTACCTCCCCATGGCACCCCTACCTCACCACAGCCGGTTGACATAGGTACATGGTGCCTCTCCAACTCCATGGCCTCCTGCTCATATCAGGTCAATATGAGTAGATGGGGTGGTCCCCCACCAGTCCGCAACCTCTCGGCATTGTTATGGGATGTTTTCTCCTGAAAGGAGAGAGAAGCGATGATTAGTCCTCCCTATATCTGCATTGCCATTGCAGCATGGCCAACCCCACTTGAGGAACACGTCGCAGGGCTCAGCCGATTTGTGATCCTGGAGCTGCAAGACACTCAGTCCAAACAGCCAGGGCTCACCCCCTTGCCCAGATGCTTCCTCTTTGACATTTGCCACTCACACTGTAAGACCTGTAAGGTCCAAGTAGGGGATGGGTCCTCTTAACTGCTGTGCTGAGTGATCCATGCCAAAATGGCACTCACCCTTCCCGATCACAGATCATTGAAGCATTTCCAGCACTGCACCCATGTGCGCCTCATAATATCACGGCTGCTGACCCTGGATGCCACCCCCTCCAGGCCCTTTTGGTGAGGTGGGGGGGGCCTCCTCCTCCCGTCCCTGGGGACAAGGGTTTCTCTCCTCACTGCCACCTCCTCCAGGAGGGCAGCGAGGCACTCATCTGAGAAACATGGGGCCAACTGCCCCGCCAACCTGCCCTCCCGCCTGCCGTGTCCACCAGCAACCAGATCCATCATGACGACTTTGCATTCCTCCGTGGCAGCCTTCCAGGGGCTGCCTGGGCCGCTGGGTCACCTTTGGACCCGGCAGACATTGAGCTCCCGCTCCCACCCGCCCCTTCTCGCTGTTGCTGCTGCCACGTCTTATGCTGGGTGGGCCTTAGTTAGCCCGCCCACATAAAATCACAGTGCGGAGCTGATCGCGGACGGCAGTTGGGCTCCCAACCACCCCCGCCTGCCCCCATTGAGCCTGCCTGATGAGCGAAAATTTTTGGCGTATGTGTGTGTGGCTTAATTGGGTTAAAGCCAGCTGGCCCAGAGGCTTTGATGTATAGGAGAAAAGTAGGTTTGAAATGATAATTTAGATAAACATAGGGAAATAAAAGGTGAGATGTGAAGTGGGCAATTTGCATTTTTAAATTGACCATTCAAAAGAGCAGGTGAAATATTACACCTAACCAGCTGAAGCTCAGTAACAATATGTCTATTTTTTACAAAGCTTACTAGTAAAGTGGGTATTATGAAAGGGTTTATTGTTAGAAGATGTAAAGTAAAAAAAACTTAGTGACAATGAGAATTTGCATTCAAAGAGGAAAATATGCATAAAGGAAGAGACATCTGTTGGTAAAAGGAGGAGGGATTCTAAAATCTAAAGCTTCCAGCCTGTAAGCCTCAAGTCTGTCTGCAAGGACCCAGAGCTGAAATAAACTCATTTTCAGTGCGACTATCCAGGGTGTGCTTTGCCAGGGGTCTGTTTAAACCTATGTGTTTTATTGTTGCTTTACTGGGGGTGTAACTGAGAGTCAGATTAAGGAGAGGATTTTTGTAGTGATTATAATACTAATTTTGTAGACATATGTATGTACTTACAATCTTTCTTGTATTAATAAATATTTAGCTTAGTTTTATAAAAAGCTTTTTGAGACTCGGTGGTCTTATTACTACTGAATTCAAAGCCTGCATCTTGAAACATACAAATTGCAAATATGGATTATGACAGTTGTTTCATGTTTCCCTCTGGGATTTGAACAACTCACCCTTTACTATCGGCTGTGCCATAATACTCAGCTCCAGGGACCCTGGTTTCCTGACTTCGGGTGTCTGTCTGTGTGGAGTTTGCATGTCTTTTTAAAAATTAATTCACAGGATGTGGGCTTCGCTGGCTGGGCCAGCATTTATTGCCCATCCCTAGTTGCCCTTGAGAAGGTAGTGGTGAGCTGCCTTATTGAACCACTGAAGTCCATGTGGTATAGATACACCCACAGTGTTGTGCCTATTCTGTGTCTGTGTGTATTTCCACTGGTGCTCAGGTTTCCTTCCACCATCCAAAGTACTGGTTAAGTGGATTGGCTATGGTAAATTGTGTGTGTGTGTGTGTGTGTGTTTGTGTGTGTGTGTCCAGGGTGTACCCCGTCTAGCACCCATTGCCTGTCAGGATAGGCTCCAAATCCCCGTGACCCTGAATTGGATGAAGCAGTTCTGGGAAAGTGAGTGAGTTCTTTGCTTGTGATAAAACTTTTTTTTAACCTCATTAATCTCAATAATGAATATTTTATTCCCTCCAATGGAGAAAATATTTTTTAAAAATGCTCTCACACACTAACATTTCTCATTTTCAGGTCCCGTCTAGGCTGCCAGATTTGTCTAAAGAAGTCTTTGAATGGAATAACTGTGAAGGTACCAAAGGAAGTGTCCGATTTGAGAAAATCAGTTGAGGCAAAGGAGCAGTGATGTGGCACATTTCACAAAGTCAACATATCTTGGCAACAACTCCCAAACCTGTCAAAGAAGAGACAAAACTACACTATGCCTTATTAAGAAACTTTAACTAGGCCTCAGTAAAGTCCAACAAGGCATTGTCAATGAAGATGTCACTGATGGATGGGACTTGTAATGGATAAACATTAAACTGATTAGATAATGACATTAAAGCAAAGTACAGTCCCAGTGAGAAGAGTGCCTGTTGGTGTTGGAGACACTATTTCCATTTGAAAGGTTTGTCCTTAGGAGGTGATCTGGGGAGTGAAATGCTAACCCCTTTCTTCACCCAGTAGCATTCCCACATCAAGCCATATAACTCAGGATAGATAGAGAGTAAAGCTGCTGTACTTCAGCCATCATTTCAAAAGAAGAATTCCTACCACAGCAATGTTACTATTTCCACTAGGAATAGTCTTTGCCTTGTAGGAGGTCCTGTGCAAAGGTTCAATCTGGGGCTCTTACAATTTAATAGCCTATAACGCTGAATACTACTCACTCAATCTGATGTCAAATGTGCACTTTTATAATTGTGACAATGCATTATTATAATAGGAAATGTATAAATGAGTTGACAAAATGATCAGAGATAGCTATTGCCTTTCACTGGATATGCTTGGACTCCTATGCAATGGCATGGGTTACAGGGTCCCAAACAACCCCAGCCCCAGCCTCCCAGCCACCATGGCCCCACACCCCCAGCCCCCACCCCACTCTTATTTCCATGCCCCCACAGCAACTAGCCTGTGACCTTGGAAAAGAGATTGCCACATAAGTAACAAATTAGGAGTAATTCTGTCACATGGGCTGAAATAGCCCAATCTTATTTCACAGCAAGCTGAAATGTCTTTGAGTCCAAATCCCAGAGTTTAGAAGTTGGTATCAAAATCACTGCACCATTATGTGCCGTGAGAGAATATTAATATTTTTACATTCTGTACATCTTAGGCCCGATTCATTCAACAGGAGACAACGATTGCAAGTTATAAATGTGAATGGAGTGCAATTCATCTGTGATTTGAGGTTAATGGGTAAAAAGCCAATTCTGTGCCACCAGTAACAGTCACTGTTCTCATTCTGAGTTTCTCACTCTCCATCCCAAATTATACCAGATAGATTTCATTAGGTTTGGCTCTTTCTCATTTCGATGATTTAGTGTGTTCTGTTCTCAGACATCAAGGAGAAAGCAGGACAACAATTTGGACACTTTGTCAACCACATTGATGCCCTTTATCCGAATTTTGTATCAGGAGTTATGGGGTAATAGCCTGATTTTTCTCCCTTGTTAGTTTAGGGATGCAGAAGGTAATAGTGGAACTCAATTGCTATGCAGGAGAGGTCAGCTATCTTAGCATTGACTGGAAAGTGACCCTAGGACCTTTTGGGCTTTATGGTATTAGCTTATTCAACAAGGACACATGACTGCAATAATCTTCATTCTAAATTTATCTGCATACAAGTGTAAATTTAACATGAGAACTCCACTATAACACAATGGATCATTTACATAATTTGTCCATATTTTAGTGGTAACACTCCAACCTCTCAGATAGAAGTCATGAGATGAACTGCCACTCCAGAGATTTAGCACATAACCTGGCACTGAAAAATGTATATGTTAAACTCAAACCTTGTCTGCCTGCCTAGCTGGATGTAAACAGATCCCACAGTATTATTAGAATGAGCAGGGGAGTTCTCTTGGTATCCTGACTAAGTTTTATCCCTGAATCAACAGCACTAAAACATAGTGGCTCAGATTTTACAGTCAGTAGAGAAAGGACAGGCTTGAAATCAGAGACTTTTCCCCAATGGTGCATTTGATTGAGCAGCGCCCTCTATAGTGCATCTGTGGTGCCTGGGCGCAGCACAAGTAACAGCATGTCTCTTCAATCAGATTGAAGAATCCTCACAGTGACACACAGGACAGAAGTTTTCCAGCCAAATGGAGGTGGGTGCAAGTACATGAGGGGTGGGAAAGTCCCAGTAGATGATTTATGCCCTTGTTACCAAGGTGTCAATTTTGCAGCCAAAGTCCCCTTCAAGACAAACATGTTTTAGATATTATTGCCTTATGGAGATTGGATAGCCAATTCTTCATCACTAGAATACATTTTCAGTGATTGGCATCCTAATTTCATGGCTTGGCTATTTGTCACTCGTTTGTTTTTGCTTAATTTGCTTAGTAATAATTTGATAATGTTTTGGCACACTGGCTATTTCTGCATGGTTGTAACTGAGTTTATTGCTGCCAATATAGTAGAGGAACAAATGTCTCCACTCTCCTGTTGGCCTATTAAATACAGAGAAACCCAGCTGAGGACCATAGTTCCTGGGTTGGAAGGTGATAGAAATATTTTGTGTCTTGTCCATGGATGGGGAAGGGAGTTGAAATTTTGGACAGAGCATAGATTATCCAAGTTTCTGCCACTTTTTCTCTGCCTTTCAAATCTAAGACCACTCTTGGAATTCCACCCTTTGAAGTGTAGTGGCTCCCTGGTGACTTAAAGTAGGGTTGCTTTTACTTCTGATCTTTCCAAAAGTCCTAGGTAAGTTGAGGAGTATAGAAAATCAATCTCAGAATAGAAGACCTGTGAGAAAATCAATTTTCTTTATATCTCAATGTTAAATTTGATAAGGCTTCAGGCTGCACTCTAATTTTTTGGCCTCTCTTTGAAGTGGCTGCCTCTGTTGCGACTCTACAGGCATGGACCACCCACTTGAATATTAAAGTGAGCACTTGCCCGGGATTCAGGACTGAGTCAATGGCCTTACCAAGTGGCAGACGGAAGATCCTGTGATGTTGCAATTCCATTGACAGGGCAGGAGTCCAACAATCTCATGATCATGTCACCAATTTACAGATCAACCCCTCCCACAAAGAATATCTTTTTAGATCATTTCTGCCCCACCTCTCAACACCCCTACCTTCCCAAATCCCCACCCTCTCACATCCAACACATCGGAAAAGGAATTGACAGAGCTGGGTTTGTGCACCAGCATTCTTACATTGTGACATTGCTTTGCATCAAATTGATTAACTGAACTAGGATGAATGTATCCAGTGGGTCAGAGGACTAGTGTTTTTTCCAGCAGCAGATCTAGGTGGGGAAGCAAATGAAGAATTGGGTGTTTGCTGTGCTTGTTCATGTTTCGTTCAGTTACTTTGCAATTGCTAATGCTTTGTACATCAGGAGCTGAGAAAAGTGAACAATGTAACACTGCCTTCTATTCACCTCCATAAACCTGCAATTATCAGCATTACGTGTGTGCAATATGAACATACAAACATACGAAATAGGAGCAGATGTAAGCATTAGGTCCCATAAGCCTGCTCCATCATTCAATAAGATCATTGCTGATCTGTTTGTATTTCAAATTTCACGTTCCCATCTACTACCGATAATCTTTGATTCCCTTGCCTAACAAGAATCTGTCTACCTCTGCCTTAAAGATATTCAATGGCCCCGCCTCCACCAACTTCTAAAGCAGAGAGTTCCATAGTTGCACAACTCCATGAGAGAAAAAATTTTCCTCATCTTGGAACTAAAAGGGTGACCCCTAATTTTAAAACAGTGCCCCCTAGTTCTGGACTCACCCACAAGAGGAAACATCCTTTCCACATTCACCTTGTTAAGACCGTTCAGGATCTTATATACTTCAATCAAATCATCCCTCACTCTTCTAAACTCCAGTGGAAACAAGCCCTATCTGTCCAACCTTTCCTCATAAGATAACCCGCTCATTCCAGGTATCAATCTAGTAAACCTCCTCTGAACTGCCTCCAACGCATTTACATCCTTCCTTAAATAAGGAGGCTAAAACTGCACACAGTATTCAAGATGCGATCCCAACAATGCCTTGTATAACTGAAGAAAAACATCCTTAGTTTTATAAAAGCAAAAAACTGTGGATGCTGGAAATCCAAAACAAAAATAAAAATACTTGGAAAAACTCAGCAGGTCTGGCAGCATCTGCGGAGAGGAACACAGTTAACGTTTCGAGTCCGTATGACTCTTCAACAGAACTAAGTAAAAATAGAAGAGAGGTGAAATATAAGCTGGTTTAAGGGAGGGTGGGACAAGTAGAGCTGGATAGAGGGCCAGTGATAGGTGGAGATAACCAAAAGATGTCACAGACAAAAGGACAAAGAGGTGTTGAGTCATACGGACTCGAAACGTTAACTGTATTCCTTTCCACAGATGCTGCCAGACCTGCTGAGTTTTTCCAGGTATTTTTATTTTTATCCTTAGTTTTTTGTTCAATTCCTCTCGTAATAAAGGATTGCATTCCATTAGCCTTCTTAATTACTTGCATACTAACTTTTTGTGACCCGTGCACTAGAACACCTAGAACCCTCTGCACCTCAGGGGCAGGATTTTTACCTCATCGGGTGGGCGCGGCAGGCTGGCCTGGGAGTGGCCGCAAAACCAATCGCTGCCCGCAATCAGGCTCCGGCCACAATTTCATACTGGCTGGCCAAGTAATGGCTAGTCAGCACGAGTCACACGCTGCAATGCTCAGTCCTGCCTGGGTGGGAGGTGGGGAGGGCGAGTGCAGATGTCAGCGCATGCACACGAGTGCGGTCAGTGAACGCTTCCTGAAGGCACAGAGCTGCCTCAGGGAGCTGAAGATTTTTAACATCAGAAATAAAGAAAGGGAAAATAATGAAAACATGTCCCCTCATGTAAGCAGGGACATGTTAAAGTTGAGTTTTAAAAGTTTTTATTTTTTTTTAAATCGCTGGTCAAAACATCATCCCGCCCATGGATGAGGTTTTGCAAAAAATGCAAAGGCCGCCTGGCCTATTTGCCCGCCCGCCAACCGTAAGGTTGGGCAGGCAGGGAAAAATTAATTAATCAATGGGCTTAACAGCCCTCTTAATTGTTGGCGGGCACACTGCCAACTCTCGCATGCACTCGCTGACTAAAATATCGCATGAGTGCACGATGGCATCGGGACGCTCACCTGACGTCATCGTGCACTATTTTTCTCCCATTCGTCGGGCGCGCGACCTCCCGATGAGTGAAAAATTCTGCCCCAGAATTCTGCAGTCATTCTCCATTTAAGTAATGTTCAGCTTTTTTATTCTTCCTGCCAAAGTGAACAACTTCACATTTTCCCACATTATAGTCCATCTGCCAGATAGATTTCTGAATTACAGGGCCTTTCTTTTTAAAGACTCCAGCTGACCAGCAGGGAGCAGCATTGGTATTATCTGTAGCCAAGAGAGCTGCCTGTGAAACTTTGTTGCACAGTTGCTACTTCCAAAAACACTGAGATGGTAAGCTGTGAATGGGGAGGGGATTGGTTCTTGTTGGAGTGGGGGAGGGTAGGATTGGGTTGTGGTGATGGCACATGATGGGGGTGCTTGTGGCTAGGACATGGTTTAGGAGCACACTTTAAAAAGCTGTAATAAAGCAATTTTTGTTCAACTATTGTGTGACCTCAGCCTCGAGGAAACTTATCTATGCAATGCAGTCTCCCTCTCTCATACTCTCTCTCTCTCTTGAGAGGATTTCCTGGCTCTTGCCTGTTTACCAGCTCTTTGCTTAGTCACTGCAGATTTAGATGCTGCGCCATCAGCTCTCAGGACTGGCTGCCCCTCCCCTTGGTGGTGGTGCTGACCTTCGTTTTGAGGCCCTGATTTTGCAGTGACAGGAATAGTTTTAAATTGGTTTGTTTTGCTATTTGGTTGCAAGCACCACAATACCGAACAGAGAAAACTGCTAAGGACCTGATAGTGATCTGGAAAACCTTACGTTAACAAAGCTGGGGAATTAAACTTTACTATTTTATTTAATGAGCAATGAATGTGACTGTACAACATAACATGAACGATTTATCGACATCGCTGTACAAGTGCGAAATGTATTAGTTCTCGCCATATCTTCAATCCCTTCAGTGTCCAGAAATTTACACGGTTGTATCTTTACATTTTCATAATGTTCACTTCAATGTTTTTCTCTGTAACTTATTCCACAACTATTAACCTCTGGATACAAAACTTCAGCCTGACTTCTGTTCTTATTCCTGAATTCCTCAGTTTTAACTAGTGTCTTCAGCTATTTAAACCAACCACCACAGTGAACTTGTCCAGATCAATTTTGTCAATTCACTCAAAATCTTGAAACTTCAATTAGGTCACTTCAAAGTCTGTTTTCTAAATAAATAAACCCAACTTCCTTGTCTCATAACTTGAAAAATTCCAAACGTTCCTCACAACAAGAATTGTTCTTTCATGGAAGTTCATCACTTTAAATATTCCCAATATGGTTGACAGCTTTTATAGTTTATTTGCCACAGTACAATATTACTGTCTCAGAATCGGCTGATTGTTACTGATTGGTTTAAAGGAGGTAGTATTTTTGAGTGTATTACAGTTTCCAGATCCATCTTGTTCTTTCCCAGGGTTCCTTAGGCACTGATGTGCACAAAACATGGGAGTCAAAGGCATATAAGTTAAGATTGATGAAAAGCTGAATAAAGACTAAAATCAGGAAGAACACTGTCACGTGAAGAGCAATCAACACTTGGAATGATCTTGACAATAGGTTAGTAGAGTCAAAAACCTTCGACTCATTCAAGATCCAGTTGCTGTGGGCAAGAGGTGGGGAGAAATAGTCTTCCTAGATGGACAAACTATATTGGAAGGGATGACTACCTCATCTGAATTTATCTTCTGATCCAAAGTACCTAATGTAAAGAAGACACCACATTCTCTATCACTTTAGATTATAGAAATAGTTTGACTCAGAAATCCCACAGACCAGTCCCTTTGGAGCTTGTGTGAGGATGTCACCCACTCATGACCTCTGTCATTGCCCACCCCGGAGTATGTGGGGTCAGTACAGGTCAGCTATTTTGCATGATTGCAGCTGCAACTGCCCTGCTATGGATATATCTCAGGTCCCTGCCAGCTGTGGAAGTGATGAATATTAGTATATAATCCCAGTTCTCCCACCCCAGGAAAAAAAAACCAAATACTCCTCCCATGGCTTCCTTTATAAACTAGTTGAAAATTACTTTGTGCCCTTCTTTTGTCTTCAGGAGTCCCAGCCAAAGAGCTTGACACCCAAGATGGCCCCCATTTCCACCAACGAAAAGGCCACAGAATCTTTTCCTCCTTGGCACATTAGGTTCCGAAGATGTTTCAGAGTAGCTGAGATCACAGGATTGTAGGAACTAGGGAGTCTTTGTCCCTGCTGTGATCCATGCCCTTTTCACATCATTGGCCTTTTAAGGGACGGGTGGAAACTGCGCCCTTTACAAGGCTTTCTGCTAACTCACAGCTTAGACAGGACCCAGCCTATTTTCTGGCCCTATCTTTGTACTTCTGCTTGACCCTTTATAGCTAACACTATTTTTATTAATCACCCTCCATCCATTTTCCTCCCTGTTGACTGTAGTTGCTAATTCAGCTTTTCTTGCTGTGTCAGCATTCTCCTACATTTTACATGGAATTTGTACGAAACCAGCCTTTAGATCCTCCAGTTTTGTGATGATTGTTTCAGTTCAGGGTAGCTACAAATAGCCTCAGCGCCCAGGTTATAGAGTTTGAGGAAAATAGCCAGGGTTTGCACTCCTAATTGCTGTCTAAAAAACCCAACTGAGAGGGTAGCATTGGAAAAATAAAGTCTAAGATTACAATATAAATTTAGATGAATACAGTTCTTTGGCTCATTTGACCTCTAGAGTACCAAACCTGCCATCTTTCCCTTACACTGTTAGCTGCTTCTTAAATAAGTCCAGTGCCCTAGCTTCAGCCAGCTTTCCTGGCAGCTCAATACCAGCTTATCGGCCACTGAGTAAAGAAATACCTCCTGATATTTGTCCTTAACTTGATATTCATAAACCTGAATTTGTGCACTCTCTGCTAGTGTTTTAGTGCATCTGAAAATATTGCTCATTTTGTTTATATATCCCAATTCAATATTTTTTAGAATTCTAGAAGACCCCCTCCAAAGCATTTCTTTTTGAAGATGAAGAACTCTAGCTTATCTAATCATTTCTCATTGTTCTTCCCACTAAATCTGAAGATTGGCCTTGCTCCTCTACATATGATTTATGGAAATTGCATCACAGGAGGAGGCTATTTAGTCCATTCTGCTCATTCCAACTCTTCAACTGGAGCTATGTACTCTAATCCCTTTTAGATACATTACTTTCAAATACTTACTGAATTTCTCCTTAAATTATATTAAAGTTTCAATAGCCAATTGTGGGAAAGTAATTCATTATCTATAACTTTCTGTGTGGCAAAACTTTTTTCAAAAAGCCTAATAAAGTCTCCAATTTGAAGCAGGAACTCTGGTTGATTCCTTTTTCCCTCATAACCCAATAGCTGAGGTTGATTATCCTAACTGCTGCTTTGACTGCTACTTAATACAGGTAGCGACATACCTGGCTCCTTCTCGCCCATAAGGCTCAGTTCTGTTTATCAACTATAACAAACTTGATTCATGAAGTGATGAAGAGGGTTGATGAAGGAATTCAGTTGATGTTGTGTATCTGGAATTTCAAACGTTTCTTTTGTTCTTTCATGGGATATGGACATCACTGGCTAGGCCAGCATTTTTGCTGCTAATTCTTAATTGCCCTTGAGAAGGTGGTGGTGAGCCACCTTCTTGAGCTGCTGCAGTCCATGTGGTGTAGGTACACCCACAGTGCTGTTAGGGAGGGATATCCAAGATTTTGACCCAGAGACAGTGAAAGAACAGTGATATATTTCCAGTTCAGGATGGTGAGTGGCTTGGAGGGGAACTTATGGGTGGTGGTGTTCTCATGCATCTGCTGCCCTTGTCCTTCTAGGTGGTAGGGGTCGTGGGTTTGGAAGGTGCTGTTGAAAGACCCTTGGTGAGTTGCTGCAGTGCATCTTGTAGATGGTACACATTGCTACCATTGTGCGCCAGTGATGGAGGGAGTGAATTTTGAAGGTGGTGGATGGGGGCCAATCAAGCGGGTTGCTTTGTCCTGGATGGTTTTGAACTTCTTGAATGTTATTGTGTTTGATGAAGTTCCAAATATTAGACTTGTCAGTGAAATTGAAACCTATGAGATTAAAGAAACAGTAGCAACACAGATCCAAATTAGGCTAAGCGATCAAAAGCAAAGTGTAATGGTAGACAGTTGTGTTTTAGGCTGGAGAAAGGTGTACAATGATGTCCCTCATAGGTTGGTATGAAGACCACTTCTCTTTTTGATATATATTAATGATCTGGACTTGGGTATATGATTTCAAAGTTTGCAGATGACACAAAACCTGCAAATGTAGTAAACAATGAGGAAGATTGCAGGCTTCAGGATTATATAGACAGATTGTTGAAATGGGCAGATACACGGCAGCTGAAATTTAATGCAGAGCAGTTGCAGTGATGCATTTTGCAAGGAAGAATGTGGAGAGGCAATCTAACCAAAACATTTCTAAAGGAGTTGCAGGAACAGAGGGACCTATAGCTGTACTTAAGCAAGTTTTGAAGGTAGCAGGACAAATTAATAAGGCTGTTAAAAAGTGTACTGGATTCTTGACTTTATGAATGAAGGCATAAAGTGCAAAAGAAAGGCAATAATGCTAAACCTTCCTAAATCACTGATTAGGCCTCAGCTGGAATACTGTGTTCAATTCTGGGCACCACACTTTAAGAAGGATGTCAACGTCTTGGTGAGGGTGCAGAGGAGATTTACTAGAATGATACCAGGGGCAGAATCTTCTGTTCGGCGAGCGGGGGCGGGGCCCGCTTGCCAACACGTAAAATGACATGGGTATCGTCGGGTGTGCGTCCCAATGTCACCCTGCGTCATTTACATTCTCAGGTCGGCGGGCGCGCAGCCTGTCAATGGCCTATTAGGGCCATTAAAAAACTAATTGAAACCATTAATGGACCTGCCCGTCCAACCTTAAGGTTGGCGGGCAGGCCGGGAGCCCTAGCAGGCTCCTGAAAAAGTATATAACCTCATCCACGGGCGGGATGAGGTTTCATGAGTGATTAAAAAATCTCAGAATATTTCAAAATAAAAGTTATGGACATGTCCTAACTCATGTGACAGTGTCACATGAGGGGACATGGCAGCGAAATTTTTCTCTCATCTTTATTTGAAATTTCAAATCTGAGGCAATCTTCCTGAGGCAGCACTTTGCCTCAGGGAGATCTGTGCACTGTTTCTTATGCATGCGCAAAAGAGCACACTCCCGGCTCAGGGAACTCCCCCCCCATCGCTAGGGCTCCCGGCCTGCCCGCCAATCTTAAGGTTGGACGGGCAGGTCCATTAATTGACCCAGTCACGTAAAATGGCGGCACACCCCCAACCGGGGGTGCCAATCGGGAACCTGCCCGCCCGTGCCCACTCCTGTAAATCCCCCCCGACGGGGGAAAATATTGCCCCTGGAATGAGGGACTTCAGTTATGTGAAGAGATTATAGAAGCTGGGGTCATTATCTTGGAGCAGAAAAGGTTAGGAGACATTTAATAAAGATGATCAAACTTTTGGGGGGTAGGGATAAGCTTTCCACTGGCAAGTAGATTGGTAAACAGAGGATACAGATTTAAAGTAATTGGCAAAAGAAGTAAATTTTAATTTAAGATAATTTTTTTTTTACAGAGCAAGTTATTATGATCTGGAATCCATTGCCTGAAAAAGTGGCAGAGCAGAGTTCAACAGTAACTTTCAAAGGGGAATTGGATAGAAACTTGAAAGGGAAAAGTTGCAGGGCTATGGAGAGAGAGTAGAAGAGGGGATAGATTGGATAGATCTTTCAAAGGGTCACCACAGGCATGATGGGGTCAATATTTTTCATTCATTCACAGGGTATGGGTGTTGCTGGCTAGGGCAGCATTTATTGCCCATCTCTAATTGCCCTTGGGAAGGTGATGGTGAACCTTCTTAAACTGCTGCAGTCCATGTGGTGTAGGCACACCCACAGTGCTGTTAGGAAGGGAGTTCCAGGATTTTGACCCATCTACAGTGAAGGAACAACAATTGTCCTCCTTTTGTGCTGTATGATTCCATGATTCTGTATAACCAAACTGTCATATAAGAAAGATATTACTGTTACTGCTGTATAAAAATAAGGGTTAGGCTAGAAACATAACTGGGACATTGTGAAGGTTTGCATATATCAGGATTTCGAAGAATTGAGTTTCAGCTCATGTAAAGTGCACATTAACTGTGATAGCAGAATAACTGCCATTCATATCATTACTTTTTGTGGAATCTTGCTGTGCAAAAAATGGCTGTTGCATTTGGCTAGGAAGCAAGTCACTGTACTTCCAAAAGTTATTCATTGTGTGAATCATTCTGAGATGTTTAAATATAAAAGGTGCTATATAAATGCAAGCATTATTTATTAAAATTTAAGCTTTGACTCTAGAATTAAAACCGTAACTGAAACAATTCCAAATTCACATATATAGAAATGCACCTGAGTCAGCATCTGAAAGTGAAAAAGAAAGATTGTTTCATCAGAATGAGTGAGTCGGCAGTAACAATCTATCTTTTCCTTTTTCAGATGCTGGTAAATCTGCAGTGCATTTCCAGTACATTCTGTTATTATTACTAGTTGTACTTGCCGATAGCTCAAGGACAGGACCTGTGCAATCAGGCAGTAGTTCTTTACCAGCTCCGGTGCACAAACCTTTCAGAAGTTGTACCATCTATGGAAAAAGTTAGAACACAAAGTATGGCGTTTTAAATATCATGAATGCTTGCTGCTACAGATGTTTAAAATACCAACATCAGTGCCATCTTTCAACACTTTGATGGGAAACAGTGATAATTTGTGGCCAAAGGATTGCCATTGCATCAAATAAGGCGCATAAAGAAGATCTGTATATGTGAATATGAATGAAAGCGTGTACATTGGGGGTTGTTGGCTGTTGGGAAAGGAATGTATTCAAGTCGAACTCCCACTTTGCACCCTGTCCAATTTAAGGCTTCAAAGATCTGTTCCATTCCTGATAGGAGGTTAAAATGTCCTCCTGTGGTTCCTTACAATAGCCACCGTTCCTGTCACTTGAATAAAAACCTAATGTCTGCCAATGGGACTTAACCAGATCAAATTTTTAATAACCCAAATCAACACAAGATTATAAAACAGGTGACCACAATGCAATTCTTTTTAAGTTGCTTCATCAGTATTTTATTACTTCCCAAATAGTAAGCCTTTTGCCACATGGCATTCTCCTGCTCAGTTAACGTTTTCACTGTAACCTGAACCCTGTCTTAGAGACCTAGGCCAGAATATTGCCTTCGGCGTGAGGGGGCAGGCCCGACACGCCAATGCATAAAATGACGCAAGATGACGTCGGGCGTGCGTCCCGGTGTCACCGCGCGTCATTTCGATCTTTTGTTCGGCGGGCACGCACCAGAGGTGGCTGCGCACCCGCTGAACTGTCAACGGCCTATTAAGGCCATTAAAGAAGTAATCAAGCTGATTAACAACGCTGCCCATCCAACCTTAAGGTTGGCGGGCAGGCGAAGAGCCCAGGCGACCGTCGCATTTTTCAGGAAACCTCATCCACGGGCGGGATGAGGTTTCCTGAAGGTTTTATAAAATAATTTAATAAATTTTGCTACATTCACAAACATGTCCCAGCTCGTGTGACACTGTCATATGAGGGGACATGTTTAAATAACTTTTTACTTTATTTATAACAGGATTTTTTAATCAACTTAATCTCCCTGAGGCAGCTCCGTGCCTTATTTAAA
This sequence comes from Cetorhinus maximus, assembly GCF_964194155.1. NCBI lineage: Eukaryota > Metazoa > Chordata > Chondrichthyes > Lamniformes > Cetorhinidae > Cetorhinus > Cetorhinus maximus. The sequence continues at coordinate 109,473,470 of NC_135886.1, read as the reverse complement.
GACCACACAAGATCACGTTCCAGTAGGAAAATGACACTGAGGCAGCTGAGACAATGGGCAGAACTTCAAAATGCCAAGCGCAGGTGAGGAGTGGAGTGGCTAGGGTTTGGTTCGGGTGCAGGCAGGAGGTTAAAGCCCTGAAAAGTGGCATCAGACTGGGCACCCAAAATGATCCCGCCCACTTTCAGGTTTAACTGAGGTAGGTTTGCAGGCAAATGGGAACCTCCTATGGATCTGTTGGATAAATAAATACAAATTTTAAATCCCCAGTTAACTCAGGATCGAACCCAGCATTCTGGCTTTAACGGTCAGCTCACAGGTTTCCCAAGCGTGTGGAACTCGCCAGGGGTCAACCAGGCAAGAACACAGTGGGGAGCACATGTTCAGTGAAACTGACAGGCTGGGGGGGGGGGGGGCTTTAAACATTGAAACCGTTTAGCTGCAGCCCTGTCTAAGCGAGAGGCTGCTGTTCACAGCATATCTTCTGAGGGTGTTCTCTCCGTGCTTTACAAATAACTTCAAACTTCATATCACCTGTCTTGGACTTCACTCATCGTGAACTGATCTTCCCTGCTGTCAGTCTTAACTGCAGCATGGGAGCAGCTCATGCAGCTGAGGAGGAACAAGAGGAAGAGCAACAGCAACATCAACAGTACCACCAGCTGCCTTCTTCTTATCCATATATTGCTCCACAGGACAGGACAGAGGGAATAGATACAGCAATCCAGCTCAAAGGAGGTGAGACCCCAACACAAGTTCTATAGGCAAAGAATCATCTAACTTGACATGCGTGAGCACCAGTGCCTCTGGAGGTTCAGGCCCCCCCCAGCAGGTTGTAACTGATAACAACACCCTCGTGGAACAGGACCTCCTTTCCAGTGGACCAGGTGGGCATGCATTGCCGGTGACTATCAAGATGTTAATCACTGTGGGCCACCCCCACTCCACCCCCACTCCACCCCCACCCCAACCCACCCCAGATCTCTGCCTCTCCCTGGATTTCTCTTCTCCTGAAAGGAAAGAAAGCAGAGCATTATGAGTGTGAGGAATTGATTGTGTGAAGAGAAGGACAATATTCGTGGAGGGTGAATGTGAGGCATGGCTGTGAGATGCCATAAGGATGATGCTTAGTGTGAATGTTGGCTGCTTGGAAGGGGATTTGAGGAGGTGGCTGGAGACAGAGGAATGAGTGGACCTGCAAGGTGTGAAGGTCTGAGGAGTGCTGGGAAGGGAAAGCCAGAGTGTGGGCTTGGCACCTAAAAGTTTTATGCCACTCACCTTACCTGCCCTCCTGAGGTTCTGGGTCCTCTAGGGGCACTATCTCCAGGTTTGAGGGACCACACTCCTGCTGCTGACTTCCTTGGCCACTTCCATTTTTGCCTGCTTCCTCCTGTCCTTGGCAAGTACGATATCACTTCAGTCCCTCAGATTCCTCAGCAGGACCTCCAGATAAGAATGAGAGACTTGAGGAGAAGTCTTCCCAGGGCTCCCCTCCATCCCTGTGGTTGCTTCAACCTCAGGAAGCAATGTCCAGTTCAAGTATTCTGATCCCTGTGGGGCTCCTGTAAGTATAATTCCTTCCTTTGGCAGATTTGGCATGTCAACCCTCCCACCCTCTGTAATTGGTTGGGAAATTGGAAATGGGATGCTCAGATTGTGGCTGAGTTAAAGAGACACAGCAAAGCCTGCTTTGAATAAAACAGGTTCCTGACCCACTACCAGCCTCTCTGTGGCATGTGGGTTTGTCAAGATATAAGTCTGCCCAACGACACATGACACTGAACATGACACGTGGTGCCCAACTGCTGCTTATCACCACAGACTAGGAGAGCTTAGAAGGGGAAATTTGGACTCAATTTTAAGATAATAATCAATATGAGGATATGTGGTGATTTTGACCCTGCTCACCCAAAAGAAACTGGGTGGACAAGTATCAAAAATCAGTTGGTTGATGCAGATGCAGACTTCCTGCTGCAAGGGCACCAGCCTGAAAGCAGCCAGGTCCTTCTTCAAATATGCAATGCTGGGCTCCATGGCAAATCAACCCTTAGCTACAATTTTAACTGGTGGACTTACAGGGATGTTTTAGTGGCTTTCTCGCCAAGTAAAGATAGTGGGAAGAGGATGTGGCCTAAACAAACAAGTTACTGGTTCTTGCAATATAAGTAAATCTGGTTTACTTTTGTGACGGAACATGATTGCAAAAACTTTCCTAATACTTATTTCCCACTCTGGGTCAGTATACATTGAAGCTTGTTGTAAAGTGAGTCATCCCTAAGATGCCTGAATGCAGCAAACAATTACAAATCAGGCAAGTTGGAATGCATACCTATAAATGAACCTACCTAATTTTATTCACATAATGAAAGGGAAACCACCAAGTTCCCCTACAAGTAACTGTTCCAACCTGCCCTATTTCCTGATAATCACTGTGCCCAGGTTATCCAGGAAACTATCCCCTAATATTTCCTGGAACCTCAAAACTGCATGACTCCTTCCCTCCCTCAGTGTTTCTGTCTTTAATTTACAAGCTTTTAAAACCCAAATGTGGGTTATCTAATCACTAGTTCCTGGTACTTTGCCCTTCTCTCTTGTTGTTAAAGCTTGTTTTAATTTAAATGGTGCGGTGCACGGTGACCCTTGGCTTTTTATTCTAGTTTTCTTAATGATAAAAAATGCATGCATTTCCTGTGTGCCACTGGGCAGATGTGGGACATATGCCTGCTGCAGAGCAGGGAGATGTTTGCATATTGAACCAGCATGTTACCCAGCAAGATTTTTGGACTACAGCTTCATGTCTGCAAGTTAATATAAAAAATTAAATCTGAATTATTTCATCAAGATAATACTGTAGTGCAAATATCTAGAACTGCACATTACTATATTATAATTTTTCTCCAGTTTTCCCTCGTATTGCTGTGAAGTTGCTAATTCTTGGTGGCATTAGTTTTCATGGGCACTTGCAGCCCTCTGTTAACTCACATGTGTGGCCATTCTTCATCTGTGAGTTTAACAATGAGTTCTTGTTAACTATTAAACTGTTCAGGGCATCACGTCTAAGCCTAATCCTGGCTTCAACCAATTTCCAGACATGCACACTCTCCAAATCTGGATGATTCTTCCATTCCCTGACCCACTCTGTCTTAGATCAGCTAATTCAGTACAATACTGAGCGTCTGGGTTTGGGACCTTTAGATCCCTATGGCTCACAACATGCTGTTTTAACTCATTTTTAATAAAGCTTCATACAATTAAAAATCTTCAGTGTCCATTAGTTGTAATAAATATGGTGCTCTACAGAATTCTTCATAATGAGTGATATTCAAGGTAGTTAATAGCTCAGATTAAAATAAATGCAATAGCTTAACATTTGGTTCAATACTGTACACTATACAATCAATGTTGTTCATGCAGGAACCAGCATTCTTTTCAATTGAAAATTATAAACATCTTCTTTAACATTGAGAAATGTGTACCATTGTAAAAAAAAAGAATCCAAATGCATGATAAATGGAATGTACCAAAGCAACAGGTTTGAAAGCTCTTCTACCTCAGTCTCACTGGAACTTAACTGCAGAAATCAAATCAGAAATCATTTCCTGACTCAGAGTCAGGAAAAGCAACAGACAACTAAGCAAATAAATGCCTGGCCGAATGACAGGCATTAAGAAAATATGAGGGATTTTAACAATTTTTATTTTATGTTTTTCCCTTGCTCTATTATGTTTACTAGGATACTGTTACAGAAGTGACAACAGGCCTCCAGGCTACCTAAATAGCCATTCATTTTGCATGAAGCCAGACAGTAAGCATTGCCAGGCTATTTAATCAAGGATTAATGCAACAAAGTCCAATTTTGTTCTCACCTGATATCCATGTACACACACTTTGTAACAGGAGTCATTAGACGCAAAGCAGAAGTAGGAACTTTGGCTTCTCCCTATCTAAAGCCATTTACAAGACCCCAAATATAACCCCAGTTGGGGCTCCCCCTGGGTTGCCATGGCAGTGCTCGGCTTTTAAACACAGAGCCATTGGGAAATATATAATTTTTTGGTCAGCCAGGTGTTAGCCACATGTGAAAAACTATCGCCAATTTTAAGAGTCTTCAGGCCAAGAATACCTATAGTCTGGATTTAAAGCTGGGGACGGGATCCCTGCCCCCCTCAGGCAAAAGGTAGAGGGCGAGTCCGGCTCCACTTTGCTAGCTCAGCCTCCAGCCATTTTATGGCTGGCAGGCTTTTAAGTGGTTTGAGCCGAGCCAAGAGAGGAAATCTTGCTTCTAAGAGCTGTCAGTCAATCAAAGGGATGACAGGTCCCTGGCAACACCACCAGGAGCAGTGGCCACTGCTGAGACTGCATTTAGTTCCCAATGGCAATCAACAGTGGAGCCAGATGTGAAGGTGAGTGGTGATGGTGGGGGGAGGGGAGGGGGGTGGGGGGGGGTGGTGAGGGGGTGATTTCGCCAGGGCCAGGCTGGCAGGCTTCAGCAAAGGGGGCAAGGGGGCTGGGGGAACAAGGTGGCGAGAGCAGATAGGGCTGTGTGATACATGGGGGTCAGAAGACCTGGGGGGGGCCGCTGTGGGGGTTCGAACGGGCACAGGTCCCATAAAGAAGGTGCCCCACCCTTTCCCACCACTAGCATAAGCAATGAAAGCTGCCAGGCTTCACACTTGGTGTCAGCCTCTGCCTACCATGGGTAAAATCTCAGTGGCAGTGGCCAGAGGCCATTAAGTGACCATTAGTCGGTCACTCAAGAGCCTCAATTGGTCCAAGGGTAGGCGGGCCTCCAAACACCTCCCCCCACCGGGGGTTAAATTGTCGGGGGGGTGGGGGCGGGGGGCGGGGGTGGGGGGGTGGTGGGGAGGGAATCGGGGGTGGGCAGGTAGGCACCGGGAGCGCCACCCATGGCATTGAGTCCAATTGCATCCACCCCATTTCTGGGCAGCGGTGGGGATGGGGGGGGCATAAAATTCCACCCTATGTCTGTGTAAAATTATATATGACCAATCATTTGTGCAAACTCTGCCTGGGACACCACTTAGCAAAATCTACAACACTTACATATAGGTTAGCAGTATGGACCTCCTATGGGCCTCCAAGTGATTGCAGGGCCAACCTTAGAGTTTAATCAACTGAAACCCTGCAGCTTTCCAGCACAATGTGCTAGTCATCTTCCAAGTACTTGTTCAGTTAGGTTGACTCTGTGCATTAAAGCATAGTGAGTCAGGATGTTTGGTTAATCATAAACTTCAGACCTGCTTGGTTTAGGTACCAGAACATAAAAACTTTGGCGTCATCTTGGAACCAGCTCGGTATCAAAGAGATGCCACTTACAAACTGGAAGTGACACAAAAGACCCTGTAGGGCAACTTGTAGGATGTCTGACATTGGGAAGAATGCTGTAAGAAACATTGTGGTGACATAACTCTAGAAGTTAATACTTTCAATGCTACTGTACAAAAGTTTAACAGAAGCAGAAAATGGGTGTCAATGAGAACCAGGCTAAATATAGAAAGTTCAGAGCAGAAATGAAATAGGAAATCTAAGAGGTGAAGAAAAAGTATGAGAAGAGACTGGCAGCTAACATGAAAGGCAATCCATATGTTTACTATAAGGCATATAAACAGTGAAAGGATAGTGAGAGGAGGGGTACCAATTAGGGAGCAAAAAGGGGATCTATACAGGGAGGCAAATTACATGGTTGTATTATAAATGAGTATTTTGATAATTAGCCATAGTTCACAAGGGCCCATAGCCATCTTTCTCTGGTAGAGAGAGAAAAGTTGGGGGCACAACTCTGCATCAAGCTTCGGGCAAGGCAAGCCTCCATGAAGTCCACAGCTTGTACAGGACCTGAACCTGTGCCATTAATGTCATTCTGTACCAGACTCTAGCCCCAACTGAGCTAACCAACCTGCTTTGCATCTGTGTAGACCCAGGAAGATGCTGCAAAAGTCATAGTGGAAGAGAAGATAGCTGACACTGCATTAGTTAAAATTGATCAAGAGGGGATATTAGATAGGCTGTTTGTACTTAAAGTTGATACATCACCAGGATTGGATGGGATGCATTTGAGGAAGCTGAGGGAGATAAGGGTGGAAATTACACTGATAGGCCTGAATTTTCATTAAGGTGGAGTGGGTCTCCAGCTTAGCCAAAATGATGCCGGAGACCCGCCTCAAATCTAGCACCTACCATTTTCACCAGGGAGGGAATGGGGACAGGCTGTAGTTTGCATGTCTATGGTTTATGGAGGCAGCTGCACATGTAAAAGTGCAGCTGCCTTCAAACAGATCCAATTTTCTAAAGCTGCCAAAATCCTTTGGAGAGATAAGGTTAGCTCCAGGGGCACCTTTAGGAGAGGTAAGGTGCTCTTTGAGAGAGGTCAAATGCCCTTTTGCAGTGTTAAAATTAGACAAGAACGTGCGTAAAAAGTGGATGAACTCATTGGAACTGTCAGGCAGATTGGAACAGTCAAGCTGTCAAGGGAACTGTCAAGCTTTCAAGGTATTTAAATTGCCTGACATTTAAATTAAAAACAAACATGCTGAAGTTTAACAAAAACAGTGCTTGCTATTTCAATCTGCCTGTTGACCTAAACACAAGGACTATCATTATAGGATTTGTGCTGCATGACAACCTATCATTATCACAGTGGGGTGCTTGTAGGTTCGCAGTTTGATTGACAGCTCCAAGTGGTTATAAAGTCTTTGATGTGGGGCTATGAATACAAATATTAAAGATTAAGCACCTGAATGAAATGTTTGTTTTATAAGGGATTATATAGTTGAAGGAATGTAAATGTAGTGAATGTTTTTTATGAATGAGAGATTTTTTAAATAAAAATAAAGTCTGCAATAGACACTTAGAACTTTATTTCATTTCAATTCAGCATGGGTCCTGAGGCCTGCCCATAGTGGATACTGGGGGAGTTGGCATGGAGGGTGTAAGGACAAAGGGTGGTGGGTGAGGGTCATGGGTTGGCAGGAGTTGGCACTAAGTTGGCATAGGGCCTATAAGGATGGGTAGAGGGGCATAGGTTCACATAGGGGTTATAAAGGCCCATGGGGAGGTGGGTAAAGGAGCATAGTTTGGCATGGGGGCTATAAAGAGCCATGTGGAGTGAGTAAAGGGCTTTTGCAGGTAGGCAGAAGGCCATAGGCTGGCACAGAAGGTAGGGGGACATGAGGGAGTGGGTGGGGCCATGAGATGGCATGGGCTGGCATGATGGGGCATGGGCAATGTGTGGGGGGGTGGTGAGGAGATATGAAGGGTGAGGGCTGGAAGGCTGCTTTTTATTTTATTGTTTTTTGCAGCTGGGACCAAGTCTCAGATCATCAAGACAGCCCTTTCATACAGTCCTCCTCTGCACCTGGCAGCTCCTGTGGCTGCCTCTGAACTCTTCCCGGGAGCAGCAGGCCTGCCTCCAGTTAACACCCGTGCAACACAACCCCAACCCTGAATAAAAATTAGACCATCCAGGGCACTTTCTCCCGAGTTGGGTTTGTGGAGATGGGAATTTTCCCAATTCTCGGGAGCGAAAACTCAGGCCTTGCAATCCTCCTTAGGTACGGGGATGGTGCTATAGAACTGAAGAATTGCAAATGTTACAACCTTGTCTAAAAAAGGATGCAGTGAAAAACCCAGCAACTACAAGTCAGTCAGTCTAACCTCGGTGGTGGAAAAGCTTTTAGAAACGATAATCCAGGACAAAATTAATAGTCACTCGGTCAAGTGTGGATTAATTAACTTACTTGACTAAGTTTTTAGATGAGGCGACAGAGAGAATTTATGAGGGTAATGTGCTTCATGTGGTGTATATTAACTTCCTAAAGGTATTTTCTAAAGAGTTACATAATAGGCTTTCTGGCAAAGTTGAAGCCCATGGAATAAAAGGGACATTGGTAGCTTGCGTACAAAGTTGGTTGAGTGACAGTAAACAGAGACTAGTGGTGAATGGTTGTGTTTTGAGCTGCAGGAAGGTTTATAGTCTGGTTACCCCAGGAATCAGTGCTTTCTTTGGTCTCTTTTAATGCCTTAGACTTGGGTGTGCAGAGCACAATTTCCAAACTTGCAAATGACGTAAAACTTGGAAGTATGTGAATTGTGAGGAGGATAGTGATAGATTTCAAAAGGACATAGAGACCTGAGGGTGTATGTGTACAAGTTGTTGAAGATGGCAGTGAAGGTTAGGAATGCACTTGAAAAGGCACACAGGTCCTGGGTTTTATAAATAGAGGCATAGAGTACAAAAGCAAAGATTATAGTGAACCTTTAGGCAGCATTTTCCTGTCGGCGAGCGTAAAATGACGCGCAGTGACATCAGGGGGGTGTCCCGACATCACTACGTGTCAGTTAGATTTTTGGTTCAGCGGGCACACAGCCAAGACGGCTGCGCGCCCGCCGAACTGTCAAAGGCTTATTAAGGACATTGAAAACCTAATTAAAACAATTAAATGAGCTGCCCGTCCAACCTTAAGGTTGGCAGTCAGGCGAAGAGCCCAGGCGGCCTTTGCATTTTTCATGAAACCTCATCCACGGGCAGGATGAGATTTCATGAAGTGTTTTAAAACTCAGTAAAAATTATTTTCAAAATTCATTGACATGTCCCAGCTCATGTGACACTGTCACATGAAGGCACATGTTTTAAAAGTTTTTTCTTTCCTTTATTTAAATTTTAAAACCTTAAACTGATCTCCATGCCTCAGGGAGATCTCTGCGCTCTTTCACGCACTCAGGGAATCCCTCCCCCCCGCCCACACAGGGAGCGCTTCCAGGCATGCGTCACGATGGGTGGGCCTTAATGTAAAATGGCGGCGCGTCCATGATCGGGGGTGCTGATCGGGATCACACCAGCCCCCGCACAACCCCCCCGACGGGGGGAAAATGCTGCCCTTTATAAAACATTAGTTCATCCTCAGCTGTAGTATTGTGTCCAATCCTGGGCACTGCACTTTAGGAAGGATGTGAAAGCTTTAAAGAAGGTTCAGTAAAGATTTACAAGAATGGTTCCAGGGATGAGGGACTTCAGTTATATGGATAGGTTGGATAAGGTGGGGTTATTCTCCTTGGAGCAGAGAAGGTTGAGAGGAGATTTGATAGAGCTTTTTAAAATCATGAAGCATCTGGACAGAGCAGGTAGGGAGAAATTGATCCCATTGGTGGAAGAGTTGAGAACCAAATAACACAGATTTATGGTGATTGGCAAAAGAACAAAGAGTGCCAAGAGGAAAAACTATGTAGCAACTGTTTATGATCTGGAATGCACTACTTGAAAGTGTGTCCGAGATATATTCAATCTTTGTTTTGAAAGGGAATTGGATAAGCACCTGAAGGGAAATATTTATATGGCAACCAGGAAAGGCTGAGAGAAGGGGGCAAGCTAAATTGCTTTTGCAGAGAGTTGGCACCAATTGGTTGGATTGAATGGCTACCATCTATGTTATAACCAATCTATGATTCTATATATTTAGGAGTTTGTCTGCCAATTTCTAAAGCAGTAACTTCTGGGCTATGGTAATAGTGTTGGTGCTCAACATACATATATAGCACCATATAGCCTTTTATGCGGGGAATAGTTTTATCAATAGCAAATTCTGGAGGGCTGACTTGGATTAAAAATGTGAGATAAAAATAACTGTTAGAAGGTTACATATTCAGACATAAGATTCATCTGTGTAAATAATATTTTCAAAGTCTTCCAATCGTGAATCAGTGCACTGTCTGCTTTGCCATTCTTGTCTTCTCCTAATTAGCTCACTCTCCACTGTCTTAGTGTCTCTGAGGCAGTGTTTGGCCTCGTTGTGAAGGAAGTAGTCCTTAACAGTAGTTTTAACAGAGGGAGGTAATATAAAACGAATTGTGTGTCTTTTATTACTAGTGTTATTGCTACATTGCTGAGGAGATACAGGCTGAATTGAGCCATCTAATAACTGCTTGTCATTCTGTGAAGGAGAGTCTCTGGAAGAAGTTCTTGTTAAAGTGTCTCTGGGTATAATTTTTTGCTGGGATGCCTTGCATCCATCAGAGATCTGTCTTCGGGCAACAGATTGGAGAACTAAGGGAGAGTCCTGTCCATAAAACACCGTTTGTGGGATGTGGACCTTTAAAGTCTGCCCTGATTGTCTTGTACTTCCTTTGCTGGGTGTTGATACACTGTAGTGACTATTGTTATCTTGTGCAGCATTGTCAACTTCAGAGTCCTGCCTCTCTTGATCCATATGTTGTATAGTTAACACCTTTCCTGGTGCCATGTAGAATGTTATTTTAGTGCGTTTAACATTCTTATTATAAGAAGGCATTACAGTGGGCTCCTCAGGTAATGTGACAAATTGTGTAGTATTGGGAACAGTCAATCTATTCCTTCTTTCCTGATTACTTTCTCTGTTTAACTCCCCTGCATCATTTTGGACAGAGTTTGTCCCAAATTCATCATGTCCGATATAGGAGACACTTGTAAAATATTCAATGTCCTTTTCAGAACCTTCAACTTCCACAGACCTTTGACTTTTTGAATGAGACAGGTGCTCCATTGATATTTGGGCTGAATCCTCTTGGTCACTCTCACAGTCCAAGCCTCCTTCTTTTTCTGCTTCCTCATTGTACCAATTCAAATTATCAAGACAATAAGCCATTGAAGATGGTGATGTCCCAGATAATTTGCCAGGAAGCTTATTGGAGGTACAAGGTGAGGATATCTGGCTTTTTCCAGAATTCCCAAAGTGCAAACTGTCACTGCGACCAAACACTGATGAGTCAGAATAAGAGAAGGCACTATCTATTGAACTCAGTGAGGACTCTGAGGGTGACGTGGTGGGAGAAGACAGGCTTGACAGACTTGACCTTGTTGACAGATTCATTCTATGTGGATTAGACTGTTTCAGCCTGGTATTAATCTGAGGGGACCTCAAAAAAGTATATCTCGGTTTATTAGAGCCAGCGACTTTCCCATCATCCAATAGCTTCTGACTTTCAATCTGAAGCCTTTTCAGCTGCTGTAAATAATCAATGTGGCCATGAGTCATGGCTGCATCACAGCTTGACTGGCGGGCCACTGGCTCATGAGACAAGGCAAGGTGGTGTGACAGGCAGACACTGGGCTCAGATGAGCAACGGTCTCGTGCTGAGTCAATGCTTTGAATAGCTGCAAGTGAAGAGACAGAGGAGCAGGAATATAAAGATTCATTTTCCAACTGCTCGCAGAGATCTCCACTGTCACTCTTCTCTAGGATTTTCTTACATGTAACTTCTTCATTGAATAAGCTCTGCTGGCTCCAAATGTCCTTGGATTCTTCGGTTGTGTGCGGTCTGGAATCATTCAAGCTGATGAAGACGGAGTTACTTTGCTGATCCTTTTGAATTTTTTGCCTTTTTTGATCAGAAAATGCCGAATCCGTATCGTCAGGTGAGTACCGTGGCTGTAACAAGTCCACATCTGCAAAAGTAGCATTGAAAGAAAGATCAGAACGTTATAAATTTTCCACATGATTTTCTTATGCTCTCATCTGAAGGTGCTGACTGAAGTCAATTGGCAATTTCTCAAATTGGATCCAAAATTGATTTAGTGGCAGGAGGCAGAGGGTGATGTCAAAGGTTGTTTTTACAATTGGAAACTGTGACGACTGGTGTACCAGAGGGATTAGTGCTGGACCCTTGCTATTTGTAGCGTACATTAATGATTTAGGCGTGAATATAGGTGGTATGATCAGTAAGTTCGCTGATGACACAAAAATTGGCGGTGTCATATATAGTGAGGAGGAAAGCCTTAAATTACAGGACGATATAGATGGGCTGGTTAAATGGGCAGAGCAGTGGCAAATGGAATTTAATCCTGAGAAGTGTGAGGTGATGCATTTTGGGAGGACTAACACGGCAAGGGAATTCACAATGAATGGTAGGACCCTAGGAAGTACAGAGGATCAGAGGGACCTTGGTGTACATGTCCATCAGTCCCTTAAGGTAGCGGGACAGGTAGATAAGGTGGTTAAGAAGGCATATGGGATACTTGCCTTTATTAGCCGAGGCATAGAATATAAGAGCAAGGAGGTTATGCTGGAACTGTATAAAACATCAGTTAGGCCACAGCTAGAGTATTGTGTGCAGTTCTGGAATCCACATCATAGGAAGGATGTGATTGAGAGAGTGCAGAGGAGATTTCCAAGATGTTGCCTGGGTTCGAGAGGTTTTGTTATGAGGAGAGATTGGATAGACTGGGGTTATTTTCCCTGGAGCAGAGGAGATTGAGGGGGACATGATTGAGGTGTATAAAATTATGAGGGGCATAGATAGGGTAGACAGGAAGGAACTTTTCCCCTTGGTGGAGGAATCAATAACCAGGGGCATAGACTTAAGGTAAGGGGCAGGAGGTTTAGGGGGGATGTGAGGAAGAATTTTTTCACCCAGAGGGTGGTGGGAATCTGGAACTCACTGCCTGAAAGGGTGGTAGAGGCAGAAACCTTCATTACATTAAGGAGTATTTGGATGTGCACTTGCGATGCCATGGCATACAAGGCTATGGGCCTAGTGCTAGAAAACGGGATTAGAATAGTTAGGTACTTGTTTGACCGGCACAGACTAGATGGGCTGAAGGGCCTTTTTCTGTGTTGTAGACCTCTATGGCTCTATGAAGTACAGAGGGACAGAGGGACCTTGGTGTACATGTCCATAGATCCTTGAAGGCAGCAACACAGGTAGATAAGAGTAGATAAGAAGGCATATGGGATACTTGCCTTCATTAGCTGAGGCATAGAATATAAGAGCAGGGAGGTTATGTTGGAGCTGTATAAAATGCTAGTTAGGCCACAGCTGGAATGCTGTGTGCAGTTCTGGTCGCCACACTATAGGAAGGATATGATTGCATTGGAGAGGGTGCAGAGGAGATTCACCAGGATGTTGCCTGGGCTGGAGCATTTCAGCTATGAAGAGAGACGGATAGGCTAGGGTTGTTTTCCTTAGAGCAGAGAAGGCTAAGAGGGGACCTGATAGATGTATACAAAATTATGAGGGGCATAGATAGGGTAGATAGGAGTAGACTTTTCCCCTTAGCGGAGGTGTCAGTAACCAGTAGGCATAGATTTAAGGCAAGGGGCAGGAGGTTTAAAGGGGATTTGAGGAAAACATTTTTCACCCAAAAGATGGTTGGAATCTGGAACTTAAGAAGAATTTAGATGAGCACTTGAAATACCATAGCATACAGAGCTCAAACTGGGTGACAGTGAGCAAGTTATTGCTAAACAAGTACCGCTTGATAGCACTGTTGATGACCCCTTCCATTACTTTCCTGATGATGGAGAGTAGACTGATGAGGCGGTAATTGGCTGGGTTGGATTTGTCCTGCTTTTTGTGTACAGGACATACCTGGACAATTTTCCACGTAGCCGGGTAGATGCCAGTGTTGTAGCTGGACTGGGACAACTTCGCAAGGGGCGCGGCAAGTTCTGGAGCACAAGTCTTCAGTACTATTGCCGGAATATTGACAGGGCCCATAGCCTTTGCAGTATCCAGTGCCTTCAGCCGTTTCTTGATATCACGTGGAGTGAATTGAATTGGCTGAAGACTGGCATCTGTCTGATGCCAGTACAGGTGTTCACGGGACCTGTGCAGCTGGGAGCGATTAGTACAAGTGCTCATGGGACCTGTGCTGCCCAAGTTTCAAAACCATGTGTCAAAGACAGCTGGAACAGCTGATTGACATCATAATCTGATCACTCCTGGTGCTGTGGTGCACACATGGATGGGACGCCAAGTGTGCTATTTGCGAACCTTAGGCCTTCCACAAATCCAGTATCAACAACATGACAAATGCCAATTTCACAGCCAAAAAATTTACAATATAATCGAGTTTAAAAACATGTTCAATTTGGCAACATAACCAACTGAATGGAAAGAAATGGACTTGCATTTATAGTGCCTCTCATGATCTCAGGACAACCTGGAACTCCCTTCCTAACAGCGCTGTGGGTGTACCTACGCCACATGGACTGCAGTGGTTCAAGAAGGTAGCTCTCCACCACCTTCTCAAGGGCAGCTAGGGATGGGTAATAAATGCTGGCCCAGCCAGCGGAGCCCACATCCCATGAATGAATAAAAAAAGCTATCAAATGAAGCACGATAAAGTTTATATGGTTACTCAGCAAAGGTTTACCCTTTTGCAAATGACTACCTGCTTAAAAGAAATTCAGTTATAAAAGGGTGATGATAAATCTCTGTTGAGACTTATTTTGAGGTCATTTACATGTATTTTGAGGTCAGTTGCAGGACTGCAGAGGAAACAAAAAGAATGCCAGAATGCATTAGTCTAAGCATTGGACAAACTCAGATCTGTTCACCTGAATATGATATATAAGACACTCATTTTAACCGGTGAGCTTTGATTATCACTACTTTATTCTAAATAGATCTACAAATTTTGCTGCACGGGCTTTTGCAGCATTTTATAGATAACAAATTCACCTGGCAAATTGTGTTTATGCATGAGAACCAGTGAAGAGGTGTCTATAAAAAAATGAGGGAAACAGCACAAACCAAGTGAGTCCTTGGAATCTCCCCGCTGGACATCTCTTGATCCTCCAAAGAGTGAATTCAGACCACTACCAAAGATTTGATACGAGTTTTCAATCATGAATTGTACAAGAATGGCCACCTGGAAGAAAGCACAAAGTCCCAGATACATCACCATGTCCAACAACAGTGACTTATACTCAGATACTGTCTTTAATGTAGCAAAGTGCCCCAGCACAGGGTGTAGCAGAAGAGTTGAGGGAGAATTGGGAAATAAGGATTAATTTGTAGAAAGCAATGGTAAGGTCACAGATGGAGTAATTTGTGCAATTATGAGCAAGCTATTCTAGAAAGAATATTAAAGCTTTAATGGTAGCAGTCAGAAAACATATACTTTACATTTGTGATTAAATGTAGCTTGTTCTTTATTTAGTAAAAATGTAGTGAAGTTTATAACTGTTACGTTAAAGTATGATGTAAGTGATACCCTTACAATATTGGCATTATCAGATAGAAAAGGGAGGGTAGTCCCTTGAAAATTGTGCAAATTGTGTGGGCTGATGTCATTCTAAAAATGGTTTACTTCTGGGAAGCTGGAGTGCCCACCTGTTTCAGGTCATTTTAATAAAGCCCGGATGTCATTTTGGGGAAAAACTTACACATGTTTTGCCCAGTTTCGCTGGGAAGTACTGCCAAAGTGGATCAAAAATGGCAAGTTAGGGTTATTTGTATGGGCCAGAAGTAACAAGAGCGCTCCCCTAGGCATCAGAGAATAAGGTGAGCTTGTGCCCCCCTGAGTTGATCACCCTACTTGCCTGGGCCTATCTTGCTTCTGGTTCAGTCAACCCCGCTAGGCTGGCCAGCATTGTGTCAGCAGGGCAAGCATTTAGGGCAGAATTTTACGCCTTGCGAATGAGCACACGCCCAACCCGATCGGGCAGAAAATAACGCAAGAAGACGTCGGGTGAGCGTCCCGACGTTATCCCGCGCTCAAGCGATATTTCGCTCGGCAGGCATGCGCAAAGTCGGAAACACGCCTGCCGACAGATAAGAGGACAATTAAGCCCGTTAACAGCGCACTTGTCTCCGATTTTTTGTGGACCGTCCAACCTTACGGTTGGTGGATGGGGAAAATCAGCTAGGCAGGCTTCGCATTCTTCACCAAACCTCGTCCAAGGGCGGAATGAGGTTTCCGTTATTAAATAAAATAAAAATAAAAATCCGTGGACAGCATTTTTAACATTAATATGTTCAGGTACCTGATTGTGATGCTTGGACATTTTCTTTCTGATTTTCAAAACTTTATTTCATGGTTTTCGGGTCTGCAGCTCCTTGAGGCAGTTCTCTGCCTTCAGGGAGCTTTCTCTCAGCGCTCACCCGTGCCCGCGTTGGCGTCATCGCCTGCCCACCTCCCGCCCCCTACCCCGGCAGTGCTGAGCTTCTCAGCGCATGCTTCACGTTGGCCGGCCGTTAATTGGTCAGTCAGCGTGAAATCGTGGTCGGGGGCCGATCGCAGTCGGCGGTCTGTTTCCCGGCCGATCCTGGGCCCGCCAATCACGCCCGCCCTCGGACGTCTCCACAATCTGCCAGTGGTATGATGATGAGATCCAGCCCTCAAAATGGGCTGGGCTTAATTTCAGTACTGTTGTGCAGCTATCGGAGGTATTCCCTGGTCAGCCATTCAATAGTTAAAATCTATCCCAAGGTGTTTCTTTTTAATTGAATGAATTTACTTTTCTCTGAGGTACGTTTTTGGCAAATTATGTCTTAAACTAGCTGGAACATTCTTCTGTTACTGTGACTGAAGCTGATCACTATCCAGAGAGCCTGTGCTGGGAACTGCATGTGTGTGAACTTTGGTTGGAGACATGATTGGATTTAATCATGATTGATGTGATGCTGTTTGTGGTCATATTATTTCCTGACACTCACACATTAAAAATCACTACCCGACCAAGTTATTGGAAGCTGTCCAACAGGCATGAACTTGTGCAAGGTATTTGAGGGTCGCCTGCACACATGAAAGAGTACACAACCAACAATTTCCCTTTAATTTAAATATTATAATTAAAAAACATAATATCAAGTTTTAGTTAAAAAAATCAGCTGGATATACTATCAATAGATTCACCCATGATGAGGTGGTGAATGGTGAAACTCTCGTTCAAGAATCAGTGAATGTCTGAAAGATGCAGAGTGAGGCAGGGGTTGTTGTATTGGACCCTTTCTAGATTGGTCAGTTGGCTTTCCTCACTTGTGTCTCTCTTGTGACTTAGGGTAACTTCATATTTGCTATTCTGTGGAAAAAGTGAAAATAGAAGAATATTTTTGTGCTAGGATTCAAGATTTAGGGGAGTTAAAGATGGATCAGTTATGAAAGAATGTCTTGGCACATAGTGTGAGCCACAAGATAATTTTCTCCTCTTTAAGTGTAAGATTCACTCAGTTGGCAGATTCTTGCCTTGCTATTGACTTGAGAACATAATCTAGGCTGACAATAGGGAATGATGCATGTGTTGCTTGTGACACAGTGCTATAAGCAATTTGACTGCTGTTGTTAACTGTGACTGGACTCCAAAATTAATCTACTGGTTGCAAAGCATTTTGGAATAGTTTGAGGACACAATAAGGTGCTACATAAACATTTGGCTGTTTGAATGCTAGTACAAGCAAACCAATTCAGAAGATGTGGTAAACAACACAAAACCAGGCAAGGGCAGACATAAGAACATAAGAAATAGGAACAGGAGTAGACCATTCGGCCCCTCGAGCCTGCTCCGCCATTCAATAAGATCATGGCTGATCCTCTTGTGTTTCAATTTCCACATTCCCATCTAACCCCGATAACCTTTGATTCCCTTGCCTAACAAGAATTTATCTACCTTTGCCTTAAAAATATTCAATGACCCCGTCTCCACTACCTTCTGATGCAGAGAATTCCAAAGTTGCAAAACCCTCTGAGAGAAAAAATTTCTCTTATCTCTGTCCTTAAAGGGTGACCCTTAATTTTAAAACAGTGCCCCCTAGTTCTGGACTCATCCACAAGAGGAAACATCCTTTCGACGTCCATCTTGTCAAGGCCATTCAGGATCTTGTATACTTCAATCTAATCACCCCTCACTCTTCTAAACTCCAGTGGAAACAAGCCCCGTCTGTCCAACCTTTCCTCATAAGACGACCCACTCATTCCAGGGCAGTGGTCTCGCTCAGCAAGAGCACTGAGGTAGCCTAGGCTGGATCCGTGTATCAACCAACAAGCTGAAGCTAAAACCAAGTGCGCAAATGATGCAAATCCAATGTACTTTTAGACTCCTCCCACAGTGCACAAATGACGCAAATCCAATGCACTTTTAGACTCCTCCCACAGGTACAGTATGATATAAGTCTATGAAATATGCACAAAATTCACGTATGAATGAAAGTAGGTCTAGGTGTGACTGGGGGTCGAAGGTGTACTGAGGAGGGGATGGGGGTGGGATTCTCAGGAAGGTAGGGAATGTACATGTTCACCTGGACATCCTGCAGAGACAAGGGTTCCGTTTGGCAGGTGACATTGGGGAGTTGAAAGGTGATGCCAGGAGGGTTGACAGTGATGGGGGAAAAGATATAGGTGACTGGGGGAAGGGAAAGGACAGGGGAGCTGATCAAAATCTTAACGACCACCATCGTTGTCGAAATTGAAAGTGAGCGTAGGCTCGTGTTGGACGGGCACAGGTGCTGCATGGGAGTGTGATCAGTGGGTGGGCAGAGATGCAGGTCGGCTCAGATAGACAACTGAAAGAGAGCCCCAGCAGGCAGAATTGAAAATGCTCAGGACCGTAAGATGAGTGTGATGATGAAGGCTTCATGTGCATGACAGAGTGCTTACATGAGGCTCCAAAAGGCCCTGCCATGCACACACTTCTCACCCCAGAATCAGCTGAACTGCTAGTAGGGGGAATGCAGAGGGAGGACTTGCGAAGCCTGTCGACGAAGCTGAAAGACATCATTACACATTATTCAGCGAAAGTGAGACAGGGATGATGTGGTGCAGAATCCTCATGTGGGTGTTTGCCGCTGACCTCACTGTCACCACAGGCACGGTCCATATCCTCACCAGCCAGTGTGAAGGCAAGGTCCTCAAAGTGAGTGAGGGGCCGAATGCGAGCTACTCCACCCACGGTCTGGGACCTCTCCCTGCTGTTGTGAGCCAGTTCTCCTGCATGAAAACAGATGGAGAGTGTGTGACCAGGATGCATGGCACTGCGTGGAATGTTTGTGGGGTGAGTGGAGCCATGGACAGGATGAGGACGAATTCCAGAGGATATGAGCCTGATGGAGATGTAAAGGTGTGTGTGAGAGTTAGTGGTGTTGTCCCTTGAGGTGCGAGAACTCTGTGGATGTGTGATTGGTTTGTGAGTTTGTGAGTTGAGAGTGATGAGAAGAATGACTGACCCTGGCGGAACGGATGAGAGTATTCATCATCTTCCTGCACTGGATGGCTGACCTCCTCTGTGCCCCAGTGGCGCTGACCGCCAATGCCAACTCCTCCCAGGCCGGATTGCTGACTCTGGTGGATCTCCTTTGGCCAGAGTGGGGGTACAGGGCAGCTTTCCACTGCATCCAGCAGGCGTCCCAGGGAGACGTCACTAAATTTGGGAACTGCCTTCTTCTTTGCTTTTGGCAATCCAGGCCATCTGTTGCCTGGAGTAGTCCTGGTCTATAGACATGAAGTAGGTGTGTGCTCTGGTGCGCTTTAAATTTGGGGCCTGGAGCAGGGTCACTGAGGTCACAGCATGATGGGGAAATCCAAGCCCACCCACCAGCAAGCTGGAGTGTTTCCTGTGAATACACCATGAATGAAGCAGGTCGTGCCAGGAATGGGCGATATGGCTCGGAAACCTGCTATTGCAGCCGGCGGGTAAAACAACATTTTTCACGACCGCTACCGCACTTAGCACAAATCTGGGACCATTCCGCCCATCGTATTATTTCAACCGATGTTGCTGGACTCAGAAATACTTTACAACATTTAATAATTTTTACCAGAACAATCATTTGGTCAGCACCAACTAGATAAACATATCAGATCCAGCCCTTGAGGGATATTTCAAATTTCCTGTTTGAAATTGTTGTATGGAAAATAAAAAGTTTTTTGCTGGGAGCTGTGTCATACTGACTGTTTATATTACTAAAAAACACCAAAACTGGTTTGATAAGAGTGATAGAGATTTGTTTTACCCTTTCATGGGATGTGAGCGTCTTTGACAAAGCTGGCATTTGTTGCTCATCCCTTATTGCCCTTGAGATGGTGGCGATGAGTCGCCTTCCTGAACCGCTGCAGTCCATGTGATGTAGTGCTGTTAGGAAGGGAGTTCCATGATTTTGACCCAGGGAGCGTGAACAGTGATATTGTTCCAAGTCAGGATGGAGAATGGCTTGAAGGGCAACCTGCAGGTGGTGGTGTTCCAATGCATCTGCTGCCCTTGTCCTTCTAGGTGGCAAAGGTTGGAAGGTGCTTTTGAAGGAGCCTTGCAAGATGCTGCAGTGCATCTAGTACATGGTACACACTGCGGCCACTGTGCATCGGTGATGAAGATAGTGAATATTTAAGGCTGGGGTGCCAATCAAGTGGGCTATTTTGTCCTGGATGGTGTCAAGGCTTTTGAGTGTTACTGGAGCTGCACTCAGTCAATTGGGGAGTATTCCATCACTTCCTGACTTGTGCCTCGTAGATGGTGAACAGGCTTCGGGAGGTCAGAAGGTGAGTTATTCACCACAGAATTCCCAGCCACTTACCTACTCTTGTAGCCACAGTATTTATACGGCATTTTTTTTCCCCCTTAGTTCTGTTTAAGAGTCATACGGACTCGAAACGTTAACTGTATTCCTCTCCGCAGATGCTGTCAGACCTGCTGAGTTTTTCCAGGTATTTTTATTTTTGTTTTGGATTTCCAGCATCCGCAGTTTTTTGCTTTTATTTATATGGCGTGTTCAGTTAAATTCACGGTCAATGGTAACCCACAGGATGTTGATAGTGGGTGATTCAGCGATGGTAATGCTGTTGAATGTCAAGGGGCAATGGTTAGATTTTCAAATAAAAGCAAAATACTGCGGATGCCGGTGATGTGAAATAAAAACAAAATGCTGGAAAAACTCAGCAGGTCTGGCATCATCTGTAGAGAGAGAAACAGAGTTAACGTTTTGAATCAAATACAACTTCTTTCGAACTAGAGAGAAATAGAAATGTGATAGGTTTTTCATGCTGTTCAATAAAGCAGGGAGGGGCAGGTGGAGCAGAATAGAAGATTAGGGATAGGTTGGAGGGCAGAAGAGATTAAATGACAAAGATGCATTGAAAACAAGACAAAAGGAATGGTTATGATAATATTAAAGACTAAAGCTTTGATCCAAAATAGGCATTAACAGCAGAATAAAGGACAGAACTGTCTGAAAACAAAGTAGCAGAATGTGTTAATAGCAGGAAAAGAGTCAGGGCTATCTGAAAGCAAAATTTGAGAACAGGATACAGGCTTGCACTAGGGGGAAAAAGTTCAAAAAGGAGGATAGAGTTCATGGTCTGAAGTTGTTGAATTCAATGTTGAGTCCAGAAGGCTGTAAAGTGCCTAATTGGAAGATGTGGTGCTATTCCTCCAGCTTGTGTTGGGCTTTTCTATGATGCTGAAGCTTGGAAAACTTATAGACTCTATATCAGGGCCCTAGAACAACATAGTCAACACTGTCTTAGAAGGATCTTATGAATCAAGTGGGAGGGCAAAAGAACATGAATATCATCCAAGGTACAGACATGCCAAGTATAGAGGCCATGATTATCTTGCATCAGTTGAGATGAACAGGACATGTCATCAGAATGTCGGATTCAAGACTGCCAAACAGGTGCTCTACTCAGAGCCATGTCAGGGAGCCCGTTCACATGGGAGGGCCAAAGGAAATGTTCAAAGGCAATCTCAAAGCCTCCACAAAGATCTGCTCAATTAACATCAACCCATGGGATGCAGATGTCCAACCATTACCAAAATGGCAATCCATCATCAAAAATGGTGTCAAGAGCAGCCACTGAGAGGGAACGGTGAGAGTGATGGAAAGAGAGAGCAGCTGCTTGAGGAAGCAATTTGCCATCGGCTTTATTGGCCAAAAACCAACATCCTCACCATGGGAAAGCCTGTAGAACCAAGACAGGGCTCATTAGCCATGTGCGAACCCAAAACCGACACTGACATCTCACTTAAACTCAGCAATCCACAGGGAAGGATCACCCTCGACATGAGGGATTGCCAATGATATTACACCTACTGCTGTCCACTCAGAGGACACTCAATAAACAGAGGCCACTAGAAGGAAGAGACTCAAGATAACAGAGTCTGAAATCAGCAACCATAAGTATATGTATTACAGTAAGTCGTACTATCCTGTGAGTGCTGTTAGTGCTCTGCTGCCTTGCCTAAACAGTCATTCTTCTTTGTGAGCCTAACAAGGAAACTTAGATTTTCTTCAGCCATTCAGTTATTGCAGTGACATAGATCAGAAAACCCATTATAGCTTCACCCACTTTGTGCCACAGCATAGTCTCTAAATTTGGGGACCAACAATCTAGGAAGCGATAGCTTCAGATAGGCATCATTAGTGTACTCCATGTACATGTTCAAATCTGTCTATGGAGCTATGCAAGTGAACTAACCTCGGAAAATTGTGTACAAACACCATTTTTGCTTGAATGTTACCAGGCTACTGTGCTATGCAGAGCCTCACAGCTGAGATGGATCCTGTCTTCACTTGCTTTGTGAATGTGCATTTTCAAGTACAGACCACTGAATAGCCTCAGGAGACACCAACTTTTATATCTCTATTGCCCACAAATAGCTCACAAGTATATTTATAAGTATTGATTTGGCTATCCTGTGCTGCTAGTGGATTGAATATAGTTGGCTCTGATCTTCTGCCTATGCTCCTGTCAAATGTACCTCTCCAAACATACCTCTCTGGGATTAAGGAATCATCCCATAAATTCAATTATTCCTCTGATTCCAATTTCAGCCTGTGTCCTGTAACCTGGATCAATTTGGATTAAACTTTAAGTGGCAGTTGGAAACAATTCCAATTCTAATTGTGAGAGTCTTCATCAATGAAAAGAAGAGAAGAGCTATAAATATCTCATGAGTAGAATCTACAACTGTTTTAATGATTGAAGAATATGGGAGAATGTCCATTGAATTATTACAGAGTGAATATTTTATTTTAAAAATAACCATGATAATTTTTTTGTCATACTTAGAGAAAAAGACTTTGTTTCAACTACTTGCCAAGAATGTCGTTTATAATAAGTTTCTAATATTACTGTTTGTCCTTCTCTTCCCTCTTTCTCCATCTCCACACTGTTACTTGTGGAGAGGCAGAAACACAGTGCAGTAGTGAGATAAAGCTGGTAGTCTGCTGCCCCACAGTTCACTCTCCAGTCAGCACTCTGGACAACTACTGAGTCTGCGATCAATGTAAGGTTAGTGCATGCAGCCTTGGTGGATGCTATAAGTTTGATTGATTTTATGCTTAGAGGAGGATGATTCTCTAAGCTGAAACAAATCTTAACGATAGAGGTCTGCAAAGAGTGTGGCCATAAGGAATCTGAAAATAATGCCAGCATGAGGGGTAATTGATCTCTACTTTTATTAACTTTCTAGAATGTGTCGTTCTCAATGACTCCTAGCACAGATAGGAACTTTCTCCAGGAGACCTTTGTTAGGTCTTTGCTAGATTTGGTTGATCTATTGCACTTATTGCAAAGAGTTACTATACAAGGAGCGTTTCAGCATTCACAGAATATGGAAGTGGGCAGAACAGCAGATCACATGTATTACAGACAAGAGTGAAGTACTTCAGATTGGAAGAGAAAATAAGCAGTCCAACTCCTTTAAAGGTGTCAATGAATATTGCATGAGAGGGCAATGAAGTCAGAGGAGAGAAGGCAAGATTCGTTGAGATATGGGATTGAAATCACAGAGGTTGAAAAGTTGAACAGTGCAAAAATTGAGAGAAGGAAGAACCATGGATATTTGAGGGAGAAAATTGGATGGCATTTGGGGGATTGGGGATGGGTAGACAGCTAGGATTTTAAAGGAGAGGTGAGAAGGTGGAACAAATTGGCCAGAATTTTTCGCTCATCAGGCGGGCACGTGGCTGACCCAAACAAGCGTAAAATGATACGCGAAGATGTCGGGCGAGCATCCCAACATCATTGCGCACTTGCACAATATTTCAGTTGGCGGGCGCACACAGGAGTCGGCAGCATGCCTGCCTACAGTTAAAAGGCCTATTAAGGTAATAATTAAGTTCAATTTTTCACTGCCTATCCAATCTTACGGACTTTGGATTTTTTGGGAAACCTCATCCATGGGCGGGATGAGGTTTCTAACAGCAATTAAAAATTAAATTAAAATTTTAACATTTCATTAATAACATGTCCCTGCTCATGTGACAGAGTCACATGAGGGGCCATGTTCTTTAACATTTTAAAATTCTTTATTTTTAATTTTTCAAAATCTTCATCTCCCTGAGGCAGCTCTTTGTTTTAGGGAGCTTTTCCTGCATGTACCTGTGAACTTGTGCGCTTGCCCTCTCCACCCCACCCCCACACAGGTAGCACTGCAGTACACATTTCACACCGGGCGGGCCTTAATTGGCCTGCCAGTGTGAAATCGCGGTCGGGCCCCAATTGTGGGCGAAGGTCAGCTTTCTGACCACTCCTGCTCACCCCCACCAAGCCCACCTGACAAAGGAAAATTACTAGCCAATGAGTTACTCAAAGGGGAGAGGGAGAGATGAAGGTATGACTTGGTGATAAGGCTACACAACCACTATGACAGTGTTGGTAGGGCAGTAAAAGGAAAGTATAACCAGATAGCGAGGCTTCAGTAAAAGGCAAGGTGGCACCATCCATCAGCCAAGCCAAGTCAGGCAAAGCCAGGATTTCAATGCAACCATCTACAAAAAGGTTGTGCATGACAAGGGCTTTGTTCGTAAGTGAATGGATATTCTGGAGGAAAAGGCTATGGGGATGGTGAATGTTGAAACAGGCAGGAGGTTGACAAGATTAGCCCCCAACAATGCGTTGACTGGGAAGGCTGACTTGAGAGGAGGATGAGGCAATTGCTGTTTGTAAGGCTGCAGTGATAGGTACTTTGATGAGCCCTTTAGAGAATGCCAGGAGGAACACAGAGTTAGCTATGGACTTCTCTAAGGGGGAGTCAAGTCTGGGACAGTGATAGGAGAATAGGAAGGTAGAAGAGCAATGGCCAGTTGGGAGAGGAATTAGGGAAGACAAAGTATCCAAGAGGGCAGAAGTGAAAGGTGGCACGAGTGGCTGAAAAAAAGAGGTAGAGCAAGGGGGAAAAAGGGAGATGTTACGACTGGAATGGGAGGAGTCGCAAATTATCAAGCCCCACCACTCCGCAGAGCATACCATTAATTTAAATGTTTAATTTTCTCACCAAAATCGCCAATTGTGTACCTATACCTCTAGTAGAATAAAAGATACTCTGACCAGGCTTCTTTCAAAAACACAGAATAATTAATTTATTTTAAAACAAAACTTCTTTTAACAAGTTCCAAGTACTGGTTAACATACAATTACAATCGGGAAGTATAACTATCTATCTCTTCCTAAAGAATTCCTCCAGCACACACACAGGCAAACAAAGGACAAACAGATAGAGTGTCTTTGCAGAGATCGACTTTGGAGGATGGGTGTTATAGAATAAAAGATAAAGTCCACAGGGTCTTGACGCTGTCAACCTGGAGTTCTCTCGTGTGAAGATGGGCCTGAATGTGCCGGTGGATGCCTGGAAGTTCCCACCATTGGTCTCAGCTTTGCAGGTTCAAATGCAGACTAGTTACACTCAGATGAGGGTTCTCTGGCCACAGGTTGATAGCCCCACACAATTTTAGGCAAGGCAGAGAAAGGGAGCCAGTCAAGGTAGCCTTCTGTTCTCAGCTTGTTCTCCAACAAAACTGCCTTCCAAACAAGCAGGTTCACAACTTAAGTTTTTTTCTCTCTCCCATGTGATCACCTTTTTGTCTGCCAACTTTTCATTAAGTAAGGTTCTTTGCAGTTCAACACAAACAACTCCTTCTCAAGTACCACAGAGGTCAGGTGATTTCTTGGAAGAGGCCTGCTTGTTTACAGTTCCAAGGTGAACTTATGGCCTTTTAAAAAAAAATCCTAGATCGTGCCAAATTCTTCCATTTTGTAAAAGAAAACTTCAGTCCTGAGAGATATGGTTCTAACAAAAAGTAATGGGGGTTTGGAATGGCAGCCAAAATGTGAAATACAAATGGATACAGATTACAAACCTGCAGGTGTTCCCATTGTAATGTGGAATTTAAGCACACGTACTGCACGGAAGTTAAGAAAAACAAGGTTCCTTTATCCCACCAGCATCAAAGCTGCATAGACTTTCAAGAGAAAGCGCAACTCCAAGAAACAAACTATTTGCAGATAATATTCACTGTTGATGCTCAAGATTCCTGTCCTATTTGGGGCCTCAGCTTCTCATTGCAGTGACTCACCAGGCTTGGTTTGATGCCCAGCTCCTGGCTGCAGTCCTGCTCAGTCTCCCTCTTCACAAGGCTTCTTGTGCCTCCTTCTCCTCTAGCACATGCTTCCAGCTCAAGCCCCGCCTCCACCCGTCTTCGGCCTGTTCTCTGGGCTTAGGCTCCTCCCCCAGCTTCATCAAGACTTCAGTTCCTGACCCAAGGGAAACCCCGAGGCAGACTGGATCCCCCTGCCCGTTGTCCTCCCAGACCGATGACCTCTGCTGGTGCGGATCTACTGCCTTGTAGTGAATGCATGGCAATGGGTTGGGCCTGGCCTCTGGCCCAGCTCTGAAGTTGGAAGCCAGAAGTCAGAGTGCCCTGCAGTGAACAACCTGCAGTGAATGCCCTGTGGGCGGGGCCCAGTCTCTAGCCCCTCTCCAAAGTTGGAAGTTGGGATGTCGAGGGCCCACACGCCACCCCCGCTACACCATCTTTCTGCTGTTCTTGTCTTTCTAGGTGGTAGAAGTCACAGGTTTGGGAAGTGCAGTCAAAGAAGTCTTGGTAAGTTGCTGTAGTGCACTTTGTAGAGGATACACACTACAGCCATGTTATGCCTGTGGTGGAGGGAATGAATGGTTTAGGTGGTGGATGGGGTGCCAATCAAGCAGGCTGCCTTTGCCCTGGATGGTGCTGAGATTTTTAGAGTGTTGTTGGAGCTGCAGTCATCCAGTAAAGTGAAGAATATTCCATCACACTCCTCACTGTGCCTTGTAAGTAAGGGAAAGGCATTGGGGAGTCAGAAGGTATGTTCCTCATTTCAGAATACACAGCCTTTGGATTACTAGTCCAGTAACATAACCACTATATTATTGCACCATGTGTGCATGATGACTGCTGCATTTGCCTACATAATATTGGTCACTGAACTTTGAAGTAATTCATGATGATGTGTGCCTTGTGATGTGTCTGAGAGACATGATGAGGCGCTACAAAAATGCAGTCTTTTAAATCTAACCATTTCCTCCAAAATTCTGTCAGTGTGAGGACTGACACAGGGTGCAAGGCATCTTAGTTGGGGCAGAAGGAATTGTCAAAATGGCACAGCTCCTGAAGCGTGTAGAGGTTGGAGACAACAGGTGACATTGCCTAGCTACAAGATCATTACAACATTATTTGAATGCTAAGCACATTGCTTCCCCATAGTCTATTAATTTAGGCTATGCTTTTTATATATATGGCGGTGCAGAATGACAAATAGAAATGTAAAACTAATACTGGTCTTCAACCACCCACAACAATTAGATTCATTCCCTTACAAATTTATCCACAGCAATGTGAAGGTCCAAAATGAGTAGGTTACCTTTCTTGTGCACTTGCTCTCTTCTTCTGGGCCCACGGGACTAGGAAGCCACAGCATGTTTGGAGCTATGCAAAGAGCCAGGTTAAAAGCAGTCATCTGGTTTTCTTCTGAATTTCTCTCAATGTGATGCAGTACTCCAAACAAATGACGAAGTAGTAGGATATTTGCTTCAGGAAGCTCCTCCACCAGACTGCAACATATTAGAAATGTTCCTGTTACCTTGACCTTTTGCCTTCAAACCCAGAATCCTGGCACAGTAACTATAACTTATCTAAAGATCACCATATACCAAAGGTGATATAATTTTTCTATTCCAATGATAAATGTTTCATGCAGCACTTGCTAACTCAAAAAACTATATTCTCTTCATGGTCTAATTGGGAAAACTATTGAGTCAATAAGATCAGAGGACAAAAGCAAAATACTGTGGATGCTGGAAATCTGAAACAAAAACAAAAATTGCTGGAAAAACTCAGCAGGTCTGGCAGCATCTGTGGAGAGAAAGACAGAGTTAACGTTTCGAGTCCGTATGACTCTTCTTCAGAACTAAAGAGAAGTAGAAATGTGGTGAAATATATACTGTTGAAGGGGGGTGGGGCAGGTAAAGCTGGATAGAAGGCCAGTGACAGGTGGAGGCAAAGGTGAGATTGCAAAAGATGTCATAAACAAAAGGTGGAAGGGGTGTTGATGATGGTGATACTGGCTAAAGGAGGTGTTAATGGTGACATTAAGAGTAGAAAGCAGGATGAGCAAGTGACAGATAGACCTAGTGGAAGTGGGGTGGGGGGAGGGGACGGTGGGGTAGAAAAGATCGAAATAGGCTAAAAGGTGGGGATAAAACAATGAATGGAAATAAATTTTTAAAATAATAATAATGGAAATAGGTGGGAAAAATATATATATATAAAATTTAAAAATAAATATTTGAAAACCAGACAACTCCTGGTTTGATTCCAATTTTGTGCTAGTGATTTCAGGCAGACTAGTAGCTGTTGAGTTAAAGTTGGTTTCAGTGTTATTTGGCTAGGGAGCAGAAGGTGAAGCAGGATTCTAGTTCCTGACTGCTGTCTAGTCACAGCTGCTGCTAAACACATATGTTTGGATGTTGGAGGGAGGTAGGAACTTTTCCCCTTCTTTCTTGAAAATGTTGATCCTTGCTAGAGTATGGTGTTGACAGCATCTGGTAGATCACCAAAAGGGCCATTCATCATTTGTGGGCCTAAACAATGAGTGCTGGGAAGCTATGTGTTGTGGAGAGGAGGTGTTCAGTCAGCAAATACTGATCAATAGCAGGGACTTTGGCTCATTTTCTCCTCTTGGTTCTACAGCCAATTGCAATTCCCAAACTGATAGCCTGGCTATCAGTTAATGCAGCTCAAGTTAAACCAACAGAGATCAAGGACAGAATTTTACATTTTTACATTCCCTTGCTGGCAAGGGGTTGGGGCCGGTCATGGTGGTGGTGGGGAGGTGGGGGAAGAGTTGGGGGGGGGGGGGGGGGGGGGGGGGGAAGAGAGAAAAATTCCTTAGATGGCCTTCCGAACGGGCTCCCATCCATCCCCATGTCTCCACAATTTTACAGTATGGCAGGTGAGGCCTAGGCCAGTTCACCCGCCCTTGCCCCACCCAAGGGCCCTTAAGTGGCCAATTAATGACCGCTTAAGGGCTGTTTCCCACAAAGCCTCAATTTTCAGGCTGGTTGGAGGAGTCCGGGGCAGAGGGGAAGTCCAGGAATTGATCCTGCTCAGGCCTCGGGCAGGAAGGCGGGGGCGGCGGGAGGCGGAGGGGCACCTCCATCAACAGCCTCCTTTCAACATTTGGTGCACCCCCCTCTCCCAGAAGCTCTCTCCCCTGTGGGTGCTTCCTTCCCCCTCCACCCCAACCTGGTCTGTCCACCAACAACCCCAAAGCCCCCCTCTACCCACCCTCCTTGGGCCTCACCTTCCCTTCCCGCCACCGCCTGAGATCCCCACGCTTACTTGGACCTGGACTCCTGGGACTTGGAGTCTGGGGATTGCTTGCAGTCCCAATCCTATCCACTACAGCCTCTGGTGCTGCTAGAACCAGGGAGCTGCTGGCCAATCAGATTGAGGCAGGACCTCCTTTGAGCGAGGGGAGGAAGTCCCATTCCCAGTCAATTAACGTTTGTTGGTGTTAAATGGCTGTGGGGCAGCCAGAATCGGTGGGGATGTGTTCGCCGCAGACTCCTCGCCGCAGATTTCCCGCCATCCTAAAAATCCTGACCCAAGAGCTAGATAGCAGGCAGTTATATGCTAGTTAATTTGTCAGAAAAATTGTTTCTCTCACTTCTTCATGGACTGTATTTTTTCCTCTTCGTTTTCATTTTCTATTCCTTCCATCCACTTCTCATACAGTTCGGATGACAGAACACTGCCAGGGATGTTACGTAGAAAGTCCTACAAAAACAACAGCTATCAAGTTCTTCTCAAACTTTTGTCAGTAATATATTCATTGGCATGTAAATTTAAAACTCCTCCAAAATGTTTCTCAGATTTTACTAAGCTTAATAAAGGTGAAGTATAGCAGTATTATGATCGAATGTTTTTTAGTTGAGAGCCACTCTAGTGAACTCTACATTATTGTTTTATTCCAGTAGCTCTGACAGAGTGGTGCAAGTATTAACAAAAGAAATGAACAAAACCCAGAGTCGTACACTGGATAATTTCCACTCCAAGCAGCAGGTATGCGTGTAATTCATTTGTTTGTAACCCATTATACCTGTGCTTCTTGGGTCTTATTTTTAGGGTAGGTATTCTGACTCCTCACTGGTGATAGATCAGAAACCCCACATGGGCAATAACTCATGAAATTTTCCCTTTCATTCCTTTTAATCTCTCTGTCTTTAATTATCCCTTTTCATATATTTTGTAGCTGTTGGTAATAAAGAAATTTTTGATGTCTCTAATGGAAATCGTTAAGATTTATCATTTATTTCTGTTTTACTTGTAGTATTAGTTACCACTAAGAAAGTAAGAAAAAGTTAAGAATGTTCCCTGAACATGCTACTGTTCATAATGAGTGTTCTTGGTAGCTCCTAATTTAACATATTACATGAATGTGATTAAGTTCAGATTGTGCACTAAGAGAACTGATATCTCATTAGTCTCTTATTGTTGTTTGTAGGATTTTGCTGTGTGCAAAGTGCCTATTGTGTTTGCCTGGAAACCAACAAGCAAGCCCTGCATCCCAGAGTGATCCATTCCCCTGTGACGTTGCTGTCAGTGAGTTAAAGGCTACCTATTTGCAAAGAAAGGTATGTGGCAACAGAAGAGAGGGCATAGCCTTTGAAAATAAATTTGTAAGAGATGCGCTGATAATAGTGACATTTATGTTTTTGGAATGGTTCCTGGAAAATTTGAGCCACGCAAGATCTAGTGAGCAATGGACACATGTTAGATTCAATAATTCCAAATAGTAAATTGCCCGTGGCATTGCAATCAATTGGTTGACATATATGGGGCAGAATTTTTTGGTCGGCATACGGGTGCACACCCGACCCGATAGGACACGAAATCGCGCAAGATGACGCCGGGCGAATGTCCCGACACCATCCCACGCTCGCGCAATATTTCAGTCAGCAGGCCCATGTGTGTGTCAGAAGTGCACCCGCCAACAATTAAGAAGACAATTAAAGTTGTTAAAGTTCCAACTGTCCCCAGTTTTTCATGGTCCGTTCAACCTTACGGCTGGCAGACGGGTGAATCTGCCAGGCACACTTTGTAATTTTGATGAAACCTCATCCAAGGGCAGGATGAGGTTTCCATTATTAAATTTAAAAAACATGTATGGACAGAATTTTCATCATGTATATGTCTAGGTGACTTATTGTGATGCGTGGCCATTTTTTTCCAGATTTGAAAATCTTTATTTAATTGCTTTGAAGTCTTCAGCTCCCTGAGGCAGCTCTCTCTGCCTTCAGAGAGCTTTCATTCAGCACTCGCCTGTGCCTGCGCTTACGTCAGTGCCCGCCTTCCTCCTGCCCCCGCCCCGGCAGCACTGAGCATTTCGGCGTGTGCTTCACACTGGCTGGCTGTTAATTGGCCAGCCCGTGTGAAATCATGGTCAGGGGCCAATTGCGGGCACCAGTCCATTCCCCGGCCGCTTCCGGGCCTGCCAATTGTGCCTGCACGCCAACCTAAAAGTCTTGCCCATGAGGTTTGTTTTATGTATGGGATGAAACATAGAAACACAGAACATAGAAACATAGAAACTAGGAGCAGGAGTAGGCTGTTCGGCCCTTCGAGCCTGCTCCGCCATTCATTATGATCATGGCTCATCATCCAACTCAATAGCCTGCTCCCACTTTCTCCCCATATCCTTTGATCCCTTTCGCCCCAAGAGCTATATCTAACTCCTTCTTGAAAACATACAATGTTTTGGCCTCAACTACTTTCTGTGGTAGTGAATTCCACAGGCCCACCACTCTCTGGGTGAAGAAATTTCTCTATTTCTCTAACGCTGAAGTTGTGAGTGAGGCTTCAGATACTCAAACCTCAGAGGCACTAGTGGCCAGAGCTTGCAACTACATTGTAACCACTGACATAACAAATTCATGGGCCAGAACTTTTTGCTCGTCGGGCGGGCGCGCGCCCAACCCAAACGAGCATAAAATGATGCGCAATGACATTGGGCAAGCGTCTCGACGTCATCGCGCACTTGCACGATATTTTGGTCAGCAGGCGTGCGCGGAAGTCGGCAGCACCCACCGACAATTAAGAGGCCCATTATTAGCCGTTAAAGTAATAATTAAGTTCAATTTTTTGCTGCCCATCCAACTTTACAGTTGACCAGTAGGCGAAAAAGCCAAGCGGCCTTTGGATTTTTTAGGAAACCTCAGCCATGGGTGGGATGAGGTTTCCAACAGCAAATAGAAATTAAATAAAAATGTTTAAATTTTATTCATAACATGTCCCGGCTCATGTGCCAAAGTCCATGAGGGGATTTTTTTTTTTAACATTTCAAAATTCTTCATTTTTAATTTTTAAAACCTTGAGCTTCCTGAGGCAGCTCTGTGCCTCAGGGAGCTTTTCCTGTGTGCGCTCGTGCACATGCGGAAACTTGCATGCTTGCCCTCCTACCCCCCCCCCACCCCCCCCAACCCCACGCTGCAGCATGCGTTTCACGCTGGGCGGGCCTTAATTGGCCCACCGACGTGAAATCGTGGTCACAGCCCGATCGGGGGCAGCGGTCAGCTTCCCGACCGCTCCCGCTCGTCCTCGCAACCCGACGAGGGTAAAATCCTGGCCATGGTAAATGTTGGCAGAAAAGCATGAGAAAAAGCTTGATCACATGAAGTGATATTTGTGGAAAAGACATATACGACCAGTGCAAGATCTTTAATTTGTATACATATAATTCAAAGCTTTTCTTTCTGATTACAATACCAATTCAATGTAATAGAATAATAGTGCTATTATTATGTTATTATTATTGCACAGAAATATCTGAAATATTTGCTTTAAGAGCCATTCTGATAAAATAGTCAAAAACTTGAAAATAATAGGCATAATTTTACAAATCTAGTTTTAATGGATGGAAAACCCTTTGAAATGGGTTTTCTGGAGGGCAAAGCTCCATATTGGGAGCACAAGTTTGTATGTTTTACCCTAACGGAAGATGGATGCCTCAGCTGGCCATATTCTGCCTGATCTATCCTTGTTCTAAGTTAAAATCAATGGCACTACAGATCCACGTTTAAGGTCTAATTTAACTTATTTTCTAACAGGAATGTTATATAATCTCATACCGTGATGACAGCAGCTGCCACAAAGACAGATTCCTTGTCCATATGCACCTCATTTCCAGAATTCAGCTTCTCCTTTAGCTCCTTGCAGGTCTTGGCATTAGCTGAACGCCTGAAAATCCCTTTGGTTGAGGGGCCTTCATGATATAATAGCACAAGCATATCCTGCAGAGAAATAGCACCAGAGTTCATTAATAAACGTCACTAGGCACTTGATTCATTGTTAAAGTAGTTGTATTACTTTCACAGCCAGCTAAGATTTAAATTGATAAGGGTCTTAGCAGCAAATTATTTAGTATGGCTGAAAACTTTTGAAAAGGGCATGTGCTGACCTTAATCGTAAGCCTAATTTTAGCGCAAGCAAAGAGCCATACCTTATCCTTAATCTTAATGAGGAGGCTAACTTTAATCCTATCTTTAACCTAGGCCCTAACCTAAGCCATTTATGAATACTATAAAAACTGGTTCATTCCCAACTGGAGTATTGTGTCCAATTCTGAACAACGTGCTTTAGGAAAGATGTGAAGGCTTTAGGTAGGCGCAGAAAAGATTCACGAGAATGGTTCCAGGGATGAGGGCCTTCAGTTGTGTGGATAAATCAGGGAAGCCAGGTCGTTCTCCTTAGAGAAGAGAAGGTTGAGAGGAGATTTGATAGATGTGTTAAAAACCATGATGGGTATAGACAGAGTAGATGGAAAGAAACTGTTCCCATTGATGGAGGGGTCAAGAACCAGAGGACACTGATTTAAGGTGATTGACAAAAGAACCAATAGTGACATGAGGGAAAACCTTTCTACGCAGCAAGTGGCTAGGACTGGAATGCACTGCCTGCAAGTGTGGTGAAGGTGGATTTAGTTGTGGCTTTCGAAAGGTAATTGGGCAACCATCTGAAGAGAAAAAGTTTGCAGGGCTACAGGAAAAGGGCGGATGATTGGGACGAGTGGAGTTGCTCTTGCAGAAAGCCAGAATGGACACAATGGGCTGAATGGCCTCCTTCTGCACTGTAACCATTCTATGATTTTATGATTTCAAGCTCAAGGAGAAAGGCAACCCTAAACTTAATATAGAACCTGAATTTGGAGCCCTAATCTGAATATATGCAGAAAAGTTTCACTGTAGAACAATACAGCTAGTAGCAGCAGGTAACAAAAAAAGAAAGGAAAGGGGAAAAAAAGAGATGCAGAAAAAAAAAGAGAAAAAAGAAAAAAGAATATATAGTGCATATGGTGCCCTTCACACCCTCAGGACATCCCAAAGCTCTTCATAGCCAATGAATTGTTCTTGGGGAGTCAGCTGCATTCCTTACCATGATCGGCTTAGGAAGGGTGTCGTTCTTACAGATGGATGGTAGGGACAGACCAAAAAGTTTCCTTGGTGTAATTGGAGACTCCGAGGTAAGACTGCTGTCTGACTGGTTGCTGGAACTGCGGCGGAGAGCCCAGTCTATCAATGACTTCTTCTTTTTAAGAGTTTTTGGAGTTGATTCTAGAACAAAACATGGAAATAAAAGGGGATTAGCTTGATTCAAGTATTCAACTATCCTTTAAAGCAAGGGCTGATTACAGGGAGAAAGTGGGAAATAGTAAAGAGGATGCACATCAAGTACATTCTTGTCTCATCAGATATTATACAAGTTTACTAGTGAGTCACTGACTCCTTGAGCCACTTGCTTGCTTCGAATGAAATGCTTACTCTCTTGCATCATATAAGATACGAGAAGGTTTGGATGGGTCATATCCTGATCCATCACTTTTGGGACCTGAATACGAAACCAATCTAGACTCATGGGAATATCATGTTCTGTTGCTGCTGGCTGCAAGCTTTGCACATGAAACATACTTGGGACACTGTCAATCTAGTTCCTACTTCCAAGCACAAAACTGCCCTTATTTGGTATAAATTGGTAATCTCACATTGAGAGACACAATGACGGCTAGTGTGGAAAATTTAAGGCTGTTTCAATAATTATGGAATACCGTTCCTGAACATGTGTAGGCTACAGCTAACCTGGTCTGAGAGTGTTTGATGCTGGTGGAAAGTGTCTGAAACAATAAATGTTCCCATTTCCCAACTCCTTGATGAGAACAAAAGAAAAGTAACAAACTGGGGGAGAAGTTTTGAAAGAATGCTCCCATTTGTCCACCATCTTTGATGGAAGAGTCAGAGAAACACGGGGCAGATTCTTCTGTTTGATGTGCGGGGGCAGGCCCCACACTCCGACATGTAAAATGACACAAGGTGACGTTGGGCCTGCGTCCTGATGTCACCGAGCGTCATTCCAATCTTTCGTTTGGTGGGCGCGCACCAGAGTCGGCTGCACACTGTCAAAGGCCATTAATAAAACAATTAACCAATTTGATCTTAGGGTTGGCGGGCAGGCGACGAGCCCAGGTGGCCTTCGCATTTTTCATGAAACCTCATCCACGGGCGGTATGAGGTTTCATGAAGGGTCACATGAGGGGACATGTGTAAATTATTTTTAACTTTCTTTATTTTAAACTTTAAAACTGAACTTAATCTCCCTGAAGCAGCTTCGTGTCTCAGGGAAATTTCTGCACTCTTTCACTCACATGCGCGAAAGAACGCAGGCCCCGACTCTCCCCCCTCCCCCCGCCCGCACAGGTCGCGCTGAGCGCTACCGGGCATGCATCATGCTGGGTGGGCCAATTAAGGCCCCCCACATAAAGTGGCTGGATGCAGCCGACCGCGGGCGGTGATCGGCTCCACGCCCACCCGTACCCATTACTGACTGGCCCGTCTGACGGGGAGAAAATTCTCCCCACTGTAAGAATGGCATAGATACCATTCCACCAAGGTTCAAGAAATGAATGGAAAGCCCTGGCAGAGATTAAACCCCAATATTTGGAACGAAAGTTTTAATACAATAACCAAATGTTATTTTTAAATAGTATCATTGCCCGGTAAATACCAATAAAGTAATTTAATATTTTTTAGCTCAAACTTAGGGGAAATGTCAGAGAACCACACAAACCACAGTAATCAATTGACTCCAATTAAATCTGTCGAGAACTGGTTTCTGCATCAGGCTCAGCATTCACCACTGCAAAATGTTCCATTCTGACCATTGCAATACGTCAAATGGCACAAACTACACAAAAAAGGAAGAAACAAAGTTGTGGATGTACTTGTTCATTCTAAAGTAGAACATACTGCTATAGAAACTATCTGCTGACACTGGTTTCTGAAGCTGTTGGTATCAAACAGCCATTTTGAGAAACAGGTCTGCAGTATAAATGTGCTGTAAACATAGGCTGCTATGGAACTATATGCAGGAACAGCTTGCATGTCATAGTGTCATGAAAGCTTGACCTCATCACAGAAAGCTCATTGGACACCAGGAGAGCACTTTAATTAAAAAATTTACAATTGCTAAACAATAAATTCACTGGGAGCAACAGGAAGAAATTATCTACAATCAAGCATTTCCTGTTCCAACATTAAAATAGCAAACTTGTCTCCAAGGACTTCTTAATTACATAATAATGGAATTGTTTTACTTGAGTTTCAGAATAGCTGTAACCTCTACTCAGAGACTAGACAGAATAGTTCCAGTTTTGATCCCATGATCAGTGCTATAGATGAGGCAGAGGTTGGAAAGCATACAACTGATCTTTGGGCTAGGTGGGAAATCTGCCAGAGTGCATAAGTTTGGTACACTGACATACTTTTGAAATTAAACTACCAATCAGCTGAATACTATACAAGATTCCATGATTTATGGCAATTGCTAAATTGGGATGAGAAATCACAAGTAGTAAACAATTATCAATTATTAAATATAGATTTGTTAGAATGCTCGTCCTTAATTTTCTTCAATATGCTTTAAAGACAGACAATTTATAATTTCAGTCCCTTATGTCCCTATGATTTTTTCTTCTCCTTTGTCCAGATGCACTGAAGCCAATTTGGCAATTAACTGCCACCCTACCTAAGACCAGCGGGCTCAGCACGGGTTGGTGAGGGGCTGATTTTCCCCGAATATGTTCGACACTAAAGAGCATCCGAGGTGACCAAGATGGGGTCTTAAACTGAAACGTTAGTCCAGCCTGCTTTTAGCAAAAGACATAAGGAGGGATTTTATGCCGGCGGATGTTATAGTCCCGCTGAAGTCAATGGGCTTTTGAATACTAGGAATGCTGCCTAGAGGATCATTAAGGGGTTGACCATCATTTAAATTGCCTGCTAGCGCTAAGGTTGCAGTTTTTTGGTGGATAGTGCTTAGCCTAACCCCTCTCCCAACAGTGGCCAGCTGATTGGAAACAAACAGATTCATAGAGGATGTTGAGTACTTAATTGTATATCACATTTTACTGCTGGAGGTTTGAAGAGGATTTTTGACACACATCAGGAAAGTTTCTGGGACACATTGTCAAGATTTCACCAACACTCCATCAATATTTATTCTGGATATTCTCTGAGGACTTTACCTAAAAAGAGGAAGTGCTGTACTATTCCCTTATTGGGCACTTTTTAGAAGCCACCAGGAAAAAGGGAATGATTGGTCATCGACATCACAATATGGGTCTCTCTGCATCTGCTGGAGGAATTGGAGGGGGATTTGAGGGCAGGCAGAGCAGCGCCAGCTGCTGCAGAAGAGAGGAACAGGAGGGCAAGATGGTCTGTGGGTACAGGACATCCCTCCTTCTCTGAACCTCCTCCCAACAGGATCTCAAGTGGCCCACCTGAGAGCCTATGTGCCCTCTCACTCAGTCCCTGAACCATTCTGAAATATTTCACTGTGTGTCTGCCAGCCCACTTCACATCAGAATTGGAAATAGGTGCATAGAGCCTGTATATACTGTTCCATGAAAATTGCTTCCAATCAGCATTTGACTGCCAAACCTGCTGATGTCTATTTTAGTGCCGACAGGTTTAAATTATAGTAATCATCAATTAGCCCCAAAATTGTGTATTTAAACCAAACTTTCAAAGAGACATGTCTTGTTTGCACAGCATCGACTCACTACCTGTTTTCATCATTTCACCAAAATAACTGCAATGATCTTCCGACTCTATACACCTCGATCTGTGACTCACTTGCTGATTGATCTGAGCCATCACAGGAGCCCTGATTCCAAACTTTAATTTAGAAGGAACACTGCTCAAACCCCATGAGCAGCCCCTCATCAAGTGGCTATTCATCATGTAAGGTCCTAAACACTGATTGTCAGCAAGCTTTTCAAACATTGAGGCCAAATCTGATCTTGCCCTCGTGCGATATATTGTATTTATCAGCATCAGTTGTTGCTAATGAGTGCTGACTGATATTATTCCCCTTCCTTAGCAAATAGAAATTAAAATAAATGTAGCACTTCAACTGGTGTAGTTTTGGCACACGGTATTGTTGTTGGGGGCCTAAGTCAGATACGCTGGAGTAACACCCATTCTAACATACACACTGAATTCTGGTAAAATTGACAGCACACAAAATGGTACGTCTATGCAAATAGAACATTGATGACAGCCAAAACTGTTCTCTCAGAAATTCTGCCATTTACATCAGAATTGCACCTGATTTTAGCTTGTAGAAAAGAGGTTCACCCACATGTCTTGTCAAGGCAGATAGTAGTTGAGTTCACTGGTTTTGAATGTCTGGAAACTTCATCTGAGATATCAACTTTGACTGAAATAACTAGAAAAGGCAGTTAAGCGTGGAGTTAAAAAAGTACTCTCCAAGCTACCTTTCAGCAGTTTCCAGCTGGGAAATCTTTTGATTCCCACGCTTATGGCATAGCATCCTTCCCATGGGGTTCATTATCTGCTCTTCTATATATGTCCTTATGTGATGGAGGACTAGGAGGGAGACAAAATGCCAGTGACATGCAGGGTAAGGCTACACCAAAAGAGGAGATAATGAATGGAGGGTGGGGTAGAGGGAGGAGGCGGGGTGGGGTGGGTGGGGGTTGCATATTTAAATCGACTCCTCATCTGCATTTCATGGTCAAATGTCCACTTTAAATTTTTTTATTCTTTCATGGGATGTGGGTGTTGCTGGCAAGGCCAGCATTTTATTGACCATTCCTAATTGCCCTCGAGAAGGTGACTGTTAGGTGCCTTCTTGAACAACTGCAGGCTATCTGGTGCCCGATTGAAATGGGTTGGATGCTGGCTAGCACGTTAGATGTAAGAATTCAGGTGGCAGTTGGCCAGGACTGAGGGAACAGTTACTGGCACTCAGATAAGCCACAGGGAAAGAGGTTTGGGAAGGCACTGGTTTTGGGAAGAGAGTGAGGAAGCCCATGGCAGGAAGGACCTGTGTGGGGCATCACAGGACAATTTTCAAAAAGTTAAATAAAATTACCTATTTAGATCTCATCTTGTCCTGGCTCCTCTTCCCACTATCTCCACCTGGCGGAAAAACGACAATGATTTTCCTGCTCAGGTCACCAGTTAAAATTGCAATTAGGGCTCAGGGACATCATCCGAGCCTGATCTACATATTTAAAGAAAGGCCCTTCCAGTTTTGGGTGGATGCCTTTACCACCTGCTCAGAATGTTAAAATACAAGGCAGCAGGACTGCAGCAGGTAAATCTCCTAAACAAATTTAACTGCCTGACCAACTGGTTTCCACCAGAACTAATCACCCTCTAGGTTGAATTTCATGGAGGGCCATATTGCTCACCTCCAGCCCCCCCTCCCTCCCCACACATTGCAAGAATTGGCCGGCAGTCAGCGGATCCAATGAAAGCCCGCCCTGCAGTGATAATGCACTACCAGCGGGCTAAACAGGCTGAGAGTGCAACTTCTGCCCTTCACTGAGAGGAAATCCCACCCTTGAGAGATGCTGGCCAATCAGATTGTCTGGAATCCCAGTAACGCCAGAACTCAGTAGTGGGCACTGCTGGGACTGCAAGCAGGCCCACGAGGAAGAGAAGATGGATGCGGGAACCAGGTAAATTGGGCTTTTTTGGGCAGGGAGGGATCAGGGATCAACCTAGGGAGGGGGGCTGCGCTTTGGAGGCCAGGCAGTGAGGAACCAAGTGGGCGGGGGCAACACATTGGGGTGCTGCCCCCAATGTGCAAAGGGCACCCCTCGAGTGTTGTGCCCCTCTTCCTTCTCACCTTTACAAACACTTTTTTTTTCAAAAATGGCCTTCTCACTCCCGCCCCCTGCCCATGCTAACCTTTTTACAGCGTGGGCAGCATGAAATACAAGTCAATTGGCTTGGTAACAAACTCAATTGCCCGTTAACTATTTATCTAAAAATGACAGGCGGCATGCCCATTTGGCACCTGTGCACCCACCATATTATGGTGCCCTGGTCGGGTGAGCAGGTGGGTGGTGTCTACCCGCTGAAAACATGCCTGGTGTGGCTTGTAAAATCCAACCACTAATGTCTCATAAAAGATAAAGAAGCATCTCTTTCCTGTAGCAAACTGACCTCAAAGTATTCTCTCAAATTAAAAAAAAACAGAGTAACCTCAGAACACTGGGCTTCACACTGGTTTTGCTGTGCACACATATAATTACAACACATACTTATTGCCACCATACCTATTTCTGGTGCCTCTCTGCTTTTCTTAAACCTACCCTTGTGTTGCTGGACCTGACACAGGAACCATAGGCCATCCAGGACAACCATACACACCACTAATTCCAATATCTAAATGTTTCTTATATTCCAGAGTTTCTGCTTCCACTACTCTGTTGAGAAGTGCATTCCAAGTGTTAATTACTTTTCAAGAAGAAAAGCCTCCTGATAGTAGTTCAACCGTCATATTTTACTAGTTTGGACCTATGTCTCCTTGTCCCATCCCACTATTTAAAGTAGTATTCTGGATTTTCCAGAATATTATATATCTCAGACATCTCCTTTCCAGATGAAATTCTGAAGTGTCTCCAATCTTTGCTCATAATATTATATTAGAGATCAGCCACATTGCTGAGCACTCTCAACTGCCTCCAGTGCTTGAATGTCTCCCTTGTTTCATGGTGATCAGAACTGTGCCTTGTTCTTAAGGTGCTGCTTGCCAAACGCACTGTAAAGTTTGATCATAAATTCCTCTGCAAATCACAGCTCCCAGCTTTATAAGACCATAAGAACATTAAGACATAGGAGCAGAAATTAGGCCATTCGGCCCATCGAGTCTGCTCTGCCATTCAATCATGGCTGATAAGTTTCTCAACCCCATTCTCCCGCCTTCTCCCCGTAACCTTTGATCCCCTTACCAATCAAGAACCTATCTATCTCGGTCTTAAATATAATCTCTTCTCTCCTTTCTATTTCCGCTTCCCTCTCCCCTTCAATGACATTCATTTCTCTTTTCCTTTCTCCTTCGTTGCCTCCCCTCCTCTCTTCATCAGTACCATTAATGTTGTTTCTAATGGTTCTGATTCCAATCGTTACAAACTTGGTCTTGTGAGAACTCATGCCTAGGCTGGAATCATTTAGCTGGGTTCAAGAGAAATGGTATTGAGAGGGAGGGGCCTGGCTTGCACGGACTTTTGTCTGCAAAAACTGGCATAGAGTCATAGGGTCGTAGAGGCCTGCAGCACAGAAAAAGGCCCTTCGGCCTATCGAGTCTGCGCCAGTCAAACAAGTACCTAACTATTCTAATCCCATTTTCCAGCACTAGGCCCATAGCCTTGCATGCCATGGCATCACAAGTGCACATCCAAATACTTCCTAAATGTTCTTAGGGTATCTTCCTCTACCACCCTTTCAGGCAGTGGTTCCAGATTCCCACCACCCTCTGGGTGAAAAGATTCTTCCTCACATCCCCTCTAAACCTCCTGCCCCTTACCTTAAATCTATGCCCCCTGGTCATTGATCCCTCCGCCAAGGGGAGAAGTTCCTTCCTGTCTACCCTATCTATGCCCTTCATAATGGGCAATGTGCTGAAAATGCTGAACAGTATAAGGAATCTAAATGGATACTGCAATGCAATAGCGAGGGAGTAGTGCATTGTTGAAGGTATTGCATTTTGATGGGACGTTAAATCAAGGTCATCAACATGCTGTTAAAAGTTCCTTAATTCTTTTCTTATTCTTTAATGGGATGTGGGTGCCACTGGCTAGGCCAGCATTTTAATTGCCCATCCCTAATTGCCTTTGAGAAGGTGGCGGTGAGCTGCCTTCTTGAACCACTGCAGTCCATGTTTATTGTTGGTACACCCACAGTGCTGTTTGGGAGGGAGTTCCAGAAT
The DNA here is from genome assembly GCF_964194155.1 of Cetorhinus maximus. Lineage (NCBI taxonomy): Eukaryota > Metazoa > Chordata > Chondrichthyes > Lamniformes > Cetorhinidae > Cetorhinus > Cetorhinus maximus. Next base: position 109,431,149 of record NC_135886.1, on the reverse strand, counting down.
TTTGATCTAACGACAATGAAGGAATGGCAATATAGTTCCAAGTCAGGATGGTGTGTGGCTTTGCGGGGAACTTGCAGGTGATGGTGTTCCCATGTATCTGCTGCCTTTGTCCTTCTAGGTGGTAGAGGTCATAGTTTTGGAAGGTGCTATCAAAGGAGCCTTAGTGAGTTTCTACAGTGCATCTTGCAGATAGTACACACTGCTGCCACTGTGCATCGGTGGTGCAGGGAGCAGATGCTGGAGGTGGTGGATGGGGTGCCAATCATTGCAGCTGCTTTGTCCTGGATGGTGTCAAGCTTCTTGAGTGTTGTGGGAGCTGCACTTATCCAGGCAAGTGGGGAGTATTCCATTGCACTTCTGACTTGTGCCTTGTAGATGGTGGACAGACTTTGGGAGTCAGGAGGTATGTTACTCGGCACAGAATTCCCAGCCTCTGACCTGCTCTTAGTATTTATATGGCTGGTCCAGTTCAGTTTCAGGTCAATGGTAACCCCAGGATGTTGATAGTGGGGGATTCAGCAATGGTAATGCCATTAAATGTCAAAGGGAGATGGTTAGATTCTTTCTTGCTGGAGATGGTCATTGCCTGGCATGTCTGGCATGAATGTTACTTGTCACTTATCAGCCCAAGCTGATAATACTACCCAAAGAAGAGCAGGGCATTCTTCTGGTATCCAGTCTGACATTCCTCCTTTAATCAACGGCCAAAAACAAATTAATTGGTCATTCATTTCACTGTGGTTTGTGTGATCATACTACATGTAAAGTGACTGCCATGTGTGTTCACATAACATATCCACTTCAAACTGTATGGAAAATGTTTTGAAGCTTTTCAGAGGAATTCTAATCAGATGCTTTTTAAATGAAAACTTGCCCTTCTTTTTTCATTCAATGTCTTTGATTATTTCACTTGTCACTCACCTCTGGTCACATGGATGTCTGGCTGGGGCCTTGGCTTCAGAATAAACTGACATTGCTTGGTTTTTGGGAGGTCTTCAAACAGGATAGTTCTATTGCCACCCCGGGACTGGATGTTAGTATCAGACTTTTCCACTTGCGCTGTAAAGTCTCTGAGACAGTTCATTATTACACTAAATGGTTGCTCATGCCCTGAAACACAAAATGGAAAACTCATTCATTCAGCTTTGAGAAGTAAACAGTTTACAATGGCATTAGGTCATCAATATAAGATAGTCATAAGAAATCCATTTGAGAATTCAGGACAAACTTCTTTACCCAAAGAGTGGTGAGAATGTGGAACTCACTACCACATACCACAACACAAAATGGAAAACTCATTCATTCAGCTTTGAGAAGTAAACAGTTTACAATGGCATTAGGTCATCAATATAAGATAGTCATAAGAAATCCATTTGAGAATTCAGGACAAACTTCTTTACCCAAAGAGTGGTGAGAATGTGGAACTCACTACCACATAGGGTGGTTGAAGTGACTAGTACAAATGCATCTAAAGGGAAGGGAAGCTAGACGAGCATTTGAGGGGGAAGGAAATAAGGGGTTACAATGATAGATATAGATGAGGAAAGATGGGAGGAGGCTTGAGTGGAGCAGTAATGCCAACATGGTCTGACTGGGTGTGTTTCTGTGCTGTGTATCCTATCCTATGCAGTGGTTGCCCTCAGATTTCTAAACAGCAATAATACAATGTTAGAACACTCAACTTGCAACTGTCCAAGTAGAAAATTCCATAGCACAATTTAAAGAAGGACAAAGGAGTTTTCCTGAAATCCCAGCAAACATTTCTCCCTCAACTAACAAATCCAAAACAAATAATTGCCCATTTATCTCACTGTTGCTCGAGGGACCTTGATGTGTGTAATTTGGTGGTCATGTTTGCCTTTAGATCAATAGTGAGTGTATGTTTATTACATCTTTTTAAAGAAAAAAACACTTTTGAAGAAGAGTCATACAGACTCGAAACGTTAACTGTTTCTCTCTCCACATATCCTTTCAGACCTGCTGAGTTTTTCCAGCAATTTTGTTTTTATTTCAGACTTCCAGCATCTGCAGTATTTTTGCTTTTATATTAAAACATTTTTGGTGTCTGGTTTCCATTTCAGAAGCTTACAGACACCTGCTCAAAAACCAGCCAGGCAGATCCAAAATCAGACAAGGACAATTAGACTAGAGTGAGTCTTGTCCTGAATTGACATAATACTGCACTCAAACTGACAATGCATATAAAACATTCAGAAATATTCCATTCACCTCAGTGAGCCAAAACACTCACCACAAATTAATTTTAAGACATTTTTAGTTTGTTTTGGGAAAAAAAGAGCAGGTAATGGGAATACATCCAAAGTGGTACAATTCTAATTGGAAGAACAGAGAGATCCAGGATGTGAATAGACAGTACTTTAAAAGCAGGACTGCTTCCAGCACGCTAAGATCTGTGCCAGAATTGTCAAAGATGACAATTTACTCCATTCTGCTTTTTAATCATTTTTCCCCTATTTTCCTTAAGATGCTGAAGTTCCATGAGAGAAGAAAGAAAGATTTCCATATAGCACCAGATGTCTCAATGCGCTTTACAGCCAACTAAGTACTTTTTTTTTAAGAGAGTCACTGTTGGAATGTAGGAAATGTGGCAGCTAATTTATGCTCAGCAAACTCCCACAAATAGCAATATAATAATGACTAGATAATCTGCTTTTTGTGAAACAAAAACAAAAATAAAAATACCTGGAAAAACTCAACAGGTCTGACAGCATCTGCGGAGAGGAACACAGTTAACGTTTCGAGTCCGTATGACTGCTTTTTGTGATGTTGCTTGAGGTATAAATATTGGCCAGGAAACCAGGAGTAACTCCCTTGCTCTTCTTTAAAATAGTACCTTGGGATCCTTTACATCCACTTGAGGCCTCAGTTTAACTAAAGACAACACTTCCAATCGTGCAAAGTTCCCTCAGTAATGCACTGGATTTTTCCTGTAAACTTGATTTTTGCATTCAACTTCTAGAGGGGAACTTGAACCCAGAACCTTGAAATTCAGAGGTGAGTTGACTACCCAACTGTGCCACAGCTAATGATCTTCTGGCACTTCATCCAATTAACTAAATGTCAGCCAGCAACCTGACATTGAAAAGTAGAAGAGGTCACAGCCAAACCTGATCATGTCCTCATTCAGCTCCACACATACTAACTTTCTATTAGGGGCTCTTAGAAAGTGACCGGGAGCTGGAGCCTTTGCTCGTTGAATATAGAATACATAGGTTGAATATATGGTGCAAATAGAAATAAATAAGTATGATCTGATAGCCATTACCGAGAGATGGCTGCAGGATGACATAAATTGGGACCTGAATATTGAAGGGGACATGACATTTAGGAAGAAGAGGAAGCTAGGAAAAGGTTGAGGGGTGGCTCTGTTAATTAATCATAGCATTAGCACAGTAGAGAGGGATGACCTAAGTTCAGGAGACTAGGATGTAGTAGCGGTTTGGGTAGATATCAGAAACAATAAAGGCAAGAAGTCACTTTTTGGAGTGGTTTATAGGTCCCCTAACAGTAACTAGATGGTAGTACAGAGTATAAAGGAAGAGATAATGGGTACTTGTCAGAAAGGCATGGCGATAATGATGGAGGATTTTAATCTACTTTTGACTGGAAAAATCAGATAGGCAAAGGTAGTCTAGATGAGGAGTTCATAGAATGTTTTCGGGATAGTTTCTTAGAACAGCATGTTCTGGACCCAACCAGAAAGCAGGCTATATTAGACCTGGTATTGTGCAACGAGATAGGATTAATTGATGACCTAATAGTGAAGGCACCCCTAAGTAGCAGCAATCATAATATCATTGAATTTTGCATTCAGTTTGAGCGAGAGAAGAGTAGGTCCAAGACTAGTATTTTAAACTTAAATAAGGGCAGTTATGAGGGCATGAAAGCAGAGCTAGCTAATGTGAACTGGCAAATTAGGTTAAGGGATAGGTCAATAGAGATGCAATGGCAGACATTTAAGAGGATATTTCAGAATACGCAGAATAGGTACAATCCAACAAGAAAGAAAAATTCCATGGAGAGGACCTACCACCCATGGTTAACTAAAAAGTTAAAGATAGTAGCAAACTTAAATAAAATGCATATAATTGTGCAAAGATGGGTGGCAGGTTAGAAGATTGGACAGAATATAAAAAACAGCAAAGAATGATTAAAAGATTGATAAGGAGGGATAAATTAAAGTACAAGAGGAAGCTAGCTAGAAATATAAAAACTAATAGTAAGAGTTTCGATAGGTATTTTAAAAAGCAAAGAGTTAACAAAGTGAGTGTTGGTCCTATAGAAAGTGAGTCTGGGGAATTAATAAGGGAAAATAAGGAGATGGCAGATGAACTGAACAGGTATTTTGCATCAGTCTTCACTATAGAGGGTACAAGTAACATCCCAGAAATAGCTATAAATCAGGAAGTGGAAGCGAGGGAGGAACACAAGAAAATCACAATCACTGGGGAAGTGGTGCTAAGCAAATTGTTGGAAGTGCGGGCTGGCAAGTCCTCAGGTCCTGATGGACTTCATCCTAGGGTCCAAAGGAAGTGGCTAGTGAGATAGTTGATCCTTTGGTTTTAATTTTCTAAAATTCCCTAGATTCGGGAAAGGTTCCATTTCTTTGGAAAATAGCGAATGTAACTCCTTTATTCAAAAATGAGGGAGACGGAAAGCAGGAAACTACAGGCCAGTTAGCTCAACATCTGTCTTAGGGAAAATGTTAAAAGCTATTATTAAGGACGTTATAGCAGGGCACTTGGAAAAATTCAAGATAATCAGACAAAGTCAACATGGTTTTGTAAAAGGGAAATCATTTTTAATGAATTTATTGGAGTTTTTTGAAGAAGTAACTTGTGCTGTGGATAAAGGGGAACCAGTAGATGTACTTAGATTTCCAGAAAGAATTTGATAATGTGCCACATCAAAGGTTATTGCAGAAAATAAAAGCTTATGGTGCAGGGGGTAACATATTGACATGGATAGAAGATTGGCTAGCTAACAGGAAGCAGACAGCTAGCATAAATGGGTCATTTTCTGGTTGGCAAGATGTAATGAGTGGTGTGCCATTGGGGCCTCAACATTTTATCATTTATATGAATGACTTGGATGAAGGGACCAAAGGTATGGTTGCTAAATTTGCTGATGACACAAAGATAGGTAGGAAAGCAAGTTGTGAAGAGGACATAAGGAGGCTACAAAGGGACATAGATAGGTTAAGTGAGTGGCAAAGATCAGGCAAATGGAGTATCATGTGGGAAAATGTGAAATTGTCCATTTTGGCAGGAAGAATAAAAAAGAAGCATATTATCTAAATGGTAAGAGATTGCAGAACTCTGAAACACAGAGGGATTTGGGTGTCCTAGTGCATGAATTACAAAAGGTTAGTATGCAGGTACAGTAAGTAATTAGGAAAGTTAATATTTTGTTATCATTTATTGTGAGGGGAATTGAATACAAAAGTAAGGAGGTTATGCATCAGTTATACAGGGCACTGGTGAGACTACATCTGGAGTACTGTGTACAGTATTCTTCTCCTTATTTAAGGAAGGGTGTAAATGCATTGGAAGCAGTTCAGAGAAGGTTTACTAGACTAATACCTGGAATGGGCAGGGTGTCTTATAAGGAAAAGTTGGGCAGGTCAGGCTTTTATCTGTTGGAGTTTAGAAGAATAAGAGGCGACTTGATTGAAACATATAGGGCAGAATTTTCTGCTCGTTGGGTGGGCATGTGCCTGACCTGAACGAGCGTAAAATGACGTGCAATTATGTTGGGCGAGCATCCCGATGTCATTGGTCACTCATGCAATATTTTGGTCGGCGGGCGCATGCGGGAGCCGGCAGCATGCCTGCACCGACAATTAACAGGCACAGAGCTGCCTCAGGGAGCTTTTCCTGTGCTCACCTGCATGCACGTGTGAACACAGAGGGATTTGGGTGTCCTAGTGCATGAATTACAAAAGGTTAGAATGCTGTTACAGTATGACATAAATTGGGACCTGCTCACTCTCCTCCCTCCACCCCCCCACTTTCCCACAGGCAGCGCTGAGCGCTGCAGCATGCAAAATCGCAATCGCGGCCTGATCGGGGGCAGCGGTCGGCTTCCCAACCGCTCCCACTCGCCCTCGCCGGGCCTGCCCGACGAGGCAAAACCCTGGCCATAGATCCTGAGGGGTCTTAACAGGGTGCATGTGGAAAGGATGTTTTCCCTTATGGGAGAATCTAGAACTATTTAAGAATAAGGGGTGGCCCATTTAAGACAGATGAGGAGAATTTTTTTCTACAGCGAGTTGTGAATCTTTAGAATTCTCTTTCTTAAAAGGCAGTAGACGCAGAGTCTTTAATATTGTTAAGGCAGAGGTAGATAGATTCTTGATAACCAAGGTGAGGTGCCCCCTAGGTCTCCATGTTCTTCAGCAGCAGACACCTCTGCTGGTGTGGCTGCCTTCCAACAGCTGCTACGAGCCCTCTTACTGGGCTCACCAGTTCCCTGGTCTGCCTGCCATCCTTAATTGGACGACAAATGTGGAGGAAACCGAGTGGGACGTGGCCTCACATAAAGTTGCTCTGGTGGGCATGCTGAGGCATGGCACAGTCTCAGGTCCTGCATTTGGTCCTGATGCTCGCAGAAAAGTTCTGCCACGGTGTTAATATTTCAAGTCAATAATCTTTCATAATAATGTTTAGGGTCCGGATGAAAGGTCATTAACCTAATAGATTAACTGTTTCTCTCTCCATTGATGCTGCCAGACCCAATAGGTGCTTCCAACATTTTCTGTTTATATTTCAGATTTTCAGCATCCTCAGTATTTTGGATTGAATCTGGAGAGTATGGTCAGGATTTTCCGGCACTGCCAATGTGGGACCCGCTGCTGGGTATGCGGCAGCCCAGCCAGAAGTCCATTGAATTTTGGCAGGACCTGACAATCCTGGCAGTGGGTGGGGCCAGAAAATCCCACCCAATTGCTTTAACACTGCAGCAGGTCTGCCTTTACCCATTAGACCATCATGGGAGTTCACCAGCAACTGAAATATTTTTGCCTCTATACAAAAGTGAAGCTTGTCCTTTTTATAGATTGCTATCACCTAATCATCTCAAGATAAAAACAGCATTAAAGACAAAACTTACCAATCAGTGGGTAGGGTGTAGCCTCTTTTCCAGAAATCACCCAAAGCTGGTAATTACTAGCTCTGTCCTATTTGGTTTAAAAAAGAAAATAAGCAATTAGTGTTTTGAATCAATTCACAGGAATATGGGCTGTCTAACTGTGCCTCAATGATCAGGATTTCTGTTTAGTCACGGGGGTTGTTAGGTGGGTGGGAGGTGACTGTGCCTAATTGTTGGTGAGTACATTTGAGGGGGATGGGGGTACTTGTTCCTGTTCAGTGGATGCAAGTTAATAAAAGCTTTATGGGAGTGCAAGAAAGGATTGATTTCTGATCTTGCATGGGTAGTGAGCAATGGTTGTGCTGGTTTCTGCTCATGTGAGGCCAAATGGATATACAAACTCAGTGGAAACAGGGGAGGGAAGGTTCACTGGATTTCCAATTCACTTTGTCCTCCTGAAGTTTTCCAGTTTCTTATGTGAGCTGATAGACATGATTACTGCTACAACTTTGCATGCTGTCATATTTCTGACAGTTTGGGAAAAGGAGATCCTGAAATGAAATCCTGAATTCACTGGTATGTTTGGGGAAATGGGGGTGGGAGGTGGGAGGTGGGTGGGCAGATGTCATTCAAAATCATCTGTGAGTAGCACCATGGGAGATCTGCTAATACGCAGTAAAGAATATTTGGCATGTAATGGTTCCTAAACCATGTACAAACATAAACCAACTCAACTTACTTTTGCACTGAGCTGTTGAACTGCCATTTTAATGACCTTTTTTGCTGTATCCGTGTTACCCACCATAAGTGTTAATGCCTAATAAATTAAAAACAGATATCCACGTCAGTTTCATATGTACAGATTTCAATCATTGTGCTTTTCAAGATGAAAGGTGTTTGTGCTAGGGAATGGGACATTTGCAGTTATAAGCACTCCCAGCTCAGCTATAGGACTATTAGATGTGGTAAAGACCCCTCTATTCTCCCCCAGCAAAATATTTAAACTCTAACTTCAGGAAAGCACCACTTTGGCATTTTTACAATCACCACCCAATGGCTCCTCAGGTGGAAATTATAAATATAATAGTTAATGTTATAGAATTCCAGCATGGAACCTTGCTCATTAGGACAATGGATATGGAAAATTTGGGTTCATGCACACCCACCCCCAATCACCCCCGACCACCACCCCCACCCCCACCTCCTCCCCCCCACCCCCGGAACCCCAACACCCCACAATTTTCCATCTAATGATTTGAATGAATAGAAACTCATAGGGGACCACATCCAAGTTCACAATAAGTGCTCCTGCCAGACAAGATTATGCTGGAGCTGTATAAAACGCTGGTTAGGCCACAGCTGGAGTATTGCATGCAGCTCTGGAATCCACATTATAGGAAGGATGTGATTGCACTAGAGAGGGTGCAGAGGAGATTTACCAGGATGTTGCCTGGGCTGGAGAGTTTGAATTATGAGGAGAGATTGGATAGACTGGGGTTATTTTCACTGGAGCAGAGGAGATTGAGGAAAACATGATTGAGGTGTATAAAAGTATGAGGGGCATAGATAGGGTAGACAGGAAGGAACTTTTCCACTTGGCAGAGGGATCAATAACCAGGGGTATAGATTTAAGGTAAGGGACAGGAGGTTTAGAGGGGATGTGAGGAAGAATTCTTTCACCCAGAGGGTGGTGGGAACCTGGAACTCACTGCCTGAAAGGGTGGTAGAGGCAGAAACCCTCATAACATTTAAGAAGTATTTGGATGTGCACTTGCGATGCCATGGCATACAAGGCTATAGGCCTCGTCCTGGAAAATGGGATTAGAATAGTTAGGTACTTGTTTGACTGGCACAGATTCGATGGGCCAAAGGGCCTTTTTCTGTGCTGTAGACCTCTATGACTCTATAAGGCTCTGCACTGGGAGTGAAATTTCATAAAACCACCGCTTTAATGCTGAATTAGAGTCTGCATAAGACTGGTAGGAACTGGACTGAGTTTGCTCAAGTGGATTTTGCATAGGGCCATTAAAGCCAGCAAACGTATTTTCTCTCCTCTCTCCTATCCTCTTGAAGATGTTGTACTTGCTCATGTGTGTCCCAGGAGTTCCAGTAGTATGTGGAAGGATAATGAAAGCCTCTGGTACTCTGCTGAAATGTTTCGATATGGTTTAAGAGCAGGACTGAGCCCGTCACTGATGCTCCCTCACAGTTAAATAACCTGCTGATAATTACTGTGGTGGCTCAACTATGGAAGGTGACCACTTAGGAGGTTCTGGAGGACTGTAAGTAGGGTAGGACCAAGATACTTACAATAATATGGACTGAATTTAATGTCAGAGCCCCAAAATGAATTTTGGTGTTCGGTCAATGCCAATGACTGTTAACTGAGCTGACTCAGAAAGGACGTGAAGAAGACCCAGTGGTGGAAAGCTTTGGGAACCATAGATCCAAGCATCTCTTCCTCCCACACATGCTATACATACCACATTGTTCTGATTTTTTTTTGTGTCTTATTTGCTATATCTGCTCTCATTCCTGAGAATGTGCACACATTTTGATCCATAAGATCCAAGAACTCTTTCCCTCCCTAGCCCTGTTGAATAAATGCACTGCCTATTTTAGTACTGATACAATAATTTATTTGCTGAGTTAGCTGTTCTCGGCTGGAGCAGCAGTAGGGGAACTACATATTAGCTTCAGTACCCCAGGCTTAGCAGATAGAAATAAAGCCAAGGCTCTGACTTATGATCACTACCCATTGACATATGTTGTAAAGTGCATGTAGTATAAGGGTCTGGCACATAAAGAGTTAACATGGGACTGAGTACAGTACCACCCATACAGTGATTTAAGAGAGTGCATATCCCACACCTAGGGGCCAGTGTAGTGTTTGACAGAGTCATGTGTAGAAGCAAGCATGGAGACAGCTCCCAGCTTGGACCTTCACTGTACCTATGTATATAATTTCTAGTAGTTAATAAATACTTACTATTGAACACCTTACATAATGGTGGCAGCGAATGGAACAACTCAAAACAGAGACTACAGAAGAAAATTAAAATCCTGGAAAACTGAAGAAAAGAAATCAAAGAAGCATTCTAATCTGAGGAAAAGCTCAGAAGCAAAGGCGCAGAAGGAAATCACCAGAGAAAAGCTCCAAAGAAAGGATTGGAAGCTGAAGGCAGAAATTAAATTCTTCACTGCAGCAGAAGACTCCATTGAATCCCATGGAAGTCCAGCTTCAATACGCAGGGTGTGCAGAGTCAGCAGACCTAATAGGCGGTGAGCTATAAACTTATAATTCCTGAACAACACAAGTTCTAGAAAATTTAAATACTGCAGCGGTCAGAAATTGCTGATTAAATCACAGGCCAAGAAGTCTGATTCCCAAGTCGGCACCTGAACATGTGAAGGATGAGTAGGCAGCTTTAAAAATGCAGCAAAAACTGGGATTTGATTCCAAGACCTAAGAACATTGCACTAAAGTGAGGAAGACGCTAACCAATTGATCCAGGCAGCCATTGTTGAAAAGTTTAAATGCTAAGATTATGAATGCCATTACTGCAGGAGCCCACCAAAACCAGCAAGTGCAGGAAAATCCTTTGTGCATCTTCAATGGTCTCAACCTGCAACCAAGTTCCTAGAATCAAGACCAGGAATTCTGCCAGACAAAGCCACTTGAAAGAACCTTCATTGGATATTGACTTACCGGACTCTAGACTCACGTGAAAGCATAATTCTCACTTTTATTGTGGTCTCTGCCCTGAACCCTTTTCTATCCCTTATCCCTCTTTTATTGTATGTTAGCAAAAAAAGGGGTGAACATTGCAAAACCCCCTTCCTGTGTTTTGTGTATGTGTGTGTGTAAAATAAGCTTCTTATTTTACCTTATCTCGAGTTTGCTGTGGGGCTATTAATAGAGGATTGGATCACTCCAAACCGAAGGATTGGGCAACATATGCCACCACTTATAAAAGAGGGAAATCAAAATCAAAAACACCTTTCTGTTTACGGACAGGTAGTGAATGGAGAATTCAAGGCTGTTTAAATGAATCCCCCATCCAGTCCATAACAAAACATATCAGCACAGTGGAGCAAAGCACTCCCACAGGTGTGGTCAATGTCCAGCAATTTCAGCCCAATGCTTTCATTGTAACCAAATAGGGCACATCAGGAAGCTGTGCAAAGCCAAAACATCAAAACGCAAGAGGATTCATGTGGTTGAGACTGCACGCCAAGAGGACACACAACCATGCTTCTCGGGTGAGGTCAAAGATCCTGGATTTTCATTCTGGAATGCGGACATCTCAGTTAATGGCCATCTCACAAACTTTAAATTGGACACGAGAGTTAGTGTTATGGCCCTATTGCACAAAGAACTGTGGCTGAGAAATCTAGGGCTAGGAAACAACAAACAACCACTTTATGGACCTGGAGGAATCTGACTCCTGGTCATAGGCATGATTCTGGAACCATTCAGGTATGGAGGCAAACAAGTCTTTGAGCTGATGTATGTCATTCATAACCAGTCTTGTTCTCTCTTGAGCAGAGATGCCTGTGTAGCCTCGAATTTCCTCAAAATGGCAGAAGATGTCAAGACAACAACTGTCATAAATTATATAGAACTGCAAGTTCCTAAGAGCTCCAACAAGAACGATTTTCTTGACTGGGACTTCAGCTCTGAATTTTCTTCTCTCTTTGCAGGTTTGTCCACTTCTGTTACAAGTTCCAGAATCCCCTCAATGGTCAGACTAGCCAACCACTCAGATGGTTACCATGACACCTCCAGTAGATGACAATGAGGAATCAGCAACAAGAAGAGCCTCAACCTCCGGCTCCGACGGCAATTGGAGAGATAAACCCTAAGACCACAGAGCAGACACTACAATCACCCAGCCAGCATGACGGTGCAACAACCAATGCTGGAACAGAATAGCATCTATCCATTGACAATAGCACACCACACAGCCAAACACAAAGGTATGCTTACTACCAAGTCACATCCTCACAACAGGAAGAGCCATCTTCAATCTCAGCATGTGTCACAGCTAGCTGCATGAAGGAAAAAGAGAAAAAAATACTATAGGTACGAGCCCAGAGTTTGTCTGCTTCATAAAGAGTAGGATAAACCAACCACCGTGTATTACTACAATTGGAGAATTGACAAAGAGTGATTCAATGCCAAAGAACAAAAAAAGAGGATGAAAAGCACCCAGATGCCAGAATAGCCTCTGATTCAACAAAGTTAATTGCAGCAACAGAGCCTACCATTCCTCCAACAGTAGTGAAAACAAGATATGAAAGGTTAGAAGGCCTCCAGACTTCCTGACCCTATGAACTCAAGAGACTTGAGGGGGGCAAATGGTTAGTAGTAATGATGTAAATACATGGGGTAAACTGGGATAACTTGTAAATACGTTGGATTAAGACTTGGGGAGAGGTGTAGTGTAAGGGTCTGGCGCATAAATTGTTAACATGGGACTGAGTACAGTACCAGCCACACAGTAAGAGAATACATGATCATTACCTAGGGGTCAGTGTAGTGTTGGACACAGCCGTTTGTACAAGCAAGTATGGAGACATTACCCAGCTTGGACCTTTGCTGCACCTATGTATTTAGTTTTTAGTTAAGAAGTACTTACTGTTGAACTACCTAAGACTATGAATACCTTAATAAGACTGACCGAATTATGCCCAACACATTACTATGGTGCACATACAGGCATCAAGTAAGAGCAGGATCAGTTGCAGCTGTAATGTTAGACAGTCTCCCACCATTCACTATGTAAACCCATACATAATTTGCCACTTGCATAAGTTGTTGGGAAGTGTGGAACTAAGCTACAGCAAGAACCTGTAACTCCAGGAAACACAAAGTGATAATTGGGCAAGAAAATTATGATTTACAGCATCACTTATAGCCTTCTCTGAATAGAAGACATTTATCTACTTTTAGCAAAATCTGCAAAACAAACTTAATCCCAAGAAATTTGAAAAGTTTGTCTTTGGCAGTGCGTTTTTTATAAATTCGACATAGAAATGGCAATACATACCGAGGCACCACTCTGTGTTGTCATCACTAGCATCTTCATGGACATTTTCTTTGGATACTCATTCTGCTTCATCTCATTGATTTGCCTGTGTCCAGATCAAACAGATGTGATTAGTATCTTAACCCACAAACTGTTAACAACAACCTGACTCTGTGAACAATCTGCTTTCATCTTGCACAACCAAAGAAGGTCTGAAACAATGTATTCCACAGATCAATAACTTTTGAGAATTAAGAAATCGTTTCTTCCAACTTCTCTTTTCGTCTTTACTCCTCAAAGGGGTACAGTTCCATTGATGTTGGACCTTCTCCATTACATTAGTCGAGTAGCCATTCTTCATGTGTCAATCTTGACAGTGAGTGCTAGCAGTCCATTTGACTAGGGCATAATGGGCAAAATGCCATCCTTTGATTATTGGATATTCATATGAACTTTCCAGTACAAGTCCCTGGAATGTGATAAGGAACAGGAACCCTGGCTGATATTTCTAGTTGTCTAGCCTAGTGTCAAATGTGCTTCAGTTGAGATTATTGCAACTCAGAGATTAAACCTGGGACTTTTCTACCCTACGGGAATTTTAAAAAGAGACAAAATACATAAAGTGAAGAGAATTTTCGTTACAATACTCACACGTCAATTTTTAAATTTTTGAACTTGATTCTCTGTTACTTCATAATGCAGCAGTTATTAATGTGGTACTAATAGTATTTGAGCACAAATGTATTCTTTATATAAACAGAATCACAAGTGGCATAACATAGAAACTAGGAGCGGGAGTAGGCCATTCAGCCCTTCGAGTCTGCTCCACCATTCAATATGATCATGGCTGATCCTCTATCTCAACGCGATATTCCTGCTTTCTCTACATGCCCCTTTATGCCTCTAATATCCAAAAAATTATCAATTTCTTTCTTGAATATACTCAGCAACCCAACCTCCACAGCTTCCTGTGGTAGAGAATTCCACAGGTTGACCACCCTCTGAGTGAAGAAACTTTTCCTCACCTCAGTCCTAAATGGCCTGCCCCATATCCTGAGACTGTGGCCCCTGGTTCTAGACTCCCCAAACAGGGGAAACATCCTCCCTGCATCCAATCTGTCTAGCCCTGTTAGAATTTTATACGTTTCAATCAGATCACCTCTCATTCTTCTAAACTCTAGTGAATACAGGCCCAGTCGAACCAATCTCTCCTTATACGACAGTCCTGCCATCCCCAGTATCAGCCTAGTGAACCTTCGCAGTGCTCCCTCTATGGCAAGTATATCCTTTCTTAGGCAGGGAGACCAAAACTGCACACAATACTCCAGGTGTGTTCTCACCAAGGCTCTGTATAGCTGCAGTAAGACACCCTACTTCTGAACTCAAATCCCCTTGTAATGAAGGCCAACATACCATTTGCCTTCCTAATTGCTTGCTGCACCTGCTTGTTTACTTTCATTGACTGGTGTACAAGGACACCCAGATCCCTTTGTACATCTACATTTCCCAATATATCACCATTTAAAGAATACTCTGCCTTTCTGTTTTTCACACCGAAGTGTTCTACTTTTTCTACTAATTAAACTGCTGCAATCCATTAGCTTAAACAAAATAAGATGAGGACTTTGGACTGCAGTGGGAGTGCTTGGAGTGGAATAAGGCCCCTAGCATAGTTAGTATTCTTTAAAGGGAATAATTAATGAGCTTAATCTAAAGGGAAGTCATGGCAGCAGAGCTTGCACCCATGATATGCTCCTCCTGAGCAGGGAAGTGTAACAAAGCTGTGCAATTTCTGTTAATAAGACCACCATACAACATGAAACTTCTGTATGACATGGCCATTCATTAAAGCAATCATCTATGCTCCCAGACTCAAGGGCAAGGAAGCGGGAGACCCAGACTTGCTCATGACTAATGTAGAAAGGAGCAGAGTGCAGGAATAACAAAGTTCAGTCTACAGCTCTAAAGTAGAGTCATACAGACTCGCAACGTTAACTCCGTTTCTCACTCCACAGATGCTGCCAAACCTGCTGAGTTTTTCCAGCATTTTCTGTTTTTATTTCAGCCTACAACCAGAATTGCAATCAAATGTATTTTAAAGCAGCTTTTGTTTAAAATTGTCTAAAATTTCAGGAGGCACCCCCAGCCTGGCTTTCCAGAATAATTGTCTATCTGATGCATCGTGAGGACCATATTGGCAAAGCCATGGCAGGGTAAAATAATTAATCACCACCAGTACCAGCAACACAGAATGTCTACAGATCTATCATCTATTAAGATGCCTTCCGAGCATTACCAAAGCTACACTGTTTGTTAAAGAGGAAAGCCATGCCTGCCCAAGTTCATGTCCAAACCACTTTGACATTGCCTTTCGTATACAGCTCTTTAAGTGCCATCGATTGTCACATTAAGCTCAGCTCTTGATATTTCGTAACCAATAATGTGTGATACATAACCTGCGGCTTCTTCTAGGCTATTCCTTTGTGAATGTAGTAAACCTGTTGTCAGACAACAGATTTCCACTAGGACAATCTGATGGAAATCTGGTAACCCTGGGCCTTAGCGGGAGATATAGATATAGACGGAAACAGCAATATTAGTAGCAACTCCCCACCTCCTACCCCACAGTAACTTCTGGATTACTCCTGAATAATACACTAACCGCAATTTTAAAGCTTTGATCACTTTTCAGCGAACATTCCCAGAAAATATGGAAATGTAGAAGTTGAATGAGAGCAGGTTAGGGTCAGATTGTGATGGCCTCTACAAGCCAGTTGACACTCACTGTCTAAACTCGCTCATGAAGAATGTCCCCATGGCGAGGTTGCAGAGAGTGGCCAACACCAGTGGAATTCTACCCCACTTCAAGAAGGAAATCACAAATGTTATTATCCATTTTATGGTATTTTTGTCAGAATCATATCACAGAGACACCGCTCTGCACCACATAAAACATTACATATACCATGGCTTACAGAAGAATTGAACTTCTTACCATTGCAGTGCTGAAAGCCATTTTTCCTTTGCGTCTGCAGAACTGAAAGATATTTAGCAAAGATTGGGTAAGTTTTTGACATTAAAGGTCTCTCCATTGCACCCTCCCACAAAAATTAAACAGGAAGTTTCAAAATGATCTTTCACCTAAAAGTGATCACACAGTTAGTGGTGGGCCATCCGATGACAAAAGAATTTTCTGGAGTTGTTTTCCTCTCACATACTTCATCGATGCAGAAGGCTGTCCACATTTCACACAACCTGACCTGGTTCTTCAGCTTTAAGTTTGTTGATGACCTGTGTGGTATTGAGGAATAGAATGTAAAATTCAATCAAGTATCCTGCAGATGATGATTATCTAGTGACCTCTGTTGTAAAGTGTTGTGTGAATGTCAGGTGAAAGATGGGCTTGGCTGTGATGCTTTCACAGTTGAATAGTTGGAGGGGTGGCACGCATTGTTTAGGTTCACATGTGAAGAATTGCCAGTTGGGTGAGGTAACTGAGGGCTGCCGGTTTCCATGAAACTGTAAAGCCGCCAAGAGTCAGTGCCTCGATCAGGAAAATAAATAAATAATGGTGGTGTAAAATTGGATATGTGCAGTCATCCAGTTTCCAGGACAGCTATGTGCACGCTCCCTTCATGCTGTTTGGAAGTGTTAAATCATAGAGGCTGTCCTCCCCCAAGCATCTAGGTTTTACAGCCTTCAAGTACCATATGAACTTGAATATGAAAAATAAATGTTTACATCCATTTCATGGTGAAATTTGCTATTTATACGCGAGTCAGCTCCGGGTGCAGTACTATATTTGCCGAATATATTTGCAACATTTTATAAAGGCTCAGCATCGCAAGTTACAGTTGGAAACGACAGTGCTGCGCCCAAAGGAAGCAGTGGGAGACTGCAGCCAAGAATTAAATTATTTACCGTTTTAGATGAGCCAATATATTAGAGAGAAAGGAGCCACACAGAGGGTGCTGGAGAATTATCTTTTATTATATGGTTGTGATACTGTGGTGACTTTCATTGTGATCTTTATGGGTTAAGTTATGCCGTGATAGTATAAGCTTAAAAAAAAAGTTTGTATCATTTTTTGCATTCCTCATTATGCTGTATGCAACATTAAACAAAAATGTTGGCAAGAAACTTACCAAATGAATAAGATAGACCGCCAGGGTAAGATTCCCTTTGCTTGTTAGATTAGTAATTATATAAATTGAGTTACACAATACATTCAATTCCTTTTTCCACCTTACCTTTCATAGAATAAGAAATTGGGAATTTTAGGCTATGAGAGTCAGCAACTATGTAGATAGGTAACCAATGATAACTTTTTAAAATGTATAACATTTTTTATCCTTTCTTGGGATGTGAACAGCACTGGCAGGGCCAGCATTTGTTGCCAATCCCTAATTACCCTTGAGAAGGTGATACTAAGCTGCCTTCTTGAACCGCTGCAATTTATTTGGTGTAGATACACCCAGGGCAGGATTTTTACTCCACCCCACCATCTGAAGAGTTAGCAGGGAACACATCCCCGCCACTACCAGCTGCCCCGCAGCATTTAAAGCTTTAAGGAGCTTTAAGATGCCTAAAGGTAGGACATCCGTCCTTCACTCAGGACAAAGTTCCGCCTCAGAGAGTTGTCAGCCAATCAGATTGGCTGGCAGCTGTGTAGTCCCTGCAGCGCCAGCAGCAGCAGTGCCAGGACTGGGACTACAAGCAATACCCAGATTGTAAGTCCCAGAGTCTGGGACCAGGTTCATGTAGGCAGTCTCACAGTGGGGAAGGGAGGTGAGGCCCAGGGAAGTGGGGAGAGAGGGGTAGGGGCCTTGATGGAGGGGCCAGCAGGGGGCAGAATAATCATGAGGGACAGACCTTCTGGGATTCACCCAATGTGGAAAGGAGGCTGTTAAGGTAGGCGAATCCTCCCCTATTCTCGTCCAAGGCCCAAGCATGGTGCCTTGCCAGGCTTCCCCCACCACTGAACTCTTCCCACTAGCATCAACATTGAGGTTGGGTGGGAAACGGCCCTTAACTGGTTATTAATTGCCCAAGTGGGGTAAGGGCCAGCTGGGCCAGCCTAGGTCTTACCTGTCCCCCATAAAATTGAGGACAGGCTGGAACAGATAGGAGGACAGTAGGAAGGCCAATTGGGGAAGTTTACAGCAACAGGCGGTGAACCATAAAATTCAGCATCCACAGGGCTGTTAGGAAAGGATGAAAGAGCTGAATTCCAGAGGTGAGGTGAGAGTGATTGTCCTTGACATCTAAGCCGCATTTGACTAACTGTGGCATCAAGGAGCCCTAGCAAAATGAAGCCAATAGAAATGAGGGGAAAATCTCTACTAGTCAGTACCCATAGCACAAAGGAGGTTGATTGTGGTTTTTAGAGGTCAATCATCTCAGTCCCAGGATAGCACTACAGAGTTCCTCATGGTAGTGTCCTAATCCCAACCATCTTCATCAATGACCTTCCCTCCAACATAAAGCCAAAAGTTGGAATGCTCACGAATGATCACATAGTGTCCAATACCATTCACAACTCTTCTGACACTAAACCAGTCCATATCCACATGCAGCAAGACCTGGACAACATTCCGGCTTGGGCTGATAAGTGGAAAAAGACATTCGCACCACACAAGTGGCAGGAATGACCATCACCAACAAAAGAGAATCCAACCATCTGCCCTTGGCCTTCAATGATTTTACCATCACTGAGGTTCCCACCATCAACATCCTGGGGGTTACCATTGACTAGAAACTTAACTGGATCAACAATATAAATACTGTGGCTGTAATGGCAGGTCAGAGTTTGGAATCCTGCCGCAAATAACTCATCTCCTGACTCCCCCAAAATCTGTCCACCATTGACAAGGCACAAATCAGGTGTGTGATAGAATAGTCTCCACTTGACCGAATGAGTGCAACTCCAATAACATGTAAGAGGCGCGACACCATTTGGGACAAAGCAGCCACCCTAATTGATATCCCATCCATCACCTTAAATAGTCACTCCCTCCACCACCTGAGCACAATGGCAGCAGTGCATACTATCTACAAGATGCACTGCAGTGACAAACCAAGGTTTCTTCGACAGCATCTTCCAAACCTGCAACTTCTATCACTTAAAAAGCCAAGTTCCCCTCCAATTCACGCACCATCCTTACTTGGAATAATATTGTTGTTCCTTCACTGTCACTGGTCAAAATCCTGAAACTCCCTTCCTAACAGTACTGTGGGTGTATCTATACCACGTGAACTGCAGTGGTTCAAGATGGTGGCTCACTACCACCTTCTCAAGGGCAGTTAGGAATGGGCGATACATGCTGGTCTTGCCAGCATGCTTACATTCCTGGAAAGAATTTTTTTTTAAATCTGAGGTCTGCGTATACTCACCAACAGTGTATGAGCTGGAGACTGTCTTGTAACAGAGGAAGAATTACAATAGTTAAGATTATCGCAGTTTGCTGCAAGGTGAAAAGTTCAACAGAGGAGAAACTGACAATAACTTACCTTAAGTAGAGCAAAAATACATTATTTCTAATTCATAACCTCTCAAATTATGTGCATGCAATGCTTACTTTGATTTTGTAATCACCAAGACATCACTAAAGAGGAAGAGATGGCGTTCCTGTGTCTGCAATCCTGTTGTGAGCTGGACTCGTTCATCCATGATAAAGGCTGTAGTAGGGCTGCTGAAGGCTCGAACAAGTGACTTGCTGTCAGGAGACGTAGGGGGAATCAGTCCATCTCTGTGCAGAGAAACAAGTTGTCAAAAAGGGTCCAAATTGTGGGAAAGTGAATGATATTAATTATAAACATTTGTTCTTAAGGATTTTTGGCGCTTGTCAAGTTATACATTAAGAAAGTGTGATATACCTTTTTATCTTACGGCCTACTCAGTGTTTGCCTTGTAAAATGCCTTGGATTGTTTTATTACATGCATTATAAATGTAAATTGTTGTATTACTCACTAACATTTTTCTGGGTTGCAATCCTATCCCCATCTTACTTGAAGCCAACTCTTAGGAATGCTGCATCACAACGTCATTGCCTGTATCTGTGATTTGCCACATAATAAGCACCTGATTTTAATCATGATACTATAGACAGTAACCAAGTAGAATGAAGGCACTTGCCCACAGGAGGAGTGAAAAATAATGATAGGACTATACTATGAATTAGATTCAATTAATCAATACTGAGTAATCACACTCACCTGTATGTAAAATTAGAAATTTAACACAGATGTTTAGTGGGTAATGCATTTCCTACAATACAACAATGACTACATTTCAAAAATACTTCATTGGTTGTAAAGAGCTTTGAGATATCTGGTGATCGTGAAAAGCACTATATTCTTGGGAGTCTTTTTGATCTTCTCAAATTAGCATTAAGAACAAATTTCTAAAGAAAATAGTTGATTCAGATTTAACTACCACCTTTAAATGAGAGTGGATTGATATTTATTGAGAAGGGGAGTGGAAGGTTATAGGATATTAATAAGACTGCTTGGTTTTGTTTCAAAGGAAGGAAGGGAAGGAATTAGTGTTCCTTAAAATAGAACATCAGTGGGTGTTGGTAGTGTAGTAAGGGGAGGTTGGGTTGAATTTTATGATAGAAGATGAATCCTGAAAGGGCCAGATTTGAGTTAAATGATCTTTTTCAGTCCAGGCTGCTCCAATTCTTAAAATGATGGAAGACCTGAGTGGGAGCTTTTGCTTTGCATTTAACTAGCTCTATTCATGCTTCACACAGACGTTAGGATAATCCATGGAAAATGCTCCATTCCTCCTACATTAAAATCCTTCACTTTAGAATGCATTTCTCCTCAACAGTTTAACCTCGCGGATTGAAACTGTCAGTGGGTTAACAAAAAATACAGCACCCATTTGTCAAAGCTTTTCTGAAAGCTCTCCTTAAAAATGTCTATTGGGCTGAGTGACAGGGGAAGATTAAATAGCTCCCCGGTTCTGTACTTGGCACATCAGCCATATCAACACTTTTAGAATATAGCACTTGTACTGTCGCAGTAAGGTCACATCCCTATGTGCATTTACCTCACATACAAGTTTTCAAACATTATCAGCTTTAAACTTCCAAAGGGTGCATAAGCTCATGGAATTCACCCATTTCAATTACTATTGGAATATGGCAAATGACTGACAGGCTTGATGGGATGATTGTCATCTCCATTATAAATCAAGCTGCCTTAAAATTAAAAACAAAAATAATGCAAACCAGCAGGTCTCAGGTTTGATTTGTGCTTTATGGTGGGTTATTAGATCTCACCTGGGGCAGTAGCTGGGGTGTTACAGTTGGACATGGGAGGGAGAAAACATGCCACAATCTTACGTGTTTTTATGTTTTTTCCAGAAGCACCTGCTGGAAAGTGAGTTAGTGTACCCATCATGATACGATAATCATGATATGATGATATGATCAGTGGGGTTGGATATGATGCCCTTTGATTGAACAGCCTGTTCATGAAGAGGTATTAATGTCTATAATGTTATTAGAAAATTATTTTCTTTAAATAGAGTTCTAGTGGGGTCTGTGTCTATGTATATGTCTGTTTGTGTCTTAATTGGATTAAAGATAGCTAGTCTGGTTGCTTTGATGTATAGTAGTTTTGAAATGTTAATTAGGTAAGTGTAAAGAGGGTAGAAGGTAAAGTGTAAATTTGCATTGTTGAAAGAAACCACTCAAGACTGCAGGTGAAATCTTACACCTAGCTAGAAGATGCCAAGCAACATGTTTATTTTTTTCAGCTAATAAAATTGGTAGGATGAAAGGATGTTATTGTTAGAAGAGGTAAAGTTAAAAGCCTAGTGATTAAATGGAAAATTTACATTCAAAGAGAAAGAACGTATAAAGGAGAAAGGAGATTGTAAGGTAGAAGCATTTTAAGATCCAACAAATGTGAGAAACTCCAGCCTGTAAGCCTCAACTCTGTTTGCAAGGACCCAGGGATAAAAGAAACTCATTTTGAATGTGACCGTCCAGGGTGTACTTTGCCAGGTGTCTGTTTAAATCTATGAGATTTACTATTGCCTTAACGGGGGTGCAACTTACAGTCAGATTAATTAAGGGATTTTTATAGTTATTATAGTAGTAATTTTGTAGACGTATGTTTGTGCTTACAATCTTACTTGTATTAATAAATGTTTAATTTAGTTTTATAAAAACCTTTTGAGACTCGGTGGTCTTATTACTACTGAATTCAAAGCCTGCATCTCAAAACATACAAATTGCAAAAATGGGTTATGACAGTTGTTTCAAGTTTCCCTCTAGGATTTGAACAACTCAGCCTTTACCATCGGCTGTGTTATAATATACCTGCCAAAATCTAGAACCATAGAATTATAGAATAGTATAGCACAAAAGAAGCCATTTGGCACACTGAGCCTGTGTTGGCTGTATTGAAGAGTAATCCAGTTAGTTCCACTTCTTTGTTCTTTCCCTATATCCCTGGATTTTTTTATCCTTCAAACAGTTACACATTCCCTTTTGAAAGCTACTATTGATTTTTTTTCCAACCAGGCTCTGCATCCCAAATACTAACCACTTATTGTGTAAAAATGTTTTTCCACATGTAGCCTCTTTCACCAATCACCTTAAATCTGTACCCTCTGTTTATCAACTCTTCAGCCATCAGAAACTGTTTCTCTTTCCAATACATAATAGTTGTAGATAAGAACATAAAAAACATATGAATAATGGCCCGGCCTTGAGCAAAGGAGCAGACAGTGGCTTGCGCATGTGGAATCAAACCCCAGCAGGCGTCAATGAATTGAGGACAAAAAGGGGAGGCAGGAATGAATAGTATTTGAGCTTGGAAAGAAAAATGCATTAAGTGGACTAATGAGGCAAAATAAAATAAGCCTTCAATTTTCATGGCGTACTGCCAGTTATGGAGTTCTTGTGGTGTAATGAGTAGTGTCCCTGCCTCTGAGCTAGAAGTTCTGGGTTCAAGTCCCACTCTAGGACTTGATGGCCAATGAAGGTGTGTTCAATACATGGCCAGACAGGTTGGGTATCAACATGTAAATTCTTCCAATATATGCCAGTGATAAGAGCAGGAGAGACTTCTAGTCAGGCATGTGATGGGAAGATAATTGCAGCCTCTACAATTGCTATTCATGTAAAATTGCATATTGTCACAGCAATAGTTGGCACAGGAATGGTTGCTGTAGACCAGATTGGTGCCAACAGCGTGGGGTTTGATCCCTGTTCTGGCTGGAGTAGATTTTGAACCTGCATCCTTGCCCTGCCTGTGATGGAAGTTGTGGTGCTGTGGATTGGAGCTGCCTTTGGGTTGTAGAATGAAGAAGACTGCTATGTTATGAAAGGCTAAACTTTTTTTTTGGTAACAGTTTTTGTACAAAATTTGAACCAGTTTTTTTTAAATTAACAGTATTTGGGTAAAATGCCAGATCTTGTAAAAGTTAGTGATTACCAATAATGGCTCTTTCAGTTTCCCCGTGCGTCAGTATAGCATCAAATCACTGACAGTGAGAGGCTGAACCTGCTTTTAGGTTGCATAAATTCTGGCTTCTGTAAACAAACCAGGAGCAAGAAAATTTCACTAATGCTCTTGTAGACTAAGCCAAACTGACAACAATTAATTACGAAGCAATATATCAAAGCAGCTGTTTAGATTTTTCAGTCGTAGTTTCCAGGATGGAGAGAAGGTTTGTGCAGCCATTTGCCAAATAAAGGCAAGAATTTCTGAGAAAGCGGTGATGACTGAAAGCTCACTCTAAGCTTCAGCTGCTGGGAACGCTGCAGTGCTACTGGGCATGTGCAGTACATTCCACAGGGAGCAGGGGCTCTGAGATTGATGCATTTTATAGCCAGGGGACAGTTTCATGTAAACTGCACCGCCAATGAAGTACAGATTTCAATTATGCTACGTACGCACACAATCCTGTTGCTATATACATTATAGCGATTGTCTATGCATACATATGGCTAGGCAGAATACTGGACTGATATTAGGTAACTACATGGGTATCAATTGGTTCTTTATGGGGAAAAGCTCTCTAAAGGATAATTAGAATACAATATCAACCTTAAACAGTTCAAAAAACTATTTTTATGTCAAAAGATGACAGCCAATTGAAATTTATCTCATAGGTAACATGATTAGCCAGGTAACATACAAATATGTATTTTGTTTTTATGAGTAATCAAAACACTCACTTGAATCATAGGACCCACTTTGCCTCTAATAAGTATTTTAAAAGATTTTAAGAATAAAACAAAAATAACTGCTCTAGGAATGAGTATCTCAGTAAAGGCCCATGATAGAATATATGTTGTTCCCCTATATTGTCCTTATAACTCTTTGCTTGCTGCTTTCCTGAAGGCATAGGGCTGGATTATACGCTGAGGGCAGGTGCCCTGCACCCCGGTGTAAATTTTGGGGGTGAACCTGCCTACACTTGACCTGCTTAGTCTGCTTTAAATTTTCAGGTGACGGCCCTTTAATTAGTCTGAGGTGAGGCATCAGTCTGTCTTCAGGGAGAAGTCCTGCCTCACTGAGCTGCCAGCCAATCAGAGGCCAACAGCTCTGTGCCACACCAGAATTGGTGGCCATTGTCGGTATTGCGGAAGGCCCAAGAGGAAGCAGAACCATGGACGCTCCCAAACCCAGGTCAGTCCCAGAATCTCAATGCGGCCAAGTTGGCAGGCCCCAGTGAGGATGTGTGACGGAATGCTGGACAGGTTCAGAGGGGAGGGTGGATGTGGGGAGGCAAAACTGAAGAGATGTGGGGTCGGAAGGTGGGGTTTCTGATTGACACACGGGGCTCAGGAAGGAAGCATTCCTCCCCCACTTTCACTGCAGCAGCCGGACTGCACATTGGGTGCAGGCCTCTCCCGCTGCCCATTAAATCGGAGCAGCAACAGGAGAAGGCTCAATTGGGCCACAGGTAGGCAGACCACCTGAAGCCTCCCCTCAATCCGTAACATTGTGGGGGGAAGGGTACGGGTGGCCCGATGTCATAGCGTCCTAATTTACAGGGGTTCAACTGCCTGTTCTCCTGCCCCAGGTGGCCTGTAAAATTCAGCCCACTGGCTCCCTCACTGGAGTATGGTTCCATGGGGAACTGACACCCTGCAGTACACCATCCCAGTACAGCTTTTCCACATGCAAGCTATGTGACTTTGAAATGTAGTGCAGCTGGGCCTAAATCATTTCTCATCTGACATTTTCAGATACAAACGTTGCAGTAGGATGTTAACTATGGCAATCAGATCTGAGAATATGACCGACTTTATTTCTTTCCTTAATGCAGGAGTGATGTGCTAATTGTTGTTTCCCTAGTACAGCCCTCTGAGAGCAACTGATTTAGCAGCAACAAAAGCTTGCATTTATAACACATAACTCATAAAGTAAATGCTACAAGGTGCTTCGCAGAAGAGAAAAAGAGGGTGGAGAGGAATGGATACCAATTAATATTAGGAAAAGAGTTACCCTATATGACCAAAAACATAGCACAGAGATAGATTTTAAGGAGGATTTGATGGTGGAAATAGGAGTGGGAAGATAAAAGGGTTTAGGATGCCATGCTGAAACAGATGAAGGCTCTTTCATAAATGGCCAGGTCTTTCCTGATTGATAAGTCTCAGAGACAGAGGTCCCAAAACCTGCCATGACAGCTGTAAACTCAGCCAGCACTTTGGTATGTTGCAATCCAACCTTAGAGCAGTGTCCCTGGGATGGGAGGCTGAGGCCCCGATTTTCACTCGTGAGTGGGGAGCGCGAGTTGTGAAATTGCCTGGCTTGCCACAGCCGCCTGGGGAGAAAATCCCCCAAATGGCATAATTTTCAGTCTGGGGCAGAGTAGGGGGGAGCTGCAGGATGGAACCAAGCATGCCACCCCCCCGAACGCAGGTTGGAGGTGACCACAGGGGCTGCCGATTGCCGAGAGGGCTACTTAAAAGGCTCACCTCGGTTCTCTAGGACTTCATTTTGTTAAATTTAGGTCCTCTAGTCCACACCCCTCACACTCCATCAACCCCCCCACAAATTCCGTACTCCACCTCCATGCCCCCATGCCAACTTGATGTCAACATATGCCCCCATCCACTCCCATGGCCCCTTATAGACTCCATGTCAACTTAATGCTAACTTATGCCAACCCCATCACCTTGCCCTTACACCTTCTGTGCAGTTCATCTAATATCTACCACGGACAGACCTCAAGAGCTATGTTGAGATGAAATAAAGGTCGAAATATCTATTCATACGGCCTCCTGGACTCAATATGGTTGTATTATCCTAACTTAGAAAGATCTTTGTCTGGTGATGCGCCACTTTGAGGTTATTAATATTGAACAATAAAAAACCTGAGGTTGACTTAAACCCTTGAAAAGAGCAAACAGTATCGTAAGCAATTTAGATTACTTATTTTAAATCAGTTAACTCTTCCTACAATATTGGTTAAATCAGGAAGTTAGTCTGGAATTACTTGAAACTATTCAAGCTTCCTGAACAATATGTTAAGGTCCACTATGTCAAAACATTATATACCTTTAGAAATACAGTCAGCCAACAGAATGCAATCAAAAGCTATGTAAATGTACTTTCAGTAGTATTTATCTGATTTGTTTATTTTTGAGTGATTTGAGTGGGTCCAATTGATGTAGGTCAATCACACAGATGTTTAAAGGTATATAGATTAAAATTGTGTTGCACAATATTAGTAAAGTAGACTTTACCATATGTGTGTGTGAAATTCCTCTGCTCAATATTTGAACAAGTGTTAATCAATCTTTAAACGGGCAGCTCACTTCTTTAAGATTGCATAGGAATTTAAGATGAATGTGATATCTAATACCACATGATGTGATTTCATTCACTTAAATCAGGAAAATTGTCCTGTTAGTATTATTTTCAAATGGAGCAACTACTGTTTCCCAGATTTTTACTGCCTGGCGCATATGTCCGATGAATTTGCAATAGTAAAGTCACATGTTTCCTGTAAAACAGTATTTTTAATTACATAAAAATTATCAGTATTTAAATAGGATATTTGCTGTTGGGGATCAATTTCTTTAAAATTGTTGTAGCGAAATACATCTTATCATTCCTTGGATTACTTTGAATCCTTTGTCCAAAAGAGGAATATTTATTACTTTATGTCAGTTGGATTTTCATCAATGTAGAATTAACTTTCATAAATTTGATTTAGAAGACTCTATGCTTTTTAGAAGTTTTGTTTTATCTAGTTCAGGACAGCAAGAATAGGGGATGAACTAATAGTGGCCTGATCTTCAGCCCACATCTTCAGTTTCCTGCTAAAGTTTAATTTTGCATCATTAAGTCTCACAAGCTAGACCTTTCCTGATCAAATTCCTGTTTTTTTATCCCAGAATTTCCAGCACAAAAACAGGCCATTTTACCCAACAATTCTATGCCCTACACAAGCCTGCTACCATTCTATTTACTTAATCTCATCCTTTA
This sequence comes from Cetorhinus maximus, assembly GCF_964194155.1. NCBI lineage: Eukaryota > Metazoa > Chordata > Chondrichthyes > Lamniformes > Cetorhinidae > Cetorhinus > Cetorhinus maximus. The sequence goes on along the minus strand of NC_135886.1, from coordinate 109,403,537 downwards.
TGCTGTTTATGCTGACTTGGCCAGATAATATTTACCCCAGCTAAAGAGAGAAAAATCAGTTTGTGTTACTCATTTAGCGACCTTTACTGGCAAGTGCACATGTGTGAATGTCAGGTGAGGAGATCAATATCAAATAACCCTGGTTCTCTACACAGCTGCTGCCTGACCTGAAAATGCTGAGTGTTTCCAGCATTTTCTGTTTTGTTTACGTTAAAATGGCCTTGATTTATTTATGAAGATTTTGCATTCGGTTGAGGTACTGGAGGTCCGCTTGCCATCTGTAGAGTCATTGTCCAACATGAATAAGTGTCATCAGGACAGAAAGGGAGAAAATTGGGGCCAAAGTAAAATTCATTTTTGCAGTTAGTTTTCAAAATATTTTGCAGCCACCTGTGTAAATTTAGCATCTCTCCTACAGTCAATAATGGGGTTCTGCTTAATGAGTAGGCAGAACTGGAGAAAATAATTATAATAAGTAGTTCATACAGAATTGTTGTAGTGCACAATTGTAATCTGCTAACATTCAAATCGGCACCTGGTTTAAAATCCTCAAAGGTCACAGCTGGTCAGTCAACATCTCAAAGAGAAAACCTGGTTAATATTTCAGGTTCAGATGTAGCAGGCCTGCTTTCACTTGCAGCTTGATTTATTTCGCGCTTGCAGTTTTCTGTGAAATTTTTTATGGCCAGAATTTTACGCTCCCGCTCTTTGGGTTTTTAGGCAGGGGCCAGGGGGAGCATTAAATCGAAGGATGGGATTCCCTCCAGGTTCCTGCCCACCCTGACCACACAGTGATTTTACGCTGGGGCGGGCAAGGCCTCGGACAGGCAGCCCACCCTTGCTCCGACTGAGGCCCTTAAGTGGCCAAGGGCGGTTTCCTGCCCAGCCTCAATTTTAAGTCTGGCAGGAGGATTGAATTTGGGTGCAGGAAGGCTGAAATCGACAGAGTTACATCTTGAGCAGGAAGGGGGATGGGCATCTCAATCAGGAGCCCCCTTTCGAAGTCGGGCGTTACCCCGCGCCTCGGCCCCCCCACCATCGCTGTGGTCCGATGGCCTCCGGACCTGCCTCCCGACCCCACTCCCCAGCCTCTTCTGAGACCCTGATCGCCCCCTTCATGACCTCCCCCACCCCCAACCCCGCGTCCCCAGGCCTTCCCTGCCCTACCTGCCCTGGGACCCCTTGAACTTACCTGGGCCTCTGGTACCCGGATTTAGGCTCCGGCCTCCTCCTGCATTTCTCCTTCTGTCACTGCAGCGCTATCACTGTAGGGGTTGGAGAGCTGCTGGTCAATCAGATTGAGGCAGGGTTTCCTCCCAAGTGAGGGCGGAAGTCCCACCTGCAGCTCATTCGAGCGTGAAATGGCTGTGGGGCACTCGGATTTGGCGGGGATATATTCCCCACCGACTCTTCGGATGGTGGGAAGCAAGACCCGCCATCTGAAAAACTCAGGCCCATGTGTTTTATCTGGCATTCTGCACCATTGACTCAATTACATCAGTAAAATCGCTCAGATATTTTCCAGAATTTAATAGAATTTAATTATTAAGAAAATAAAGCTCTGACCTGGATGGGGTTCTTGTTTTGCTGAGTGCTTTACTAATTGCCATAGTGGGTGCCGAGCGTCTCCTTTCTACTGCAGGTTTCATCCTCTGCGTGAGAAAAGAATAACAGTAATTACATTTGCTCAGCTTTTTAAGATTCAATTTGTAGTTCACAATATAAAATCCCTGCACTATACTTCTTCTCATTCTATCAAGCTTATCCTAAATCCAGTAATTTTTAAGAAATTGAAAATGCTGCAATTTATAAATCGAAGCAGGAAAATGTAGAATCATTCTATGAAGTATATGGTACAGTACATTTCCTTTCAACATACAATTAATGTACTGGCTATCTGGTGGGTGATTATCAACCTAAAGTGTTAACTCTATGGGCGGAAATTTCCGTGCCTGTTGGTGTCAGGCGTGCTCGGCAGTGTGAGCGGACAATATGGTGAGAGGACCAGAAATTGGTTTCACGACATCGTGAAACCGGATTGCGATTGTCCGCTAAGCCCATCGATGGCGGGGCCGCATTTCCCGCCATCAGATGTTGGAAACCTCATTGTAATACATCTGCATATCATCATAAGGCCAGCTTGCCAGCTTGCCATTCCCCTCTCCCGCTGGATCGTCCGAGCACATCAGCATGATCGCACACCAACATATTTCACAATAGCATAAGGCATGCACTTGGCAGGCTGCACTTTGAGGGGAACTCGAAGGTAAGTGTGCAGTAACGTTGTGCAGTGTTCGCCCGGGTCACCTGTCGGACTTCAAGGTTGAGGCACTTTGAGGTGGGGGTGGGGCGTTTGGGGCAAGGGCTGCCCTGCGATTGAGGCGCATTGGAGGGGGGAGGCAAGAACTGTCCTGCAGTTGAAGGTGGTGCACAAGAACATGCGGGGTGGGGGAGAGGAAAGCAGCCACGTATTCGAGAAACCTTGTATAAAGTGACCATTCCTCTGCAGCAGATACTGTTCAGACACAGCTACATTGACATGCATTGAGTCAGGCCTTTAGTTTATCTGCCCACTAAAGCACCGCAGAGGCATGAAATGCCACTAAGTGCTCCAGAGCTTTTCACCCCTCGGGCACAGACTGCAAACTAATGAGCGTTTTAGTGGACTGCAGAACAATTATATGACTGGGCACATTGTGCAATCTCCTTGCTAAAGCCATGGAGCAGTCACTGGTGGAGGCACTCACAGCCCCTTGCAATGTCATCATCCTGGTATGGACCAGTCTCCCCCATGGTTCAAGCTAACAGTGCAGCCTTGCAGCGCGGGTTAGGAGAATGTCTGCGCCTGAGCTGAGAGCACAGCAGGCAATCCAATGGGCAAAGCTGCTGCCAATCAGTCAAGTGGAGTGGGGCGGAGGTGGGTGGGGTTTCGGGCAGCCATGCGGCGCACTAATCTCTGGCCATCCAAGTGGTGGCCAGCATTCTCTGGGATGCATTAACGGGCCTTCAGGCTTAACCAAGAGAGGTTCTTAGTACACCCGTGCTAACCCACAGCTCTCTGTTTCATCTTGCCAGAGGAGTACATCAAGATCATGGAGCCTGGTGAACTAGCTGTATGCCTCGTGGCATACAGAGAGCAGAGACAACGGAGAAGGGAGCAATGGAGGCTCCTGGCTGCACAGAGGGAGGAGCAGCACCCTCTGGAAGAAAGGGTGGCTGGGGCTCCCGCACACGTTGCTGAAGAGCAACAGTGAGCCGTCGCTGGTCGGCACCTAGCTAGACCCAGGGTCCATAGATGCCACCTTTCATTCCCGCAGATGACTGATAACCAGTGTCGCTGAAGACTGCGCATGTCTAGGGAACTGGTCGGTCACATCTGCCAGCTACTGTAGGATTTGGTGCCATGGGGACACGGAGGGCATCCACTACCAGTGGCCATGAAAGTGACTGTGGCACTGAATTTTTATGCCAATGACTCCTTTCAGGGCTCCACAGGTGACCTCTGTGGGATATCACAAGCCTCCACGCACAAATACATCCATGAGCTCATGGATGCCATCTTTGCGAGGGCACACAACTTTGTGCATTTCGCCCAGGACCAAGAGAGCCAGAGTGTAAGAGCGATTGGATTTGCCCAGATCACGGGTTTCCCACAGGGTGCCATCGACTGCACTCGCGTGGGGCTCAGATCTCCGTCACAACATGCGGCCAACTCTGTCGACCGCAAGGGCTTCTATTCGCTGAATGTGCAGCTGGTATGCAACCACCACAAACACATCCTGCAGGTCTGAGCACAGTTTCCAGGGAGTATCCACAATCCCTACATTCTCAGTCAATCGCAGACCCCTGGCGTCTTCCAGAGTCCACAGAGGTTACAGGGTTGGCTTCCTAGGGGACAAGGGCTACCCACAGAGGATGTGGCTGATGACACCCGTCCAGCGGCCTCAGACTGCAGCAGAGCAAAGGTATAACGAGCCTCATGCTGCAGCTCACAACTTGGTGAGGCAAACCATCTGCTGGTGAATGCTGAAAATGAGTTTCCGGTGCCTGGATCAGTCTGGTGGAGCCCTGCAATATAGTCCACAGAGGGTGTCATGCATCATCGTCGCCTGTTGTGCCCTTTACATCCTTGCGCTGCAACAGGAAGAGGAGATCACTGAGGAGCAGGCCTCCTCCAATGGTGGGGACAACGACGAGGTTGAGGGTGAGGAGATCCTTGAAGGTGACGGTGACAGCGATGAGGTCCTCGCGCTGGCCAGACGAGGCTGGCGCACTCGGGAGGCGCAATATGCAGTGAGGATGATGACGACATGCAATGAGGTGACACCATGGATCCTAACATAGCATCTATAAATTTTTGACTGCAGTCTGGCTTAAGCCAGCACACATACCATCTGTGATAATGCTCCTGTCACTGAGACGCAGTGGAGGCCCTAATAGTCGCTCGATTGCAGGAGGATGATGACAACATGCAGTGAGGACACTCCATAGATCTTCACATAGCCTCTGAGAATGTCTGACTCCTGTCAGGCCAAGGGCAGCTCACTTGTGCTTTGTGATCAGGGTCATATGATGGAGACGGAGCCATGAAACTTCAAAAGCACCTGATCCTTTGTCTGCCTTCAGCACCTGACCCCTTCAGGAGCACAGCATCACTGGTCACAGATGCTGAAGGTGCTGAGAGCACACAGGAACTCTGACACCTGCCCATGACATCCTGGCAGCAATGACAAACACAGTCGATATGCAGGCATCACTAACAAGGGAGTGAGGCCGGACCATCACTTTGGTCTGAAGGCTGCACAAAGCACAGGGAACGGGCCCTGGACTGAGACACCTGCCTTTATCTTGTGCAGAAAAGTTTCACATCTGAGTGACACAAACACTGCTCATCAGAACAAGGAGCCATAGGCAGGGACACATTCTTGGGAGTTTATTTACAATAGTAAATATTATGTACAAGTAATTAATACCCATGCCCAAGCTGTGCAAACTACATCTTCTTAACTTTCCTAACCCTGCTGCTACGTCTTGGTGCTGCCCAGACATCCACAGTGGAGGTGGAGGCAGCCTGCTGACTGCTATGTCTGTGATGACCTCGGCAGGCGTCCTCTGGAGAGCCAAGGCCTGGAGGGCCCTGATCTTCTTTCGAGCTCCTGCTCTGTGGTAGTGGCACCCTCCTCATCCTGTGGAGCTGGAGCTGCCGAGATCAAAGGAAGAGGAGATTCGAATGGATCAGACATTCCCAGAGACACGTGGATAGATGGCCCTGGGGTGTGCACCTGCTGATCCTCCTCCCTATTGGTGCCTGAGGGCCCCTGGTGGACTCCTTGAGGAGAAGGGGTAGCTGCAATGAGATCAGGCTGCCCAAAACCCCTCTCATGTACACACTGTTGGAGGCCAATTATGGTATCGCTGATGGAGTTCAGCCCGCGTAGCAGTACAGGAGCAACATTCTGGACCACGGTCTTCATGGCAGCTGCCATCCTACTTGTGTTGACCTCAGTGCATTGGCATGCCAGCGTTATCACCTCAGTCTGAAGGTGGACAGACTCCTCATCGTGCCTTGCAATCTGAGGAGTGCAGTGGACATCCCTCCCTGATGTTCCCAAGCTTGCCTTTACAGCTCCAGCAACTGTGACATGACTGAGTCCAGAGGCTCATCATGTGACTCGGAATCAGCAAATTTCTGGCCTCCAGCAGTTCTCGGAGTTCCGGACATGGGGGGGGGGGTCCCTGCCACCACCTGCTGTGGATCAGAAAGTGTGATGTGCTCACCAGATTGTAATCCCAAGGCTACTCTAAAGCTAGGTCCACCAAGATGTGTGTCTCTGCATTTGTGGAGGGTGTGGGTGAGTGTTGTGACAGGCCTTCAGGGAGGGTTTCTGTGGATTTCTCTTCTGAGCTTCCCTCAGGTCTCTCCTGGCTGTTTCCCAGATGTTGTCATGACACACTGGGGATAGTGTGCTGTAATATCAAGCCCCACTGTTCCTTGAGCCATGACAAATGGGAAAAGTTTGATCAAACCACCAGATTGCCCCAATTCTACCTAACTGTTTAATTTAGGTTAACAGAATACGAGCACCAGGTTTGTAAACTTAATAAGTAAATAACTGTTTAATGAACAAATTGTCTTTAACTAGTGGCAAAGGAAAGAAATATAAACTGCTAACTTCTAACTCTATAACTTAAAATCTACCTGTGCTTAAACCTCTATGCAGAAGCACACACACACATACAAGCCACACAAAACATGGATTTTAAGGGTGAGATAAAACAGTTCAATAGCACCAATCCGGGGTACAGGTTTAGATGGGTTGATTTTGATTGATGTCTTCCAAACTCCTTGCAGTTTGTTATTAATGACACAAGGTGGTTTCTCAGCACTTTCAGTCTGTGGTTCACTGGTTGAAAAACATGTTTTTCAATGTCTCTACTGATGATTTTTCCCCTTTTCCTCTTGTCAGGGGTTTTCAGAGAAAGCAGGTTACAGAGATGTGAGGGATAGCCAGCTAGCTACATTGGCAGAATTACTGGAATCTTGCAAACACAGGAGAGAGAGGTTTTAGGTCTTCTCTCTTTGCAGGCTAGGAACTGTACTCCCTGCACTGTTACCACATAAAACCCTGGTCACCTGGTCAGGAGCCAATTAAAATGCTGTCGTCAGGCAGTTCCCCTTAGTCCAGGGCTCCTTTCTGGCACCAGCCTGTTTTTTTATGGCACACCCTGTTCCAGAATAGCAACATTGTTAATATTCCTCATCCTATTCAAATGAAGCGGCAAGGTGGTGGCGTGGTGGGCAAATGAGAGCCCACCCACCAGGGAAACGCGTATTTCCTACGAATGCATAATTAATGCGGCAGGTTTGGGATGATACAGCCTGAGAGCCGCCATTGCAGCCAGCAGGTAAAATGTCATTTTTCCCACCTGCTACTGCACTTAGTGTAAATCTGGGACGATTCCACCCTATTTCTTTCTCCACAGATGCTGTCTGACCTGCATTTCTGCAACATTTCTGGGGTGTTTTTGCTTATTCATGGGATATGGACATCACTGGCAAAGCCAGCATTTATAGCCAGCCTTCATTGCTCTTCTGAAGTTTTTGGTAAGCCACCTTCTTGAACCACTAAATGTGGTGTAGGAATGCTCACATTGCTGTTATGGAAGGAATTCCAGGATTTGACCCAGTGGCAGTAAAAGAACACTGATTATATTCCCAAGTCAGGAGGATGTGCGATTTGGAAGGAAACTTGCAGGTGGTGGAGTTCCCATGCACAGGCTGTGTTTGTTCTTCTAGGTGGTAGACATCACGGGTTTGGAGGTGCTGTTGAAGGAGTTTTGGCGAATCACTGCAGTGATGGTAGATGGTAACCACTACTACGACCATGCACCAGTGATGGAAGGAGTGAACGTTTAAAGTAGTGGATGCTGATTAAGCAAGCTGCTTTGTTCTGGTTGCTGTTGAGCTTCTTGAGTGTTTTTGGAGCTGCACTCACTCAGGAAAATTTTCATTTCAGGTTTCCAGCATTTTGCTTTTGATTGATTGATTATCAATTCTTTTAATCCTTATGCACTTAAAGTAAACTGATTTAAAGACTATAGTTTGTAGTCTTTGGTAGTGATGGGAGAAAAAAAGGGACGTTCAAAGTTCAAAGACATGGGCTCCTTTGTTCAATCTGTGGGTTAACATTCATCAGTGATTGGTGCTAAAACACCTTTGTTTCTGTGTGGCAGTCCCAGGACTTACAGGAAATTTAAGTCTAACTCAACTAGCTTTCCTTCAACTACAATCTATACCAAATTGTTCACCAACAAATAACTACACAATAAATTCAAGGAATATAGTACACAGAGAAAGCTTAATCCAAAACATCAGAAACAGTACAGTATTCACAGCTATGTCAATAGCAGTTCCTCACTTCTTCACCAACATTCTGATGTCTTTTGTGATCTCTTATGTGGTCTGTATATGTTGAACCTTGGCTCAGAGGTAGCAGTCTTTGGAGTCAGGAGATGTGAACTCAATTCCGGAGATTTGAGCACATAATCTAGGCTGAAACTTCACTGAGTTAGTCTTTCTAGCAATTGAGAGGTCGGCCTGACATCAGCAGGAAATGCGTGTCGTCAGCACAAGCTGCTAGTAGGACTTCCCCTAAATTTTACGGGCGGCAGGCAATTGCCATCCTATTAAACGTGATAGCCCAACCCCAAGAATTGCCGACCCAATCCTGGGACTGGTAAAAAAATCAGCCTCTTGTCTGTACCCTCAGTGGAATGTTTAAAAGACCCTTTGACATTAATTGAAGGAGAGTAGGGTGTCCTCTCTAACATTTTTCCCTCAACTAACACTTAAAGAGCAGATGATCTGGTTTGCAGGGTCTCTGCTGTGCACAAATGCTGTGTTTCTTACATTCCAACTGTGGCTAGATTTTGTAATTATTCATTGGCTGTAAAGCCCTTAGGGATGTCCTGAGGTCATGAAAGACACTGTACAAATGCAAGTTCTTTCTTTCCTTCCTTACTTACTATTTCAATGCATCTTTTTTTGTCTATATCTTTAGTATAAACAGAATATAAGTGGGGACTCAATGCATGCAATATTTATCTAATGGACTGCTGATGTCTATCCTTCATGTACACTTTGGTTAAGTGGAGTGGACGTTACTGTAAATCATCTGTCTCACTCTACTTCAAGCTACAAACATCTAACGCTACTATATGATATACAATGTCTGAATGGTACCCATTAACCAAGAGACACTGAAACTTTGAATCTCAATTGACTCTCTCGCATCTAGCAAGAGTTCCAAACAGGAAGTCATAATTTTCCAGCTGAGGATCGTGACCTCCCAAAAGCCTGGAGAGTGTTCTGACCGCTCTGGCAGATTTCTTGCTTGTTCCAGTGAGAAAGCAAGAGACAACAATGGGGACAGGACTATCCCAGTAGTCATAGAGTTAATGCAAGTCCTTTATTAAAAGTGTAGGCCCTCTTGTTTTCATAGGTGTTTTCACTTTTGGGAGGAAGTTGGAGTTGTCCTGCTTCCATATATAGAAGTTTCTTACATGCTTTTTGATCTCTATTAAGATCAAGGATGAAAATACTTGAAAATTTCATAGCCAGGAGACTATGAAAAGGCAAAGAAATGTATAAAAAATGAAGGAGTGTACATTAATACCATGTGACCATCTCCTATGGTCCCTGAGACAGACATAGCATGTTGCTTTTAGCAATTGCTATAAGCGAATGTCTCAAATGAGACATATATATATATATGTTTATATTTCTTTGCTAGGATACTGCAAATATTGACAGTTTGCCTGTTTTTATGATCTTTTTGCTGCTGGGAGTTTCAGACTGAGTGTTGCAAGATCTACATTACTGGGCTGCCAGTCTTGACAGATATCTATCTGCCAGTTATAATAACTTTTTTTTATGTTCAATTTTCTTACCTCCTCAGCATGTTTGGTTACTGACTGTTCTTTGTAAAACTGTCAAAATAGTTACTACTCATAGCTAATAATTTTGTCCTGGCAAATAAAATTAGACCTTGGGAGGGTTTCGACTATACTGCATATACTGATTAATTATAAACGTATTGAAATTGCAATTCTAGTCAGTAAAAATCCTTCCACCAGTTATGAAATTGAAAGTTGATACATACTTTTTACCTTAGTAAGAAGGAAAAATTGGTGCTCTCCCCACGCTGACAGACTATTGAACTACAGTGGTCATCACAGCTGAGCTTGTTTGTGTTGTCACCCATTGTCCACACAGTTGGATCTTTCAGCAGAGGTATCTGGATAACATTCAGGACGAAGAAACCTGCTTGATTTTTATCTTTCAATATGTTTCCAATTGCACTGCTTCGGTCTCAGCAGAAACCCACAAACTCAGATGTCGGAAGACTGAACATGGGACATTCTGAATTTGAATGCCTATGTGCATTAATGGTAAAGTCAAAAGGGGACCCTCTTGTAATACCTTTTTAATAGACTTGATAAAGGAAAACTTTCTGAAAAATCTAGAAGAGGTGTGGTCAGATTCTGAGAGCACCTTTTCATATACCAGAGAGGCTGGCAAGGCTCTGGAAGCAGTAAGAAAGAAGAATCAAAATGGTTGTACCTTCATAATGTCTGATCATGTTGTCGAAATGTTTCAACGAGCTTTGTGAATTAATCACTCCTGGTGTAGAGGCCATTGCAATGTTGTTATGACCGGGTAAGGAGGAGTGAGCTGGCTCACCTTGTTTTCAGCCCTCTTGGTTCTAACCTTTAGAACCTTCACAACGAAGGTTCTAAAATTACTTTTCACCGTAAATGCCTTTTCTAATCCAAATGTATTTAATGTTTAATAAGGAGCCAATCAAACCAGGTTTTCTTGAGTCAAGGAAGAGTATGTCATGACAACATAAACAAAAACCCACAGGGGTGTGAAGCTTGAACGAAATCTTGATCCTTAGAGTCCAACCAGAATCCTTCAGTCATTTCAAAAGTTCCATGGTCATAGTTCTAATTTAATCCTTTATTTGCTGAAAAGCAGTTGGCAGAGTGTTTGAAAACCACTGTAAATACACCATTGGAAGTCCTTAAACAACCTTATTGTAAAAGATTGATGATTCTTACCCCTATTCAGATAGTTAACTCCAGGACGTTCTTTCTCATGCCAAACACAACAGGATGAACACAGTTCACTCAGTTTGGACTTCTCCAGCTCACCCCTCCTCCCCTGGTCATAACAACATTGCAATGGCCTCTACACCAGAAGTGACATATACAATCATTTAAATAGGCATAAGACATAGGGACAGGGGTAGACCATTTTATCCCTTGAGCCTCTTCTGTCACTTAGTGAGATTATGGCTGACCTTTGACTTAACTCCTTATACACACCCTAATAACTTTTTTAAAAATTTGTTCTTTCAAGGGATGTATGTGCTGTTGGCTAGGCCAGCATTTATTACCCATCCCTAGTTGCCCTTGAGAAGGTGGTGGTGAGCTGCCTTCTCTAACTGCTGCAGTCCAGTGGGTAGGTACACCCACAGTGCTGTTAGGAAGAGAGTTCCAGGATTTTGACCAAGTGACAGTGAAGGAACGATGATATATTTCCAAGTCAAGATGGTGAATAGTTTGAGGTCAACATGCAGGTGGTGGTGATCCCATGTATCTGCTGTCCTGTCCTTCTAGGTGATAGAAATTATGGGTTGGAAGCTGCTGACGAAGGAGCCCTGGTAAGTTTCTACAATGCATCTTGTAGATGATATACATTGCTGCCACTTTGCGTCAGTGATGGAGGGAGTGAATGTTTAAGATGCCAGTCATGTGGGCTGCTTTGTCCTGGATTCTATCAAGCTTCTTGAGTGCCATTGGAGCTGCACTCATCCAGACAACTGGAGAGTATTCCATCACACTCCTGACTTGTGACTTGTAGATGGTGGACAGGCTTTGGGGAGTCAGGAGGTGTGTTACTCTCCACAGATTTCCCAGACTCTAACCTGCTCATGTAGTGACAGTATTTATATGGCTAGTCCAGTTTAGTTTCTGGTCAATGGTAACCCCCAGGATGTTGATAATTACCATTGACAAGAAACTGAATTGGACCAGCCATATACACACTGTAGCAATTTGGTACAATTGCCTTTGGTTAACAAAAATCCATCAATCTCAGATTTAAAATTAATGATTGATCTAGCATCAATTGCCATTTGCAGAAGAGAGTTCAAACTTTCCATGTAGAAGTGTTTCCTAACATTACTCCCGAAAGGTCTGGCTCTAATTTTCACACCATGGCCCCCTAATCCTAGACTCCCCAAACTGTGGAAATAGGCTTGGTAGCAGGAAACTATCAATTCCCCTTAATATCTTGAAAACCTTGATCAAGTACACCTTAATGTTCTAAATTCCAGGGAATACAATCCAGTTTGTACAATCTCGTCTTGTAATTTAACCCTTGGAGTCATTCTGGCAAATCTACAGTGCACTCTCCACAAGGCAAATATATCCTTCCTAAGGTCTGGTGCCTAGAACTGCTCACAGCGCTCCAGGTGCAGTCTAACCAGGGCTTTGTATAGGTGTAGTGTAACCTCTACCCCCACCTGCCTCCCCCCACCCCACCAGTATTAAAATCCTTTAAAGACCACTGTTAGAGGCCAGCTTTCCACTATTCTTTTTGCTTAAGTTCTGGACCTGTTCATGACATTTTAATGATTTACCTAGACACACAAATCATTTTGGACCTCCACTATTTCTAGCTTTTCCCCATTTAGAATGTATTCTGTTCTATCATTTTTAGATCCAAAGTGGATATCCGCAATTTCTATATTTTAAAACGTATGGGGAGAATTTTCTCCCCAATGGGGAAGTTGTGCAGGGGCAGGTGTGGGCGGGAGCGCAGCCAATCGGCGCCCCCAATCAGCTGGGCCATTTTACGTGGACGGGCCAATTTCGCGCACGCGCACAAGAGAGCGCAGAAATCTCCCTGAGGCACAGAGGACAAACTGTCACATGAGCTGGGACATGTCCATCGATTTTATTAAAAATGTTTCAAACATTTTAAAAACGTTCACGAAACCTCATCCCGCCTGTGGATGAGGTTGCATGAAAAATGCGAAGGCTGCCTGGTCTCTTTGCCTGCCCACCAACCTTAAGGTTGGTTGGGCAGTTCAGTTAATTGCTTTATTGGCTTTTTAAATGGCCTTAAGAGGCCTTTGACAGTTCAGCCAACTCAGCTGCCCGCCCGCTGAACTGAAAATCTAAGTGACATGCGGTGACGTCGGGACACACGCCGGACATCACTGCGTGTCATTTTACGCCTTGGTGAGTGGGCCCCGCCCCCATTCGCCGAGCCAAAGATTCTACCCATATACACCAAATTAAGATGTTATTCCCAAATAATGCAAGGGAAGTTGTGTCGGCCTTATGAGGACCAAACCTTCTCAAAATCTTGTAGCAAAAACCTAATTGTTTATAATGCAAAGTGAATTTCAATTCTATGTAATTAAACTAAAGGGAAAAAAACTATGAAATACAGAGTTAATTTTTATAATGCCTTTGGATACAAGAATGCTAAGGAACCTTCTCTGAAAGTAAGAAGCATTATACCCTAGATAGTGTGTACTGGCTGGTGATTGGACCATGGAACGCGCATTCTGAGCCACTTGATCCTATTTTCACTCAACATCAGTACACGGTGGTCAGTAACGGGAATACTGACCAATTTTTCCCCTCCTAACCCTAATATTATAAGGCAAAATATAAACTGTCCTGAATGAGATCAGTTAACTTAACAGACCAAGAATTCAATGGAAGATTGACTGGTCTTTGTGACTCAGTTAAACACTGGTGTAGATTCCGCGGCAACACCCACAACTGGCGATCAGGCGGGCAGCAGAATCCACCTATCAGGTGGATGGGAGGCCCAATCTATTTTGAGGGCTGGGCCATGTTCACATAGAACTAATGGCCTTTGGTGGTCTGCAACTTGGAAGAAGTTAGATTGGGAAAAGATCCTTCCTCTGGATGGAGGGGGCCCAATGTGGCAGCAGACTAAGTTGTGGAGCCTGGAGGAGAAGTGTATGCAGTTTGGAGTAGTGAAGCTTGCTGTATCTTCGCTGAGATAATTGAAGGGTTACAAGGAATATGTAAACATCTTGCTCGTGGAAGCCACCAGCCTCGCCTTTTCTGATACTCATAACTTCTGGGCTACTGATTTCTGTTTATCCTGGTTTAGAGCAATTATGTTGGATGCAGAACTGCAGCTCTATTTTCATCTTGCTGATCCAAATTATTAATGCAATTTAGATTACTGCTCATGCCAAGTGTCATGTTAATGTCTGTTGAGCAGGAATCTATTTTGGCATTTTTAAGCTTTGATTCAGAAACTTGTTGCGATGGCAATTCAAAGCATGAACATTTTTGATCTGATGGAGCTCCAGGTGGGCTATCAGGTTTCTGAGGGGCAGCCTCATTTTAAGCCTGCTGGAGAAGCAAGTCATTATTACAAAAATTATTCACAGTTGAAGGTTTATGGTCTTCAATAAATGAACACAGGTCACTTCCTGATTCAGAAAATGCTGTTTTAATTTTCAACATGTTTCTCCAATCACAGTGTTTATATCGTCACTTAAAGAATCTCTGCTCTTTCTGCCTTCAATTTTGTGAGCTGCACACTCGTTCTAGCAATCCAGGTTGTAATTGATAACTTCTGGAATTTAGGCAACACTCTAATGGGGTTCCCATATCCGGGTGGCTACAAATTACTTGGGACTCTGTAGGACTGGTACCATTCCAAGATATTCGAAGAGTATCTTTATTGCACACTGGAGTGATTTACTTATGCACTTTGAGCCCTTTGTATCTCTGTGCCTTAAAACTGGGGTAAATGAGAGATCTTCCACTGAGAACCAATTGTAGTTGTGAATGTCATGCTGATTTGCATGTCATCCACCAATGTTATCTGATCCATTTGGAACTGGGCCTTCAGAGGGTTAAGTATTTTGTTTTTTCCAAGGCTAAATATTAAGTGCAAGGACGTGCAGACCATTTCTTCTCGATTAAACTTGGGAGAAAAGCAACTAGTCTTTCCAGACTTCATCCTCGCTATTCCTTTGTCTTTTACTTTTCAACCGATTAGCTGATGCAGTTGATTGAAATGTAACACGTCCAGCAGAGAGGGACAGAGAGTCCTGCAATGACTCCAGTGACACTTGAGGACGACATTCAGCAAAAATACAATGTGCCTTGTAATAAACATTATTGATGATGGGCCAGGATTTTCTGTGCCCATTGGCGTCTGGTGTGTTCAGTGGCATGAGCAGACATATGGCAAGAAGGCCAAAAATCGGTTTCATGACATGGTGAAGCCAGTTTGCGATCATCCGCTCAGCCCGTCGATGGTGGACCGCGTTCCCTCCATCGGATGTCGGGAACCTCATTGTAATACGTCAGCATATCATTATAAGACCAGCCCGCCAGACTCATCACCCCACCCCGCTGGATCATCCACCCACTGTTTCATAACAGCATATATAAGGCGTGCACTTGGCGGGCTGCACTTTGCTCGGGACCTCAAAGTTTGTTTGCTTACATTGCTTCGGTCAGCACTCGCAGTCATCAGCGCCAGGCTTCACAGACAGCACCACATCACTCTTAGAGGGCTCACAGGCAGGTCTCTACCTACCAGACCAACCATATGTGTGTGGTTTTTCTATGGCTGCAAGGCTAGGGCTTGCTTGGGGGAAGGGGGAGAAGTGGCCTCAGGCAAGGGCAGAGGCTGCAGGACCAGGACTATACTGTGGAAGAAGGGGTATCCCAGGGTGTGTGTGGGGGCACATGTTGACCTGTGCAAGGGCCTCAAGATGATGAGGGCTGAGGAGGCAGTCTCCAGGGGCGATGAGGCCCGATGGACATGTGAGGCTATGTGTATGAGAATGGGTGGTGATGTCCCTTGAGCTGGCAGTGAGCGAGATGCCAGTAAATGTGTGATGGGCCTGTGTGTATGAGTTTAGAGTGATGAGATGGTTTCCATACCCTAATGGCACAGAGGAGATCATTCATTGTCTATCTGCATTGGATAGTCAACCTCTTCTATGCAGCATTGACACTGATCACCACTGCCATCGCCTACCAAGCCAGCTTGGTAATTTTGCTGCCCCTTCTGCGGCCAGAGCAGGGGTAGAGGAGCTCACAGCGGGCCTCTGTGGCATCCAAAAGGCACTGGAGGGCTGCAGTCTTCTTGCCTTTCCGAGCCATGTTTTTCTTGCAAGCAGTCCTGGGCTGGAAGCACTGAGCGCAGCTGTACTTTAAATGTGGTGCCTGGCATGATAAAACGCAAGGTGATGGCGTGGCAGGCAACTTGGGGCTGCCCGCCATGGAAATGCCGTGTATCCTGAGAATGCATAATTAATTCAGCGGGTTTGGGATGATATGGGGTGAAAATCCGCCATTGCTGTCTCCGGGTTAAGCGTAGTTTTTCCCACCCGCTTCCGGACATAGTGCAACTCTGGGACACTTCCACCCATGGTGTAGAATTCTGGCCAAGAAAGCCACTGGTATCAATTCCAAAGCTATATTGTGTCTGAGTGATCACCATTCTTTGTTTGAAAACCCAAGGCTTTGTGAACAATCTGCTAGTATTTTTTGTTTCTATGTTAAAGTCATAATTCTTGCAGCTCCAGAAGATATTTCAGATGTTACAGGCTGAGAAGTAGCAGAAGGGGTTTTATTAGCTTTAAGTGTACTTAGCAATATCTCCAGGACTACGTCATCTTCGTCTCTTGCACCTCTCCATTGTTGAGCCATCACCAACTTCCAAATTTTCTAATGAAGGTGTGCTAAATTCTACACAAACGCCAATCATTGCTGGAATCTTTTCCAAGGCAAACTCTGGAACGCAACCAATGTATTCAAAATTGTCAATCAGTGTGTGCACAGTTGCAACTTAAGCCACTTCTCTATCAGTGCAGTTATTTTTTCACTTCCTTTACCTGGATGGAATAAATTTGGTGCAAACACTACTGGAAAGTTACTGGCATCCATTTTGTTATCGACCTGAGAGTCATATCTTTAAGAAAATTCAGGAAGAAGCACAGTGTATCTGCAGTTCTCTCAGGTAATAAACAGGATAGAAGAATTGTAGCAGCAATGCTCTCATCATTTTGTAGTCATTGTGCCTTGAAGAAGGCTTCAGGTAATTCTATTGGAAGTAAAGGCTCAGGTAGATTCACTCTACATGATATCCAGAAATGGCTGAAGGCACTGGATACTGCAAAGGCTATGGGCCCTGACAACATTTCGGCAATAGTACTGAAGGCTTGTGCTCCAGAACTAGCCCCTAGCCAAGCTGTTCCAGTACAGCTACAACATTGGCATCTACCCGCCAATGTGAAAAATTGCCCAGGTATGTCCTGTCCACAAAAAGCACAGCAAATCCAACCTTGCCAATAATCCCACCTCCATCAAACTATTCTCAACCATCAACAAAGTGATGGAAGGGGTCAATGACAGTGCTATCAAGTGGCACTTACTCAGCAATAATCTGTTCACTGATGTTCAGTTTGGGTTCCACCAGGTCAGTCCAGTTCATGACCTATTTGCAGCCTTGGACCAAATATGGACAAAATAGCTGAACTCAAGAGTGAGGCGAGAGTAACTGTCCTCATCATCAAGACAGCATTTGACTGAGTGTGGCATCAAGGAGCACTAACAAAACTGGAGTCAATGGGAATCAGAGGGAAAACTCTCCGCTGGTTGGAGTCATACCTAGCAAAAAAGGAAGATGGTTGTGGTTGTTAGTGATCAATCATCTCACTCCCGGGGCATTGCTGCAGAAGTTCCTCAGGGTAGTGTCGTTGGCCCAACCATTTTCAGCTGCTTCATCAATGATCTTCCCTCCATCATAAGGTCAGAAGTGGGGATGTTCACTGATGATTGCTCAATGTTCAGCAACATTCGCAACTTCTCAGATACTGAAACAGTCCGTGTCCATGTGCAGCAATATTCAGGCTTGGGCTGAGAAGTGGCAAGCAACATTCGCGCCACAAGTGCCAGGCAGTGACCATTTCCAACAAGAGAGAATCCAACCATCTTCCCTTGTTTTAAGTGGCATTACAATCACTGAATCCCCTTCTGTCAACATCCTGAGGGTTACCATTGACCAGGCTGAACTGGACGAGCCATTAAACACTGTGGCTGCAAGAGCAGATTAGAGGGAACACTGCAGCAGGTAACTCACCTCCTGACTCCCCAAAGCCTGCCACAATCTACAAGGTGCAAATCAGGAGTGTGATAGAATACTCTCCAATTGCCCAGATGAGTGTAGTTCCACCAATACGCAAGAAGCTTGACACCATCCAGGACAAAACAGTCCACTTGACTGGCACCCCACCCACCACCTTAAGCATTCACTCCCTCCACTACCAATGCACAATGGCAGTAGTGTGTACCATCTACAAGATGTACAGCAGCCAACTCACTAAGACTCCTTCAACAGCACCTTTGAAACCTGCGACTTCCACGGCCATGATGGACAAAGGCAGCAGATACGTGGGAACACCACCACCTGCAAGTTCCCCTCCAAGCCACACACCATCCTGACTTGGAAATATATCACCGTTTCTTCACTGTTGCTGGGTCAAAATCCTGCAACTCCCTTCCTAACAGCACTGTGGGTGAACCATGGTCTGCAGCGGTCCCAGAAGGCAGCTCACTTCTCAAGGGCAATTAGGGATGGACAATAAATGCTGGCCTAGCCAACGATGCCCACATCCCATGAAAGAATAAAACAAAGTTCCTCCCTTGGTCTTATTCCTTTCCTTCTTGTTGTGTGCTATCTTGTCCTGCAGAAAGAGAGGGTGAGAGTTAATGAATGGCTGTTTAAGTGGAAATGTTTTGGCCTGGTACATGTAGTGCATGTATCAGAGATGTAAAAAATGCAAGGTGGAATGGTGAATGGGATGTGCTAAATGTAAAGGGACATGTGTATAATTTGAAGTGAGGGAGGAGTGGTGGGAAGAGTTGGTGATTGCGCAAGTGTTAGAATGTGAAACCAAATGTTGTTAGTGTGGAGAGGAAAGGAAGAGGTGAGTATGTTTGCAATGAGAATGAAGTATCACAGTGTGTTGTAGGATATGATGGAGGGGGCAGAATTGTTGAGAGTTATGGGAGAGGGATTGAAAAGAATGTTGTGCAGTGCTGCTGAGAGAGGCGGCGAGATGAAGAGATGTTCTCGGGGGTAGGCAGGATGCAGATTTGAGGTTACTTTCAGATCAGCCATGATTTTGTTAAATGGTGGAGCAGGCTCAAGGGGCCGAATGGCCTACTCCTTCTCCTTGTTCGTATGTATGTTCATATGTACTCGCCATTGCTTCTTAAGCGAGGTAACTAACTTTCATTTGGAAATGCACATCTTTCCTCAAAGTAATATTAGCTGAACAGGCTTCAGGTGTTGAGTCTATTGCTCTTCATATGAACTTCGTGAATGATGGTTTTCAGTCCTGTTTGCAACTTGCTGATTTGTATGTTCCTTTCTGTTCAGCTGTGATTTATGGCTATTTCAGGAAATGAGAAATCTGCATGCAGAGGTGAGATAGAGGTGACAGCTATGGCACCTCAAGTGTAACAAATAAGAAACATGGCATCTTATGACCTCCCACATTGCTCACAGCACATCAATGGTTTATAAGGATAGAAGTGCTTTGCCAAATAGTATTAAAAGTGAGGTTGAGTTACCAGCATTGGGGTTGGCCCTGGCATCAGATAAAAACATATTTATGCTTTACTGTGATGCCTTCCGTGGAAACCTTCTGGGGCACTCGCCGTGTAAGCTCACAAATGAAGAATGGGCACTTTAATAATAACCAAAAAGAGGACTCTAGCAAGAATTAGCACATTCTGGAGAGGAGGCAGTCGGGAAGGAGAAAAAGATCAAATAGAGTCCACTATTTTTGAAATGTCTGTCTGAATTATGGACAACGCTCATATTATCCCTTGCACTATAGGTATGGTATAGGTAACATTAGTAGAATCTTTCTTAGAATATTTGTAGTTTAAATGCAAACCTGGATCTTCCTACTGAAAGTAAAGAAAAACTTTTATTTATTATTCATCCTCAGTTTATTGGTGTGCGTCAGAATTTATTTTCCATACCTAGTTGCTCACGGTTGGTGTAACTTGGTGGCTTGCTAGGCCATTTTGAAGGGGAATTAAGAGTTAGCTATGAGGGACGGGAGCCTAGAGCACTTTGCAGCCAGTGAATTATTTTTAAAGTGTTAGTGATTGTTTTGTAGGCAAGTGTGGCAGCCACTTAATTTGAGGCCTCAGTTGAATTATATTTTAAAATGTGATCTGAGATTAAAATCATTTTTCAGCCACAACTTTCCTATTCCAAAATCCAATGTTTTTTTGTCCTGGAGATGGCTGGCAGTTTATGCAAACATCCAACAATTGCATAAACTTAGCATTGGCTAGAATAAAGATGAAGCTCAGTGCAAGTTATAAATACTGAGCGATCAGAAGCTCATAAGCACAAAGCTGGCATTACAGTGTTGATGTTATGGTACCAGTGAAGTGGAGTTGGGCCTGAAATATCTTCCGAATTATTATTATTTGCGGGGTCAGTCAGGTATATAAAATATTCCAGCCTAACTTGTTTGTCTCTGTGGCCAGGAACTCACCCGGAAATCAGGCAAGACTGTAGCCAGCTGGGAAAATTAAGGAGAGTTATCCTAAAGTAAATGGCCACATGTGGGAGTCAACATTTATTTAGTGTTTGAACAGTTTGTGAATATTTAAAGTGTATGTTTCAGGCTTTTCAAAGGCTGTTTGGAGCTGTAAAAACTCAATGGCTAGTAAAATATAAGGCATGAAACAAAGTTTGTGGGCAGATAAGTGAACAGCAACACTAAACCTTTTTACTTCCCCAGAAAACTGCAATATATGTCTGGCAGGAAGTAATAGCCAGGTTACTACCGTCTTCTCAAGGGCAATTAGGGATGGGCAATAAATGCTGGCCTAGCCAGCGATGTCCACATCCCATTAACGAATAAAAAGAAACTCAACCATGCACCAGATACATCAGCCGCATGCCATAAAGTGTTGCCTTTAAATCTATTCACAGTCAATGCTTGTCCATGCCAAACCTCAACACAACCTCACAGCTCTTTCATAACATCCCAGGTATACCATACTTCAGGGCATAGATTCAAACTGCAACTTACAATTGCAAACCTTGTTATATTAACATTTTCCAAAGTTTCAGATATAATACAACCCAACACAGTCAGTTACTGACACCCAGAATGCATACAGGTTGGACACGTGCCTGCACTTGTATACGCTTTAGAGCACTTTGAGAGTACATCTCTGATTGCACAACAAGAAAGCAGACACTACAAGAAAACAGGCTATAAACTGGAGGACAGCTCAGAAATCAGAATCCCATAGCTCTCTTGAAGAAGATAGCCATAAATATGTCTACATGTAAGAAAATAGAGTGTGCAGAGGAAGGTGTAGCACAAGCATCCCCAAATCCCTTGCCTTCATGAACACAAAATGATTCCTCCCGAAAAATATAGAAAAACTCGATTCCTGTCTCACTGGTGATATTAGCCTTTTCTAAATGTTGTTTATATTGGCCCAGCACATTTCAGTGTCATTATCAACATCTTGAAAATGTTAACACTGTACTGGGAAAACTAGTAATTGAAATAACTGGACGGAAGCTAGCCGCGTTAAATAGCCATTACTCCACCAGCTCACCCCCTCAAAGGCATCTTGTCGCTAGTTTTTTGCCACCAGCTTGGTGTTCACAATTAAATTATTTTTCATAGGTCTCAAAACCCCATTTTGTGATTGTGCCAGATGTAGGAAGGGCTTTGAATGGATTCACATAAGCACCAATGCACAGAATAAATAAACACCTAAATTATCTAAATGTATTTTTTTCACATTTAACAAACAATTTCCTTTCTTCCAGAATCACCACATTTACAATTAAATCTTCTACGGAAGGCTTTCCCCTGTTGGTAGATGTATGGAGACCCCAACTGAAATGGTTTTCTATTTTTTCTATTCGTTCTCTGAATTTCAACTGTCAAGTCCAGGAGAGGAGTATCATTAATTAGTTAATTCTACTGACACACAGCACTGGTTGTTTCAAAACTCAACCTTCTCCATCTGGTCTACATTAACCTAAGCCATTAGTTACTGTGTCTCATAAGTATCAGATCAGTGTTACAATTCTTCAGACTTGTTAAACAAAAATTCTTCTGCCAGCTAGAAGCCTCTGATTTTTCTGCTGTAATCTGCAATGTCTTCATTTCAGCACAAATAGTTATTCGGAACCATAGTAAAACAAGTCAGTTTAAAATAAAATGTACACTGACCAGATTAATTGCAATAGCCATGTTTGCTCCCATACAATTTGTGAGTTGATATTTAAGCATTTGTAAAGCCAGAGACTGGAGTTATCCACACAGAACAGTTGCACAAAGAATATTGATGTAAAAAGACATCATTGGAACCATTCAATTTATGACCCAATGTCACAAAGCAATTATTGCTCAGTGATGGCTTTGACTTCATGGATATTCCATAAATTAAACTTAGGTTTATGCTTTCATTGCCAGATGTTGACTCATAATAGACACTGTTAGGCCAAGTAGAGTGTTTCAATGTACAGTTAGTGTTAGAATGTCGACAAATCAATTGGATTGCTTTAAAGTAGAACAAAGATAGGGGACTACTGGAGTTAGTAAAAGGAAAAAAAAAGAATCTTTGTTCTACTTTAAAGCAATCCAATTGATTTGTCGACATTCTAACACTAACTGTACATTGAAACACTCTACTTGGCCGAACAGTGTCTATTATGAGTCCACATCTGGCAATGAAAGCATAAACCTAAGTTTAATTTATGGAATATCCATGAAGTCAAGGCCATCACTGAGCAGTAATTGCTTTGTTAAACACTCAACTAACATTAAAACTTCACTTTTTGGGGGATGGTTGCCAGGTAAATGGCAAGTTTCATAGTATGGGGGTGCCTGTCCCAACTGAGAAGGAATCCATCCAGATCATGGACGTACATTTTATTTTAAATAACCACGGAACAACAATAGTGATGGAACCATGGTCTCTTGGCAATAGGACTGTGGGGGGTAAAAGTGAGATGGCTCTAAGGAAGTAAATGGGAATTGGCTCAATGTTACAGTAAATGTTATAACAGCATTTTTAAAAAAGTGACTTTAAATCTTGAAATGGGATGAATAAGAATTTTTAACGCTGTTGGAAAGACTGGGTGGTACAGTGGTTTGATGGTGACCATTCACCAATGGGACTTGGGACTAAATCAAATGCAGACTCAAGGGATGAAAGCTCCTTATCTGCTGCTTGTGAGGATCCTACCCGAAATGAGATTGGAGACTTTCATTCCAGTTCCTAGGCAGCGCTGAAGTACCCCTGATTCAGCATTGGGTGACAATTTCACCCTGACAGTACACAATAGCTAAGTGTGGGAAATGCCGAAATGGCCCACTGGCACAGCAGAGGGCACTCCTTTGATATAGGCTAGAGGGGCATAATTGGGCCAGAGTAATGAGACTTTTATTCTGCATTGAACTCTGGGATAATAACCTGAGAGTGCTTGGTACTACATTGGGTGCTTGAAATGTGAAATTCCTTCACCAGCACTAACATCTCTCACCTTGATCATCACAAAATTCACAAAAAGGGCATTAGAAGTAAGCGATTTTTTTTTTAGCACCAACAATCACCATGCCAAGGTCTAGGAATAGATCTTTTTACTGGGAAGGTAGACTTTGTCACACTTCCTAATAATTTGAAAATAACATTGCAAAATACAGCTGCAATACACTGAAGTAATAGAGGTCAATTTTTGTTTGTTAGTCTGAAATTTCATAAATAAAAGATCTAAAGGGATATGAATTTTCTGACATTGGATAAGAAACTGGAGATTCAAAAATTACTGGTGAGTTCAAAAGGTTCTGAAACATGCATGACATGTTGAGGAAGAAAGAACAGATGTTTCAGTCCTGATTTATAACAAACCAGGGAATTTTTGTGTATGACATAACAACAAAGAAAATATAAGAATGAAACATGAGAATAGTTTGGGTACACAGCAAGGTCATGAACATAGACTAGAGTGCACTATTCAAATAAATAATCCAGTTAAGTGTTGGGTAACAAGAAATATTTACTCTGCCCAATGGTTTAATGTGTCAATGTACCAGTCAGTGTGAAGACACTTGGTTAAAGCCACACTTTGCGTTAACTAGTCTTTAGACAGGGCAGTGATTGAAATGAGGTCAGAGTTAGAGCCTCAGGTCTTTTTGGCTAGGAAGGGAACAAAATGACAGTGCTCCCAAACCTTACCTAGTGATCCCAGCTACAAAGAAATGGTGTGTGAGTATTAAGCCAAGGCAGACTTGGACTCAGCTGTGCATAGCCTGGGGACACTCAACAATTTAGGTTGACACATGAAGAATGATAAAGTTCCAGAGGGATGCAAGTGCCAATGGAATTATACCTCAGAAAGAAATCACCATTAAGATGAGTAAAGTTATTTTGTATATCAATGTTTATACTTCTAGTACGCCAACTTTTCCCCACAGCATCCAACTGTCCAGTGAACACTCCTAACATTTTTGACACTACTAATATGCCAAGCAGATTATTCAAAACATTTATCACTCTTCCTAAATCTAAATTTATATCCCCTAGTCTTACATTACTCGCTTAACATATCATATTCATCTGGGTCTACCTTATCTGTATCAGGATTATTTTTGGTGCACAGATGAGATTTCACCTATAACCTTATCTGTGGAGCTTGAGCTCTCTTGATTATTTTCTCATAGCTCTGTTTTCCATTTGCAGTAATTCCTGATGCTCTCCTCTGTGTCCTTTCCAGTTCATGTGTGTACTTTTTCTGGTGTGATGAGCAGAATTGAGTGCAAAACTCTATTTAATGATATAGCTTTGTAAAATCTCAGCATAACTTCTGTAGAGTTTGTCAATTGTATCAATTGAGGTTAGGTACGTATAGGTGGAGGATATTGATTGGATGGTTACTTGAGCACAGTACACATACTGACACAGGAGTGGAGTGGAGATATATATACACCTGTAATGTTTCACACTGTAAATGAATCCATCTGGTTTCTTCCTTCACCAACTGGCTATCAAGAATATAATTGAACTCAGCTGTTCAGGCTATACATCCCAGCATATTAATTGCCTTTTTAATTGTTTCCTCACATGGTCGTTATGTAGGTGTTAAAAATGATGCGAAATTCAATTAGATTCATTGCATTACTGAAGGGAAAACGCAAGAGCACGGAGAAAGAGGAAAATTAAGCAATAGCAGCAACAATATACAGTTTGAGCATGACTTCCATTCTACAATATAGTTCAACACTCTATTTGCTTTTTTGATTGTTGCTGTGCAGCAATAGGACAAAAAGTGGAAGAAGGTGGAAACGAGAATCAGGAAAATCCCCGACTCTGCAAACCCACCTCCGTTAATGAAGCCACTGCCTGCCATATTTCGAACCCTCCACCTCCGGAAGCAGGCCCAAGACAGCAATGGAGGCAGGCGGATGGCGAGGCCAGCAGGCTAGAAGGCCTGCCTCTGTTAACTGGGACATCAGCCCAGTTGTAATCATGACTGTTAACTGCTCAAGCCCTCACCCCCTAACACTGCCCCCTTCACAGCCTTATACACCATTCATGCCCCCTCATATCTTCCATAACCCTTGCATGCCCCCATGCCCCCTCCATGTCCTCTCATATCTCCCATTCCCCTTCTATGCCCCCCAAGCATTCTCCATACCCACTCTTCCAGTATCTATCATGTAACTAACCAATGAGCCATTGGCAAGTTTTTGAAATGCTCCTGAAACTGAAAAAATAAGCAAATCTCCTCTGTAATAAACTATTCATCTTAAAACCTCTTATAAGGTGTCAATTAATCACAGCCATTCATTGTATCAATGAAAATAGCTTTTATCCACCAAACACCTCTTAACCTTGTGTAAATAAACATGTAGGCATTGAAAAATGTCTTCAGAGAAAGAACAGGTTATTACAAGGTAATGAAGATGTCAGTCAAACAAAGATATCTCTCTCCTACAAGCTGCGTCAACATTGCCCACAGGGTTGAATGTATTGAAGTTCAACTAAGCTTTTGTAATGAATCACAGAATTGTTACAGTGCAGAAGGAGGCCATTCAGCCCATCGTGGCTGCACCAGTTGTCCAAATGAGCAATTAATTTAGTGCCATTCTCCCACTTTCTCCCTGTAACCCTGCACATTCCTCCTTTCAGATAACAGTCTAATTCCCTTTTGAATGCTTTGATTGAACCTGCCTTCACCACAC
Source organism: Cetorhinus maximus (assembly GCF_964194155.1). NCBI lineage: Eukaryota > Metazoa > Chordata > Chondrichthyes > Lamniformes > Cetorhinidae > Cetorhinus > Cetorhinus maximus. Next base: position 109,377,645 of record NC_135886.1, on the reverse strand, counting down.
CCTCATACAGTGCATTTTAGTGCTTAATCACACACTGTATGAAAAAGGTTTTCCTCATGTCACTTTTGTTTCTTTTGCCAGTTACTTTAAATCTGTGCCCTCTCAGTCTCAATCCTTTCATGAGTAAGAACAGCTTCTCCCTGTCGACTCCATCCAGACCCATCATGATTTTGAATATCTCCATCAAACCTCCTCTCAACCGTATTTTCTCTAAGGAAAGCAGTCCTAAGTTCTTCAGTCTATCTTCATGACTGAAGTTCTTCATTCCAGGAACCATTCTCATGAACCTTTTCTGCACTCTTTACAATGCCTTTACATCCTTGCTAAAGTGAGGTGCCCAGAACTGGACACAAAACTCCAGCTGAGGCCAAACTAGTATCTTACACAAGTTCAACATAACCTCCTTGCTTCTTGTACCGTATTCTCCTATTAATAAAGCCTAGGATACTGTATGCTTTATTAACCACGCTCTCAATCTGTCCTGCCATGGGCAATGACTTATGCACATATACACCAAGGTCCTTTTTTTAATTCTATCATGGAACATGGGCATTACTGGCTAGGCCAGCATTTTTATTCCCCATCCCTAATTGCCCTTGAGAAAGTGGTGGTGAGCCATCTTGTTAAACTGCTGCAGTCCATGTGGTGTAGGTACACCCACAGTGCTATTAGGGAGGGAGTTCCAGGATTTTAACCCAGCGAAGGTGAAGAAACAGTGATATAGTTCAAGTCAGGATGGTGTGTGGCTTGGAGGGGAGCTTGCAGCTGGTGGTGTTCCCATGCATCCGCTGCCCTTGTGCTTCTAAGTGGTAGAGCTCATGGGTTTGGAAGATGCTGTTGTGGAGCCTTGGTGAGTCGCTCTGCTCCTGCACCCTTTTAGAGTTATATGCCCTATTTTATTCTGTCTTTCCATGTCCTTCCTACCAAAAGTAGGAGTAAATAGTAAGACTGTATAGCTGAGGTGTTAAGTGAATACTTTGCATCTCTCTTTACCAAGGAAGGCCATGATGAAAGAGGAGGTAATTCAGGCACTAGAATGGTTTAAAACTGATAAGGAGGAGTTATTGGATAGGCTGTCTGTACTTAAAATTGATGTGACACCAGGACCGGATGAGATGCATCCAAGGATACTGAGGGAAGTGAGAGTGGAAATTGTGGAGGCACTGTCCATAATTTTTCAGTCTTTTTTAGACTCAGGGGTGGTGCCAGAGGACTGGAGAATTGCAAACGTTACACCCTTGTTCAAAAATGGGTATAAAGATAAACCCAGCAACTACAGGCCTGTCAGTTTAATTTATGTGGTGAGGAAACTTATAGAAACAACAATTTGGAACAAAATTAATAATGACATAGACAAACGTGGGTTAGTTATGGGAAAATCATGTTTAACTAACTTGCTGGGGTTTTTTTTATGAGGTAACTGAGCAGGTTGATGACAGCAATGCTTTTGATTGTGTTGTGCAGGGCTTCCAAAAGATATTTGATACAATGTCACACAACAGGATTGTCAGCAAAGTTATAGCTCGTGGAAATAAAAGATACAGTGGCAACATAGATATGAAACTAACTGATTGAAAGGGAACATACAATTGCAGTTAATGGATGTTTTTTGAGCCAGAAGAAGGTTTGTAGTGGAGTTCCCCACGGGTCAGCGTTGGGACCCTTGCTTTTCCTAATATTTATTAATGACCTAGACCTTGGTGTACATGGTACAATTTCAAAATTTGCAGATGATACAAAATTTGGAAGCATTTTAAACTATGAGGAGGATAGTGTAGAACTTCGAAAGGACATGGGCCAGTTGGTGCAATGGGTGGACAGCTGGTAGATGAAGCTCATCGAGGAGAAATGTGAAATGATTCATTTTATGAGGGCTGCCAATCATAAAAATGATTCCTTTTATGTTAGCTGCCAGTCTCTTTTCATACTCCCCTCATTGCTTCTCTTTTTTGCTTTTTCACATTTTTTCACTGTAGAGGATATAAATAACATGCCAGAAATAATTGTGAATTAAGAGGTAAAAAGGAGGGAGAAACTTAAAACAATTACAATCACCAGGGAAAGGATACTGAGAAAATTATTACAACTAAAAGCTGACAAGTTCCCAGATCCTGATGGACTTCATCCTAAGCACTTATAAAAAGTGGCTGCTGAGATAGTAGATGTATTGGTTTTGATTTTCCAAAATTCTTTAGATTCTGGAGGTCCCATCAGATTTGAAAATAGTGAATGTAGCTCCTCTATTCAAGATAGGAGGGAGACAGAAAGCAGGAAACTACAGGCCATTTAGCTTAACATCTGTCACAGGAATAATGCTGGAATCTATTATTAAGGAGGTAATAGTGGGGCCCATAGAAAATCTCAATGCAATCAAACAGAGTCAATGTTGTTTTGTGAAAGGGAAATCATGTTTGACTAAGTTATTGGAGTTCTTTGAGGAAGTAAAAAGCAACATGAATAAACGGGAACCTGTGAATGTGGAGTACTTCAATTTCCAGAAGGCATTTGACAAGGTGCCACATCAAAGTAAAAGCTCCTGGTGAAACGAGTAACATATTAGGGTGGATAGAGGATTGGTTAGCTAACAGGAAACTGTGGTAATCTGATGTGTAATATACCTTTAAGAAGAATGTTATAATGGAAGATCACATGATCTTAGTATCCAATAGCAGATTAGCACGGGCTACCTCAGTAGTCAGTAGTCTATAGTTGAAGTCTGTAGTGTAGAGACAGGGTTTGAGTTGAAAGCATACAAGTTAGGCTGCTGAGTTCCTTTGTAAATAAATAGAGTTTATTCTACCAAAGAATTGTCTGCTGATCTAGTCTGTCTATGGTACCAACTCGGCCATCCCAAAACAAGCATGCAACCTGGGTCCATAAGTCCAACCAAACTAATGACTAGGATCCAACAGAAACATAAATGGGTCATTTTTGAGTTGGCAAGATGTAATGAGTGGAGTTCTACAGGGATAAGTGCTGGGGCCTCAACTATTTACAATTTACATCAATAACTTAGATGAAGGGACCAAATGTATCTTTGCTGAATTTGCTGATGACACAAAGATAGATAAGAAAGTAAGTTGTCAAGAGGAGGTAAAGGTTCTACAAATGGAAATAGATAGGTTAAATGAGCAGGCAAAAATTTGGCAGAATAGAAAAACAGCATATAATTTAAATGGAGAGTGATTGCAGAACTCTGAGGTACAGAGGAACCTGGTTATCTTAGTACATGAATCACAAAAAGTTAGTATGCAGGTACCGCAAGTGATTGGGAAGGCAAATGGAATGTTGTCATTTATTGCAAGGGGAATGGAATATAAAAGTAGGGATGTTTTGCCACAGTTGTACAGAGCATTGGTGACATCACATCTAGAGTACTGTGCACAGTTTTGGTCTCCTTATTTAAGAAAGGACATAATTGCATTAGGAGCAGTTTTGAGAAGGTTCATCGACTGATACCTGGGATGAGGGGGTTATCTTATGAGGAAAAGTTAGACATGCTGGGCCTGTATCCATTGGAGTTTAGAAGAATGAGAGGTGATCTTATTGAAACATATAAAATCCTGAGGGGACTTGACAGATTGGATGCTGAAAGGATGTTTCCCCTTGTGGGACAAACCAGAACTAGGAGACACATTTTAAAAATAAGGGGTCTCCATTAAGACGGAAATGAGAAGAAATGTCTTTCTCAGGGGGTCATGAGAATATGGAACTCTCTTCCTCAGAGAGCAGTCGAGGCAGGATCATTGAATATTTTTAAGGCAGAGGTAGATAGATTCTTGACCATCAAGGGAGTCAAAGGGGATTGGGTGTAGGTAGGAAAGTGCAGTTGAGGCCACAATCAGATCAGCCATAATCTGATTGAATGACGGAGCAGGCTCAATGGGTCAAATAGCCTATTCCTGCTCCTAATTTGTATGTTCATATGTATGTTCAGATGTACTTCCCCTCTGAACCTTCTACAGCCTGGTTTTCAATTGTATTTCCTACCTGACATCTGTCATAAGCACACTTTTTCTTATTTGTCTTAATTTCTATCTCTTTTGTCATCCAGATACCTCTCCTGGGGGAGACACTGGCATAGTGGTAATGTCACTGGGCTAGTAATCCAGAGACCCAGGGGTCTCGGGACATGGGTTCAAATCCCACCATGACAGCTGGTGGAGTTTGAATTTGGTTAATAAATCTGGAATGTAAAGCTAGTCTCAGTCATGGGGACCATGAAACTATCATTGATTGTTGTAAAAACCCATGTGGTTCACTAATGTCCTTTAGGGAAGGAAATCTGCCATCCTTACCTGGTTTGGCCTACGTGTGAATCCAGACCCACATCAAGGCAGTTGACTCTTAGCTGCCCTCTGAAATGACCATTCAAGGGCAATAAATGCTGGCCTTACCAGCAATGTCCACACCCTGTGAAAGAATAAAGAATAGCTCTGGATTTGTTTGCCCTACCTTTCCCTTTTGAGGGAACATACCTAGACTGTGTCCAAGCTACCTCTTCTTTGAAGGTAGCCCAATGTTCAGCTACCATTTGCCCTGCCAACCTTATATTCCAATTTATTTGGTTCAGATTCCCATTGAAGTTGGCTTTCCTCCAGTTAATTATTCTTACTCTAGATTGTTCACCCTAAACCTTATGATTCAATGAACACTGTCTCCTAAATGCTCTTCTGCTAACACTTAATCAACTTGTTCCACCTCATTCCCAAGAACCAGGCCTAGCAGTGCTTCTTTTCTTATTGGGCTGGAAACACATTGCTGCAGAACATTTTTCTGAACAAACTCTAGGAACTTTTACCCTCTCTGCCCTTTACACTACTACTATCACAGTCTATATTCGGATAATTAAGTCCCCCATCATAAATATTCTATAATTTTTGCACCAGTCTGTGTTTTCCTTGAAAATTTGTTCTTCTATATCCCTCCCACTAGTTAGTATCCTATAGACCACAGCAAACAATGTAATTGTACCATTTTTGTTCCTTAGCTCTAGCCAAATAGATTCTGTCCTTGACCCCTCTGGGAAATCCTCTTTCTCCCACACTGGAATGCTCTCCTTAATCAATACTGTCACCCATATCCCTTTTCTTCCTTTCCTATCTTTCCTGAGCATTTTGTATTAATGAATATTTGACACCCAGTCCTTCCTTTCTTTGAACCCGGTTTCTGTATAGCCGCAACATGGCAATCTGTGTCTGTAGCTTAGCAATCTTATTTACCACACTCCGTGCGTTCACATACATGCACAGTAATCTTGATTTAGAGTTAATTACTTTCTCCCTTACTCTGACCCTACCTATTAACTTACTATTCCCTATTCTAGTGCTATCTCTCCCCCGTATTCTGTGCACCTTGGTATTCCACTCTGATATTGTCTCCTGGTTCCCACACCCTGGCAAGTTAGTTTAAACCCTCCCCAATAGCATCAGCAAAACACAACACAAGTAACTAATTCCTGGTCCTCTTTAGGTTCAACCCATCCAGCCTGCACAGGTCCTATCTCCCCCACGGCCGGTCCCAAGAATCTAAAGCCCTTCCTCCTGCATCATCTTTCCAGCCACACATTAATTTGCTTTTTCCTCTTATTTCTATTTTCACTTGTGTATGGTACTGGCAGTAATCCAGAGATTACTACTTTTGAGGTCCTGCTTGCTAATTTCCTACTGAGGTCTCTAAATTCGGACTGGAGGACCACACACTTCTTTCAGCCTATGTTGTTTGCACCCATGTGGACCACGACTGCTGGCTGTTCACCTTCCCCCTCAGGGTGCTCTGCAGCTGTTCAGTGACATCCTTGACCCTGGCACCATGGAGGCAACACACTGTCCTGGATTCATATCTACAGCCACAGAAACCCTTGCCTTTTCCCCTAACTATCAAATCACTATTGCTCTTCCAGCCTTCCTTGTACCTCCCTATACCACTGAGCCACCCATGGTGCTATGGTCTTGGCTCTGGCTGCACTCCCCAGTTGAACCATCACTCTCATTAGTATTTACTAAATAATAGTTGGAGAGGGGAATGCACTCAGGCGACTCATGCATGACAGTGCACACGTGAGGAGACAGGCGACTATGCTGGAATGAGACGGAGACTGAGCAAGTAGCGAATTAGGTTCACATGGTAAATTCTGGGAAGTCCTTTTCAGGTTTTAACTATAGATTAAGAATCGAGATCTGACATAGTACTAACATTCAAGTAAGTTAGGTTAGCTTGTTAAACAGAACTGCCTGGAGTGGCTGTCAACTGTCAATCACCTGAAAGCAGTTTATTCAAGTGGTGTTAATTACTGTAGCAGGAAGCTAAACTAGCTAGTGACTCATCAGAGGGTCTATAAAAGAGACAGGCTTTTCAAACTGCATGATGAATAAGGGGCACGTGAAGCAACAGGCAACTATGCCAGAGTGAGATGGAGACTGAGTGAGCAGCAAATTAAGTTCACGTGGGAATTTGGTGCACAGGGGAAAGAGGTGCGGTATACATAGGAATTATTATAAGCTAATTAAGGGAGTAATAAAACTATGTTAACTAAATAACAGGGCAGCAGATAGATGGGAAAACCACCACCTGGAAGTTCCCCTCCAAGACACTCACCATCCTGACTTGGAAATATATCACTGTTCCTTCACTGTTGCTGGGTCAAAATCCTGGAACTCCTTTCCTAACAGCACTATGGTGTACCTACACCACATGAACTGCAGTAGTTCAAGAAGGCAGCTCGCTACCACCTTCTCAAGGGCAACTACTGATGGGCAATAAATGCTGGCCCAGCTAGCGAAGCCCACATCCTGTGAATTAATAGAATTTTTAAAAATAAAAATAAGTAACAATGGCAGGACAGGTGTTATGTTGCAGCTGTGGAATGTGGGAGCTTTTGGACACCAAGGCGATCCATGACAAACATGTCTGCAGAAAGTGTAATCAGCTAGAGGAATTCTGGATCAAGATTATCGATCTGGAATCCAAATTGCAGACACTGCTCAACAAAAGGGAGGACGAGAAATACCTGGACACTTTGTGCCAGAAGATGGTCATGCATCTTAGAATAGGGTTGTCTGTTTTGGTCAGCAGTGAAGAACAGGAGGATGTGACCATGAGTGAGGCAGGCAATGGGACTGAGCAAATAGTAGTGGAGGAGCCTCAGACTTTACAATTGTGAAATAGGTTTGAGGTGCTCACAACCTGTGTGGACGAAAGCAAGGTCTGCAAGGTGGATGAGCAGGCTGGCCAAAGCACCATGGTATAGGAAGCCATTCAAGCAGGGGAGCAAACAGGAATGTACTGGTAGTAGGGTACAGTATAGTGAGGGGGATTGACACTGTTCTCTGCAGTAAAGAGCGAGAGTCCAGAAGGCTGTTTTGCCTGGTCGGTGCCAGGGCTCAGGACATTTGCTCAGGGCTAGAGAGGAACTTGCAGTGGGAGGGGAGGGATCCAGTCATTGTGGTCCATTTAGCTACCAATGATATAGGCAGGACAAGGAAGGAGGTTCTGCATAGCCAGTATGAGAATCTAGGTAACAAATTAAGAAGCAGAACTTCAAAGGTAAAAACCTCTAGATTATTACATGGGGCACTGGCAACAGTACTAGGGAAAGTTGGGGCTGTTCCTTTGGGACAGTCTAAGCCTGAACCATGCTAGGATGCATGTTCTAGCAAATCGCATAACTAGAGATGTAGAGAGGGCTTTAAACTAAACGGGGGCAGGGGGTGGAGGGGTAAGGGATCAAGTTTGGGTAGCTATGGCAAATCAAGGGGTAGATTCAATGCAGGAGACCATTATAGTAATATGGGAAATGGCGGTCTTAGAATAGCAGGAAGGAACAGAGAGATAAAATACACCAAAGCCAGAATATTATGCTCGTCAGGGGGTGCGTGCCCGACCCGAATGAGCGTAAAATGACGCATGATGATGTGGGGCAAGCGTTCTGACATCATCGCGCACTCGCACGATATTTCGGTTGGTGGGTGCGTGCGGTAGTCAGCAGGTAACCCGCCGACAATTAAAAGGCCTATTAAGGCCATTAAAGTCATAATTGAAAGAAATTTTTTGCTGCCCAGCCAACCTTATGGTTGGAGTCCCGCTGAGCCCACCCAACAAGGACAAAAGAGTCAAGACTGGATGTTACAAAGAACATAAAGACAAAACTAAAGGCTCTATATCTGAATGTGTGTAGCGTTCATAACAAAATAAATGAATTGATAACTCACGTTGAAGTGAATAAATATGATCTGATAGTCATTACGGAGACATAGCTGCAAGATGATAAGGATTGGATCCTGGATATTGAAAGGTATATGATGTCCAAGAAGAATAGGAATCTAGGTAAACTTGGAGGGGCAGCACTGTTGATCAAGGATGGCATTGGTGCAATAGTTAGAGATGCACTTGATTCAGGAGATCAGGATGTAGAATTGGTTTGGGTGGAGATCAGGAATAGTGGGGGGGTAAAGTCACTGGTGGGAGTGGTCTACAGGATCCCTAACAGTAACCACAATGTAGGACAAAGTATACAAGAAGAAATATTGGGTGCTTGTGATAAAGGGACTGCAGTAATCATGGGTGATTTTAATCTACATATAAACTGGAAAAATCAGATTGGCAGTAGTAGCCTGGATGAGGAGTTCATAGTATGCTTTTGTTATGCTTTACTATGAGATCACTTTGCCCGCGGACCGGTTGCACGCTTATCTGTTGGCAGGTGAGTTGATTACAATATACTGCAGACGCAGAAACCAATATGACATGAAGCACATGCTATTTATTTACATAGACAACAGAGCACGAACATGATGTGTGCTCCTCCAACCAGACCCTACTCCAGACTAACATTAACATGGTAGTCTGTGCTACACAGCTATTGGGTCTTACAGTCACATGGTTAATCTGCTCACATTCTCTTAAAGGTGTATTACACCTCAGATTGCCACAATTTTCGAGATAGTTTCTTAGAGCAAGTTACATTAGACTTGTGTAATGTGACAGGATGACCTCAGTGTGAAGGCATCCCTAGGTAGCAGTGACCATAATATGATTGAATTTTACATCCACCATTCGCGACTCCTCAGGTACTGAAGTAGTCCATATCCAAATGCAGCAAGACCTGGACAATATCAAGGCTTGGGCTGACAAGTAGCAAGTAACATTCACGCCACACAAGTGTCAGGCAATGACCGTCTCCAACAAGAGAGAATCCAACCATCGTCGCTTGATGTTCAGTAGCATGACCATCACTGAATCCCCCACTATCAACATCCTGGAGGTTACCATTGACCAGAAACTGAACTGGACAATCATCTGCGAACCTCCCCACTTCTGACCTTATTATATATGGAAGGAAGGTCATTGATGAAGCAGCTAAAGATGGTTGGGCCAAGGACACTCAGTGCTCCCAGCCCATGACTTCTGAAGGGAAGGAGTCCACAAAAGGCAAAAACACTGCAGCCCCCAGGTTTAATGACACGTGTGAGATGTGTGCATGCAGTTGGACTTTAAATATGGCACCTGGCATGATGAAGCAGCAAGTTGATGACATGGTGGGCGAATGAGAGCCCTCCTGCCATGGAAAAGGCGTGTTTTCCAGGAATCAACAAGAGGGAAAAACCTCATGGTCACCAATCTGCCTGCCGCAGATACATTTGTCCATAAGAGTAGTGGTAGGGGTGACCACCGCACAGTGGAGAAGAAGTCCCACCTTGACAATGAGGATACCCGCCATCGTGTTGTGTGGCAATATCACCGTGCTAAATGGGATAGATTTTGAACAGATTTAGCAACTCAAGACAGGGCATCCATGAGGTACTGTGGGCCATCAGCAGCAGCAGCAGAATTGTACTCGAACACAATCTGTAACCTCATGGCCCGGCATATCCCCCACTCTATCATCACCATCAAGCAGAGAATCAACCCTGGTTCAATGAAGAGTGCAGGAGGGCATGCCAGGAGCAGCACCAGGCATACCTAAACATGAGGTGTCAACCTGGTGAAGCTACAGCACAGGACTACTTGTGTGTCAAATAGCATAAGCAGCAAGTGATAGACAGAGCTAAGCGATCCCACAACCAACGGATCAGATCTAACTCTGCAGTCCTGCCACACCCAGTCATGAATGGTGGTGGACAATTAAACAATTCACTAGAGGAGGAGGCTCCACAAATATCCCTACCCTCAATGATGGAGGAGCCCAGCACATTAGTGCAAAAAATAAGGCTGAAGCATTTGCTACAATCTTCACCCAGAAGTGCCAAGTGAATGATCCATCTCAGCCTCCTCTGGAGGTCCCCAGCATCACAAATGCCAGTCTTCAGCCAATTTGGTTCACTCCACATGATATCAAGAAACGGCTGAAGGCACTGGATACTGCAAAGACTATGGGCCCTGACAATATTCCAGCAATAGTACTGAAGACTTGTGCTCCAGATGCCACGCCTCTAGCCAAGCTGTTCCAGTACAGCTACAACACTGGCATCTACCCGGCTATGGAGAAAATTGCCCAGGTATATCTTGTACACAAAAAGCAGGACAAATTCGACCCGACTAATTACCCCCACCCATCAGTCTACTCTTGATCATCAATAAAGTAATGGAAGGTGTCATCAACAGTGCTATCAAGCGACACTTGCTTAGCAATAACCTGCTCACTGACACCCAGTTTGGGTTCCGCCAGGGCCACTCAGCTCCTGACCTCATTACAGCCTTGGTTCAAACATGGACAAAAGAGCTGGATCCCTGAGGTGAGGCGAGAGTGACATCAAGGCAGCATTTGACCGAGTGTGGGCATCAAGGAGCCCTAGCAAAACTGGAGTCAATAGGAATCGGGGGGAAAATCTCCACTGGTTGGAGTTGGAGTCATACCTAGCACAAAGAAAGATGGTTGTGGTTGTTGGAGGTCAGTCATCTCAGCTCCAGGACATCACTGCAGGAGTTCCTCAGGGTAGTGTCCTCAGCCCAACCATCTTCAGCTGCTTCATCAATGACCTTCCTTCCATTATTAGGTCAGAAGTGGGGATGTTCGCTGACGATTGCACAATGTTCAGCACCATTTGCAACTCCTCAGATACTGAAGCAGTCCATGTCCAAATGCAGCAAGGCCTGGACAATATCCAGACTTGGGCTGACAATTGGCAAGGAACATTCACGCACACAGGTGTCAGACAATGACCATCTCTAACAAGAGAGAATCCAACCATTGCCCCTTGATTTTCAATGACATTACCATCACTGAATCCCCCACTATCAACATCCAGAGGGTTACCATTGACCAGAAACTGAACTGGACTAGCCAAATAAATATTGTGGCTACAAGAGCAGGTCAGAGGCTAGAAATCTTGCAACCTTCTGACTCCCCAAAGCCTGTTCAGCATCTACAAGGCACAAGTCAGGAGTGTGATGGAATACTCCCCACTTGCCTGGATGAGTGCAGCTCCCACAACACTCAAGAAGCTTGACACCGTCCAGGACAAAGCAGCCCACTTGATTGGTACTACATCCACAAACAGTCACTGCCTCCACCACTAATGCACAGCAGCAGCAGTGTGTACCACCTACAAGATGGACTGCAGAAATTCACCAAGACAGCACCTTCCCAAACACACGACCACTACCATCTACGAGGACTAGGGCAGCAGATAGATGGGAACACCCTCCAAGTCACTCACCATCCTGACTTGGAAATATATCTCCGCTCCTTTACTGTTGCTGGGTCAAAATCCTGGAACTCTCTTCCTAACAGCACTGTGGGTTTACCTACACCACATTGACTGCAGTGGTTCAAGAAGGCAGCTCACCACCACCTTCTCAAGGGCAACTAGGGCAGTGCAATAAATGCTCGCTCAGCCAGCGAAGCCCACATCCCATGAATGAATAAAACAAAGTCACTGGGATGCCATTTGGACACCGTGGAGGCCTGCCGCAATGTCCTCTATCCACTCTCTGGCTGCAGGACGGGTAACGACATCATCAATCCAGCATGGCAGGTGGTGGCAGCAGTGGTCAGAAGAGATTGGCCACTCATTGCAGATAGAAGATGAATGATCTCATACATGCAGTCAGGGTAAGGCAACCGTCTCATCACTCTAAACTCACACACTCAAGCCCATCACACATTCACTGGCATCTCACTCACTACCAGCTCAAGGGACATCACCACCCATTCTCATGCACATACCCTCACATGTCCATCTGGCCTCATCTCCTCTAGATACTGCCTCCTCAGCCCTCACCATCTTGAGGCCACTTGCACAGATCAACATGTGCTCCCACACACACCGTGGGATGCTCTCCTTCCCCAGTGCAGCCTCTTCCCTTGCCTGAGGCCACTTCTCCCCCATCTCCAAGCAAGCCCTAGCCCTGCAGCCATTTAAAAGCCATCCACATTTGGCTAGTCTGATAGGTAGAAACCTGCCGCGAGCCCCCCTAAATGTGATGTGGTGCTCTCTGTGAAGCCTGGTGCTGATGACTGTGTAAGCTAACCGAAGAAAGGTAGGCAAACAAGCCTTGAAGTCCTGGACAAAGTGCAGCCTGCCAGGTGCACATTGCTGATGTGCTGCTGTAGAACACATTAGCATGTTTTCCTGTCAACATGGGCAGATGACCCAGCAAGGGATGTTGAGTCCCGCAGGCTGGCCTTATAATGATATGCTGATGTATTACAATGAGGCTCCTGACGTCCGATAGCAGGAAACACAGCCTGCCATCAGCGGGCTGAGCAGGCGATCGCAAACTGGTTTCACGTCATTGTGAAACTGATCGCGCCATATTGTCCACTCACGGCACTGAACACACCCAACACCGGCAGACACGGAAATACCAGCTTAAAGGTAAATTCTAAAGGGAGGGCCCACCAACCATGGTTAACTAAAGAAGTTAAGGAAAGTATCAAACTTAAGGGAAAAGCATATAACTGTGCAAAGATGAGTGGTAGGTCTGATGATTGGCCAGAATATAAAGAAAGGCAGAGAATGACCAAAAGGTTAATCAGGAGAAAGAAATTTGATTGAAAGGAAGCTAGCTAGAATTGTAGAAACAGATAGAAAGAGTTTCTATAGATAATTAAAAAGGAAAAGAATAAGTAAAGTTAGTGTTAATCCTCTAAAGGGTGACAATGAAGAGTTAATAGCAGATAATAAGGAAATGGTGGAAGAAATGAACAAATATTTTGCTTCTGTCTTCACTATAGAGGACATTATAGTAATTGCTGTATATCAAGAAGGGAAGTGGGAGGGCAACTTGGTGAAATTACAATCATTAGGGAAGTGATACTGAACAAACTGATGGAGCTGCGGGCTGACAAGTCTCCGGATCCTGATGGACTTCAACCTAGGGTCTTAAAAGAGGCAGCTAATGAGGTAATAGATGCATTGGTGTTAATTTTCCAAAATTCACTAGATCCTGGAAAGGTTCCATCAGATTGGAAAGTAGCAAATATAACCCTTATATTCAAAAAGGGAGGGAGGCAGAAAACAGGAAACTATAGGCCAGTTAGCTTGACATCTATCGTGGGTAAGGTGCTAGAATTGATCATTATGGAGGTTATAGCTGGGTACTTAGAAAAAACAAGTTAATTGGAAAGAGTCAGCATGGTTTTGTGAAAGGGAAATCATGTTTAACCAATTCATTGGAGTTCTTTGAAGGAGTAACATGCGCTGTGGATAAAGGGAGTCTGTACTTGGATTTCCAGAAGGCATTTGATAAGATGCCACATCAAAAGTTATTGTGGAAAATAAAAGCTCATTGCGTAGGGGGTAACATATTAGCATGGACAGAAGATTGGCTGGCTGGCAGAAAACAGAGTATGGGGCTTTTCCTGATTTTGACGAGTAGAGTCCTGCAGATGCCTGTGCTGGGGCCTCGACTTTTTACAATTTATATCAATGACTTAGATGTTGGGAGTGAAGGCATGGTAGCTAAATTTGCAGATGATACAAAGATAGGTAGGAAAGTATGTCATGGAGAGGGCATAAGGAGGTTGCAGACTGATATAGATAGGTTGAGTGAGTGGGCAAAAATGTGGCAGATGGAGTATAATGTCAGAAAATATGAAGTTGTTGACTTTGGCAGGGAGAAAAAAAAGCAGAGTATTACTAAAACAGAGAACAGTTGCAGAATTCAGAGGTGCAGAGGGATCTAGGTGCTCTAGTGCATGAGTCACCAAGTTAATATGCAGGTACAGCAAGTAATTAAGGTGGCTATGGAATGCTAACCTTTATTACGAGGAATCAAACATAAAGTAAGCATGTTTTGCTTCAGTTATACAGGGCATTAGTGAGACCACATCTCGAATATTGTGTGCAGTTTTGGTCTCCTTATTTAAGCAAGGATGTAAATGCTTTGGAGGCGGTTCAGAGGAGGTTTACTAGATTGATATCTGGAATGAGCAGGCTGTCTTATGATGAAAGGTTAGACAGGCTGGGCTTGTTTCCACTGGAGTTTAGAAGCGTGAGGGGTGACTCGATTGAAGTATGTAAAATCCTGAATGGTTTTGACAAATCGGACGTGGAAAGAATGTTTCCACTTGTGGGTGAGTCCAGAACTAGGGGGCACTGTTTTAAAATTAGGGGTTGCTCTTTTAGCACAGAGATGAGGAGAAATTTTTTCTCTCAGAGAGTTGCGTGACTCCGAAGGAGGAGGAGGCGGGGTCATTGAATATTTTTTAAGCAGAATTCTCTTGCCTAACAAGAATCCAAGGATATCGGAGGTAGATGGGAATGTAGAATTCAAAACACAAACAGATCAGCCATGATCTTATTGAATGGTGGATCAGGCTCAAGGGGCCGAATGACCTACTTCTCTTATTTCATATGTTTCAAAAGTACATGCCTGTTTCTCCTTGACTGTCTAGTGGTCACCCAGTCCCTCTCTCCCTGCATATCTTCAGCTGCGGGATGACCACATCTATAAACGTGCTATCCACAAAACTCTCAACCTCACAGATGCACTGCAGTGACGCCAGCTGCTGCTCAAAATCTGAAACCTGGAGCTCAAGCTGCTGCAACTGACAGCACATTCTGCGTACATGGTTGTCCAGGACACAGGAAGTGTCCTGAAGGTCCCACATAACACAGGATGTGCATTCTAAAAGTTGGAACAACCTTGTCATTCCTTTATCTGTTAATAACATTGCTACTGCTAATAAACCTTTACTAATGTAATAAAACTTATTCATGCTGATAAACCCTACTAATACTTAATACACCTTACTAGTAGTAGAAAACCTTACTTAAAACAAAGATAAGACTCACCAGTTTATTCCTTAGTTTAAGTAAGATCAATAGGATATAATCACCAGCCAATCACCAACCTGCTTCCTTGTGATGTCACATCTTGATTTTTCTTTCCAAACATGGCTCTGAACCCACAGGCTGGTTCTTGGTGTGGCAGCGGCCCTGCAGTGTCTCCAACATCTCTTGCTCCCTCACTGTGTCTCCGAAATCTCTTACTCTCTCTCGCTTCTTTCAGCCCTACTGTATATCCAAAGTCTCTCACAGTCCTCTTGCTCTTTTAAGACTGTTGTATCTCAAAAGTCTTGTGCGCTCTCTATTGCTCCTTTAAGCCATGCTGTGTCTCTGAAGTCTCTCTGCTCTCTCTTGCTCCTTTAAGCTCTGCTGTGTCTCCAAAGTCTTGCACTCTCTTCATCGCTGTTTTAAGCTTCACTGTGTTTCTGTGTCTCTTGCGCTCTCTCTTGCTCCTTTAAGCCTTGCTGTGTCTTCAATGTAGTGAGACCATCTGGTAACTGTATCAATAAAGCAAGCTGGGCAGATGGTGGACATATGTTTTTCCAGATGACTTCATTTTGAATGCTTGGCGGAGCTCCAAAAATGACTAATGCACTCAACCCAGTATGCAGTGTTGACACAGCTTGCAGAGAAGCACTAGCTTTGTTTGACTGACATCTTTATTACCTTACATGATTTTTCTTTCAAGAGATTTTTCTGCACCTGTGTGTTTATTTAAACAAAATTAAGAAGTGTGAAGTGGATTAAAGCTTTTTGTCATTAACACTATGAAAGGCTATGTGTGATTGACAGCTTTATAAGAAGGTAAGCGGGCAAGGTATTTCAAAGGGAATGTTGAATGGCTGTTTTTATTTGGTTCCCGACTCAGGACTAGGGATCCCCCCCATAGTTCATGACTTATCTGAGGTGCTGTGGACCATGCCTAATAACAGAATGGGTCCAGTTCCATTGAAATTGTGGGTTCTAGGGGGGTTTGAAATGCCCACCACTGCAATGGAGACAAGGTGGGAATACTGGATGCAAGCTTCAACCCCACCCTTATTCAATGCTATAAAAAGTTGTCAGAAGCGCAAATGGGGATGAGAATCCTGGAATTGGGTCCTACCCATCATTTTTAGAGGCCTCTGAATTTGGCCCAACTCTATGAATATCCAGGCCCAAGTCTCTTACAAGTTCATACTTAACTTTTTCAACACCATTTTCCCTGGCCTGCAGCACCTTACTCTGGTCTACGCTAACTTTTACGTATTGTTGTTGTTCTGATTCTTCTTTAGTTCTCAGCCTTAATGATTATTCACTGAACCACTGCAAAGTCCTGTGATTTTTCACTATGGGTAGGGCACGAAGGCAGGCCCTTTTTTTTATGCACTCACGGGATGTGGGCTTCGCTGGCGGGGCCAGTATTTATTGCCCATCCCTAGTTGCCCTTGAGAAGGCGGTGGTGACCTGCCTTCCTGAACTGCTACAGTCCATGTGATGTAGGTGCACCCATAGTGCTATTAGGAAGGGAGTTCCAGGATTTTGACCCAGCAACAGAGAAGGAATGACAATATATTTGCAAGTCAGGATGGTGAGTGACTTGGAGGGGAACTTCCAGGTGGTGGTGTTCCCATCTATCTACTGCCCCTGCCCTTCAAGATGGTCGTGGTCGTGGGTTTGGAAGGTGCTGTCTAAGGAGCCTTGTTGAGTTCCTGCAGTGCAACTTGTAGATGGTACACACTGCTGCTACTGTGCATCGGTGGTAGAGGGAGTGAATGTTTCTGGATGTGTTGCCAATTAAGTGGGCTGCTTTGTCCTGGACGGTGTCAAGCTTCTTGAGTGTTGTGGGAATTGCATTCAGCCAGGCAAATGGGGAGTATTCCATCACACTCCTGACTTGTGCCTTGTAGATGGTGGACAGGCTTTGGGGAGTCAGGAGTTGAGTTACTCGCTGCAGGATTCCTAGCCTCTGACCTGCTCTTGCAGCCATAGTATTTTTATGGCTAGTCCAGTTCAGTTTCTGGTCAATGGTAACGCCCAGGATTTTGATAGTGGGGGATTCAGTGATGGTAATGCCATTGAACATCAATTGTCGATGGTTAGATTCTCTTTTATTGGAGATGATCATTGCCTGGCACTTGTGGCGCGAATGTTGCTTGCCACTTGTCAGCCCAAGCCTGGATATTGTCCAGGTCTTGTTGCATTTGGACATGGTCTGCTTCAGTATTTGAGGAGTTGCAAATGGTGCTGAACATTGTGCAAACATCAGCGAACGTCCCCACTTCTGACCTTATGATGGAAGGAAGGTTATTAATGAAGCAGCTGAAGATGGTTGGGTCGAGGACACTACCCTAAGGAACTCCTGCAGTGATGTCCTGGAGCTGAGATGACTGACCTCCAATAACCACAACCATCTTCCTTTGTGTTAGGTATGACTCCAACCAGTGGAGATTTTTCCCCCTGATTCCCATTGACTCCAGTTTTGCTAGGGCTCCTTGATGCCACACTCGGTCAAATGCGGCCATGATGTCAAGGGCAGTCACTCTCAACTCACCTCGGATTTTCAGCTGTTTTGTCCATGTTTGAACCAAGGTCGTAATGAGGTCAGGAGCTGAGTGGCCCTGATCAAACCGAAACTGACCTTCAGTAAGCAAGTTTTTGATAAGCAAGTGCTGCTTGATAGCACTGTTGATGACCCCTTCCATTACTTTACTGATGCTCGAGAGTAGACTGATGGGTGGGGATAATTGGCCAGTTTGTATTTGTCTTGCCTTTTGTCTACAGGACATACCTGGGCAATTTTCCACATAGCCGGGTAGATGCCTGTGTTGTAGCTGTACTGGAACAGCTTGGCTAGGGGCATGGGAAGTTATGGAGCACAGGTCTTCAGTACTATTGCTGGAATATTGTCAGGACCCATAGCCTTTGCAGTATCCAGTGCCTTCAGCCATTTCATTTTCACATGGAGTGAACCGAATTGGCTGAAGACTGGCATCTGTGATGCTGGGGACCTCCGGAGGAGGCCAAGATGGATCATTCACTCGGCACTTCTGCCGAAAATTGTAACAAGTGCTTCAGCCTTATCTTTTCCACTGATATGCTGGGCTCCCTCATCATTGAGTATGGGGATATTTGTAGACCCTCCTCCTCTAGTGAGTTGTTTAATTGTCCACCACCATTCACGACTGGATGTGGCAGGACTGCAGAGCTTAGATCTGATCCGTTGGTTGTGGGATTGCTTAGCTCTGTCTATCACTTGTTGTTTGTGCTGTTTGCCATGCAAGTAGTCCTGTGTTATAGCTTCACCAGATTGACACCTCATTTTTAGGTATGCCTGGTGCAGCTCCTGGCATGCCCTCCTGCACTCTTCATTGAACCAGGGTTGATCCCCTGGCTTGATGGCAATGGTATAATTGGGTACATGCCAGGCCATGAGGTTACAGATTGTGTTTAAGTACAATTCTGCTGCTGCTGATGGCCCACAGTACCTTATGGATGCCCAGTCTTGAGTTGCTAGATCTGTTCGAAATCTATCCCATTTAGCACGGTGATAGTGCCACACAACACGATGGAGGGTATCCTGAACGTGAAGTCGGGACTTCGTCTCCACAACACCTGTGCGGTGGTCACTCCTACTAATACAGTCACAGACAGATGTATCTGCGGCATGCAGATTGGTGAGGATGAGGTCAAGAAACTTTCTCTCTTTTTGGTTCCCTCACCACCTGCTGCAGACCCAGTCTAGCAGCTAAGTCCTGTAGGACTCGGCCAGCTCAGTCAGTAGACATTGAAATCATTGAAGTCCCCATCCAGAGTACTTTCTACAACCTCGCTTCCTTCAGTGCTTCCTCCAAATGGCGTTCAACATGGAGGAGCACTGATTCATCAGCTGTCGGAGGGAAGTACGTGGTAATCAGCAGGTTTCCATGCCCATGCCTGTCCTGAGGCCATGAGACTTCAGGGGTCCGGAGTCGATGTTGACGACCCCCAGGGCAAATCCCTCTTGACTTTATACCACTGTGCCACCACCTCGCTGGTCTGTCCTGCCTGTGGGACAGGATACACTCAGGGATGGTGATGGTGGGGTCTGGGAAATTATCTGTAAGATATGATTCCGTGAGGATGACTATGTCAGACTGTAGCCTGACTAGTCTGTGAGACAACTCTCCCAATTTTGGCACTAGCCCCCAGATGTTAGTAAGGACGATTTTGCAGGGTCAACAGGGCGGAGTTTTTTTCCTTGTGAGTTGTCATTTCCAGTGCCGAGGTCCATCTGGTTTCATTCCTTTTTTGAGGCTTTGCAGCAGTTTAATACAACTGATTGGCTTGCTGGGCCATTTCACAGGGCATTTAAGAGTCAACCATATTGCAGTCACATGCAGGCCAGACCGAGTAAGACAGCAGATTTCCTTCCCTAAGGGACATTAGTGAACCATATGGATTTTACAACAATGGTTTCCATGGTCATTAACATCATTAGATTAGGTAACATAATTAGACTTTTAATTCCACATTTTTTATTGAATTCTAATTTGAGTCCTACCATTTGCCATGGCAGGATTCAAGCCCCGGTTCCTAGAGCATTACCCTGGATCACTGGATTACTAGTTCAGCGATAATACAACTACACCATCACCTCCCCCTGCATCTACCTCAGCCAGAACAGGGATTGAACCCCGGGCCGTTGGCGTTAATCTGATCCACACATCAGCCAACTCAGCTAACTGTTCCCTCACCTCCTTCACTGTTGCTCTACCTACTGTTAATTATGGCTTGACTTCAAACTCACAAGGAAACAATAAACATCAGTGTATGCAGTTTAAAAGCAATTCAGCGCTGAGCGCTGCAGCACGTGCTTCACGCTGGGGGGGGCCTTAATTGGCCCGCCAGCGTGAAATTGTGGTCTGGCCTCGATCGCAGGCGGCAGTCAGCTTCCCGGCTGCTCCCACCCGACCCCACCGAGACCGCCCGATGAGGGCGAAATTCTGCCTGAGAGATAGACCACTACTATGGTGAAAGTTTTCAGAAAATTGAATGCTAACATTTTATTCACTGCTGATTCAACATCAAGAAAGTAATATTGAAGCAAAGTAGCATGAGTAAAAAAGTCAAAACATTTGTTGTTTGTCAATTGTTACGAGAGGATTTTTTTTTAAAGATACAATTTCTAATTTTTCTTTTTTCTGGCTGGATTTAAAATAAAATCTGAAACCGTCTGAAGACAACAGAGATTGGCAGACGGCTACAATATACAGCTTGCATTCCACCCAGGTAGGATGGAAACAAAAAGACACTCAACCCCCTGGGGAGTGTGAAAAACCCCATCTCCTGTTGGACTCTACACTATCCTGAAACGTTGCAAATGTTTCTGAGATAAGACATAGGTGGGGGCTAAGGAGAGACTGACAAAGTCCCCCACCTATCGGTGACCTTCTATCCTGCTTTACCTGCTCTACCCCCACTTAAACAGTATAAATTCTATCACATTTCCACTTCTCTTTAGCTCTGAAGAGTCATGCAGACTCAAAACATTAACTCTGTTTCTCCCTGCACAAATGCTGTCAGACCTGCTGAGTTTTTCCAGCATTTTCTGTTTTTATTTCATGTTTCTAACATCCGCAAAAATTTACTACTTTGCTACTTTGAAAGGAGTGCTGCTGCATCCTGACAAGGGGGTCAGAGGAGTTCTCTGTCAACAGAAAGCTTGCTGGAGTTACAAGGGCTGTAGTTGTAGTTCCTCTTGAACTGCAGCATGTGAAGGAGATGGAGTACAGGCAGAAAGGAGAAGCTGTGTGCAGAGGAAAGAGGAGGATAGCCAATTATAAGAAAGCCCTATCCACCAAGGGTCTTGAGAGAACACTTCTCCTATTTCCATCTTAACCCAGAGCAATGTTTGAGGTTTCTTTGATTCAGCAAAGAGGTGACCACTGAACTGTCACAGTCCAGGTTACTGGTTAGCATTCAAGGGTAGGAACATTCCCTAACATAGGGACATTGAGCTAAATTCTCACACTTCCATTCTCACCCCGCTGAGGTCAACGAATGCAGCATAAATTAACGATGGGACCTGTATAACTCAGGTCTCTCCTGAATAAACTGATTAAACCATTGGAAGGCCAGTGGATGTCTGCATGAGTGCGCAGTTAAAATTCATTCCAGCTTCAAAAATTCCACTGAAATGCTACCTTGTTGGCCTCAAGTGTAAATTCATGCCACAGCAAAGACTGCAGTTGATGTACCACAGACACTGTTGCAATTTGTTCTTGGTGTCAATCAATCTCAAGTATTAGAAGTGAGCTTTTACGAGCACTAATTTAACACCATTTAAAATGAAACATTAAACTGAACTATTTGGGCTTTTCAAAGATGCTTTATTAAAATTCTAAAAAATATATAGATTTATAACTTCAGTTGTAACGCAAAACCAACACATTGTCTTCCTTCCATGCTCACCTCCTTGATGTATAAACAGTAAATTATTTCACAAATTCTTTCGGCATGGGGCCCCCTGGACCTTTAAGGAAATATAGTAGTAGAGGGAATGAAACCTTCCCAGCGACTGGGTGATGGGAGCAAGTCTCTAAGCATTTCCTGCCAGTAGAACCAAGGAAAGGAGCAGAGCTTCCTGCCAACATTTAAAGGAACGGGTCCACAAGCATAGAGAGGAAGGTAAAGTGTTTTCTTCGTTTCAACAGTAGAACTGAAATGTATGCACATCAGGCACGAAACTGAGCTCTTCTGATAATAATTGCTTTTTCTTTTCTTTCTTTTTTTCCTTTAATCTCTGAAAAGCATTGACTTGAACTGGAGTTTCAGTTCCGCAGACAGCAGGACTGCCTGGGTCCCTCAGCTAAGTGGCCATTCTTCATGTGTGAGCTGAGACAATGTTGACAGTGCATCAGTTGGCAGTGTTAGGGTGCATCGTGGATGAGCTCAATCCTATCCTCGCCTGATGCCCATACATGCACATTTTCAAGCAAGCGATTATCAGGAGAATGAATCTCGTAAGACCTTCACTTCCCTAAACTTTTCACAGAGGCCATTTGTAGCATTTAAATTGTTAGCCCCAGCTGAGATCAGAACAAAACAGAGATCAGGTCTGGTCAATATGGTTGAGCTACTTACTACCTTAACCATGATGCTGCATGCAGATGAGTAAAAAAGAAGAAATACTCCATGGGCTGCATCTTCCGGTCCGAGAGCAGGGAGCGGGGCCCACTCGCCGACACATAAAATGACGTAGGGTGATGTCAGGCGGGCGTCCCAACGTCACCCCGTGTCATTTACATTCTCAAGTTGGCCCGGCTGCACGCCTGCCAACCTGTCAACAGCCTGTTAAGACTATTAAAAAAGTAATTGAAGTCATTAATAGACCTGCCCATCCAACCTTAGGGTTGACGGGCAGACCGGAAGCCCTGGTGGGCTTCTGAAAAAACATGAAACCTCATTCACGGGTGGGATGAGGTTTCATGAGGGATTTAAAAATTTCAGAATATTTTAAAATACAAGTTATAGACAGGTCCCAACTCATGTGACAAGTGTCACATGAGGGGACACGGCAGCGAAATTTTTTTCTCATCTTTATTTAACTTTTCAAACCTGAGCCGATCTCCCTGAGGCAGCACTTTGCCTCAGGGAGGTCTGTGCACTCTTTCACATGCATTCCCAGCTCAGGGAATCCCCCCCTCCCCGCACAGGGAGTGCATAGCGCTTCCTGGCGGACATCATGCTGGGCGGGCCACGTAAAATGGCGGCGCGCTGCCAACTGGGGGTGCCAATCGGGAACCCGCCCGCTCTCGCATTTTCCCCCCTAACAGGGGGAAATGTTGCCCCATATTTTGTACATTATGGTTTATTCTCCTTCCCTAGCTCCCCCCCACCCCTGCCTCGAACCCCCACCCAAACCTTCTCACTCTTCTCTTTGCTTCCCTACTCTCATCCTACTCCATGGCATGTAATTTTTTTTGACAAAGAAGGAGGTTTCAAAGCCTCTGGCTCTACTATTCTTGAACTGATTGCTAGGGGCAACACGGAGAAAGTGAAAAAACTTCCATTTTTTTGTCCCTTCTTTGCCTCCCTTTCTCAGGTCCAAACACCTCACTTCTGCTGGGCACCTATAGCAAAGATGTGCAACTTGCCATGTGATCAATTACAAGAGAAAGCTGCTATCTTTCCATGTCACATGTTGTTACATGGTGACAATTTGAATTCCTAAAGTGCCATTCCTCAAATTGTAATGCAGATGGCAGTTAAACACGTCAACTCATGTAGCACAGAGCTAAAAATACCAGGAGGGTAGAAATTATAATTCCCAGTGTTGGATTGGGTGATTTTAGTCAGGCAGTAGCTGGGATGGTACAATTGGTCCCTTAGCCCTGAACAAGAGAGGGAAAAAGATCAAGCAGAATTAACATCTCTGATCCCCTGATCAATGGCTCTGCTGGAAAAGTTTATGTGTTGGCATGCCAGATGAGAATGGGATTGGCCTTGGCTTTGATGCTCCCATGATCTACCATTTTCCCCCATCCTAGCACACAGGCACTGACACCAACTCTAAAACCCCACTGCTTTCCGCATCTGAGATCAGATAACCAAACACAAACCAGGGCTGGAATTTCTGCTGCAGGATGTTGGGTGGGGGCCTGTAAAATTGGGTGGCATTGCAATGGCACTGTGCCCACTGCCTGCTAGCCTACATGCAATGTTTTCAGCATGGGAAAGGTGTAGGGCTTGCCTGTGGGCCAATTAAGGCCCTTAAGTGGCCAATTACTGGCCACTTATGGGCCTCCTCCCACAGCTGCTGGGATTTTACCCATGGGGGGGATGGGGGGGGGGGGGGGGGGGGGATGGGGGGGGGGGGGGGGGGGATGGGGGGTGGGATGGAGGGGGATGGGCGGGAACTGGCACCAAGGCCTGAATTTTTCAGTCGGCAGGGACGGGCCCTGACACACCAGCGTGTAAAATGACGCATGATGACATCAGGCATGTGTCCCGACATCACTGCGCTGTCAAGCGATGTTTAGTTCAGCGGACACACGGCGGAGTCGGCTACACACCCGCTGATAACTGATAGGCCTATTAAGATTAATTAGTTTATTGTTTACGCTGCCTGTCTAACCTTAAGGTTGGCAGGCAGGGATAAGGGCCAAGCGGGCCTTTACATTTTTTAGGGAACCTCATCCATGAGCAGGATTGGTTTCCTAAAGCTTTTATGAATCAAATAAAAATGTTTTCTGAAATGTAAAAACATGTCCCATCTCATGTGGCACAGTCACATGAGAGGGCATGTTTAAATTATTTTTTTTCCCATTTATTTATTTATTTCAATAGCGCTTCAATCTCCCTGAGGCAGCTTTGTGCCTCAGGGAGATTGAAGCCCTCTTTCGCGGGCATGCGCGGAAGAGTGCTTGCCCCGACTCTCCCTCCTCCCCCCGCCCGCACAGGTAGCACGGAGCACTACTGCTCGCGTCTTACGCTGGGCGGGCCTTAATTGGCCTGCCCACATAAAATGGCAGCACGGAGCCGATTGTGGGCAGCTCGCCCCCGCCCACTCCTGTCAAGCCTGCCCGCCGACTGAAAAATTCAGGCCCAAGTCTCCAGCCCACCTGGTGGCCAGGTAAAGGGTTGCCTCCTTTTCGGCACTCATGTGCCCCTAAGAAAACATCCCCCAAGGCAATTCTCACCCGTTAGGTATTCCCTCACTCCCACCCTGAAAATCCTGTCCACCCACCCCGCCACAGCTCCCCCATCAGGGTCTGCCTGCCTGGCCCCAGTGAGACCCGGACTTATCTTTAAGTCCAGCTCCATTACTGTATGCCCCTTTCTGGAACTGCCTGTAGTCCTGGCAGTGGGGACCACTCCTGATGGCATTGCTGGAACAAGAGAACTGCCAGCCATTTGATTCACTGGCAGCTCTCAAAGACGGACCTTCCTCCCTGATGGGGTGAAAGGCTCCCTGAAGCCAATTAGCGGCCTGACCCTGCCCCAGGGTAAAATTCAGCCCCAGGAATTGATATTTAGGCTTTGTAATCTTTGGAGTCACAATGACTGCAACCTCTACCCACTCAGCTTTCAAGGGACCATGGCAATGTTAAGTTTCTAATAAATTAACTTTGTAAATTATTTTACTTTTAGACAGAACTGGGAATAATGGGGCAGTAACTAAAATAAAAATAAAAATAAAAATCATCAACCGCATTTAGTCCCCGTCACAATAGAGCAGAGTGACCTGACAACATTTTGATATCGTAAATGTGTCATCAGTAATAGCCACATGATAATCTCATCATTGCCACCCATTAATGTATAAAAGGCAAACTATGTTCCACCGTTGACGTCCAAGACCTGAATTTTTATGGGTCGGAAGAGTCATTGTTTGAGGCAGCACAATATTGTGGCCTCCTTCCAACTCCCACAAGTCAACAAAAATTGGTTTCTATCAGTGCCCCTCTCACTGTACTGGATGCCTTTCCTTCTGTAGGAGTACTGGATGGTATGGGCTAAACCACAACTTAAAAAAGCTTAACTGTGTTCTCGCCCATACCATCCAGTACTCCTACAGAAGGAAAGGCATGTTTAAATAAAATGATCCATCCCAGCTGGGCCTCACAACTTACCCCAGGATCCAGTGTTACTACAATGAAACCATTTGTCCCTCCCTTGGCACACAACTGAGAAAACAGTGATTTGGTGAGATTTGATTTAAAACCTACAGTATTTTACCAAACATTTTCCAGACACAAAAATCAAATCCAACATATTAATAAAAAGATGACATTGACATATTTCCAGTACTTGTCATTGTTAACTCATTCACTATGGACAAATGTTAAGCTAGTATTGTTTTTTTTTTACAGGCTGTACCCACACTGATTCCAATAATCATGCCTTTATTGCACTGAATACAACTGAAACAATGATAGCATTTGACACTTTTTGGACCTGGGACTGAAATGCCAGCAATAACCACATTTACATTTTACTAGCATTGTTTGTTTTATTCCATTTGTACCAGGTTTACCTCTGGGTCAAAAGAATTATGAGTCAGTTCTTCACTCCAGGATTAAAAGTCATAGATCCAGAATTTCCTGAGAACTGCTCCGGCGAAGTTACGGTGGGGGAGTAGGGGCAGCTTTGAGAAGACTCCAGGCCATCATCTATAATTTGTCACTCTACTGCAGTACATTATTGGGGGTACCATCCTTTCTATGAGGTGTTAAGTATAGCTGCAACCATTAGTTCAGACCAAAAATATTGTGACACTATTTGAAAAAAAGGAATTCTGCCAGTCCCCTTGTTACCATTATGCCCTCAATCAACAGCACTGTTAAACATTCACCTGATTAGTTTTTTGAGATCATCTTCAATCGCAAGTGGGGGCGAGTTTGAGTCCAATCGCACTTTGAAAATCGCATTCCAGCTGACACCTCTGGGCTGCTCTGTTATTTTCAAAGCAAGGGCAGTTGTAGGGTGGTGCATGGGAGCATGGGGTAGGGGCAACCCATACACCTCCAATTAACTGCCCAGTAAACTCCTTGTGGAGCTTATTAATGGGCTGGGGAGGGCCAGAAGGCAATTTTCACATAGCAGATGACCAAACCTGAAAAGTCTCATGCACGTTAGTGCACAACTATCAGGTAAAATGGGGATGCACTATGTCATGTTTCTGCAGAAAAAAGATTTTTGGGGAAAAAGGGTTATTCTCACAGAGTGGGTCTAGTATCTTTTCATCACCATTTGGCCACTTGTCCTGCTCCATCAGGCTGTTGGTCTTCGGATTTCCTGCCTCCTGTATTCTGCAAGGTAGAAGCAAGCCCCATCGTTGCTGCCTTCTGCCTTTGAGGATTGTACTCCAAAATCAGTTCCTGCCTCCTGGCAGCACTCTGCGCCATTAATTGAGTGCCAAGTTCACCGCCAGCCCAATTTGGGGGTCTGCATTTGAAGATAGTGTCAAGTTTGCAACACAGCTGCGGCACGGTCAGGTCCGAAAATGATGTGGGCATCAGGTTCCCGAGCCCGAATTGAAAATCAAGCCCCTTGTGTGAAAATAACTATTGCGTTTAACTGCATAATAGCT
Organism: Cetorhinus maximus; assembly: GCF_964194155.1. Lineage (NCBI taxonomy): Eukaryota > Metazoa > Chordata > Chondrichthyes > Lamniformes > Cetorhinidae > Cetorhinus > Cetorhinus maximus. The sequence continues at coordinate 109,350,357 of NC_135886.1, read as the reverse complement.
ACTAGACTCAAAGCTATTTCGTTTTTCTTTATGTAGAAACCTTTCTCATACTCTGTGCAAAATACAAAAGAAAGCCTGTGTCCTGATAGGTAATTCTTATTTTATCCATAGCCTCCAGGCCTTTTTCTCTCCATCACAACCTTTCTTGCCACGCACTATTTTTTAACACTGCCCTGGTCACCTCAACTTTTCTCTGGTGTTCTTTCTAAGCTGTCAATGTGCCACTGCCCCAGAGGGCTGTGGAAGCTCAATCATTGAGCATGTTCAAGACAGAAATGGATAGATTTCTGGATACTAATGACATAAAGGGATATGGGGATAATGGAGGGAAATGGCTTGAAGGTAGATGATCAGCCATGATCTGTTTGAATTGCAGAGCAGGCTTAATGGGCCGAATGCCTATTCATGTCCCTATGTTCCACTACAGATGCTCTTCTTCCTCATTATAATTCCCCTGGATTGAATTTATGACATCTCGCAGTTTTTTGCTCACACTCATTCCTTCCATGAACTTCGAAACCAAGGATTACCTGCTTCATTAATCAAGCTTTTTAAATCCAAGCATAGATCATTTGATACTTTTGAGGTTCATCTTTATATCTTTTCAGCCCTTTCAATCATTCAGTTTGGACCTTAGACCTTCACCTAGACATCACAAATTAAAAAATAAATCTCCTATTGCCGCATGTACTATTAACGAGACAATTAAAGTGTGGACTTGGAAAGTGTGTAAGTAAATAAATAAAATAAATTCCTTTTTGGATCCTTATTGCTGATGTACTCAATGTTTTATCAACTAGAATAAGCTGAAGCCCTAGTAAAGGTCAAAGAACATGCTTTCAAATGTTGTTATCTAAACACAGCTAACGTCACTGACACTTTAACTGCCAATGCAACTCAACTATAAAATTATATGATAAATATTGGATTTGGTACAGCCATAGATATTAAATTTGGCCCATATTTTATTATGTTTCCCAACAAGAAACTGTAATAGCAATTTTAGTATTGTCCCTGTGATTTTTTTTCCATTTCTTCAATCTCTGTAAGTATTAACCTTTTATGACCAAACTTGAAGAGCTATTCCCAAATGTAGGCTGATAACCATATGAAAGTTCCTTTATAGAAATGGCTCAATAAATATGCAGCAATCCAAAACATATTTTACAAGTGTGCAACGAGTTGGCCACTGCATCTTAATTGTTACTGATGAGTGAGAAATTTAACTGTGTTGGTACAAAGCTTCTATTACAGAACACACAAGCCATGAAATTGGAACTGCAAATAAACATATAGCTATTTTTGTGCTGAGTAAAATGAAATGGAACACTTCTTCCTACATAATGCATGTCACTGCATGGACTGCATGAAATGCTTTGCAATTGTTTGGCAACGTGATAAGATGCTTTTATTTAATCATTTGGGCTAGATTTGAACTCATGCCCCAGAAGATGAAAAGCCATTGTTTATGTAATGTTATCTTTGAATTCACACCTCAGTTACACTGATATTTGTATCATTAAAAATATTTACTGTATGACAATCTCTTTCTCTTTTAAGCACATGGAAAGCATTTTCACATTGTCTAAAGGGCCGTTCAGGACAGTTTCAGTTATGTGACTGGTTTACATAAAGTAATACATACATAGATTCATAAAGTATATTCCTAAAATTCTTATTAATATTGACTAGGCTTAATTAAACTGAATCCCTAGTATAGTACTGAAGGAATGATGTGCAACCGGGAATGAGGTGTAAATTGAAGCCTTATATTCCTGTTCAGGTGGATATAATGGCACTATTTGAGGAAGAATAATTAATTCTTTCAGTTTCATAACCAACATTCCTCCTTTAACCAATATCAGTGAAAAATTCCCTGGTTATTCTTCTCAATGCTATGCAATATTGCTGTTAGAGAAGAGTAGCTATGTTTGACAGCATAACAACAGTCACTGACCTCTAAAAAATAATTCAGTTGAGACACTTTAACATAATAGAAGACTAAATAATGTTAATACTATTAGTATTTTGCATACTGATGTTAATGAGGTATAGGAAAAGTTATCCTTAAGCTCGTACTTTTAGTGTTATGGCAGCTAGATGGCTTATTTCCTTCTTTTTCTGCAAATTCAGCCTTTCTAATTAAAAGCTAAATCAAGGCCCTGTTTTCCTGTTCCTTCTTCCAGTGGGAGTAAAACATCTCATGTTAATATTCGAAGAAGAACAGTGGAATGCCCCTGGCGTGCTGATCAATATTTATCTCTCAACCAACATCATTAAAGCATATTATATGGAAACCTATTTATTGCAACTTGTGGGACCTTACTGTGCACTATTTGACTGATGTGTTTTCCTACATTCCAACAGTTACTGCATTTCAATAGTAATTAAATAGCTGTGAAACGCTTTGGGACATCCTGAAAACATGAAAGGCATTATATAAATGCAAGTTCTTTCTTTCAATTTTCTGTCCTCCTTCCATGCAAACTCTAAACTTATCTTTGGGGATGATTCCATAGCCACCAGGCACCCTCCAGCTTCTTGTCCAAATGGCATTTCTTCATGTGCGAGTCCAGACAATCAAAAAAGACCATCTAATCAAAGGATGCGTTGCTGGCAAACTTGATCTTATAATTAAACTTCCCCCACGTGATAATGATCAGGAATGAGAGCTTCTATTCTCTAACCCAGGGTGCCAAAGCTAATTCCAGAGTCCCTACTACTTCAATGGCTAAAATCAGTTAACTCAGTATGGACTAGGGGTCAGTTTTTCCTGATATCTGATATCACAGTTGATTCTATGTTGAGCCTATGGGGAATCCTGTGTGATATTTGTAATTCTCCATTTCAAAATCGTCACACCATTAAGGACAGACAAGTAGCTACCAGCATTTCAAGCTATTGTTAAATAACTCAAGGTGCTCTCATGGACAAATTCCAAATTTGAAAGGAGCAAAATCTATAAACTAACTGCATGGCTGGGCATTTTCCCTATATTTCAAATGAGCTTAGCACAAAGATCTCACACACCGATCATCAGATTTTGCTGAAATCCCAATGTTCAATTTCCTAATATTCAGAATTAAAGCACCAGGCTGATGAAGACTTGAAGTCCCGGGGAGGCAGAAGGAAAGGTGTCAAACTTAACAGGTCTATTGGTGATTTTGGCCCTTTGGTGGGTTTAAGAATTTCCATAAGCCACCCACCTCCCAATGGCAATCTAAAACAGAATTTACATAAGAGTGCAACGACCTTCTTCGTGTGATAACAGCATGTGTCGGCTCCCTTGTTCCGAATTAAATACAGGTTGACTGTTCCCAGTTTGAAATTGTGTATTCATGTCATTTAGCTAGTTTGATTAATTACAGCACTTTCTTCCTGAAGCCCTTCACATTCAAATCATTGCAAAAGTGCAGAGAACAATTCTATGTTCAAAAACAAGTGTAAACCGATATCGCAAGATGAAAATAAATAGCTTTAAAGTTAACCGGGCTAAAATCAAATAAGTTAACATCACAGACTAGAAATGTTAACTCTGTTTCTCTCTCCACAGATGCTGCCAGGCCTGCTGAACATTTCAAGCATTTTGGTTTTTATTTCAGATTTCCATTATTGCAATCTTTTGCTTCTATAAAAATAAATGATGCTGTCACACTGGTGCTAACAATATTACAACCTGAATTCAAAATTTAAACTCTATCCTATTTTGGCCAAGCAGTGCCTAGGGCCATCAGCGCAACACAACTCTGCCTCAGGAGGAAGCCATCACAAAAAAATAATGGACACCCCCTGCACAAAATGAAAATGTGTGTTCAAATTACTATTGGGCAGAATTTTACGGCCCCGTTTTGGCGGGGACGGGGCCGTAAATGCGGCGAGACATTCTAAACTTCATTGGCTTCGGTGGGAATGTAAAATCCTGCTGCCGTAAAATTTCGCCCATTGTTTTAAACAGTTCTGCAATGCCCACTAGCTTTGGAAGGTTTTAAATGAACTGTTTTCCACTCGATGATCAGCTGGGCATATAATGTTTGAAATATGGTTAAGCAGTTTGAGAGGCCCTCCCTGCTAATCTTTAGCATCCTGTAGTGGTGAACAGTTATTTATGCCAAGCCCAAGGGCAGATTCCTTGAAGTACCTCTAATCTGCTTAACTTGTTCACTAGGTGACAAAAATGAAGAATTAGAAAAGTGCAGTAACTTTACTTTCTTCAGGACACCACAAAGCATTTTACACCCAATTAATTACTGATTTTGAAGTGCAGCCATGATTATATTCAGGCAAGTGTAATACTCAATTTCTCACAGCATGATCTCACAACAAGCAATGAAATTAATAACCAAGACATTTATTCCGAGTATTGTTGGTCAGGACCAGAAGATATCCCTTACACTTCTTTGAATAGTGTCAAGGAATCTTTTACATCTATCTAAGTTGATAGAAAAGACCTCATTCGTAAGGCAGAACTTTCAAGAATGCAGTACTCCCACTGTACCAGATTATGTTCTTAAATTCTCTAGTGGACATTAAACCCATCAAGTGCTAACTCAGATGTAAGAGCCAAAAGGGACACTCAATGTGGGGAAGCAGTGAAACTGAAAATTGACGAGCAGCCTCTTGAGATAGTGAAAGAAAGGCTGTAACCTCTGACACCGTGTGTCAAAATGGAACACAGTTTCCGGTAGGCTGCAAAATGGCCAGGAAATCTTTAAAGTGGCCCTGGCACTAATTAAAGGTCACTACATGGTGAAGCACTCTCCACAAAAGGTTTCAAGTGATACTAGGAAGGATCTCTGAATACAGAGCCTGCTGGAGTTGAGTTCCCTGCACCAGATGGTAAAATTGTTTGTCAGGTGTATCCTGAAGGTGAGGAAGTGGGGAATGTGTAGCGACAATGAACACAGGAAATCCCTCCATACAAAATGGAATGGCACAGAAGGATATCTGCATGTGTTGGATCAAGTAGTGAAGCAGAGGAGCTTGGCAGGAGTTTTGGGGTTTTGCGCTGATGGGCAGCTCTATCCAAATGAGCATGAGGTTGGACAGAACTGCTACACTGCGCAACCTTTGACAAAGTTGTATGCAGGAGAGGTGGTTTATATATTTGGATGAATCAGCCACACTAACAGAAACTTTGTATAAGTTACTGATGGGTCAGTCACACTAACAAAACAGTCCATAAGTCATCAATGTGTTAATCTCACTAACTAGGTAGCCTATAAGTGGCTCAGTCATTTGAATGGAGGTGATCAGTAAATTACCAATGGATTAGGTGTTTCAGCAGTTTACTAGTTCTCAATTGGTTAATCACACTAATGATGTAGTCTGTAAATTATCAATACATTAATTACACAGGCAATAAAACATACACTTTTACCATATGCTCTCAATATCTCTGGATGCAAAATTGTAATCTGATATTTTCAATTATTGTAATTGAATGAATATAAAAGTAGTTAAAAATATTATAAACAGAATATTCCCTTCATCTCAGTTACCAGTGAGAGTTACTGTACAAGAGAATCTCTCCCTGATAGCAGTCTTCTTTGAATCTATAATTTACTATACTTATAATATGCTATTTATATTATAAAGAACTTTCTTTGGGAAAATCTAAAAACATAAAGAGAAAATTCTTCATAATACTCCAAACTTTAGCTTGATTCCTATTGTAAAGCTACCCTCTTAAAATGTGAGCTTTTTAAAAAATTACCTCTGTGGTTGGGAATTATCTTTTCAAACCAACCTTTTCTGTCTCTGAGGTTTTAAACATTCGGCTTCCACTTTCTGCTATTTTTTTCCTCTGGGCTCCGTTATTCTGCAGGGGAGTCATGATGCTGAATCGATTCTTCAGTGCACATGTTTCTTGCTTCCCATGTCCAACAGGAGGAATGATTTGTGTACAGTATTTGCTCTTGCAATCTGCATAAATCCCCTGATAATGATCTGACTGGACTTGTTGTTTGATCTCGGATGAGAGTTGCACAGTTTTTCTTTCCACTGAGCTGGGACAGAGTCCTATTCTGATCCATGGGCTGTTCCTCCTTACTGACTAAATAAGGTCATCCTCATCTAGCTGTGCCTCATTCTGCTGTAACCCTTTAGTGCTGACTGCACAACAGTCTAATTTACCAGCTCATATCCTAACTTTAAAAGAGGACCCTCTGAAAAATGGTTCTTTTCTAATTCTCAATATTCACTAGCTTGGGCTTTTATATTTCTAACAACAAAATTAATATTCCATTAATTAACACACCAGTTGGTAAGTAATTCTGATCTCAGTCCCAGAATATATGCAACTCACAGTGTTAACTTACCATTGCCAGTTCTCTGGTATCTCAATGACTCCCTGAATCAATCTCACGCCCCCTGCCTGAATTGAGTTAGCTGCCCTCAGGAGGGGTAGCAAAAGGAATGTGAGAGGAGCAATTCAATTAGGTTTTCCCCACCTGATCTCAATTCAATGATTACTGCATGTACGAAGACATTGGGCAAGGCCAGGATAAAGCTTGAATGTTATGCCCTACGTGGTTGATTAGCTTGCTGGACCAGTTTTAATCTTTCTTGGTTGACGGAAGCCAGGCAGGTGGGCAGTTAGAATTGGTCAAGTGACTTACTTGCTGATGCCCATACTGGTCCCCCTGTCTGGAAATTTAACCTACTCCTCTGAGTGGGCAGCAAGTATACCCACCAAAAGTCAGTTGGGTCTTCTATAAATATGCAGATCAGGGTCCAATGACATCATTTGAACTGGTGGCCTATGTGGGGAATTTGCCTGGTGAAGGCAACAGGTAGAGGATAAGTGAGTGCAAAGAGACCCAAACAGGTACATTTCTTTTAATTTACATGTGGCCAGGAGGAGAGGGAGTGCTCCTCCAGACCACACAAGAAGGCTTTAAGTCTCCTTTCACCCGCTTCCCTCCTGTGACAACCTCCGGAAATCTCCTCCCCAACATTTACTTTTTTGTTAGAGACCATTCCTTCGATGTCAACTGATGACTTCCTGCTGCCTGAAAGTCCACCGCTGCCCACTGGCCAGCTGCCACTTCTCATCCATTTTGGGTGGGCAGCTGGCCAGTAGCAATCAGACAAAGCCAACAGGTTAAGATTTCCCAGGCCTCATGCTTCGCAGGTCAGGCCAGGTGGGGCTTTGCTCCTCACCTGGTGGATTTATGCTACCGATTAAAATCAGAGCTTCACGATTCAGACTGGTGTATGAAGAGTGGGTACTTTACCTAGGAGGCAGAGGATGGCTGGCCCTCGTACGACCATATCCTAAAATGAGTTACCCGATTCAGGAAATGGTGGGGGGGAGAAGCTACTGGGGAGGGGGAAGAAAAGTAAGTGTCCTTTTGTTGATGCCAGAGCCCAAAACCTAAATTATAATCACTCATCAAAGTGAACAGCCACTTCAAACCTCTACAGGGTCTAAATAAGACAGATGGTGATGATTTTTAAACTGAAGAGTAAAATGAATTTCTGAGAATTCCACATTTCTGGTGGAAGTCACATTATACATGTTAGTGGATTACTGCAATTTATATGCTTTTTAAATATGTGATCGTGGGAATATCCATCTTCCTAAAGCATTTCAACTATCTCCTATTTTGTAGTTTATAAAAAGAAATGATCACACACACATAGGAAATTCAAGAATGTGAAGACTGAACTTTGAACCTCCCTGTGAACAGGAAAGCTGAACTGGATGACTGACGTGTTTGGATTGGGCTCTGACTTTTAACCGTATTGTTTAATTACGTGTTTTTGGGGCAGTGTAGAAAGCAGAGTCAAATTTCACTTTGAGCTGTTTTGGTTCATTCACACTTCTTTGTAAAGCTCAATTGTTGCGTCTACTTCAAATATCAATTTGGGGCAGTTTTTGAAATATTTTGAATACTCTGAGCTTTTTGTAGCATAGGAGAGAATGATTCTTAGTAAATTTTCTAATGATAAATACCACATTACAACTGCAGAATGTGATAATGATTCACCCAATCTTAAGTTTACAGACTTCTTATTTATTTTAGTTAAGAAGCCAAGATAAATAGCAATGGCCCTAAGTGCAGGGCATTACCATGGCAGGAAAATATAAGAGTCGGTAATGGCTAGGTGATGCCAAGTTTGGAGTCAGAACTTTACACTCCCCCGAGGGCGAATTGGCGGCTGGGTGCATAAAATTAGGCGTGTTGCCATGGCCACCTTTCCCAGCGCGTACCTGCCTGCCAGTGACCCCACCCGTAATTTTACATGCAGTGGAGCAGGTGTCATGTGACCCATCTGCTCATGGGCTAATTGAGGCCCTTAAATGGCCAATTAATGGCCTCCTAAGGGCCTCTTCCCTCCCCGCTGCTACTTCTCATTCAGTGGAAAGGTTGGGTGGTGGGTTACCTCCTTTACAGGTGTCTGGGTGTATCTAAGGCACCTGCTGCCTCGTCCTTCCCCCCAAACACACCACAGGTCTGGCTCCTGGGTTCCCCCTGCACCCTGCCCCCTGCACACACACCCGCCCCCACTCCCCCAACCCCCGTCACCAGTGCTTCAGCCCTCACCCACCTCACTCCCCTTGCTGGGACTTCCTATCCTGCTCCCACCCCCAACAACTTACCTCCCCATCCAGCTCCATCAAAGATCACCATCATGGGCCGGATGCAGTCCCAGCAGTGGCCACTGCTCCCGGTGGCACTGCTGGAACCAGAGAGCTGCCAGTCATTTGACTGACCGTCACCTCTTGGAGGTGGGACTTAATCCCCAGATGGGTTTGGAAGTCTCACTATGAGCCATTTAACACCCCTCCAAGTGTTAAATGGTTGCAGGGCAGCCTGCCAGAGCGGAGATGGGTTCACCAAGGAACTTTTTGCTTGGGGCAGCGAGAACCTCGGCATTATGTAAAATACTGCCCTGGGTTTCAAAAGCTTGTAAATTGTAGGAGGAAGGGAAGACTGAGAGAACTAAGGGCTTATTGTCCCAGTGTATTTAGTCATCTACCAACCTTTGTGCTCATTGTCAGCATCATTACTAAGTAGGGTCAGAGTACTGATGTCGACCAGGCAATTAGATATTCGTCATCTGGGATGTATTCCTGTCATTTCCAGTTGTCTTATAACAGGTTGTGTTAACATTCTGCTTTTTAACATTTTGACACTATTCTTTTTAACAAATCTTGGATCATTTGTTTAGTTGCTGAGGTTTTAAAATATGGTCATCTTTTCTAATGTACACCAAATGCTACCATCAAGAAATCTCAATGATAAAGGAAAGCAGAAGTATTAAAAGAAATTTAGATACTTTAAGTTGGTCCCTTTTTTTTCCTTTGTATAGTTTTATTTTCCACTTTTTGCCCTAAATTTAGCATCGGTGTAAAGCGGAAAACCGCTTCAGGCCAACAGTAACTTGAAGTATAAATCTCGTGCCAAGGCCTGAACTGACCCAGAAACGAAATGGAGAGAAATTGCTTTAAACTGATGCTACAAAAATGCACCCTCACAGTCATGTTACTAGCTTTAGCAACCGTAGTGTCACCCTGCTTGAAGTCCGCTAATTCAGCACACACCAGGGACTGAAGCTGGGACATTATGGTTTTGGATTGCTTAATATTTCACTGAGTAAGAACCTTACCTGAGGGTTGATTTGTGTTTTTTTTTGTTTCAATCAAATGTAATTGTTTTAAACTGGCTATTTGGCATGAAAAAAATCTTTGGCCAGAATATTCCGGCCCCGTTGGTGTTGGGCGTTATGGCGGGTGGGGGGTATACAATATGGTAAAAAGGCCAAAAATCAGTTTTACGCCGTCGTGAAACTAGTTTGTGATCATTCACTACACCCGTCAATGTCAGGCCGCATTTCCCACCGCCGGACATCAGGAACATCATTTTAATACATTTGCATGTAATTATAAGCCCAGAGATAAAAACAAAAAACTACTGCGGATGCTGGAAATCCAAAACAAAAACAGAATTACCTGGAAAAACTCTGAGGACTCGAAACGTCAACTCTTTTCTTCCCCGCCGATGCTGCCAGACCTGCTGAGTTTTTCCAGGTAATTCTGTTTTTGTTTTGTAATTATAAGCCCTGCTCACCGGAATCATCCCACCACATCAAATTTGCCGCCCACATCAGCGTGACCTAAGAATGGCGTGCTTCAGGACTGCCTTTAAAAGGTGTGCACCTGGCGAGCTGAACTTTGAGGGGAACTCAGAGGTGAGTGCACACAACCTTGCGCAGCACTCATGAGCATCGACCATAGAACATCAGAACATGCGGCGCTGTGCATTCATGGGGGCAGAGGCGAGTCTCTTTATCCCAGTTGGCTTTCAGTGCAGTGGCGGGGCAAGGGCTCCAGTGCGGGTCAGACAAAGTGATGGTGGGAGGGGATGGTGTGGAGGGCAAGGCAACACAAACAGACTGAGGGAAACTCTCAAGCGCATGCCGGTGAGGGTGGGGGGGGGGGGGGGGGGGGGGGGTGAGGGAAGTGGCCACGCACTTTGAAAAGCTTGCCAAATGTGAACATTCTTCTGCAGTTGAGACTGTTCAGCTGCAGCTCCATTGACAAGCTTGCAGTCGGGCCTCTGAAGATTTTCTGCCCACTCAAGCAATGCAAAAGCATGAAAGTGCCACCAAATGCTCCAGAGCTTTTCACCCCTCGAGCGCAGATTGCGTGTTTCCCAGGAATGTGTTATTAATGAGGTAGGATGCGCCGGGAATGGAACTGCAACCATTGCAGCCGGCTGATAAAACGTCCTTTTTCCCACCCGCTACTGCATTTTGTGCAAATCTGGGACGATTCTGCCCTTTATGTTGCTGTAAGGATAAGTATTTAAAACTAATGCCTTTTTTTGTTGCTTTAGCTGTCTAAACTTCTGCACAATAACTGAGATTAGAACCTTAACTATGTTACACGCAGCAGAGGAATGCAAATAGAGGAGAGATGATTCGTGGTCAAGCTGAATATCAACAGCAGGACCCCTCACCAAGTGAAATGCTCCACATTCATTTTCTGGGATCTGCATAACATGATCGTAACCAGTTGAAGTTTATGCATCGGTTTTGAGCAGGAGAATTTGTTAACGCTCATCTGTTTAGATCAAATGTCTGAAATGAATTGCTACTGTTATTAATTGTTAGTGGTATATGACAGCTTTCACTTTGAAATCCTTAACCTTTTCAAACCTATTTTCTCACAAAGCAAAGTATTATTTTGTTTTGTGAATATCCATTACAGTCATAGAAGTGATGAGACAGAAATAAGTATCACTTTAATTGAGTTTTGCCTGATAAAAGTACAGATGTCCCATATTATTTCCTACTTTTACATCATATGTTAAGATACTGTAGGTCGTTCATGTGTAACTGCAGAGAAGATTGTGCAAAACATTGTCTCACACTTATGGACAAAATACAATAAATTTTGCTGTCTTAATAGCCCTGTCTTACCGTTTTCCTGCATGAAATTCCATAAAGTGGTCTAAAATACTGCGTGACTGTAATAAGATGTCTAATAGCTTATATTCCAGAAATTACAGCTCTAGCAGGTACAAGGTACATATTTCCCAGGTGACTATCTGACTGTTGATTATATCAGTATCATTACAGGAAAAAGCAAGGATTGTCCAAAACAATTTGATACCGATTAAGCCCACGCATCTTCCTTCAGGTGATTCTGTGAATAATCTACACCATAATTTAAATGATAAATCAGTATAATTCATAATAATACTGGAACAAATCTGTTTGTGTCTGAATTTAACATCAAGGGTGATGTCAGGATTTCATATTATTTAAGTTCTGAAGACGATTGCAACTGAAGCACATTTGTTTCTCTTCCGATTTTCTCCCCTAAGGCTATTGACTCGTAATGTGATGCCCTTCTACCTCACTCGAGTGCTTCCAAATAGTGGGTGTTGGTATAGCAATTCAACAATGAGGGAATACTACAGCTGGTCTTCGTCCATCATGTGTATACATACACGACCAATGGAGTTTATTTTCTTCAGCAGAACTTCAGAATTGGTTGTTGTCAATAAATATACAAGTAAATAGGTTACACAATGAGTCATGGTCACACTGTTTATTCGTCCATATGTCTTCTTCGGGGTTAAAACAGAATCGCCATATTTACAATTTTAACTGATACATATGATCTTAATTTATGGCAAAAACTATGCACAGCATTATCTAAAGTAGGATGTGTTTTGATCAAATCATATCCCAACACATTTCTGTTGAAAAAAGGTTCATCTGCTAGATTGAAATTCTTAACAAGGTTTTGAGTTTTTATCCCACATTTAAAAATTAAATAAATTATTTTCCCTGACACAGCTGGAACCATGAAGTTGATTTTGATTATGCACAGATCATGAAAATCATAGTTTTTCCTTCCAGAATTTGAAGGTTGCAATGTTACTTCCTGCCACAAAAATCCATTGTTTATTGCAGGACAATGAGGGGAAACGGCTGTTTTCACAGGACCCTCTCCCCTGCCTCCCCTCAACACACACAACACATCCCATGTGTTGAGAGTTTTAAACCTAGCTGAGAAACCAGCGTTTAATTTCATGAACTTTCTAGCAGCATCTCTTTGTTTTGCTTATTCCAATCTTATACAGCATTGCAGAAACTGCAAAATCCTCCGGTGAGATTTTGCAAAGGCACTATCGCAGGCTATCCATTATAGTCCAAGCATGTGAGTCAAAACGTAGAAGAAAAACATGGTGTTTTATATAGTGTCTTTCATATCCTCAGCATGTCCCAAAATGGTTAGGATTCAATTTATTATTTTGAGGTGTAGTCACTGTTGCAGTCAATGCTGATCTTCCTGTCTCCATTTATATGTCACACGTTTCCATTGCAGTTTCCTGACACCCAACCCAGAGGCCTGCTGAACTCTTTCCCCAACTCCATCTCACCCTCATGCACATGCTTCTTCTCCACTCGCAGCTTTTCCTGCAAGGGTCTGCTACTGTCTCCCGCAAGAACCTAAACCTCCCTCCACATTACTCTTCGCTGAGTTCCTGGTAACTGATTCTGTGTGAAGGATAGGGTGAACTGTGACCGGGGTTGGTCTCCAATATGATGCACTTGACAGCACTTCTGTTCTCATTACGGAACTACCCGTCACTTATGTCTGCAGGTGCTTGCCCTTTTGAATCAGGATCCTAATTGCTGATTCTGGTCTTCACCACCAGGGCGATCCCATCTCTCAATGCGACTTCTGTTTAAGCTGCTAAAAATAGCATCAGGGCCCGATTCACGTCACTGCAAATTGCCTAAGATTATTAGCCCACTGCCCCTTTTCAGGCAATGGGCCAAGCTGCCTGAACTGAGGGCCCCAGGAAAATAGTACCATCAATAGAAATGTGACAGTAAGGGCAGAATTTTACCACCTCCCTCCCCCTCCAATGCCCCACCAAGGTGGCAGGCCGGGAGGCAGGGGATAATATAATAGTGGGGAGCTGCTTTGAGATGGCTCCTTGATTCAGTCCCGCCAGCGGGCATTTTCCCCCCTGTGAGATTGGATGCGGAAACTCCAAAGAGGCAGGCAGCTGATATGCATACCTGAAGGCCCGATTACGGGGCCATTTTAAGGAGCCACCCGCGATTTGCTGATGGTGAGGTAACCCCAGCCATGTGGGAAGGCCAAGAGCTTCTTGGAGGCAACCTCCCTGTGATAGCCCGGGAGGTCCAACAGAGCCAGAGGCTGCATGCCCTATAAAAGGCATGGGGAAGGCAGTGTCCATGGTCCCAACAATCTCCCCAGAGGATATTCCCCTCCGACCATCGACCCCCTGAATTTTTCTTTTATTTTGCTTACCTGTTGCAGGATCCAGGTCTCTTTTGCCTGCCAGGTCACTTCTCCCAGAGGTACTGCTGAGGCTTCAGAGCTGAAGCTCATCTGAGTGCACGAGCAGCATCAGGAATGTGCCTGCCATTCTTGATTGGATGGCGGGCCCACAGGTGGCCAATTAGGAGGCCGCCTGTAGCCTGCTGCCGGCAAGCGCAGCCTTGGGACTGTCTTTGCCCCAACATCGGTCCCAAAGCTCCCATTAAAATTCAACCCCTTGATTTTCAAGATACCACTGCCCTATTTTTGCAAAGAAGATGGCTTTGAAAGTATCCACGTTGAGTCTACCATGTAATAATTCATGCTTGGCTCTTAGTATTGCATGCTTCTGGGTCAGGGTGACTATAGGGGCAGGAATTCACATGGACACTTATCCCTTGAGAGTGTCGCTTGGTTGGGTAATCTGTGGAGACTGATGCAGATGCTGGTATATTCTTACCTCCCTTCATATGCTAGCCTTTTGCTCTCTCTCGGTGGGGAGGGGTTGGCCCGTGATCTGTGTATGTGGTGATTCTGAGGTGGCAGTTGTGGGTTGTGGGTTGGAGGATGCCCTTGTTCTCTCAGCTTTTTAAATATAACATTGAGAGAAGGCTTTGTCATTTAGTATTGCCTGTAGCCTTTATTATTTAGAGTTAAACAAGTGGACAAAACCTCTTCAATCAGTTTTTAATTGGCCAATTCTAACCAAGGAAAGAGCATTTTTGAGTCATCCAAAACAAATAACCATTAAATAAAGATAAAAGAAGAGGAACATCAACAAAGACTTCAATTGCAATCTCCCTGTCCTGGACACAGTCTTGCTTTATGCAGGATAATGCGTACAACAGGAAAGGAGCTTGGATTCCATTCAGGAGTATAAGTCATTGTAAAAGCTATTCATAACTAGGCTATTGAGCGGCGTGTCATGAGGTCAGTTTGATGTGTAAATCGGGAGAACTAGTTGGAATTCCACAAACAAAAACTTCAAGACTAATTCTGGCAAATGGCAAACCTGAAAAGTAGCTTGCCCTGAAACATTTAAAATGGAGCTTGAAGTTCAAAAAAATAAACTCCATTGAGTTGATTTTACAGCTCGTCTTTCTGATGGGTGTAACATGGTTATTGACATTCATTAATATCATAAGCATTAAAATAATTTATAAGCAGTTAACTCTTTCCCCAGTTTTTTTCTCCTCCTCTTCTGAATGGAGTTCCTCGGGTACAGTTCCCCAAGCACCAGACACACTTTACAGTCTCACCAAAGTGGCCACTTGAGCCTAGGGGCATCACACCTAAATACGATCCCTTCCTTACCCAACATTCATACATTTTAAAGCAGAAGCCACTGAACCGAGGAGCCTGGCCAATTTTTTTCCTTCTTTCCTCCTCAGCTGAGCAAGCCTCAGGCCAAATGGAGGTTCTCACCAACAGAGCTAGTTGAAATCCATATAGATCAGAAATTGAATCAAGGGCCTGCTGCTCTGTTTGGCTAGACTTGGCAGTGCCGTCACCTACTAGAACGTTAGGGATAACTCATTTGATTATATTAGTTGAAAAAAAATCTACTTGACTGGAGAACAGCTTCCTGAGCACGGGATATCCTACAATATCTTGGCCAAGCATCCTTCATTCAAATCCATATCTTGACAAATGTGGATGAATTTAATACCAAACCTAATCCTGTCCTTATCCTGAATTCACATGCATATTTTCAGTAGGAATCGAAAGCTGAGTATTTTTTCTTTTCAAGCTCAGCTCATTAATCAGAAAAGGTGGCATGCTTGCCTCTGCTTGAACAAGAATGAGTTCTGATTGTGTTTTACGTAGAGTGTTTTTGATACTTAAACTAGTGTCGCAGACAGAATTTATGTGTTTTCTTACAGCCTGTGATCATTGTGTTTTGTGTGTGCGTGGTGTATGTTTTCTTACCCCCGAGTGATTGTTTCAATTTAAATAATTCCCACAGCAAGCTTTTTGTGAATTTTAAAATAAAGAAGATTATTTATTATCACACGCTTGCCCCGGAGGTTTAAAACATGACCTCTCACTCACTCAACTCACCCACAACGTTATTTACAGAAAGATTAGATACAGATTAGGGAAAAACAATACAATTACAATTTATGAGTGCCTCAGTCTTTCTTTCGTTGCAGACCTGTAGTTTCTTAGATGAGTTAATGCTTTGGTTGATGGTCTTGTAAAGCAGAATATTTTCAGTAAGCTGCAAAACCTCTTAGAGTTGTCCTCCAGGAGGTTGGTTCTCAGGTGAACTTGTAGTTGGAACAGGTTGGGGACACTCCTTCTCCCACTTTCAGATATGGTTGTTTATTACCTTGGCTGCCTAGTCGGCGTGCAGATGGTTTTATTCATTCATGGGATGTAGGCCTCGCTGGTTGGGCCAACATTTATTGCCCATTCCTTATTGCCCTTGAGAAGATGGTGGTGAGCCGCCTTCTTGAACCAATGCAGTTCATGTAGTGTAGATGACATGTGGTTCAATGGCTGTCTGATGGATTTCTCTACAGAACAGCTTCTTGCTGTTTTAAAAGCAGGCAACAAACATGGCTGTCTCACCATGTGACCTTTCAAAGTCCAAAGTCCTTTTCCAGGTAAGGTGGCTAGCTAGGTCAACTATACATCCTGTATGATGACTTTCATACCTTGCGAGTTTGAGATAGCCAAGGTCTTTGTATCCGAATGACCCATTTGAAATTACCCTTTTAAATTAGTTCCAGGAACAGGCATTGAGAATAGAAAGTTCTTTTTTCCCCCCCTTTGAGACAAGATAGTATTTCAATTCACAAGAGAAGTCAAGTGATCCTCGGGCGGCCATTTTTTGTAACTTTTTGCCGTTTTAAAAAATATAAGGCATTTGACTGAAAATAATATACTGGAACATGACAACAGTAACTAGTAAAATGTATTCATTTTGGATGAGGACCCCAAAGAGACAAAAAAAAAATCATTCCAACTCCCTGTTCAATACAAAAAGGTGTTGCACTGGTAGCAAAAATGAAAGGTGGTGTTGAATAGTTGCCGTACCTGAATCGTAACTTATTTCAAACCATGAAGGACCACCGGAATTCTATCCCAGAGGCCTTGCACTCATTGTTTTCATAAATAAGGCTTTTCCTGTCCTCGTTCCAAACATAAATGCAGACCATGGTGTGAGCTGCGACAGTGGTGGAAACACAGAGAAAACAACAAGGAAAGTCTTTTCAAACAGGAAAACTAACACCATGGGTTGGGGTGGGTACTCCTGAAAAGGATCATTAATCATTTTCAGCTACTATTTTACTGGGATCTAATAGCTTCTCATGCTGATACAGCCAGAGTTATTTGTAGAGACCTGAGTTCAACTGGCTGGCAAAACGGTTGTTTTTATCCATCTATGAATGCACAAGCCACAGAGATTTGTTTTATAATGCATTGACTATAAGATCAAAAGAAAAAGGAGCAGGAGTAGGCCATTTGGCCCATTGAGCCTGCTCCACCATTCAATAAGATCATGGTTGATCTGATTGTGGCTTTAACCCTTAATTCTTTTGTCAATCAAAAATTTGTCAAACTCAGCCTTGAATATATTTAATGTCTCATCCTCCACTGCTCCCTATGGAAGAGAATTCCAAAGACTAACGACCCTCTGAGAGAAGAAATTCCTCCTCATCTGCATCTTAAATGGGAGATCCCTTATTTTTAAACTTTGCCTCCTAAATCTTTGATTGACAAGGGAGTCAAGGATTATAGGGAAGAAAGCAAGAAAGTGGCATTAAGACCACAATCAGATCAGCCATGATCTTATTGAATGGTAGAGCAGGACCGATGGGCCAAATGGCCTTCTCCTGCTCCCATTCCTTACGAGCTCATGATCTTAAATTTCTCACCCTCAAACTGAATGTGAAATTCTATCATGTTATGATCACTCTTACCTAGAGCATCCTTTACTATGAGCTCATTAATTAATCCTGTCTCATTACATATTACCAGGTCTAAAATAGCCTGTTCCCTGGTTGGTTCCAGAATGTATTCTTCTAAGAAACTGTCCCAAATGCATTCTATGAACTCATCCTGCAAACTACTTGTGCCAATTTGATTCATCCAATCTAAAAGAAGATTAAAATCTACCACGATTATTGCAATAACTTTCTTACAAGCCCCCATTATTCCTTGATTTATACTCTGTCCTACAGTGTAGCTACTGTGAGGGGGCCTATAAACCACTCCCACCAGTGACTTGAATATTCAGGTCCCAGCCATGGTCACTTTGCAATCATGTCTCTATAATGACATACATAATACCTACTTATTTCTACTTGTGCTATCAAGTCAGCCATCTCATTATGAATGCTGCATGCATTCAGATAAAATACCATTAATTCTATGGTTTTACAGGTTTTCCCTACTCTGACCTTATTTGTTGGTGCAGCCTTATTTTTGCACGCTCTGTCCCTTGCTGTGACACTCTAGTTAAGATTATCTACATCGCTACCCTGCACTATTGCCTTCTCCTTTTTCCTTAACTTTCCAATTTCCCTTCATGCGGCCTCTCCTCCTCCCCCAAATATTAGTTATAAAGGCCTCCCTACAGCCCTAGTTATATGATTTGCAGGACACTGCCCCCAGCAGGGTTCAGGTGAAGGCCATTCCAATGGTTCAGCATCCTCTTTCCCCAGTACTGATGCCAGTGCCCCTTGAATCGAAACCTATTTCTCCCACACCAATCTTTGAGCCATGCATTCAACTCTCTAATTTTATTTACCCTGTGCCAAATTGCTCGTGGCTCAGATAGTAATCCAGAAATTATTACCTTTGTGGTTCTGCTTTCTAATTTAGCACCTAGCTGCTCATACTCCTTAACAGAACCTCTTTCTTAGTCATACCTATGTCATTGGTATCCACATGAACCACGACAACTGAATCCTTCCCCTCCCACTCGCAAGTTCCTCTCCAGCCCTAAGGAGATGTCCTTAATCCTGGCATTAGGAAGCCAACAAAGCCTTTGGGACTCACGCTCTTGGCTGCAGAGAATAGTATCTATTCCATTAACTATACTGTCCCTCACTTGAACAATAATCCTTTTTACTCCTCCCATTTGAATGGCTGCCTGCACTACAGTGCCATGGTCAGTTTGCTCTCCTCCCTTCAGTCCCTGCTCTCATCCACACAAGTTACGAGGACCTCAAACCTGTTGGACAATTCTAAGGGCTGAGGCTCCTCCATTGCTACCATCTGGATCCCAATACCTGCCTCACTCATAGTCACTCCCTCCTGTCCCTGACCACGGACCAAATCTGAACCTAGCCTAAGGGGTGTGACTGCCTCCTCCACCTCCCTGATGCAACGGGTTGTCCGAAGCTCAAACTCCAGCTCATCCACTCAGAGCTGAAGTTTCTTGTGCTGCAGACAATTACTGCAGATGTGGTTGCCATGGATCACACTGGTGTCCACATGCTCCCAAACGTACAGCTGCAACATATCACCTGCTCTGCCATCATTATAGTGTTTAATTTAACTCAGTAGGTTTCAAATTTAGGAATATCTCTCCACTGTTGTCTGCAGTTATACCAAGTAGATAAACTAGTTAAACTATAAATTTAATGCAATACTTACATCTCCCCACTACCAGTATAAACTATGTCCTGCGTTTAGAGGCATAAAATCTTAAAAACTCACTAATCACCTAGCTGTTCACTTAAATGCATTTCTTAGGACATATCATAAGATTAACAAAATGTATTTATATTGTATATACCACATTAAAATATCTCAAAGTATTTCACACCCTGAATTACTTTTGACTGTTGTGTAGACAATTGCTGCAGTCAGCTCACCAAAAAAATGAATATTCAGGTATTCTCTTTCAGCTGGTGTTAGTTGAGTGAAGCATGTTGAACAGGATGCAAGGACAACACTCTGCTTCTCTTCAAATGATGCTACGGGATCTTTAACGTCCATTGGGGCAGACAAGCAAGATTTCACTTTAATGTCTCATTGAAAGGACAGTAACGCTGACAGCTCAACACTCCTTCAGTACTGCACTGGAACATCAGTCAAGGAAATGTGAGCACAAGGCTTGATCTTAAAATCTTTGGACTCAAAGTCAAGAGTATCATCGACTGAGCAAAACTAAAGGGGGTTATTTTGGGGAAAGGGTAAAAATAGGTGCTATGTAGGTGCTGTGCTAACAAATCACATCTGTTTAATTGCTGATAACCATGATTTAAACCTGCCTGGATGGGCTAAACCAGAGACCTGCAGGTTTAGCACTCAAATCCTGCAACTGCAGTGATAGCAGTTTCCATGGAATGACCATACAGTTGACTCATTCCTCAGGGCAATGACTTGACCAAACAGGGCCAAGCTGCCTGGTTTAAATTTCAAACAATGCTTGGCAGTTAACTGTCAGTCACAATCAGTGATGCATTTCTCCATGGCAATGCCACTTGCCAATCAATCAGCACTCTCTTCACATACAGTATAAATTGTTGTTTTCTCCCTTATACTGGTATTTCTGCGAGTGTTCTGATGTGTGCAAGATGAAAAGTTCAGATATGTTTCTTTTTTCAGCAATCCTCAAGTTTTGTACTCAAGCTTTCATGGAGTAACAAAATGCTGCATTGGAAGCCCAACTAGCTTCAATTGAGCTATATGTTTCTTCCATGAAATGGCAAAGGGTTGCAATGGAAGCTGAGGCAGTTGTAATGGTGGATTTGAGCTCCTCATTAAAAGGGGCTGGGAAAGGGTTTCAACTGCCCAGGGATGTGTGCTCCAGCAGATCACTGGATGGGCTGAACAGACACCCAGAGGTAGTGGCGTGGAAATGACGGAACAGGAACCTGGCCTCTTTTCGGAAAGCTGCACTGCTGCACCCTCCCCCACCACCCCACCACCAACCTTGCAGTTACCTGTCAGCTAGGTAGCCCAGACTGCTGAAGCAAGGTCATCATAGTTCACAGTCTCTCAAGGACATTCCAGAAGGACATCTGAACCATTCTCCTCTGAATCTCAGCAGCCAGCCACCTTGCCAGCTGCTGCCACACAGGATGCACTTGGTAGAATCACAAGAATAATCAGGGAAAGTCACTAAAGGTAACCATCAGGGTCAGTAGTTTAATATTTGTAATTGCTGTTGGGTGTTTTATTGCTTTCATTGTTTTGTTTTAGTATAGATAATGGCTGGCTGTGGTAATTGACAGTGGTGGAGTTGATAGTCCTTTTTTTATTCTGGTCTTCATAGAGTCATAGGGCAGAATTTTGCTGTCGGTGAGCAAGGGACGGGGCCTGCTCACCAACACGTAAAATGACATAGGATGTCATCAGGCGGAACCCCCAACGTCATCCCGGCTCATTTAAATTTTCAGGAAGGCGGGCCCGCAGCAAAATCAGCTGTGTGCCCCCTGACCTGTCAGTGGCCAATTGAGGCCATTGACAGGATCATTTAAAAAATTAAAGAACCTGCCGGTCCAACCTTAAGGTTGGCGGGCAGGCCAGGAGCCCCGGCGGGGAATAGAAAAAACCTGAAACCTCATCCACCGGCGGGATGAGGTTTCATGCAGGGTTTCAAAAATTTTAATAAAGTTATTATGTAAATTATGAACACGTTAGGGATTTTTTTTATTTTTAATATTTTTCAACGTAAAAGCGATCTACCTGAGGCAGCACTTAGCCTCAGGGAGATAAGCGCTCTTTCGTGCACATGTGCGAAAGAGCACACTCTCGCTTCCCCCCTGCCCGCACATGAAGCGCTGAGCACTTCCCGCCGGATGTCACGCTGGGCGGGCCTTAATTGGCTCCCCTCCGGTTGGAGATTGGGTCGGGCCATAGAGTCATACAGCACAGAAACAGGCCCTTCGGCCCATCGTGCCTGTGCCGGCCATCAAGCACCTACCTATGCTAATGCCATTTTCCAGCACTTGCCCTATAGCACTGTATGCTATGGCATTTCAAGTGCTCATCTAAATACTTCTTAAATGTTGTGAGGGTTCCTGCCTCTACCACCCCCTCAGACAGTGTTTTCCAGATTCCAACCACCCTATGGGTGAAAAAAATGTTTCCTCAAATCCCCTCTAAACCTTCTTCCCCTTGCCTTAAATCTATGCCCCCTGGTTATTGACACCTCCGCTAAGGGCAAAAGTTTCTTCCTATCTAGCCTATCTATGCCCCCTCATAATTTTGTATACCTCTATCAGGCCCCCCTCAGCCTTGTCTGCTCTAAGGAAAACAACCCTAGCCTATCCAGTCTCTCTTCATAGCTGAAATGCTCCAGCCCAGGCAACATCCTGATGAATCTCCTCTGCACCCTCTCCAATGCAATCACATCCTTCCTATAGTGTGGCGAGCAGAACTGCACACAGTACTCCAGCTGTGGCCTAACTGGCGTTTTATACAGCTCCAACATAACCTCCCTGCTCTTGTATTCTATGCCTCGGCTATTAAAGGCAAGTATCCCATATGCCTTCTTAACCACCTTATTTACCTGTGCTGCTGCCTTCAGGGATCTATGGGCATGTACACCAGGTCCTTCTGAACTTCTGTACTTCCTAGGGTTCTACCATTCATTGTGTATTTATTTGTCGTGTTAGTCCACCCAATATGCATCCCCTCACACTTCTCAGGATTAAATTCCATTTGCCACTGCTCTGCCCATTTTACCAGCCCATCTATATCGTCCTGTAATCTAAGGCTTTCCTCCTCACTATTTACGATACCACCAATTTTCGTGTCATCTGCGAACTTGCTGATCATACCTCCTATATTCACATCTAAATCATTAATGTACGCTACAAACAGCAAGGATCCCAGCACCGATTCCTGAGGTACACCACTCATCACAGGCTTCCAATCGCAAAAACAACCTTCGACCGTCACCCTTTGCCTCTTGCCACTAAACCAATTTTGGATACAATTTGCCAAATTTGCCTGGATCCCATGGGGGTCTTACCTCCTTGACCTCCAGTAAGGTTTTTGTAGTCCATGTAGACTACATCAACTGCACCACCCTCATCTACACAACTAGTCACCCCCTCGAAAAATTCAGTCAAATTTGTTAGAGATGATCTCCCCCTGACAAAGCCATGCTGACTATCCCTGATTAATCCCTGCTGCTCTAAGTGGAGATTAATCCTGTTCCTCAGAAATGTTTCCAGTTGTTTCCCTACCACTGATGTTAGACTCACTGGCCTGTAATTACCTGATTTATCCCTACCATGTTTCTTGAATAATGGTACCACATTTGTTGTCCTCCAGTCCTCTGGCACCTCTCCTCTGGCCATAGAGGATTTGAAAATTAGTGCCAGAGTCCCTGCAATTTCCTCCCTTGCCTCACATAGCAGCCTGGGATACATCTAATCTGATTTCTACACCTACATTGTCCTTCTCCATAGTGAACATAGACGAAAAGTAATCATTTAAAACCTCACCTACGTCCTCCGGCTCCACTCAGAGATTGCCACTTTGGTCCCTAATGGGCCCTGCTCTTTCCCTGGTTATCCTCTTGCCCTTAATATATTTATAAAATGCCTTGGGATGTTCCTTCATCTTGCCTGCCAGTGTTTCTTCATGCCCCCTCTTCACTCTCCTCATTACTTCTTTAAGTACTCCCCTTCACTTTCTAAACTCCTCTAGGGCTTCTGTTGTTTTCAGCCCTCTGTATCTGCCATATAGTCTCCTTTTTTCCCTTATCAAATCCTCTATATCCCTTGACACCCAGCGTTCCCTGGACTTGTTAGTCCTACCCTTCACCTTCATGGGAAGGGGTTGAAAGGATTGAGTCCAGACAGTAGACTTCTTGATAGATCCTCAGTCCTGGAAGGTAAGACAGTGGCTTCTGGGCTCCAAATTCCGATGGTGGAGAAGGTCTCTCAAAAGCGCTCTTCAATTAGATGGCAGCTATGGACTATCTGGAACCCTCTAGTGCTCCCCCTGGTCCTCCTCCCCTTCTTTCTCCTCTTGTGGATCCTGAGTTTAACTTCCCTGGCATAATCTCTAATGATGACAGCTGACCTCTCATCATCACTGGTTTGTAGAGCTTGCAGTAAGTTGGCACGAATGCTCAGACCTTCTCAACCAAGTGCTCCTGACCAGCTGAAGCATGTAAACCTCTGCTGAGGACCCCAGTGGTCTGTTAAATGTTATTCCTGATGGCTGGCTTGCTCTCATTGAATGTTCAGCTGGTGTCTGGGGCTTTCTCAAAGGAGCATAAGCCATGGGCATCAGTCACCTTGTAGTCAGCCATGTGTGCATTTTTTTGGGCCTCAAAGATCTGTGGGGCTGTCTTATTATAAAACATCATGGTAGGTTCCTGGAGAGCAGGAATTTACGTGATCACCTCTGCATTTAAATGAGGGGCTTGCATGGTTACATGTGTGCATTCAATGGCTCCCTGAACCATGGGGAACCTTGCAATCCTGTCCAATACGAGAAGTCTCTGCTTTTTGTCTTCTCTGGTAATAAGGAATGATACCTGATCATTCCTTATGCTGCATAGAGCTTCAGCAACCTCCCTTGGCAGCCTGGAAGGTTCTGGTAGCATAAAACCTAAATGCTACTGTGACCTTGACAGCCACAGGCAATGCAGTCTGGCTGTGCTGTGAGGTCTGAGTCTTCATTTCATAAGGCCACAGATCTCTGTGATAACTTCCTTGGTAAAGCCCAGTGTCCTCACACACTGTCTTGGATCATGTGAATGTAGGAGTAGTACAGTAGTACTCTCTGAAGACCCTTGGTAGTTAGTCTTTTCTGCTGAGAGCCCTCCTCTGCTATCCCTCCTCTCCCCCTCTCCTCCACCTTGTGTTGCTCTGCCTGGCATCATCTCCCCCTCCCATTCCTCCTCCACATAAAGGGGTACCCCTTGTATGACCCCATGATCTGCCATTCCCTTTCTCCTGGTGACTCCCATAAGGTCTCTCTTTTGGTAAAATAGCACTGCACTGACTCTCTGTAGGTGAAGTCCTTAGAGAATTTTCAGAAAAAAACGTTGGTAGTGTATTGTTGACATCGTGATAGTGTCCCAGAAAATCTCCCGATGCGTATTTAAAGTCCTCTGCAAATGCAATGTAGTCAGTCAATAAGCAAGTGAACAGTGAAAGCTGAGAATAGCTGTAAATAGCACTTGTAATCTCCACCAACAAATCCTTTACTCTGGTTCAGTTGATTGCCTTTAGGAGAAGCTGCTAGCCAGCAAAGTTGCATGTAACCTCTTTTTAATGAGTGTTGGGGCCAATTTAATTGGTAACCAGAGGCTTAATCATCTTTGTGACAGCTGTTCTTAGCGCATGGTTAAATTCATTTAGCAACATGAAGCCTTGCTCTAAAGGCAGGCTGGCGCTGCAGCTCAAGGTTCCATCTTGGTCAACTTGGAGGTCCTTTAGTGCCTAAAGTGCCATTTCTTCAATGGGGAAAATAGCCCCGAGCACTTCTATTTAATGCAGAGTGAACACTTAGGATTAAAATTTTTAACAAGATTTTAAATCAAACCATTTTACCAGGTTTAAATAGACGTTTTGCTACATGTTACAGAAATCTTTTATATAGATCTGTTGAACTTTGCAATGAGATCTTTTCATTTAAGTTTTAAAATGTCCTTAATTTGATGTTGCTTGATTTTAAATGTTACTGCATTTGTTTAAATGGCTTTGCAATTTATCTAATTCTTTTTGATTATTAACCTCAATCCTAATACCTCTCCAAGATTCACAGCTTTGCTTGTGATGCTCGGTTGTGCTTTTTTTATTATTCATTCACGGGATGTGGGCTTCGCTGGCTGGGCCAGCATTTATTGCCCATCCCTAGTTGCCCTTGAGAAGGTGCTGGTGAGCTGGCTTCTTGAACTGCTGCAGCCCATGTGGTGTAGGTACACCCACAGTGCTGTTAGGGAGGGAGTTCCAGGATTTTGATCCAGCGACAGTGCCATGGGGACATGGAGGGTATCCACTGCCAGTGGCTGCGAAAGTGACCATGGAACTCAATTTTTACGCCAATGGCTCCTTCCAGGGCTCCACATGTGCGGGATCCCACAAGCCTCCATACACAAGTGCGTCCAGGAGGTCACAGACACAATCTTCACGAAGGCAAAGAGCTTTGTGCATTTGGATCAGGAAAGTTAGGAAGCAAGTGTGCTGAGATTTGCACAGATCTCAGGTTTTCCACAGGTGCAGGGTGCCATTGACTGCACTGACATGCTGCTTAGATCTCTGATCTTATGGTACAGCTGATGGTAAATGCTGAGTTGTTCAAATTCTAGAGGGAAACTTGAGACAACTGCCACAGCTATTTTTGCAATTTGTATGTTCCGAGATGTGGGCTTTGAATTCTGTAGTAATAAGACCACTGAGCCTTATAGGTTTTTACAAAACTAGATAAAAAATTTATTAATAAGAGAAAAGATTTTAAGTACATACATATGTTTACAAATTACTACTAATTGCTTCTAAATCCCCTCATTAATCTGACACCCAGTTACAGCTCTGTTAAGGCAACAGTAAGACACATACATTTTAAAAGACTCAGGCAAAGCAACATGATACCCTGAACAATCCAATTCAATGTGTGTTCCCTTAACTTCAATTCTTTGCAGACAGCAGCTTGAGGCATAGATGCTGAAGGCTTTTCACACTTGTTAGATGTAAAAATGCCTACCCTTACACACAGCCTTCACTCCTTTATACACAATTTCCCCTTTGAATGCAAATTCCCATTGTTTCACTATGTCTTTGGACTTTACCTCCCTGATCATAAAAATTTGTCATAGTACCAATTTTACCAGTTATCTTAAGGAAAAATAATGCAAATGTTCTTTTACACCTTACATTCTAAACGTCCCCCATGTTTACCTACTTGACATTTCAAACCCAGCTTATCTTCTAACACATCAATGCCTTCAGGCCAGCTGCCTTTAATCCAATTAAGTCACACACAGACATACAGACACACACACACCACTATTTTATAATATTTTATAATAAATTCCAATAACAATATTATAAATTCCTGACAGTGGCAACAAGCAGTCAACCACGTCAACTGCAAGGGCTTCCGCTCACTGAATGTTCAGCTGGTGTGCAACCACCACAAACACATCCTATAGGCCTGCGCATGATTCCCAGGGAGTGTCCACAGGGACTCCTACATCCTTAGCTGGCCTCAGATCCCTGACATCTTCCAGGGTCCAGAGACGATGCAGGGTTGGCTCCTGGGGGACACGGGCTACCCACAAGCAACATGGCTGATGGTGTTCGTGCAGCAGCCTCAGACTGCTGCAGAATGATGACATAACGAGGCTTATGCCATAAACCGGACTTTGGTGGAACAAATGATAGGCATATTGCAAATGAGATTCCGGTGCTTCAATAGGTCTGGTGAAGCACTGCAACACAACTGAGGGTGTCGTGCATCATCGTCGCTTGCTGGGCGCTCCACAACCTGGTGCTGCAACAGAGGAGGACCTGGCTGAGGAGAAGATAAATGAGTTGCACATCTCCTCCAATGAAGAGGACGTTGAAGTGATGAGGTCCTCAAATGCGAGGATGCCGGCGATGAGGCCATCACACTGGCCAGATGATGCAGGCATGCTCGGGAGGCCCTCATAGCTGCAAGACTCGTGGAGGATGATGACGAGATACAGTGAGGACAGTCCTGACATCCTTACCTCAATGACTCTATGATCAGTGAGTTTGCGGATGATATGAAAATTGGTGGGGTGGCAAGTAGTGAGAAGGATAGTCTTAGATTACTGGAGGATATAGATGGGCTGGTCAGATGGGCTGATCAGTGGCAAATGGAATTTAATCCGAGGTGATGCACTTGGGCAGGACGAACAAGGCACAGGAATACACGATGAATGGTAGGACCCTGGGAAGTACTGAGGATCAGAGGGACCTTGGTGTACATGTCCACCAGTCCCTTAAGGTAGCAGGACAAGTAGTTAAGCTGGTTAAGAAGACATATAGAATACTTGCCTTTATTAGCCGAGGCATTGAATATAAGAGCAGGGTGGTTATGCTGGAACTGTATAAAATGCTGGTTAGGCCTCAGTTAGAGTATTGTGTGCAGTTCTGGAATCTGCATTATAGGAAGGATGTGATTGCACTAGAGAGAGTGCAGGGGAGATTTACCAGGATGTTGCCTGGGCTGGAGAGTTTTAGTTATGAGGAGAGATTGGATAGACTCGAGTTATTTTCCCTGGAGCGGAGGAGATTGAGGGGGAACATGATTGAGGTGTATAAAATTTGTGAGGGACATAGATAGGGTGGACAGGAAGGAACCTTTCCCCTTGGAGGAGGGATCAATAACCAGGAGGCATAGATTTAAGGTAAGGGGCAGGAGGTTTAGAGGGGATGTGAGGAAGAATTTTTTCACCCAGAGGGTGGTGGGAATCTGGAACTCACTGACTGAAAGGGTGGTAGAGGCAGAAACCCTCAGAATATTTAAGTAGTGTTTGGATGTGCACTTGCGATGCCATGGCATACAAGGCTATGGGCCTAGTGCTGGAAAATGGGATTAGAATAGCTAGGTACTTGTTTGACCGACGCAGACTCGATGGGCTGAAGGGCCTTTTTCTGTGCTGTAGACCTCCATGACTGTATGACTGTATGACTCAATGGGAAAAATTTTCCCCCCGTTGTGGGTGTTGTCTGGGGGCAGGCGGGCGCGAACCCAATCAGGGCCTCACCGCCATTTTATGTGGGTGGGCCTGCCCATCATGAAGCTCGCCCGGAAGCACTGAGCGCTCCCTGTGCGGGCGGCGGGGGGCGGAGTTTCCCTGAGTCAGGGCCTGCATGCATGCGAAAGAGCACAGAAATCTCCCTGAGGCACAGAGGAGATCAGTTTGATATTTAAAACCTGAAATAAAGCATTTAAAAACATTTAAAACATGTCTCCTCATGTGACTCTGTCATATGAGCTGGGACATGTAAGAGTTATTTTAAAAATTTTTACTGAATTTTAAAACCCTTCATGAAACCTCATCCCGCCCGTGGATGAGGTTTCATGAGAAATGCGAAGGCCGCCTGGGCTCTTCGCCTGCCCACCAACCTTAAGGTTGGACGGGCAGCTCATTTAATTGTTTTAATTAGTTTTTAACAGGCTTTAACAGGCCTCTGACAGATCGGCGGGCACACAGCCGACTCAGTTGTGCGCACGCCGAACTGGAAATCTAAATGATGCGCAGTGACTTCGGGATGCCCGCCAGACATCACCACGCATCATTTTATGCGTTGGCAAGTGGGTCCCGCCCCACCCCCTCGCCGACCAGAGAATTCAGCCCTATGACTCTATGACCTTGCATCTGTAAACATTTGACTCCTGTGTGACTGATGGCAGTGCACACACTCTCCGTGCTCAAGCTCATGTCATGGAGACGCAGTGGAGCCCCTAATAATCGCTAGATTCCAGGAAGTTGATAACAACATGAAGTGGGGACACTCCATAGATCTTCACATTGCCTCGGTTAATGCCTAACTCCTGTCTGGCTGAGGACAGCTTGCTTGTGCTCTGTGATCAGGGTCATATCATGGAGATGCAACAGTGAAACTTTAAATGCACCTGATCCTTTGTTACCCTTCAGCACCTGATCCCTTCAGGAGCACAACTTCACCGGTCACAGATACTGAAGAGATGGGGGGCCAGCCCCACCTGAAAAGTGCCGAGAGCACACAGAGAGAATGTTGGAACTCTGTGATGCCTGCCCACAACATTCTGGCAGCAATAACAAGCACCATCGAGGTGCAGGCATCAGTAATGTGTCCAATGAGTGTGAAGCCGGACCATCACTTTGGTCTGAAGGTTACACATTGCATAGGGAAGAGGCCCTGGACTGAGACACCTGCCTTTATCTTCTGCAGGAACCAAGGTTTCACATCTGAGTGACATGAACACTGCTCATCATAACAAGGAACCATAGGCAAGAAGACATTCTTGGAAGTTTATTGACAACAGTAAACGTTATGTACAAGTGATTAACACTTGTGCCCAGGCTGTGCAACCACATCTTCTTAACTTTCCTAACCCTGCTGATACAGCTTGGTGCTCCACCAACATCCTCAGCGGAGGTGGAGGCAGCCTGCTGACTGCTGCACCCTGTCTGTGATGACCTTGGCAGGTGTCTTCTGGAGGGCCCCGGCCTGCTTTTGGGGTCCTGCTTTGTGGCAGTGGCACCCTCCTCAGCCTGTGGAGCTGGAGATGCTGGGGTCACAGGAAGAGGGGATTCAGATGGGCCAGACACTCCTGGAGTCACCTGGGTGGATGGCCCCAGGGTGTGCACCTGCTGATCCTCCTCCCTATGGGTGCCCGAGGGTCCTTGGCTGACTCCTGGAGGAGAAGGGGAAGCTGGAGTGAGATTGAGCTGCTCCACACCCCTCTCGTGTTCACACTGAGGCCAACTATGGTACCAGTGATGGAGTTGAGCCTGTGCAGCAGTGCAGGACCAATGTCCTGGACCAAGGTCTCCCTGGCGACTGTCATCCTACCAGTGTTGACCTGTGTGCGTTGCAATGCCGGCGCTACCACCTCAGCCTGAAGGCAGACAGATTCCTCCATTGTGCCTTGCAATTTGAGGGGTGCAGCGGACATCCCTTCCTAATATTCCCGAGCTTGCCTTTGCAGCTCCAGCAACTGAGTCTTGAGTCCAGAGGCTCCTTATCTGACTCAGACTCAGTAGATTTCTGGCCTCCAGAAATCCTCCGAGTGCCAGAAAACTGGGAGGTCCCTGCCGCCGCCTGCTGTGGATCAGACAGTGTGATATGCTCACCAGACTGTGACCCTGAGGCTACTCTAGAGCTAGGTCCCACCGAAATGTGTGTTTCTGCGCTGGTGAAGGGTATGAGTGCTGTGCTTCCTGGCATCATCCCTGGGATACAGGACATCCCTGTGCGCCTGCACTCCTCTGATCAAGGCCTGAAAGGCCTGGTGAGTGAAGTGGGATGCTGCCATCTTCTTGAGGCTTTCAGCCTTCTCCTTGTGGCTGGAAAACATCTCTGCACGTGTCCTGAAGACAGGTGAGCTGGAGAGAGCGAGATATATATGTTGGATTGCTGTTTAAATGTAGCATCCAGATCTTTGACCCTGCCAGCTGATGGGGGCAGACGAATTAGCTCCCGATACCAGGTGATTCGGCCTGACACTCGCCTGTGTATAATTAATGAGTTTCCAAGTGCAGAATTGGGCGCAAGTTCCCACTATTCTGGCCAGTGAAGTGGGTACCTTCAAAGCTGCCTGCCACCGCACTTAGACCCGTAAATGGAAAATTCCATCCACGGTTTCTGAATGAAGGTTCTCCATCTGGAATATTAAAGTGTCTTTTTTTCTTCTCAAATATTGACAGACCTGCCGTATATTTCCAACAAATTCTGTTTTCGTTCAAGTGCTCTTGAAATCACATTTAACAAATGTATTAAATCTGCACAGCAGTTTTAACAATTTATAATGAAACTTTTATTCCAAGAGGACCGACAGTGATGTTAATAGATTTAAGCTAGATAAACGGCAAGCTTGCATTTTTATACTTATGAAAATGAAAGTGATTGTCTCTTTAACATCATTCAAATGTTTTTATATTATGCAAATAATATAGTTATTCAAATGTAGATAAAGATTCGATGGCAGTGTGGTTTCTTACATTAGACAAACAAGAGACTTGTAAAAAAACCAACCACGGCTGTCAACTGGTAACTTTTTTGTACTTTGAAGGAGAGAACACAGTCTCACAAAGCCCAGCAAGCAGAACGACACGTGAGAGAGTCTTACAGAGGAAGTGCATGAGTCACAGACTGATTTCAATTTGCAGCACTAGATGGATGTGTCAAAATTTAAGCTGATCTCAGCCCTGCTACTGCGAATGGGAAGCATTGCATTGAAAACAATTTGAAGTTTGCAAAAAAGACTGGGAATGTTCACATGAATATTTGAGGAGGTTTGTATAGCCACTTAACACGTAACTGGTACTGGGTGCCTGAGGAAATAGAACTATTTCTAATTCTGCTGGTTTGTGTATAACATTGTTGAACTTCAGGATGTACAGATTTCTAAAATGCCTCTTTTCACTGGGTAGCACAATACTACAACAATGAACAATACCAGTGCATGTCAAAATGTCTCTTTTGTTTGGTTAAACCTGATTGCAAGTTATAAATACGTCTATACTGGGTCCATTCTAAATACTACAATGGGGTCATATTCTCTTCATTGGTCATCTGGAAAAATAGTGCTAGAATTTCCAATTTCCATAATTACCCAGCAGAAAAAATACACCCACATGAAATGTACAATCTTCAAAGGCCGACCTTAATTTCATATACAGACCCTCAATTAGATTTTCTGGGGTGGGCTATCTAGTACAATAGTAACTCTTAAAGGGTTTCTTTCATTATTTGATAGGAAATAGGTAGGTGGTCACATGTGGAGGAAAATAATGTATTCTGGCTATCCAAAGGCTGTGATGCAGATTAAAAATTTACCTGGCTAGAACAAAACAGTGGTAGCAAAATCAATATGTGGAGATTATAGGTGAAAAAGATAAAGAAGCCCCAAACCCCCTTGTAAGGAAAGCAAAGTGCATTTTTGCTTGCAGAACAAGATGGCACAAAATTCAAGGGAACAAACCTTACCTGTGCTTACCTTGGCTTCTTTTGAGGAGGCTAATGTGGAGACATTACCAAAAAGGCATTGAGAGAGTGTGGGGAAGGTAAAACTGGAAGTGCACCAGCGCTCAGAGTTAATACCATCCTTTGCAATCACTCATACGCAGAAATACTTTCAACTATCTAAACATCACACATGGCAGCTTTCAGTGTTTGAAGGTGACATTCTGAGATTTCTTTTCTCTGTCTGATGCATGACAATGCTCTGACCAATTGCAGTATTATGGCTCTGCGAATATATTGTATGTCAATGTCGAGGTTATGTAGTCAGTTTTATTTTTATAGGTAATGTGCAATTAAAATTTAACAAGTTTTCCTCTCCTGTGTCTCCTAAGCTTCAGATATGCTCTCCTACATACTCCTTCTTGTTTCTAAGTTCTCCTTGTGTTAAAGTTAAGACTCAGTGCACAGTCTCCGTTACTGACTTATTCTTTCCCAGGGTTTTAAAACCATGGAACTACTTATCTCCCTAAGCCTTCCTTCCTTCTACAATCGATAACAAGCATGTCCAAGCACATTTCAGCAGGCCAGCACGTATATCTAGAGAAGCACTGCTGGCCCCTTTCATCCCTTTCCACAATGCTACTACATTTTGTTGCTGCTCCAAGTGATTAAACTGTGGATCAGAATTTTTGCAATGTTAGGAATTATTGCCTACATAATTGCAGCAACATTCAGTCACTTGGAGCAGGGCAGCAGGACGTGCGGACCAGCAGTGGTACAAAGAGAAGACAAAAGCTGCATTGAAAGCAAGAGAGCACCACCATAAACTGAGGGGAGTAATGCTCCCAGCATGAAATTAGAAGGGGAAAGGGGAGAATGCCAGCATGAACTTGGGGAAGGGCATCAGGGGAAAGGTAATGAGACTCTGGGCTGTCCTGAGAAGTTTTGTGGTGACAACACTGATATTCTATGTGATCCAAGGTGTTTATGACAGGCAACTGAGTTGTGCACAAGCATGTGTGAGAATTTCTAGTCTTACCTGGTTTTAAAATCAAGCTTGGCATCTCCTAATAACAACTTTATGATTTATTTTGCCTTCTCTTTAATTCTTTTCACTC
Organism: Cetorhinus maximus; assembly: GCF_964194155.1. Classification (NCBI taxonomy): domain Eukaryota; kingdom Metazoa; phylum Chordata; class Chondrichthyes; order Lamniformes; family Cetorhinidae; genus Cetorhinus; species Cetorhinus maximus. Next base: position 109,316,848 of record NC_135886.1, on the reverse strand, counting down.
TTAGTTGAGTCCTGCAGATCTCGTCATTCACCTTTGCGTTTCAATTTAAAAAAACAGATAAATGGCAATGATGTATTAAACAATTAAAATAAACCACTGCATAACCCTTTGAACCTCTGGGGGAGAATTTTCTGCATGTCAGACGGGCCGGTCAAGAGCGGTGTTGGGGCCAATCCCCACCTGCGAACGGCTGTGTTCCGCCATTTCACGTGGGCGGGCCAATTAAGGCCTGCCTAGCATAACGCGCGGCCGGTAGCGCTCAGTGCTACCTGTGCGAGGAGGGAGAGGAGGGGCCTGCACTTTTTTGCGCATATGCGCAAAAGAGCGCAGAAATCTCCCTGAGGCACAGCTGCATCAGGGAGATTAAGTACATAATAAAAGTTCATAAATAATTAAGTTAAAAATTATTTAGACATGTCCCCTCATGTGAGAGTGTCACATGAGCTGGGGCATGTTTATGAATTGAGCAAAAATTATTTATTTATTTATTTAATAAAACCTTCAGGAAACCTCATCCCGACCGTGGATGAGGTTTCCTGAAAAACACGAAGGCCGCTTGGTCTCTTCGCCTGCCCACCAACCTTAAGGTTGGGTGGGTAGCGTTGATAACTGCTTTAATTGGTTTTTTAATAGGCCGTTGACAGTTTGGTGGGCACGCAGCCGCCTCCAGCGCGCGCCCGCTGAACGTAATATCTAAATGACGCACATTGACATCAGGGCGCACGCCCAACATCGCCTCAAATCATTTTACGCATTGGCATGGCAGACCCGCCCCTGCACACCGATGTCACAATTCTGGCCGTTATGTGCAGTTTACACCACATTTTATGTTTAATCAGTCAGCCAGGTAGGGAAAATAAAACCTTCTGAGCTAGACTGCTGTTGGGGGTATCAGTACCCTCTATAGCTTAAAATATTTTCTTGGTGTCAAACAGCAAGAGATCATAAAGAATGGAGATGTGAGTCAATCAGCCATTAAGTTCTGGAAATATTCAGTTAAATATTTTAGGAACGGCTATAAATAGTGAATGTTATTCGCCAATATCAGCTCTTTTATTTCTCAAAACATTAAAACCAAATAAAGATAGTCTTTTTATATAGAGCATCTCTCAGAAACAACTCTAAGGCCAGAAATTTCGGCTCGGTGAGCAGGGGCGGGACCCGCTTGCCGAGGCGTAAAATGACGCGAGGTGACGTTAGGCATTTGACATTTAGATTTTCAGTCCAGCGGGCGCGCAGCTGACTCTGCTGCGCACCCACCGAACTGTCAAAGGCCTATTAAGACCATTTAAAAACTAATAAACTAAGCTGCCCATCCAACCTTAAGGTTGGCGGGCAGGCGAAGAGCCCAGGCGGCCTTTGCATTTTTCATGGAACCCCATCCACAGGCAGGATGAGGTTTCATGAAGTGTTTATAAATTGAATAAAAATTTTAATAAAAATTCATTGACATGTCCCAGCTCATGTGACACTGTCACATGAGGGGACATGTCTTAAAACTTTTTATTTTCTTTATTTAGATTCTTAAAACTTAAACTAATCTCCCTGAGGCACAGAGGTGCCTCAGGGAGATTTCTGCGAAAGTGCAGGCTCTGACTCAGGGACCCACCCCGCCTGCACAGGGAGCACTGAGTGCTTCCGGGCGCACGTCACGCTGGATGGGCCTTAATTGGCCCACCCACATAAAATGGCGGCATGGACCCGATCGGAGGCACCGATTGGGTCCGCGCCCACCCCTGCCCACCGCCACATAACCCGACCCCAGACGGGGGGAGAATTCTCCCCTAAGTGTTTTGTAGATAAATTACTTTGCAGTACACTAACTGTTGTAGGTAAACAAACATGGCAGCTGCCATTTTGCACATAACACAATCCCACTAGCACCAAGCAGTTGTTTAATATAGGCTGCAATTAAATTCATTTCAAGAATTTACCACTCAAGCACATTTCAGATGGGACTCTTGCAGATTGTGTATCATTTTAAGGTTAATTTTGTTTGCTGCACAAGTACAGCGCAACCACTCTAAACAAGAGCTTTGCAAACACGCCCATGTAAACACTGAGACAGTTTTCTCATGTCAGTTTGCCATTGGAGTTATATTTCTCAGCTGTGAGCTATTGCTATTAAGGTTTACGCTCATCCAGTATGCAATGGAATTTTATATCATAAAATTGTTTAATCTGCCAGTGGACTCCTGACCAGAGGTATTGTAGGTGTAATTCCTATTTTTTAAGAAATTCTATTTTCTTACGTTTAAAAAGACGAACAATGTGAGAAAGGGGTTTCATTTCCTTTGCTGAGCATACTGGTGTAAAATTCCTTTGTGCAGTATGCAGCTGCTAGCCTATTTATTATAAACAGATGAATAACTTTTAAAATGTTATATGAAAAAGCTTAAAGCTATTAGAAGAAATTAAACTCCAATACCCTGTCATATTTATCAGTTTCAACCACTGAGTGACTGTCAACATGATATTTAGCCATGGAATTATCATGACGAGGTCCAACTCAGTCCTTACACAACACCTGTACTGAACTGATATTATCATATCCAGTGAATAGCAATCAGGAGTCAGAACCCTTGACGATTTTTTCCCTTTATAATCAAGAAACGATGAGGTCTAATGTATCATTCAAACTCTGTGCTTCAGACAGCTAACTCAACTCACGCTGTGGATTGATAGCTTCTATACTACTAGGAACATCTGTGGCAAATAGTTGAATAAGGTTAGATAAAATTTTGAATTTCACTTGAGTAACATCAAAGAGGAAATTTGGAGGATTATCCCTAAGGAGACCAATTCAGTAGTGTAGAGTCCATGATGTGGCACATTGAATACAGCCTGTGGAAGGAATGAACCTGATGGAGCCCAATGAAGGGCTGGATTTAATACAGCCCATCATGCAGAATCCATATAGCAGCTGGGCCCACTTATTTGCAGGGGAGGCCCTGCATCTGTATGGCGGAAGACCCTCTCCCGATTAAGTCAGAGGGCGATAAAGGATGACGAGAGATTCCCGGATGCAGGCAGTGGGATGTCAAATAGGCTTATTAATGAGCCAATTGACACCCATTATACCTGAGGACGCCACAATTTGTTGGTGCCTCAGGGATTTAACGGGAGCTGTACAGCTTTCCTGCACCCTCATAAGACTACGCAACAAACCCTGTTGGGGTTGCCAGCAGACTCTTGGGAAGGGTCCCTCATTATCAGGCACTCTGTTACCATTTGAGGGACCCAGCATTGGGAAGGGAGGGGGCACTGAAAGCCATTCCTCTGCCCTTGATTTTGACCCCTCCGTGCCTCCCCTCTCATGACCCCAACCCTGTAACACCCATTCCGCCCTCACTCACCTTTGGTCTGGGGTCCCAAGACTTTCTTGGGCCAGATAGGTTCTTGATTGGTAAGGGGATCAAAGGTTACGGGGAGAAGGCGGGAGAATGGGATTGAGAAACTTATCAGCCATGATTGAATGGCGGAGCAGACTCGATGGGCCGAATGGCCTAATTTCTGCTCTTATGTCTTATGGTCTTTGGTCTTATGGTCTATTGTTGCATTATCACCAGCTGCCACCACTCCTGCTGCCGCTGATGGCAACGGGTAGCTGCCAACTTCTGATTGGCTGGTAACTCTCAGCAGATGGGACTTCTGCCACCAGGGGCCTCAAATGTGGACAAGACCCAAAGGTGGCCACTTAAGTGCCTGAAGAGCATTTGAATCTGTCAGGCCTTCCCCATGGAATTGGCGGGGGTTCCCTGCTGGTTCTCTGACTGATGGGCGACACCGCCGTCAACCCCATAAAATCCCAACCAATGTTTCTCTTCTCTCACTTTCTTATATTTTTAGTTGTTTTCATATACCTCACATTCATGGCTATTTTCCTCTTTTCCCATTGTTAAATATATTTGACAGTGTTATGAACTCAGCAGATGTTAATTGCTGAGCAAACAAAATCCCGGAGGCAAATTTAGCTTACGGGCCATTCCCTTTTTTTTTATGTATTCTGAAAACAAGAAGAAAACATACTGATCTCAGCATCAAGGAGTCCAGTAACACTTTTGGATTCTAAAAATTAAAAGTAACAGTTTTATTAACAAGAAGAAAAGAAAACTTAGGCACACAAGATTACAGTTACACAGTTAAAATTAGTCTTACAAAACATTCCCCCAAAAAACTCTCTACCTGGTCAGACGTCAAGTAAACACCTTCCAGGGAACACTCCCTTATAGATTTTTAACTATAAAATTCCAATAATACTACCTAAAGCAAACTGCTGTAGCTTTACTAAAGGCATACCACCGACCTCTTAAACACTCTTCCAAGACTTCAGAACAAGGCTGCTTTGTCCACTGCAAGACTTTACTGGCTCAACTGGATGGCTGATTCAAACTGCATCTTTCTCCCAGCCTTGAGCTGTTTCCAGGAGATCTTCCTCACACAGCCACCCACCAACAGCCAACCCCTAAGCTCTCCAGAGTAACTCTAAAATACTTCTTTTTCCCCTTTCATCTCAGGTTCCATTGTTCTCACATCTCTTTGAAATTCAAATCCTTCCAAATATAAAATCTGTCATGTTTCTATTTTGTCTCTGCTTTCAGGACAATAAAATGTAATATGCCCTCTTCTATTTACCCATGAAACACCTGTAAGATGCAAAAATGTTTCTTGTTACCTCTGACTTCCCTTTGATATTCAAACGAACTTTCAACTTATCTAAAAATGCAAATGTTAGATCCAACTTATTTACTTGTACCTCAAACCACCATAATATCTCATAACAAATGCACAACCTAATGCCTCTATCCTTTCATGTCTTAAACCTCCCAGACAACCTGTCTCTAGCAACCTTTCCACAGCTTAATTAAAACATTTACATACACCCACACACACAGACACACAGCCTTCTTCACAGAATAACATAATATTCACCAAAATATTTTTTTAAAACATCCATTCTCACAACAGGAACTTGCAGTTTAGATTTATAGTTTTGAACTTCAATATAATCTTTCTCATTATTTTATTCTGCAGTCCACAACTAGTTCTGGCTCATAAAAACAGAAAATGCTGGAAAAACTCAGCAGGTCTGGCACCATCTGCAGAGAGAGAAACAGAGTTAACGTTTCAAGTCCATCTTTTCTGATTTGATTTGTGGCTGTTTTTCACTTTTTTCTACTTCCCTGAAGCTTTTTCCCAGATCTGATACAGTTCCACAATCAATCATTCCCTCAAAATACAACTGAGAGCCATTCCTCATGTGTGACTATTAGTAACGAATATTAGAAAGAAAGACTTGCATTCACATAACATCTTTCATGGCTTCAGGATGCCCCAAAATTCTCCACAGCCAATGGGGATCTTTGAAGTCTAGTCACTGATGTAAGAAATGTGGCAGCTAACTCCCGCACAGCAAGGTCCCACAAATAGCAAATGAGCTAACGACCAGATAACCTATTTTAATGATTTGATTGAGGGATAAATATTTGCAAGATACTGGGGAGCACTTCCTTCCATATCCTCCAATATTGCCATGAGATCTTGTTCATCCACCTGAAAGAGCAGATGGGGCATTGATTTAACATCTCATCCAAAAGATAGCGCCTTCAACAGTGCAGCATTTCCACAGTACTGCAACAAAGAGCCAGCCTAAACCATGCACTCAAACAGGCTATTCAATTGTGGAATGCATTAATCTCAATCATTTGCTTACCTGGCATATGTAATTTCCAGTTAATGATGGGAGGTCAGCTCACTGCATATCAATCATGAACAAGAGCCATAGCTAACAGCTTCCCTCCATCTTGCAGTCCGATGGAGCTAAGACCTCTTGTACTGAACGATACCTCCCAGATCACTACAGGCCAGGGAATTGAATCGGAGAGTTTCTATAAGGCCTGTTCATGTAACAGTGGATTACAAACTTTAAAAGACCTTCTAAGAATTTATTATAAAACAATTCATATAATTATCAAAAATATGAACTGGAAAAGAATTGGATTAGCACGCAAACTGAGCCAGTGGAGAAACAGCTTCACCCATATCTTTCATTCTATTGAGAATTCAAGATTTTCATTGTATCCTGAAGCCCTTGTAAATGCGTGCCATAGAAAACAATATACAATACCCCAACATCAATCTCTCATCTTATATCCACAACTGTGAAAATACTGACTACAATTCAAGTCTGAACTGTAATATGTATGCTATAAATAGAAAAAAATGTTTTTGTGCGTTTGTAGGATGTGGGCATCACTGGCTAGGCCAGCATTTATGCCAATCCCTAATTGCCCTTGGGCAGAATTTTTACCTTGGCAGACAAGGTCGCACTTGAGCGTAAGATGACATGTGATGATGTCGGCGCGCATCTCGGCATCAACGTGCAGCCACGCGATATTTCAGTCGGCGGGCATGCGCCAGCAATTAAAAGGCCTATTAAGGTATCTAACAAGGTATCTGAAACAAATTTTTCGCTGCCCGTCCAACCTTACGGTTGGCGGGCAGGCGAAAAGGCCAAGCGGCCTTTGCATTTTTTTGGTAACCTAACCCACAGGCGGGATGAGGTTTCCAACGTCAAATAAAGATAAAGTAAAATTGTTTAAATTTCATTTATAACATGTCCCCACTCGTGTGACAGAGTCACATGAGGGGACATGTTTTATAACATTTTTAAAATCTTTATTTCTAATTTTTAAAACTATTCATCTCGCTGAGGTAGCTCTGTGTCAGGGAGATTTTCAAGCGTGCACTTGCACGCATTCACGAAGTTCATGCCTGTCCTCCTCCCGACACCCCCTCCTCCCCCACCTCCCCCCCCCCCCCCGCCCCCCCACCCCCCACCCCTACACAGGCAGTGCTGTGCGCTGCTGTTCGCGTTTCATGCTGGGCAGGCTTTAATTAGCCCACCAGCATGAAATCGTGGTCCGGCTCCGATCGCAGGTCGGGGTCGTCTTCCCGACTGCCCTCGCCTGCCCCTGCCGAGCCCACCCAACAAGGGCAAAATTCCACCCCTTGAGAAGGTGGTGGTGAGCTGCCTTCTTGAACTGCTGCAGTCCATGTGGTGTATGTACACCCACAGTGACATTAGGGAGGGAGTTCCAGGATTTTGACCCAGCGACAGTGAAGGAATGGCGATATATTTCCAAGTCAGGATGGCGAATGCTTGGAGGGGATCTTACAGGTGATGCTGTTCCCCACATATCTGCAGCCCTTGTTATTTTAGATGGTAACGGTCGTGGGTTTGGAAGGTACTGTCTAAGGAGCCTTGGTGAGTTCCTTCAGTGCATCCTGTAGATGGTACACACTGCTGCCACTGTGTGTCAGTGGTGGAGGGAGTGAATGTTTGTGAATGGGGTGCCAATCAAGCGGGCTGCTTTTCCTGGATGGTGTCAAGCTAGAGTGTTGTGGGGGCTGCACTCCTCCAGGCAAGTGGGGAGTATTCCATCACACTCCTGACTTGTGCCTTGCAGGTGGTGGACAGGCCTTGGGGAGTCAGGAGGTGAGTTACTCGCTGCAGGATTCCTAGCCCCTGACCTGCTCTTGTAGCCACAATATTTATATGGCCAGTCCATTTCAGTTTCTGGTCAATGGTAACCCCCAGGATGTTGATAGTAGGGGATTCAGTGATGGTAATGCCATTGAACATCAAGGGGTGATGGTTAGATTCACTCTTGTTGGAGTTGGTCATTGCCTGGCATTTGTGTGGTTCGAATATTACTTGCCCAAGTAATTGTCAGCCCAAGCCTGGATATTGTCCAGGACACAGACTGTTTCAGTATCTGAGGAGTTGTGAATGGTGCTGAACATTTCTGACCTTATGATGGAATGAAGGTCATTGATGAAGCAGCTGAAGATGATTGGGCCGAGGACACTACGCTGAGGAACTCCTCCGACAACTACAACCATCTTCCTCTGTGCTAGGTAAACTTCAATGTTAAGTTGAAAGATAAAGGAAATATAATAGAAAAATGTTTTCAGAAATTTCCCATATAACCTTCTAAAGAGATGTTTCCATCCACAATTTTAATTATTTGACAGGAAGAATTGTATGCATGTTCAGCAAATACATTTTCAGTGCAGCGTTGAGGGAATACTGTGCTGAGCTGAGTTTTTAGCCCCCGATGTGAGCTGGGGTGAGCACAGAAACAGGCGGGTGTGAAAATTCATGCTGCCGGCCAGCATGCCGGTTTCCTGGTGTTACCTGCCCTGGGGGCCATTTTCCAATTAAGGTAGCCAATTAAGGAAGCATAAAGGCCTATTAAGGCCTAATGTCCGAGGCCAATGTATTTCCAAATCGTCTCCAGGTCCACGGAGGCATTGGGGAACAGTGTAGCTACCTGGAGGCAGCCTCCAATGGCAGACAGGACCAGAAAGAGGCCCTCTCTGTCTGTCCTGGCTTCAGCTGCAGCCGCAGACCACCCTGTGGATGAAATCTCCCTCCACAGTGGCCCAGCTGCTGTGGCCATTTTCTATTTGAAAGTTTAAAAAGTTGGAGAGAGAGAGAGAGAGAGCGCCTCCATCTTGGGGTGCGCTCTCTCTCACTTACCTGAAAGGGCAGCCTGCTGCTTCTTCCAGGCTGGAGGGCCTCCTTATTGGCCCATCAGCTTTGAGAGCCTGCCTTCCATCCTTAATCGGAAAGCTTTCCCACCCTCTAACCATTAATTGGCAAAATCGGAGAAAATCACAGCCCAGTAACTGTTCCTCACAGTGTTGGTTTCTGACCCCCATGTGACCTTGGCGTCAGGGTCCAGAAGCCTGTGGGGAAATTCCTGCTCCATTGTCTTTTGAATGGGATATTAAACCAAGGCCCTGTCTGCCAGCTCAGGAACATGCAAAAAATCCCAAACCAAATTCAAAAAAGAGCTTGGAGTTCTCCCAATCTCCTGGCCAGTATTCGTTCCTCAAGCATCACCATTCAAACTGATTACCTGATTAATTATCTCCTTTGTTGCCTGTGAGACCATGTACCACTTGGCTGACGTGTTTACCTGCAAAGCCAACAGTGACTATACTCCATGTGTAATTCATTAGCTGTGAGGTGCTTTGGGATGTGGAAATGGGATGTGCTATATAAATCCCAGTTCTCTCTGCTGTTGAGATGAGCTTTTTCCATTTCTGGAACAATGGAAGCAAGAAGTAAAATTTTAAGACGGAGGGAGACTACGATTGTTTCTTTATTTGCTATTTCCAGCTGGCAACGAAGGAGCACTCATTGACAGTTGTAAAGAAAATTGTGGCAACTCCCACCCTCTGTGCTGGAGAAGAACATGTATTTGTCAGAGGCCAGACCACCCTGCTCGACTTCCTCTTCCTCCAGTCTGGCTAGAGGAAACTGTGGTTTTGAGAGGCCTACGAGGGGCAAAACCAAGAAAACTAACAGTGATAAAACATGAAGTACAGCCAAGTTTATTATAGACTTTTGAATGATCATGAAGAAAAAAGTGAAAGCTGGTGAGAAAGAAATTATACACGTTATTATTAATTTACTATTGGTGGGCTTTTTGTAATCCAGATCCAAAGATAGTTCTTCATTTTTTTGACCCTAGATACTTTAACTACACAGCCATGGATAGCTAAATTTGATTTTATGTTTTCTCGAGGTTTTGGTTGTTTACCCTCTCTGCTTCATCGAATATAGAGGAAAAGGTTTCAGCTTTACATTGAAAAATTCTTTGGGATTAATATTGTAGGTTGTGCCTGAAATTCAGTGGAGCAGAAAGCCCCCAACCACCTTTGTCAAAAGATGTAGTGAGGGAACTTTCCCTCTGCAGACTAAGTGCAGTGGCGGGCAGGAAAAGCAGTGTTTTCCCTGCTGACCGCAATGGCCTGATTGTCCGCCTCTTGCCTCATTAAATATGCATTAGCTGGAAACATACCGTTCTGCCGGCAGGTGGCCTGTGATTCGCCCACCCCGTGGTGAGCTCAGCAGATCCTCGCTCCAGGCGTCATATACATACACCCGCACACAGATCCTTCAATACCTGCAGTCCAGCTCTGCCACAGGCAGGAGGTGGCCCTTCAAAGCAGAAGAGTGTAGCCCCCAAGTTTAGTAGCACCTCGCTGGGTCACCTTCTAGATGCTGACGAGGCCTGACGTGACCTCTCTGCCCTCAGGATGGCTGGCCAAGGTCCAACAAGGTCACAAACCCAGCTTGGGAGGAGATGTCTGGTGAGCATCAACTCAGCTTGCTGGAGAGTAGCGATACAGTACCGCAAACGGATGAAGGGTCTCATCTGCACAGCCAGGGTAAATCAACCTGCTCATTCCTCTCAGCTCACACTCTCACAAGCCCCTCACACTGTTGCAGGATGACAGTCCACAGGGATCTCAGACACTACCAGCACAAGGGACATCACCACTCATTCTCCCACTCACACCCTGACATCTCCATCTGGGCTCACATCCTGTGCAGTTCATGTCCTCATACATGGCTCCACTCAGCACCCACTTATCACCTGCCTTGCCATGCTTCCTGCTCACACTTTCCCCATCTGTCTTCATGCAGGCCAAGCTCACCCATAATAAAAGGGAGTGATCCCAGACTAGTGGTAGGATGCCAGAGGTCAGGGCCCTCCTCTAGTATGAGGAGCGTGAAGTACACCAGGCCGCAGAGGACGGGACCATGCCTGCAGCAATGATGATGTCAGTGGTGCACACCCAATTGATGACCCTGCACCCGCTGAACTTTCAGACAGCAAGACTGTGAATGCAATGTTATGTCTTGAAATCTGTTGCCATGCACTATTTCTACTCTCTTTCATGGGCACCACAGCCAAGCACCCCAGGGACACTGGGAGCCAGCCCCTCATCTCCAGCTCTGAAAAAATCTCAAATTATGATTTTAGGACCCACTTGCCAATAAGGCAGCTTCGTAAGTAGGGCCTGAGCCATTTGCTCACCACCCAAGCTTGATGCTGATATAGGGCGCATCAAAGACATCCTGCAGGACAATGGCTACCCTGATCAGATCATTTTGCACTGTATATCGCGCAAACTCGTGAACGGGCCTAAGGCCATCACTTTCGGTCCTGAAGAATTCCCAGTCTACCCTGGAAGGGCAAGGTATCTCAAAAAATTGAGCAACAGGTAAAGCCAGCTGTTTCGTCCTGGTACTATGCAGTAGCAACACAAGTGCTATTCACCGCTAACAGGATGCTGCCATCAAGCCAAAAAGACCTTCTTCAAAAAGACCAAAAAGACAAATGAGCAATGTGGTATATGAATTTCAGTGCCAGTGTGATGCTAGGTATGTGGGCCGTACACTCCAAATACTGGCAGACGGTATCAAACAGCAGGTCCCTTCCACCTTTTTGCAACGGGCAAGGTACAGATGGTACCCAACCAGCCCGTGCTTGCAAAATTCAAAACACAGTGTCTAACATTAGGTGTGATTCCGCGATTGGACAATATTCGCTCAACAATCCTCATCGTGTTAAGAATTACGCTGACAACCAATTTAAGATTGTCAGTCAGGCTTGTAGCATGGCACATTTGCATATATTGGAAGCTACATATATTAATACTCAGGGCCCTGTTCTTTGCAGGCAGAAAGAACATGTACACACATTACGCCTGTTTCAGCTAAACCAAATAAATGACAGCTGGTTCATTCCTCAGGGTAATGCCTTGAACAATCAGAGTCAAGCTGCCTGGTGTAAATTTCAAACAGTGCTTGACAGTTAACTATCAGTCACCATCACCCGGTGCATTCTCCATGGCATCACCTCTACCAATCAACGTCTACTTGCCAGCCAGCTAGCACTCTCTTCTCATAGATATAAATTGGTGTTTCCTTTACATTTGGTATTCTTTGAGTTGTCCTGATCAGTGCAAGATGAAAAGCTTCAACAAAAAATCTCTTTTTTCAGCAACGCTCATTATGGGAAACTGATGGTGTCAAAAAAGGAGGCTTTTTCATGTCTGTCAGGCAAACGTGTGAAGATGGTCATTGTGATATGATCTATGACCACTGAAAGGTCAGGCTGACTGAAGCCCCACATCCCTATCTGCGAGTGGAGGGTCTCAATGTAATGGAGATTAAGGTAATGCTAAGGATTCAGTGCTTTGAACAAACATTAACACCTGTTGAATGGCCTTGCCTGCCTTGGCCCAAGTCTAGCATAGCAGTATCAGCATAGAAGTGACACAAAAGGTGTTTTTCCGTTGCTGAAAATGGATCTCCTTGAGGCGCTTTGTCATATAGAAGTTACACTGCTATGAGTCCACTGAGGACTGCAGTGCATCTCCTGCCTCTTGTAGGCTGCCTTAGTGACTGAGGGTGCTGGAGAGATGCTTGAAGAGGCAGCACCTTCTGTTGTGTGATACCGGAATAACCTCCTGCAGTTGGTGCCTCATCTCAGCAAGGACTCATGCCCCTGAGGCTTCATCATCCATCAAAGGATAAGGACATGGTGGGCAGAATGTAGAAATACTCAATCTCAGAATGAAGAGGATGGTTGAGAAGCTGAGCCATGAAGGTGGTGAGGTGGGCCCATCATAGAGGACACTGGTCCCACAGGATAAGCACTGCTACTCGTTATCATCCTCCTGGAATCTGGTGGCTATGAGTGCCTCACGTGCATGCCTGCCTCACCTGGCCCTTGCTATGTATTTCTCCCCTGCAGCCTTGACCTCATCCCTCTCGCTGTCCTCCTCATCAGAGGAGACGTGCAACTCCTCCATTTCGACATCTGGTAAGTCCTCCCCCTTCACAGCACCATGTTGTGCAGGGCACAGCAAACCACAATGACCTGTGAGACTCTCTGGGGAGAGCTCCACCGGATCCGGCGAGACATTGGAATTGCATCTTCAAGATGCCAATGGTGTGCTCTACCAATGTTCATATGGCAGAATGAGCATCGTTGTGCCTTCTCTCAGCTGGGTGGCCATTGGATGGGCTTCATCAGCTACGTCATTTGTGGGTAACCTTTGTCACTCAGGAGCCAACCCTGGATGTTGTCTGGTTTCTCAAAGATGTCCGAGATCTGCGACCTACTTGAGGTACAGAACTCGTCGCAGCTTCCAGAGTATCTCGCACAAACTCGCATGATGTGTTTCTAGTGGTCACAGACCAGCTGCACATTGAGCGAGTGGAAGCCTTCCCTGTTGATGTTTTGCATTGCCTGTTGCCAGGGAGGTTTTATAGCCACATAAGTGCAGTCAATTGCACTCTGCACCTGTGGGAATCCAGAAATCGCAGCAGAGCCCAGTGCTCTGGCATCCTGGCTAACTTGATCTCTAGCAGAGTCCACGTAATTGCAGGCCTTGGCAAAGAGGGTACCTGTCACCTCTTGCATGCATTTGTGAATGGAAGCTTGAGGGATCCCACAGAGGTCTGCAGTGGAGCCCTGGAAAGAGCCACTCGCGTAGAAGTTAAGAGTGGCAGTGACTTTCAGACCCATTGGCAAAGGATGCCCTCCCAGTCCCTGTGGCATCGTGGCAGGTTTTTTTTTAATTCATTCATGCGCTGTGGGCATCGCTGGCTAGGCCAGCATTTATTGCCCATCCATAATTGTCCTTGTTCAGAGGGCATTTAAGAGTCAACCACATTGCACTATGTGACTTCTGACCCACAGCAATGTAGTTGCCAGTGGGGCCAGAGCAGGTAAGGCTGGCTGGTTTCCCTTCCCTGAAGGACATTAGTGAACCAGGTGGGTTTTTGCAACAATCAACAATGGTTTCATGGTCACCATTAGATTTTTAATTCCATTGAATTGTAATTCCACCATCTGTCATGTCAGGATTTGAACCCAGGTCCATAGAGCATTACCCTGGGTCTCTGGATTACTAGTCCAGCGACAATACCACTACACCATTACTTCCCTGGCCAAGCCATCAGATCCCTGGGCATGCGGACGCATCGATAACATTGTCTCTCGCTCATCTGAAGAAAAGACATGCATCTTCTGTACACAGTCTTGAGAGGCGCCTAGTTGCAGCGTTTCTGTGGGTCTCATCCTCTGAGTCTGGAGGGGGACCTGCTGTCCCTTGCTCATCCGGATGAGGCTCCTCCCTTTGGCGAGCCTGGCGCTGCCATGGCACTCTGCCCTGCCCTTCCACCTGCTGCATGCAATGAAGCTGGCAATATTAAATGCACCCTCCCTCTTCCTGAAGGTTTCCTCTTTGAAAGAACATTGAAAGAAAGGCATGAATGAGCATCAGCCTCCAAAGGTTCTCTTTCTGCTGTTGACTCATGAGTGACTGTGTGTTCAAGGGCTTGGTTACAGTCTAGGCACTTATTAGCCAATACAATCTTGGCCATCGCAATGACTGCTCTTGGTGTCACAGTATGCTTCGCCCCACCGCCCCCGGCCCATTTCATTAGACCTACTGCGATTAGATGAATTTGGCCAGGTGCTTGGAGGTCCTGCATTTATTTGAGGCGATAAATTACTCATTCAGTGGACTCTATGACTACATCCTTTAGAATACACACGAGAGCACATGCTCTGTGAGGGGATGAGATTCTTTTCAGGGGGCCTGGGAGCTCCCATCTCCGAACCTGGCAGCAGTATGGTTTTGAGGTGGGATTTCCAGGAGGCTGCTCCTGTTTGTCCAGGTGCCCACTTGTTTTTGAAGTCATTATCACACGGGGGAATTACCACAATTGGTACAATGGGAGATCAATGATTGGTTCACATCAGAATTAATCTCACACGAATGCGCTAGGACATTGAAGGCTCCAGATTGCCTCTATAGCTATTGAAATTATCCAAACATGTCTCAGCTGTGCCTTCCTCCTCATGTGGTAATATAGATTTCACAAGCCCTAACAGCTTGCTCCAGCAGCATTTTTTCTTAGTTTCACTTTCTGCCGCGCCATTGCTTAAGGTTCCAAGTTGAGGGTCCTCAGGTTTTATTAGCAGGCCAGCTTCGACCCTCCCTGTGTGACCGTGGAAATCCCTTCCATCATCCTGGAGGAGCATAACGTTCAGGTTTCCCTCCCTCCTATTACTCTCAGTCCTCCCCCTGTAATCCTTGATCCAATTGTAATTATAGTTGGTATCCATGTGTTACCCCCCCAACCCCCCCAAGCCTTTTGAGGTAGATGTGCCTATGCCCCACGTAGACCTTACCCCTCCCGATCTTGAGGCCTACTGTACATATAGGAACATCCCCCACTCCCGCCAACCACGATTGAGACCATCGAGTGCCCGTTCCTACGCTACCTGTTCCCGACCTATAGGCTGCAGATGCCTCCCTGACTGTGACTGTACCATCTGCAGCCGAGTACTATGCCACGTGTGAGGCGGTACCATGTCGAGCACACACTATGCTAGGCAGGACTGATAGTGGACTGACATGCCCTCCCCTCCCTGGGCTGGAACAAAGACTGTCTTTGGACACTCAGCATTGTAAGCTGAAGTGTTTCTTCACTCTGCAATCCTTCCAATTCTTGCCCTGACTTTCTTATGTCCTTCTGTAAGAGACTCTGCCCCAATTCTAGGCTGTTTCATGCTTCCCCC
This sequence comes from Cetorhinus maximus, assembly GCF_964194155.1. Classification (NCBI taxonomy): domain Eukaryota; kingdom Metazoa; phylum Chordata; class Chondrichthyes; order Lamniformes; family Cetorhinidae; genus Cetorhinus; species Cetorhinus maximus. The sequence continues at coordinate 109,301,384 of NC_135886.1, read as the reverse complement.
TAGTCATATGTCTGAGTGCAACCTTCCCCAGTCTTCCCCCACCCAAGCCAGTCAAGCCCTTGCCCTGCAGCACACTCCATCCACCCCCGCCTTACCACTGGTCTGGTTTTTAGAGCCTTGCCTCTGTAACCTCCCCCCACCGACCCCCTAACCCCCCCCCCCCCCCACCCCCTGAAAGTGAAGTGATGCTGCCGGAACAGAGTCCGAGGTGCTGTGAGCACTGCGCGATGCAAGGTGGGTCAATAAACCTTGACGTCACGAGTGAAGTGCAGTTCGCCAGGTACACGCCACTTATATGCGGTTGTGAATCACGCCGGTCTAATTAGTTGCCGGCGTGGTCTTTAGATCCAGCATGGGGGTGCGATTCGGGCAAGCTGCCTTGATAATGAGCATTCATTATATTCTAGTGTATTCAAATGGCATTCCCAACGTGGCGCAGTGGGAAAAGCACACTGCCATTGAGGGCGGGAGCAGACAATTACAACCTGTTTTTACCCTGATGGGAAACTGACTTTTTCGCTCCCATGATATTTTCCCCTCCCACCCACCATTACACCCGCCACAGGCGGGACCAGAAAATCCCAGCCATAGTACCTGTCCAAACTTCAGGGGCCATTTGAATGGTTCTAGTGAGACACCAGGGCCTGCAAGGATGCTTCTCCAGTGCCCGCCCTGATACACCTTTGCAAGGCAGAGGCAGAGCTATCCCAAGACCATTCTCAAGCTTAATATCATGCCTTGTTTTAGAAGTCTTCAGCTTCAAAAGACATTATAGTCCAGCAACATATAGCTTAATCAATCCCCTCTGCGTCAATCCCCTACCTAAGTCTGTGTAAGGCCTGAAGCTTTTCCACAGACTATAAATAGTATTCACCGCAGCTCTCAGCAGGTGAGAAATCTGTTGAGGCCTTATAAGAAATTAATAGTTAAAATGTAACTGGAGCCCAGAAATTCCCTCAGATATTCGCTTTGACACAGCAGGGGACAATATGAAAGATAGTAATCTTAAAAACACAAGACATCATCCTTGTAGAATCCAGTTCTGCCCCAAACCCTGGATGCAAGAATCCATGAGTTCTCAGCCCTTGGCCCCATGTAAATGTTGGATCATTTATTTTCATTGACAAAATAAATATAAGAGTTTTGCCTGCTCATTCAATGCCCCTCAAGCTCCCCTCCTGTTAAATATACGTGTAATTAAATGCATGGCCCTTTGTTCTAGATGGCCCTGTACTCTGCCAATATCTAATCTGATATTTCCAACTCACCCCACCCTGGCTACTCTACCTTTGTGACAGATGCATAAACTTTCTGACATTGCCACAAGACCATAGATCAAATCTTCCAGTCTCCAGATCGTCGGAGTCCGGGCGCACGACTAAAGATGAGTGCCAGGACCCTGTGAAAGTCCAAACGCATGGACCTACGTGGGAATTTCCTGGGAAGTTTAAACTTTCGATGGACAATTCCCCTGCTCCCTGTGACCCCCTGTGAACGTCTCCAACTCTGAGTTAGTGGACTTTGGAGAGATCCGTGGTATTTATCTGGGTAGTTACCCGGGAAATGTTAAACAGATTAGAACCAGGTCTAACACCAGGATAACTCCACAACTGACACCTCAATCACCTCCCAACTACCACAACACCACCCCCCCCACCACCCCCCTGGACCAGACCCATTTACCCCGCCGACCCAATCATCAAACTTTTCTACATCCCCGATCAGACCCAACTACTCCCCCAATCCAACCAACCCTGGACCAGACCCAACCCCCTCTTGACCCAATTCGACCCAGGCCCAACTACCCCCCTCAGCCACCTAATTACCCTCCTGACTCGACCCGGCTACCCCACTAACCCTACCCGACTCAACCCAACTATTCACCGACCATACGCGACTCAATAACACCCCCGACCACTGCACTACCTCCCCAACCGCCTAACACATCAACCCACCAATCCCCTGACGAGACCCAACCAACCCCTGACTGCCCCTCCACCATCTGACTAAACCCCCCATCTCAGCTACCCCCAACCTGACCCAAATTCCCACCTGACCTTCAGACTACTCCACAACCTGACCCAACTACCCTCCAACTCAACTACACCTGGACCGCCCGATTACCCCCAATCCTGGTCTGTCCCAACTACCTCCCCATTCGGACCCAATCACCCTCCCAACCTGACCCAACTACCCTCAACCGTCCGAATACATCCCCCATTGACCAGACTTGACTACCCCACAACCTGTCTACCACCTCACCCACCTCACCCACCTCCCCTGCTACCCATTCACGCACCCATCCACTCACCCATTCACTAACATTCAGTCTGGACCTTTATAACTTATGGCAGCTAGTGCCGTAAAAAGGGGCATGTCCTGTCTTCCTCCAACTCTACTCCGCTCCGATAAAGTACCCCGGAGAATGCTGCACTGTGCATCTCTGTGGAAGACGGGCTTGGAAGGTTCCAGTAGAAATACGTAGCAGCTTCAGATTGGGGAACTTGTGAACGAAGGGGCAGTCCAACAATCACTGCCACTGCTCAGAAAATCTGGGCCCATATTGCTTTATTTTCTTTGTAGCTATCTAGTTAGCTTAAGACAATAATATGTAGCTCTTATGCAATTGTACAAGAAAAAATTAAAATGAGTCACTGAAGAGATTTGGTATGAATCAATACTGCACTTTTCAAATCTAAGTTCAATATATGAACCAGTTGGTTCCTCTCAGTCCTGGCTTGTATCTCATCTCGTGTGCATTACTATTTTGTCAATTGTAACACTTCCAACACATTCATGTCTAAGTAATATGGAATTAGCTGTTCTTATCCCCATTGTGAAAATTTACCTGTTCGCCTATTACTATGAAATTAGGAATATTTGCTGACATTATTAATGGTTCTCTCTCATCAGACTCTGTATTTCTCTTTCCTTCAAATCCACCCTTCTCCTCAAAAGACCCAATCTTGATCTCTCCATCTTGCAAACTACCCTCACACCTCCAAACCCTTTTGTCTCTAATGTCCTTAAGTGCTGTCACCTCCCAAATTCTTGCCCATCTTTCTCAGAATTCCATGTTTGAATCCCTCCAATCAGGTTTCTGCCCCTGCTACAGTACCAAAACGGTTCTTATCAAAGTCACAAATGACATCCTATGTGATTATAACAAATGTAAACTTATCCTCCTTGATCTGTCTGCAGCCTTTGAAACAGTTGACTCACTACCCTCTGCCAACGCCTCTCCACTGTTGTCAAGCTGGATGGGACTGCAGTCATCTGGTACCATTCTTATCTATCTAATCACAGCCAGAGATTTGCCATCAATGTCTTCTCTTCCCATTCCTGAACTGTTATCTCTGGTGTCCCCCAAGGATCTATCCTTGGTCCCCTCCTATTTCTCATCTACACGCTGCCTCTTGGCGACATCATTCATAAGCACAATGACAGTTTCCACATACAAGCTGACAACCCCCAGTTCTACCTCATCACCACACAGTCCAACTGTGGCAGAATTGTCAAACTGCTTATCCAACATCCAGTACTGGATGAGCAGAAATATCCTCCAATTAAATATTGGGAAGACAGAAGCCATTGCCTTCAGTTCCCGCCACAAAGCCCCTCCTTCGCCATTGATTCCATTCTCTCCCTAGCTGGCAATTGTATGAGGCTGAGCCAGACTATTTGAAACCTCAGTGCCGTATTTGGCCCAAAGATAAGCTTTCAATTACATAACTGCACACTCATTAAGACCGCTTAGCTCCACCCCTGCATCAGCTCTTCTGCCGAGACCCTCATCATGACTTTGTTTTATCCAGACTATTATTTTAATCCATTCCTGGCTGGCATCCCACATTCTACCTTCTTAACTTGAAGTCAACCAAATCTCTGCTCCTAGTGTCCTAACTTGCCCTATATGCTGTTCACCCATCACCCATGTTACAGGCTCCTGGTTAAGTAAGAACTCAATTTTAAAATTTGCATACTTGTCTTCAAATCCCTCCATGACCTCATCATTCCCTATCTCTGTAAATTCCTCCAGCCCTTCAACCCTCCAAGATATCTGCGCTTCCCTAATTCTGGCTTTTGAGCATTCCTGATTTTAATTGCTCCAACATTGGTAGCTGTGCCTTCAGCTGTCTAGGCCCTAAGTGCTGGAATTCCCTCCCTAAACCTCTCTGTCTCTTTCCCACACTTTCCTCCTTCAAGACACTCCTTAAAACCTACCTTTTTGACCAATCGCTTGCTCATCCATCCTAATATCTCCCTATGTGGCTCAGTGACATAGTTTGCTTTATATTGCCTTTGTGAAGCAACTTAGGAACATTTCATTACATTCACAGCACTATATAGGTGCAAGTTGTTGTTGTTATTTTATGTAAAAAGGAAACCTTGCTCTCCTGTAGTGCCCAAAATGGAGAGAGGTTGCTTCAAGTTTTGGCTCGGTTCACTACCTCTCCCTTCATCATAATGTTTTGATACGATGTACTGTAGCTCTAAAAATAGTATCACATTGTACCTTCTAATCATCAAACTGAAGAGTATTTTGAATACAAGCCATCACCATGTTTTCCTAAAGTTTGACTTTTCCTCATCGAGGAACCCTTCAGCTGGCTGTTTGCTCTTAGTGGAAAGATTACATCATTCAGCTGTTGGTCTGAGGCAAGACAATAGAAGGAAGAAACAGCCCATGCAAAACAACTCTGGAACACTCGCAAACAACTGGTTGAATGGTATGCAGATCAATCAGAAAAAAAGAGCAGACATTCCTCTATTCATCGTGATTAGAACTTCAAAATACACCAGTGATTTATCATTCAAAATTTTAGTTATTATTAAAATAAGGTTTATATTACTTAATGAACATGGGAAAATTGATATGCTATTAAGAGATGGTTGATGTAGAAAATGGAACATTGTCACACTGGTACTGTAGGTGTGCAGCTTTCCATATTAATACAGGGACAGAAGACAGTTAACACAAATCTACATGTATCTTCTGATTAGCTTGATCTGGGAGCTCTTGATTCTCATACTAGTGCTAAAAATGAGTCCCATTTCCCATCATTGGCACTCCTAACCTTGATGAACACACACAATATTATAAATTAAACGCTAAAGAGGTAACATTACAAAATTGTGATCCCCATGCACAGCCTTACTCACTGGGAGGTCACATCAAAGGATTGGGTGCACTCCTGCAGCCCACCCCCACCCCCACCCCCACCAATTTTCCAGGATGATTGGATTCCATAAAGTTAACGTGGTCTTGTAGCACGATCAAAAAGTTTACACATTTGTTACAACAGTACTGTAGCTAGAGCTGTTAGGTTAATTTTAGAGCTGATGCAGTGACCTTAGAATTCCAGATATGCATTTCCAGCAGGTAAAACTCTGTGCCAGGAGTATCATTTTGTCAATTTGCCCCTCAGAATTATATAAAATATGCAAGACAGAAACAGGCCATTCAGCCAAACTAGTTCATAGGAACATAGAACTTAGGAGCAGGAGTAGATCATTTGGCCCTTCAAGCCTGCTCCGCCATTCAATAAGATCATGGGCTGATCTGGGAACACTTGATGCCCATGCCAGCATTTATGCTCCACTGGACCCTCCTCCTATCCGTCTTCATCTAACTTCATATAAAAAAAACCTCCACAGTCCCTTCTCCCTCATCCCTTAAATGCATCTATATTATTTGCTATAATCGCCCACTGTAGTAGTAAGTTCCACATTCTCACCACTCTTAGGGTAAAAATGTTTCTTCTGAATTTTCTATTTCAGTTCCTGGTGATTATTTTTATTGATGACCTCCACTTTTGGTCTTCCTCATAAGAGGAAACAACCTCTCTGTTCCTACTCCATCAGAATTTTATAGACTCTATTTAACCACCTCACAGCCCCTCTTTTCAAGAGAGAAATGGCCCAGCTTGATCATTATTTCCTGATGCCACCAAGAAGGATAAAGCCAGCAGACTCACAGGAACACCAGCACCTCCAAGTTCCCCTCCAAGTCACAGGACATTCTGATTTGGAATTATATCGCCTTTTCTTCACTGTTGTTGGATCAAAACCCTAGAGCTCCCTCACTAACAGCACTGGGTGTACCTACACCACAACGGCTGCAGTGGTTCAAGAAGGTGGCTCACCATTACCTTCTCAAGGTCCATTAGAGGTGACTAATAAATGCTAACCCTTCCATGACACTAACATCCTATGAACAAATAAAATAAAGGTTACAAGAAAGGTTTCTAAGGGCAGAATTTTCTGCCTGTTGGGTGGGCCACACGGGAGTGGGCGCAGACCCGATCGCCACCTGTAATCGGGTCCGCGCCACCATTTTACACGGGTGGGCCAACTAAGGCCCGCCCAGCATGAAAGGTGGCTCCCGAGGACAGTGGGAGTGGTTGGGCAGCGGCGGGACCCGGCGGCCTGGTTAAAAGAGCTCCTGCAGCCTTGCAAAGGCTGTCAAACATGGCCAGCAGAAGGGCTCCCCAGAGCGCTGCTGGTGAGCAGGCCAGGCAGGAGTGTAGGGCAGGGGGGCACTGCGCCCCCTCGTTTCTCAGACGATTGCCTTGCTGCCCTCCTCGAGGACGTGACAGCATGGAAGGCGGTCCTCGTTCCCAGGGACGGGAGGAGGAGGCACCGCCACATGACCAAACGTGCCTGGGAGGAGGTGGCGGAGGTAGTGAGCTCCTGTGAAGTGGTGCGACGCACCTGGATCCCGTGCCGCAAGCGTTTCAACGACCTTTTGCGCTCTGGAAGGGTGAGTACCATGTTGGCATTGGTCACTTAACCCAGCAGGTAGGCGTTCCCCCCTGGCTGCTCCCCTCCCCATCCCGCCAACTCTGAGTGCAGTTACTGCATTGAATCATTGACGGCATGTGTCCATCGCTGGGTGGGCCAGCAGATATTGCCCATGCTGAGGTCACCCTGAGAGGATGGTGTTGAAATGGGTTCTACATCCGCAGCATGCGGTACAGTGACACCCACATTACTGTTTTAGGGGCAACCTGGAGGAGCTGCACCTAGGCGCAGTGCTGGAACTGCAAAACATGTCAAAGTCAGGGTGCTGACATGCTGGGAGGGGAGCTTCCAGGTGGCAGGGCACTAATCCATCTGCTGCCCTTTGCGTTCCATGTGCTTGCACCTCCTTGTTTTGTAAGGTTGGACCGTGTGGTGCCAAATGTGATGTAGGCTGCATTTGGTCAAGGAGTGGGAGACAGGCCTGGCATCTTTGTGTGACTGTGCAGCAGCAGTGGGGTGAGGAGGCACTGGAGCCCTGCAATGTCCCACTCTGGTTGGGATGGGACGGCAGCGAAGAGATTCCAGGTACAAGTTGCACTAATCAATGCTCTTATCTCCTTTTTAGGAGAAGAATGTTCATACTGCCGCCGAGTGATTGAGGACTGGCAGAGGGCCTGCCCAGTTGGCCATCATTACCAGGTTCAAGCAGGCAGCTCTCGATCTGGAGGGGCGCCATGCGCCCAGATTCACCTGTGTTGGTGAGGCTGGGGTGCCACGGGCAGGTATGTTTGCCCAGCAGTGAGGTCACCATTGTTCTCCCAGCAGCCATGGCAGTGCTGAATGTTCAGTGATTGAAGTTTGCAACATGGCTTGACCATTGCTTATGGAAGGATGAGTGCATAATAATCTGGGGGACAGGGATGCACATTGACATTGTCTTCACGTTAACTAATCAAATGTCCTTCTTCCTTTCAGCATCAGTGGAGCAGGGCCAGGAGGAGGAGGCACAGGGGCCCCCTCTCACACCTGAGCGCCCTGAAACCTCTGACCCACCAGCGTCACACCATCTCTGCCAGGCAGGCATCAGCTCAGATACTGGCACCTCGGTGGGAATTAGATCACCAGCTAATGTCCCAAAGCACAGCAGTGAGGGCACTTCACATTCACTGGAGGAGCTGGCAGAGACAGAGAGTGCCCATGGCGCCAGCAGTCGGAGGACTGCATGGGACCAGGCACATGCTCAGTCGGTGGCTGATGATGTGCCTCTGGAGTCATCCATGAGGCAGCAAACTATGGAAGTCCAGCAGGGTGTGTGGGAGGATCTGGGGGAGATACATGAGGCTATGCTTGGCTTGGTCTTCGTGGTGGAGGAGTCCACGCAGACCATTGTCAATGCAATGGGCCTCATGGCCGAGTGCCATGCTTCCTCCATGGAGAGAGTGGCAACTCTCGTGGAGAGGCTCCTCCAGGAGACCAATCAGGGCCTCCTGGGGATGCACTCGGACCAGCAAGCCCTCACATCGGCATTGACCTCAGCTGGTCAGTGCCAGTGTGGGAGATAGTCTGGGCACCAAGTTTCCCAGCTCGGCGCCCATCCATCTACAGTGAGCAGGGAGGTCGAAAGCGACCTTACATCGGCGCAGCAGCTACCTGTCATCTCTGCGGGCTCCTCTCAGGGCACTCCAGATGAGAGCAGCAGCTCCTCCACTCCTCTGCCAGTGCCCCTTGCATCCAATGAGGCTGCAAAGACTGGGGAGATGCCAGCTGGCAGCTCCCTTCCAGGCGGGGCCAGCACAGGCTCCACAGGCCAGATGCCAAGGTCATCAAGGCCAACAGGACAGCACAGTGAGCAGGTTGGCTCAGGTGCCAGTGCCAGCGAGGGGACAGCACCTAGACATAGCACCCGAAAGCATAAATTTAAGGCACCTTAGGCACACCACGGGTTTCTCACTGGTGCTTTTGTGTTGCCCCGCAATGAGATCATGATTAGTTGGTGTGCTGTTTAACACCTTTGTCATTTTGTTTCCTTAAGTTCACTTTGTTATATCATTAAATTTAGACATGTGACCATGGCTGAGGGTGCCTCTTTTCCTCTGCAGGTGGATGGTTACCCATGATGTTATGAGTGAGTTGTGTCACATTGAGCTTTATTGACAATGCCCTTAGTTAATGTTCCTATCCAGGCAGATTTAGCACTCAGTTATCGCCTGCAGCACAGGCTTTTGTTGGAGGTCCATCTGTGGTGTTCTAGTTGAACGTTCGTTGGATTAAAGCCTCCAGGGTGTCCCTGCCTCCCTGGAGTATGCCCGGGTCAGCGTCTACCCCCTCAGCATTTCCCTGTGCATGCTCATCCTCAGACTCACTGCTGGACTCATCGTGTGCAGCTGCAGCCACTGCGTCTACATCTTCTTCGTTCACTGCGTCCCCGCTTTCCAGCGCAAGATTATGGAGAGCGCAGCATGCAACCACTATCAGCGACACACGCTCTCGGGGGTACTGGAGGGCACCCCTTGAATGGTCCAGGCATTGGAAGCGCATCTTGAGAAGACCAATGGGTCTCTCCACCACAACCCTTGTGGAGCCATGGCTCCTGTTGTACTGCTGCTCAGCTTCTGTTCTTGGATGGCGGAGAGGTGTCATGAGCTACCTTCTGAGGGGATAGCCCTTGTCACCCAGCAGCCATCCATCCAGCTGCGCTGAAGCACTGAAGAGCCCCGGCACCTGGGAGTGTCTGAGGATGTAGGCATCATGGGAGCTGCCTGGGTACCTTGCACAGACTTGTAGAATCAGCATCCTGTGATCACACACTATCTGCACGTTCATGGATTGGAAGCCCTTCCAGTTGATGAAGGCACCGGGCTCACCTGCTGGTGCCTTGATGGCCACATGTGTACAGTCTATTGCACCCTGGACGCGGGGGAAGCCAGCAATGGCCGCAAAGCCTCTGGCTCGCTCAGCCTGGCTGGCCTGGTCCCAGTGGTAGTGGATGAAGGTCAATGCACGCCTGAATAGATTGTCACCTGCTTGACACAAGTGTGGACAGCTGATTGGGAGACACTGCAAAGATCACCCACCAAGCCCTGGAAAGAACCAGAAGCATAGAAGTTGAGGGCAGCTGTGACCTTTAGAGCCGCTGGCATGGGGTGTCCACCCACACAGCTAGCAGAGATCTCAGATCCTATCATCTGACAGATATAGTTGACTGTCTCCCTTGAGAGACGGAGCCTTCTTTGGCACTGCACCTCAGACATATTGAGGTAGCTGCTTCGCCGCCTGTATGCCCTGGCAGCAGATAGTGGCATCTTCTGCGGACCCTTCCGCCTTGGACTTCCTGTTGGCCCTGCGGCCCTTGTGCCTGCACCTGTAGAACCATAGAACCATAGAGCACTACAGCACAGAAAACAGGCCATTCGACCCTTCTAGTCTGTGCCGAAATATTATTCCGCTAGTCCCATTGACCTGCACCTAGTCCATAACCCTCCAGACCTCTCCCATCCATGTATCTATCCAATGTATTCTTAAAACTTAAGAGTGAGCCCGCATTTACCACGTCAGATGATAGCTCGTTCCACACTCTCACCACTCTCTGAGTGAAGAAGTTCCCCCTAATGATCCCCCTAAACCTTACCCCTTTCACCCAAAAGCCATGTCCTCTCGTGTTTATCTCTCCTAATCTAAGTGGAAAGAGCCTACTCGCATTTACTCTGTCTATACCCCTCATAATTTTGTAAACTTCTATCAAATCTCCCCTCATTCTTCTATGCTCCAAGGAATAAAGTCCTAACCTGTTTAATCTTTCCCTGTAACTCAACTCCTTAAGGCCTGGCAACATCCTAGTAAATCTTCTCTGCACTCTCTCAATCTTACTGATATCCTTCCTGTAGCTAGGCGACCAGAACTGCACACAATACTCCCAAAGGTGGCTCCCCTGGAGGCTGAATGTGCACTCCTGGCCTCCTCCCCCTTCTGGCCCTCCCTTTTTCCTCAGAGGAGGTGCCTCCAGTGGAGTGCCTCTTCACTGTAGAGTGCTGACCTGAGGGTTGTGAGTCCTGTCCAAGCAGCTGGTATGAATTTTGAAGTAATTCTGCTCACACAGGCAAGTATCAGTAACTTTCCAAATTAAATATCTGACTGAGCACATTCGCAATCCCACTGACCTCTCTTATCCCGCCTGTGGATGAGGTTTATACAAATGTGTCCTACCCACTTGCCCGTTGCGCCCGTGTGATGACCTGAAGATCACACAGGCTCTGAAAAATCAATGTCAGTTGGTGCCTCAAGGGCCTTAGTTAATTAATGGTGGGCACGCATCAGAGATCATTACACGCCCGCCCACCGAAATACCGCAATGGCACGCAGTGACGTCAGGATGCTCACCCGACGTCACCACGCATCATTTTTCACGTTGGCCCGCCCCTGGGAAAATTCTGCCATAAATCTTCTTTACACCACTCAAGTGCTTCTATATTCTTTTTATAATATGACAGCTAGAAATGGGTGTGCAAAGTATTCCAAACGTGGGGCAATGTTAAGGAGGCATTGATGACTATGGACTTCTATTGGATTGGTCCATGGTTATGCTTGGTAAAGTGCTGCTGTGGTTTGCCATTGCCTTCTGCAATATGGCTAACCAAGAAACTTTCCCACTTTTACCACCTGCCATTAGGCATATTGGAAGGATTTACAGGCTGACAATCAGCGTGTTTGGCCACGTTACGAACACACCTTCTATGGCCATCAGTCCTGAAGTCCTGAAGTGGGATTTGAACTTCTGGCCCAGAGGTAGGGACTCTACCACTGCACCACAAGACCGCCTTTCTCCTCTCATTTAGGTTTTTAATTTCTAAGTTTTGTGTGACCTGCTTGTTGTTCTTATTAAAATGTAATGTTTTATGCTTATGTGTGTTGAAATTCATTTGCCAATTATTTGCCCATTCTGCAAACTTATTAATGTCCTCTTGTAAGTTGTACTCTTCAGTATTGACTATCGTGCCAACCCCCTACCCCCTCAAATTTGGTATCATCCTCAAACTTTGAAATTGACTCAAAGTCTAAATCATTAATTCCAGCACTGATCCTTGAGGAGCCCGACTTTCCACCTTTTTCAGAATAACAACCCTTTACTCCTAGCCTCTGCTATCTGTCTTGCAGCCAGCTAAATATCCATTCTGCTACTTATCTCTTGATTCCAGATGCTCTGACTTTATTTATTAATCTATTATAAAGACCCCTTATCAAAATGCCTTGTAGAAATCTAGATAATTTATATACACTGCATTACCCTTATCTACTGTTTCTGTTACCTCTTCAAAGAATTCAGTGAGGTTGATCAAGCAAGACTTGCCCTTTTGAGATCCATGCTCATTATTCATTATTATATTTTTGGTTTCTAGATGTTTTTCTATTATCTCCCTTTGTAGGGATTCCATTATTTTTCTTATTACCAATTTTAAGCTAACTTGTCTATACTTCCCTGGACATGTTCTTCACACTTCTAAATATAGGTATAATGTTAGCTATTTACCAGTCCTCTGGCAATACAACTTTTGTGGAAGAATTATTAAATATGTGTAAAAGTGCCTCCACTGTCTTCTCTCTAGATTTTAAAAAAATGTGCGGATGGAATCCATCCAAACTATATTTTTGAATTTGATTAGGTGAATATCTCTCATCTATTTGTTTTACATGAAGTCACATATTTTTCTAATCTCATATTCTGATGCAATGCCCACGTTGATCTATTTCCCTTGCAAATACTGAAGCAAAGTGATGATTTAATATCTCTGCCATTTCATTGCCTCTGATTTTATCCTATGCATCCCTCAGTGTCCTAATTCCCATCCCAACTTTCATTTCTCCATTTATGTGCCTGTAGCATGTTTTATTATTTTGCTTTATGCTCATTGATAATTTAATTTCATAGGCCACCAAATTTGTCTCCCTAGCATTGTCCTTTTGAACTACAAGTGCTGTTTTGCCTCCAAAATGGCATCCTCAACATACGTGCACACTTCTGGTGCTAGCTGCATTAGAGGCCATTTCGATGAGGGCATTAGAGCACACGCAGCGAGTGTCCACTGGAAGTATGCAGAATAGTCCGATCACGATGACAATCAGAACGTAACTCTGATTTGATGGCAACACTGCCATTTGGGAGCTCAGTGCTCCAGCTAAAGCCTTTGCTTAAATTTACACGGCTGGATATGTGTCAAGCCACAGGAAGGACGCCCCCTCCCCCCCACCTCACCACCAATACTATTTCAAGGGATCATTAACTATTTGCATGTAATTGCTGATTGACCTTTACTGGCTGTCAGTGTAGCAGTTTTTGGTGGTTTTCAGAGTTGTTTTAATTTGCTGGAGCCTACATAAAGGGTGTGGCAAGTGCTGCAGGACTTTGTTCTGTCTTCAAGGTTACTGCACAAATCACTTGCTCACATGGATGCAGCAGTATGGATCTCCCTTAGACCACAGCAAAACAGGGAGAATGAGCAGAAGCGACACAAAGCAGGACAAGCTACTGGAAGAGAGAGGAGGAGGGGGACAAGAACTCTCAGCAGGAAGCTATTATACGCCCAGAATGCTCAGGGAGCAATTCCCCTATCTGAACTTCAGTGACAAATATTGTATCAGATGTTTCAGCTTCACTAAAGACATCATCCCCAAAATTTGCTATCTGCTACAGCCACAACTGCAGCCTCAGAGCAGGGAGAGGAGGGCACTGCCAGTGGCATTGAAGGTGACCATGGCTATGAGTTTTTACGATTCAGACTTCTTCCAGACTGGAACAGGTGATATTTGCAATTTCTCCAGGTTCGCCATCAACTGTTGCATAAGAGAGGTCACTGAAGCTCTATATTCCAAGAGAGCTGAATACACTTCATTTTCTCTTGCCAGAGAGATAGAGGCAGAACAATCGCATGTAGGAAGCATACATATAATGAAAGCCATGCTGTCACATGAAATGTGATAGAGCAGACCATTGGACTGCTTCCAATGCCTGGACTGCTCCAGAGGAGCCCTGCAGTATTCAGCAGAGTGCATGTCAAGACTCTGTTGCATGCTGCAAAATGTTGCCATCATGAGGGCACAGCCCTTGCCACCAGCTATACAGTGAACAGCTGAGGACAAAGAGGAGGAAGAATAGGAGGATGAAAAGGAGGAGGAGGAGGAAGGGAGGAGGCAAACAGCACAGCCCTTTTCGGACCAGACTATTTGTGATTGGCTCATCTGACTATCATGTCGGCAACTGAACCCCAATTCCCCATTCACTAACAGTCCAACCTTCCTTCTATTATTGACCATCACAGCATTGACTTGGCCACAATGCAAAAATTAATGCACAAAGTAAACATTCCAAACCAAATTTCTACATCAAACCATATCATATTACATACAAATATCAACCAATCACCCATGTCCAGAAAATGGAGTTAAGTGCTGGCAAACTGCTTCTTCATCTGTAGAAGCAAGCTTCAAATATAGCTTATGATAATGGGTACAGAGACCAGTACATGTCAGGGAAAAGTTCATCAAAATGATTTTTATGAGACATTTCTGTAGTATTCTCTTACTTGGATTAAATCTATCCACACAATACCAATCTCTTGGTTTCTTGATGGGAAAATTTGAATTTGCCATCACATTGAAGAATATGTGAAACTTGTAACACAGGAGACAATCACCATTAATCTAGGTTATATTCATACCTAGGTTTCAGAGGTGAAAAGACAGTGTGTTAAATCACTATACTACCCAGTGTCCCATCAGAAGGAAGGGACTCTCTTCTGCCAGTCTTGAACATAAGAATGTAGGAAAAGGAGTAAGTAATCACTTGATAGTACAGAACTTGAGTATTGCTGAAAAATGGGACATAGTGTTAAAGCTTTTCATCTTGCACTCATCAGGACAGAATTGAAAGAATACCAAATTTCAAAGAGAGCAATTTATACTGCATGAGAAAAGGATGCTGATTGGTTGGCAAGAGGACCCTGATTGGTAGAGGTGTTGCCATGGAAAATGCATGAGGGAACAATTACCCCCAAGTTTTTTTTAAAATTCAAACCAGGCAAGTCGCCTCTGATAGATCGTGATGTTGCCATGGGGAATGCACCAAGGAACAACTGTTTCCCATGCTTTTGTTTAGTTGAAAAAGGTGCAATGCCTGGACATGTTCTTTCTGTTTGCAAAGAACAGGGCCCTGCATATCAGCATATGTAGCTTCTAGCAGGCATAAGTGAGCCACATTGCGAGCCTGATGCTTAATACTGTCAGGAATGTTTAGCAAATGTTGTCCAATCACAGAATCACATCTAATGTTGGACACTAAGCTCTGAGTTTTGCAAGCATGGTTTGGTTGAGCACGGTCAGAAACTTACAGAATACTGAAAGGCCTGGATAGAGTGGACGTGGGGAAGATGCTTCCATTAGTAGGAGAGACTAGGACCCGAGGGCACAGCCTCAGAGTAAAGGGAAGACCTTCTAGAACAGAGATGAGGAGAAACTTCTTTAGTCAGAGAGTGGCGAATCTATGGAATTCATTGCCAGAGAAGGCTGTGGAGGCCAGGTCATTGAGTGTATTTAAGACCGAGATAGATAGGTTCTTGATTGGTAAGGGGATCAAAGGTTACGGGGAGAAGGCAGGAGAATGGGGTTGAGATACTTATCAGCCATGATTGAATGGCGGAGCAGACTCGATGGGCCGAATGGCCTAATTTCTGCTCCTCTGTCTTATGGTCTTATGGCCAATACTCTGCCTGTTGCAAACAGCTGAAGGGATGTGCTGTTTGATACAATCCACAACACATTGGGTCATATGGCCCACGTACCTGGCATCACACCAACATTGAAATTCATACACCATATCGCTCATTTCTTTCCATTAACAGGATGCTGTGTCAGCCAAAAAGGTATTCTGCCTACCACACAAATGAGCAATTTTCGAGCCTACCCATTGAGGAGGTGCTGCTTACTCCATTGCACCAAGTGGAGACGGTGCCAGAACAGCATTATAACAGCAGTCACCTTCAGACCAGGGCAACCTTTGAGCAGGCCATTGGCCTTTTAAATTTGCATTTTCAAAGCCTTGACCGCTCTGGAGGAGCACTGCAATACTCTCCTGCAAGGGTGTCAAGGATACTGGTGGCTTGCTGCATGCTGCATAATATCATGCAGTGAAGGAATGTATATGTGCAAGATCCAGACCCTGGTGAAGTAGACTGTTCATCAGAGGAAGAGGTGGAGGAGGAGACGGAGCCATCAGCCTCAAATGAAGATGTAACTGAGGAAGCTGAGCATGAGGATGAGGGGGACAATGGGGGAAATGATGATAGCTGTGCCCAGGTACCTAGAGTTGGCTCAGCACATGACGCCATAGTAAACAGGGAGGACAAAGCACTTCTCCGAAGCAACTTTAAGGATATAGATGCACCATGGGAAGCAAATGGTTGTCCAGCCATCGCTAAATGAGTGCCTTTGATACCATTGCCACCTCACATCTTCCAGGAGATGCCCATTCTGCCACAAGAGAGAAAACCTGCAAGTGTCCTTGAGACTCCCTGGCATCACAATGGCTAAAATCTTCACCCTCATAAGTCAGCATTCAGTCGTCTTGAGAGGTTGACCTTGAGATGTCCTGTGACAGAGGGGCCTGGAAGTGTTTCTTGGAGGCTGTCACATAGATGATGAAGAAGTCATCTAGTCACTAATTGATTCCTGCCTCCTATGTAAGAGCACTCCTGTGCAATGTTAGTTGAGACTCAGAAGGTGCAGATATGATGGATGTACCAACAGAAATGCTGCAACTCGAAACTGGGCACCATACAAGTGCCAGGCAATGGCCATCTCCAACAAGAGAGAATCTAACCATTTGCCCTTGACATTCAATGGAATTACCATCGCTGAATGCCCCACTATCAACATCCTGGGGGTCACCATTGACCAGAAACTGAACTGGGCCAGCTATATAAATATGGTGGCTACAAGAACAGGTCAGATGATGGGAATTCTGAGCTAAGTAACTCAACTCCTGACTCCCCAAAGCCTGTCCACCATCTACAAGGCACAAGTCAAAGGTGCGATGGAATACTCTCCACTTGCCTAAATGCATGCAGCTCCAACAACCCTCAAGAAGCTTGACACCACTCAGGACAAAGCAGCCCGCATGAATGTCACCCCATTTTGCATGTGAAATATTTACTTCCTCCACCACCAATGCAGTGGTAGTATTGTGTTCCATCCTCAAGATACACTGGAGCAACTCACCGTGGCTCCTTCGACAGAACATTTCAAACCCATGACCTCTACCACCTAGAAGGAAAAGGGCAGCAGATGCATGGGAACACCACCAGCTGCAAGCTCCCCATCAAGCCTGACTTGGAAATACATCACCGTTCCTTCACTGTCAATGGCTCAAAATCTTGGAACTTCCTACCGAACATCACTGTGGGTGTACATGCACCACATTGACTGCAGCAGTTCAAGAAGGCGGGTCATCACCACCTTCTCAAGGTTGATTAGGAATTAGTATTAAATGCTGACCTGTTCAGCGATGCCCACATCCCATGTAGTGTAATCCTTGCTCAGTGTGAGTGCACATGAAGTTACAGGTCATTATTAAAAACTATATGAGCAGGAGCTTTGGCGCAGAGTGCATCCCTCGTGCTCTACCATGCGCCAAATGCCCATTACACTTGATCCCCCTCCCCCCATGCTGAACAACCATCACCACCACCAGTGCAGCCATGATCGAAGGTGGCTTTGACGCCACCTTTGGCACTTGCAATGAGTGATTCGCCATCTCCTACACTGGCCTGGGAAGGCACACATACTCTCTGCACAACCCTCTCCTCCACTGGGTGAATCACCCTGAGGTTTGCATGTCCACCCTCTGTCCGGGCCACCACCTTAGCATTTTGAGCTCTCTTCTCCTGTAAGCGAACAATAAAAACAAAGTGAGAGATTTTCAATCCTGCATCCATGTGCGTGCATGAAATATGTGGCCAGGTGTCAAAGTGGGAATTCAGATTCTATCTCATTTATGCTTACAAGACATACAAGAATGTCTAATCAATCATCCTCGTTGATGGTGACGTACGCAGCAACTGTGCCTCATCTGATGTCTCAGTCATCCAGGACCCAAACCAGTGGCAAATGTATGCTTCAGTCAAACAGGTCAACTTGTCTGAATGCAGCAGGTCACGAAACCTGGCAGCACTGAATCCACGTTCAGCCATATGCTCCTGAAACACTCACAGCAGCAGCAATTGCCTGCCATGCACTCTTTGTGAAGACAGGAGGGTTCCTTCTACCTGCTGGACACAGGGCATCCCTCCGGCCTTTAACCTCCTGCACTAGGATCTCCAGGTCCTGGGCACAGAATCTGGGTGCATTTGATCCATGAGAATCAGACACTCCGCTCGTCTGGGACATTCTGACATGACAATGAATAAAGCACACGGATGAATCATGATTCTCTTTATGCCATGTTACTCAACACCCATGTGCAACCACCTGCTGGAATCATCGTCGCGAGTAGTGCAGACTTATGTTGTTGGGGCAGTGGGGAAGGGGTCCATTTGTCGGTTGGGTGCACTGCGCTTGTGTGCAAGCACCCCAGAATGGAGCTTATAGGACCCTGCTGGAATACTCCTTGGAGTCAAACATGCCTGTGAGGACAGTGTGCTGATGTGATGGTTGTGGGTCAGGCACTTTTGGGTGGACACACTTGAAAATGTGACAGATGAAATGGCATGTGGCTGGGCATGAAGGATCTGCATGCGGGGCCTGGTACCAGCCCTTGAGATGCCATGCTCATTTCACTTGCTGTACAGTGTTGTGACCTGCTGTAGCTGCAAAGATCCTGACATCAACATGGCTGGGAGTGGTGGATCTTTGCAAACAGTGAATATCAGGTATGTGGACACTCCTGACATGTTTGCAATAGGCAGACTTCAGCTTCTAAAGTTTCCTATGGAAGGCTCTTAATGGGTCATCTCTGACAACAAATACTCAGATGACAATGCAATGAAGTCTCTTCCCAAGCAGCCTTGCCACCCCTTCACGACTTCCTCCCTGTCACAGTGAGTGACTTCCAGGGTGGTCCATTATGTCTAACCTGAGTTGTGAAAAGCACACCTCCTAAATTAGGCCCACCTCTGCCTCCAAAGTGTTCCCTAGGTCAAGTGGCCAGACTTCAGCCCACAACCACCTCCTGACACTGAGGATCGCGCCTCAGGAGCCATTTATTCCTGAGGTGAGATGCCAGGAATTCTACCAACTCCCACTACCCTCCTCAAGGATGAAAATTCAGCCCACTATCTCTCTAAGCACCTGGCATCAGGCTCAGAGAAAATCTGCACCAGTGGGGAAGAAAATTGTGTTGAGTGAAGCTGGAGCAGTGGATTTCAGTTCAGATAACATCTAGGCTGAACTTTGAAAGATTACCAACCAATGCTGTTGATGTGTTGTAAAAACTAGAATAGCAAAGAAAATAAACTTCTGAAAACATACTAAACATAATACTTTGTCGGATTTAATGAAAGAGAGTATTTATTTTAAGAATACTGCTAAGAATGTTATTTAGTTTTGTGGAGTTTCCCAAGCCTATCATTCACTCAACACCCTGACACTGTTTTTAAATATGCTGGTTAATGTAGATCAAATCTCAGTTTAATATTTCTGATAATTTATACAACAAGATCAAAATAGGATATTTGAATAAGGAGAAATCTAACAGACAAGGTGAAGAAACCAACAGAGTTGTAAGGTGAAATATTTGAGAATTGACCAAAATCAGAGATATATTAAGGTAATAAATCATTTTTGCACTCGTTAGGGTGAAGGGCATTATGGAACGCAACATTTTTCATTTCAAGCATTCAGCGTTAGGATCAAGCTCTTCCAGATGTGGTATAATACAATTAAATACAGAGTAAAGCTCCTTTAATCAGCTCCCAGCATGTTTTTCCACACCAGTTGTAATTGGGCATCCACTACATCATTTTGAATCATTTTTTCATTTTTCAAACCAACCACCTGTTGAGTATCACAGTGAGGGTGTCAATCTTACCATGATACAGTCTGGAGCACAGAGGTTTTAATACATCCAACTTGGAAGAATCAGATAGAGTCAAGAAGGAATAGCTCGTGCAGCACACTGCAGTGAATGAAGCCAAGTGAAGACGGATGCAGAATAACAGGAACAACGTAAAATGCAGGGCTAAGCCAAGATATTCCTCTGTTGACGGGCCTATGAATTCTTACTTTATAGCAGGGGTCAGCAACCTGTGCTTCCAGAGTTCAATGCGGCCCATTAAGGACTCCTGTGTGACTCCTGACTTCATTCGAGCATACTCATTTTTATGATGATTAAGTGACTTGTTTCATTTTTTAAACTTTTATTAGCATTAATCTTGTGAGAAAGTATCATTCAACAACATCATCCAACAACCTTTTTGTGAAAATCTTTAAAATGCTATTCAATTGTGTCTCTGTCTTGTTTTGTATTAGAAACATAAAAACATAGAAATATAGAAAAATAGAAGCAGGAGTAGGTCATTCGGCCCTTCGAGCCTGCTCCGCTATTCAACATGATCGTGGCTGATCCTCTATCTCAACGTCATACTCCCGCTTTCTCCCCATACCCCTTGATGTCTTTAGAGTTGAGAAATCTATCTATTTCCTTCTTAAATATATTCAGTGACTTGGCCTCCACAGCCTTCTGTGGTAGAGAATTCGAAAGGTTCACCACCCTCTGAGTGAAGAAGTTTCTCCTCATCTCAGTCCTAAATGGTCTACCCCGTATCCTGAGGTTGTGACCCCTTGTTCTAGACCCCACAGCCAGAGGAAACATCATCCCTGCATCCAGTCTGTCCAGCCATCAGAATTAGAGAGGAGAGTGTGAGAGGAGGACCCTGGGACAGGCAGTCAGCAGCACCTAGAGGAGACTGCAAGAGGAGGACCTAAAGAGTGGGAGTTTACCTGTGAGAGGGCAAAGCAGCTGTTTAAAGAGTGGGAGCGGAGTTTACCTGTGAGGGAGCCATTTCTCACCCAGACATTCGGCGGTGCTGGAATTCAAAAGCAGTGACGTCAGGACAAGGGAGAGAGCTGATTGGTAAGTAGTGGGTAAGTTGTTTTTTTTCCACTTTAAAATGACATTACAGAAGGTCGGAGTCTCAGCATTTGTTTCTTTTAAGAAAAACTAAATAGTTTTAATTACAACGAACAAAAAGTATGGCAAAGGAGCTGAGTCCCATGTGTTGTATGGGCTGCAGCATGTGGGAATTCTTAGACACTCCTTGAAACCTGGATGACCATATGTGCAGGAAGTGTCACCGGCTTGACCAGCTTGGGCAATGGGTTTCGGAGCTTGAGCGTCAGCTGGAGACACAGCGGTGCATCCGCGAGGCTGAGGGTTATGTGGATAGAACATTTTTAGATGTGGTCACTCTGCAGTTTAAGGAAGTGCAGTCAGAGAGGGAATGGGTGACCACCAGTCAAAATAAGGAAGGCAGGCGGGTAGTAGGAGAGCCCCAGAGTGCATCTTTCTCAAGAACCGTTTTTCTGTGTTGGAAAACAGTGAGAGTGAAGGTTCCTCTGGAGAATGCGGCTACAGCCCAGTTCACGGCACTGTGGGTGGCTCAGCTGCACAAGTGGGGAGGAGTAAGAGTGCAAGAGCAATAGTGGTAGGAGACTCAGTAGTGAGGGGTGCAGACAGGCGCTTCTGCGGCCGTAAACGTGACTCCAGGATGACGTGTTGCCTCCCTGGTGCCAGGGTCGATGTCACAGAACGGCTGCAGAGCATTCTGAAGGGGGAGGGTGAACAGCCAAGGTCGTGGTTCACATTGGTATCAAAAACATAGATAGAAAGAGGGATGAGGTCCTGCAAAAAGAATTTGGGGAACTAGGTAGCAGATTAAAAAGCAGGACCTCAAAGGTTGCAATCTCTGGATTATTTCCTGTGCCGTGTGCTTGTGAATATAGGAATAGAAGGATAGAGAGGATGAATGCATGGCTGAAGAGGTGGTGCACAAGGGAGGGCTTTAGTTTCCTGGATCACTGGGTCTGTTTCTGGCAAATGTGGGGCCTGTACATGTCAGACGAGTTGCACCTGAACCGGAATGGGACCAACACCCTTGTGGGGAGGTTTGCTAGTGCTGTTATGGGGGAGGGTGGGGGGTGGGGGGGTGGGTGGGGTGGTTTTAAACTAATTTGGCAGAGGTGGAGGTACAGTAGGGGGTGATGCACAGCCAAATATAGAAGAGAAACTAAGTCAGCCTGGAAGGCAGCGCAAATATAGGCCTATTAAGGCACAAGGGATTAATGCAAGGCTGGATTGCATCTATTTTAACCCAACGGGTCTTACAAGTAAGACAGATGAATTGACGATGTTGATTAACACATGGGAATATGATATTGTTGCTATCACAGAGACATGGTTGAGGGGAGGGCAGGACTGGCAGCTTAATATTCCAGGGTATAGAATCTTCATACGTGACAGGAGGGTGCGGGTGGTGTAAAAGAGGAGGTGGCATTTCACCATTGATCAAGGAGTCAATTACTGTGGTAAGGAGGGATGGTATCTTAGAAGGCTCCTCAAATGAGGCCATATGGGTAGAACTTAAAAACAAAAAGGGGGAAATAGCTTTGCTGGGAGTGCACTGTAGGCCTCCAAACGGTCAGTGGGAGATAGAGGAGCAGATATGTAGGCAAATTTCAGAGAAGTGAAAAAATAATAGGTTAAGGGATTTCAACTTCCCCAATATTAAATGGGATGGCCTTAGTGTGAAAGGCTTAGAAGGGGCGGAATTCTTAAAGTGCATCCAGGAGAGCTCTTTGAGCCACATCCGACCAGTGGGAGCCATTCAAAAAGGAAATAGTGAGAGTTCAGGGCCAACATGTTCCCATAAAGGTGAAGGGCAGGACCAACGAGTTCAGGAAACCCTGGATGTCAAGGGATATAGAGGATTGGATAAGGAATAAAAAGGAGGCTTCTGGCATATATGGAGGGCTGAAAACAGCGGAAGCCCTAGAGGAGTATAGAAAGTGTAGGGGGGTACTTAAAAAAGTAATTATGAGAGCGAAGAGGGGGCATGAAAAAACAATGGCGGGCAAGATAATGGAAAATCCCAAGGTATTTTATAAATATATTAAGGGCAAGAGAATAACCAGGGAAAGAATGGGACCCATTAGGGACCAAAGTAGCAATCCGTGAATGGAGCCAGAGAATGTAGGTGAGGTTTTAAATAATTACTTTTCATCTGTGTTCACCATGGAGAAGGACGATGTAGGCATAGAAATCAGGGAGGGGGACTGTAACATACTTGAACAAATTAGCATTGAAAGGGAGGAGGTATTAGCGGTTTTAACGGGCTTAAAAGTGGATAAATCCCCAGGCCCAGATTAGATGTATCCCAGGCTGCTATGTAAGGCAAGGGAGGAGATTGCAGGAGCTCTGACACTAATTTTCAAATCCTTTCTGGCCACAGAAGAGGTGCTAGAGGACTGGAGGACAGTGAATGTGGTATCATTATTCAAGAAGGGTAGTAGGGATAAACCAGGTGATTACAGGCCAGTGAGTTTAACATCAGTGGTAGGGAAACTATTGGAAAAAATTCTGAGGGACAGGATTAATTTCCACTTGGAGAGGCTGGGACCGTTGCTGTTTGTACTGTACATTAATGATTTAGACGTGAATATAGGAGGTATGATCAGTAAGTTCGCAGATGACATGAAAGTTGGTGCTGTCATAAATCGTGAGGAGGAAAGCCTTAGATTACAGGATAATATAGATGGGCTGGTCAGATGGGCAGAGCAGTGGCAAATGGAATTTAATCCTGAGGAATGTGAGGTGATGCATTTTGGGAGAACTAACGCGGCAAGGGAATACACAATAAATGGTAGATCTCTAGGAAGCACAGAGGATCAGAGGGACCTTGGTTTGTATGGCCATAGATCCCTTAATGCAGCAGCACAGGTAGATAAGGTGGTTAAGAAGGCATATGGGATACTTGCCTATATTAGCCGAGGCATAGAATATAAGAGAAGGGACGTTATGTTGAAGCTGTATAAAATGCGAGTTAGGCCACAGCTGGAGTACTGTGTGCAGTTCTGGTCATCATACTATAGAAAGGATGTGATTGTATTAGGGAGGGTGCAGAGTAGATTCACCAGGATGTTGCCTGGGCTGGAGTGTTTCAGCAATGAAGAGAGACTGGATAGGCTATCGTTGTTTTCCTTACAGCAGAGAAGGATGAGGGGGGACCTGATAGAGGTATACAAAATTATGAGGGGCATAGGTAGGGTAGATAGGAAGAAACTTGTCCCCTTAGCAGAGGTGTTAATAACCAGGACGCACAGATTTAAGGTAAGGGGCAGGAGGCTTAGAGGGGATTTGAGGAAAACCTTTTTCACCCAGAGGGTGGTTGGAATCTGGAACACACTGCCCGAGGGGGTGGTAGAGGCAGGAACCCTCACAACATTTAAGAAGTATTTAGATGAGCACTTGAAATGCCATAGCATACAGGGCTATGGGACAAATGCTGGAAAATGGAATTAGAATAGATAGGTGTTTGATGGCCAGAATGACATGATGGGCTGAAGGGCCTGTTTCTGTGCTGTATGACTCTATGACTCTAATTTTATACATTTCAAAGAGATCCCCTCTCATTCTTCTAAACTCCAGTGAATACAGGACTAGTTGGCCCAATCTTTCCTCATACAACAATCCTGCCATCGCAAGAATCAGTCTGGTGAAACTTCGCTGCACTCCCTCTATAGAGTGTATATCCTTTCTTAGGTAAGGAGACCAAAACTACACACAATACTCCAGGTGCGGTCTCACCAAGGCCCTGTATTATTATTGGCATTTGAGCTGCATCGCTGCTCTTAAGTTGTTGGGCAGAAACTTGCCCTTGGATGGCGGGCGGGCCCCATCGGCTTGGCGGCGGGCGGGCAGCCGACCCCCGCCACTGAAACGGGGCCCGCGGCCATTTTGAGTGGGCGGGCCAATTAAGGCCCGCCCAGCGGCATCCCCAATAGGAAGCACTATGCACTTCCTGTTCCGGGGTGGGGAGGGAATCCCCATCTGTTAAAGTGCGCTCTTTCACGCATGCGCATGAAAGAGCGGATTTCTCCCTGAGACAAAGTCCTGTCTCAGGGAGACCAGTGACAGTCTGAAAAACTTTAAAATAACAAAAATTTAAAAATTATTAACATGTCCCCCTCATGTGACAATGTCACACGAGATGGGACATGTTATTAAAGACCACATAAACTTTATTAATTTTTTTAAATACGGACATGAAACCTCATCCCGCCAGTGGATGAAGTTTCATGATTAATCAGAAGCCCGCTGGGGCTCCTGGCCTGCCCGCCAGCCTTAAGCTTGGACGGGCAGCTCTTTAATTATTTTAACTAGCCTGTCAATGGCCTCAATTGGCCATTGACAGGTTGGCGGGCGGACAGCTGATTTCGCTGTCCGCCCGCCCTCCTAAAAACTTAAGTGGACCGGGATGACATCGGGGATTCCTCCCGACGTCATCCCGTGTCATTTTCCCCTTGGCGACCAGGCCCCACCCCCAAATCGCCGAGGGGAAAATCCTGGCCTTTGTGTTTTTTTGACTAAATTTTAAAAATGGGTTTCCTTGCTATTAAGGTTGCTGACCTCTGCCTTACCATAGATTGGTTACAGCGCAGAAGGAAGGCCATTCAGCCCATCGTGTCTGTACCAGCTCTCTGCAACAGCAATTTATTTAATGCCATTGCCCTACTTTTTCTCCATAGCCCTGCAAATGTTTCCCCTACAGAGGGATTTCACAGAGTGGTGCTCATTCAGGAGCAGAATTGCTTCGTGTAATTCTTTGAGGATGTTCAGAGCATCCTTGGTGATATGTGGGAGACTTTCCAGAAATGCTGCTCCAATACTGCTTGTAGGTTCTTCTTTTCCATAGAGGTAGTGGCAACTCCTTGGGCATCTGCAGCGGAGCATTGGGGATAGAATCAAAGTACAATTTCCCTCACAAACACTGTGCCTACAGCAATGAGATCTGGGATTCCAAATAAAAGAAGCTGGAGAGGCAAGGGATCAACTTGAGAGAATCTGACAGTAGGCTTCATACCCCTAAATGATGGTATGTGATTTTTGCTGTTGTGGTCTCTTACACCATATTTGTTGAGGGTCTAGATGTAAAGCTCAAGGGATCTGTCTCTATGCTATCTATGCTAAGCAAGATACTGAGACTGATGAGTGTTCTGGTCGAACACAATTACATGGGGCAGAACATTGTGCTCAGTGGGTGGGCACGCGCCTGACCCGAACGAGCGTAAAATGACACACGATGACATCGGGCGAGTGTCCTGACGTCACCGCGCATTCGCACAATATTTCGGTCAGCAGTCACATGCAGCAGTCGGCAGCACGCCTGCCAACAATTAACAGGCCTATTAAGGCCATTAAAGTAATAATGAAATGAATTTTTTTGCTGCCCGTCCAACCTTACAGTTGGCGAGCAGGCGAAAAGGCCAAGCGGCCTTTGGATTTTTTAGGAAACCTCATCCGCGGGCGGGATGAGGTTTCCAACAGCAAATAAAAATTAAATAAAAATGTTTAAATTTCATGAGACAAACATGAGAGACGTGTTTTTAACATTGCTTGAGCTTTTAATTTTTTATTTTAAAAATCTTCAGCTCCCTGAGGCAGCCCTGTGCTTCAGGGAGCTTTCCCTGCGCGCACCCCCGTGCATGCACGAACTTCAGCGCTCGCGCTCCTCCCGCCCCCGCCCCCACCCCACTAGCGCTGCAGCGCACCTTTCACGCTGGCTGCCCGTTAATTGGCCAGCTAGCATGAAACCGCGGTTGGAGCCCGATCAAGGGCGGCATTCGGCTTCCCAACCGCTCCCGGGCATACATGCCCATCGAGCCTGCCCAAACACCGGAAAATCCTGGCCATGAAGTTTATTATTAGCAACAACTATATACAACTCTGCACAGGCCTTGATCTAGCCTGGGTCCTAACAGTTATATAGGTTATATAGTTATATGATTACTTAACTATATGCCTGACTCATAGAGTTACAGAGAGTAGTGAGCATCTGCAGTAGAGATCACAAGCGATAGTCAACATTTAACACGGAGCTGTAACTTTTATCCTCCAGCCTTACGCGTGGTAATGTCATAGTGATGTAACTATGCACCTTCTTAAAGGTACATGTCATTGTCTGCATTGACATGCATAAAACATCACAACAAGGTTTGTTGCCACACAGACCCCTTGCTAGCAGCCATGTTGGATGGGATTGGAGTCACTAAAAGGGCAGACCAAATAAGATAGGTTTCTTTCGCCTAAAGGACAACAGTGATACAGTTGAGTTTTTATAAAAATCCAACAGCTTCATGGTCGATTTTACTGATATCAGCTTTTTATTTCCAGTCATTTTTTCAAACTGAATTCTAAATCATAAATAGTCATGGGAGGATTTGAGCTCTTCCTTTTGTAGATTATTTGTTCCACCTTCTAGATTAATTACCTAATAACATAACAACTACACTATCATACCTCTATGAACAAGTAAGAGAACTGCACATATGTACTCGTGGCATGAAGACTCACTGGTGCATATTGAAAACTTGTGTCCATGCTCTCTACAATCTTCCATCCATGAATTTTCTCTTTCCATACTCAAACTGTGATTGTGTACATTCATAAAATAAACATTGCAGATATAAAGAGGAATTCATGAACTGCATTCGTTAATCTTAGGGGCTACAAAGGTATAAGGAAAGCACCTGCAATATTCTAGTATGAGTCCCCAACAGCAAAACTCCATACCAGAAATATTCATGCAGAAAATGAGCCTCATAGAGTATTGAGTTGCCTCCAAAACTGGCTCTGTGTGCCATCGTCTCAAGCAATATATTCAGCACAATTTAAACCTGCCTCAACAACAGGATGCAACTATCACATAAGGTCTTACTCACAGCAGCTGTGAACAAAAGCTTATGAACTATGATTTTATCCTGAAAAGCCTTCCACATGGTGTTCCAAAAATAAGGAAAACTCCCACGTAAAACTTTACAAAGAACAGATTTATCTTTGTCTGTCATAATACAAAACAGACCCAATAGGGATAAATTCAAGGCAAGTTGCAAACAAGTGCATTCACCATGGATTAGGTACTGGTCTCTGTAAATTACCAACTACTGAAATCACTCCAGACTGAAGTAATTTTAAATCCAATGTTTTGTGGAATGCATAGTTAATGCTATTTTTTTCCAATACATGACCTGCCTTTTGTGATATTCTAACATATCTCTATATTTATATAAGGTTCAAGAGGTGGAAATGGAAATACAGCTGCTTCCTGGCTACAGCACGTGGTCTGCATTAGGAATTTTCAGTTCCTCTGAATTAGCAAACATCCACTTTTTGTGTTCATTTGTAGAAAAAAATACATTTTAAGCTAACTTTTATCTAGAGTTTTGTTTTATCTAGAATAGATAAAGCCATAAGGGAAATGCATACTTTAATGCTCAATCTGTTATTCATTTCAGTATCACCAAAATGCTGATAAAATGGGCAATTTGCATAAGAATGGCCAGCAGCAATATGAACATTAAACATGCAACTTATAAAATGTTAATAGTATAGCATAAATATTTGTTTCTCACAAAGGGTTATTATAACCAGGAATGCTTTGCAGCAAGTTACTACTGAGCCATAAAATATAGCATCATATAGAAGGGAATTCAGAAAGAGAGAATAAAAATTATTGGGAGAAAAGCTTAGAAAATATATTAAATTAACAACTCCAGTTGAAAGTTGGCATCAGCACAGTCACAATGGGCCAAATGGCTTCATTCTGGGCTCTAAATTCTTCTGTTTAAATTGTTACATGAGCTTGTCATTGTGACTTTTCATTAAGTTGTCTTCCAATCAAACTTATCTTTCCAATTTTCCCTGATCCTCCCTTGACAGTGCTGATTTATGCTGTGAACATAGAAGTTAGGAGCAGAAGTAGGCCATTCGGCCCTTTGAGCCTGCTCCACCATTCGATAAGATCATGGCTGACCTGATTGTGGTCTCAACTCCACTTTCCTGTCAGTTCTACAGGCACTGGCAGCTCTGTAGCTCTATGTTTACTTGCCTGTCCCTACTTATATTTCCCAGGAGTACAGAGGTCAGTTGTTGCTTTGGCTGAAATCAGTTAGATCAACATGAATAAAGGATCAAATCTGGACCTTTGGAACTGTTTACCTCAGTACTACATCAGGTGATGCCTTTAGCCACTGGGACTCAAAGCACCTCTTTTCATGCAGGCCTTTTCCAATGACATTTTTGAGCTGAATGAAGTGTCCTCTTCTTGAGTGTGGAAGGTGCCCAGCCCCTACTCAACACATGCAGCAGTACTGCTGAGATCAGGGATTCAGTGGAGCAGAGAACTGAACTGTAACAAATTATATCTGTTATGTTTCAGATCAAATGAATTTCTATATTATGCAGTTCCTATTAGGATTTCTCACTTGCCAGTATAGTAAAAATTCTAATCCAAAAGCAAAATACTGCGGATGCTGGACATCTGAAATAAAGGTCATGACCTGAAACATAACTGTTTCTTCCTCCACAGATGCTGCCAGACCTGCTGAGTATTTCCAGCATTTTCTGGGTTTTTTTGTAAATATTCTAAACTTGTTTTTCTGCTTGGCTGCTTCTGAGAGAGCTATCTGTGTTTCTTGCTGTAGGACAATGTGTGAAATGTATAACACTTTGTCTAGGTAAGTACACCATCCCTGGTGGATTCTTTTTCCTTCCCTGATGTCCTTAGTTACCTTTGAGGAAAAATAAATAACTATGGATTGGTGACGTAAAATGAAAGTTTTGTTACTTTATTATTTAATATAATGTCATAGATAAATGGCTGGCATTTAACTCATGGACTATTCCAATATTCTATGGTTGTAAGGCTTTGAAATATGTTCCTGATTAACTGTTTTGATTAATTGTAGAAATACCTACTTTTTGTTCCAGCTTGGCTCCAATTGCAAAGAGGGGCATGATGTTCGCAATCTAGATTCTCCAGTCACCTGTTCTGCACTATGGACTGGGAACTATTGGAACTCTATATCTCCTTGGAAGATCCACAAAAAACAACTAAAGGACACCAAGAAAGTACTGTAGAAAAAGGAATGTGAAAGAAAAACTTACAAAAAATATTTTAATAAATATATTAAGAGACACAGAATGGTAAATGGCAATGCGGATCTATTAAGGACAGATACATTCAAGACAATAATGAATAACAAGAAATGGAAGACTTTTGAAATGAATACCATTTGTGTCTATTTTCACAGTAGAGGAAAAGTTGTGGTTGTGATTGTGGATTGCTAGAGATCAATCATCTTAGCCACAGGACATTGCTGCAGGGATTCCAAGGTAGTTCTGGGCCTTACCATATTCAGTTGCTCCATCAATGGCCTTCCATTACAAGGTCAGAATTGGATATGTTCACTGATGATTGCATGGTGTTCAGTACTATTCATAACTCCTCAGATATTGAAGTGTGCACGCCCACGTGCAGCAAGACCTGAGCAACATTCAGCCTTGGGCTAATAAATGATAAGTAACATTTGTGCCACACAAGAACCAGAATCACAGAATCACAGAGTGCAGAAGAGGCCCTTCAACCCATCGAGTCTGCACTGACACGTGAGAAACACCTGACCTACCTACCTAATCCCAGTTACCAGCACTTGGCCCAGGCAATAACCATCTCCAACAAGACAGAATCTAACCATTTCCCCTTGATGTTCAACAGTATCACGTCATCAGCATCTTAAGGGTTACCGTTGGCCAGGAATTTAACTGGACCAGCCCCCCAAGAGCAGGCCGGGGGGGCTGGGTATTCTGTGGCAAGTAACACACCTCTCCAAAGTCTGTCCATCACCTACAAGGTACAAGTCAGAAGTGTGATGGAATACTCTCCACTTGTTTGGATGAGTGTGGCTTTAACAACATTCAAGAAACTCAACACCATCCAGGACAAAGCAGCTCTCTTGAACGAGCACATCCACCACCTTAAACATTCACTCCTCCTACCACCACAGAGTGTTAGGAGTGTGTATCATCTACATGATGCACTGCAGCAACTCACCAAAGCTCCTTCGACAGCACCTTCCAAAGCCACAACCACTAACTAGAAGAACATGGGTAGCAGACACATGGTAACACCACCACCTGCGAGTTCCCCCCCAGGTCACACACCAACTAGACTAGGAACTATATCGCTGTTCCTTCACTGTTGCTGAATTTAAATCCTGGAACTCCCTCTCTAACAGCACTGTGGATGTACATACACCAAACTGACTGCAGCTGCTAAAGAAGGTGGCTCACCACCTCCTTCTCAAGGGCAATTAATAATGGGCAATAAATATTGGCCTTACCAGCAATGCTCATCCCATAAACATATATTTTTTAAAAGGCCAAAAAAGCAATGTTATAAGAGAACCCAAGAATAACTAAAGAGAGCAATTCAGTAGACTTGATATATGTTTAAAAAATGGTAATAGAGAAATAAAATAATGGGAAGAATTTTCGGGTTGGCGACAGGGGAAGGGCCCGCTCACCAACACATAAAATAACGCGTGGTGATGTCAGGCGTGCATCCTGACGTCAGCACGCATCATTTAGATTGTCAGTTTGGCGGGTGCGCATCCGTGTCGGCTGTGCGCCTGTTGAACTGTCAAAGGTCTTTAAGGCCATTAAGAAAGTAATTAAATTTGCTAAGAATGCGAAGAGAGTTGTTAAGAGGCGAAGAGCCCAGGCGGCCTTCACATCTCTCATGAAACCTCATCCTTGGGTGGGATGAGGTTTCATGAAAGGTTTATTACTTAAATAAAAATTTTTGAAAAAATAATGGTCATGTCCCAGCTCATGTGACAGTGTCCTTAATTTTTTTTTTTAACCTTTCTTCAATGTTTCATAAGTGAAAATAATCTCCCGCTTCCGGGCACACGTCACGCTGGGCAGGCCTTAATTGGCCCGCCGATGTAAAATGGCGGCGCAGCCCCGATTGGGGACGCCGATTGGGTTTGCGCCCGCCCCCACACAACCCCACCCCCCCTCCGACAGGGGGAAATTTCTGCCCAATGGGACTTAAGATAGAAAAATCTGTTGGTTTCCACCCAGTGATATTTAAAGTAGTGAGGAAATTGCAGACTGTGCACTGAAGCCTCAGCTTTTCATTATAGGAGGCACAGTGAGTTGTATGAGTAGATAAGAAAGTTATAGAAGGACATAGAAGACTAAGGACAGAATTTTCTGCCTGTCGGGCAGGCGGGCCCAACCCAATCTCCAGTGGGCGGGAAGCCGATCCCCACCGGAGAAGCAGGCCCCACCACCATTTTACGTGGGCGGGCCAATTAAGGCCTGGCCAGCATGACGTCCGCCGGGAAGTGCTATGCGCTTCCTGTGCGGGCGGGGGGTGGATTCCCCAAAAGCGAGAGTGTGCTCTTTCACACATGCGCACGAAAGAGCGCACATGTCCCTGAGGCTAAGTGCTGCCTCAGGGAGATCGCTTACACTTTTAAAAATATTAAAAATAGGAAAAAAAAATTCCCTAACATGTCCCCCTCATATTGTCACATGAGATGGGACATGTTCATAATTAACTTATTAACTTTATTAAAAATTTTAAAACCCTGCATGAAACTTCATCCCGCCCGTGGATGAGGTTTCATGTTTTATCTGTTTGCCGCCAAGGCTCCTGGCCTGCCCGCCAACCTTAAGGTTGGAAGGGCAGGTCCTTTAATCATTTCAATGATCCTGTGAATGGCCTCAATTGGCTATTGACAGGTCGGCGGGTCCGCAGCTGATTTGGCTGTGATCCCGCCTTCCTGAAAATATAAATGGGCCGGGCCCCATCCCCTGCTCACCGACAGCAAAATTCTGCCCCAAGTGAACGGGCAAAACTATGGCAGATGAAATTCAATGTGGAGAAATGTGAGGTCATCCATTCTGGTTCTGAGAAAGACAAATCAGAATATTTTCTTAATGGCAAGAGCCTTGGAGCCATGAAGGAACAATAGGATCTGGGTGCCCATTACACAAATCACTAAAAGCTAGGGCAGAGATACAGAAAGAAATCATAAACAGTTGATGCTGCCTTTTACACACATACAAACATATGAATTAGGAGCAGGAGTAGGTGATTCAAGGGCGTTGGAATTTAGAAGTGAGAAAATGTTGCTTTACAAAGCAAAATATAGAACTCTGAAATAAAAACAGAAAATGCTGGAAATACTGTGGAGAGAGAAACAGAGTTAATGTTTCAAATCGATGATCCTTTATCAAAATTGGAAAATATTGAGGTATGTAACAGATCTTAAGTAAGTGCAGAGGCAAGGAAAGTGGGGCAGGGGCAAAGAACAAAAAGGAATGTCTGTGATAAGGTGGAAGGCCAGAGTGATTAAATGAGAAAAGGGATGATATCGCAAAGCAAAGAAAATGGTAATGGGATAAGTAAAGAAACAAAAGATGGATCGAGAGGAGGTGCAAATGGCAATAGCAGAATCATCACCAATAGCTGCCACCAAAAAAAAAAGGGGACAGAGATTATGATCTGAAATTGTTGAAGACTGTAATGAGCCAAATTCAAAGATGAGTTGCTCTTCCTCGAGCTTACATTAAAATTTGCTGTAACAGGGAAGGAGACCGATGACAGAGACGTCAGTGTGGGAGTGTGGAGTAGAATTTAAATGACAGGCTAGCCCAAGGTCATGTTTGTGGCCTGAAATGAGGTGTTTCACAAAGTGGTCTCCCAGTCTGCATTTGGCCTTCACATTCTAGAACAGTCCACATTGCGAGCAGCGAGGACAGTACGCCAAATTGAAAGAAGTACACGTAAATCGCTGTTTCACCTGGAAGGAATGTTTGGTGCCCTGGAAGGCGTTGCATCTCCTGCGTACGGGAAGGTACCATAGGAAAGGAAAGGAATGCTGACATGATTGAGAATTGGACCAATGTGTCATGGAGGGAATGATCCCTTTGGAATCCTGAAAAAGGAGACGGTAGATGTGTTTGATGGTGGCATCTGGAGGTGGCAGACGATGATCTATTGAATGTGGAGGCTGGTTTGGTGAAGGATGAGGCCAAGAGGAACCCTTTGTGGCTCTGAGGGAGAGGGTAAGGGTTAACCCCCTGTTCAAGGAAGAAGCAGAGAGCCCTCAGGCCATACTGGTAGGGCTGGAGGTGTAGAGGGATTCACCATCCATGGTGAAAAGGAGCTAGGGCCAAGAAACTGAAAACTGTTAAAGTAGCAGAGTGCATGGGAAGAGCCACCAATGTAGGTGGAAAGAGACTGGACAAGGAAAGGGATGATGCTTTACCGGGGCATAGCCTTAGTCAGACCCTATCTATACATTCACGTTTAGGCACCAGATCTCAGCAGGATATATTGGCCTTGAAAGGGGTACAGCACAATGTTCACCAGAATGATACCAGGGTTTAAAGGGTGAAATTATGAAGCCATATTGCATGGAAAAGGGGACAGTAGATGTGTTTGATGATGGCATCACACTGGAGGTGACAGAAATGGCAGACAATGATCCATTGAATGTGCAGGCTGGTGTGGTGATCTCATTGCAGTAATTAACATGATTAAAGGGCTCAATGTGTAGATACAATTATTTCCTCTTACAGGCAAATCCAGAACAAGAAGGTGTAACCTTAAAATTAAAGCTAGGCCATTTAAGTATAAAACTGGAAACAATTTTCACACAAAGGGTAGTGGAATTCCGGAACTTTCTCCTTTAAACAGCTTTTATTGCTGAGTCAAATTACATTTTCAAGACTGAGATAGATAGATTTTTGTTAGATAAAAGGATCAAGGGATGTGAAACGAGGATACATAAATGAAGTTGAAGTACAGATTAGCCGTGATCTAATCGAATGGTGGAGCACATATGAGGGAGGGAATAGGCTGCTCCCATTCTTATGTTCCTATGTTCTTTCTCACAAATAAATCTTTTATCAAGGGTGCATGGTAAGCATGTTTGCATGGTAAGCATGTTGGACTTCTCTTTGGAACAGTTTTATAAAGTGCTATTGCAAAATCAAATATTCTGTTCACTATTCATTCTATTGATTAATCAATTTTGCTTCTAGCGTATCTGCCTGTCTCCTATTAAATACTAATTACTATTTTCAATCTGAACTATGCATTCCATCAATACATTATTTCCCCCCAGTTTCAGACTAATCAGAAGTTATCAAGCCAACTGATATTAATTTCAATGTACATACGTGAAAAAAGGTTAATTATTCACTCTGGGCATTGGCTCTGTTTCTGATCATAATGGGCATCCCTATATAGTTGACTTCTGCACTGAGCCTAAGTTGAATATATTCAGAGAAGGCCCAAATCATGACACCTATATTGCTTTACTCTGTAGGAATGCACATTTGCCCATCAAATAGCCTCTTATAGGAATGAGACTATTAAAAGGGAGCAAGCCTATCTATGTTAATGGCTCCCAGTTTTAGGTTTAAATTGAAAAAGGTTTTTCTAAACATTTTGACATCAATATTGCAAATCACCAAAAGTTAAGCAAAAAAACTAAAAACCTTAGCAACTTTTCTCTCCCTATCCCATCAATTCCCCCACTGTCCATCCTAAATACGTTGACTCTGTCTGGGATACAGTTACATGGGTGCCACTCTGATCTTTGCACTACAGGCTTTACAATTGGCCTTAACCAATTGTTGTGATGTAAAGTCTTTACCCAAAGCAATAACCAATCTTTTCTGTTTCATATGCTGAGAGGCCAGTACGTGGTAGCACACAAACATGCAGTGCTAAAAGGGAAAGGAATACAGGTGTCATAATTTGGGTCCTCTCTCAATATGTTCAATTTGAGCTCAATGCAGAATTCAACAATTTTGGGAACTGCTGTGTAGTTCCAGTATTTTCAGTTTTTATTACAGATGTTGTGTTGCTTAGTGTTTTTCTAATTTCTCAGGGAAGGAACACTGCAACTTTAACTCTAACCACATGGCTCTTCCTCAGTACATCTACAATGTCTTACTTGTTTGCCCAAGTCCAAGTAATTTTGCACTGGCCTGAACAAAACTATGCATTCAGCAAAAAAAAAGCTTTTAAGCAATCAGCTCCATTTAGATTACTGCTGATAAATTCAGCTTGATAAAATATTGTATTACCAAATATGCAAAATGTTGATTAGCAACTTCCTTTTAATGCAGATATGTAATAGAGCTCCAGAGTGGAAACCTTTCTGATTCACACCACCTCTTAAAAAAAATTGGTAAGATAAAAACCTTTGAGTGCTACAAAGGGAGGTACAGCTGCTGAACATTCTTTAAATCTCTTGAGTTTAAAATGTCACGTCAGTTATCGAAACAAATAACATTTGAACTGATGTAAGGATAAAATACTTCCACCTCCCCCCCCACCCCCACACAAAGGAGATGGTCAACTTCAGGAATAAAAATTCAAATTTGCACATAATGGCCCTGTAATTCTTGCATTCTGAGTTTCCTTTTCCTGAGGTGGGGGAGAGAGAGAGAGATGAGGCAATAGTAAGAGTGCAAAAGAGAGGGAGGGACAGAGAGAGCAAGAAGGTGTAGGAGGAAGGGAGATGAGGGACAAAGGAGTATGTGAGGAAAAAATACAGCAAACAAAATAGATTAAATAGGACAAAAACAAAGGAGGGCGATGGGGGTGAGGAGAGAGAGGGAAAGGTAGAATAGAAGATATAGAAATATAGAAAGAAAGGAATAAAATTAAGGAGATTGACAAGTTAGCAAAGTGTGAGTGAGGGAAAGAGAATAAGAAAGGTAATATTGAATGGTAGGTTGCCTCTTAGTCCTAATTATCTCCTCTTGTTAGCTGTGGAATGGGGGATGGAGTTTAGAGATGGAATAATATTTATGGAATATGGGAATAGAGTGGATCGATATAGCAGGGTGGATAAAGGTGGGGGTAATTTGACTGGGATTGTGCGAGAAGTATAATATTGTGAGGAGTATAGGATGGTGAGGGAGGGGGAATGGTGTGAGTGAACTTTTGTTGGCATTCATTGTAATGCAAACACTAAAAATAGGCAAATTGTGAATACCTTACCTTGATAATCTTCCTAAAAATGTCTTACTCATCTGCCTTCAAAACTACTTGCACATGTGAAATTATATTTATTTACTTGGTCACCTCCATCCAGGTATTTTTAACATTGATCCTCAGCAGAAGATGCCCCTCAGTCACAACGTAGGCAATTCTCCTTCTCAGCACCTCATGGAGTAAGCCTGTTGAACTGGAATCTCAAAAGGAGAAGACTGACTCCATTTTTCACCTTACTTTCAATCCCAACTGCCAACAGTGAGTCTTTAGAAAATTCCAAAATGCAGCTTTCCTTTAACTGCAAGTAGCAATTCTTTAAAGATGCAGCACATGAGATATCCTGCCATGCATACCATGCCCCATGTGTACAACCAAACTGAGCAGACAGAAAATGATAATTATTAAATCCAATTGTCTTTGCAAGCTCAAATAAAATCTTGGACAAGCAGAGGACCAAATTAAATATTTAAAATTTATTACTAATAATTAAATTAGGTGCACTACACAATTTCTCAATTTTTTGGTCAGGATTCCACTGTTAGTTGTGTAAACCCATTTCAATGGGTTTGAAGAAAGTATTATCAATGAGATCGCTCTTAGCGGGTAAAAGCTATGGGCTGTGGATATAATTTTGGGGCAAGATCTTGAGGTTGTTGGGTGGCGCGGCGAGTGGGCCCTGGAGCAGCCCGGAAACAGTCCGCCACCTGCGATCAGCCCCCAACCACGATTTCATGCTGGCAGGCCAATTAAGGCCCGCCTAGCGTGAAATGCGGCTCTGCACTGGCCAGGAAGGGGCTGGTTGGGGTGGGGACCTGTCAGCTGACGGGTCCAATGGCAAACTGGCAGCCGGTTTAACAATAGCCCAAGCAGCCCTTGGAAGGCTGCCACAGAAGGACATGTGTTCAGCATTCTCAATGGAGTCGAGTGTGGCTGGGCACGGCTGGCAGGAGAGCAGGTCAGGTGGGCACTCAGCCCCCCCGTTTTTCTAACGAGTGCCTTGCCATCTTCCTGGAGGAGGTGGCTGCCAGGAGGGGCAGCCTTGTCCCAAAAGATGGGAGGAAGAGGGGACCGCACTACACCAAGAGGGCATAGGAGAACGTGGCAGCAATGGTGAGCAGCCATGATGTGGTGCAGCGCACATGGGTGCAGTGCCAGAAGCACTTCAATGACCTTCTATGCTCAGGAAGGGTTGGCATGGGTCAGTGTGCAGAAGTGTTAAGGTGTGGCCATCCCCCCGTTGACCTCAGGGGTGCTAGAGTCTGAGTGCCAAATGTCAATGACGCTGGAGCTGGCCAAGGGGGTGAGCCCTGGCTGCTTGGACTGAGTGCCTTGTGGCCAGCAATTACAGACCAGTCAGTTTAACTTCAGTGGTGGGGAAGCTTCAAGAGACAATTATTCAGGATAGAATGAGTAGTCACATGGAAAAATGTGGGTTAATTAGGAAGAGCCAGTATGGATTTCTAAAGGGGAAATTATGTTTACCTAACTTGCTGGAGTTTTTTGAAGAGGTAGCAGAGAGGGTAGATGAGGGTAATGCTGTTGATGTGGTGTACATGGACTTTCAAAAGGCATTCAATATAGTGCCACACAATCGACTTGTGAGAATAGTTATAGCTCATGGGATAAAAGGGGCAGTAGCAACATGGATACAAAATTGGCTGAGTAATACAAAACAAAGGGTAATGGTCAATGGACATTTTTCAGGCTGGAGGAAGGTTTGTAGTGGAGTTCCCCAGGGGTTGGTATTGGAACCCTTGCTTTTCCGGATATATATTAATGATCTAGATCTTGGTGTACAAAGTTTGTGGATGATACAAGACTTAGAAACATTGTAAACTGTGAGGAAGACAGTGTAGAACTTCAAAAGGGCATTAGATGATTATTTAAATAGAAACAATGTGCAGGGTTACAGGGAAAAGGCAGGAGAAGGGCACTAAGTCATAATGCTCATTTGGAGAGCTGGTGCAGATATGATGGGCTGAATGGCCTCCTGTGTTGTAGCAATTCTGTGATTCTGTGACACCACCTAGAAGGACAAGGGCAGCAGATGCATGGGAACACCACCATCTGCAAATTTTCCACCAAGCCACACACATTGGAACTATAGCGCTGTTCCTTCAATGTCGCTGGGTCAAAATCCTGGGAATCCCTTCCTAACAGCACTGTGGATGGCACCTACAGCAGGTGGACTGCAGTGGTTCAATAAAGCAGTTCACTGCTACCTTCTCAAGGGCAAGTAGGGATGGGAATACTAGCCTTGCCAGCAACACACATGATAGAGAAAAAAAATATGTAGCTGGGCTGTGTTACAGTGATATGAGTGTGGCAAACTTTCAAATGCGCATTGCATGTTGAATATATGCTCTGCGAAGATATGAATATTCATAAGGTGCATTGAAAAAGAAAAAGTGTCTGTGGGGCACAGCATAGAGGAGCAATAAGGTGAGCAAATTAACAGAAAACATTCTGTGGCAGGTTTACTTAAGCCAGCTACCAGCTAATTTGCATTGCGGCTAGCCTTACCTTGTCCATCTTCTTAAAGTATGCTATCTTAGCCTGTTTGTGGACGCATTTATTATACAAAGCATTAATGTTGGCTGTCACCTCATGCCAGGCGTGGTGGATGCTGTCTTCGGAAAGTTTAGGCTTGTGCTGATAAGTGGCAAGTAACATTTGCACCACAAATGTGTCAGGCAATGACCACCTCCAACAAGAGAGAATCCAACCATCCTTCCTTGACTTTCAATGGCATTACCATCCCTGAACCCCCCGCTATCAACATCCTGGGGGTTACCATTGGCCAGAAACTGAACTGGACTAGCCATATAAATACCTTGGGCGGAATTTTCCCAGAATTGCACTAAGTGCGGTGGCGGACGGGTAAAATGGAGTCCTACCCGCCAATGGAAATGACGGATTTTCACGCCGTAAATTCCTGAGCCCTCCTCATTATATATTCACTCCCGTGAAACACACTGTTTCCATGGCGAGCGGGCTGTCATTCGCCCGCCCTCCATCACTCTGCTGTTGTATCACACTGGCCGCCATCTTTGAAAGGCAGCCACCAGCAAAGCGCTCATTGCCACCAGCTCACCATCATTGCCTGGGAGACATGGCCAGCAAAGGAAAAAAGACTGCAGCCTCCCCACTTCAACGACAGATCACTCGAGTGACTGCTGGATGCTGTGGGGGCCTGACAGGATGTGCTCTACCCCCGCTCTGGCTGCAGGATGGGTCATCAACCCGGCTTGGGAGGCGGTGGCAGCGGTGGTCAGCGCGAACCTGCAGAGGAGGACAGCCACCCAGTGCCAGAAAAGGATGAATGATCTCCTCCGTTCCGCCAGGGTAAGTCACTCTTTTCATCACTCCCAATTCACACACTCATAAACCCATCACACATCCATAGGGCCCTCACTCACTGCCAGTGCAAGGGACATCACCATTCACTCTCTCACACACACTGTCATTGTCCTCATCCCATCCATGGGACCACTCATCACCCACACAGGCCAGACATACTTATCATCTGGCCCAGCAGGTGTCATGATACACTCTCCCCATCTCTATCCAGGCAGGGCAAACAGGCTCACAACAGGGGGGAAAGGTTGCAGACAGTTGGAGGGATACCAAAAATCAAAGTTCTGATAGAATTCAAAAACAGAGCCATCCAGCTGGCCGGCGATGACCTGTGCTGACCGCGATGCTCTACCAAGTGAGGATCCAGCAGTGCAACATCCATACGGCAACCATGCCATGAGTGATGTGTCCTCTTTCACAGGCCACTGCCATGCACTAATTATCTCCCCTTGCTTTCGCAGGCACATCTGCCAAACAGCCGACAGAGTCCATGACCCAGGGCCTCCAATCAAGCCCCGAAGAACCTCTGAGGAGGAATCTGGAGGCACCCTCCATGAAGTCCCATCACAGCGCTCACCCACACCCTCCATCAGAGCAGAGACACACACCTCGGTGGGACCTAGCTTTAGAGTAGCCTTGGGATCACAATCTGGTGAGCACATCGCACATTCTGATCCACAGCAGGCAGAGGCAGGGACTTACAAGGTCCCCAGCACTTGAAGGATTGCTGGAGGCCAGAACATTGCTGAGTCCGAGTCAGATGATGAGCATCTGGACTCGGTCATGTCACAGTTGCTGGAGCTGCAAAGGCAAGATAGGAAACAACAGGAAGGGATGTCCGCTGCACTCCTCAGATTGCAAGGCATGATGGAGGAGTCCATCCGTCTTCAGGCTTGGGGTGATAGTGCCGGCTTTGCAACGCATCGAGGTCAACACTGGCAGGATGGAGAACTTGGTCCAGGACGTCACACCTGCACTGTTGCATGGGCTTAACTCCATTACTGATGCCATAGTTGGCCTCCAACAGTGTGTATACAAGAGGGGTGCTGGGCAACTTGATCTCACTCCAGCTACACCTTCCGCTCACAGAGTCAGCCAGGGGCCCTCAGGCACCCAGAGGGAGGAGGATCAGCAGGTGCATGCTATGGGGTCATCCACCCAGGTGACTCTGGGAGTGACCGGCCCATCTGACTCCCCTCTTCCTGTGGCCTCCACAGATCCAGCTCCACAGGCCGAGGAGGGTGCCACTGCCACACAGCAGGACCCCAAAAGCAGGCCGGGGCCTCCAAGTCTTGGCCCTCCAGAGGACGCCCGCCAAAGCCATCACAGACAGGACATCACAGTCAGCAGGCTGCGTCCACCTCTGCTCCAGATGTCCAGGGAGCACCAAGACATAACGGCAGCGTTAGGAAAGTTAAGTAAAAGTACTTCCACAGTCTGACCACGGGTGTTGATCACTTGTACGCACTGCTCACTATTGTCAATAAACTCCTAAGAATGTCTCCCTGCCTGTGGTTACTTGTTCTGATGAGCAGTGTTCTTGTCACTCAGATGTGAAACCTTTCTGCACAAGGTAAAAGGCAGGTGTCTCAGTCCAGGGCCTCTTCCCTGTGCTCTGTGCGGTCTTCAGAGCACAGTGATGGCCCAGCCTCACAGCCCCTGGAAACATTACTGATGCCTGCACCTCGGCAGTGCTGGTCATTGCTGCCAGAATGTAGTGGGCAGGCCGCCACAGAGTTCTCTCTTTCTCTCTGTGTGCTCTCAGCACCTTTAAGGTGGGGCTGGCCCCCATCACACCAGCATCTGTGACCAGTGATGCTGTGCATCAGCTCCTGAAGGGCTGAGGTGCTGAAGGCGGACACAGCATCAGATGCATCTAAAGTTTCATGGCAGTGTCTCTGAGATGGCCCTGATCATGGAGCGCAAGCGAGCTGCCCTCGGCCAGACAGGAGTCAGACATTCTCAAAGGCTATGTGAAGATCTTTGGAGTGTCCTCACTGCATGTTGTCATCATCCTCCTGCAATCGAGTGACTATTAGGGCCTCCACTGCATCTCCATGACAGGAGAATTCTCACAGTGTGTATTGGCGCTGCGATAAGCCAGACTAGAGTCAAGCGTTCACAACTGCGCTGTGAGGATTGATGGGGACGCCTCACTGCATGTTGTCATCATCCTCCACAAATTTGGCAGCTATGAGGCCCTCCCGAGTGCGCCTGCCACGTCTAGCCAGTGCGAAAGCCTCATCCCCATCGTCGTCACCACTGAGGACCTCATCCTCATTGGCACCTCCCTCATCGGAGGAGATGTGCAGCTCCTCCATCTCCTCCTCAGCCAGTTCCTCACCCCATTGCAGTGCCAAGTTGTAAAGGGTGCAGCAGACGACGACGATGTGTGACAGCCTCTGCGGACTGTATCAAGGGCTCCACAAGACCGGCCCAGGCATCAGAACTGTATCTTCAACACTTCAATGGTCTGCTCCACCAAGTTGCATGAGCCTCATTGTAGCATCACTCTGCTGCAGTCTGAGGCCGTTGCACGGGTGTCATCAGCCACGGCCTCTGTGGGTAGCCCTCATCCCCAAGGAGTCAACCCTGCAGCCTCTGTGGGCCCTGGAAGACTGCAGGGATCTGCAAGTGACTCAGGATGTAGGTGTCGTGCACACCCCCTGGAAACCGTATGCACACCTGCAGGATGTGTTTCTGGTGGTCGCATACCAGCTGCACATGCAGTGAGTGGAAGCCCTTGCAGTTGATGAAGTCCACTGAGTGTAGCGATGGAGACCTGAGCGCCACATGAGTGCAGTCAATCGCACTCTACACCTGTAGGAACCTGAGATCCATGATCCAATGGCCATTAATCCTGGCTGTCCCGGTCCTGGGTGAAATGCACAAAGTTGTGTGCCATGGAGAAGATGGCATCTGTGACCTCATGGATGCATTTGTGGGTGGCGGATTGTGAATTCCCATCGAGGTCACCTGTGGAGCCCTGAAAGGAGCCACTGGCATAGAAATTGAGCACCTCGGCCACTTTCACAGCCACTGGCAGTGGATAGCCTCCATATGCCCGTGGCACCAAGTCCTGCAGTAAGTGGCAGATATGAGCCACCAGGTCCCTAGATATGTGCAGCCATCGGTGACACTGGTTCTCAGTCATCTGCAGGAATGGCAGGTGGCATCTATAGACACTGGGTCGCTAGGCGCTGACCAGCCACGGCTCGCTGTTGCTCCTGGGCAGCATGTGTGGGAGCCCCTGCTGCCCCTTCTTCATGAGTTTACTGTTCCTGCCTTTGCGCAGCCAGGAGCCTCAGTCACTCTCTCCTCAGTCTTCCATGGTCTCAGTCAGCCATCAGACATACAGCTAGGTCACCAGGATCCATGATCCTGACGTGGTCCTCCTGCAGCATGAAAGAGAGAGAGATATGGTTATCATGGCTGTACTTAGCACCTTTCCTGGCCCAGTGTGACTGCCCCTTAGTGCTTCTCGGAGAGTGCTGGTCACCCCTCAGATGGCCAGAGATGAGTGTGCTGCATGGCTGCCCTGTCAGCCTGAGTCATGGGGGACACTGGTCCAAACCAGGATGCTGAGATTGGAAGGGGCTGTGAGCACCTCCAGCAGTGACTGCTACATGGCCAGCATTGGCGAGGAGATTGTACAGCGTGTGCAGTTCAACTGCTCTGTGGTCCAGTAAAGTGGTGGCAGACTCGAAGTCCATGCCGGGGGTGGGGTGAAGGGCAGGCGGGTA
This sequence comes from Cetorhinus maximus, assembly GCF_964194155.1. Lineage (NCBI taxonomy): Eukaryota > Metazoa > Chordata > Chondrichthyes > Lamniformes > Cetorhinidae > Cetorhinus > Cetorhinus maximus. Next base: position 109,257,415 of record NC_135886.1, on the reverse strand, counting down.
AGGTATGGGGCACTTGGTGGCCTTTGGTGCCTCCGCATTGCTTGCATGGGCAGGCAGGCTAGGGGCCCGACCCCACTCATATCATTGTGGCTGTGCCTGATCTGTCTTAGTCGCAGAGGCATGGTCAGTTTATACAGGTGTCCCTAATGCGTGACATTACCTCGTTTACCCTGCCCCCCACCTCAATTGCCTGTGCGCAAGATGCAGCGCCAGGGCAGCACTTGACCACCCCCCCCTCAGCAGTTGCCTCCAAGGCTGGCCAACACTTGCACCCAGATACCCCCACCCCTCAGCAATCACCTCCAAGGCTGGCCAACACTTGTCCCCAACACCCCGCACCCTTCAGCAGTCACCTGCAGGGCCATGCATCACTTTCCCCCACCCCCCGGGTGCCGCTGAGGCCTGTAAACAACGTGTGAGCTGTGGAGAACACTGCTGCTCACTCACCTCAGTTCCCCCAAAGTGAAGGCTGCCAAATGCATCTCACCTGCGTGCTGTTGTGAAACATGTCAGCGTGCTTTCCCACCAGCGTGGATGCACAGTACGATGGGGTTCCAACAGCCTGGCAGGATGGCCTTTTAATTATATGCTAATGTATTACAATTAGCTCCCTGCCGACCGATGGTGGGAACCGCAGCCCGCCATCAGCGGACTGAACAAAGATCGCGACCTGCCTCCACACAGTTGTGAAGTAGGTCCCGCCATATTTTACATGCATGCCACCTATCACGCCTGCCACCAGCGGGCTCGGAAAATTCCACCCCTTGGCTACATGAGAAGGCCAGAGGCTGGGAATTCTGCAGCAAGCAACTCAGATCCTGACTCGCCAAAGCCTGTCCACAATCTACAAGGCATAAGTCAGCAGTGCGATAGAACAGTCTCCACTTGCCTGGATGAGAGCAGCTTCAACAACACTCAAGAAGCTCAATACCACCCAAGACCAAGCAACCTGCTTGATTGGTACCTCATCCATCATCCTAAACATTCAATCCCTCCACCACTGACGCAAAGTGGCAGACGTGTGTACCCTCTACAAGAAGCCCCAAGGTTCCTTCAACAGTACCTTCCAAACCCACGACCTCTATCACCTGGAAGGACAAGGTCAGCAGATGCATGGGAACACTACCACCTGCAAGTTCCTCTTCAAGCCACACACCATCCTGAATTGGAACTATATTATTGTTCCTTCACTATCACTGGGTCAAAATCCTAGAACTCCCTTCCTGACAGCACTGTGGGTGTACCTGCACCATATAGACTGCAGTGGTACAAGAAGCCGGCTCACCATCACATTCTCCAGGGTAATTACAGATGAGGAATAAATGCTGGCCGAACCAATGACGCCCACATCCCATGAACAAATAAAATAAAAGGTTGCACTAGGTGCCAAACATGCAGGCCAACACTACCTGACCCATCCTTCTCCCACAGCCACTTCATGCACCCACTTTGGCAGCCTCAAAACAGTTAAATTTTGCATCACTCCATCTTTCCCTGCCAACTCAATCCCTTGCCTCCACACTGAGTTTCCTATAACTCCATTTCTGCCTAGAACTTCATTTTGCCCCCTCCCCAGCCTCATCAACTGATTGAAACAGATTTCCAAGCTAAAACTGTTAACTAAGAGGATCCTTTAAATTTATGCAACAGCCTTTTCAGTGAAATGCACCAGTGAGATTGTCTCACCGGCTAGCTTCTTCCACAAAACTAAACTTCATAGGGAGTTTATGATAATTCTTAAAACAAGCTGACACTCTGAAATTGTAAGACAGACTAGTGCATCGTTTTGTATATGTTCACTAACTACAAATTGGTTCTGACTCTACCCATTTCCACCCAGGCAAGACCAAAACATCATTATTGTTATTTTCTCTTTACTCCTTGGAAATTAGGTTTTGGCAGATGATTCTATGAAGTGAAGCCTTGCTGACATTTGCCTCCTTAAACATGGAGTAATGACAATTATAGCACCACTACTGCTTCCAATATCCTATCTGACATCAGCTATCTCAGTTCATATTCGGAATTGAACTTGGGATTTTTCAGAGCTGTAGTACTCAGCTACTGAACTAGTTAACAAGTCCTGCTTCCTAAATGTTGATTTTCATAAAATGGCATTTCACAAATCAACAAAGTGCGAAGTATAATAAATAAATAGCACAAAGGCTCATTAAAGCAAAATACTAACTTGGGAGGGGGAGGTTTGGTGCGGGTGGGGAGCAAAGAAAAACTGTAGGAAGAGTTATTAAAATGTCTTCTGCATTTTAAAGTCTGAAAAACCACCTGAGGCCATTGCCCTGCCAGATTTTCATGCGAGTGCTGCTGTTTCAGGTGGGAACTTCCGATGCCGACTATGGATTCAAACAGAAGCTTGAGCAAGGCATAAAACCAGAGAGAATTTTCACCAGACTTCCCAACCTCTATCACCTCACTGGCACCTGACTGGCACCTGACTGGCACTCCCATATAGGAATACTAAGAAAATAGAAACTATTGATCAGTGGAGAAGGCGGTTGGGGTGGGTGGGGGGGCGGTAGTGAGGGTGGGAGGTGGGGAATGGAAATGGCAAAAAAAATGTTTTGTAAATGATTGGGAGCAAAGTTGTTTTTGTGTGGTCCAGGCTAATCATCTAATTGCAGCCCTGTAATGTGATTTATGGATTTATGTATCTGAAAGTGTGAATAACCATAACAAATCATGAGGTGGGTGTGTTGGATTCTTTTGTGTGGCCCCCATCTTGCACTCTCATTACCTCTGATGGAAACTGAGAGGAAATGGGTGTATTGCATTTTGGCTTTCATTCCACAGGATTTAGTTGATGATAGTTCTCTTGCTTTGATTTGATTTGTCCAATCTCTCAGACTCTGAGAAAGAGGGGAGCTTTCAGAAAGTTCAGCTACTTTGAACTTCTGAACATAGGTTATCTATTGCAAAGATTTTAAACCAGAATGTGATCTGAAAGTGGTTCAAAGGATAGTAAAGTGAAATAATTGGAAATACTAATTGCTTTTATGTTGATCTGTGTTAATTCCAAAATCAACAGCAGCAGATTATGATGTGTTCTGGACTAAATGCTAAGCAGCTAACAGCAGTAGTACCAATGAGCTGAACTCTAAAATGTAAAAATGTGACCCCTTACCTCTGTGTTGGAGTGAATTAGTTTCACAGTACATCACATACTCATCCTGAAGACACTGGCAATGATCGGTATAATGAAAGTGTTTCTAACATCAACAGCTCATTTTATTTAGCTTTTTTTGTCCCCTCTTCTGAAAACTCTGCCTCTTGCTGGATTATGGTTCCAGCCACCCCTGAGCCTCATATGTTAGTTATTTATTTTGTTTGGGACCATGCAATAAGTATTTGTGAGCTATTCAATGGGGACATCACAGTCAGAGCCAATACAGTCTTCATCCAACATACAGACACAGACATACCAGCAAAGGGGGTCACTCACTAGCAATCAGGATCAGAAATGCTGTCTAATCTGCTCCATTCCCTAGCCATAGAAACTTAATTGCTACTGCTGCTGAGATCAATTAATAACACACAGATCAGGAACTCAACTTTGAATATTGAATATTGCACTGTGCCTGTTGGGCTCACCTGCTTTTCAAGTCACAAAGTTGTCAGTTTAACCTTGGTGGTGAGACAACCTTTAGTGATGATGATCTAGGACAAAACTAACAGTCATTTGAACAAGTACTGATTAATTAGGGAAAGCCAGTGCTGAGTTGTTAAAGGCAAATCATGTCCAACTATCTTGACTGAGTTATTTGATGAAGCAACATAGATGGTTCATGAGGGTTTTGCGATTGATGTGGTGTATGTGGATTCCAAAACTCATTTGATTAGCTACTATGTACAGGCTTGCCAACAAAGTTGAAGCCCTTGGAATAAAATGGTATGTGGCATCAGAGAACTGTCAAAGCTGTCAAAGCTCAAGAGAACTGTCAAAGCTGTCAAAGAACTGTTGAAACCCATTGCAACTGTCAAAGCTGACAAAGAACTGTCAAAATGCATTGGAACTATCAAAGCTGTCAAAGGACTGTCAATACTCAGTGCAGCTATCAAAGAACTGTTAAAAATCATTGGAACTGTCAAGCTGTCAAAACACCGTCAAAGCTGTCGAAGTTCTCAAAGAACTGTCAAAGCAGTCAAAGAACTGTCAATATTCATTGGAACTGACGAAGTTGTCAAAGAATTTTCAAAGCTCTTTGGAACTGTCAAAGCTGTCAAAGAACTGTCAAAGCTGTCAAAGAACTGTCAAAGCTGTCAAAGAAATGTCAAAGCTCAAGGGAACAGTTAAGGCTGCCAAAGAACTGTAAAAAATCATTGCAACTGTCAAAGCTGCCAAAGAACTATCAATGCTGTCAAAGAACAATTAAAATTCATTGGGACTATCAAAGTGTCAGAGAATTGTCAAAACTGTCAAAGAACTGTCAAAATCATTTGAACAATCAAAGCTGTCAAAAAACTGTCAAAACTCATTGGAATTGTCAAAGCTGTCAAGAAACTGTCAAAGCAGTCAAAGAACTCTCAAAACCATTTGAACTACCAAAGCTGTCAAAGAACTGCCAAAACACATTAGAACTGCAAAAGTTGAAAAAGAACTGTCAAACCTGTCAAAGGACTGTCAAAGCTCATTGGAACTGCAAGAGCTGTCATAAAACTGTCAAAGAAATGTCAAAGCTCAAGGGAACTGTCAAAGCTGTGAAAGAACTGTCAAAACTCATTGCAACTCTCAAAGCTGTCAAAGTACTGTTAAAACTCATTGGAACTGTCAAAGCTGTCAAAGAATTGTCAAAGCCATTTGAACTATCAAAGCTGTCAAACAACTGTCAAAGCTATAAAAGAACTATCAAATCTCATTGGAACTATCAAATCTCATTGGAACTGTCAAAGCTGTCAAAGAACTGTCAAAAGCATTTGAACAATCAAACCTGTCAAAGAGCTTTCAAAACCCATTGGAACTTTCAAAGCTGTCAAAGAACTGTCAAAACTCATTGCAGCTATCAAAGCTATCTAAGAACTGTCAAATCTCATTGCAACTGTCAAAGCTGCCAAAGAGCTTTCAAAGCTGTCAAAGAACTGTCAAAGAATTGTCAAAGCTGCCAATGGATTTAACTCTGCTAGGCCTTAATTAAAAAAAAACAGTCTGGAGTTACAAAAAAATCAGTGTTTCATATGTCACTCTGTCAGTTGCTATAATCCTGAGTGCTATCATTATAGAATTTGTGCTGCAATGACTGATTTTACAAACTAACATTATCACAGTGGGGAGCCTATTAAGTGAGCAGTTTAAAGCACAACTCCAAGTGGTTATGGAATAGAATGTTTGTTTTCATAAGAGATTAGTTGAAGGAGTTTCTATGTGTTGATTTTTTAAAATCAATGAGAGTGTATTTTTGTTTAAAATATTGACATCATCAGTAGTCACATAGCTTTATTTTATGTCAGCACAGGTTTGCTCATGGTGGATACTAGATGAGTTGGCATGGAGGGGGTAAGATCAAAGGGTGGTGGATGGGGGCATGGGTTAGCATGAGTTGGCACTAAGTTGGCATAGGGATACAAAGAGCCATGGGGATGTGGGTGCAGAGAAGGTATGAGGGGCCATGTGGGTTGGGTAGAGGGGGTATGAGAGGCCATGGGGGTGGATGGAATAAGTTGGCATAGGTTGGCATGGATGGGCATGGGGAGTGTATGAGAGGTGAGGGGGTGTGAGGGTTGGTGCCTGGAGGGCTGTTTTTCATTTTCATTTTTTTTATTGAGTTCAATGAAGTTCTGGACCACAGAAGCAGGCCTCCCTTCCAGCCCACCTTCACACCCTGCAGGCTCTGCACTTGTTCTGGGAGCAGAGGGCCCGGCTTCTAATACAGCCCATGCCCCCGGAACAAAAATTGAAGCTGTGGGCCACCATTTTTAAAGGTCAGGTTCGCAGAGCAAGGAATTCTCCCATCTCTGTTCATGCAACCTGGGATACAAAAGTTATGGTGAACCTTTATAAAACACTGATTCATCCTCAACTGCATATCATGTCCTATTCTGGACACCAAACTTTAGGAGGAATGTGATGGATGCAGAAAAGATTTACGAGAATGGTTGCAGGGATGAAGGACTTCAGTTACGTGGATGGATTGGAGAAGCCGGGGCTGTTCTGTGTAGAGAGGAGAAGGTTGAAAGGAGATTTTGTAGAAGTGTTAAAATCATGAGGGATTTAGATAGAGAGAGAGCGACTGTTCCCATTGGTTGAAGAGTCGAGAACAAGGGTGCACAAAGTTAAGCTGGATGGATGGCAAAAGTACCAATGGTGACATGAGGAAACTTTTTTATACAGTGAGAGGTTAGGTTCTGAAACGCACCTAGAGAATGTTGGAGGCAGATACTATTGGAGCTTTCAAAATGGGATTGAATAAGCACCTGAGGGGGAAAAGTTGCAGCGCGATAGGGTGAGGACAGTGGAGTGGCATTAACTGAGTTGTTCTTGCAAAATGCCACCAGCACAAACACAGTGAGTGGAATCATCCCAGATTTGCAGAAAGTGCGGTAGCAGGTGGGAAAAAGGTCATTTTACCCACCGGCCGCAATGGTGGGTTTTTGCACCATATCACCCCATTCCCACCTCATTAATTATGCAGCCACAGAAACAGGCGGGTGGCCTCCGATTTGCCTGCCATGCCATTATCTCGCCGCTTTCTCATGCAGGACACTATATTTAAACTGCAGCCACGTGCACATTTCTCAATGCTTGCAGCCCAGGACTCCTCCGGTGAAGACATGGCCCTAAAAGCCAAGAAGAGTGCAGCCCCCCCAATTTAGTGACGCATCCCTGGGATGCCTACTGGATGCCATGGAGGCCCACCACAATGTCGTCTACACCCCCCCACCTCCCCACCCCCACTCCCACCGCTCTGGCTGCAGGAGGCCCATCAGCCTCACCACCCCAGCTTGGGATGCGGTGGCAGAGTGCCAATGCTGTACATAAGAGGTGTGGTGCTGCATGCAAAGCCTAGCACTGATGACCGTGAGTGCTGCCTAAAGCAAGGTAGGCAAACAAACCTCAAAGTCCTGAGTAAAGTGCAGCTCACCAGGTGCACGTCGCTTATAACTAGGCTAGGCCTGTATTCACTGAAGTTTAGAAGAATGAGAGGGGGGATCTCATTGAAACATATAAAATGCTGACAGGGCTGGACAGACTGGATATAGGGATGATGTTTCCTCTGGCTTGGGGTCTAGAACAAGAGGCCACAGTCTCAGGATATGGGGTAGACCATTTAAGACTGAGATGAGGAGGAGCTTCACTCAGAGGGTGGTGAACCTGTGGAATTCTCTACCACAGAGGGCTGTGGAGGCCAAGTCACTGAATATACTTAAGGAGGAAATAGCTAGATTTCTGAACTTTAAAGGTGTCAGGGGGTATGGGGAGAGAGCGGGAGTGTGGCGTTGAGGTAGAGGATCAGCCATGATCAAGTTGATTGGCAGAGCAGGCTCGAAGGGCCGAATGACCTACTCCTGCTTCCATTTTCTATGTTTCTATATACAGTTGTGAAACATATCAGTATGCAAACACGCCGACGTGTCTGGATGATCCAGCATTGGGAAATGATTCCGGTGAGCAGGGCTTATAATGACAAGCTAAATTATTGAAATAAGGATCTCAACTTGCAGCGGCGGTAAACATGGCCTGCCATTGATGGGTGGAGCGGATGATCGCAAACAGGTTTCACAATAGTGTGAAACCGATTTTTGGTGTTCTCACAACCTGCCATGATGCCCGATGCCAATGGGCCGGAAAATTCCGGCCAATGCATCAAATGGCCTCATTCTGTGCTGTAACCATTCTATGATTCTGTGATGATATGTAGGGTTGAACCCCACTCCATAACCTGGATACATAATCTAGGCTGATGCTCCAACATATTACTGAGGGAATACTGGATTGTGGAGGTGCAATCCTCTGAATGTAGCGTTAAACTGAGGCCCATTTTTGTCTAATCCAATTATTCAGTTAGATGTGAAAAATCACATAGCAATATTTGGAGAGGAGCAGACAATTTTCTTGGTGTCTTGACCAACATTCTTCTCAACTAAAACAGATTAACTGTCTATACGCCCTATTACTGTTTGCAGGCACTTGTGTGTAAAATACCTGTCATGTTTGCCAATACGAAATGAAGGAGCAACCTGGTGTGGCAGTAGCCCGGGTTATTTCAGTGGAGAACAGAGAAGCGTTGCTGCATCCCCTGACTCCATGGAATTACAAAAAACTGAAATGAAATAAAAACAAATCTTCTGGGGTTTTCTTAAACTGGAATGTCAGCTGAAGCTAATGCATGAGTGCTAATATTGCATTCGGTGACCTATGCTAGCAGTAGCCACACTGTCAGTGATAAAGAGTGATAAAATCAAACTGCACCATTTTGAGGCCATTACCACATCATTTGTATAGTACAGGATGCTTCAAATTTTCCCCTGTGACAAGGGGTCATATAAATACAAGTCTAGTCTTTCTATATAGGCAGAAATTGTTTCAGTAAGACACTAATTTAACTATTTGTGTGTCATTCGAAAACTTGTTCAGAGAGTCAGAACACTGCAGAGATTAAATAAACAGGGATTGGAGAGAGGAAGAAATAAATCCAATAGTGGTTTAGGAACATAGGAATTAGTTTCTGAAACATCAAGTGAAAAAATGCATTATCCCTTAATTTACCCCATTTCTGTAGAAAGGAACAATGTATAAATTTGTGTGTTAAATATCTTATTTTATTCAAGTATATGGAATGTAAACATATTTTGAAAGCCTATTGGAATTTGATGTGATGATTACTGTAGTAGAATTTCAATAGTGATGCAATGTGACAAGCTCCTCCAACAATTCAGTTATGAAATGCAGCATGTCATTGTACCCTACAGGCCAGCCAAATCCAATTTCCAGTCTGTGCTGTTAGCTCAGGCAAGAGAGCAATTGGGTATCTACACTTCTGAGCTAGGGTGAGTTCCAGCTATAGAGCACTATCTGGCGACAGCTACTTGGATCAAGCTCAATTGTGATGCCCTTCATGATTCTGTATAAATTCACACATTAAGAATGGCTACTTGATGAGGTTCTAAAATGATCCCAGTGTTTGTGGATCTACACTCCCTACAGGGATGAAAAAGAGTAGAAAATGGAGAAAATAAAAAAATATAGTGGCAATACTTCATCTTATATGTAACAATTGTCCCTCTGAAATGGCCTAGCAAACAACTCAATTCAAGGGCAATTAGAAATGGGCAACAAATGCTGGTCTTGGCAGCGACACCCACATCCGTGAAAGAATAAAGAAAGAAAATTGTATACTTTTTAGAGCGGTAGAGAATAATGTATTGCACTGGGCATTGGAAGAGTGGTAAAGGATATAGTACATAAAGCTCAAGACTTAGTGAAATCCCATTGCAATGTTCTAGTTTATTTTATTATAAACATTTAAATATTTTCCACTACCATCACATGCGGCTGCAACAGTTTGACTAGATTGTGAACACCATTTGTTCAATGTTACAGTACTTTACGTCCCAGTCAGGATTCCAGGGATTCTATGACTTGGATGTGATATCAGTGTATACTATAGTGTCAAAGTGTATACTTTAGTGTCAGAGAGCCCTGGAAGAGACCCAAAATGAGGCTGCAAAGTCAAGAACTTCAATGTATTCGGTTCAGAGCTCCAAGTCAACAAACAGATCCGGAGTAATTTTACAGGCACTATATATCGTCTCATTAATACAACCATTCTTTGGAATATAGCATTGAATAATTAAATATGGTCTACTTGCAAACAATGGCAATGAAGTACTTTTACCCTTTAAATAAAGTAGCTTCACTTGCATTCTGCCATTCAAAAGAATAGGATTCCAAATGATTGGAAGAATGCTAACAATGAGAATGCACAACCTAATGACAACCTAACAAATTCAATCTCACCTACTTTCTTTTTCATTATATTCCCCATCCTTTATTTCCTTAACAGAGCACACCATTGTCTATTTAAGTTATTTGTATTGTTCAGTTTACACATCTTAGCTGGAATTCACCCCACCCATCTTTATTGTACTTTGGGTGACAAATTCCATCTAATTTCCTTTATTGCTTGGATAAAGCCACATTAAAGCAAGTCTACATTCAAGGGCCTGGGAAAACTTTGTGGGCAGCTGTCAGCGAGGTGGATGCGAATACTGTTCCTTTGACGCAGAATGCAAAATCTGGGCTTTGGAATAGAACTTTACACTCCCCTGTGGGTGAGTTTGCATGGGCAACTTTCCCAGCACCTGACTACCCACCCCTGCCCCTGCCTCAATTTTAAAAGCCGGTGAAGAGTGGGAAACCCAGGACATAGCATTGTTCAGGCATGTTGTAGGATAGGGGAGAGAGCCTCCTTTATGGCCCTCTATTTCCAATGGAGCCCCCCATGCTTTTATCACCCTCCCTCTCTTACCCTGTTAAACCTGGTCCATGATCCCCCTTGCTGCGGCCTGTCAGCCTGGTCCGGCGCTACCCCCTCTCCCTCTTACCTTTCCACGAGGCCCCAGCAACGGTCCTCATTTGGAACTACTGCAGACCCAGCAGTGACCACCGCTCCTGGTGTCACTACTGGCACCAGAGAACTGCTGACCATTTGATTAGCCAGCAGCTCCCAGAAACAGGGGTTCCTCCCCAGATGGGAGCAGAAATCTCACTACTAGGCAATTAACACCCTGACGGATGTTAAATTCCTGTGGGGTGGCAGGTCTGGGCGGGAGCAGACAATACACCCGCTTCTGCCCACACCACCCACTCGCTTTCTGTAAAATTCTGCCCATCATTTCTCTGCTAAATAATGCTAATTTAAACTACAAAATATGGCATCCAAAATGCTGTGCCTTATCTCTGCATGCTCATTGCGTTGAAATCAAAATCATTGCCATCTCTTCCCAATTTTTCAAAGGACATCAAAATTGTGCAATGATTTACCTCCCTCAGACTCTCTTTTATCATTTTGTAATTCACAGATATAGCATCTAATTCTTTAACCTTGTTTTTTCTTTTACTCTTTTCAATCTTGTCAATATTCTGAATATGGGCGTTCGTCTTGGGTTCTCAATAAAAAAAAGACAAGGGAAATAATTTAGCCCTTGTTGGGCGGCTCGGCGAGGGTAGGCGGGGGTGGTCAGGAAGCCAACTGCTGCTCACGATCGAGGCAGGAAGGTGATTTCACACTGGTGAACCAATTAAGGCCCGCCCAGCATGAAATGCTGGGGGCGAGGGAGGAGGGCGAGCACGAGCTTCAAGCACAGAGCTGCCTCAGGGAAGTGAAGAAGTTTAAAAAAAAATAAAGATTAGAAAAATGTTATAAAACATGTCCCCTCATGACTCTGTCACGAGTAGAGACATGTTATAAGTAAATTGTGAAAAATTTTATTTCATTTTTATTTGATGTTGGAAACCTCATCCCGCCCGTAGATGAGGTTTCCAGCAAAGTGCAAAGGCCCCTTGGCCTTTTCGCCTGCCAGCCAACCATAAAGTTGGATGGGCAGCGTAAAATTTAAGTTAATTGATCCTTTAATGACCTTAATAGGCCTTTTAATTTAATTTAATTGTCGGCAGGCGCACCACAGATTCTTGTGCGCAGCCGCCGACCAAACTATCACATGACTGTGCGTTGATGTCTGTACGCTCACCCGACATCAACGTGCGTCATTTCACGCTTGAACAGGTCGGGCACGCGCCCGCCCACTGAGGTGAAAATTCTGCCCATGGTCATCTGGTAGTGAGATTTCTGCTCCCACCTGCACGAGTCTGTCAAGTCCCAAATATGTCTTTATAAGGTCACAAGTGCACAAAGTAACTAATGATAAGGAAGCATATACTGTCCATTTATGTTCATCCACTCAAGGAAATATTATAGTTTCCCCCTCCATTGTGGCTTCAATTGTTTCTTAAGTGATTCAAAGCCCTTTGCCTTCACTATATGCAGAAGCTTAATTCATTTATCAATCAAACTTTGTGGGAAGACAAAATCCCTGATATCATTCCCAAAGTTGCCTTTTGAGCCCAGGTTCCCTTTTCCACTCTTTTCAATTTTGATTGAATATAATTTCTGCTTTATCTTTTAAGTTTCTGGCTTTTAATGTATTATCTTAGATACCTCAATAAGGCTCCCAGCCTCATCAAGACAGAAAAGCCTGAGGTTGTCCAGTCTTGCCGCAGATCTCTAATGTTTGGAGTCACTCCTGTACTATTCACTAATCTCAGTTTTGTCTTCTACTGTGAGCTCTTGTACCTTCCTCCCTAATGCTATAATGTTGTAAATCTCAACTGAGCGATAACAATAGAAGTCTGAAGGTTGTGTGTTCAAGCCCCATTCCAGCAATTGAGCACATTTTCCTGGCTGATACTTCAGTGAAATACCGAAGGAATGCTGTACTGTTATTAGTGTCATCTTTCAGACGAGCCCTTTTTTGTTCTCCTAATTAAATGTACAAGATCCTGTGCCACTATTCAAAGAAGATCAAAGGAGTTCTTCTGGAGTCCTGGCCAGATCCTTGAAGGTGGCCGGACATGTTGATAGGCAATTCAAAAAGCACTCAGGAACCTTGGCTTTATAAATAGAGGCATAGACTGCAAAAGCAAGGATGTTAGGCTAAAACTTTATGGCCAGGAATTTTCCCTCGTTGGGCAGGCTTGGTGGAGGCGGTGGGGACTCTGCCACAGAGTCTGTAATAGCAACCATTCCACTGTTGTCTCTATATTAATGTGAGCCTCAAACATGGAATCCCCATTGATAATGGAAAGATGAGGGCACCCTGATCCAGGTGCCAGGCATGCACAGTAACAGTGTAATGACTGCAACTAATGACTTGTCCCTGTTCTTCCTTTCAAGCTCACAAGAAGCCCGTCGGGGTCAAGAGCTTGAAGGCCCGCCGCTCACCCCGGAGGACATAGACAATAGAAACGTACCAGCGTCACACCCTCACAGCCAGGCAGGCACCAGCGCAGATACCAGCACCTCAGTGGGCATTAGATCGTCGGATAGTATCTCAGTGCACAACGGTGAGGCCACTTCACACTCGCTTGAGGTGCAGGCAGAGGCAGAGGGTGCCCAGGGCGCGAGCAGTCGGAGGACTGTTGGGGACCAGGAACATGCTCAGTCAGTGGCTGATGATGTGCCCCTGGAGTCATTCCTGAGGCAGCAGATGCTGGAAATCCAGCAGGGTGTGTGGGAGATTCTGGCGGAGATACATGAGGGAATGAGTGCCATGGTCTCCGTTGTGGAGGAGTCCATGCAGAGCATGACCAATGCAATGACCCTCATGGCCGAGCGCAATGCTTCCCCCATGGAGAGAGTGGTGACTCTCATGGAGAGGCTGCTCCAGGAGCTGAATCAGGGCTTTCTGGGGATGCGATCAGACCTGCAAGCCCTCACACCGGCAATGACCTCAGGTGGTCAGTGTCAGTGTGGGAGATGGATTAGGCAACCAGTATCCCAGTTAGGTGCCCGTCCATCAATGGTGAGCAGGAAGGTCCAAAGCGACCTGACATTGGCGCACAAGCTGCTTGTCGTCTCTGTGGGCTCCTCTCTAATGAAGCCGCCGCAACTCCTCCGCCCCTCTGCCAGTGACCGTGGCATCTGATGAGGCTGCGGCAAGTGGAGAGATGCCAGCTATGCCACTGGCCGCTCCCTCCCAGGTGGGGCCAGAACAGGCTCCACGGGCCAGAGGACACTGTCAAGGTCATCAAGGCCAACAGGACAGCAGGGTGAGCAGGCTGTCTCAGATGCCAGTGCCAGCGAGGGGACAGAACCTAGACGTAATACTCACAAATGAAAACTTAAAGCACCTTAAACACAACATGAACTTATCACTGGTGATATTTTTTTCCCCACTTTTACGTTAATTATTAGTAGGTGTGTTCTCCATCAGATAGAGAACACCTTTCCATTTAATTTGTTTTATGTATGCCAGGCACCACACCATTAAACGTGTTTGTGTTCAACAAGCCTCTGGGTGCTTCATCAGTTCTGCAGGTGCAGGGTAACCCATGATGTTATGAGTAACTTGTTTGTCATTGAGCTTTATTGAAATGGCGCATAGTGCATGTTGTTCACCAAGCAAATGTCCCTGTCAGGTATCGAGTATGGAACCTGCAGCCCTGGCATGTGGTGGTGGTTCATCTTTGGTAGGCTAGCTGAAGGAGCGTTGGATAAAAGCCTGCTGGGTGGCCCTGCCTCCCTGGAGGTTACCCAGGTCAGCGTCTGCCCCCTCTGCGTTCTCCTGACTGTGCCTGTCCTCGGACTCACTACTGGACTCATCGTCTGCTGCCAGAGCCGCTGCATCAACATCTTCTTCCTCCACTGCGTCCCCACTTTCCAGCGCCAGATTGTGGGGAGCGCAGCATGCAACCACTATCAGTGATACACGATCTGGGGGTATTTGCAGGGCGCCCCCGAATGGTCCAGGCATCGGAAGCGCATCTTGAGAAGACCGATGGTCCTCTCTACCACTGCCCTTGTGGAGGCACGACTCGTATTGTAACACTGCTTGGCCTCTGTTCACGAGCCACCTTTTGAGGGGATAGCTCTTGTCAGCCAGCAGTCATCCATCCAGCCAGGCTGGGGCACTGAAGAGCCTCGGCACCTGGGACTGTCTCATGGGAGCTGCCTGGGTACCTAGCACAGACTTGCAGAATCTACATCCTATGGTCACACACTATCTGCACAGTCATGGAGTGGAATCTCTACCTGTTGAGGAAGGCACTGGGCTCACCCGCTGGTGCCTGGATGGCCACATGTGTGAAGTCTATTGCACCCTGGATGCAGGGGAACCCAGCAAATGCGGCAAAGCCTCTGGCTCGCTCTGGCTCGCTCTGCCTGGCTGGCTTCATCCAAGCGGTAGTGAATGAAAGTCAATGCAAGCCTGAACACAGCGTCTGTCACCAGCTTAACACAACTGTGGACAGCTGATTGAGAGACTTCGCAAAGATCACCAACCGACCCCTGGAAAGAGCTGGAGGCATAGAAGTTGAGGGCCACAGTGACCTTCAGCGCCACTGGCATGTAGTGTCCACCCCACAGTCGGAGCTGATCTCAGGGCCAATCATCTGACAGATGGAGGCCACGGTGTCCCTTGAGAGGCAGAGCCTCCTTCAGCACTGCACCTCAGACATATTGAGGTAGCTGCATCACCACCTTTAAACCCTGGCAGCAGGATAGTGGCATCTTCTGCAGCCCCTTCCACCTTGGACTTCCTGTTGGCCCTGTGCCCCTTGTGCCTGTGCCTGTCCTCCCACAGATCGCTCCCCTGGAGGCTGAATAGGGAAATCTGGCCTCCTCCCCCTTCTGGCCCTCTCTTCCTCCTCAGAGGAGGTGCCTCCAGTGGAGATCACAATCCCCATTCCCAGGGAAAGGGGAGGCTGTCTGATACCTGGAAGGTCCCAAGTGTTATGACTCCTCCAGAGTCCTGAACTGAAACCTGTTATTTCTGTCAAAGCAGCTCTGAAGCGAACTGAAGTTGTCCTGTTCACACAAGCAAGCAGCAATAAGTTATAAGCTAAAGTACTAACAATTCGCATTAGCGAGCCCACTCAACCCTCTTATCCCGCCTGTGGATGAGGATTTTGAAAATTTGGCCTACCCGCCTGCCCATTGCGCCTGTGCGACGCCCTGAAAATCGCACGGGCTGCGTAAAATCAAAAACAATTGGTGCCTCAAGGGCCTTAACTGGCCCATTAATTAATGGCGGGCAGGCCTCCATCATCATCGTGTGCCTGCCTACTGAAATATCGCGAGGGCGTGCGGTGACGTCAGGACGCACGCCCGACATCATCGCGCATCATTTTACGTCCCGGTGTGTTGGGCCCATACACCGAATGTAAAATTCTGCCCAGTAACTTCTTTTGAAAAGTGTTTTCAAAGTGCTTTGCGACATCCTGGGGATATAATAAGTGCTTTATAAGTGCAAGTGTTTTTATTTCTTCTTTCGCTCTTTCCTTATGTTTTGTTGATTAGCAAACATTTTTTGCATCTCTTCATATATCTGTACCAAGGTTTTTAATTCATAAACGTCCAGCAATGAGTACACAGCATGGCATCAATTTTAATTGTACTCCCAATTTAAGTTTACTTTTCTCATGTGGGAAGTTTTGGCTGTTTTGGATATTTCCTTTTTAATTTTATTTCTGTCTGGTTTCCTTGGGAGTAATCTGTGGCTCTGAGTGCTTAATGGTAGCAATTTCTAAAATCATTAGGCAACTTTGACCATGTGGTTCATACATCACAAAAAATACACCCATTTCTATGTTCCAAATGTCCAGATAGCGTGAGATGGCTACAGTTCCTGTTATTGTTTGCATGAGTAACATAATGATTTGAAAGTCCCATTGCAGAGGCTGCTCCCAAAACTTGGTCTTCTAAACCTGGGCTGATAATACGCCCTGGCTGGACTACACATGTGCATCACATTCCACAAGCAGGAAGTAATTAAACTCTTTTCATCTTTGTATAAACAACATATTTTTGATGTACCAAATCACTGCCACTGTTGGAGGAAAGATCATTTCTACTGCGCAGTGAGATACAAAGTGAATTTTCGTGAAGGAAAGTAAAAGGGGACCTATTTAAGAGATTAATTAAGATCTGAAAAAGAAAAAACACATAACGAAGAAGAACTACCAGATTCCACACTGGTTTCTTATCAAGATTTGTTATAGCACACTTTATGCTTTTAATTATAACATTAGGAGTGCTAAAAGTGAAAACAGAAACAATGATTTCAACGGATGGGCACTTGAAGGAAATAAACTTGCAGAGCTATGGGGATGGGGTGGGGGGTGTAATGGGACTGACTGGATTGCTCCAATGAGAGCCAGCATAATCTCAATGGGCCAACTGGGCTCCTTCTGTGCTTTAAATTACTCCATGACTCTATAAACCATTTAACTACTTGCATAATTAATCACATTTTGTATCATTCAGTAATGTAACCCATTTATTCTAGGTTGAAGCATCACTTTACCTCCTTTTTCTTTCCTGTTCTAAAAGTGCTGCTTTATGTTGAGGTATCCTTCGACCAGCAATGGCAGCCCTCCAGTATCTAGCCAAGTGGTCATTCTTCAGATGTGAGCCTAGGCAATGATTAATGGTAATATTTTTGACCATGGAGGGCATTACTGCTGAGCCCAATCCATTTGCCAGCTAGAGTTACTGGATTGCAATCAGGAATGGTAACATTGGCTGGTTTGGTTTTGTTGCAATATGAATTTTAACATATATCCGTTTTTTGCACCTTAACCCAATTCTGAACAATCTCTTACATTAAATGTCTCATTATTCAACTGAATATAATATAAGTAGCTGTAACTATGCCCATAAAACTGTAATGCCGATAGTTACCTTCTTCTATCCATATCAAGTGTGAATAAATCATAAAACACTGTCTGTAATTTCTACTTAATATGCATTAAATCTATTTAATTTATATTTTACTGTGTTGGAATTGAGTCTCACTGCACCCTCTTCATTCTCACTCATTCTCAAATCTGATTTCTAAAATTTAAAAACCATGGATCTCTTTGCCTTCTTCCATCTTTCCTTCTTTCTACAACCTTTTAAAACTCAACCTTGCTGTCAAGTAATTATCCTGTTTTCCCTTCTTTTATTTTCAATCCTGCGGTTGTCCCATGTCATGCCCCTTGCTTTTTCATTGAGATCTCTGATGCTAAAAAAAAGTCAGATATTATTATTCAAAATGTTGATAAGAGCCCTTAACATGTTGATATGAAATCCTGGCTATTTTAATGGAGGTGTCTACAGAGGGTTAATACCTCTGTTAAGTACTTCTACATTAATATCACACAGTAATTTCTAAACTCGTGAAATCATCATACTAAATTTTCTTAATATGAAAAATATCATCACATATTGGACCCAGACCATATAAAACATGACCTAAGACTTCAAACTACGCACCATATAATAACAACGGCTTAATTCAAACCAAAGAATGGTTGCAATAAACCATTTCCTAGAAAATGACAGTTTCAAGCATTTTCTAACATTCCTGTTTAAAGCCAAGCAAATTGAATTCAGATTTGTGTGTAACAATAGGCGAAAAAAAAGGATTATTTTGCCATTAGACCACGTGCAGCAAAATAAAAGTCTGTTTCCAAAGGACATTAATAAGCCAATTAATTGCTGTATTTGTTTCAATATTCTGCAGGATTACTGTAGAATTCCACAGTATTTTGTTAAAATAGGCATTACTACATCGGCCAGTTTTGAACAATTCCAAGCTCTGACTGCAGCCAAATAGATCGTAATTTAAATTAGATATACTGTATTGATTATCTGATATTCTACTAATGTAACCCAGGTCCTTTGCTGATAAATCTGCCCCATTTTTACTATTGTCAGTTGGCCAACAATGGACCTGTGCCACAGTTGTGCATGCACAGTTATTTTTTTTATTGAGAAACCAAAATGAAGGTGAAGGTCCATAATGCAGGAAAACCGTCAAAGTTGAAAAAGAATAGAGGAGATGAGATAACTTCGGAAGTGGTGACTTCAAACTTGAGTATTAAAAACATGAAGATGTAGAAAGAAGGAAAAAGAGAAAAATAAAGAGTTTCATAGTTTTGAGGTCCTAGTAAAGAAAAGGATTAGAATAACTAACTCAACACAGGCCAGAGTAGCAACACTGGGAGTATCTAGTCTGTATGGTTTAGTGCTATGCTATTGGGGGAATTTGCCCATGCATCATTGACAATGAAATGTCCTGACACAAAATGCCATGCAATCCTCAGTATTGAATATTCTTCTGAGCCTGAGAACCATTGTCATAACTACATAGGGCACTTGATATACAGATAATTATGTGTAAGTGTGATGAAATATTCATTTGGGAGCATGCCTGGGTTAATCACCCATTGAAAAATGTAGTTAATTTGTTGGTTTTAGGAATATGTTGCTTCCTTAGGTATGCATGTTTTTCAACAGATCCTCTTGCGTGCCACTCTCAGAAGCAGCATTCTTATCTCATCAACAAATGTTGATAAGATCTATAGACCATATAAACAATTGGCTGAAAAAAAGGCTTAGGGTTCAAAGACCTGGATAACCATTACTGTTTCTGAATTGACCACTTCCAGTTCACTTCTGAAGATGTGACTATTTTGCGTGCTTGCTAAGTTGAAAGAGCTGGTGGGGTGAAGCGGATTTTGCTATTATACAAAAAAAACAAGATGAAAACACTTCCCTTCATGCTCATTTCCTTTTCCAAGTGTACCCCAGGCAACTTGCATATGAATGAATTCATCTATATATAGCTTTGCCAGAATTCCTTTAACCCTTATACCAATGATACTCAAGGGCCACAATCCCAAACAATTGGGATGAAATTGTTTGCAGGTAAAAAAGGTGATAAAGAGGCGGCACCTCATCCAATTTTCCTTTCAGCCAAGACTTAAAAATAGCACACAGTGACTGAGAAGATTAAGCATTCATATTTAACCAACTGGAAAATATACTCCTGCACCAGTTGTGTAAAACTTTATCTTGACCAAAACTAGTAAGTGTAAACTGGTTTCTGGAAACATAAGCAGGAGTAGGCCATTCAGCCCCTCAAGCCTGCCCCACCATTCAATAAGATCATGGCTGATCTGCCCCAGGCCTCAACTCCTCTTTCGTGCCAGCTCCCCATAGCCCACAACTCCCCGATATTTCAAAAGCCTATCTACCTCCCCTTTAAAAACTTTCAGTGATCTAGCCTCCATAGCTCTCTGGGGTAGAGAATTCCATTCATTCACTACCCTTTAAGAGAAGAAATTCCTTCGCATCTCAGTCTTAAATGACTGTCTCCTTGTTTTGTAACTAATTTAAACTAGTCCCCTAGTTTAAGATTTCAGTTTTAAATGAGTGTCTCCTTATTCTGTAACTAGTTTAAACCAGTCCCCTAATTTAAGATTCCCCCACTAGTGGAAACATCTTCCCAACATCTACCCTGTCAAGCCCCCTCAGAATCTTGTACATTGCAATAAGATCACCCCTCATACCTCTAAACTCTATTGAATAAAGGACTAACCTGTTTAGCCATTCTTGATAAGTCAACCCCTTCATCCCAGGAATCAGCCTAGTGAATCTCTTTTAAACTGCCTCCAATGCCAGTGTATCCTTTCATAAATACGGGGACCAAAACTGTACACAGTGCTCCAGGTGCGGCCTCACCAACACCCTGTACAGTTGTAACAAGACTTCCCTATTTTTAAACTCCAACCCCCTAGCAATACAAGCCAAAATTCCATTTACCTTCATAATTACTTGCTGCACCTGCATGCTAACCTTTTGTGTTTCATGCACAAGAACACCCAGATCCCTTTGTGTTGCACTTTTTTGGAATCTCTTTCTATTTAAATAATAGTCTGCCTTTTGATTCTTCCTACCAAAGTGCATGACCTCACACTTTCCTACATTAAACTCCATCTGCCTAGTTTTTGCCCACTCACTCAACCTATCTATATCCTCTTGTAGATCACTTATGTCCTCATCACAATATTCCTTCCAATTATTTTTGTATCATCAGCAATTTGGATACATTACACTCTGCCCCCTCCTCCAAGTCATTAATATAGATAGAAAATAATAGAGGTCCTAGGACCGATCCTTGTGGCATTCCACTAGTTATGTCTTTCCAACTTGAAAAAGACCCCGTGAAACTGTTTTCTGGAAGTGGTTTCTTCTGCCTTTGTAGGTGTGGGTGTGAGCTAATATTACTGTTATCTGATTTGGAACACCAGCAGTCTTTGAACATTGCCAATCAAGTCATGGATCCTCTATAGACTAATGGATGTTTGATTTTATTGTTTCCTGTCAGATGGATGTCAAAAAATGCAAGTTTTCGAATACAGTTTTAATCCATATCATTTAAAAAATACACATTTGATTAACAAATAACAGGGCAGAAAAATGATTTGGTAATCAAGCAGATGACAGGAAAGGGGCTGGTAATTCATTCACATTTGAAAAATGATATGGGGCTTCTTCAAAGAAACTTGCATATTAAAAGGGCCTTATCACCTGAAATAGGCAGGTGCTTTGGACACAAGGCAGTAGCTTTCAAAATGGAGCCAGTCGCATTGTTGGTGCTAATGGAGGGGTGAAGCTACCAACCCCGTTCTGAGGCTGTTACTGACCCACTAACAGCAGGCAAAGGAAATGAAGCTCCTATCAGTTTAGAATCTTTTATGACTTAGACTAGTGACCACGCATACTCAAACATGTAGTTCTTATGCTTTTGATGTTCTTTAAACCTGAAACTGAATTTTATCAGCAATGTTGAACTCCATGTTTAAGTTCGTACCAAACATTTCATCTAAATATTAAGTTCATTATAGGTGCAATTATCTTATTATTATTTTACTGAGCTGGTAATTTTGGTTAGACCAGCTCCTCCAGTAAGGAAGGATACTGGTCCTTTAGCAGAGGATAACTTTTTTCAGAATAATTACTTTTAAATTATCCTGGTCTTTGCAGTAGGAGTGCTAATATTGATCTCAGTGCTCTGTGCTTGGGAGGAAAAAAATTACCCAGGGCCCCTGCCCCCGATCACTGTCCAGTGACTTCTGCTTGAAAGTGCTTGTGTGTGAACATCTGTTGACGATGAGCTTGGGACTGGCTGACATGTCTCACAATCATACATGAAGAAAAATCCAACCATTCCTCACTGTCTAAACTAATGAAGTACAAAAGTGCCATTCAACTAAACCCCAGCAAAAATCAGCAATTTCAGAAGGGAGAGGAATGAAAAACTCACAACTGAAAGACAATACAGAACAGGATATTTACATCCTTTTATTTCCAAGTAGCACAATCTTTCACTTAGTTAGATGTCTGTTAGCCTTGGATGGGCCAGAATGAAAATTAGTATTGGGCACCGTGCAAAGTGTGTTGCTGGTTTGTGATCACCCATACTGTGCTACACATCTTGATCAATTATGCGCCTGTGTGAGAATGTGTTTTTCTTTATTCTTTCATGGGATGTGGGCTTCCCCGGCAAGGATAGCATTTGTTGCCCATCCCTAATTGTCTTTGAACTGAACATTTCAGAGGGCAGTTAAGCATCAACTACATTGCTGTGGGTCTGGACCCACATGTGGCCTGGAGTCACATCCAGGTAAGGATAGCAGACTTCCTTCCCTAAAGGACATTAGTGAATCAGGTGGGTTTTTACAACAATCGATGATAGTTTCATGGTCACCATTACTGAGGCTAGCTTTCAATCCCAGATTTTATTAACTGAATTTAAATTCCACCAACTACCATGGTGGAATTTGAAACCGTGTCCCCAGAGAATTAGCCTGGGCCTCTAGGATACTAGTCCATGACATTACCACTATGACACCACTTCTGGATACCAGCCAGCAGGAAGTGTTGCTGGTGTTTAGTCCTCTTGTGTCAATAATCATGACATTTCTGCAGATACCAATCTGCTAAATCACATCCTCTTCTGCACCTTTGATGTCCTTGTCCCCATTAAAACCATTATTCTCTCTCATCCTTATCACTCCACTGTA
This sequence comes from Cetorhinus maximus, assembly GCF_964194155.1. Taxonomy (NCBI): domain Eukaryota; kingdom Metazoa; phylum Chordata; class Chondrichthyes; order Lamniformes; family Cetorhinidae; genus Cetorhinus; species Cetorhinus maximus. The sequence continues at coordinate 109,234,833 of NC_135886.1, read as the reverse complement.
TCCAGTCTCATAAATCCAAGGACACAGATTTGAATGTCTGTCCCAGTTGACTGGATTAACCATCCATCAACAGGTCTGGTTGGATAACATAATACACTATCAGGTGCTGCTCTCCATTGATAAGGCTACTCACTATACTCACTATATATGCATCCTGAAATGCAAAAATAACCCCAGCTTCTCTTCACCTTCTTAAACTACCTTCCTATTTCTCCTCTACCTTCACATCCAATAATAAATGCAAGGAGATCATGGACTACTTTTGTCACAAGGATAGAAACCACCCATTCAGCTGCCTCTACCTCTTTCCTCCCTTTCCCTTGCTTTAATGTTACCCACCAGTCGTAGCCCTGAACTCACATTTTTTCACTAGATTTGGTCCCTTCTCCAGCCATGCTCTCTCCAAGCTCATCTTGCTCTTAAGAGTCATCTCCTGCACCTTTGACCATATTCCTACCAAACTGTTGACCAGTCATCTTCCCTTCCAGGTCCCCAGGTAGGCTGATGTTGTTAAAAGTTCCCTCTCCTCAGTTATTGTCATCCTCCCTTTCAAATCTGCCATCATCACCATCTCCTCAAAAATCCACCCCTTGGTCCCTCTGCTCTTGCAAACTATGCCCCATTTCCAAACTTTATTTGCCTTCCAAGTCCTTGAGCATGATGTCACCTCCAACATCCATACTCATCTATGTCAGAACTCCATGTTTGAATCCCTCCAATCAGGTTTCCATCCCAGACAAAGTACTGGAACAGCTGCTGTCAAAGGCACAAATTACATTCTGTGACTGAGGTAAATGATTCCTACTCAGCTTTCTCAACATACCTGCAGACTTTAACACAGATGACCACATCAATGGGCTGGATTGTTGCGGAGTCGGGGAGGATCTGCAGACCTTTAAAAATTGTAGCCGGGACCTGATTCCAGGTTTCCTAATCCCATTCTCAGGATTTCCGATTTTCACCATGGCCTTTCAAGGGTGTGAGCCGGTTTGGGTTGCGAGCCAACACCTTGCACTCCTGAACCCGCTGACTCCATTGTGGGGATAGGAACGTTCTAATCCTCCACAATTTTTATGGAGTCGCCCCAGCTTTTCAAAGTTCGCGGTTCACGGCACCTCAGAGGTTTTGTGAACTATAGTCTTCAAGATGGAACCTTCTGAAAGGTAAGTTCAAGAGGCACTCCTCATGCCCCCGTGCCAAGGGATGCCATAAGACCCCCTTCTCTCTGGTCTAAAGACTCTTGTCTCTACTCTTGATATCGATGGCACACAACAACCTAGATACCATTTCCCCAAATGTGAAACACCTTTATTAAATCTCTAAACAATAGTACATACTCACAATGACACTGGTCGCTTAGAAATCCCGTGAGCTACGGTCCGTCTCAGGTGGTCAGTCCTTCAACAGATCTCTCAGCGTGACTTTGGAATGGCTGACTAAACCACTCTACTGACTGCAGTAACAATGTCCTTGACGGTTGTTTCTTTATATACATTCGTGACCCTGGCCCTTGGCATATAAGGTAATATCGTAAATCGGAACATCCAATTGGATTACTAACTCCACCCTGGCCATCCAGGACCACCTCTACATGGTCATTTCCTGCCCTCAGCAAGAGAGGTGTCTCCAGGTGCATACCAACAATGAGAATGATCACACTATCTGGGGGAAGAAAGAAGGCCAAACATTCCTGAGTGGCCATTGTCTCATTCAGTTTCTGTAGACCAAGTGTCTGTGGCAAACCACACCTCAGGGACCTGCCCTGACATGTCTGTGTTTATGTGTCTGTTTAACTGAAACTGTCTTTATTTCTAAAAGTTCAATATGAGCCTGGGCGATGTCTTCAGTCAAAAACTCTTCTCTGTAGCTTCATCTTCTTACTATCATGCCACAAACTTTGCCCACAGGGCTCCACCACAACCAGATTACTTTCATTTTTATGAAAGAAGTAAAAGCACAGTTACATGATTATAAGCAATTAATACAATACAATTTAAGTGCTACATTGGCCTACATTGCGGCCCATACTTCTCCTTTTGCACCTCATGCCTCTCATGCCAAACTATGGCATTTCCATGATCATTCACCCACTATACACTGTACAGAACAAATGAACCCTATAGTGACAGTTGTACGTGGGGGGAAAAAAAGCTTTAAATAAACAGTCATTAATGGATAGCTTTCAACTTTCTTAAAAAAATCTCCTTTTTACTTCAGTGAAAGTGTCAATCATGCAGAGCCTTTAAAGTATCAATCTCAGAAACTGCAAGCACTTTAAACCTCTTTATCTTGTATAAATAAACATTATGCAATTGACAGCATAAATCAGAGACCCAGAGCAGTCAATCAAGCAATGTTTTCCCTGGGGCTCAGGTGTTTCAATAGGCTAAAGGATTTTTGGGCACTCAGCTAAGCCTCATTCTGTATTATTGGCTGAGAGTCCAGACATCCAAAGGCTGCTCATTCCATTCACTAGAATATAACTGACCACAGTCTATGGGGACTGCAACAAAGTAATGGCCATGAGAATGAAGAATTCATATAAACTCATTCTTTCATTGAATAAAATGCATCACTGGAATTTTAACAATGTAGTAAGCATCTAAGTGAATCGTTTCATGTTACTAAGATATTTTTCTCTTACGTTTTCTATTACTTCTATATGGTACTACCCATGTGGTGTCAGCAGAGCTAGAGGCAGGCTGCTTGTTTTCCTGCTCTGACACATGAGATGCCTGTAACAGACATCCTTTGAGCTTTGGACATCATATGGGACTCACCAAAGACTGTCCCACCTGCGCCTGTGCACTCAGCCATTGGGACAGGAGGCAGCATGCGTAGTTCTGTCTGAAGGGTCAGGGGCAATTGCTGAGAAGTAGGGGCATCTTGAGAAAAGCCCTCAGTGCCCTCAGCCCTTTCTCCAATTTCACTTGCAGGGCCCACCTGCACTTCCCTGCTAATGGTGGGAGTGTGACTTGGCTACAGGTAACTATGGCATTCAGACACCAAGGCAATGCTTTAATCGATTTCCTTTAACCTTGCAGCACAATGCAAGGGCCTTTGGTCTGGGCCATCATGCACTCAGTTGCCTGTCACTTCTGATTCTCCATGAGGTTCTCCAATAAAGGTGATCATCAGCACAAGTGCCTGAGACATCATGGCACTCATGCTAGAGGTGGATTCCTCCATTTTCTGTGCAAAGGTGCACACTGTCACTGGAAATTCTGACAAGCACACACATTTCCTGTTGCTGCTCCACAAATACCCTTTTGTTCAGCATCTTAGCAACTGAGCTCAGCTTGGCGTGCCCTACGCCCTTCAACTGTGGGGACTCTCCACAGCCGTCCCTGTCACCAGCACCTGCTCCCGATTACGATGTGCTCCTCACCATGTGTCACTCCATCTATCTGAGAAACTGAATCCACCGGTGTGTGTGTACCTTTGCTGATGGAGTGGACACAGGAGTCATGTGCTGGAACTCCTCTGAGGATTTCATGGGCTTCTCCTTCATCTCCTGTGCCAACTCCAGCTGTCACCAGGTCTCAGGGCTACCCCTTTCTTGCCATCAGCAATGGGCTGCACTACTGCCACCCTTCCAATTTCCAGGGCTTCCTCCTCCATCAAGGTCATGGTGGCCATGGCTGCAATTCCATCCCTGGTTTTCTGATTCCCCCTGGTGTCGTGGGCTCTCTGACTCCCCCTGGTGTTGTGGGCTCGCTGACTCCCCCTGGTGTCGTGGGCTCCCAGACTCCCCCTGGTGTCGTGGGCTCCCAGACTCCCCCTGGTGTCGTGGGCTCTCTGACTCCCCCTGGTGTCGTGGGCTCGCTGACTCCCCCTGGTGTCGTGGGCTCGCTGACTCCCCCTGGTGTCGTGGGCTCTCTGACTCTCCCTGGTGTTATGCACTCGCTGGTGTTGTGAGCTCTCTTCTCCTGTAATAAGAAAAGGCCAAGAGTTTGGAGTATGAGAACTTAACTGATTGCTGAGGATGATATGTAAACATTTGAGGAGGATGACTGTGAAGATTGCAGACAAGAGAGCAATAGGGTGAGGGTGATGGTGATTTAAAGAGGAGGCTGGAGAGAAAGAAATGTGTGTGACAACAGGGTCAGAAGGGTGCTGTGCAGGAGAATGCTAGAGCGGTGAGAGACTAATGGCTGCCAGCTGACAGTTATAGCACACTCGTGTTGTTAGTACTATGACACAGCAGTTGGTAAAAGCTGTTATTTAAAATCCCAGAGGGAAACTTTAAACAACTGTTGTAACTTATATTTTCAATTGGTATGTTTGAGATGCAGCTCTAAATTCAGGAATAAGACCACCAGTTCTTGAGAGGTTTTTAATATCAAACTACATGAGACATTTATTAATTTACAACAAAGTTAACATATGCACATGGCTATAAATTACTACTATCGTAACCTTTTAACAAATTTCCAAATTAATCTTCATGAAGGCAACAATAACCAATAGACTTAACCAGCCACCAGGCAGTGCATTTTCACCTTAGGAATTCAAAATGAGCTTCCTTTCAATTTGGTTCCTTTGCAGACAGTTGTAGGCTTATAGCTGCTTTGATGTTACATGCCTCTGCTGTGCACACACAAACTCGCCTCAGGTTATACCCTGCACTTCTCTTTGAATGTAAATTTTCATTGTACCACCAAGCCCTTTGAACTCTACCTCTTCTAACAATAAAACCCTTTTCATAGTATCAATTATATTAGTATTATAGAAGTATTGCTTGGTGTCTCCTAGTTAGGTGCAAGATTTCACTCCCACTCTTGAATGCTCTATTCAACAAAATGCAAATGTACCTCTTCCTCTGTTTACATTTGAAAACAACTACATATCAAAGCACCCAGGCCATACACACACACACACACAGACACAATAATTTCCAATAACATTACATACCTTAATAGCTTCATGACATCCCCCTTCCTTTTGAAAAATGAACAGTCATAATTCTAAAAGATGGCTTCATTTTTAATAACCAATCTCACAATATCTCCTTTACTTATTACACTACAACATTACCAGATGCGTGCATTAACATAACGGTATATATACACAAGTCCTTGGTATCAACAGAAAATAATCCAGTTCAGTGTCCGGGTTTTAAAAATGTCAAATTTTCCTTTAAGCTTCAAATTCTTGATAAAGCATCTGCAATAGATTTTCTCTTCCAGCAGTATGTATAATCCGTAAATTAAATAGCTGTAATAATAAACTCTACCTAAAAAGCCTTGTACTTTTGTTTTGAAATTTGTCCAAAAACTTCAAAGGATTATGGTCTGTATAAATAATTAATTATTTCTGATGAATTGTTTGTAGCATAAATTTCAAAATGCTGCAATGCTAGCACCAAGCCCAAAGTCTCTTTTACAATCATTGAATGTCTTCTCTGCTGTGCATTCAGCTTCCGTGAAAAATACCTTATCGGTTTTTCAATTCCAGTGTCATCATCTTGTTTCAGTACAGTCCCAATGCCTATATCACTTGCGTTAACAGCCAACTTAAATTGCTTGGCATAATTGGGTACTGCCAAAACTGGTGTTGTAATTAATACAGTTTTCAAACTATCAAATGATTTCTGACACTCCAATGTCCATTGAAACTTCTTGTTCCTTTTTAATAATTCAGTCAAAGGAGCAACAACTCAGCTAAAATTTGGTACAAATTTCCAGTAAAACCTACTCATGCCCAGAAATCTCAAAACTCACTTTGTTGTGGGCACTGGGAAATCCATGATAGCCTTGACTTTCGCATCTCCCAGAGCCACCTTACGATGTCCAAGGGTACGGCCTAGATACGTAACTTGTGCTTTTGCAAATTCACTTTTAGCCAAGTTCATCACCAAATTAGCTTCTTGTAGTCAAGTAAATAATTCTTCCAGATGCTGTAAATGTTCCTCCCACATCTGACTGAAAACTATTAGATCATCAATATTAACAGCGCAATTGCTTAGGTCTGCAATTACTTTGTTTGTCAGTCTTTGAAATGTTGCAGGTGCGTTCTTCATACCAAATGGCATGACTTTAAACTGATATAGTGCACTTGGCATTACAAAAGTTGATATCTCCTTTGCTGTTTCCGACAATGGTACCTGCCAATATCCTTTAAGCAACTCAATCTTTGTGATAAATTTCGAATATCCCACTTTCTCAATGCGATCTTCCAACTGTGGTATAGGATATGAGTCTGCTTTGGACACCGCATTCACTTTTCGTCCATCCACACACAATCCTTGTGTTCCATCCAGTTTCAGTACCAGTATAATAGGCGAAATTCAGTTACTGCAACTAGACTCAATGATATCATTTTGAAGCATGAAATCAATTTCATTTAGTACTTGTGATAAATTTGCTGGATTTAATCTATAAGGCTGTTGCCTTATTGAAGATGAAATTTCTATACATACATCATGTATAGCTAAATGTGTCTTTCCCAACTTATTTCCACAAATAGGTTTGTGTAACTGCAATAGCTTTTCCAAATCACTTTGACACTTGTTTGGAATGTAACTCAATATTTCATTTAAATTTTCAAGCACCCCTCATTATCCAATTTGATTAGAGGAAAATCAATTTCAGAGTCCTGCACTCCTGCCTCTTTCTCATCATCCACCATCACTAATACCTCTTTTAGTTCCTCTTCTCTGTCAAAGTACTTCTTAAGCATATTTAGATGACACACCCTCTGCTTCTTTCTTCTATCTGGAGTATTTATTAAATAATTTACTTCACTCAATTTCTTTTCAATCCTGTAAAGCTCACTAAATCTTGCATTTAATGAATCACCTAGTACTGGTAACAAAACTAGTAATTTTTCTACGGAAACAAAGCTGCAAGTTTTAGCTTTCTTATCTGCCTTCACTTTCATCACTTGCTGTGATATCTTCAAATGTTCCCTAGCCAACTCACATGCTCTAATAAATCTTTCGCTGAAATTTGATGTGTAATCCAGGAGAATACTTTCTGAATTTTGACCCACCAATTTCTCATGAATCAATTTCAGTGGTCCCCTTACCTCATGACCATAAACTAATTCCAAAGGGCTAAAACCAGTCGATGCATTAGGAGTGTCTCTGATAGCAAATAACAAAAATGGAATTCCTGGATCCTAATCCTGTGGATAATCCTGACAGTATGCATTTATCATAGTTTTTAAAGTTTGATGCCATCTTTCCAAAGTTCCTTGTGACCCCAGATGATAAGCTGTTGACTTAAAATGTTTTATCCCCAGACTTTTCATTACTTCCTTAAACAGCTATGACATGAAATTTGACCCCTGATCAGACTATATTTCTTTAGGCAAGCCATATCTTGTAAAAAAAGTTTAGTTAACTCCTCCTCAACCTTCTTAGTTGTAATATTCCTCAATGGTATCACTTCAGGAAACCTGGTCGATACATCCATTCTTGTCAGTAAATATTGATTTTCACTTTTAGTCTTAGGGAGGGGTCCTACACAATCAATCATGACCCTGGTAAAACGTTCTTCAAATGCTGGTTTGGGATTAAAGGCACTGGCTTAATCACTGCTTGTGGTTTTCCTGTTATTTGACATGTATGACAGGTTCTACAGAATTTGACTACATCCCTGGCCAAAAAAACACATCTGTATCTTTTCCTGTGTTTTCCTAATTCCTAAATGTCCCCCATTTGGAATTTCATGAGCAATCCTCAGAATCTCATTTCTATACCCTAATGGGATACCAATCTGATGCAACCCCCTCCAGCTTTCATTTGCTGGGACATGACCCGACCTCCACTTTCTCATTAAAATAGCACCCTGAAGGTAATAACATACTGGAATATATTTTGCTTCTACTTCTGAATAAGCTTTCTGATATAACTATTTTAATTGCAAATCATTTTTCTGTAACTCCACTAACCTCCTTGAGTTAAGCACTTCAGCTGAATTGTCCTGTATGCTTTCCTCCTGAACAAGTTATCAAATACAGTGCCAACTAATTGGATTTCGACACCTTCTTCTTGCCTTTGAACTGCCTGCCTTTCTTGTTTTTCTTGTTCTTCCCTATGAGCCTTTGATCTCGTTATATCAAAATCAGGAAACAATCCAGGATTTTCCTTCTGTAACACCTCTGTTGAAAACACTTCTACAGGCTACTCAACTACCATAGGCATCACCCACATTTGCGATTCGGCTATATCATTACCCAGAATAAATTGAACCCCTGCAACTGGCAATTTTTCCACCGCTCCAGCTATAACTTCACCTGTCTTCCATTTGCTCTTCAAATTTACCTTCTACAATGGAATAAATTTAGCATCTCCATGAACCCCACTTATTATTACTTGCTCCTGCAATACTCCCTTTAAACAACAAATATCACTATCCCACAACATTAAGGATTGGCTAGCCCGTGTCTCTTAAAATTTTAAGATCTTTACCTACTCCATCCTGTACACATGGAAAAACTTTCCCTTCACACACAAAATCTTTAAACATTCCTGCAACCTGCTCCTCAGAATTCTCTTGAGTAAACTGTGAACACAATCCCACTTCTTCACTTGTCACTGGTTCTCCTAGTTTCACCTGTACACAAACCATTAGTTTCTCCTGTGCCTGAACCTCAGAACCCACAGTACTTTTACTTCCAGAGTTTTTCTGTACCCCAATAATTCCAACAGATTTTTCCTGCAATTTCCAATGCACTGACTTCGTGTGCCCCACTTTATTACAATGAAAACACCTCAATTTTTGAATGTCACTTCTACCTTGAGCACCTCCCTTTTTATTCTGAGAAAAAGCTTCCTGGGAACTTCCGGCTAATCCTTTTCCCTGACTACCTACCTTCCTTTCACCTTCCCACTTTTTATCCTTTTGCAATTTGAAAGTGTGACAAAAAAAGGATTTAGCTCTATGAGCTAACTCATAATCATCAGCTATCTCTGCTGCTTGTCTTACAGAATGAACCCTCTGTTCCTCCACATGAGTTCTCACTACCAAAGGGATTGAATCTTTAAATTCTTCCAAAAGAATTATAAGAGCTTCATAGGTTGTATCTATTTTTAACGCCCATATACACTGGTCAAAATTATTTTGTTTTACTCTTTCAAACTCAATAAAAGTTTGCCCAGGCTGTTTTCTCATATTCCTAAATTTCTGCCCGTATGCTTCAGGAGCCAACTCATATGCATTCAGAATAACTCTGTTCACTACATCATAATTCACCGACATTTCTTCTGATAGCGAAGCATATACCTCATGCGCCCTACCCACTAACTTAGGCTGTAATAATAACATCCAGTTTTCCTGTGGCCATTTCACCTGTTTAGCTAGCTTCTCAAATGAAATAAAAAATGTTTCAATATCTTTTTCCTCAAACTTTGGAAGAGCTTGTACAAATTTAAACATCTCTCCACTGGGTTCTACTCTGGAGACCTATTGGCGCCTCTTTTTTAACTGCCAACATTTTCAGTTGGGATTCTCTCTCTCTCTCTTTTTCTCTTTCCTCCTTTTTAATTCCCTTTCCTGTTTTCTTTCTCTCTCCTGCCTTTCTACTTGTTCTCTTTTAAAAGCCATTTCTCTGTCCTTTGCTTCTAATTCAAGTTATTTCAGTTCCTTTGCCTGTTCAAATTCAAGCATCTTCATTTGTAACTGAAGTCTCACTACCTCCAGCTGTGACTCACTGGTGTCGGGTTTCACTTCCAACTGTAGATGCTGTGCTATACTTTTAATTATATCTGATTTCCTAGCCCCCACAGGTAACCCCAATTTTAACTTATCTGCCAACTCTGTTAACTTACTCTTGGTTATTTTTTCCAACCCAATCAGAGTTATATTGTCTACTCCCAGACAAGTCTTAGCAATTGCCAAAGGCATCTTACAGTCTCGCCACTTCTAAAATACCTCACCAACTCCTAAATTCAAAGTGCTTCTCATATTCTTAAGATTCACCAATTCCAAACCAATCAAGGAATTAAACATTTTATTCCGCCAAGAGCCCCCAATTGTTATGACACAGCAGTTGGTAACTACTGTTATTTAAAATCCCAGAGGGAAACTTAAACAACTGTCATAACTTATATTTTCATTTGGTATGTTTGAGATGCAGCTCTAAATTCAGGAATAAGACCACCAGTTCTTGAGAGGTTTTTAATATCAAACTACATGAGACATTTATTCATTTACAACAAAGTTAACATATGCACATGGCTACAAATTACTACTATCGTAACTTTTTAACAAATTCCCAAATTAATCTCCACCAAGGCAACAATAACCAATAAACTTAACCAGCCACCAGGCAAAGCATTTTCACCTTAGGAATTCAAAATGAGGTTCCTTTCAATGTGGTTCCTTTGCAGACAGTTGTAGGCTTATAGCTTTGATGTTACATGCCTCTGTTCTGTACACACAAATTCCCCTCAGGTTATACCCAGCACTTCTCTTTGAATATAATATTTCATTGTATCATCAGGCCCTTTGAACCCCACCTCTTCTAACAATAAAATCCCTTTCATAGTACCAATTTTAATAGTAATATAAACATATTGCTTGGTGTCTCCTAGCTAGTTGCAAGATTTCACTCCCACTCTTGAATGCTCTATTCACAAAATGCAAATGTACCTCTACCTCTGTTTACATCTCAAAACTACTATACATCAAAGCACCCAGACTAGTTGGCTTTAATCCAATTAACACACACACAGGATAATCGTCTATTTAAAAAATATAATTTCCAGTAAAATTATATACATTAATAGCTTTATGACACTGGCCCTCATGAGATTACTGAATCTTTCCTGGCACTGGATCCAGGTCCTCGGCACCACAATCCTGCTGCTCACCAACTCTGAAAATTGCAGCCACACCTGACGGTGAGGCTGACCAGTCTCCTCTTACCATACTCAGTGAAAAGAGTTTCCTTCATGTCCTCACTGCATCAATCACCAGCTCCGGGGGTTGAGGCTGAGAACTGGGGATGGGCAGCAATTACACATATTTCCACCATTCTGCAGATCTTTGTGCCTTCCCACTAGTATCCTGAATGCTACAATCACTGCTGCAATTGGAAGTCCTGCCATGATCCCTTTAAATAGGGATCCTTCCCTGTTTCTTTAGGCCCTTCTATTCTCCCCAATTAATCGTGGAATCCAGCAATGGGATGACAATCATTTACTCTGGCAAAGAGCCATGTCAAGTCAGGCAAATCAGTTAGTGGCGTTCCCCACTTGAAAATGGTCCCACCGTTCTGGCAGGAATGCAGTCCACATGATTCCATCCATTGTCTTTGGACCCAGCACAACTTCTTTCCATTTCCATCCCTCTCACTGGCAACTGTCGAACATTGAGTCAGACAATTTGCAACCTTTAAGTTGTATTTGACCTGAAATGAACTCCCAACTACATTTACGTGCAATCGCCAAAACCGTCTACTTCTACCTCCAAAACATCACACACTTTGTCCCTGCCTCAGCTCATCTTCTGCAGAAAACCTCCTCCATGCCTTTGTTGCCTCTAGGCTGACTAGTGCATGGCGTCCCATCTTCCACTCTGCTTGTGCTCATCCAAAACTCCACTGCTTGTATCTTTACTCACACCAAGTCCTGTCCACTTATCGCCCCTGTGCTTGTGGATCTACAATGGCTACCGGTAAAAACAAATTTGCAATTTGAAAAGTCCTATCCTTGTTTTCAAATCTCTCCATGACCTCACTGCTCCCTACCTCTGAAACCTTCTCTGTCCCTACAAGGCCTTGAAGACTCTGCATTCCTCCAACTCTGGCATCTTGCTCATCCCTGATTTAAACTGCTCCACCATTGGCATCCATGCATTCAGCTGCCTTGGTCCTGGAAATCCATCCCAAAATCTCTCCACCTCCCTACCTCTCTCTCCTCTTTTAAAATACTCCTTAAAGCCATCTGCCCTGATAGCTAATTCTATAGATGGTGTCAAAAATATTTATTGATAAAACTCTTGTTAAGCACTTTACAATGTTTTCTTACCTTAAGATCTTCCCTTCTCCAGATCGTCAGAGGCTGGACATATGACCTAAGACGCTCATTGGGACCATGCGACACACTGACCTCCATGGAAATTTCCCAGGAAGTTTGAACTTCTGAGGACAATTCCCCTACTCCCCAGGACCTTTCATGAATTTCTCTGACTGTGAGTTAGAGTTGGAGACTTCAGACAGTTCCATGGGTCTTACCTGAATAGTTACCCAGGAAATGTTAAACAGAAAATTCCTAGTCTAACTCCTGGGTAACTATCGAACTGACCCCCAATCACTCACACTGAGTCCCTAACAACTCTCTGACAGTCTGACTACCGCCCCCCCCGACCCCCTGACAACTCCTCGATCCCTCCGACTACCCCAACCCACCCGACTAGCCCTCCGACCTGACACAACTAGCCCCTGACCCGCCTACCACCTCACCCAACTGCCAACCTACCCACCTACCATCCACCATCACACACCCGCCTGCCACCCTACCCACCTGCCATCCTACTCACCTACCATCCTACCCACCTGCCATCCTACCCACCTGCCACCCTACCCACCTGCCACCCTACCACCATAGCCACTCACTCATTCATCCATTCACTAACATTCACACTGGACCTTTAAACTTACCATACGACAGCTAGTGCCATAAAAAGGAGGCGTGCCCTACCTTCCTCCCGATGCTACAGCACTATAGTGGAGCTCTCCAATGGAAGCTGTGTTCTGCATTTCTGAAGAAGCCAAACCCAGAAGACCCAGCAAGAAATGTGGAGCAGCGTCTAGGCGTGGAAAGGTTTAAGCGAAGTGGCAATCTGTCAATGATTGCCATTTCACGGAAGATCCAGGCCTATATAAAGCTGAGTTGTTATCGTTGACAAACAATATGCCCATTGTTTGTAGAATGGTGCAGTAATAATTTTTTTAAACGAAACAAAATCAAGTTTAAAGAACTAGTTGTGGACTTTAGGAAAAAGCCAGTTAGTGATGTTGTTCCCATGAACATTCATGATGTGGACATTGAAATTGTTACTAACTGCAAGTATCTAGCTATCAAAGTGGATATGAGCTGAATTGGAGGGAATAATGTACAGATGTTGTGGCCACAGTGCGTACGTGATTATACTACCTCAGAAAATGAAAATCTTTTCAAATAGATCACAAAATCATGGAACTCTTCTATTTGGCTGCGTGTTATCCTTTCTGGATATCTCACCTGGTACTGTTGTCTAGGGATAGTAGGCTCTTTAAGGGTGCATAGATTATTGAACCAGGCAGGAAGGGTATTTGATGAGCAGGTCTTTCCTGATGAAATTTGCTCTCGTAGAATTTTGACGAAAATAAAGAGTGCCATGAGCAATGAGAATCACCCCTCGTCTCAGTATTGTTGTTGGCTGTAATAAAAACAGAAAATACTGGAAAAATTCAGCAGGTTGGCAGCTTCTGTGGAGAGAGAAACAGAGTTAACATTTCAAGTCCGTATGACTCTTCTTCAGAGTTGCTCTGAAGAAGAGTCATACGGACTCGAAATGTTAACTTTGTTTCTCTCTCCACAGATGCTGCCAGACATGTTGAGTTTTTCCAACATTTTCTGTTTTTATTTCAAATTTCCAGCATCTGCAGTACTTTGCTTTAACTTGTTGTTGTGTTCAGGGAAAAGGTGAGAATCACCCACATGCAGGACAAATCAGTTACTAAACTCGTTTGTGCCCTTCACTATAGGAACTTTTAACAGGAGATTGATGTATGGGTGAGGATATGCACTCTGGATGGGACTCGCTGATTGATTATTTTAATGCATTGGAATAGATTTTAATACATATTTTAATTAAAGTTAGATCTCTGTGATAGGGTGATTTTCTTTCTTTTAATTATTATTTTTTAATGAAGCAATGATCCCGAAATGAATTTCCAAATGGGCTATAAAGTGAAATTAAATTGAGATTGAATTGAATTGAACATTATCTAAGCCTGGTTTTTAGCAACTTTTATTAAAATTGAATGTTTTTTCACATGACTCATGTTGGCTGTAATGTCCCTAATACAAGAAATGCACGCATTCAAAAACCATTGCATATGAATTGTAAAGGAATGTACATCTAATTAATTGTTCAAACCGGGCCTCCGCAAAATAGGTCATGTGCCAAGTGCCTGCATTTACATAGTTGCATTAATTGTAATTCCCCTATGACATGTAATTACCTTTTGAGTTATCTGTGGCCTTTGCAGTTCATAAAATTAAAGTTACATTTTCCATTTGAGCATTCCTAGAAAGCTGATGATTGTTTGATTTATTTTAATTAGTTTGCCGATTTAGTGCAGAATTAGAAGTAGTTTTGAGAGTGAGCCCATCCCCTTTAGAAACTGGATTGAAACTACCCACACTTATTGAATGTAGAATTCATACAGTCAGCAGATGGAGATGAATTTGGAGGTGAATTTGAGAGAAGGGTTCTCATGTTCATTCTTGGCACAATCTTGGAGAAACAGCATGAATGTCATTTACACCATTTTTTTAAAGATTACCAAGGCTCTTCTGTTGAAGCTACATCAGACAAGTAAGAGAAAATCAGCAATGTCCAGGACGCGGAGATTAAAGGACAATGCACCCCTGCAGCATCTGCACAAACATCCCTGTCTCTGCTGGAGGGAGGGGGGGGGCAGTGCCCCAGGACATGTAATAGAAAGATTGTGAACCTGTACAAAAACAAGGGCGATCACAAAGATTGCAACAAGTATCGAAGCATCTCCCTCCTTAACATCATTGGAAAAATATTTACCCATGTTGCCCTTTTCAGGCTGCAGGTCCTGACAGGATGCATCTACCCCAAATCCCAGTGTGGTTTCAGAACTGGAAGATCTACAATTGACAGTGTTCTCAGTCCTACAGATACAAGAGAAATGCTGTGAATAAAGATCATCACTATATTGCCTTCATCATCGAGGCTTGGTTAAGAGCCTTAACAGCTATAAGAATATGAAAACACCTACGCCTCAGTAAAATATTGTTTGATTGACTGTTCAGATTCTCTGATCTCTAAGGTCAATTTCACAATGTTTGCTTACACAAGTGAAGGGTTTTTGCTTTGTGGTTTTTGAAAGTTCAAAGGGCCTTTTTTCGCTTGTACTTCAGACCTTTTTTCAACACAAGAAACTTCTCAATGAATGACTTTTTTCAAGGGTTTTTTATACACAAACTACTTTACATTATATGGTTAATTGGTTCTAGAGACTACAGTGGGTCAACAGGGATGGAAATGCCAAAGCTTACATAGGGGGCATGAGGGGCCATAGAGGTTGGGTGGAAGGACAGAGCTTGACATAGGGAGCATGAGGGGCGATAGGGGATATGTAGGAGACATGAGGGGCCATGTGGGGGCGGGTGGGGGGCATGAGGTAGCATGGATGAGGCATAGGAAGTATTAGGAGAGTAAAGGGGGTGTGAAGGGTGAGGGATGGGTGGCCTTTCTTATTATAACTGGGACAAAGTCCCGTGGCATTGAGGCGGGCCTTTTAAACAGCACATCTCCACATTAAAACGCCCCTATGGCTACATACATTTTTTTTCCAGATCAGCTACCCCGACTCCAGCTTGCATTCGGCCCTCAGCGGTGAAGATCCCATCTTTGTGGGTACTTTCTGCCAAGGCAGGTGGGCCAACTGGAATTTTTGCAACTCCTTCTACCTGTCTTGAGGATGAAAATCCAGGCCAAGGTCTGTTATAGGCTGGAAGGCAGGAGAGAGCAAATGACTAAAGGTTACAATGTGCAGAGCCAAAGGGAGTGGCAACGGGGCAAGTAAAGAAACAAAGGATGTGACTAGGCAAGGTGTGAATGGCAGAATAGCAACTGTATGAACACAAATTAACTCAGAAAGAAACAATAGAAAAAAAAAACCAGCAAAAAAAAAATTAAAAATTTGAGGGCAAAGGTTATTATCTAAAATTGTGACAATTTCCTTTGGACAATACCAGCAATGGCGAGGAGGGTAAGGGGGTGGTGGGTGGGGGGGGGGTTGCTCTGATGCTTGGGCAACTCAGGGTCTCCATACTATTTGCCCAGGTCTGAGCCTTGGAGAAGACACTCCAGCTTCATTGTTTTACATTGGCACAACATGGGAAGAAAGAGTTACGCTCAATTGGCATAGAGCACAAGTGCAATGCATTACTTCCGACTGTGTGAGGAATCATCATATCTCATTGGATAGCTACTGCCCACCTTAAGCTAGGCAGCCTCCAGTTAGTTAGGTGGCATCCCTTGCTTGCTTCAATGGGTACTTAAAGCTAAGAGAGTCATCTCTCGACTGGCAGGTTGCTAACCTATGCAGTAGGCAAGAGAAACTAAACAAAGAAAGCATCAGATTTTCACATCCCAAGCTGGAACATAAGAACGATGCATCCTGGCCTCACCAACAACCTTCTGCAGGTTGATGACACACTCAAGATAGCCATGATTGACAAAGAACTTACAAGGCTCAGTGGGGCCATTGCTGTGCTGCAAGAAACAAGGCTCGCTCAAAGTGGATCCCTTAAAGAGAGACACTACATGTTCTTCTGGCAGGGGAAATCTCTAGAGTCAACGTGTGAGTGTGGAATGGGTTTGCAGTAAAATAACACTCTAATTGTGAACATTGAACCTTCTACAGAAGGCTCAGAGAGACTTCTTACACTTTGCTTATCAACAAGCATGAGCCCTGTTAGCCTCATGTGCGTCTATGCCCCAACACCTCCACCCGAGAGGTCAAGGATCAATTCTATGAGGCACTTGATGTTTCCATCAGCAGAATTCTCAGCTTTGAGGGATTGTACCTTCTAGGGCACTTCAATACAAAGGTGGATACTGATTACCTAGCCTGGCCAACGTGCATAGGGCACCAGGGAATCGGCAAGGTGAACGAAAATGGAAGTGGTTGCTGGAGCAATGTTGCTACCATGGACTCTGTGTGATGAACAGTTACTTTCAAACTAAGCCGTGCCACAAGATGACCTGGACACATCCAAGATCACACCACTGGCACCTGCTAGATCTCATCATCACCAGACGTACCACCCTCAACAGTGAACACTCTCTGGTATGGAGCAAGGTCAGGCTTCAGCCAAGGAAGCTATACCACTCCAAGAAGAAAGACTGTCCTCAGATCAACACTTGCCATACCATTGACTCAGAAAGCATCCAGGAGCCCTTCAACATCCTCAATCAAGCTCTTTCGAACAACGAAGCCCAAGGCCAAAGGACAATGTCAAAGTGGGGTCATCTGCGCAATACCATCTACAACTCTGCACTCACTGCATGTGAGAAAAGAGATCAGAGGGATGCTAACTGGTTTGATGCCTATTGCACTGTAATGGAGCGAGTTGCTGCAATCAAGAGCATAGCCCTCATGAACTGCTAGCAAGTCCACAGCAAACAAAACCTAGATGCTCTCAGATCTACCAGAATCAAATCTCAGCAGACTGCTTGGCACTGCGCCAATCAACTCTGGTTAAAACTCTGCAGCAGCATATAGTCTGCTGCTGAATCTGAGGATGCTAGAGGGATGTATGAAGTGATCAAGAAAGCAACAGGCCCAGCAGCAACCAAATCAGTCCCCTTGAAGACAAAGACAGAGATGATCACCCACTGAACCTAGCAAGCATATGGAAAGGTGGATGGAGCACAACAGAGCATGTTGTGACTGAAGAAACTCTTAGTGCCATTCCAGGCTTTCCTGTCATGGGGGAACTGGACTGCAAGTCAACCGTTGTAGAGCTCAACAAGGTCATGGACCATCTTGCCAGTGGTAAAGCCCCAGGAAATGATGGCATTCCACCAAAATCATCAGAAATGGAAAACTGACATTGCTGCAGCATCTCCATGACCTTTTGTGCCTCTGCTGGAAGGAAAAAGTCGTGCCTCATGACATGAGTGATGCAAAAATAGTCACCCTGTATAAAAACGAAGGGGATCATAGTGGCTGCAATAATTACCAAGATATCTCCTTGTTGAGTATCGTGGGAAAGGCCTTTGCTTGAGCTGCTCTTACCAGATTGCAGACTTTGGCTTCATGCATCAACCCTGAGTCTCAGTGTGGCTTCAGAGCTGGCAGATGGGCAGTTGATTTGACGCTTCGACAGTTACAGAAATGCTGCAAAGAGTGCAGGCCACTCTACATTGCCTTCATTGGCCTCACCAAGGCCTTCGATGTTGTCAGCAGATATGGACTCCTTAAACTGCTGCAGAAAATAGGCTGTCCACCTGGACTCCTGGGAACCATTTCTTCTTACCACAAGAACATGCACAGCTTCATCAGTTAAAGTGGAGCATCATCAGAGGCTTTCAAGATCAGCAGCGGGGTAAAGCAGGGCTGCATCGTGACACCAAATCTCTTTGGCATATGTTTCTCTATGCTGCTATTGTACGCTTTTGGCGATTCAAATGAGGGTGTCTACCTGCATGCCAGAACTGACAGCAAGCTGCTCAACAAGACTGCGCGCCAAGACCGAAGTGCATAATGTCCTACTCCGTGAGTTGCTGCTTGCTGATAACGCCACATTGGCACCTCATACTGATTGCTACAGCTTGTAGATTGGTTCTCCTGGGCCTGCAAAGAGTTTGGACTGACAATCAGCGTCAGGAAGAGCAAAGGTATGGGCTAGGTTGCAGACACTCCGCCTTCCATCAACTTTGACAACCTCACTCTAGAGGTCGTCGATAACTTCACATATCTTGGATCAACAATTACCAGCAACCTGTCCCTTGATGCTGAAATCATTCCCAGGGTTGCCAAGGCCGCAGCTGTCATGTCAACGTTGAGAAGTAGAATGTAAACTAACCAAAAATACAAAGCTCTGTGTGTACCAAGCTTGTGTTCTCAGCACCCTCCTCTACAGTAACAAGGCATGGACGACTTATGCAAACCAAGAAAAGCGGCTGAACAACTTCCACCTCCATTGCCTCAGGCATCTCCTAGCACGACAGAGTGCCGAATATGGAAGTGCACCAGCGTGCAGGGATCCCCAGCATGTTTGCCCTCTTGTGTCAGTGGCAACTCCATTGGCTGGGTTAAGTGAACTGAACGGATGACGGCCGCATCGCCAAAGACATGCTGTATGGCGAGCTTGCTGTCGGCACAAGACCAGCAGTTCACCCACGTCTAGCACTAGATTTCCTGCTTTAGAACAATGACTGCACTTGTTCTATAAAGGCAAGTCTTTCCCTCTGCTTATTAGTTGTGTAGTATCAGCCTCACACTAGACATCCAGTTTAGTTTTCTTCAAATTGTTTCAAACCGATTAAACTCAGAACCCCATCCACATAGTTCATGTTCAAATAATAAAATCCAAAATAAAAAGTAAAAAGATGGCTCAGATTCAACTTTTCATATTTGATTTAAATTTCTTGTAAAATGTCAGAATTGTTAACTTTAAAAGAAATGCAACCTCAAACAGCAAAGAAAGTCCATTTTTTTCTCTAGCTGATCAAACGGTATAATTCAGGTTAAATAGGATCTTACTCCCATATTTAAGTTTTCCATGAGTTTTTGAGTGTGCACCTTCGGCAGTTGCTACAATGGTTCTGGTAATAAACCTCCTGCGAGATTTTGTGCATTGCCAGGCCACATTTGACCCTTAATGTGCTTGGACAGCACCCAGCAACAATAAAACTTAAGAACTCTTTCTGTGTGTTATTGCCATTTTTGGAAGTAGATATTCTTTCCATGATGTCGCAAATCTGTTGCATTGACCTGAAAGACACCTGACCTAGGCACTCAAACCAGAACATGACCAAAGACATATCTACCCAGAATAATGTTAAACTGTGGTGTAGCACCACAGAAAAACTTTTTAAACACAGAACATTTTACACTGATGGCAGATCAGAAATGGTGAATCAGTGGGGTGAGCGATGAAAAAGGGGAAGAATGACAGGGGGTGGGTATGGGGGGTGGGGGGGGTGGGGTGCATGCAGGGTGGATGAGCAGTACCGGAGTAATGGGGAATGGTGGGGGGGTGAGTGGCACCAGGGATGGGCCCAGTAAGTGACACTGGTGAAGTGTTTGGTGGGGGGGGTGGGTGGTGGTGAACAGCACGGTGGTGGGGGTGGTGGTGAGCGGCAACAAGGATGCGGTGGGATAGGAGGGTGCACAGCACCAGGAGGGGGGAATGGAGGTGGGCTAGCAGCACTGGGAGCAGGATGACAGGAGGGATGAGAGGTACAGGGAGGGGGTGGAGCTAGAATGAAGAATTAATTAAAAATTACCTTGCAAACGCCTGGAAACACTGAACTGATGGCAGACCTCAGGGGGCGTGCCTTCGGTACATGATGGCAAAGGGGGCATGATTTCACTTCAACTACTAGGCCTCGCATTTCTCCTCGCCAATGGATCCACATTGCAGCAACAAGAGGGAGTTCCCACTGCAGCTGACGAGAAAGATAAAAACAATTTCACCCCTGACAGGAAGGTCCGGGCCATTATTTCATTGCTATCTGTAGAACTTGCTGTGTGCAAATTGGCTGCTGTGTTTCCCATATTACAACAGTGACTTCACTTCAAAAGTGCTTGAATGGCTTCTGAAGTGCTTTGGGACATGCTGAGTAGCAATAGGAGCTTTATAAAAGTAAGTTAGAACATAAGAACATAAGAAATAGGAACAGGAGTAAACCATTCGGCCCCTCGACCCTGCTCCACCATTCAATAAGATCATGGCTGATCTTCGTGTGTTTCGAATTCCACATTCCCATCTAACCCCAATAACCTTTGATTCCCTTGCCAACAAGAACCTATCTACATGTGCCTTAAAAATATTCAATGACCCCGCCTCCACTGCCTTCTGAGGCAGGGAATTCCAAAGTCGCACAACCCTCTGAGAGAAAAAATTGCTCCTCATCTCTGTCCCAGAAGGGCGACCCCTAATTTTAAAACAGTTAGTTCTAGTTCTAGTTCCCCTAGTTCTGGACTCACCCACAAGAGAAAACATCCTTTCAACATCTACCTTGTCAAGGCCGTTCAGGATCTTGTATATTTCAATCAAATCACCCCTCACTCTTCTAAACTCCAGGGGAAACAAGCCCAGTCTGTCCAAACTTTCCTCATAAGACAACCTATTCATTCCAGGTATCAATCTAGTAAACCTCCTCTGAACCGCCGCCAATGCATTTACATCCTTCCTTAAATAAAGAGACCAAAACTGCACACAGTATTTGAGATGCGGTCTCACCAATGCCCTGTATAACTGAAGCATAACATCCTTACTTTTAGGTTCAATCCCTCTCATAATAAAGGATGGCGTTACATTAGCCTACTTAATTACTTGCTATACCTGCATACTAACTTTTTGTGACTCATATACTAGAGCACCTAGATCCCCTGCACCTCAGAATTATGCAGCCGTTCTCCATTTAAGTAATACTCTGCTTTTTTTGTTCTTTCTGCCAAAGTGAACAACTTCACATGTTCCCACATTAAACTCCATTTGCCAGATCCTTGCCCACTCACTCAACCTACCTATATCTGTCTGAAACCTCATGTCCTCTTCACAAAATACTTTCCTACCTACCTTTGTGTCATCTGCAAATTTGACTACCATGCCTTCACTCCCCTCATCTAAATCATTGGTGTAAATCGTAAAAAGTTGAGGACCCAGCACAGACCCCTGTGGGACTCCGCTCGTCACATCCTGCCAATCCGAAAATGACCTATTTATGCATACTCTCTGCTTTCTGCCAGACAGCCAATCTTCTATCCATGCTAATATGTTACCCCCTACACCATAAGCTTTTATTTTCCATAATAACCTTTGATGTGGCACCTTATCAAATGCCTTCTGGAAATCCAAGTACAGTATGTCTACAGGCTCCCCTTTATCCACAGTGCATGTTCAAAAAACTCCAATAATTTGGTTAAACATGATTTTCCTTTCACAAAACCATGCTAACCTTTAAATATCTCCATGGACGTGACCCATTCTAACTCATCCAATCTCAACCAGCTACATATGGCCTCTCAGCAAACTCCATTCCTCTGACTCTGTTCCACTAGTCACTGTTAAACCCCCTCTCCACTTCATCCCACAATTGGCAACAGAGCCATCAACCAAGTGGGACACTCCACAGTCCTATTAGTCTGGAAGTAGAGGTAATTTTTCCCAGTTTATGGAAACTCAGTATTGCAGAAAAAGCTTCAAACAAGGTTTAGGCACCTTATTTGAATCTTGAAATGATCTAATGGATCTGAAAGGATCCTGGATACCGAATTCTTTTGCCTTCACCTTTTTCTTGGACAGGAAGAGGGTGTGCTTCCTGCCCCTACCCCCATTACTGGAAGTGGTTTAGTGCCAAAAAGCAAGTCCTAGGTAATCTCATTTCTCGTGTGATATCTTGTAAGTTGAAGGAGTACCTAAACAGTGACAGCCATGTGCCCAAACTACAATCTACTCTTATGCGTCACCAAGTAACCATGCATAATTTTGTTTGAATGGTTTAATTTGTGAAGCCCTTTGAATATGTCATGGTACTAGAGTTTTTAATTTGAACTTTAGCCTTCCTGAAGTATGTGTATGTATAGTAAGAAATGAAAGCAGAATAAGCTTCTATGAGGGTTTGGCAGGGCCAACAGTAAGTGTGCAATTGACTGATAGATAACACTTTACAACAAGCATACTTGCATTACCTTACCTGGCAATGGTATTTTGAATAGTCTTATTCTGGCACCTTCTTTGAGGTTTGCCATATTCTTCCACACATCTTCTCAGATCCTGTGAATAGTGTTGACTCTGACCACCATCTCCTGCCAAGCACACAACACACCTTGTACCCACCTCAAACAGCATCACCTTGACTTGACAGCCATCCAACAGAGGATTCAAATAAATCTCCTCTTTCATTTAACCAATACTCTTTTTCCTCCCTTGAATTGGGCTGCTACCTGCTGCTTTTTGCTAGCCACTTTTTGCACTATACAACCTTTGGAAATATTTTCTTTATGCAAACTGCAACCACTAAATGGCTAATGATATAGGCTACCCCCTCCTCGCCACTGCCTCCTACCAAGCTTCTGCCACAAACCCAATTCAAGTTGTAACTCACCTTGAATACTAAATGAGAAGTGGGTGCGGAGGAAATTGACAATTCCTGATTCATGTGAACAAATGTTTGCAGCACTCCAGTCCTACCAGGTTGGGACAATATACCCTATGGTATCAGTATGTAGCAATTTGCTTCATGGTATCTTAGACCGAT
Source organism: Cetorhinus maximus (assembly GCF_964194155.1). NCBI lineage: Eukaryota > Metazoa > Chordata > Chondrichthyes > Lamniformes > Cetorhinidae > Cetorhinus > Cetorhinus maximus. The sequence continues at coordinate 109,211,641 of NC_135886.1, read as the reverse complement.
GAAACAGCTCTGCTTGACAATGAAATTCAGAAATACTATCATAGGCCTCAACAGTTCTACATTTTCCTGCTAGGTTTTTGCAGCTGTGTTATGCTTGTGACACTGAATGTATGAAATATTTTGGGTAACTTTAGCATCCATAAGCCTGGCCCAATATTTTATAAACCTTTCACTGAGGTTAATATAATTAGAGTTTAAAAGGCCAGTTGCTTCAATCTGCACAGGATTAAAATGTTATTTCTTTCTCAAAGATCCCTACTAATCCATCAAGCACATTTTTCTTGAAGACAGTCAAAATAAACATCTCCCCTCTGTTACCATGGTAACAACAAAACAAGATAGTCATGAAGAACTGCATCAGCATTTGCTTTTCATGTATTTTGCTGTCTTGCATTATTTTGCATTCTGAGGGTTTCATGCTTCTATGTTTTTTTTATTTAACATTTTTTGGTGAATTTTATGTTCCTTAATGTGAAGATTGTTAAGATGAATGGAATTGTTTCCAGTTTGTGGATTCAGTATCAGTATGAAGCACTCCTATGCCAGGCACACTACATTTAGATATAAAATTAAACTGCCTCTACTCTGCATCAACCTCAGAGAAACCTTTCCTGAATCAACGTGACATTTTTGATTCTCTCACCAGCTAACCTGTATCCTTTCTGCATGAGAGTGACATTTTAGTGCCAAATTATGGGCAGTTAGTAGGTTTGAGGGCCCATGCCCACTAGGATACTATGCCAATGGATGTGGATCAGCAGTGATACAGAAGTGGAGCTGTGTCGCCTGTTGCTAGGGCATATGCATTTAACATACAGCAAAAGGCTGACATGATCAGTGAGAGTACTGGTTAGTTAAAACTTAAATCTTGTCTTCATTTTCTTCCAGGCTTGCCAATTGCTGATTTATCGCAGAAGTGCCAAGGAGTAGCAAGCAAAGCAAATTTCCTTGCAAACTGCTCATGAAACACCACCTTCATAGGGGACAACCATTAAAAAGGGGGATTTTATCCTGAGCTGTCCCTGCCTCATGCCTTATATTGAATTTTTTTCACTTTGTTTTTGCCTATCACTTTTTTCCTTCTTCTGTCTACTGTCTTCCCATCAACTGCAGTAAAGACTGCTAATGAGATTAAATGTTACTTAAGTTCATCCTAAACCAACAAGGAGTACTGTCTCCTTATTCTAACACTTAATTGTCCAGGCATTGAGTGAGTGTCTCCAAGCTGCTGAGTGCAAAAGCAAGGATGAGTGACAGGGCAAGTGACTAAGGGCAGTTGAATGGCATAGTGGGAGGATGGCAGGGCGGGGGATCACTAGGCAAGAAAGCCACAGGGTGGGAGATCACAGAGCAGGAGAGTCACAGGGCAGGACGGTCACAGAGCAGGACAGTAACAGGGCAAGTTGTCAACGTTAGAGAAAAGAACATAAGAACATAAGAAATAGGAGCAGGAGTAGGCCATTCAGCCCTTCAAGCCTGCCCTGCCATTCAATAAGATCATGGCTGATCTGCAACAGGCCTCAACTCCTCTTTCGTGCCAGCTCCTCATAGCCCTCAACTCCCCCGATATTTCAAAAATCTATCTACCTCCTCTTTAAATACTTTCAGTGATCTAGCCGCCGCAGCTCTCTGAAATTGAAAATTCCAGACATTCACTACCCTCTGAGAAGAAATTCCTTCACATCTCAGTTTTAAATGAGGCTCCCCTTATTCTGTAACTGTGTCCCCTAGTTCAAAATTCCCCGACTAGTGGAAACATCTTCTCAACATCTAGCCTGTCAAGCCCCCTCAGAATCTTGTACATTTTAATAAGATCACCCCTCATTCTTCTAAATTCTAATGAATAAAGGCCTAGCCTGTTTAGCTGTTTGTGATAAGTCAACCTTTTCGTCCCAGGAATCAGCCTAGTGAATCTCTTTAGAACGGCCTCCAATGCCAGTATATCCTTTCTTAAAAAAGGGGATAGAAGGGATTACAATATTTTGCCCATCAGCAATCTTCCACTCTTGGAGCCTCTGGAGGCAAAATCTGGATGGTTAACTTGGCTATACTCTTAATCAGCTACAGGAAGAAAATCATCTCATGAAAGGATTAAGTGCCTATAATATAGAAGCATATCCCAAGGCACTTTAAGGAACATGAATGTTCCTCCTGACCCCATAAAAGTCCTACAGCTTGTCCCTCCTCCCTTCTTCCTGCAATTGCCTTCCCACTTAACATTGCAATCAGCGCCACAGAGGAACCACCTGATCTCACCCTCCTTTTGACTGGCAATGTGATTGAGCATGCACAGCTCGCTGGCATTATGCATCAGGCCTTCACTGAAGACATTGGCAAATGGGCAATCACACCACCCACCACCCACCCAACCTAACCAATGGGGTATCTCACATTGATGCAAAAAGCATAAAATGGTGATACAGATATGATCACCAACCATTTACTACAAATATTCAATCCTCACCATTAACAAGAGTCAGATGTTTCCACTTAATTTAAAGAATGCCTTTCATTAAGCAACATGGATTACATTTATTATCATTGGCATTCTCTTCAGTTGTCCAAGCATTAGGCAGAGGTCAGTTTTGTTTTTTCTTGTTGACCTTGTTCTCAATTCAGTATTGAGCTGCTGACCTAGTCTACTTCAAGTCATTCAGTTCTATATCAACAAAACCCATAATCTTTCAGACAGCAAGATACTTAAGGGTCTCACTGACTCAGTCCAGCTCTCACTGATTCAGGCCCACACTGTACTATATTATAAACACCCTTTTTAGGCAATCATTATGTATTAGAAAAAAGTGCATTTAGTACTGATAAAATCAAAAAGCCTTTACCTCAAGGAATACAAAAGTAAGAAAGAAAAGTTTCAGTTGTGGAGAAGCTTGGTCAGGTACCATGTGGAGTATTTCATTCAGTTTTGGGCACTTTTGTTTATCTTTACTATCCTATAAGTTTTGGGGTCTAACTGGGCACCGAATTGGTAGGTTATTCAGACAAAATATCACAGCTGAAGCACATTCGGACCTCACATCAATACACACACTTTCTAGCATAAGTCAGTTGATGGTAATCAAGAACAGATACCCCAGCCCAGAAGCTAATTGAATCTCCCAACCACTGAGCATAGACCAGCAATGAAAACTGACATCTCCTTTTCTTCATGGCCTAATATTACAATAGGTAATGCCTTTACTTTCTGAACCATCAATTTCATAATTGATGATTTATATGAGCAGAGAATAGTTAAGTGTTTCTTATTGTATGAAAAATGGGACATTGTGGGGAGAAATCCAATTCAGAACCATCCATACAGTTACCTTGACTGCCACTGGCATGGCCTGGCTATTAGTAGAGGAGGTGTGAGCTCTGTCATATGATGTGCCTGCATGCCATCATGCATGGCAGAGCAAGGGTTAATGTGGGACTGGAGAATAGCAGCACCCACAGTAGGAAGCATAGAGTCATGTAGTAATAGACTGCGATAACAGTCTAGAGAGAACACTCTGGAACAAGACTGCATGACAGTAACCTGGAATCTGTAAATAGTTAAAGGTTAACAATAAATGCTTCATGTTTATATATACAAGCCTCAAGATCTCATAATTAAGACATCTAAAGAACTCATATTACAACATAAATAAAAACAAAAAACTACTGCGGATGCTGGAAATCCAAAACAAAAACAGAATTACCTGGAAAAACTCAGCAGGTCTGGCAGCATCGGTGGAGAAGAAAAGAGTTGACGTTTCGAGTCCACATGACCCTTCAACAGAACTGAGTGTAGTTAGGAGAGGGGTGAAATATAAGCTGGTTTAAGGTGGGGGGGCGGGGGGAGAGAATATTACAACATGGTTGACAGCGGTGGTAACTCCTAAAAGATATCACATCAGCAGTGATCTGAAGGGTGGCAGCATTTTAAACGATGAACTCAGAACAATAACCCAAGGTATGAAACACTAAAAGCAACTGAAGCCGAACTAGGGAGACATGAACTTAAAAAGAAAACTTTAAGAAACAATTGCAGAAGATTCAGACAGACTTAGAAGTTGAGGAATCCATCAGAGTGACTAGAAGTTTATTGCAAGATGCCTGAATGACGCAGAATAAAAAGACCAAAACCTAGTCAGATCACAAAGATGGGTGAGCAAAAATACAAAAAATTGCAAGACCCTGATTAATGCAGAGTCAAAGAGCCCGGGCGGTTTACAAGACGGTGAGCAAAGTTATAAAGAAGGAGCTGTACTTACATTATGGAATAGGTGGTGCTTCCAGGGCTCAGGAGATTACAGTAGTTGTGGCCTGAAGTTGATGCTACACTGAAGTTAAAAACAAAAGAAGTGAAATAAAAATCAGCTGGCAGGGTCAAAAGTTTAAGAAAAAAAACTGCAGAGTACACACAAATGAGGAGCAGGAGGCAGCCACTCGGCCCCTCAAGCCTCCTCCGCCATTCAATAAAATCATGGCTAATCTGATTTTAACGTCATATTCCTGCGTACCTCCGATAACCTTTCATCCTCTTGCTTATCAAGAATTTATCTACCTTTGCCTTAAAGATATTCAAGGGTTCTGCCTCAACCACCTTTTGAGGAAGAGAATTCCAAAGCCTCACATATCACACAGAATCACAGAATCACAGTGCAGAAGAGGCCCTTCGGCCCATCGAGTCTGCACCGACACGTGAGAAACACCTGACCTACCTACCTAATCCCATTTACCAGCACTTGGCCCATAGCCTTGAATGTTATGACGTGCCAAGTGCTCATCCAGATACTTTTTAAAGGATGTGAGGCAACCCACCTCCACCACCCTCCCAGGCAGTGCATTCCAGACTGTCACCACCCTCTGGGTAAAAAAGCTTTTCCTCACATTCCCCCCCTAAACCTCCTGCCCCTCACCTTGAACTTATGCCCCTTTGTGACTGACCCTTCAACTAAGGGGAACAGCTGCTCCCTATTCATCCTGTCCATGCCCCTCATAATCTTGTACACCTCGATCAGGTCACCCCTCAGTCTTCTCTGCTCCAACGAAAACAACCCAAGTCTACCCAGCTTCTCTTCATAACTTAAATGTTTCATCCCAGGCAACATCCTGGTGAATCTCCTCTGCACCCCGTCCAGTGCAATCACATCCTTCCTATAATGTGGTGACCAGAACTGCACACAGTACTCCAGCTGTGGCCTCACTAAGGTTCTATACAACTCCAACATGACCTCCCTACTTTTGTAATCTATGCCTCAACTGGTAAAGGCAAGTGTCCCATATGCCTTTTTCACCACCCCACTAACATGCCCCTCTGCCTTCCGAGATCTATGGACACACACGCCAAGGTCCCTTTGTTCCTCAGAACTTCCTAGTGTCATGCCGTTCATTGAATACTTCCTTGCCAAATTACTCCTTCCAAAGGAAATCACCTCACACTTTTCAGGGTTAAATTCCATCTGCCACTTATCTCCCCATTTGACCATCCCGTCTATATCTTCCTGTAGCCCAAGACACTCAACCTCACTGTTAACCATCCAGCCAATCTTTGTGTCATCCGCAAACTTACTAATCCTACCCCCCATATAGTCATCTATGTCGTTTATATAAATGACAAATAATAGGGATAATAGCATAGATCTCTGTGGTACGCAACTGGACACTGGCTTCCAATCACTAAAGCATCCTTCTGTCATCAACCTCTGCCTCCTACAACTAAGCCAATTTTGAATCCACCTTATCAAATTACCCTGTACCCATGTGCATTTGCCTTCTTTATAAGTCTCCCATGTGGGACCTTGTCAAAGGCTTTGCTGAAATCCATATAAACTACATCAACTGCACTACCCTCATCTACACACCTATTCACCTCCTCAAAAAATTCAATTAAATTTGTTAGGCATGACCTCCCTCTGACAAAGCCATGCTGACTATACCTGATCAAATCTTGCCTCACCAAGTGGAGATAGATGCTCTCCTTCAGAACTTTCTCCAATAGTTTCCCTACCACTGACGTGAGACTCACTGGCCTGTAGTTCCCTGGCTTATCTCTACAACCCTTCTTAAATAGCGGAACCACATTAGCTGTTCTCCAGTCCTCTGGCACCTTCCCCGTGGCCAGAGAGGAATTAAAAATTTGGGTCAGAGCCCCTGCGATCTCCTCCCTCGTCCCCCTCAGCAGTCTGGGACACAAATCATCTGGACCTGGATATTTGTCCACTTTTAAGCCTGCCAACATAGATCTCACATAGCTCTGAAGAAGGGTCATACAGACTCGAAACGTTAACTCTGTTTCTCTCTCCACAGATGCTGCTAGACCTGCTGAGTTTTTCTAACATTTTTTGCTTTTGTTCCAAAGTCTCACATCCCTCTGAGAGAAAAACATTTTCCTCATCTTTGTCCTAAACAGGTGACCCCTTATTTTGAAACAGAGACCTTGAGTTCCAGATTCTTTCACAAGAGGAAATGCCCTTTCCACATTCACCCTGTCAAGTCCCCTCAGGATCTTATATTATTCAATCAAGTCGCTTCTTATTCTTCTAAACATCAGCGGATACAAACCTAGCCTGTCCAGCCTTTCCTCATAAGACAACCCACCCATTCCAGGTATTAATCTAGTAAACCTACTTTGAACTGCTCCTAACGAATTTACATCTTTCCTTAAATAAGGAAACCAATAATATACACAGTACTCCAGATTTGGTCTCGCCAATGCCTTGTATAACTGAAGCTTAATGTCCCTACTTTTATATTTAATTCCCCTTGCAATAAATGAAAACATTCTATTAGCTTTACTAATTGCTTGCTGCACCTGCATACTAACCTTTTGCAATTCATGCACTAGGACACCCAGATCCCTCTGCATCCTCTTCTGTTTAGGTAATATGCCTCTTTTTTATCCATCCTGCCAAAATGGACAACTTCACATTTTCCTACATTATACTCCATTTGCCAGATCTTTGCCCACTCACCTAACCTATTATTTCCTTTTGTAGTCTTATGCCCTCTTCACAGCTCACTTTCTTACCTACCTTTGTGTCACCAGCAAATTTAGCTGCCATACCGTCGGTCCCTTCATCCAAATCATTTATATAAGTTGTAAAGAGTTGAAGCCCCAGCACTGATCCCTGTGGCACACCACTCATCAAATCCTGCCAACCAGAAAATGAGCCATTTATGCCTACTTCCTGTTTCCCGTTGGCTAGCCAATCTTCCATTCATGTCAATATGTCAACCCCTACACAATGAGCTTTTATTTTCCACAATAACCTTTGATGAGGCACCTTATCACATGGCTTCTGAAAATCTAAGTGCAGCACATTCACCAGTTCCCCTTTATCCACAACACCTGTTACTTCTTCAAATAGCTTCAATAAATTGGTTAAACATGATTCCCCTTTCACAAAGCATAGCTGACACTGCCTGATTACCTTGAATTTATCTAAGTGCCCTGTTATAATGTCTTTAATAACAGCTTCTAACGTCTTCCCTATGACAGATGTTAAGCTAACTGACCAAAAGTTTCCTGCTTTCTGTCTCCCTTCCTTTTTGAATAAAGGAGTTACATTAGCTATTTTCCAATCGATTGGAGCCTTCCCTAAATCTAGTGAATTTTGGAAAATTAAAACCAACGCATCAACTATCTCACTAGTCACTTCTTTTAAGACCCTAGGATGTAATCCATCAGGACCCAGGTACCTACAATTCCAACAATATGCTAAGTACCACTTCCCTGGTGATTGTAATTTTCTTGAGTTCCTCCCTCCTTTCTAATTCCTGATTTATAGCTATTTCAGGAATGTTACTTGTATCCTGTATAGTGAGGGCTGATGCAAACTATCAGTTCAATTCATCTGCTATCTCCTTATTTTCCATTTTTAATTCTCCAGACTTACTTTCTATAGGACCAACACTCATTTTGTTGTCTCTTTTCTTTTTTAAGTATTTATAGAAACTCTTACTGTCTGTCTTTATATTTCTAGCTAGCTTTCTCTCGGACTCTAATATTTCCCACCTTATTAATCTTTTAGTCACTCTTTGCTTTTTTTATGTTCTGTCCAATCTTCAGACCTGCTACCCATTTTTTACAATTATATGTTTTCTTTTTAAGTTTGATATTATCTTTAACTTTTTTAGTTAACCACAAATGATGGATCCTCCCATGGATTTTTTCTTTCATGTTGGAATGTATCTATTCTGTGGATCCTGCAGTATCTCCATAAATGTCTCTATTGATCTATCCCTTAACCTAAATTGCCAGTTGACCTTCGCTAACTCTGCTTTCGTGCCCTCGTAATTATCCTTATTTAGTTTAAAATACTAATGTTGGACCCAGTCTTCTCTCCCTCAAACTGAATGTAAAATTCAATCACTGCTACCTAGGTGCTCCTTCACTATAATGTCATTTAAAAGAGCGCAAGAAGGAACGAGACTGAGAGCGGAGTCAGGAGTTAAAAGGGTGCAAGAAGGTGCGAGACTGAGAGTGGAGCCAAAGAGTTAAAAGAGCCTGAGAAGGAGTGAGACTGAGAGCAGAGTCGGGAATTAAAAGAGCACGAGAAGGGGCGAGACTGAGAGTGGAGCCAAAGAGTTAAAAGAGCCTGAGAAGGAGTGAGACTGAGAGCAGAGTCAGGACTTAAAACAGCGCAAGAAGGAGTGAGACTGAGAGCGGATTCAAAGAATTAAAAGAGCGCAAGAAGGAGCGAGATTGAGATAAACACAGTAAATTGTAGAATACGTAGGAATTATTCTAAATCAAGATAGTAATTAAAATAAATTAGTAAATACTGTAGTAAATGCTTTATATGAAGCATAAGGTATGTCAGTGCAGCTCGGCCATATGGAACGTGCATCTTGCGGGATGTGGGAAGTCATGCAGGCACAACGTGCCCTCGATGGCTACATCTGTAGGAAGTGTCACCAGCTGCAAAAAATTGAGCTCTGAGTTGCAGAGCTTGCGCGGCAGCTGGAGTAACTGTGGTGCATCTCCAAGGCTGAGGATTACATGGATAGCATGTTTAAAGAGGTGGTCACACTGCAGCTAAGAAGTACAAAGGCAAAGAGGGAATGGGTGACCGCCAGAGTATCGAACAGAAACAGACAGTGCAGGAATCCCCTGTGGCTATCTCGCTCCCTAACCGCTTTTCCATTTTGGATACTGGTGAGCGAAATGGTTCCTCAAAGGACTGCAACAAGAAGCAAGTCCATGGCACCACAGGTAACTCAGCTGCACAAGTGGGGAGGAGGAAGAGCGGGAGTGCTTTAGTAGTAGTGAATTCCATAGTTGGGGGAGCAGACAGGCTTTTCTGCAGCCGTAGACGTGACTCCAGGATGGTATGTTGCCTCCCTGGTGTCAGAGTCAAGGATGTCACAGAGCAGCTGCAGGACATTCTTTGGGGGAGGGTGAACAGCCAGAGGCCATGGTCCACATTGGGACCAATGGCATAGGTAGGAAAAGGGATGAAGTTCTGAAAGCAGATTTTAAGGAGTTAGGAAGGGAATTAAATGGCAGGACCTCAAGAGCAGTAATCTCAGGATTACTCCCAGTGCCACATACTAGTGAACATAAGAATAGTAAGATTGAGCAGTTCAACAAGTGGCTGGAGAAATGGAGTAGGAGGGAGGGCTTTAGATTTCTGAGGCATTGGAATTGGTCCTGGGGCAGGTGGGACCTGTACAAGAAGGACAGGTTACACCTTAACAGGACTGGGACTAATGTCCTCATGGGGAGGTTTACTAGTGCTGTTGGGGAGGGTTTAAACTAGATTGGCAGGGGGGTTCGCAACCTTGGGGGACATTCAGAATGCAGAGGAGAAAAACTGGCAGTGGGAAGTAGTGAAGTATCAACTGATAATGAGGATATATCAGAGAGTTGCATCAAGGTAGATAGAATACTTGGAGAGTTTGATAGAATTACAATAGGCAACAGTAAGTCATTAGGTGGGGTCAGACTAAGCGGGAAAGTAAAAAAGCCTAAATCAGGGCTAATGTGCATGTATGTGGATGCACAGAGTGTGATGAATAAGATTGGTGAACTGCAGGCACAGGTTGACAAATGGAATTACGATATTATTGCTATAACAGAGACCTGGCTCAAAGAAGGGCAGGACCGGGCATTAAATAGACCTGGGTACAAGGTGTTTAGGAGAGACAGGAAAGGAAGAAAGGGGGAGGGTGGGGTGGGGTGGGGGGGGGGTGGTGGGTAGTGGGCAGTGAGGGGTGACAATATTGACTAAAGATGGCATTACAGTACTAGAGAGAGAGGATGTTCCAAAGGGATCAAGGACAGAATCTCTCTGGCTAAAGGTAAGGAATTGGATAAGTGCAATAACATTGATTGTTGTAGTATATAGACCACCAACTAGTGGAAGGGATGTGGAGAAACAAATTTGCAAAGAAATTATGGAGAGGTACAAGAGTTATAGAATAATCATAATTATTCTACAATTATCCAAATATAAACTGGGATAAGAATAGTACTAGAGAAGAGGGGCGAGAGTTTCTGGAATGTGTTCACGATAATTTTCTACAGCTGTATGTTTCCGGTCCAACAAGAGACATGCACTTTTGGATCTGGCTCTGAGGAATGAGTTGGCGCAAGTGGATCAAATATCAGTGGGAAAGCCTCAAGGGGCCAGTGACCATTGTTTAGGTTAATCATGAAAAGAACAGAGAACAGTCCAAAGCAAGGATAATTAATTGGGGGAAAGCCAAATTTGATGGGATGAGAATGCATCTGAGTCGAATGAGTTGAAATCAAATTTGGCAGAAAAGACAGTGGCTGAACAATTCAAAGAAAAAGTATTGCAGGCAATGTCAAGGTATATTCTCTTGAATGGGAAAGAAAGGACAAGTAAATCCAGAGCACCCTGCATGACGAGAGAAATAGAGGTAAAGATGAAAAGGAAGAAGTGCGCATATGACAGATGTCAGGTAGAAAATACAATGGAGGATTAGACTGAATTTAGAAGGACCACAGGGGAAATGAGGAAACTAATAAGAAAAGCAAGGAGAGAGCATGAAAAAGGGCTGGCAATGAACATAAAAGGAATCCCAAAGTCTTCTAAAAGCTTCGAAATAATAAGAGTGGTAAAAGAAAGAGTAGGGCTGATTAGGGACAAAAAAAGGGGTCTTACATGTGGAGGCTGGAGAAATAGTGGAGGTGTTGAACGAGTACTTTGCATCTGTCTTTACAAAGGAAGAACTTGCTACCCAGGCCAAGGTGAGGGAGGAAATAACTGGTACACTAGAAGAATTTATAATCGAGAGGAAGAAGGTGTTGGAAAGGCTATCTTTACTTAAAATAGATAAGGTACCAGGACCGGTTGAGATGCATCCAAGGATACTGAGGGAAGTGAGAGTGGAAATTGCAGAGGCGCTAGTGATAATCTTCCAATCTTCCTTGGACACAGGGGAGGTGCCAGAGGACTAGACAACTGCGAATGTTACACCCTTGTTCAAAAAGGGGTGCAAGGATAAAGCTGGAAACCACAGGCCAGTCAGTTGACCTCAGTGGCAGGGAAACTTCTGGAAACTATAGTACGGGATAAAATCAATAATCACTTAGACAAGGGCAGAATAATTAAGGAAAGCCAGCATGGGTTTATCAAGGGAAAATCATGTTTAACTAACTTGCTGGAGTTTTTTGAGGAGGTTACAGAGAAGGCTGATATGGGAAACATTGGATTTTCAAAAGGCATTTGATACAGTGCCACACAACAGACTTGTGAGCAAAATTCTAGGTTATAGGATAAAAGGGAAAATAGGCACTTGGATAAGAAATTGGCTGAGTGACAAGAAACAGAGAGTAATGATAAACGGTTGTTTTTCAGATTGGAGGAAGGTGTGTAGTGGAGTTCCTCAGGGATCAGTGTTGTGACCCTTGCTCTTCCTGATATATATTAATGACCTAGACTGTGGTGTGCAGGGCATGATTTCAAAATTTGCAGATGATACAAAGATTGGAAATCTTGTCAACTGTGATGGGGATAGTCTTGAACTTCAAAAGGACATAGACATGTTGGTGGATTGGGCAGACAAGTGGCAGATGAAGTTTAATGCAGGTAAGTGTGAGGTGATTTGTTTTGGCAGGAAAGATATGGTGAGACAGTAGAAAATAAAGGGAGAGCCTCTAAAGGAGGTGCAGGAACAGAGGGACCTTGGTGTATACATGCATAGTTCAGTGAAGATGGCAGGGCATGTTGAGAGAGCAGTTAATAAAGCATGTAATATCTTAGACTTTATTATTAGGGGTGTTGAGTACAAGAGCAAGAAGGTAATGTTGAACTTGTATAAGACACTGGTTAGGCCTCATCTGGGGTACTGCATCCAGTTCTGGGCGTCATAATGAGGAAGGATGTGAAGGCATTGGGGAGAGTACAGAGGAGATTCACAAGAATGATTCCCGGGATGAAGAACTGTAGCTATGAGGATAGATTGGAGAGGTTGGGAATGTTTTCCTTGGAGATAAGAAGGCTGAGAGGAGACTTGATAGAGGTATTCAACATCGTGAGGGGTATGAGCAGGATAAATAGTGAGAAACTGTTCCCACTCAAGAGATCATCAAGAACTAGAGAGCACAGATGCAAAATAATTGGCAAAAGGAGTAAGTGTGTTGTGAGGAAAACTTTTTCACCCAGAGGGCAGTTGGAGTCTGGAACAAACTTCCTGAAAGGGCGGTGGAGGCAAGTTCGATTGAGGTATTCAAAAGGGAATTGGATTGCTACCTGAAAAGAGAGAACGTGAAAGGTTACGAGGATAAGACAGGATAGTGGAACTAGGTGGAATGCTCTTTCAGAGAGCCAATGCAGACTCAATGGGCCGAATGGCCTCCTTCTACACTGTAAAGATACTGTGATACTGTCATTAATTAATCTTATAGCATTGCACAATACCAGGTCCAGTGTAACCTGCTCCCTGGTAGGCTCTGGAATGTGCTGATCTAAGAAATTATCCCTAAAACATTCTATGAATTCATCTTTTATGCTACCTTTACCCATCTGTTGTTACAATCTATATGTAGATTAAAATCCCCCAAGATAATCGACATACCTTTCTGACAAGCTCCCACTATTTCTTCTTTGATACCCTGTCCTACTATGTGATTATTGTTATGGGCCTGTACACCACTCCCACAAGCGAATTCTTGCTTCTATATCCTGGTTTCCTGCACTTAGGCCATCCCTCTCTACTGTGTTAGTGTCATCTTTAATTAACAGAGCCGCTCCTCCGCCTTTTCCTAACTTCTTATCCTTCCTAAAAGTCACATGCCCTTCAATGTTCATGTCCCAATCTATCCCATCCTATAGCCATGTCTCTGTAACGGCTATTAGATCATACTTATGTATCTCCATTTGCACTATTAGTTCATCTGTTTTGTTTCAAATGCTATGTGCATTCAGATACAGAGCCTTAAGTTTTGTCCTTTTATTATTTTTGTAACCTCTAGCCTTATCTATTGATTGACTCTTCGACTTATACTCTCTCTGTCCCTTCCTGTCAAGGTCTGTTTATCATTTCCCAAATTAATACCTTCCTCTCTTGCCTTGCCACTACTCGTTAATTTACCACATTTGATCCCTTGTCCCTACGATTTAGTTTTAAACTTTTTTTACTTCCTTAGTTTGCGATTCACAAGAACACTCATACCAGCATGGTTTGGGTGTAGACCATCCCAAAGGTATAGCCCCACTTTCCCCAGTATTGGTGCCAATGCCCCACAAACCGAACCAACTTCTCCCACACCAGTCTTTGAGCCATGCATTCATCTCTCTAAACTTACTTGCCCTAAGCCAATTTGCACATGGCTCAGGTAATAATCCAGAGATTATTACCTTTGAGGTTCTGCTTCTTAATTTGGTATCTAACTCCTCATACTGACTATGCAGAATCTCTTTCCTTGTCCGACCTATGTCATTGGTGCCTACATGGACCACGATGACTGGATCCTCCCCCTCCCACTGCTAGTTCCTCTCCAGCCCTGAGCAATTGTCCTAAACCCTGGCACCGGCAGGCAACACAGCCCTCTGGACACTCGCACTTTGCTGTAGAGAACAGTGTCAAGCCCCCTCACTATTGTCCCCGACTACCACTACCTCACTGTTTGTTCCCCCCACTTGAACGGTTTCCTGTACCATGGTGCCATAGCCAGCCTGCTCATCCACCCTACAGACCTCGCTTTCTTCCACACAGGTTGTGAGCACTTCAAACCAGTTTGACAATTGCAAAGTCTGAGGCTCCTCCACGACAGTCTGCTCAGCCCCTTTACCTGTCTCATTCACAGTCACATCCTCCAGTCCCTCACTGCTGACCAAAACAGACAACCCTATTCTGAGAGGTGCGACTGTCTTCTGGAACAATGTGCCCAGGTATTTCTCACCCTCCCTTATGTTGCACAATGTCTGCAGTTCAGCTTCCAGATCAATAATCCTGAACCAGAATTCCTCTAGCTGCAGATGTGTCCTGGATAGCCTCAGCATCCAAAAGCTCCCACATTCCACAGCTGCAACATGACACCTGTCCTGCCATCGTTACTTTTTATTTAGTTAATTTAATTTCATTGCTTTCTTAATTAACTTAGAGTAATTCCTACGTATGTTTCTATTTACTGTCATTATTAAATGCTAATACCACTGACAACTAGAAGTTGCATGGTTAACTACACAGGTATGTGTTTTAGCTGTTTAAAATTAAAATAAGATAATTAAAGTTTTAGTTTTATGTTATTTATGGATCTACCTTAACTCCTATGTCCTAAGCTAGTTTTTAACTCTCTGTCCCTAACACTAAGCACTTACAGGCTTATCAACTTACGATCAACTTACAAAAGTACAGTGCCTATACTATTTCAAAACCTAGGAACAGAATAAACCTTAACCATTTACTAGATAATCACCAGATACTCACCAAACAATTAGCTACTTCTCCAACCAAATTGCTTCTTTGCTGTGATATCACTATTTGTTTTCTTGCACTGTTTTCGGACTCCCGACTGCCTCTCCACTCGCACTGTTTTCAATCTCCTGACTGCCTCTCCATTCACGCTGTTTTCAGACTCCCGACTGCCTCTCCATTTGCGCTGTATTCAGACTCCCGGCTGCCTCTCCACTTGCGCTGTTTTCAATCTCCTGACTATTTCTCCACTCACTCTGTTTTCAGACACCCAACTGCCTCTCCACTTGTAACAAAAACAAAAATTGCTGGAAAAACTCAGCAGGTCTGACAGCATCTGTGGAGAGAAAAACAGAGTTAACGTTTTGAGTCCATGTGATTCTTCTTCAGAAACGTTAACTCTGTTTTTCTCTCCACAGATGCTGTCAGATCTGATGAGTTTTTCCAGCAATTTTTGTTTTTGTTTCAGATTTCCAGCATCTGCAGTATTTTATTTTTATCTTAGCTTTTGCCTCTCCATTTGTGCTGTTTTCAGGCTCCCGACTGCCTCACCACTCATGCTGTTTTTAGACTCCTGACTGCCTCTCACCTCACGCTGCTTTGACTGCCGTCTGCCTCTCCACTCACGCTGTTTTCAGACTTCTGACTGCCTCTGTATTCGTGCTGTTTTCAGACTCCTGACTGCATCTCCACTTGCACTGTTTTCAATCTCCTGACTGCCTCTCCATTTGCGCTGTTCTCAGACTCCCAGCTGCCTCTCATAAAAACATAAGAACATAAGAAATAGGAACAGGGGTAGGCCATTTGGCCCCTCAAGCCTGCCCCACCATTCAATAAGATCACGGCTGATCTGCCCCAGGCCTCAATTCTTCTTTTGTGCCAGCTCCTCATAGCCTCCAGCTCCCCGATATTTCAAAAATCTATCTACCTCCTCTTTAAATACTTTCAGTGATCTAGCCTCCACAACTCCCTGAGGTAGAGAATTCCAGACATTCACTACCCTCTGAGTGAAGAAATTCCTTTGCATCTCAGTTTTAGTCCGCTGGGACCCTCCCGGAATCTAATGAGTATCCCCTTATTCTGTAACTATGTCCCTAGTTCGAGATTCCCCCACTACTGGAAACATCTTCTCAACATCTACCCTGTCAAGCCCCCTCAGAATCTTGTACAATTCAATAAGATCACCCCTCATTCTTCTAAACTCTAATGAATAAAGACCTAGCCTGTTTAGTCGTTCTTGATAAGTCAACCCCTTCATCCCAGGGATCAGCCTAGTAAATCTCTTTTGAACTACCTCCAATGTCAGTATATCCTTTCTTAAATACAGGGACCAAAACTGTACACAGTACTCCAGGTGCGGCCTCACCAACACCCTGTACAGTTGTAACAAGACTTCACTATTTTTAAACTCCAACCCCCTAGCAATACAAGCCAAAATTCCATTTGCCTTCTTAATTACTTGCTGCACCTGCATGCTAACCTTTTGTGTTTCATGCACAAGAACACCCAGGTCCCTTTGTGTTGCACTTTTTTGGAGTCTCTCTCCATTTGAATAATAGTCTGCCTTTTGATTCTTCCTACCAAAGTGCATGACCTCACACTTTCCTACATTAAACTCCATCTGCTAAGTTTTTGCCCACTCACTCAACCTATCTAGATCCCCTTGCAGATTCCTTATGTCCTCATCACAACATGCCTTCCCACCTAATTTTGTATTGTCAGCAAATTTGGATACATTACACTCTGCCCCCTCCTCCAAGTCATTAATATAGATAGTAAATAATTGAGGCCACTAGTTACATTTTTCCAACCTGAAAAAGACCCATTAATCCCAACTCTCTGTCTTCTGTGTGTCAACCAATCCTCAATCCATGTTAATACGTTACCCCCAGCACCGTGAGCTCCTTTCTTGTGCAATAGCCTTTTATGTGGCCCCTTACTGAATGCCTTCTGGAAATCCAAAAACACTACATCTACTGATCCTCCTTTATCAAAGGATTTGTTATATCCTCAAAGAACTCTAGCAAATTTGTCAAGCATGACTTCTCTTTCATAAAACCATGTTGACTCTGTTTGATTGCTTTAAGCTTTTCTAAATGTCCTGCTATTTCTTCCTTAATAATGGACTCTAACATTTTCCCAACGGCAGATGTTAGGCTGGCTGGCCTATCGTTTCCTGCTTTTTGTCTCCCTCCCTTCTTGAGCAGGGGCATCACACTTGTGATTTTCTAATCCGTTGGAACCCTCCTAGAATCCAGTGAGTTCTGGAATATTTTGACCAATGCCTCCACTATCTCTGCAGCCACTTCCTTTAAAACCCTTGGATGCAGGCCATCAGGTCCTGGCAGTTTGTTTCCCTTTAGTCTGTCAACTACTTTGTCCCTCATGATAGAGACTGTCACAAGATCTTTCCTCCCATTAGCTCCTTGCTTATCTGATACCTTTGAGATGTTTATAGTGTCCTCCACCGTGAAGACCAATGCCAAATATTGGTTTAAATTATCTGCCATTTCCCTGTTCCCCATTATCAATTCTCCAGTCGCATCCTCCAAGTGTCCCACGCTCGCTCTAGCCACTCGCTTTTTATATACCTGTAGAAACTATTGCTGTTTGTTTTTATATTTCTTGCCAATTTACTTTCATAATCAATTTTCTCCCTCTTCATTATCTTTTTAGTTATCCACTGCTGGTTCCTAAAAATTTCCCAAACCTCTGGCCTACCACTAGTTTTCGTCCAACTGCCTCTCCACTCATGCTGTTCTCATTCTACCGACTGCCTCTCCACTGGTGTTGTTTTCAGGTTTCCCACTACCTCTCCTCTCACGCTGTTTTCAGACTCTGGGTCCATTCGCGTTGTTTTCAGACTCCTGACTGCATCTCCACTCGTGCTGCTTTCAATCTCCCAACTGCCTCTCCAATCAAACTGTTTTTAATCTCCCGACTGCCCCTCCACTTGTTCTGTTTTCAGACTCTCCCGACTGCCTCTCCACTCACGCCTTTTTCTATCTCCCGACTGCCCCTCCACATGTGCTGCTTTCAATCTCCTGACTGCCTCTCCACTCGCTCTGTTTTCAGACTCCCACTCGCACCTTTTTCTATCTCCCGCCTGCATCTCCACTTGCGTTGTTTTCAAGCTCCTGACTGCCTCTCCACTCATGCGGTTTTCAGGCAGTAGGGAAGAAGCCGCTGAAAAAAAGAAGAAAATTACCTGAATGAAAAAACAAAGGGCAGGCAGTGCAGAGTAGACAAGTGCTGTCATTTTAAATTAAATAAAAGGGGCCCAATCAAATGATGAGTCCGCCAAAACGCCAAAGAAGGGGACCTGCAGACAGAAAAAGGAAGAGAGATTGGCAGAGAAACGTAATACTCCTACCTTGAAAGTTTAAGAGTTCAAACACTAAAGCGGCCACAATTGCTGGCCAGCCTGCAAACAGAGAAAGAAAAGAGGAAACTAAGATTGGAAAATGTAAATCCGAAACTGAAGTGCAAGGAACTAGAGGAAGAAAGAGCACCGGATGTCTCAGATGTACTGAGAATAATTGAGCTGAATGAAACGATTCATAAGCTTGCAAAACGGTGTGAAAATAAAGCAGCAAACAAATGTTCGGCTGAAATTGGGGAGCAAGTGGAAATGAAGGTTCCATCTGCGAAATGTCCACGTCCTACAAGAATATGGCGACACCATGGGAAAAGAAAATTCGAATCCACTCCAGGAATGAACAAAGTGCACATTCCTCTTCGGGAGGAACGGGACAAAGCCACAGTGTCCGAAAAAAACAGACGGTTTACTAATAAAGAGAAATGCAACTCGATGGAGCGCAAGAAGCAAATCAAAAGGAGATAAACAAGCACTGGAAACACAGAGTGCATTCCTGCGAACATGACAGACCGAGGTGTGGAAAAACTATCAAGCCTCAAGACCATCTGAATTTATGAAGTCAGAGACTTGAGATGGCGGAACTGGGATAGCAAGAAAAGGATTGTATTACAAATAATTATACTCCACTGGAAAGGAAAGTTTTCTTTGGAGAAGAAAGGGGGAGGTTGTGTGTGGAACAAAACTCAAAAAAATGAACATACAAATACAAGCGATGAAAAAATATATATATAAATACAACAGAATTTACCCCCTTGCTGCCCAAATACCTTTCCCTCCGAGGGTCAACTTGTTGCTTGCCGGTAACAGCCGCTCCCGCCTGCCCTAGTATGCGCCTTTCCCTCCCCGATACTCAACTCCAGTTCCCGATCACCAAATCTCTTGCTTGGCCACTCACCATTCTTCTGACCGCACCTCCCGAGCCCTTGGGGTGAACAAGCAGCTTGTTAAAGGTGCGGTCGAAAGCCTTGCGAGCAGCCCAACAAGAGATTCGGTGATCGGGAGGAGGTCAAGAAGAAGCGGGAGGAAGAAGTCAAGTACCGGGGATTGTGGCAGTTGCCATAACAGGAAAGGGAGGGAAGCTTCAAGTGCCGGGGAGGGCGGAGGGGGAAGTACCGATGAGCGGGAGGGAGACAGTGAGACCAGCCCATGGTGTCTGGGGGACAGTGATGGCAGCAATGTGACCCACAGAGCGGGAGAGGGAACGCAGGTGGAGGAGGGCCCGCCCACTTGCCCGATTGACCAGCAAACATCGCCTGCTGATTGGCCACAGTATTTGTCAATCACAGTGTGTGTCAATCACAGTGTGTGTGTCCTGCCCCTCCCCCACCAAACGTGACCAGGCGCTTCAGAATGTGTTACATTCTGGGTCATGGAGGGAAAAATTGTTGATTTGAATTTTCTCTGTGAGGAGGGGGTGAGGAGAGAATTGTATTTGACAGCTTTACAGGAGACAAGTCTGAGGCTATACAGCTGTTTTAATATCACTTCTTTAAACACTCACATAATATCTGTGGAGAGAGAAACAGTGTTAGCATTTTTAGTCCGTATGAACCTTCTTCAGAAGAAGTCATACGGATTCAAAGCGTTAACTCTTTTTCTCTCTCCACAGATGCTACTAGACCTGCTGAGTTTTTCCAGTAATTCCTGTGTTTTTGTTTCAGATTTCCAGCATCTGCAGTATTTTGCTTTTATCACATTACATCTTCTCTCTTTTTTCACAGGTGGATTCCCTTTTTTCCTTAATTCTTCAACACCTGTCTGAGTTTGCCTTAATTAATTCTTCGATCAACAGTATGTCCGTCGAATTGCACACAATCACATCAGTAACTGATCATAAATCCCTGTATCGTGCAATGGATCCTATCAAACTGGACTACAAGGGGTAGAGTAGAAAGTGGATTTTGAGTTCTAAGCTCATCCTCATGCTCACTGGTAGATTTCAAAGATGTAAGGAAACTTTCTTTTCATCAAAAGGAGTGAGAAGATTTGTAAATCTTGTAGCACTTGGAAACCATTTGCCTGATATAATTCCCCAAACTACCTGACAGGTAAATCTAAAATGTGCCCAGTAATGCTGTTAAATTGTTCTTGATCTGCAGACACCTGTGAAGGGATCAGACAGGAAGTACAGCGCAGCCCAAGATTCAGGGTGCCCAAGGTTGCAGACAACACTTCTGAGACCGCAGCAGTGATGACAACAGCCCCAGCACTGGCAGGGATGAAGAGATGCAGCCAGGGTAAATATCTTCTCATTGATTTCCATTGCGAATGGTTTATGAGATCACAGATCAAATCCAGATGGTTTCAAAAATATCTTCTCTCTGGCAGAATTAAGGAGAAGTCTGCCCACAGCAGGGGCCTGAAGAGAGAATGGCTGCAAGGAAAATTTGATACAATACAGCCTCCTGGTCCAAGACAAAGCAGCTGGGGGCTATGAACTAAAGCTACAGGAGGAAATTGTGGAACTGTCAAAAATAGGTGAGATAGAACTGTTATTTTAATGTTACATAGTACACCTGACTGTAAAAGCTTCTATAAATATGTGAAGAGAAAAAGATTAGCAAAGACAAATGTAGATCCTTTAAAATCAGAAACGGGGGAAATTATAATGGGGAACAAAGAAATGACAGAAGAATTGAACACTTATTTTGGTTCTGTCTTCACAAAAGAGGACACAAATAATTTTCCAGAAATGTTAGGGAACCAAGGGTCTAGTGAGAGGGAGGAATTGAAGAAAATCAGTATTAGTAAAAGAATGGTGTTAGAGAAATTAATGGGCTTAAAGGCTGAAAAAATCCCCAGGGGCTGATAATCTACATCCCAGAGTACTAAAGAAAGTGGTCCTGGAAATATTGGATGCATTGGTGGTCATCTTCCAAAATTCTAAAGACTCTGGAGCAGTTCCTACGGATTGGAGGGTGACAAATGTAAGCCTACTATTTAAAAAAGGAGGGAAGGAAAAAACAGAGAATTACAGACTAGTTAGCCTATAGTGGGGAAAATGCTAGAGTCTATTACAAAAGACGTGGTAACAGAACACTTGGAAAGCATTAACGGGATTAGACAAAGTCAGCATGGGTTTATAAAAGGGAAATCATGCTTAACTAATCTACTGGAGTTTTTTGAGGATGTAACTAGTAGAATACATAAGGGAGAACCAGTGGATGTGGTGTATTTGGATTTCAAGAACGCTTTTGATAAGGGCCCACATAAGAGGCTAGTGGGCAAAATTAAAGCACATGGGATTGAGAATTGGTTGACAGACCGGAAACAGAGCATGGGAATAATGGGTCTTTTTCCGGGTGGCAGGCGGAGACTAGTATATATATACTAGTATACTGCAGGGATCAGTGCTTGGGCCACAGCTGTTCACGATGTATATAAATGACTTGGATGAGGGAACCAAATGCAATATTTCCAAGTTTGCTGATGACACAAAACTGGGCGGGGTTGTGAGTTATGAGGCCGATGCAAGGAGGCTTCATGGCAATTTAGACAAGTTGCATGTGTGGGCAAACACATGGCAGATGCAGTATAATGTGGATAAATATGAAGTTATACGCTTCAGTGTGAAAAACAGAAAGGCGGAGTATAATTAAAAAGTGATATATTGGGAAAGGTGTATGTAAAAAGAGATCTGGATGTCCTTGTACACCAGTCAATGAAAGTAAGTAGGCAAATGCAGCAAGCAATTAGGAAGGCAAATGGCATGTTGGCCTTCATTGCAAGAGGAATTGAGTTCAGGGTCTGAATTTTTCAGGTGGCGGGCGGGCTCATCGGGTCCACCCCTGCACGCCGACAGAAAAATCCTGCCCCAGGAGTAGGGATGTCTTACTGCAGTTATACAGGGCCTTGGTGAGAACCCAGCTGGTGTATTGTGTGCAGTTTTGGTCTCCCTACCTACGAAAGGATATACTTGCCATAGAGGGAGTGCAGCGAAGATTCACTAGGCTGACACCGGGGATGGCAGGACTGTTGCATGAGGAGAGGTTGGTTTGACTGGGCCTGTATTCACTGGAGTTTAGAGTGAGAGGGGATCTGACTGAAATGTATAAAATTCTAACAGGGCTAGACAGACTGGATGCAGGGAGGATGATCCCCCTGGTTGGGGAGTCTAGAACCAGGGGCCACAGTCTCAGGATATGGGACAGGCCATTTAGGACTGAGATGAGGAAAGATTTCTTCACTCAGAGGGTGGTCAACCAGTAGAATTCTCTACTACAGAAGGCTGTGGAGGCCGGGTCACTGAGTATATTCAAGAAAGAAATTGGTAAATTTTTGGATATTAGGGACATCAAGGGGTATGGAAAGAAAGTGCAAATATGGCATTGAGGTAGAGGATCAGCCATGATCATATTGAATGGCGGAGCAGGCTCGAAGGGCCAAATGGCCTACTCCTGCTCCTAGTTTCTATGTTTCGGTGACTAATGCAGCTCTGTCTAGTCGGAAATAGATGATAGAGTGAACTGGATTTGTGCAATTGCCGCCCAACTCTGATATATGAATAATGCAAATTATTTTTCATCATGTTGCTAGGCAAGGTGATGCACCACCAGCACCACACAGTGTTGGGGATGCCTGCACTCTCAGCACCACCCAGGCAAAGTCAGCAAGCCCCCTATGTAGAGCACAAAGAGGCCAGTGAGCAGTTGTGCATTGCAATTGATTGCAAGATAATCATTCTTAGAATTAATTTTCGAAACATTCGATACTCAATGTTGATTTCAGCAAAAAATGATGGATCATTATGACAGTAGGTGCAGTGTTAAACTTGCCTCCATCACTAATGACTTGTTATTCAGTGAGCCTGACCTGTTGAATAACCTCACATAGGGTCTGTAGTCAATCTCAGTCTGTAATATCTTCCAATTCCTGTCGGGATAGGCTCCGACTCCCCGCGACCATGAATTGGATGAAGCGGTTCTGGAAAAGTGAGTGAGTGATACTGATTTTACTTACAAGTAAAACTGCCAAATAGCATTGAGATGCCAGAGGGAATGTGGAATAAGGCACACAGTCAATGGAGGAATTCAGCATTTATCATGTCTTTGGCTGTTGGCGTCTGTGAATCCGATGAACTGGCAGGCTGTTTTATTGGAGGCAGTATAGAGGATACAATTTCTCGAAGTTGGATGTAGGCTTGGAGGCCTCTTGTCACCTGCTTTGGAAGTTCCTGCCTAATTTCAAGTTTAAACTTTTTCCCTTACTTTACACCACACTTCACCTGCCAACTCCAGACCAGGGGAGGAGGCTTTCAAGAAAGAGCTTGAAAAAATGAATATCCGAGGAGATTCAGGACCTCAATAAGAGACAAAAATCCAGTGAACCATTCAACGTGTAAATGTACATAATGTTTAAGTCAGTATTTTGATTAACTGCTGCAATTTAATATTTGTACACTTTAACTATGTTTTTTTTTGGCTCCTGCACTGTTTATTTGGTTCTTGCTTCAGGTATTTTGTGTTTTTATGCATCACAATAAAACTTAAAACTTTCAGTGCAGTCCAGTCAAGTTATATTTCACTACAACACACGCAGGGATTTTATTGGTGATCTTTTTCATTTATTAGTGGAATGATGTGGATGGAGTAGGTGAATTAATTTTCTAGATTTGCCCTTTCACAAGTTTTGAATACTTAGCTTCAGGGTGACTAGCTGTCCCATATTTTAAGGGATTGCCCATAAGGGACACCTTTTGTCCTGCATTTTCCAGGACAGCATGTGGAGGCTGATCCTGGGAGTCTCCAGGGTGAATTTGAGTAATTCAAGTGGCACTGCAATTGAGTAAGTCAGCCAGCAGAGGGACTCAACAAGATAAATTGAAACTCCCGCCCCTGGTCTCAATTAAAAGAACCTCCGCCCGTCTCAACTCTGTCCCCCTCACACTTACCAAACCCCCATCTCCTGCTCTCGTGTTCACCAACACCCTATCCCATACCCGGTCCCACGGTCAAAGTGTTCCTTTATTTCAGAAGAATTGATCACCCAGTAAATATAACCAGGCCAACTGGTCACAACTGGAACCAGCTTGACAACCCAACTAGAAATAATTTAACTGGCCAACCGGGAGCAGCCCAAAGGTCAACTGGGAGTAGCTCAACTGGACCAGTTCCAACTTCCATTGAAGAATGGCCCTGTTGATAACTTTTTTTAAATTCCTGAGGGGACACTTCCACACTGTGCTTCCTGCCACTGTGATGCCTTAACAGCCTCTGTGTGTGATAGAGCCCGTCTCATTTCCTGCTGCCCAGGTGATATCAAGCAGCCTGGTTCAATGCCCCAGGCAATGCCAGTTGTGTCCCCAGCCCCATGAGACTGTAGGTCCTCACCTCTGCCTCTCCATCCTCCCTTGATGAGCTTATACAGCTTCTCGGTCCAGGCAGTGAGGTTTTTCAGCCAGGTCAAAGAATTCCAGTAAAGTTTCAAAGACTTACCTTGCCTGCTGACTCCACCACTGTCACTGTTCACACCTCCACTCACTGGGCATGATTCAGTTAATTAAAAAAACTTGGAATAGATTTGAACAGGCTGACTAGGTCTCCTGACTCACAGCCACCTCCCTGAAAATAGTGTGGCGACTGAAGTTGGACCTTTTACCGGGCCCCCAAAGAGCTGAATTGTTGTCATAATAGGTGCAGGTCTGGTTTGATCTGCGCCCTTTCTAGCACTGAGCAAAATGGCGGAGAGCCAAAATAGAGGCAAGATTTCCGGCCACGTCATTCATCAGCCATTTGTTTGCTGTCCCACCTCTGTTCCGTCTTGATTTGGGATGGGAAAATTCCAGACAAGTTTTCTGTTCCAGATTTATTTAATTAACTGAATTTAAATTCCAGCTGCCACATGGGATTCGTACTTATGGCCTGGATTTTTCCCATGGCAGGCAGGCTAGGCAGGAGCGGGCACGGAGCCGATCACCGCCCACGATCAGCTGCTCGCCGCCATTTTACGTGAGGCGGGCCAATTAAGGCCCGCCCAGCATAATGCGCAGCTGGTAGCACTACCTGTGTGGGCGAGGGGAGGAAGGAGAGTCGGGGCCTGCACTCTTTTGTGCGTGTGCACGAGAGAGCGCAGCAATCTCCCTGAGGCAGCTCCGTGCCTCAGGGAGATTGAATGTATAATAAAATCATGACAGACTCAAATTAAAAATTTATTCAAACATATCCCCTCATGTGACTGTGTCACATGTAGGACATGTTTGTAAAGGTGGGAAAATGTATTTATTTATTTTATAAAAGCTTCAGGGAACCTCATCCTGCCCGTGGATGAGGTTTCCTGAAAAACGCGAAGGCCGCTTGGGCTTTTTGCCTGCCCGCCAACCTTAAGGTTGGACGGGCAGCGTTGTTAAGGACTTTAATTAATTTCTTAATGGCCTTAATAGGCCCTTAACATTTCGGCGGGCACACCGCCGACTCCGGCGCAGGCCTGCCGAGTGAAATATCGCAATGGTGCATGATGATGACTGGACGCACGCCCAACGTCATCGCACGTCATTTTACGCATTGGTGTGTCGGCCTGCCCCCGCACGCCAACCAGAGATTCTGCCCTATGTCTCCGGATAATTAATCCTGGCCTCTAAATTACTAGGCCAGTAACATAAACACTATGTTATCATACCCCTTAACTGCTCCTCATTGTTTACAACATTTATGGGTTTTATGTCATCTGCAAACTATGGATGGAATCGTCCCAGATTTGCACTAAGTGCAGTAGCGGGTGGATAAAACAACATATCGTCCCAAACCCGCCGTATTAATTATGCATTCCCAGGAAATACACCATTTCGATGGTGGGTGGGCTCTGATTCGCCCGCCACGACGCCATTTCATCGCGCCGGGTGCCACATTTAAAGTACAGCCATGTACACAACTCTCAGTGCTTCCAGCCCAGGACTGCTGCAATTAAGATATGGCACCGAAAGGCAAGAAGACTGCAGCCCCCCGGTTTAGTGACGCGTCCCTCGAGCATCTATTGGATGCTGTGGAGGCCCACCATGATGTCCTTTACCCCCGCTCTGGCCACAGAACGGGCAGCAACATTACCACTTCAGCTTGGTAGGCGATGGCAGTGGCGATCAGTGCCAATGTTGCACAGAAGAGGTTGGCCATCCAATGCAGATGGAGGATGAATGATCTCATCCGTACCGCAAAGGGAAGGTAACCATCTCATCGCTCTAAACTCACACACTCAAGCCCAACTCACTCACTGCCAACTCAAGGGACATCACCACTCATTCTTTCACACATACCCTCACATGTCCATCTGGCCTCATCTTCCCTGGAGACTGCCGCCTCAGCTCTCACCATCTTGAGGCCACTTGCACAGATCAATATGTGCCCCCACACAAACCCTGGGATACCCCCCTTCCCTAGTACAGCCCTCACCCTGCAGCCTCTTCCCTTGCCTGAAGCCACTTCTCCCCCTTCCCCAAGAAAGCCCTAACCCTGCAGCCATTCAAAGCCACCCCCGCCTAAAGTCTGGGGTAGAGACCTGCCCATAAGCCCCCTAAAAGTGATGTGGTGCTATCTGCGAAGCCTGGCGCTGATGACCGTGAGTGCTGCCCAAAGCAAGATAGGCAAACAAACCTCCAAGTCCTGAGCAACGTGCAGCTTGCCAGTGGCACATCACTTATCTGCAGTTGTGAAATACTTCAGCATGCAATCACACCACCATGGGCGGAAGGTCCAGCGTGGGGGCACAAGTCTGGCAGGCTAGCCTTATAATGATATGCAGTTGTATTACAATGAGGTTCCTGACGCCTGATGGCGGGTAATGCAGACTGCCATCGACAGCCTGAGCGGGTGATCGCAAACTGGTTTCACGATGTCGTGAAACCAATTTTTTGGCCTTCTCACTATGTTGTCTGCTCATGCAGCCAAGCAAACCCAACACCAGCAGGCATGGAAAATTCCACTGTATGCAATTCTGCCTTTTATATATCAAAAAGAGCAGTGGTCCTAATACCAACCTGTAGGTGTCACTAATCCACACATCCCTCCAGTCTGAAAAACAACAATTTAGCTATTACTCTGCTTTCTGTCCCTTAGCTGTTTTCATAGCCACTGCCCCTTTAATCCCATTGGGTTTAATTTTATTAACAGATCTATTACGTGGTATCTTAACAAATGCCTTTTGAAAGCCCTGATAATGGGGAAAAAATAGTTTGGACCAGTATTCTTATTTCCCAGTTTTTACTCGTGTTCCATTTTAAGGACACAACATCAACTGTGTTAACCTCATTAAACCTTTCCATTACTTCATCAAAGAACAACAATGATTCTGGTAACTTTTAGTCAGTCAGGACAGACACCTGAAAGCAGTGGAAGCCAAATAAATGTCTGTAGATAAGAGTCCTATATCTGGCTAAGGATTCTTCTGCCAAATTGATCCAGGAACGGTGAAATTGTTCATTCTAAAATCTGTCCACAAATCCTTGGTGGAAACATTCAGGAAGGAGGCTGCAACAGCATTATTTAAATGGGTTTTTCAGCTGCATTTAGTTGTGGAAGATGGTTGTGGTTGTTGGAGGTCAATCATCTCTGTTCCTGTGTAGTGTCCTAGGCCCAACCATCTTCAGCTGCTTCATCAATGACTTCCTTCTATCATAAGGTCAGAAGTGGGGATGTTCGCTGATGATTACACAATGTTCAGCACCATTCACTACTCCTCAGATACTGAAGCAGTCCGTGTCCAAATGCAGCAAGGCCTGGGCAATATCCCAGCTTGGGCTGACAAGTGGCAAGTAACATTCGCACCACACAAGTGCCAGGCAATGACCATCTCCAACAAGAGAGAATCTAACCATATCCCTTTAGCATTCAGTGGCATTACTATTGCTGAATCCCCCACTATCAACATCCTGGGGGTTACCATTGACTAGAAGCTGAACCAGACTAGCTGTATAAATACCATGGCTACAAGAGCACGTCAGAGGCTAGGAATCCTGCAATGAGTAACTCACCTCTTGACTCCCCAAAGCCTGTCCACCATCTGCAAGGCACAAGTCAGGAGTGATGATGGAATACTCCCATCTTGCCTGGATGAGTGCAGCTCCAACAACACTCAAGAAGCTTGCCATAATCCAGGACAAAGCAGCCTGCTTGATTGGCACCCCTTCCACAAACATTCACTCCCTCCACCACCAATGAACAGTGGCAGCAGTGTGTACCATCTACAAGATGCACTGCAGCAACTCACCAAGGTTCCTTAGACAGCACCTTCCAAACTCACAACTGCTACCGTCTGGAAGGACAAGGACAGCAAATGCATGGGAACATCACCACCAGCAAGTTCTCCTCCAAGTCACTCACCATCCTGACTTGGAAATATATTGCCATTCCTTCACTGTCATTGGGTCAAAACCCTGGAACTCCCTCCCTAACAGCACTATGGGTGTACCTACACCACAGGGACTGTAGCAGTTCAAGAAGGCAGCTCACCACCACCTTCTCAAGGGCAATTAGGGATGGCAATAAATGCTGGCCCAGGCAGCAAACCCACATCCTGTGAATGAATGAAAAAAAACAAACTTCCTCTGGCAACATAGTTGTGCTACTCATTTTGCCATTTGTGCCAGAGGCTGAGCAGGATGAAAAGCAGCAAATAAAATCATCTACTGAGAGAAGATGGCAAAGGATGAGAGAGCAGCCAATAAACAGCACAGGTAGTGCTGACAGCTTGCCACTTAAAATCAAGTGAGGCGCAAACACAAATTGACTCATACTTCTTGTTGACATGATCTGGTTCATAAAGCAACTGTTTTCAATGTTGAATTTTGCCCTCATTGCCTCTCCCATCTTTCAGATGAGAAATTAAATTGAGGTCGATCGGACGTCAAAGGTTGGTGTAAAAGATCCCATGGCACTATTCGAAAGAGAACAGGGAGTTCTACCCAGTGTCCTGACCATTATTCATCCCTCAACCAACATCACTAAATTAAATTATCTGATTATTATCGCATTGCTATTTGTGGGAGCTTGCTGTACATAGCTTGGCTGCCACGTTTACTGCATCATAACAGTGGCTACACTTCAGAAAGTATTTAATTGGCTGTAAAACGCCTTGGGATAGCCTGAGATCATGAAAGGCGCTATACAAATGCAAGGTCTTTATTTCTTAAAGCTGTTTATTTTTTAACTGTAACATTTGTGGAGCTGCAGGTTTGTATATAATGTGCCTCTTACTTTAAATAACATATCGCTCTTTGCAACCATGTCTGACTATTTACAGCAAATTAAAGTGCATTTATGCTGCCTCGACCTCAATGTAATAATGTATACCATACATACCAGAATACAACAGCTTTCAGCTATACCAATCAACGGTGTTAATAAAAGTATTCTTGTGCTCCACGCTGTGGCTTAACTGTGGTAGTACAACCTTAGATTCTCCTGTCACATGTTGTGTATACTTTCCTCTTTTCCTAATATGAGCAATAACGTTGATGTGAGCATACTCAGCAACTGAACAAAAATATATCCAACAGTTCAAATTCTAATGTAAAATAATTCTCTATGCTTCCTATATGACAACAGTTATTACACTTCAAAAGTACTTAATTGGCTGTGAAGCAATTTAGAACATCCTGAGGTTATGAAAGGCACTATTTAATGCAAGTCTTCTTTCCCTCTTATTCAAGGTTAGAGTTGTTATTTCTGGGAGGAACAGAACACTGTACCTTTATCTGCCTTTGCATCAGATTCTAACACTAATTGAACAGGCTCCAGACAGTTATGAAAAATGCAGTTAAAGTGTCCATCAAGTGCTTCCAGTAAGGCAGAGTCCACTGTTATGGCCTTCTTGTTACGTTAGATTTACATTCTCTTACACATTTGAACATTTTAACTGTAACTGATCTCACTTCCACACCCCCCCACCTATCAAAAACGGCCCATCTCCCAGGTCAGGGAAAATAAAGAATCTGATTAACACTGCCAATGCACATGGCTGGCATGCCCTTCCCACTTCTCGGAATGCTCCTCTTCTCCTTATAAAAATGTTTTCAGCACAGGGGTAATAGATTGCTGCCATTAGCATTTTTTTAAGGTAATGGAACGCTCATTCTAGCTTTGGTACTTGCCAAAAGAAGCTGAACAATGTTTTGACTTGGAGCCACAAAATGTAAGTTATCTGTGACATTTGAAGCACTTTAAGTGCCAACCATAAGTTCAGGTCAAAGTATCAGAGATATGGAAGTGTGCTTGAAAGATGCAAGAAGTTGTGCCACTACTCCCTGTTGTCTGTCACTGATGCTGCACCATGTTCAGGGACCATATTTATGATATCAAATATTATGGGCATAAACTTAGTTTAAGGTGCCAAACTGCAACCACCCTTACCTTGGGCATTGTCCTCACTGAAAATGTATTTCTTATCTGCTCTCCCAATTTATAACTTGAAAGATAGTACACATTAAATCAGCTGCCTCTTGCTGCACATTGTGGAACAGATGCACATTGTGGGGCAACCCCAAATGTAACTATTATACTCTGTTGGAAACTATCATCATTAACATAGAAACATAGAAAATAGGAGTAGACCATTCAGCCCTTCAAGACTGCTCCGCCATTCGATATGGTTACGGCTGATCCTCTATCTCAATGCCATACTCCCGCTCTTTCCCCATACCCCTTGATGCCTATAGTGTCTAGAGATCTATCTATTTCCTTCTTAAATATATTCAGTGACTTGGCCTCCACAGACTTCTGTGGTAGAGAATTCCACATGTTCACCACCCTCTAAGCGAAGAAGTTTCTCTTCATCTCAGTCCTAAATGGTCTACCCCGTATCCTGAGACTGTGACCCCTTGTTCTAGGCCCCCCCCAGCCAGGGGAACATCATCCCTGCATCCAGTCTGTCTAGCCCTGTCAGAATTTTATATGTTTCAATGAGACCCTCCCTCATTCTTCTAAATTCCAGTGAAGACAAGTCTAGTCGACCCAATCTCTCCTCAGACGACAATCCTGCCATCCCAGGAATCAGTCTGGTGCACCCTGGCTGCACTCCCTCTATGGCAAGTATATCCTTTCTCAGGTAAGGAGAACAAAACTGCACACAACATTCTAAGTGTGGTCTCACCAAGGCCCTGTACAGCTGCCGCAAGACATCCTTGCTCCTGTCTGTACTCAAATGCACTTGGCAATGAAGGCCAACATACCATTTGCCTTCTTAACTGCCTGCTGCACCTGCATGTCTGCTTTCAGTGATTGGTGTACAGGGACATCCAGGTCCATTTGTACGTCAACATTTCCCAATCTATTACCATTTAAATAATACTCTGCCATTCTGTTTTTCCTACCAAAGTGGATAACTTCACACTTATCCAATGCATCTACCTTGTATTTGCCCATTCACTCAACTTGTCTAAATCACTTTGAAGCCTCTTTACATACTCCTCGCCTCACATTTCCCAACTAATTTTGTGTCGACTGCCCTTTAAGAGCTCTAATTCTCAGGAATCCTCATCCTTTCCATGTGAAAATTGCACAGACAGCACATTCAAATTATATTAATGAGATGAACACACAGAATCTGGAAAGGTTTGCTCCCCTCTTCAATTCTGTGAAAGATCACAGCAATCCCAATTGCATTATTTTTGAATCATTGAATCAGCCCCATACAGTGCTCCTCATGAAACACACATCAGAGAGCTTTGGAAGGAGGAAGAGGTGGACACAGAGCAGAAATTGAAGGATACCATGGGGTTGGAGACCAGTTTCGATTTTCTTTAAAAAAGAAATACCATCATTACAAACAATATTTACTTTGATTTAATTAAATACAGCAAATGTTTGCAAGGGTTATTGCCAGAACTATTGCTTTTCTTCATATATATGAACAAACTGCTAGGTGATGCACTGTTCGCACATGCGCGAATGCTGTGTGTACGAGTGAAACATCACTGCCAGCGACAGGTCAGGCAGCTGCCAGTAAGAAAGATAGCGTTGCTCAATTGTTCACAGTCAAGAAACATAAATAACACCGCGTATTAACACAAGACCCTGTAACCTGGTGACTAAGGCGAGAGTGCTACCAACTGTGGCACGGCTGACACCCCAATCATTAATAATTTATTGGGATTAATTAGATTTTGGCCCGAATTTTCAGCTCGGTGGGCAGGCACGATCGGCAGGCCTGGGAGCGGCTGGGAAGCGGACCACCAACCGCGATTGGCCCCCCCAACCGCAATTTCACCCTGGCTGGCCAATTAACGGCCAGCCAGCATGAAGCGCGCACGGAAAAGCTCAGCGCTGCTGGGGGGGCGGTGGGTGATGACATCAATGCGGGCGCGGGCCAGCACTGACAGGAAGTCCCCTGAAGACAGAGAGCTGCCTCAGGGAGCTGAAGACCTGAAACCCAGGAAATAAAGTTTTAAAATCAGGAAAAAAATGTCCCAAGCATCACTATCAGGCACCTGAACATTTAAATTATAAAAATTCTGTCCACAGATTTCTATTTTTATTTTATTTAATAAATGAAGCCTCATCCCGTCCTTGGATGAGGTTTGATGAAAAATGCAAAGGCCGCCTGGCCGATTCACCCATTCGCCAACCATAAAGCTGGACGGGCTACGTAAAATGACACAATTGCGCCATTAATGGACTTAATTGCCCCCTGAATTGTCAGGGGGGACACGGACCCGCCGACCGAAATATCGCACAAGTGCAGGATGACGTTGGGGCACTTGCGCGATTTCACACCTGATCTAGTCAGGCACGCGCCTGCCCAATCAGCGTAAAATTCAGCCCTTTGTTTATTTGTTCGAAACAAAACAAAATACATAGATGAGTGAGAAATAAATGCACAAAGCCGCAAGCAAATACAGTTTTGCCGAACAGCCCTGCAATGATCGGCAGGAAAATTTACATTGGGTGGATCTTTCTGCTCCGGAGATTAAGTGCATCAGCAGGTGGGATGAGTGGCGAGTTTTCTAATGATCGACGGGTCGGGAAATCACACCTGATAGATATTACACTTGGAAGCTCATTAATTATGCATCAGTGAGTAGTTCTCTGAATCACATGGCAGGGCGGCCAATGATTCGTCCACTCCACCGTAACCTAATAGGGTCGAAGGTCCTGGCACCATTTATAAATGCCAGCCAAACACACACATTACTCTCTGTGGCCCAGCTGTGTGGACAACCAAGGCTGAGATGGCTCCAAGCAAAGAGAAGGCAGTGCCAAAGTTCAGCAGTGACTCCCTTGAGGGGCTTATTCATGCTGTGTGCCAGCACTGGGATGTCCTCCCTCCGAGGGATGGTTCCAGGAGGTCCAGCAACGTCATCTTGTCGACATGGGAGGTGGTTGCGGAGGAGGTCAGTTTCCCAGGCACATGACCAAAAAACACCATCCATCATAGGAAGAGAATGAATGATCTCATCCACACTGCCAGGGTAAATCATCATTCAGCTCATTCCAAACGCAAACTGTCATAATGGCAATATGCACTCAGAGCATCACACAGCTCAGGGATCCCACACAATATTAGTAGAGGAGATATCAGCATTGAAATTCTATTCACCAGCACCTCATCTATCATCTTGCATAAACAACATCCTCAGCCCTGACTGAGGTGGGCTCAGCATGCAGAGCAGGTATGCATGCTTCCCAACTTCTGCTCCATCCCTCCTCATCACATTCCATCCCTTTCTCTTCAAGCAGGCCAAGCTTGCCCACTGCAAGAGGGAGAGATCCCAGACTGGAGGAGGAACGGCGGAATATGCAGGATCTCTCCAAGTTTGAGGAGGATGCTACTGAGTTGGTGAGAGAGGACAGAGATCGCTCCTGTGGTGAAGGTGAAATCGGCCTCTCCCAGCAAGCCAGTAAGTGTGAGCCCTCCATGAGTTCATCACGTTCTGATGTTTACAGTGAGTGACATGCAATATTGTATTCAGCCTGCTCATGAACTAAATTTATCTTCTCTCTTTTACAAGCAGCAGCAGGTCCAGACAGACCAGCACAGGCATCATAAGCTCCTGCCCCGAGGCCACCTCAGAGGAAGATGCTGAGGAGTCATTTGAAGAAGACTCGTCACAGCATTTACCTGCACCCTTCACCAGCGCAGAGACGCACACCCCGGTGGGTCATAGTTCTAGATTAGGCTTGGGGTCACATTCTGGGGATCACCTCACAGACACGTCTCCGCAGTGTGTGGAGGCAGTGACAGCCAGGTGTCTGTCACTCAGAAGATTGCTGGAGACCAGCCACTTGCTGAGTCCAAGTCAGATGATGAGCCTCTAGAAGTGGCCATTGCAAACATGCTAGAGATGCAAAGACAGGTGGCGAAGCATCAGGCCGAGTTGCAAGAAACAGTCAACAGACTAGAGCGAAGGATGGAGGAGTCCATCCACGTTCTGTCTGATGTCATGGCTCTGACATGCAAGGGCCTCGAGGTCTCCATGGGAAGGGTGGCAGCCACCTTGCTGACCTTGGTCCAGCAGGTTCTGCAAGATTTGTGCTGGAACCTTCATTGTATTGCTATAGGCGTTGGTGGGATCCATCCGTGACTAGGTAAGAGAGGTGATTGGCACCTTGGCCTCCCTCCCTGCCCTCCCTTCTCCTCACGGGGTCAGGCAGGAGTCCTCAGGCACCCACAGGGAGGAGAACCAGCAGTTGGGCACCTCAGGGCCATCCACTCAGGTGACTCCTCAAGTGTTTAACTGATCCTAATCCCCTCTACCTGTGACTCCATGCAGCTGCACAGGCTGAGGAGGGTGCACCTGCCCCACAGCAGGAGCTCCGAAGCAGGCTAGGGCCCTCCAGGCCTCAGCCCTCCAAAGGATGCCTGCCAAAGCTATCAAAGACAAAAGGACGTAGCAGTTAGCAGGCTGCCTCCACCTCTGCTGCGGATGTAGAGGATCCAAGTCATAGCAATAGGGTTAGAAAGATTAAGAAACCTTGATATCACTTTTGGGTCACAGGTGTTCACTCACTGTATATATATCATGAACCTCCATAAATACATTTGCTGTTCATGGCAGTGGACTCATCGTTTGAAGACATAGTGCATATGCATCTATGTGGCCTCTTACTGTGAGAGTGACCCAAGCTCCCACTCAGTGATCACCTCCCTTTGTGAGACTCACATTCCGGTGATGTCTGGCTAACTCATGTTAGTTACTCAGCCCTTGTCTAATGTCAAGGAGATGTGCCAACCTCTATTGAGAGTTACAGCAAAGTGCGATAGGAAGCAATAATCCTTAAAAGACACCATGGAGTTATGCATGCTCAATTGCATTGGAGGGTTACCATTCATGCTGTCTTATCATCAATTAGCTGTCTTCAATGTGCCAAAGCACAAGACCTGCAGCCATGACGGTCATCTCCAGCCATGTGCACTCTGTGGCAGCAAGAAGTGTCTCATTTAGGGGGCCACGACTGCATCAATTCCACTTGACAAGGCTTTGCGCTGGTCTGCTGCCTTTCACTTCCCAGATTGGCTACATACAGCTTTGGCTGTTGACTTTTTCAGAGATTAGGGCCTGGTGAAACATGAGGGCTAGCGGTCCAAGGCCCAATGCTGACATTGCTTTCACTGTTAGTGGTTGCAAAGGCCTTTCAGGTCACTGGTATGCCACTAAGGGACAGGAGAAATGTGCTTGGGTACCCTTGGCTGCACTTTATTCCTTCTGGAACTTTGTGTCTATGAGTGTGTCACGGGCATGTCTTCCTCATCTTCGATCACATCCTCCTATGGAAGCTCTCCATCATCACCTTCTTCAGGTTCCTGTCCTTCCAGTTCTTCATTGTTCGAGGAGTTCTCAGCTTCATCCATGTCTCCCTCTGGCAAATGATCCCCCTTTGAAACGCCAGGTTTTGCAGGGCGCAACAGACCACGATGATGTGGGACACCCTCTCTGGGGAGTACTGCAGAGCCCCACCTGAACAGTCCAAGCATTGGAAGCATATTTTCAGGGTGCCAATGGTCTGCTCTATGATGGATCTTGTCGAACTATGTGTCACGTTGTATCTCTCATCTGAGGCACTGAAGGTGATGCAAGGGTATCATGAGCTATCGTTTCAGTGGGTAGCCCTTATCACCAAGCAGCCAAGCCTGTTAGCCCCATGGCCCTTCGAATATCTGAGGCACCTGGGACCGCCTAGGGATGTAAGAGTCAGGGGAACCCCTAGCGTACCTGGCACAAACATGCATGATGTGCTTCTGATGGTTTCACAGCAGATGAACGTTTAGTGAGTGGAACACTTTTTTGTTAATGAACATCAGGGGCTGATGCCTCGGAGCTCTCAAAGCCACATGTGTGCAATCGATCACACCCTGTATTCTAGGGAAGTCAGAGATTACCGTGAAACCCAGAAATCTAGCAGCCTGGCTAGCTCCATCCAGTGTGGACTTAACATAATGATGAGCCTTAATGTAGAGGATATTAACTGAAAGCTACAAGAGAAAGGCAGATTTGCTGAAGAACTAGCTGAATTACAATAAGGAGGCATTGAAAGGGAAAACGGAAGAAATTTCCAAGCTGCGAGCAGATAATGAAGCCATGAGTAGCACAATTACAGAACTGAAACAAGTTAAGACTTCACCAAAGACAGACCTGGCCAACAGTAAAACCAAAATGAGGGATAAGTACAAAATTATGTTGCAGACAGAGAAAGAAAAGACAGAAATGAAATTGGAAGCCTGACACTGAAGCGCAAGGAACTAGAAGAAGAAATAGCATTGGATATCTCAAATGTACTGAGAACCATTGAGTTATTGAAAAATTAATTGGCTGAAATGAAAACCAAGAGCTGGGAATGTCCAGAAAATGTTGCGCTGTTGCAAGGAAAAGTAGAACTTCTCACAAAGGAGCGTGAAGAGTTTCAGATACAACCAGCAGAACTAAAATTAAAGGATGTGAGCTCAAAGAATAGCACACGCAAATCAGACTCTGTTAAGGACAAACTGGTCAACGTAGAGAACTAACTTTCACATACAGAAGGTGAGTTTGATGAAATGTTGGAACTTCATCATGAGAAGAAAATGAAATCCTTGAACTTCGACCCAACCTGAAGAAAATGAAAGATGAGAGGCTCAGTGTTGAAGAGCAAACCCAGGATCTGAAAGCAGAAAAGCTAAATCCTGAGAAACAGATTGATGGTCTAGCAAGTGAATTGAAAGGATCTAAAAAGCAGTCAGCGACCATGGAGGAAAGACTCCAAAAGGAACTGAATGCCCAGGTGAAGTTACTGAGCTTGTATAAGGATCTCGCAGATAACTCTGAAACAAAGACCAGTGCATTCAGCCGAGTAGCTGTTGCGCAGAATGAAAAGATTCATAAGCTTGCAAAACGATTTGAAAATAAAACAGCAAACAAATGTTTGGCAGAAATTGTGAAACAAGTGGAAATGAAGGTTCCATTTGCAAAACATCAACGTCCAGCAAAGACATGACGGACACCATGGAAAAAGGAAATTCGAGTCGACCTAGGAATGAATGGAGTGCACATCCCCTGCGGAAGGAACAGGACAAGCCCACAGTGTTTGATAAAAGCGGACAGGTTGGTAAAGAGAAACGCAACTCGAAGGAGCGCAAAAAGCAAATCAAATGGTGAAAACCAAGTACCAGAAACACAAAACATTACTATCATTCCTCCAAACATGACAGACCAAGATATGGAAGAACTGTCAAGCCTCAAGACTGTCTGAATTTCTGAAGTCAGAGACTTGGGTTGGGGAAGAAGGGATAGCAAGTAAAGATACCATTGTAAATAGCTATACTCTGTTGGTAGGGAGGAAAGTTTTCTTCTGAGAAGAAAGGGAGATGTTGTGTGTACCTGCATGTCATTGTAATGTAAAGGCACTCAGCAGAGCAAGGGTTAATGTGAGACTGGAGAAAGCACCACCCACGGTATGATGTAAAGAGTCACATAGTAATAGGCTTGGAGAACAGTCTAGAAGGAACCCACATGGGAGCAGCACTACGCATGGCAGTAAGTAGGATCCGTACATAGTTAAGGATTACCAAAAAATGGTTCATGTTTAAACATGCAAGCCTTCAGATTTCATCAATGAGACACCAAATTAACCTATAGCATAACAGAGACTATGGCCACGCCCTGCAAACCAAGCTGTTCCTGATCCTCATTGAGCACACAGGACTTTTGCCTCTCCCTGGAGCAGGAACACAACTTGCATGTTATGCATAGCCCTGCAGCATGGCCTACACAGCCTCAGGGCTGCCTTTAATCTCTCACCCTGGCTACGAGTTCCACAAAGCCCTAGGACTACCTTTAATCTCTCACCCCGACCTCTTGGCATCAGTCCAATGACTATGACTGTCTTTCCCTCAGCTCCCCAGCTATTCAATGAATGACCACAAGATTGTCTCCCTTACCCCATCCTGCTCCATGAGTCTCTGTGCAACCCATCCCTCTTGTGCCACAATAACCTGCCCCCGTTTTTTTGTTCTCTAGAGTCAGCATGCATCTCCGCCCCTTCATGCAAATTGAACCCCATCCACACATTTAGATAAAAGCAAAATACTGTGGATGCTGGAAATATGAAATAAAAACAGAAAATGCTGGAAGAACTCAGCAGGTCTGACAGCACCTGTGGAAAGAGAAACAGAGTTAACGTTTCAAGTCTGTACAACTCTTCTTCACAACTCTGAAGAAGTCGTGCAGACTTGAAACGTTAACTCTGTTTCTCTCTCCACAGATGCTGTCAGACCTGCTGAGTTTTTCCAGCATTTTCTGTTCTCATTCACGCCCTTCTGTGTCAGTGTTCTATGTTCCATGTCGGCTTCCAGCTTCCCCCCCCCCCCCCCCCCCAACACCAACAATCTTCCCTCTGCCTGCCATCATTCCCCCCTCCCAAAACCCTTTCAGCCTCATGTCTCAGCCATCTCCCTACCCCAGTGGCCTTGCTGGTCTCTCTTTTAGAGTGCAGCCTTACCTGAGACTCGCAGCACACAATGCTGTCCTGCCGGAGTAGTGCAGCAACCACGGTGAGCAGACCAGCTCAACACCCAAGGCAGCCACTGTGAGCAGCCCAGATCAACATTCGAGGTAGCCAAGGTGAGCAGCTCCAACATACACCCCCACCAGTGTGGGCTAACACTGGCATCACTGAGGAACCGGAGCAGCTCTGTTGCAGGTAGGCTTTGCATGTTGCAATCAACTCAAAGTCACAAGTGAAGTGAGGGTGGACTGCCACATACCACTTATATCTGGCCGTGATTTAGACTGGTCTAATTTCCTGCTGGCGTAGCACATAATTGGGAGGGGGAACATGATTCCAGAGAGTTGTGTTTTTAATGGGTATGTATGACATGCTAATACATGCAAATGGGGTTACCAACATGGATCGGCAGGAAAACCGACCTGCCATCATCTTGCCATTAAAGTGGCAAGGTGAAAGTTCCAGCTTGTTTTTCAGCCGACAGGAAACCAACTTTTGGCCTCACTCCAAATTTTACACTCCCACCGTCACAAAACCTGCCACTTGCTGGACCAGAAAATTCTGCCCGTTATTATTATTTGTTCTTGAAGTTGAACCAGATATCTGTGCAAAACGACCACAGCAGGGCTCAACCCTGAAATCCTCTGATAACCTCATTATTTATACCAAAGCCTTATTCATGTAGGCCACACAACCACTTTTGAATCACCTAATGGGTAAGGCATCTGACTTCACATAATGGCATCATCCCTGCATGCGCAAATGGATGCTGGCAGTTTTCCACCCTTGACACTTTGGAATGACATCAGCGATCACTCTGTGCATGAGCCAACCACTGCGCATGTGCAGAACGATCTCAGCGGCCATCTTAAGTGTAAGTGGCCATCTTAGGAGTGGTGGCAACACACACAGTGATGAATGACCTGGACTTGGTTCTGCAAGACTCAATTTCAAACTTTGGTGATGCTTTAAAACTTGGAAGTATAGTGAACTATAAGAAGGATAGCGATAAACTCCAAGAGAGACTTAAATAGGCTGGTGGAATGAGCAGAGACATGGCAGCCAAAATTCAATGCAGCAAAGTGTAAAGTGATATATTCTGGTAGGAAAAATGAGGAGAGGTAATATAAAATGAAGCATACTTTTTTAAAGGAAGTGTATGAACAAAGAGACCTGAGGTTATATGTGCACAAAGTGGTGGGATAAGTTGGCAGGACAGGTTGAGAAAATGGTTAAAAAGGCATACGGGATCCTGTGCTTTATAAATAGAGGCATAGGGTGCAAAAGCAAGGAAGATATGATGAACCTTTATGAAACACTGGTCCATCCTCAACTGGAGTATTGGAGTATAACTGGAGCAATTCTGGGCACTGCAACCTAAGGGGAATGTGAAGGCTTTAAAGAGGGTACAGAAAAGATTTATGAGAATGGTTATAGGGAGGATGGACTTCAGTTACAAGGATTTATTTGAGAAGCTGGGGTTGTTCTCCTAAGAGAAGAAATGGTTGAGAGGAGATTTGATAGAGGTGTTCAAAATAATGTGGGGCCTGGACAGAGTAGAATGAGAGAAGCTGTTCTATTGGCACAAGGGTCGAGAACCAGGAGACAAAGTGAAAAGAACTAAAAGCAACAAGAGGAAAATCTTCTTTACACAGTGAGTAGTTATAATTTGGAATGCATTGCCTGAAGGGGTGGCAGAGGTAGATTCAATTGTGGCTTTCAAAAGGGAATTGGATAAGCATTTGAACGGAAAATATTTACTGCCCTACAGGGAAAGAGCAGGTGAGTGAGACTAGCTAAATCGCTCCTGCAGAGATCTGGCGTGTGCTCAATTGGCTGAATGCCTCTTTCTGTGCTGTGACCATTCTATGATTAATTATGAGCATATTTACAATGAGGGGTGTTGGGTGTGTCAGAGATAATTCCTTCTGTAGTAGTCAACCGCATCCTGCTTCATTGTTATTCAGATAACTGCGCCTGGCCCTCGACACTCACCCAGCTCTCACCTGGGGCTCCACGTTACTACTTGTGCACAGCAGCGGTCACACCTGGTAACTGCATTGGTTTCACAGGCAAAACCAGCATGTGGCTGGTGTCCATGTGTAAGGGAGAACCCCCATCTCCGATCACCCTTCTTCAGTGCAAAAAAAGCTGCTTTGATGGATGCAGCAGAGGAACTGGTTTTCCTTTCTGGCACTGAAAGCATCGCAGCACAGCTGTGTATACTGCTGTAAAGTTCATCGGCACAGGTGCAGAAGGTGCTGCAGATCATCCACTGCAGGCGGCCGTATCTCCAGTCGTCTTGACTTGTCAAGCCATTGGGAACAGATGTGCAAGACTGAGAGAATGGGGCTGGCCAAGTACAATCCATCTCCACTGTAATCAACCCACATGCAGGTGTTTGTTGTGTGCACACTTTAACAAATCCCTTACACACATCCCTAAGGATCATCCCTAAGGTGGTCATGTATTCTTAACTTAAACTTGCAAACTGTCTGCAAGGTAAGGTTCAAGAACTCCTTGAAGGCGATCCTCAGGAAATGTGGCATGTCCACCACAGACTAGGAGAAAAGTGCACAAGGAAGAACTCCCTAGGAAACAATCTCGAGTAGTGGCGTTGTTTCCTTCGAACAGCAAAGAACACAAAGGACAAAAGGCAAGCTGGAAAGACTGGATAGCCCAACAAAATCAGACAATTCATTCTTGCCGGCACTGTGGAAAGCCATGCACGTCTACAAACAGGCTTTACAGTCTGTTGGAACACACAACAGATTACTCTACGCACAAAAAAAAGGTTAATGTTGATAATGAAGGGAAACTGGTGATGACGATGATTTACAATGAGGTATTGAAGCTGCTTCATATTTGAGTGAATTGCGTAAAAGAAATGTGCATTACCTTGGGATAATGAGCAAAAATGTAATTTTGTTTTGAGTTTATATTTATAGACTTGCCACTGCAAATGCTCAAACAGTCCAAACTCTAACTAGCAATTGCGTTGGTTGCTTGATTCTGTCATGCATGCCATCTATAAAGAGTACATTCCCATGACTGGTGTCAAAAACTCCTGCATGGGAACATTCCTTAAGAGCAAATGACTTTTTCCCCAGAGGAGATAGAAACAGTCTCCCAAATATACAACTGATTTCAGAAAAGGCAAGTAGTAGAAAATAGAATACAAAACATTAGGACTGATACACTATCAATGCCCATATGATTATTTAATACTGAAATATCATTATGAGTAAAATACTTTTTATAATATCCAACTTAATTTTTTTTTGTTCTCAGGCTTTGCCAAATACTTGACCCCATTTCAGTCAATCAAGAGGGAAGGCCAAACTCCTTAGTTCCTGGTCTGTCTCTGGTTACTATTCCTAATTCTATGGAATACAAGGGCCCTATGGAGTTCTCACTGTCCTTCAACACTTTTCACCTCCTTCCTGGTATTGCTATTAGCTAGTCCTGCAAGAAAGAAGTGTGATAGCTGAGTCAGATGCTTTGAAAGATATCAATGTCAGAATGGTAGAATAGTGGTTCTAGTGTGTGAAGAGTGGAAGAGGGTTAGAGGCGATAGCAGTAGTAAACAGGGTGCTAGGAGGTGCAAAGTGTGGCAATAGAAGCCAAAGAAGTTGGCATGATGTGTGCTTCAGTGAATAGAGGAGAGTGCTGGTAATCAGGGAGGAAACAGTTGTGCTGAGGTTCAGGCTGGGCAGGGTCATGCAGAGTGATATGAGATCAGAGTTAGGAACTATAAGTATTAGCTTATAAGTTCTGGTCAGGTCATTTATTCTGCATTGCAGCCAAGTCCGTGGGGTGATGATCTTGGAGGTGATGCCCTCTGAAATAGAGCAGCTTGTTGGGATACCTCCCCACTGCCTGTTGGGAAAGAGACATCCAACCTCCTGCTGACCTCTTCCACCAAAACTTCCAGTGGTGTATCTGAGAAGTGGGAGGGCCCTTCAAACTTCTCCTCAATCTACAAATTGAGAAATTATCTGCAACTAAGTTGCACTTCTACTTTAGGAGGTGATGGCTGCTTTTGAATTGTATCAGAAATGATTCAGAACCCAGTAAGGCACACTGCAAATCAGCAGCATGACTAATGCAGGCAGCCTGGCTATTTAATGATAGTGAGGGAACCCGACTAATTTTGTTTTCTAGTTCTGCCCACAATTTGGGACCTGAATTTCCAGAGTTGAGGGTGGGCTCAGCTATATTTTCACCTACTCATGTGACAGAACTCTAAAGATTAATTAGTTCAATATTAGATGTGTTTTTATACGTTAAAACAGGATGCTGAAGGATCGGCTATCTTGTTGACAGGATCAAGACCTCAAGCGTAACTAGATAAGATAGCATGTTTGTGATGTGGAACGTGTTAAAAATTATGTTCTTGGCTGTTAAGTTTTTTTCTCTCGGAGCCTCAGCTGACCAAGTTAGTGTGTAACTGAGCCATACACAAGAAAAGTCCTTTCTCAAGGCACTAGAGAGCTTTCCTGGTGAACTAGCCAGCATTTGTCACTCAACCAAAGCAAATTCATTCAGCATGTATTTCATTTACTGCTTGTGGGGCCATGTGTAAATTGGCAGTCATGTTCACATACATTAAAACAGTGAGGTGTTTTAGAATAGCCAGAGAATGTGAAAGGTGCTATCTAAATACAAATTATTTCTTTGCATGTGTAACTAACCCCTCCAGCTCAATCCTCAACATTTTACAAGAGTAAAGATGCATGACAAAGAGAGTGATTTTGAGGTAGATGACGCAGAGTAACCCAAGGTGGAAAATGGCTACAGAAGTTCATGGGCAGGGTTTTTATGGGGTGGCGGTGCAGGTTTGCGGGAGGGGAGTTGGTTTGCAGGTGGGCACCTCATTAAATTCCCCTGTCGGCCTTCCCTCCAGCCTGCCCCCAACCTGTCCGCAATTTTATGGGGGCACGGGAAAGGGACGGGCGCAGGTGAGACTTAGGCTGGCCCACTCACTCTTGCCCCAATTGAGGCCAACTGTTGATCACTTAAGGGCTGCTTCCTACCCACCCTCAATTTTGAGGCTGGTAGGAGGAGTTCAGGGGTAGTGGGGGGAAAGCCAGGCAGGTCACCCTTCTCAGATGGGAAGGTGGGGTGCTTCCTTCAAGGGCTATCTTCCACAGCGGGTGCCCCCCCCCTCAACCACTCCAAAGTTCATACTCCTGTGGGTGCTCTATTCCACCCTGGCTTTGCCATCATGACCACCACCACCCCTCTCCCACCCCTCACACCAGGCCTCACACCAGGCCTCTTCTCCCCTCCCTACAGTGAGACCCCCGAAATTTCCTGGTCCTTAGAATCCGGGAACTGCTTATAACCCCAGTTCTGGCTACACCTCCTGGCAGTGCTGCTGGGACAACAGAGCTGTCGGCCAATCTGAGATGGGTCTTCCACCTGAGTGAGGGGTGGAAGTCCTGTCTCCACCAATTAACAATCCTCAGGGCATTAAATGGCTATGCTGCTGCCATGATCGGCATCCCTGCTGACCCTTCGGGTTGCAAGGCGGGAAACCCTGCCATCCAAAAAAAATCCTAACCCATAGGTGGATCTGAAACAAAATTGATCTCCTTCATTTCCCTCTTCATATCTTATGGGGAAAGGCCTCCCGCATAGCTTACCGAGGGGCTGAAAACCAAGCAAAACCCCCTCGGCCTGTATGTTTGACATGAAATGTAA
Source organism: Cetorhinus maximus (assembly GCF_964194155.1). Lineage (NCBI taxonomy): Eukaryota > Metazoa > Chordata > Chondrichthyes > Lamniformes > Cetorhinidae > Cetorhinus > Cetorhinus maximus. Next base: position 109,166,788 of record NC_135886.1, on the reverse strand, counting down.
AAGTACATTGTAAATATAACTTGTAATTGTAAGTGTAGTGAGGCACCTCAGAGTGCCACATGAAATAAACTGATCTGTTTTGCACTTTATGTAATGTTAAATTCGAACTGTTATGTAACGTACCGTTACAAATTTTACGAATAAAATATTTAGAAAAAAAATTCTTCTTCATCATCACTCTCCACGTCTTCACACACAGTAGTTGTTGTTTCTCTCTTTGTTCTCCTCCTCATCATTCTCGTCCTCTGCCTGTGTCCCTGTTGCCAAAATAAGAATGGGTAAATATTATTCTCAAAACTGGCCCATTAGCTGGTCAAACCCCTTCAATGGTTAGTCGCTACAACCAGATTTGTGATAGGAGGAAATAGAAGTCTTAGCACAAAAAAGCTCTAAAAATATACACATAACCTCACGTCACTTGTCAAAAAAAGGAAACCAATGTACATGCTTTTTCGATGTTACTCTCTCTTCAATGTTACTAATTAGAACTTTGCAGTGATACAACTAGTCAGTAGTGAGGCCTGGGACCTTTATTTTTTACTGTTCTTGGTAAAACGACTAAGATCAATCCCACTACTACCTGCCAATGGGAGGCTCTATCCGCAGTAGTTCAAATAAACCAAATCAAGAAAACAGCAGGAACCAGTATAAAAATCCATTTTCTTCTTTTATACAATTTGAACAGGAATAACTTTGACCTAAATCGTAAAAGGGAATTGTTCAAAAATCAGTTATTGAAAGCAGAAGTGTGTTCATCAGAACTGCCACATAATCCTGAATATCTAAAAGAAGATATTTTGATAAAAAAATGTACATGATATAGACCACTGAAGTTAAAATGAGCAGGGGTGAAGACAATTAGGCAAATCAGGAAGTAGTGATTAAATGTCCTAGAAACATGATTGTGCAGTTCCTTGCTTTAAACTCATAAAATGGGAGCCTAAGGATCCATTTTGGCAGGAGTCACTGATTCCATGGTAGAAGTGGATGGGACTCCTCCATAAGTATCAAGGATGAGCACCAGAATCATTTGAAACCCTCATTATCATAATTAAAAAGTGTAGGACATTTTAATGAAATCGGTCCTTCTCACACTTGACTCGCCATATGATAAACTCACTCACCAGCTCACAGTATTAATAAGCAGCAAAGGTCCTTCAGGAGTGCTATTTAAAGGGCTTATCCAGTACATGTGGTTTGGTTGCTGATTTGACATTTTAGGCTGTTGGTTACATCTGCATGTCTTACTGCTGACTTTCTGCCTTTTGCAACTCCCACCCTCGCACCCCCCCCCACCCCTCACCCCCCCAAACACACACTTGCCCACCACCAGCCTGAGCAGTGAAAGCTGCCGGGCTTCACACTTGGCATTGGCCTCTTTCTGCCTGTTGCCCTTTAAATCCCAGCGGCAGCAGGAAGATGCCCTTTAGTGCCCATTACTTGGCCACTAGAGGGCCTTAAATGACCCATAGGTTGAGGCAGGGGAGGGGGGGAATCCCAATGCTTCCCCATTTGGGGGTAAAATTGCAGCGGGGGCAGGAATAGGGATGGGCGGGTAGGTGCGGGGAACATCGCCCATGGAATTACATTCAACTTTACACAACCCCCTCTCCAGCTGCCAAACCATGTTGGGGACTAAGACACTTTCCATTTCAGGCATTAAATATCAGCATGAAATGTTTCTAAATCAGAATAACATGGTTAAATGAAGAGTGACACCCCTGACACTACTCTGCCAGAACAGTGCAAATCCATACCCACAAAAACCCAGACTGAGAGAATCATTTTATGTAAGAAACCATTTAACCAGTGGTTAGTAAAGATTTTCATCCCATCAATCTCATCTGGATTTAAACCTAAGTTTCAGAGTTGAAGACTAGTGTCTAACTCAACCCAAGCACCAGTCCCCTATCATTCAGATCCATGTGGAAGTTCAATTGCTGATCTTAGGAGTCCTAACTTTTGTTTAGACACAAAACGATCAATGAAGGAAATAAATGCAAAGAGAAAAGTAATTAGAATCTTCCAACAACATCAACAACTTATGCATATATAACACTATTAACAACTGACACATAACACCATTAACAGCAATAATAACAATAGTGGCCGGGATTTTCCGGCCCTGTCGTGAGTGGGACCCAACGCGGGCGAGGTGGCACCCCAGCCAGAAGTCCATTGGCTTGCGGCGGGACCAGAAAATCGCCACGGCGGGCAGGTGCAGAAAATCCCTGCAGCATGTTTAACAAAATCAAACATCCCAAGGCATCTCAAAGAAGCATTATCGAACAAAATTTTACGCAGAACCATATAACTGTTAACACAAATTATTTCATAAGTGGTGGAACATTCGAAAGCCAGGTAGCAATTGGTCGAAAGGTTGGGGATAGTCACAAAAGCAGAAGTAAAAAAAGTTAAACTTGAAGGGATTTTTAAATATGGAGAGAGATGGAGGGAGATAAAGCAGGGCATAAAGTTTTGAGAAGGGCTCCAGAGCACATAGCTGTGATAGCTGAAGGCTCTGCTGGTAATGATGGAGTAACAGGGAATCACACAATAGATTCAAGAGTGGAGGGCCAAGATGAGATGTGGGACTGTCGGAGATTGCAAAGAAAAGCTCAAGTGTAACCGTGGTTGGATTTGTAAAAAGAATAAGAAACTTGAAATCAAATTCAAGCAGGCACTTGCAGCCACCTTTAGTATCTTAATCAACATAAATTAATTTGTTTAAACAACATTTCATGTGGGCAGTTTAAAATGACAGTAAATAAATGATGTTCCCATTAATCAGTATTTGATTTTGCTTATTTTTAGTAAACTGAGGATTGCATGAAGAAAGTGAAACATATAAATACTCATGCTGAACTACCCTAATAGCTCAATGTATGCCCACAGTTGCAATAAATCATAGAGAGACAGCTTGTATGTTTTAGCTTACACCCAAAATGCCCCACACCACAATGAGTTATGATCAGAGGATCAGAATAAAGTCTTCCTTATTCAGTTTTTAAACAGCTTTAACTATACATACCAAAAATGCTATTGTAATTTACAAACCAGAGTTGCTACCCCTGATCACTACCCTGGGGCTCCTGAATATGTATGGATATCACATGAAAACAGGCTAAGGATTATTGTAATGTTCTTCATGATGGACAATCTTGCTGAGATGGTTAACAGCATAGATAAAGAATGGGCACTGGAATGTGATAGAAAGGGCTGCACCCGCTAAAAGTCAACACGTTCAAGAGGTGTGAGGAGACAATTGAGGGGAAAAAAATGTCTAAGCATAAAACTGTAAAATAATAAATAATCTAGATAACACATAGCAACAGCCAGCAGTTTTTTTAATCCATTCATGGGATGTGGGCATTGCTGGCTGGGCCAGCATTTATTGTCCAATAGCTGGTCATAGGTCTACATTCAGGTCAGTTTTTGTGTTGCGAGATGTTTTGTAAGCTGTCAGCTTTTCTGGGGCTCTTCATCATCTTTTACTAGAATTCTAGATTGGTGAGTGCACCAAATGGCTCTAAACTGGCTCTTTAAGAAATAATTAAACATTCTACTAATCTGTGGGAGTCACATCCCCTATCTTGCACATACAGGGTGGATGAATATTAACGGCCATTCTTGAGCAACTTCATAAACCAAAAGGCAAGAACTGATCAACAGCGGTTAAATTAACACAGTTACTTCCCTTTGACTATGACTTAGCAACCCCAAAGCAGAATGTTGAAATAACCCTTTTTTGTCATTTATCACAAACTCGTCCAGTTCAAATATATTTCTAAGAGATGTTTTCCATGCAAAAGAACATAAAAAAATATACATTTGCATTAAAAAGGTAGAAATATTATTTTTAAATTAAATATTAAAATATTACAAATATATTGTCTAACCTTTTCAGACTGGATTATTTTATGCATGGTCTAACTAATGATGAATTAGCTACATCCTTTACCGAAGGGTCAGTGAGTTTATCCAATAAGCTATACAAACGAGGAAGGTCTCTAAGGCCAGGATTTTACGCTCCCCGCCCCCCCACCCCCCACCGCCCCCCGCCCGTGGCGTGTTTCCCCTCGGCGGATACGGTAAGCTATTTAAATCTCCATTCAGTTCAGCGGGACCATAATATCCCGCCGGGCGGTAGGGGCCGTAAAATCCTGGCCTAAGTTTAATTTTACTTGTCTGTGGTTTGCTAGCTGGTCACAGTGGGGAAGTCCAGCAAAATGGTCACACTGTTGCAAACAAGACCCTCCCCATTCAGGTCCCCATCTTGGATATATACACTAAGGGCGGAATTTTATGGCCCCACCCGCCAGTGGGATCTTCCACTCCCACCAAAGTCAATGGGCTCTTGAATGGCTTGCTGCATTTTCCGGCCCCACCCCCGCCACGATGGAGCCATAAAATCCCACCCTCAGTCGGACTGAAACTTAACTCACTAATGTCAACTCCTTTCCCCTTGCTGAGACTCCACGGCCTGTCTGCATGTTCTACCACTTACGTGATCCAAATTATAGTGTGGTATTCATTCAAACAAAATCAAAATACTGCAGATGCTGGAAACCTGAAATAAGAACAAAAAAAGCTGGAAAAGTGCAGGCAGCATCAGTGGAGAAAAACAACAAGAGTTAATGTTTCAGGTCAATGTTAGGGATGTAATAGGTTTCACCAAGTACAGAGGTAGTGAAAGTGGTTGGGGGGAGAGGAGGAAAGAACAAAAGGGAGCAGCGAAACAAATTCTCATGTATATGAGGGAAAGGACTTTAAAAACCATCATAAAATGGACTTTAAACCCTAACTGTTACATGTAGTTGGGTTGTTGCAGGTTAAACATGGTGATGCTGCCAAGATGGACTGTTTAACGGAAAATGTGACAGCACAGGGGAAGAATACTGTATGTATTAAGTAAGTCCTTAAAGTGTATAGAATGGCATAAGTTGTTATATTTTGGATAGCGTTTATGAAAATTCATCACTATGATGATGACTTTTTAGATTTTAGGAGGGAGGTGTTCTTTATAAGCTTGTAATATTTTGGGACTGTGTCTTTAAGGTAAAATAAAAGGGGTCATGTGACCTGTTCTGCAATCTGCCTGACAGCAAGCCTGGGTGGTTTGATTATTAAGAGGTTAAAAGGGGCCAAGATTGTTTTACTGGAAGAAGGTGTAAGGCATTTATATTGGAGACAATGGCAGCAGCCTGTGTGCTACAGTTGTAATGCTCGCATCACATGCCCATGATCTTATGAAGACATTGGGCATTTTTTACTTTTTAGAGGAGCATAGTATATGGACAACTTACCTTGACAACATGGAGTCCAGGCAGTCAGATGCACTATTTTGTGGTTCCTGTACAAACACAGAGACCAGCATATCTAAGCATATCTCTGGAAGTCACTTAAAATGCAAACTACTCACTCAGGTGTTGACAACCGCCCCTCTCAATTTCAATTGAATAGGCTTAAAGTAACAAAAGCTGTTAGACATGTCAGCCCCATGAAGATGGGGTTGCAAAGAAAGACATTTCGGAAGCTGTGCATAACTGGAATGTTGATGGGATATCAAACATCTTCCATTATGTGACAATTGGCTTAGCCATTGGTCCATTTGTGTGGAAAATAGAAACATTGGTACTGTGATCACATGACAGAAAATAGCCTGAGACAGCAAATATCTTATTATTCTAAGAACAGCACAGAGGTTTCAGCCTGGGACAAGGACCTCAGAGAGAATACGTCTTGCCCTAAAAAGAAAAAAAGCCCTGCCTCAAAAATGTCATCTCATGCAGAGAAGTGGAGCTTTTCTTGTACCTGCAGATTATGATTTTTGACTACGGGAGCTTGACAACAGCTTTGACTGGAAAAGCCAGAAACAGCTATTTCTTGGAGTACTCTTGTGGCTTCATCACCAGAAAACTCTGACTTTCATTTTCCTTCAGCAAACCAAAAGGGAATTCTCAGACATGTAATGTTTCCAATTACCACTTTGAAGAATCAGCATAACTGACTTTTGAACTCTTCTTAAAGATATCAGTGCACGCTATCTTTTTTTGTACTCATATTTCCTTGTGTGTGTGTGTTTTGTGTGGTTGAGGAGTTTTTGTTGCAATTACATTTCAGGTGTTATACAAATAAACATTTATCCTTTCTTTTGATTTAAACTTACAAGAAAGCCTATTTTGTATCTATTTTTTAAAGCCACAGCACTCAAGGAATTACAACACTTCTTCTCTAAAGTACATCATGTTGAGGTTAATCAAGAGGTGGAGAAATAAAGGGAGAAATTTTTCCACATTTCCCCCTGTCCATAATACAGTGAATGGACTACGTCTTGAAAGTCCCAGAAAAAAGTTGACAATGTTGGGTACTAAACAATTGTGCTTTAAACTGTCCATTTACTTCCAAGATAAAAGATAGTTGGAGTTTCAAAGGTAGCTAATCAGCATTTCTACCTGGATACAAAACCCACGTGATTCACATTGTGTGGAGATGGGCTTTGAGAGCGAAAGGGCCTAAGATATCCCTGAAAACTCACAGATGCAGTAAGTCTACCAGGATCTAGGAGAGGGAGAGCAGCTATAGGTCACAGGATGCTATGGTTCACCATGCAGGAATGTGGGTGGTGTCGGGCCTGGGAGTGGTCAGCTCAGTTTAGGTCAGGTGTGAAGGGTGGGGGGGGGGGGGGGGTGTGTAAGGTGAGGCCGGTGGGGGAAAGGGTTGGGCCTGGGGGTGGGTCAGGTCAGGCCTAGGGGCTGGGTCGGGAGAGGGGTCGGGACAGGCCTGGAGAGAGTCGGGTTGGGCCTGGGGTGTGGGTCTCAGGTCGGGCCGGACCTGGAGGTGGGAGGATGGTGTCAGGTCAGGTCAGGTTGGAGGCAAAGGGTAGTCGGAGCATAGTGAAGGCTGTGGGGAGTCCCGTAGGGGGTCAGGGATGGTAATGAGGAAGGGGGGGAGTTTGTGGGGGTCAGGGGAAGTGGGGGGAGTACCGTGGTGGGGTCAGGGTTGGTCAGTACAATAGTTGCCCAGAAGCTAGAAGTGGTTTTAATTCTAACTTTTTTCTGGGTAACTATTGCTGTAAGGCAGTCAGAACCATCCGAAGTTTGCGATTTAAGTCGTATTTTCAGATGGTTCGCAGTGCAATTGCCCATGGGAAGTTTGAACTGCCTGGTCAATCCTTGCCCAGGAACTTCCGGGGGGGAGGGGGGCCTTCCGCTCTTTGCTGGTTTCTAAAAATTCCCCAATCTTCGAAGCGTTATAAGCCTTTTCTTTCAATTTGATACCATTCTTAATTTCCTAGTTAGCCACGGATAGTGCATCCTTCTCATATAGTCTTTATTTCTCAAATGAATATATCTTTGTTGAGAGTTATGAATTATCCCCTTAAATGTCTGCCATTGCTTCTCTACTGTCTTACCTTTTAATCTATTTTCTCAGTCCACTTTAGCCAACTTTGCCTTCAAACCCTTGTAATTGCCTTTATTTAAGTTTAAGACACAAGTTTTAGACCCACATTTCTCACCCAAAAACTGAATGTGAAATTCTATCATGCATGATCGCTCTTACCTACAGGAGCCTTTACAATGAGGTAATTAATTGATCCATCTCATTATACACTATCAAGCCTAATAAAACCTGCCCCAAGGTTGGTTCCAGTATGCAATGTTCTCAGAAACTGTCCTGAATACACTTTCCAAACTCATCCTCCTGGTTATTTTTGGTTTGCCCAATCCATGTGAAGGTTAAAATTACCCAAAATTATTGCAGTACCTTTCTTACAAGCCCTCCATTATTTCTTTCTTTATACACAGTCCTATAATGTAGCTACCATCAACGGCCTATAGACTACTCTCACCAGTGACTTCCTTCCTTTTCTATTTCTTGTCTCCTCCCATGCTGATTCTATATCTTGATCTTCCAAAGATCATTTTGGGCTTCTGTACTATCTCATCCCTTATTAACAGAGCAACCCTGTCTCCTTTTCCATTCTTCCTGTCCTTCCCAAATGTCAAAATACTCTTGAATGTTCAGGTTGCAGCCTTGGTCGCCTCTGTAATAGATATCATGTGATACTCACTTATTTCTATTTGTTCTATCAACTCATCCATCTTGTTATGATTGCTGCATGCATTCAGATAAAAGGCCTTTAATTCTGTCTTTTTACCATTTTTCCATACTCTGACCTTATTTCCTGGTGCACTGTCATGTTTGTATGCCCTATGCCTTCCTGTCACACTCTAGTTATCGTTACCGTATCGCTACCCTGCATTATTGCCTTGAATTTTCTCTTTAACTTTCCAAGTCTCCACTTAGATGAACCCTCCCCACTATTTAGTTTATAGCCCTCGTTACAGCCTTAGTTGTACAATTCACCAGGACTCTAGACCCAGCGCGGTTCAGGTGAAGACCATCTAAACAATATAGCTCCCCCTTCCCCAGTACTGGTGCCAATACCCATGAATTGAAACCCATTTCTTCCACAGCAATCTTTGAGCCATGCATTCAACACTCTGATCTTATTTAGCCTGTGCCAATTTGCTCGTGGCTTAGGTAGCAGTCCAAAGATTATTACCTTTGTGGTTCTGCTTTTTAATTTACCCCCGAGCTGCTCATACTCCTTAAGCTGAAATTCTTTCTTAGTCCTATCAATTTTTTTGTGGACCACAACAACTGAATTCTTACCCTCCCACTCCAAGTTACCCTCCAGCCCCAAGGAGATGTCCTTAACCCTTGTACCAGACAGGCAACACAGCCTCATGTGCAACACTCATGCTCTTGGCTGCAGAGAACAGTATCTACCCCCCTAACTATATTGAAACAATGCGTCTACCAGGGCAGTCGTGTTTTTGCATCTTGGAAAGGAAGTAGTAGCGAGCTATGTGGGATTGGGGGACTATGAGGTTAGAATCCTTGGTGGGAAAATTTTCAGAGGAGATGGAAAAATCTCCAGAGGAGATGAGATCAGTGACAGCCCTGGAAACGATGCTTGATATTCAGTGGTGGGGTCATGGTCCAGTGGGAGGTAGGAGGAGTATCAGGAAGTTGGCATTCAGCCTCTGCTAGGTAAAGGTCAGTACGCCAAACAACAGCACCATCCCTGTCAGCGGGTTTAATGTCAATGTTATGGTTGGACCTGAGTGAACAGATGCAGTGAGTTCAGAGGGAGACACGTTAGAGTGAGTGAGGGGAGCAGAGAAATTAAGACAGCTGATGTCATGTTGACAATTTCCAATGAAAAGGCCTAGAGAAGGCACAAGGCCAAAGGGCGGCGTTCCAGCTGGAGTGAGAATTCTGAAGACTGGTGAAAAAGTCCGCCATCTGGGGGAAAGATGCCTGGCCAAAGAAGTGAGCACCAAGACAATGGAAGAAGAGTTCAGCATCATGCCAAGCTCAAAATTCATGCAGATAGGTGCATAAAGTGATGAAGTTGAGCCTTTGCTGAGGACTGATTATTCAGGGCCAGAGAGGGAATGGTTACAGGGGACAGCAAAAATACAGTACATGGTAAAATTGGAAGGAGGATGGGGTCAGATGCAAGTGAAGCAGAAGAAGGTCATAGAAAGACATTAGTATCCATGAGCTGTTAGAGCTTGCTCTCTTTGACACTGAAAAGGAAGAAAAAGATTTCTTGTTTACGCACCAAATGAGGTGAAAGAGGAAGTGAAACTGCAGACAAATTTTGAGATAGAGTAAGCCATTACTACTGAAGAGAGAGATTGAGAGTGTGCATGTGGCAATGCATAGAGTTGAGTATGGATCTCAGGAAGCAGTGAGAGCAGTGGTTCGTGGAACGCTAAATACTTTGGAAAGAACTGTAATCATATGTTGTTCAGAAACTCATGGATGGAATTCAAGTTGGAATCCACGTGGAAAAGTTGAAACAGAGGACAGTTGCTGGGGAAAGAGGCTGTGAAAGCAAGCACTTTCAAAAACAGTTCCTCTGACATGTCTTCCTTCTTCCTTAACCGAGGTTTTCCAGGCACGGTGGTTGACAGGGCCCTCAACCGTGTCCGGCCCATCTCCCACGCATCCGCCCTCACATCTTCTTCTCCCTCCCAGAAACATGATAGGGTCCCCCTTGTCCTCACTTATCACCCCACCAGCCTCCACATTCAAAGGATCATCCTCCGCCATTTCCGCCAACTCCAGCATGATGCCATAACCAAACACATCTTCCCTTCACCCCCCCGGCAGCATTCCGCAGGGAACATTCCCACCGGGACACCCTGGTCCACTCCTCCATCATCCCCTACACCTCAACCCACGGCACCTTCCCATGCAACCGCAGAAGGTGCAACACCTGCCCCTTTACTTCCCCTCTCCTCACCGTCCAAGGGCCCAAACACTCCTTTCAAGTGAAGCAGCATTTCACTTGCACTTCCCTCAATTTAGTCTACTGCATTCATTGCTCCCAATGCGGTTTCCTCTACATTGGAGAGACCAAACGTTAACTGGGTGACCGCTTTGCAGAACACCTTCAGTCTGTCCGCAAGCATGACCCAGACCTCCCTGTCGCTTGCCATTTCAACACTCCACCCTGCTCTCATGCCCACATGTCCGTCCATGGCCTGCTGCATTGTTCCAGTGAAGCTCAACGCAAACTGGAGGAACAGCACCTTATCTTCCGACTAGGCACTTTACAGCCTTCCGGACTGAATATTGAGTTCAACAATTTTAGATTATGAACTCTCTCCTCCATCCCCACCCCCTTTCCAATCCCCCTTTTTCCCAATAATTTATATAGATTTTTCTTTTCCCACCTATTTCCATTATTTTTAAATGTATTTCCATCCATTTTTTATCTCTACCTTTTAGCCTTTTTCAATTCCTTCCCCCCACCCCACCCCCACTAGGGCTATCTGTACCTTGCTTGTCCTGCTTGCTACCCTTAATTAGCACATTCCTTTAGATAATATCACCACTTTCAACACCTCTTTGTCCTTTTGTCTATGACATCTTTTGGCTATCTCCACCTATCACTGGCCCTCTATCCAGCTCTACTAGTCCCACCCACCCCCCTTAAACCAGCTTATATTTCACCTCTCTTCTATCTTTACTTAGTTCTGTTGAAGAGTCATACGGACTCGAAACGTTAACTGTGTTCCTCTCCGCAGATGCTGCCAGACCTGCTGAGTTTTTCCAGGTATTTTTATTTTTGCTTTGGTGAAATATTGGTCTAACACAAAAAGGGAACTAGAAAGCAATGAAGGTGAACAAGGCAAAAGAGACAAATGGAAATTCCATCAGAGAGAAGGGCAGAGCTTCTTGAAGGTATTCCTCGCGGGGTCTCATGTTGCCCTATCATTTTACCACTTTCACTGCATGTTCAAGCATTTTTACAATCAATCATCTTCCCACTTTTTATTTGAGATCCTAATTGTTTACTGCCCAGGTATATTAGCTATCAAACCCCCCTTTTGTTTCACCAATCCAGTTTACACCAATGTTACGCAATATGATCACACTGGCAAAGATCATCAGCAACATTCTCACAACTGTCCCTCTCTGCGTTCTTCAATATTGTCAACCTGCAATATTATTGACCATTCAATTCTCCTCCAGTGACCTCATTTGTAGTCCATCTCTACAGTGCCACATTCTTGTGGTTTCACTTTTATCTCTTCCAGCATAGTCACTCCTCCTTCAGATACCATGCCTAAGAGGGCATTGGTGACCATGGACTTCCATTGGATTGGTCCATGATTATGCTTGGCAAAGTACTGCAGGGGTTTTCCATTGCTTTCTGCAATATGGCTGACCAGGAAACTCTCCTGCTCTTACCACCTGCCATCAGGCATGTTGGAAGGGTTTATAGGCTGATAATCAACCTGTTTGGCCTTGTTTTGAACACACTTTCCTTGGCCATCAAGTCCTGGAGTGAGACTTGAACCTGGAGCTCCTGGCCCAGAGGTAGGGACACTACCCACTGCATCACAAGACATCCAACCTAATAACTATAACTGTTCAATTGATTTCTCCTTCCTTGCTGACACATTGATCTCCAGTGTACTCAATATCTCCATAGTTGTTCATCACAATTTATATACTACCTACCAGCAATGTCATTTTGGAAACATAGGGTCAGCTTCCACATGTATGCCAATAATACCTAACTTTACCCCTCCACTTACACTGGCAAAAGCAAGACTTCTGCTATACTTTTTAACTGCTTTGCAGCATAATGTTCCAAATGACATCCCTTGACATTGACAAAATTAAAGCCTTCCTTTTTTACTTTCATTAGCATTTCTCTGGCACTGGTTCTGATTCAAACTTCTTCGAGTTCCCTTACTACCCTCTCTTAAAATATAGTGGCTTGCAAGTCCACCTTTCAGTGTGTTCATTGGCAAGTCTGCATTCTTCTGTTTCTAAATTATTGCCAAATTTACAGATCTACCTATCTCCCTCTCTGCTAAAACCCTAATTCATGCATTCACCACCTCAAGGACTGATCTGAGCTCTTAGCCCTGGTTTAATGATAGCACTATCATTCCTGCTTCAGGAGGTTGTGGATCTAAACCTCCCTCCAGAAACTTTAATATATAATCTAAGTTGGCCCTGCAGTGTAGTAACAATGGAGTGCTGCACTGTCAGAGCTGCTGTTTTTTTAATGAGATGCTAAACAGATCACCTGTCTTCTCTCTCATGTGGATGTAAATGATCTCATGCACTATTTGAAGAAGGTGGGGAGATCTTTTGGGGGTGCTGGCCAACATTTATCCAATGTTATGATACAGGCTTTCGGTAAAGCTAAGTTATTTAAAAACCCCAGAGGGAAACATTAAACAACTATCATAACCTATATTTTTAAGTGGTATGTTTGAGATGCAACTCTAAATTCAGGAATCAGACTACCAGTTCTCGAGAGGTTTTATATTAAACTAAATGAAACATTTTATTAAGTTAAAACACATTAAACACATATACATGGCTACAAATTACTAGTATCATAACTTTTAACAAATTCCCAAAATAATCTCCATTAAGGCAACAGCAACCCATAGACTTAACCAGACACCAGGCAAAGCAGTGTTCTTTATCTTCAAAGGAAAAATGGCACTCAGCCACAGAAGAGCAACCGAAGAAAGACTGCCAACCCTGAAAACCTTCAGTCTGCAAGATGTTAGATCTGAAAGGCAAATCTAAAGAAGAGGTTCCCCTAATCCACTGCGTCTAACTTCCCCAAAGGCTTTCCCCTGCTCTAGCCCTGAATTCACACTTTTCTCTAGTTTCTCTCTCACCTAGTCTCAGTAATGGTGACCCTGAAACTGCCAGATTGTCCTGAAAACCCATCTGGTTCATTAATGTCCTTTAGGGAAGAAAAATCTGCCATGCTTACCCAGTCTGGCCTACATGTGACTTCAGACCCACAGCAATATGGTTTACTCTTAACTGTCCTCTGAAATAGCTTCTACTCTATTACAGAAAGGTAGGTGGTCAAGAATAGAACTGGAGGCAATTTTTATATGCTTTAATAAGCTTTTATTTACAGAGATACACATTACAACTCCACCTAACAGGTACCTCCTAACCCAACAACCACAGTTTCAGTCTGTTTTTATTTACATGGGCATCGCTTATTGCCTAATTGCCCTTGTTCAGAGGGCATTTAGAGTCAACCACATTGCTGTGGATCTGGAGTCACATGTAGGCCAGGTAAGGATGACAGATTTCCTTTCCTAGAGTTTTTATGACAATTAACAATGGTTTTATGGCTATCATTAGATCTTTCATTCCAGATTTTTAATTGAATTCAAATTCCACCATCTGCCGTGGTGGGATTGAACCCAGGCCCCCAGAGAAGTACAAGTGAGTCCCCTGATAATGCCTACCACCTGCATGCAATGAAACACAATTAACATACAATTAATAAGCATTGTATCAATTCTATTCCCTAAAAGCATTATGGATGTACCTAAGCTACACAAGGTTGTCTTGTCCATGAGGTCCACCTCCAGGTCTTTCCATGCTGTTCCCACTAAACTGCTGACCATTCAGCCTTCCTTCCTAGCCCCCCTGTTAACTGATATTGTTAACGGTTCTCTCTCCTCAGGTACTGCCACTCTGTCCTTCAAAATTGCCATCATCACCCTTCTCCTTAAAATCCCCAGCCTTGGCCTTTCTTTCCTTGCAAACTACCCTCACATTTCCAACCTCCCTTTTCTCTCAAAAGTCCCTGAACATGTTGCTGCCGCTCAAATCTGTACGCGCCTTTCCCAGGGGCAGGATTTTTTTTTCGTCAGGCAGGTGCATGGACGGGCCTGGGAGTGGCTACAAAATGGACTGCCACCCGCGATTGGGCTCTGAGCAGCATGAAACGCGGCTCCGCACTCGCCGAGAAGGGCTGAGCGGGGGCGACCTGGCAGCTGGTTTAAAAGTGGCTCAGGCAGCCCCCGAAAGGCTACCACGGAGGACGTTCCCTGAGCCAACACTATGGACCCGAGTGCAGCTGGACACGGCAGGCAGGAGAGCAGGTCGGATGAGCACTCGGGCCCCCGCTCCTCTGATGAGTGCCCCACCGTCATCCTGGAGGGCATGGCTGCCAGGAAGGACACCCTTGTCTCCAGGGATGGGAGGGGGAAGCCACCACACCTCACCAAGAGGGCATGGGAGGAGGTGGCAGCACTGGTTAGCAGCCACGATGTGGACCGGCGCTCCTGGGTGCAGTGCCGGAAGCGCTTCAATGACCTGCTGCACTCAGGAAGGGTGAGTTCCATGTTGGCATGGGTCAGTGTGCAGATGTGTTAAGGTCTGGTCGTCCCTCTGTGGACTTCAGGGGTGCTAGAGTTTGAGTGCCAACTGTCAATCACGCCAGAACTGGCTAAGGGGGTGAGCCCTGCCTGCTTGAACTGAGTGTCTTGTGCCTCGAGGGCCATGAGTTGGATGTGCCGTGAGGAGTTCCCCAGCTAGGGTTGGCCAGGCTGCAATGGCACTGCCTGTACAGAGTGGACTAATCAATGCTCCTCTGTTGCTTCAGGAGAAGAGAGCCCACAATATTATAGAAAGGTGGTGAACCGGCGGAGGCCCCGCTAGCCTTCTAATCCTCTCAAGATATGAGCAAGATGCCCTAGAGCTCAAGAGCCAGCATGCCCCACATGCAACCGGGCATGGAGAGGGGGGGTGCCAGATGAATTTAAGAGGGCAATGCCCAAAGGTGAGATTTTGGCTTGTGCAACCATTCTAGCATAGTCTCTTCATTGATGTGAACCTCGAACTTGGAGCCCCCATTGATTATTGGAAGATGAGGGCATCATGATGCAGATCTCCATTTTCTCACCAGGGTGCCTGGCATGCACAGTGACAGTGTGATGACTTTAACTAATGATATTTCCTGCTTCTCCCTTTTAGGTTAGCCAGCAGGCGTTTGCTCCGAAAGGCCACCCCTGACACCGGAGGATCACTAGACGTCATTTACACCTGCGTCACACCCCTTCTCTGAAGCAAGCACCAGCGCAGATACCAGCATCTTGGTGCACATTGATGAGGGCAGTTCACAATTGCTTGGGGTGCAGGCGGAGGCAGAGAGCACCCAAGATGCCAGCAGTCGGAGGATTGCTAGGGACCAGGACGATGCTCAGTCAAAGGCTATTGATGAGCCTCTGGAGTCATCCATTAGGCGGCAGATGCTGGATGTCCAACGAGATGTGCGGGAGGATCTGCCGGAGATCCATGTGGGTGTGCGTGCCATGGTCTCTGAGATGGAGGAGTCCATGTGGGGTGTGAGCACTGCGTTGACCATCATGGGCGAGCGCACTGCCTCCTCCATTGAGAGAGTGGCGACTCTCATGTACAAAATGAGGGCTCCTGGGGTTGCGCTCAGGACTGCAAGCCCCCATGCAGGCACTGACCTCAGGTGGTCAGTGTCAGTGCGGGAGATTGATGAGGCACCCAGTATCCCAGCTAGGTGCCCGTCCTGGCAAGCAGGGAGGTCCAGAGCAACCTCACGTTGGCGCACGAGCTGCCTGTCTTCTCTTCGGGCTCCTCTCAGGGTGCTGTGGATGATGGCATCAGCTCCTCCGCCCCTCTGCCAGTGATCATGGCATCTGTTGACGCTGCAGCAACTGGGGAGATGCCAGCCGTGCCACTGGCTGCTCCCTCCCAGGTGGGGCCAACACAGGCTCCACTGGCCAAAGGACAACTACAAAGGTCATCAAGGCCAACAAGGCAGCAGAGTCAGCAGGCTGTCTCCAATGCCGAAGCCAGCGAAGGGGGACAACCTAGATGTAGCACTCGCAAACTTAAGTTAAAGGCACCATGAGCACAAGAGGGGCAGGTCACTGGGGGTTTTCTTTTCATTTTTGTTTACTTAATGTATACTGGTCTGATGTTGAATACCAGAAACATTTCTGTTAAGATTATTGAACTGTCAGAATGACATAAATTGTTCCTTTGTTCTATGGCATGAGTATGCTTCACCTTTTTATTTCATTGGCGCAGGGAACACCAGTATGTAATGCTGGATGTAGGTAGCTCTGAACTTTATTGCATAGGCACTGAGTGTTCTTTGGGTTCAAATGAAAGGGTCCTTTCAGACATCTGGGATGGAGGCGGCAGCCCTGGCATGTCTTTAAAGCTGATCTTTGGTAGCCTAGCTGAAGGAGCATTGAGTTAAGGAGGCCCTGTTGTCCCTGCCTCTCTGCAGGTTACTGAGGTCTGGCTCCACACCCTCAGCATTCTCCTCACTGTACTTCTCTTCATACTCACTACTGGACTCATCATCTGTGGCCTATGGAACTGCATCAAGATCCTCTTCCTCCAGTGAGTCCCCCCTTGCCAGTGCCAGATTGTGGAGAGCACAGTATGCAACCACAGTCATTGACACCCGCTCTAGGGGGTATTCTGGTGCTCTCTCTGAAAGGTCCAGGAATCAGAAGAGCATCTTGAGAAGACCTATAGTCCCCTCAACCATCACCCTTGTGGAGGCATGACTCATATTGTAATGTTTCTCTGCCTCTGTTCTTGGGTGGCAGGGAGGCGTCATGAGCCACCTCTTCAACAGATATCCCTTTTCACCCAGCAGCCATCCATCCAGTCGGGCTGGAGCATTGAAGAGCCTCGACACCTGGGAGTGTCTCTGGATGTAAGCATCATGGGAGCTGCCAGGGTACCTTGCACAGACTTGCAGAATCTGCATCCTGTGGTCACACACTTTCTGCACTTTCATGGAGTGGAATCCCTTCCTGTTGACGAAGGGACCCAGCTGACCCACTGGAGCCTTGATAGCCACATGTGTGCAGTCGATTGCACCCTGGATGCGGGCTTGCTCAGTCTGGCTGGCCTCCTCCATACAGTAAAGAATATAGGTCAGTACCAGCCTAAACAGAGCTTCTCTCACCAGCTTGATGCAACTGTGGACAGCTGACTGAGGGACTCCACACAGATTCCCCCCTGACCCCTGGAAAGAGGAGGAGGCATGGAAGTTGAGGGCCACTGTGGTCTTCAAAGCCACCGGCATGGGGTGACCACCCACCCAGTCGGAGCTGATCTCAGGCCCAATCATTTGGCAAATGGAGGTCACTGTCTCCCTTGAGAGGTGGAGCCTCCTTCAGCATTGCACCTCAGACATATTGAGGTAGCTGCATTACCGCCCCACCTGTAAACGCTGGCAGCAGGATAGTGGCATCTTCTGCAGCCCCTTCCGCCTTGGACTACCTGCTGGCCCTGTGCCCCTAGCACCTGCGCCTCTCCTCCCACAGGTCCCTTCCCTGGAAGCTGCAAAGGGACATGTGGCCTCCTCTCCCTTCTGCCCCTCTCTTCCTCAGAGGAGGAAGTGCCTCCAGCAGAGACCACAATCCACATTACCAGGGTAAGGAAAGGCTGTCTGATACCTGGAAGGGCCCACATGGTCGGAATCCTCCCGGAGCCTGGCAGACAGCAATGAAGCCTGAAATGAAGCCTGGAAATATAAGAATGAAGCACTGAACAGAGATGAAGCTGCCAAGTACCAATAAGCGACCAGCTGCAAACTATCTTCAAAACTCCTGACTACTCACACTGGCAATGCTGCTGACCCTTTTTATCCCGCCCTTGGATGAGGTTTGTGAAAATGTCGGCTAGCCATCTGCCGCTCAATGAGCAGAAAATCGCACGGGCAAGGAAAAGTCACAGTCAATGGGACTGCTAAGGGCCTTAAGTGGCACACTATTTTACTCCCAATCTGGTTGGGCACATGCCCGCACGTGGGACGAAAAATTCTCCCCAGAACTCTGAACTAGAATTCTGCACAATACCTAAATGGCTCTTGTCAAGATCAGAAGTGACATCCTATGTAAATATGGCAGTGATAAACCATCGCTCCTCATCCTTTCCATCTACATACAGGCTTTGACAGGGTTGACCACACCATCCTCCTCCAGCACCTGTCTACTGTCATCCAGTTGGTTGGGACTGCTCTTGCCTGGTTCCATTCTTACCTATCCAATCATAGCAAGAAAATTACCTGCATGTTTTCTCTTCCCAGTACAGCACTGTTACCTCTGGTGTTCCCTAAGGATTTATTCTTGGACCCCTTCTATTTCTCACCTATAGGCTGCCCCTAGGCGACATCATCCAAAGACACGGTGCCATTTTCCACATGTACATTGACAACACCCAACTGTTCCTTACCACCACCTTTCTCAATCTCTCTACTGTCTTTAAAATGTCAGGCTATTTGTTCAACATTCAGAACTGGATGAATTTTGGATTAATTTTCTCCAGCTAAATATTTGGAAGACTGAAGCTATTGTCTTTGATCCCTGCCACAAACATTGTTCCCTTGCTACCGACTTCAGTCCTTTCCCTGACAACTGTCTGAGGCGGAATCAGACTGTCAGCATGCAACCTTGGTGGTGTATTTGACCCCAGAATAACTTTCTGACCAGATATCCCTGCAATCTGTGAGGCTGCCAATGTCCACCTCCCTAACATCACCTGACTCTGCCTCAGCCTCAGCTCATCTGTTGCTGAAACTCAAATCCATATCTTTGTTACCTCTAGACATCACCATTTAAACACACCCATGTCAAACCTCCCATCTTGTACCATCCATAAACCTGATGTTATCCAAAACTCTGCTGCTCATGTTCTAACTCACACCAAGGCCGGAACTTTCCAGCCCCTCACACTGGAGGGACCTTCCAGTCCCTCCAATGTGAACGGAGGTTTCAATGGCCACTGTGGGAAAACCCGCCGCGGGGATCTGGAAAATTCCAGCCCAAGTCTTGTTTACCTTTCATTGTAACTCCTGCCGCTGACCAGAAAGATGTCAGGAACGGTTGCACGTGCACACTCAGCCCGCGCTGCAGCTGCTAGTGCATGCGCCACCGATCCTGACACCTTTCCATTAGCAACAGGAGCATTGTTACATAAATTCCAATTCCTGCATAGCCCATCTAGCTCATTTGATAGTTAATATGGCTCATAATCCAAGAGTCATTGTCTCGAACCCTGCAACAGGTAATTTTTTCTTTATTTAATATTTTTAATTTTTCTTATCAAAAGCAATGAACAATTGTGGTGAATAAAGGCCCTTGTCGCAGGTAGAAGAATTATAAAGAGTGAACGGGGGCTTCCTGGAAGAGCCCAGCTGTTGAAGAATATATTCATTTGATTCATTTGTAGAAAATAGCAAATGTTAATAAATAATTCAATGTCTTTTGGATAGCATCTGCTAAAAGCCCTTTTAAAAAGCAATACCCCAATGTATTTCTGATGAGAATTTTAATTATAATGACTGGCAAATAAACAGAACATTTTGGGGAACATCCTAACAGTTACTCCCTAATAACAAATGTCAGTTTGCATCTCAAAACTTAATTTAGGTTATCTAGTTGCAAAACATAAAATGAGTTATAAAACACCAATTGCACTTACTAGCATCTCTCACTTTCTGTGACTGACAATGCCTCTGCACATGTGCAAGAAGTTCTCCCCCTAGTTTTGTAGCACAAATAAATGCAGCCCTTACCTATCAACCCTATACTCACTGTCCTATAGTGGTCCTTGGTTAAGCAGTGCTTTGATTTTAAAATTCTCATCCTAGGTTTCATATCCTTCCATGGACTCATTTCTCTTTGTAATCCTTTGCAGCCCCAACCTTGTTGGAACAAGAGATGTTCCAAGACATCTCTGCTACTCGAATTCTGGCCTCTCACACATCCCCGATTTTAATCCCCACACCATTGGTGGTCGTGCCTTTATCTGCCACACTCTAAGCTCTGGAATTGTGCCGCTAAACTTATCTGCTCTTCTACCTTTCTTTCCTCCTTTAAAATGCTCCTCAATAATCCTTACTTTGACAAAATTGTTGGTCATCTGCTCTAATATCTCTTTATGTGGCTCAGTGTCAAATTGTTTGATAATGCTCCTATGAAGCACCTTGGGTCATTTTACTACATTAAAGGTGCTATATAAATATAAGTTCTTCTTCCCCAACTTCCTTCATCCCACCATTGACAGCCATACTGTCAGCTGCCTGGGCCCCAAGCTCTGTAATTTCCTTCCAAAACCTCTCCATCTCTAGTAAAATCTCCCTCTTTGACCAAGCTTTTACTCACTAGTCCAGCTTGAAAAAATTTATGGTAAATCTAATCTATAGTAAGTCTCCTAATTTGAAACAAATTATAGTAAGTCTAGTTTGCATTTTTTTTGTTTTTTATTAATTCATGAGATGTGAATGTTATTGGCAAAGCCAGCATTGATTGTCCACCCCTAATTTCCCTTGAGAAGGTAGTGGTGATCCTCCTTCTTGAACCGCAACAGTACATATGGTGAATGTACACCCACATGCTGTTAGGTGGGGAGTTCCAGGATTTTGACCAAGTGATAGTACAGGAACGGTAATATTGTTCCATTCAAGTTGGTCTGTGTCTTGGAGAGGAACATGCAGATGGTGATGTCCCCAGTGAAGATGTAAAACAGTTTGGACTTACAGAAACGCCCTGTGTTGGTACAGGTTTTAACGTTAAAACATTTTCTGCCTCTGGTTTCACAACAGGCCTCGTCTTGTCACTTCTCATACAGATATTTCCTGCAAACAAAACCTCAGAGTTATCTTCCTCATTTTGAGTTTCCTGCTGGGGATTTATGGGTTCGATATGACAGCCTTCTGTATTTCAGAGAACCAATTATATTGAAGAAGCTGAAAAACATTTTCCTCATTACCAGATGGTGGTCCGCTTGCCTTCATCATCTACACGTCGGACACCGGGGTTGAAGCAGATGCTATCCTTCTGATAGGTTTGACTGTTGGCTACAGCCACGGAGGTATGAAATTAATGGTTATTGTCAAAAATAATGTGTTTTATTAATTGGTGAAAATCTAATAATCAAGTAATTGTTTTTAAAATTTGCTTGGTTATGTTTATTTTCAATACCCTTTCATTAATTTAATGGTCATTATCTTGAGGGATATCTGTGCTGGATTATGGAACATTCCACTTTTCGACACAAGTGTCTGCCTCAGGCATTTCCAGGTTTGGCACAATAAAGGCTGGATCCAGAATAAAGTTTCAATAACTCTGCTCCAACAATGTGCCTTGGCCTTAAACTCAATTTTAAAAGAGGCATTTTACGAACTTAAATAAGGTGGAAATGCACATTCATTTCACACATCAGACTTAGTTAAAATTGGTAACAAAATATAAAATTCTTTATGCTTCTTAGGGAAATTTGTTCAAGTCTTCTACAAAATTAAGGCAAGGGGAAGAATATAACAACAAAGTAGAAGTTAGCCCAGGGTTGGCAATTATCCAGAATGTACTACTTGTGTCAATATAAATAGCAAAGTTAAAAAATATTTGCAACACTACTTAGTTTCTTTTACAGTGCACGCTATGTCTTAATAAGCTTAAGTAAGGGAATAAATAAACTTTTTTCCTTTTATAGCATGACACAAAATATATTCACTGTATTTTTCATCTATACTTGCACTCACATTGCACCAAAATTGTTATAATTTCTCATAAATTATTCTAAGCTGTGCCATGAATTCTCCTAATAAGTGATTACAATTGCTGCAGAGGAATTGGTGGTTCGTTCCCTTCTAGCCTATTTTTCTTTAACGGGCAGAAGAGAAATTTGACTTCAATACTAGTATAGTGACTGTAATTTGAAGGGAAAGACATTTGTGCTCACAGAATGGTCCAGTTAGTAAAGGCACCACCCACAACAGTACGGCACCCTAAAGGTAAGGTCTAGATTCAATTACTCATCTATGCAGAGTTAGCTGCTCATAACTGGAGCAGCAGTTGGCTTGGTATTGCTGATCCCAGTAACACTGGGCTAGGGAATTTAAGATATTGGCTGGGGTCCCACTCCTAATCATAACTCAATGATCCCTGTTGAAAATGAGTACATTTATAGGCATTAAATAAGGATCAAGCTTTCCACAGATAAATAGCCTGACAGCCCTCACTATTAAGGCTGCAACATGGATAATGTTACCCTTAGGTGAGTACAAAAAAGTTGATGAGGCCTGTGGAGCTATACCCTAGGGAGAACAAATGCTTTTTCAACGTTAATACAGATCTTCTGGTGAATACGAGCCATGTTAGAGAGACACTATTTAGTATTTCCAATATGTAACCTGCAAACATCAATGTAGGTAACTGTCTACAGCTCTTAAAACACCATGCAGCCTTTTATAGACTAACTTTGTTTTTACTGTGCAACAATCTGACAGTAAAATTACTCAATTTTTCTTTGAATATATATATTTATGTATAGATTGGAGAAGCTAGGACTGTTTTCCTTAGAGAAAAGAAGGTTGAGTGAAGATTTGATAGAGGCACTCAAAATCATGAGGAGTCTAGACAGAGTAGATAGGGAGAAACTGTTCCCATTCGTGAAAGGATTGAGAACAAGAGCGGACAGATTCAAAGTAATTAGTAAAATAAGCAAAAGTGATATGGGGAGAAACTTTTTTACGCAGCGAGTGGTTAGGGTTTGGAATGCAGTGCCTGAGAGTGTGGTGGAAGCAGATTCAATTGAAGCATTCAAAAGGAAATTAGACTGTTATTTGAAAAGAAAGAAGGTGTAGGGTTATGGGGAGAAGCAGAGGAATGGCACTAGGTGAATTGCTCATTCAGAAAGCCAATGTAGACATGACGGGCCATGGCCTCCTACACTGTGACAATTCTGTGACTCTGTGATAAAATCGTGTGCAATTAACGTGCATCCAGTTATTTTTCTTCACAGATAATTCCATATTTGTCCTCAGAATAATTATGCGCCACTTCTTTGCTCCTTCACTGATTATAAAAATACCTTTCTCCAGCCTTAATGTATGCACATTAAAAGAACTGCTGCCCAAAGGCTACTTTCACCCAATGCACTGTCCCTGCACAAATGTCACTCATATTTTCTCTCATAACTAAATTATTAAAATATAATTTTACATCTCTGATAAAACCAAAGGATTAAAACAATTCCATAACTTCTATCATATAAGGATCATCTTTGTATTTCAGGTCATCTTTGTATTTAATTTGCATTAATTTTCCACTAAGTTGGAACTTAGTTGGCAGTTGGAACTCCATGCTACAGTGTTTGTTTACTTTTATTTCAGATACCAAGGAACCAAAGACGAATTCACAGTAACTTCCCATCCATGACTCAACTGATCACAGCTTCTACACTGAGTGTATTTGACAAGCTGAATTCAGACACTCAATTCAAAACAGTGTCAGTTTGTCAAATACCCCAAGTGCAGAGCTGAAAAGCAGCTAGACATTCTTCAGAGCTGGGCAAGGCATAGAGAAACAAGCACACAACTGACAAGACTCCACTGGCATGTGTGTGTAAATATGCAGAGTGAAATAAGTACACTCTGTGAACTGAATGGGCGTGAAAATGGTTATTTTCAAGATGTTACACTGAGTTTGTGTATCTAACATAGGAGGTATATTTCAAAATGGATACTCAATCTCAAAGTTTTAGATTAAATCAAAGGGCAACATGTATGATATCAAGAGATAATATTCATGACATCTTTAACCAAATTAAGGCTGCTAAAATGAGGAATAAATAAAAATATATATTTTAGGCACCTATCCAGCATTTGTTTGCCTGCATGAACAGAGTCTTTAGCACACACCAGTTCAGTTCTCACCCTTTCACTGTTTCCATTTATCACCAACATAAGACCACTCCCACCATACAGCCTTTCCAGGAGGCACATTCTGAGCCATGAGATCATGCCTTGCCATTGGTTGACATAAATGGACCTGGCAGGCCTTGGCTTTTCTCTTTGGAAAGGAATGCTCAACAAAGGTCTATATCATCTAAAATTTCTGTTGCCTATTAACACTGAGTCCACCGGAAAATAAGGAAGTTGACAAAATAGTAGAGGTGAACTCATCTTAAGTAACCCACTGCCTCTTAAATGATTCCAAGATTTTGCCTCCACTACACTACCTTGAATTTAATAGCAAGTGCTCATAATGCTTTGCATTCTAGTTTTAATGGTTATGTTAATAAGCCTATAATGAAGGATCTGGATCATTTTAAAGAAAACTCTCTCTGCTTGAAGCTACTGATTTTTGCTGCTGCGTGGTTCAGTGGAGACTGCCAGCCATTTGGTCTTTCATCCAACAGCCACTTTTCATGTGTAAGTGTCAACCTGTATTCTGACTACAATAGACATTTCAGTTGCATCCAATCTGATCTTCATCTGATCATGATCAGATAGACATCAACAGATGAAGTTAGATAGACATGCACTATCTAACAGTGCTCATTGAATAGCAATCTAGAAGTAGGACCCTTGATTTTTCCCCTCTCTAGCCCATGGTACTGAAGCAAATTACTTTTCCCTACCATTGTAACGTAGGGAAATGCAAAATCAATTTCCACATGGAATTTCCCTTGAACAGCAATGAGTTAAATGGCCAGATAATAATTTTAGTGCTTTTCATGATGGTGGTTGAGAGATAAATATTAACCAGGATACCAGGAGAACCCTGCTGTTCTTCTTCAAATAGTACTTCAAATAGTTCTTCTTTAAATGGGATCTTTTACAGCCAGCTGAGAAGGCAGTCAGAGCCTTAGTGTAGTGTCCCATCTGAAAGGCAGAACCTCCGACAGTGCAGCACTCCCTCAGTACTTCACAGAAGTGCCAGACTAGATTGTGTGCTCAAATCTTTGGACTGAGACCACAACATTCAGACTTAGAGGCACTGACTTAAGGCTGATACCACATGTAGAATAGGAACCAGTGAGTTAGTTCCTCATTGACTAGCAGTTATAAACACAATCCAGCTTAGCACTAAGCCACACGGAACAAAAGGACTCAGGTTTGAGTGCACCTTTGCTTAGCTAACTGATCTAATTTGGTACACAATTTATGCACCTATAACTGGGGCTTCTGCCTTTGGGTTAGGGAGGGAAAAATTCAACTTGGGTTTTCACTCATGTTCACTGCCTTGTGAGCATTGCCAGAAAGAAAAACATATGACTGGATGTCAAGTGGGTAAAGGATTGGGCTCAGTTGCAATGCCATTTGGGTAAATCAACCTTCTTAGGCTCATACATGAAGTATGATCACTTGGGTGCAGTATCAGAAGGTATCTAACTGCCTTTCCTCAGCATCTTCAAGACAGGGTGGGAGCATTAAGGGAAAAAGACTTCATATTTCATCAGTGTGTGACACATATAGTCCGTAGGCTACATAAGAATGGATGGACAACAAATGCTGGCCTAGCTAGCGATGCCCACATCCCATGAGAGAATAAGAAAAAAGAACATAACAAATAGAAGCAGGAGTAGACCATACAGTCCATCAAGTCTGCTCCGATCATGACTGATCATTGGCCTTAACTCCACTTTCCTACCTACTCCCATGTCACTTCATTCCCTAAGATGCCAAAAGTTTGTCTATCTCAACCTTAAATATATTCAATGATGGAGCATCCACAACCCTCAGGGGTAGAGAATTCCAAAGATTCACAACCCTCTGCGTGAAGAAATTTCTCCTCATTTCAGTCCTAAATGATTGATCCCTTATTCTGAGACCATGCCCTTGTATTCTAGATTCGCCAGCCAGGGGAAACAACCTCTCAGTGTCAAATCCCTTCAGAATCTTGTATGTTTCAATGAGATCACCTCATTCTTCTAAACTCCAGAGAATATTGGCCCAATTTACTCAGCCTCTCATCATAGGTCAACCCCCTCATCCCAGGGATCGAGTTAGTGAACATTCGCTGTTCCACCTCCAATGCAAGTATATGCTTTTTTAAATATGAAGACCAAAACTGTGCACAGTACTCCAGGCATGGTCTCATCAAAGCCCTGTACAATTGTAGCAAAAACATCTTTATTCTTGTATTCCAATCCCATTTGCAATAAAGATTAAATTGTTTATAACTGATGAACAGGTAATCTTAGTTCAGTAAATAAAATTGAAAATATTTATGATTGACACCCGAGACATTCCACGCTTTTAAGTTTATAATTTTAAGATTATCCTTAAAGAGAAGTTATGATTTCTTAGGGAAAGTCTTGGAGTATAAATAAAAAAATCTCAAATATTTAGCTGTTCCATAAACTTCTGAAAAGAGAAAAGACAGGTTATCACTTCAGATAGAAACCCGTTTGTCAGTTCTAAAATGAGTTCTGATGCAGGGTTTCTGTTTTTGCTTCAGATATTCAACTTTACAGTTTATTTGTTCATCTCAAATATCAAAGTCTTCCTACAGTTGTCACAGTTTGTAAATTAGCAAATTCATAAGATGCTAATATATAAAAAGCAGAAATATATGTTAAAAAAAATAAACACATTGCATTTCTAAAGATTGAAAAGCCTGCATTGTATAAAGTGATACAGAATCAACATGATGAGCCAAAAGTGAAAAAACTGTAAGCTGACTAAAACCTGCTATGTTAACAGAATTATGTTAATGATTCAACACCTCTGTTCATTGTACTGGGTTAAAAAAAACTGCAAAGATAAACACAATCAGCTTTACAAAGTAAAGTGACTCAGTTAACTTGACCACAAAGTTGAAAGATATTTCTGCACAAACGACACATCTGAAAAGTGCAGTCCACACTGTTATATTTGATGAGTAGGTAGTTTTAGTTGTAGTTTATACAGTATTTTAGGAAATGCAATTCCATTTTAAGTTTTACAATGAATGCATATATTTCTGAAATTATTTGAAATTACGAAAATACCTAGGGTTTTTATAAGGTTTCTGTGTTGAGGAAACCATAATTAACATGCTTGATTCCAAGATTATGGAATAACAGAATAACAGATTATGGAATGAAGAGACTGCTATATGAAATTAGCAACATGTGTTGCTGGAAAAACAATTGCTCTCTGCCATTAATATTCGAGGGGAAGTTTTCTGATGGCCAACCAAGTTCCCCAGTGGCTTGATAGTTAAAGGCACAACACTCAATCAGGAAGGCTAGAGATACAGATTTAATTCAGGTCTTTGCTGGAATAGCTGGTCCCAGTCAGAGCAACTGTTGAAGCATTATGAACAATCTCAGTGTCCTGGGGCCCAGGGAGGGGGGAAACTCAGACAGAACTCCTGACTGCTACCCCTTGCTGGAAAGTACATACTTCTAAAACCAGAGGAACAACGTATGATTCTATCCACCATTAATAGATTGCTTACACATAGCCTAGATTCAGCTATGAAGGTCCGCAGGTGCCCACGGCACTGAGCCCCTGTCAATACATTGAGAAGAGAATGGAAGAAAATTGAAATAAAAAGGGAAAAAATGCATTGAGTATTTCGTAAGTTAATGTAACCTTCTAACTCTAAATTAAGTAGCGTTCTTTTGAAAGTCGACACTTGCAATGTCCATTGTACTTAAACAACTGAGCACTTAAACTTAAAGCATAAAAACTGGAAGGGTGTAGGCAAGCTGTTGCAATTATGTAAGCAAAAGGAGAAGCTGTGGGTTTCTGTAATCATTACACACAAGCCATAACCTCAGGCCATACTGCTCAACATTTCCAACAGCACATTGCCACTGGAAATTGAGAAACATTTACAGCACCAGGATTTTACACCCATTTCCTAAATGTTATACAAAACCACTTTTGCATTTTTTGTTGATGCTGGAAATTGTTCAATATGCTGGGAAATTTATGAAGCTGCTGCACTAAAAGATATTTCACTTTAAGTATTAAGTATCTATATAGATACATTAACTGAGTGGAAATGATCCCATAATTAATATGTAAACATAATAAAATTCTATTACCTTGAAGTGGGAATGATAGTCCAAAAGCTGAGGATTCTGGAAATCTGGAATAAAAACAGAAAATGCTTGAAATGCTTATCAGGCCTAGCAGAATATGTGGAGAGAGAAACAGAGTTATCGTTTCAAGTCATGATCTTTCATCAAGTGTTGTGGTTATGCTGCTGGACTGGTAAACCTGAGCTTAGACTAAATTATTCAGATCAATGTCTCAGTTCAAATCCAGCTATGAGAATTTGAATTCAGTTTCTTTTTAAATCTGGAAATAAAACAGCTAGTTTCAGTAAAAGTGACCATGATGCTATTGGATTGTTTTACACACTCAGTTGATTTACTAATTTCCCTTAGAGGAGGAAACCTATCATTCTTACCCAGTCTGGTCTATATGTGACTCCAGTCAGAAACCAAAATGGTTGCCTCTTAACTGCCCTCTGAAATATCCTAGCAAGCTACTCCGTTATACCTTGGGCAATGGGGATGAGCAATAAACACTTGGCTTGACATCCACATCACGAGAATGAATATTAAAAAGAACCAAGGTACAAACTACAGCTCTTTAAATGTGTAAAGCAACAGAAGTATCCTTGAACTAGGAACCTTTCACTATAAGAAACGAGAATCCTGTAGTCTGCAATGGGTGTCACTCACTGCAGCACCTTAAAGGAACTTAGCTAGTGCAAAAGGAGCAGAAGCCCTTTAATGGCCTCCAAAACATGCATTTTAATAGCTCTAAATTAACCTTCAAAAGACTTGCTGGCATTAGAAAGACATAAGAGCAGGTGAGGTGGCCAAAACTAGGGCCTCTCCTCCTCCATTGAATGGCATGTTCTTTCTAAAGTCAGTGTTCTAACTGTCACTGTCTAGTATCAGTTTAACTGTGAATCAGCAGTATTGTAGCAGGAAGGCACACTTTCCCAAGTCTAACTGTTGTGCAGTCATTTAAGTAGGGAAGGGCACTCAAAGAGCACGTAGCTGAGGTCCTTGCTAGGGGATAGAAGGAACAAATCTGCGTGTCAATTTAAGGAATTCAGGGGAGGGCTTCCAACCACACTTTTCCTTCTGCATTTCTCAAACATTATCCTTCTTCTTTCAGATGTTGACAAAGTAGCTGTATATTTCTTGCATCTAGTTTTCTCTTTTTATCTCTGACTATTCCCATATTGAATCATACTGATGGAAATATTTAATTTTAACATCTCAGGCTTCCATATGAAAATCACAGGAAGAATATATGTCAATAATACCACCACCACCATCTAACTTACTTCACCACAAGCTTCCACATCACTTTTCTTCTACAAAAATTGAAATCATATTTTTCAGCATACAAGTTACATGAAGCTAAGGAACTGGGTCACTAACCATTAAGAAAGGGCATGGAGGATTATAGAAATATTAATAAATCTGTTTGACTTACATGAGAATTAGCAAGACAGTGAAAAAATCTTGGGTGGGGAGGGGGTGGGGCCTTGATTCTGATAATCTTTCATGGACTGTGGAAGGAGTAGGCTGGATGAATTGAAAAGGTTTCCCATTCTTACATGCATATGAAGATATATATGAACATAGGAATTAGGAGCAGGAATAGATCTTTTGGCCCCTTGACCTGCTCCGCCATTCAATAAGATCATAGTTGATCTGACTGTGGCCTCAACACCACTTTTCTGCCAATACACAGTACCCTTTGACTCTTTTGGTAGTCAAGAATCTATCTACCTCTGCCTTAAACATATTCAATGCCCCTGCCTCCATTGGTCTTTGGATAAGAGAATTCCACAGACTCATGACCCTCTGAAAGAAAAAATTTCTCCTCATCTCCATCTTAAATGAGTAGCTCCTTATTTTTAAACTGTGTCCCCTCATTCTGGTCTCTCCCATAAGGGGAAATATTCTTTTAGCATCCACTCTGTCTAGTCCGCTCAGGATCTTTTTTGTCTCAATAAGATTACCTCTCATTCTTCTAAATTCAAATGGATACCGACCCAGCCTGTCTAACCTTTCTTCATAAGATAACCCCCTCATCCCAAGAATCAGTCGAATGAACCTTCTCCAAATGCATCTAATGCAATTATGTCCTTTCCTACATTAGGAGACCAAAACTGTACATCATACTCTAGATGTGGTCTTACTAATGCCCTGCACAACTGTAGCAAAACATCCCTACTTTTCTACTTTAAATTCTATTCCCATTGCAATAAATGACAACATTCCATTTGCCTTCCTAATCTTTTGCTGTACCTGCATACCAACTTTTTGCTTTTTGTGATTCATTTACCAGGACACCCAGATCCCTCTGTACCTCAGAGTTCTGCAATCTCTCTCCATTTACCTAATATGCTATTTTTCTGTTCTTACTACTAAAGTGTTCACATTTGCCCACATTATACTCCATCTGCCATATGTCTGCCCACTCACTTAACCTACCTATATCCCTTTGCAATTCCCTTATGTCTTCTTCACAACTTACTTTCCTACCTATCTTTGTGTTATCAGCAAATTTAGCAAGAATACATTGGGTCCCTTCATCCAAGTATTTGATATAAGTTGTAACTAGTTGAGGCCCCAGCACCACTCATCACATCTTGCCCAACAGAAAATGACACATTTATGCCTACTCTTTGTTTCCTGTTAGCTAACCAATTCTCTATCCATGCTGATATGTTACCTCCTACACCATGAGCTCTTATTTTGTGTAGAAATGGGACCATAAATAAAATCATCCAGTTACAAATTTTCACCATTCAAACATTAAACTGAGGCCTTGTAGGTTCTCTCAGGTGGATGCAAAAGATCACACAGCATTATTCAAAGAAGAGCAGGGGAATTGTCCTGACCAATGTTTATTCCTCCAGCAACACGTAAAACTTGATTCGGTCATTTATTTAAATTGCTGTTGGTGGGATCTTGCTATGCATAAAGTGACTGCCACATTTATCACACGTAGAAAAGTGAATTGACTTCAAAAATACTTAATTGACTGTAAAAAGTGTTTCTGGGTGTCCTGTAAAAGGCTCTATATGAATGCAAGTTATTTCTTTCTTGCCTTTTTCAAACTGAATGGGACCCTGCTCAATTCTTCTCCTTGAATGTCAATAATAGTACTAGAAAATACACTTTAAAACCTGATTATTAAGCAAGAACCTGTTAGGTTACTAGAACTGTTCGATTAGTAAAGTGTTATATACATATTTGAACCCCAACATTTTCCCTTTCCTGTGAAAATGACATTTAATCAGTTTCAGTAAATTTCCATCTGGACAAAGCTGCATTTCCACTTTGTTTTAAATTTTGCCATAAATAAATTTAATACTAAATGTTAAAGCAGAATCATTATATGTTTAGCTTGACAAATTAAGTCAAAAATAATTGTTATTGCATAACCAACTATGGTATGTGATCATAATAATGAACAAGCTTTCTCTCTATCAGAGGTAGGCCATGTCATAATAGCTAGTTTCTGCTATCTGTCCATAGCAGTGTTATTTGTGACTTCCTCTTTGAGCAGAACAAGGTTTCAGCAAAAAGGGATGTGTGATGGACTGTTGATACTGACAGCTATATTTAGAATGCATGTTGGAAAGTTGGGTAATGTAGAAAATTAGTCTTCTCCTCCCTTCTCACCACTTTGTATTAAATACAATAGCATTTACAAAGTGGAGAAACCTGGAGTTCTTTTAATAATATTTTCAATCCTCTCTAAAGAACTTTCAAATTCACTTCAATTACACTGGCTGGGATATTCTGTGCCTGCCAGCAACAGGTGTGTTTGGTGGCATGAGCGGACAATATGGCACAATCAGTTTCACAATGGCATGAAACCAATTTGCGATCGTCCACTCAGCCCGCCAACAGTGGGCCGCATTTCCCATCATCAGACGTTGGGAACCTCATTGTAATACATCCGCACATCATTATTAGGCCAGCCCGCTGGAATCATACCCGTCCCGGCTGGATTGTCTACCAACGTCAGCGGGAAAGCATGCCAAGTTTCATGACAGCATATAAAAGACCTGCACTTTGAGGGGAACTAGGAGGTGAGTGCACAGCAATGATGTGCAGCGATCGCTGGTGTCGGCTTCAAGCTCGAGGCACATTAGGTGGAGGGGCAAGGGCTGACTTGCGGAAAAGGGTAACTTGTGGGGGAGGGCAAGATCTGTCGTGCTGTTGAGGTGACTTGTGGGGCTGGGGGGTCAAGCACTGCCTTGCAGTTGAATATAGCGCACAAACAGTCGGGGTTGGGGGGATAGGGTGGGCGAGGGAAGCAGCCACGCATTAGGGGCACCTTCTATAAAATGACCATTCCTCTGCACCCATGCGGCGGCCTCATACTGCAGCAGAGTGACGCTATAATGAAGCTTATGCTGCAGCTCGCAGCTTAGTGGAGCCGACCATCGGGATGCTGAAAATGAGGTTCTGGTGCCTGGACCGGTCTGGTGGAGCCCTGTAATACAGTCCGCAGAGGGTATGATGCATTGTCGTTACCTGCTGCGCCCTTTATGACCTGATGCTGCCCGGAGAGGAGCTGGCTGAGGAGGAGATGGAGGAGCTGGAGGTCTCCTCTGATGAGGAGGGTGCCAACAGGGATGACGGTGAGGAGGCCCTCGAAGTTGATGATGAGGGGGATGAGGCCCTCACACTGGCCAAACGAGGCAGGCGCACTCGTGGGGGGGGCCTTCATAGCTGCTAGATTTGTGGAGGATGATAACGACATACAGTGAGGACACTCCATAGATCTTCACATAGCCTCTGAGAATGCCTGGCTCCTGTCTGGCCGAGGGCAGCTCACTTGCGCTCTGTGTTCAGGGTCATATCATAGAGACGCAGCCATGAAACTTTAAAAGCATCTGATCCTTTGTCCGCCTTCAACACCTGACCCCTTCAGGACCACAGTGTCACAGGTCACAGGTGCTGAAGAGATGGGGGCCAGCCCCTCCATAAAGGTGCTGAGAACACACAGAGAGAATGGCGGAACTCTGTGATGCCTGCTCACGACATTCTGGCAGCAATGACAAGCACCATCGAGGTGCAGGCATCAGTAATGTTTCCAGGGAGTGTGAGGCGGGACCATCACTTTGGCCTGAAGGCTGCACAAAGCACAGGGAAGAGGCCCTGGTGTAAGACACCTGCCTTTATCTTGTGCAGAAAGGTTTCACGTCTAAGTGACACGAACACTGCTCAACAGAACAAGGAGCCATAGGCAGGGAAACTTCTTAGGAGTTTATTGACAATGGTGAACAGAATGTACAAGTGATTAACACCCGTGCCCAGGTTGTGTAACTAATTCTCCTTAGCTTTCCTAACCCTACCACTACGTCTTGGTGCTCCCCGGACATCCACAATGAAGGTGGAGGCAGCCTGCTGACTGCTACGCCCTGCCTGTGATGACCTTGGCAGGCGTCTTCTGGGGGGCTGAGACCTGGAGGGCGCCAGTCTGCTTTTGGGAATCCTGCTGTGTGGCAGTGACACCCTCCTTGGCCTTTGGAGCTGGAGCTGCTGAGGTCACAGGAAGAGGGGATTCAGATGGGCTGAACACTCATGGAGTAACGTGGATAGATGGTCCCGGATGTGCACCACCCTATTGGTGCCCAAGGGCCCCTGGCTGCCTCCTTGAGGAGAAGGGGTAGCTGGAGTGAGATCGAGCTGTCCCGCTCTCCTCTTGCATACACACTGTTGGAGGTCAACTCTGGCATCAGCGATGGAGTTCAGCCCACGCAGCAGTGTTTGAGCAGCATTCTGGACCAAGGTCTCCATGGCAGCTGCCATGTTGACCTCGGTGCATTGACATGGCGGCGCTATCACCTCAAAGTGAAGGTGGACGGACTCCTCCATTGTGCCTTGCAATCTGAAAAGTGCAGCAAACATCCCTTCCTGATGTTCCCTAGCTTGCCTTTGCAGCTCCAGGCAACTGTGACATGACCGAGTCCAGAGGCTCGTCATCTGATTTGGAGTAAGCAAATTTCTGGCCTCCAGCAATCCTCTCAGTGCAGGACACCTGGGGTCGCCCTGCTGCCACCTGCAGTTGTTCAGACAGTGCGATGTGCTCACCAGATTGTGATCCCAGGGCTATTCTAAGGCTAGGTCCCACCGAGGTGTCTCTCTGCGCTGATGGGGGGTGTGGGTGAGCACTGTGACAAGACTTCAGGGAGGGTGCCTCCAGATTCCTCTTCAGAGGTTTCTTCAGAGCTTGATTGGAGGCCTTAGGTCATCGACTCTGACAGATGTTTCCCAGATGTGCCTGTGGAAGCAAGGGGAGATAATTAATGCATGGCAGTGGCCTGTGAAACAGGACACATCACTCATGACATGATTGTCTGATGGATGTTGCACTGCTGGACCCTCACTTGGTAGACCTCACCATCAGCACAGGACCAGTCCAGATCGTTGCTGGCCAGCTGGATGGCTCTGTTTTCAAAGTCCAAGAGGACCTTGGTTTCAGGCATTCCTCCACCAGTTTGCGACGTCTCCCTGTTGGTGTGTGTCAGCTTGTCCTGCATGAATAGATATGGAGAAAGTGTAAGCAGGATGCCTGCCAGGCCAGATGATAAGTTTGGTGAGTGGTCCCATGGACGGGATGAGGACAATGACGGATAGCGTGAGAGAGTGAATGGTGATGTCCCTTGAACTGGCAGTGAGTGAGATCCCTGTGGATGTGTGATGGGTTTGCGTGTGTGAGTGATGAGAACAGTGAATTATCCTGGCAAAACGGAGGAGATCATTCATCCTCTCGCAGCACTAGGTGGGTGTCCTGTCTCGAAGGGCTTTGGCACTGACCACCACTGCCACCACCTCCAAGCCTGGTTGGTCACATCTCTGCCCATCCTGTGGCCATAGCCAGGGTAGAGGACATCCCGACGGGCCTCCACGGCATCCAAAAGTCATTCCAGTGACGTGTCGCTAAACCTGGGAGCTGCAGTCTTTTTGCCTTTCCTGGACATCTTCCCTGCAGCAGTCGTTGGCTGCAAGCACTGAGATGTGCACACTGCTGGACTTTAAATATGGTGCCCGGCATGATGAAGCAAGGAGGTGATGGAGGGCAGGTGAATGAGAGCCCTCCCGCCATAGAAATGGCATGTTTCCTGAGAATGCATAAATAATGTGGCGGGTTGGGGATGATATGGCGTGAAAAGCTGCCATCATGGCTGGCGGGTAAAACAACATTTTACCCACCCACTACTGCTCTTAGTTCAAATCTGGGATGATTCCGCCCACTGTCCTGGTTTTGTGATTAATGCAACATTGACGTCAAGCTTATTGGCAGTGCAGCCGATTTGCCTTTTTGCTTGTACTGGAGAGAGCTAGCTTGAGATTATATAAGGCCAGCTCCTAATTTTAGTGTACACAAAAGCAAATGCATAACCAGTAACACAATTGACTGGGGAAATAAGGAATTCAGCACAAGGCTATTTCTTGTCTTTAAAGACTTTTGGCTTGAAAAACATTGTTTGATTTGAAAAATATGGGGGAAAATTTTCTCCCCATCCGGGGGAGAAGGGGGTTGGGCCGAAGCGGGAGCGGGCAGGTGCGTAGCCGATCACTGCCCGCGATTGGCAGGGCGCCGCAATTTTATGTGGGCGGGCCTTAATTGGCCCGCCCAGCATGACACACACCTGAAGCGCTGAGCGCTTCCTGTGCGGGGGTGGGGGGGAGAGTAGGCTGAGTCAGGGCCTGCGCTCTTTCGTGCATGTGTGCGAAGGAGCGCAGAAATCTCCCTGATGCACAGGGCTGCCTCAGGGAGATTAGTTTGATATTTGAAAATTTTATTAAAGAGAAAGAGTAATTTTTAAAGACATGTCCCTTCATGTGACAGCGTCACATGAGCTGGGACATGTCAATGAATTTTATTAAAAATTTGTATTAAACTTTAAAAACCTTCATGAAACCTCATCCCACCCGTGGATGAGGTTTCATGATAAATGCGAATGCCGCCTGGGCTCTTCGCCTGCCCGCCAACCTTAAGGTTGGACGGGCAGCTCGGTTAATTAGCTTAATTGGTGGTTTAAATGGCCTTAACAGGCCTTTGACAGTTCGGCGGGCGCGCAGCCGCCCCCAGTGCGCGCCCACTGAGCTCAAGATCTGAATGACACGCGGTAAAGTCGGGACGCATGCCCGACGTCACCGCGCGTCATTTTACGCATCAGTGAGTGGGGCCCCGCCCCCACTCGCCAACCCAAAAATTCCGGCCATGGCCACGTATTTAGCAGCAAGATTTTTGGAGTTTATAAAGGAAAGGTTGTTGCCCTCTTTGGAGCTGAAAGATATCCTCCTGTCAAAACAGACAGACAAGGGGCCTGGATCACACTTACCTAGTGAGTGAATGGAGTCTTTCAGGTCTGCAAGGTAAGGCAGCAGTGAGGAAGAAGTCCAAAGGTATCAGGGAAACGATCAAGAGTTTTGCAAACAAAGTTACCATAAAAGCTTTATTAGCAACATGGATACTAAACTGACTGAGTGGCAGGAAACAGAGAGTAGTGGTTAATGGATGTTTTTCGGACTGGAGGAAGGTTGGTAGTGGAATTTCCCAGAGGTTGGTGCTGGAAGCCTTGCTCTTTCTGATGTATACTAATGACCTAGACCTTGGAGTAAAAGGCACTATTTCAAAATTTGCAGAAGATACGAAACTTGGAAGCATTGTGCACTCTGAGGAGGCTAGTGTAGAACTTCAAGAGCACATAGACAAGTTAGTGGAATTGGTGGACAAGTGGCAGATGAAATCAATGCAGAGAAGCGTGTGGTGATTCATTTTGGTGGGAAGAACATGGGGAGACAATATAAAATAAAATGTACAATATTCTAAAAAGGGTCCAGGAACAGAGGGACCTGAGTGCATATGTACAAAAGTCATTGAAGTTGGCAGGACAGGATGAGAGAGCAGAAGGCGTACAGTATCCTAGCCTTTATTAACAGGGGCATAGAATACAAGAGCAAAGAGGTTATTTTAAACTTGTATAAAGCATGGATTTGGCCTCAACTGGAGTCTTGTTCTGGGCACCACATTTTAGCCAAGATGTGAAGGCATTATAGAGAATGCATAAATGATTCAGAATGATTCCAGGGATGAGGAACTTCAGTTACATAGATAGATGGCAGAAGTTAGGACTGTTTTTCTTGAAGAAGAGAACGTTGAGAGGAGATTTGATAGAGGTATGCAAAATCATGAGGGTTCTGGACAGAGTAGGGAGAAACTGTTCCCATTGATGGTTCAAGGAGGCAGCACACCACCATCTTCTCAAGGACAATTAGGGATGGGCAATAAATGCTGGCCTAGCTAGTGAATCCCACATCCTATGAATGAATGAGAAAAAAAGGACGGGTGTCGTGTTTTTATAATGATATAAATCAATCATAAGGGATTGTGTAAACACATTGTGGGTTCATTTATTTAGACTAGGCACATAAGAACATATAAATGGATAGAAAGCTTGAAGAACATCAGCAGCAGTGCTATGTATGCTGTTTGCGCTCACAGGCCAGAGTGAAACTGAGAATGGATCACATGACATACTTCACTTCTAGTGATGGCACGCTGCTACCCCTTAAAGGCATATTACAACAGGTTGAGAGGGGATTTGATAGAGATATTCAAAATCATGAGGGGTCTGGACAGAGTAGATAGGAAGAAACTGTTCCCATTGATGGGAGGATCAAAGACTGGAGGGTGTGCAGATTTAAGGTAATTGTCAAAAGAAGCAATGGAGACATGAGGAGAAACTTTTTCACACAGTGAGTAGTTAAGATCTGGAATACCCTGTCTGAGAGTCTGGTGGAGGCAAGTTCAACTGAGAATTCAAGAGGGAATTGGATTATTATCTGAAAAGGAAGTATGTGCAGGGATAAGGAAGGGGAATGGCACAAGTTGCAATGTTCATTCGGAGAGTTGGCGTAGACACAATGGGCCTAACTCTGTACTGTAATAATTCCGTGATTCTGTGGTATAGCGCACATATACTGGGAGACATGGTGGCATAGTGATCATGTCACTGGACTAGTAATCCAGAGACTCAGGCTAATGCTCTGGGTACACTAGTTCAA
The DNA here is from genome assembly GCF_964194155.1 of Cetorhinus maximus. Lineage (NCBI taxonomy): Eukaryota > Metazoa > Chordata > Chondrichthyes > Lamniformes > Cetorhinidae > Cetorhinus > Cetorhinus maximus. The sequence continues at coordinate 109,128,565 of NC_135886.1, read as the reverse complement.
ATCCCACCATGCAGCTGGTGGAATTTAAATTCAATTAATTAAGTCTGGAATTGAAATGTAGCCTCAGTAACCATGAAACTGTCGATTATTGTAAAAACCCATCTGATTCAATAATGCCCCTTTAGGGGAGGAAATCTGCCATCCTTACTGGGTCTGACCTACATGAATGTGGTTGACTCTTAATTGCTCTTTGAAATGGCCTAGCAAGCCACTCAGTTCAAGGGCAATTGGGGGTGGACAACAAATGCTGGCCTTGCCTTGATTGATGCCCATATCTCATGAAAGAATTTTAAAAATGGCAGAAACTAACATTGTGAGCAAAGCCAGTGGAGGAAGTCACTGGGATGGGAAGACACAAACGGCAAAGCGGTGTTAGAGGATGTTGTGGCTGTGCTAAGTCAACAAAATGTGAACCCCCGCAATCTTGTGGTAGCATCCAGAGCATTGAGCATTCTATACTTACTGTTATTGCAGAAAGAAGCTGTACAAAGAATTTACAGCACAGATAGAGACAATTCAGCCCAACTGGCCAAGCCATCATTTATGCTGCACACAAGTATCCTCGCACCTACTTTATGTAACCCTATCAGCATATCCTTTTATACCTTCCCCCACCCCCCCCCCCCCCCGCCCCCCCCCCCCCCCCCCCCAACACCCGTCCATCTATTTATCTATCTGACCCTTAAATGGATGTATGGGCAGAATTGTCCCAAATTTGCATTAATTGTGGTAGTGGGCAAGTAGAGCGATGTTTTACCCACCGGCCGCAATGGCGGCTTTTCACGCAATAATTATGCATTCCTGGGAAACACATTTCCATGGTGAGTGGGCCCTCATTCATTCTCCACGACATCACCTCCCTGCTTCATCACGCTGGGCCCCATATTTAAAGTCCAGCTGCGCACACATCTCTCAGTGCTTCCAGCTCACGAATGCTTCAAAAAAGACATGGACCTGAAAGGCAAAAAGACTGCAGCCCCCAGGTTCAATGATACGTCCGTTGAGTGCCTTTTGGACGTATGAACCAACTCACCACCCACACACGCCAGACATACTTATCATTTCACCTGACTGGTGTCCTGCTTACGCTCTCTCCATCTCTATTCATTCAGGACAAGCTGGCACACAACATGAGGGAGCCACAGACCAGTGGAGGAATGCCTGAAATCAAGGTCCTCACGGACTTTGAAAACAGAGCCATCCAGCTGGCCGGCGACTACCTGGACTGCTCCTGCGCTGACAGTGAGGTCGGCGGTGCTCTACCAAGTGAGGATCCAGCAGTGTAACATCTATCAGACAACCATGCTGTGAGTGATGTGTCCTGTTTCACAGTTGACTGCCATGCCCTAATTATCTCTCCTTGCTTTCACAGCTACATCTGCCAAACAGCCAATGGAATTCATGACCTTGAGCTTCCAATCAAGCCCTGAAGAAACCTCTGAAAAGGAATCTGAAGGCACCCTCCTTGAAGTCCCATCACATCGCTCACCCACACTCTCCACCAGCGCAGAGACACACACCTCAGTGGGACCCAGCTTTAGAGTAGCCTTGGGATCACAATCTGGTGAGCACATCGCACTTTCTGATCCACAGCAGGCAGAGGCAGGGACTTTCCAGGTGTCCAGCATTCGGAGGACTGCTGGAGGCCAAAAATTTGCTGAGTCTGGGTCAGATGACGAGCCTCTGGACTCTGTCATGTCACAGTTGCTGGAGCTGCCAAGGAAAGCTAGGGAACACCAGGGATGGATGTCCACTGCACTCCTCAGATTGCAAGGCACAATGGAGGAGTCCGTCTGCTTTCAGGCTGAGGTGATGGCGCCGGCATTGCAACGCATCGAGGTCAACACTGGTAGGATGGTAGCTGCCATGGTGACCTTGGTCCAGGACATGCTCCTGCACTGCGGCGCAGGCTTAACTCCATCGCTGATGTCAGAGTTGGCCTCCAACAGTGTGTATGCTAGAAGAGTGTGGGGTAGCCTGATCTCACTCCAGCTTCCCCTTCTGCTCAAGGAGGCAGCCAGGGGCCCTTGGGCACCTATAGGGAGGATAAGCAGGTGTACCCCCCCGGGGCCATCCATGCAGGGTACTCTGGGAGTGTGTGGCCCATCCAAATCCCCTCTTCGTGTGAAGCAGCTCCTGCTCCAAAGGCCAAGAAAGGTGCCACTGCCACACAGCAGAAGCCCAAAAGTAGGCCCGGGCCCTCCAGAGGACGCCCACCAAGGTCATTACAGGCAGGTCGTAGCAGTCAGCAGGCTGCCTCCACCTCCGCTGTGGATGTCCAGGGAGCAAGACATAGCGGCAGGGTTAGCAAGGTTAAGACGATGTAGTTACACAGCCTGGTCACAGGTGTTAATCACTTGTACATAATGTTCATGATTTTAAATAAACTCTCAACAATGTCTCCCTGCCTATGGCTCCTGGTTCTGATAAGCAGTCTTCGTGTCACTCAGGTGTGAAACCTTTCTGTGCAAGATAAAGGCAGGTGTCTCACTCCAGGGCCTCTTCTCTGTGCTTTGTGCAGCCTTCAGACCAAAGTGATGGTCCAGCCTCACACTCCCTGGAAACATTACTGATGCCTGCACCTCGACCGTGCTTGTCATTGCTGCCAGGATGTCATGGGCAGGCGTTACAGTGTACCAACATTCTTTTTGTGTTCTCTAAGCAACTTTAAAGTGGGGCTGGCCGCCATCTCTTCAGCATCTGTGACCAGTGACACGATGCTCCTGAAGGGCTCAGGTGCTGAAGGCAGACAAAGGATCAGATGCTTTTAAAGTTTCATGGCTGCATCTCCATGATATGATCCTGATCACAGAACGCAAGCGAGCTGCCCTTGGCCAGGCAAGAGTCAGACGTTCTCAGGGGCTACTTGAAGATCTATGGAGTGTCCTCACTGCATGCCGTCAACACCCTCCACAAGTCTAGCAGCTATGAGGGCCTCCTGAGTGCACCTGCCCCGCCTAGCCAGTGCAAGGGCCTCATCCCCCTCATCATCACCTCCGAGGACCTCCTCACCTACATCCCCGTCAGCATCCTCCTCATCAGAGAAGACCTTCAGCTCCTCTATCTCCTCCTCAGCCAGCTCCTCTCTCTGTTGAAGCACCAGGTCGTATAGGGCGCAACAGGCGACAATGAAGCGTGACACCCTTTGTGGACTAAATTGCAGGGTCCACCAGACCGGTCTGGACACCAGAACCTCATTTTCAGCATCTCAATGGTTTGCTCCACCCAGTCGCAAGTTGCAGCATGAGCCTCATTATACCTTCGCTCTGCTGCAGTCTGAGGCTGCCGCACGGGTGTCATCAGCCACAGCCTCTGCGGGTAGAGGTGCCATCCCTGCCACTCCTCTGGACCCTGGAAGATGTCAGGGATCTGTGACTGACTAATAATTTAGGAGTCATGCACACTCCCTGAAACTGTGTGCAGACCTGCAGGATACGTTTGTGGTGGTTGCATACCAGCTGCACATTCAGCAAATGGAAGCCCTTGCGGTTGACATAGTGGACCGCATGTTGTGACAGAGATCTGAACCCCACGTGAGTGCAGTCGATGGCACCCTGCACCTGTGGGAAACCTGAGATCTGGACAAATCCAATCGCTCTTGCATCCTGGCTCTCCTGGTCCCAAGCGAAATGCACAAAGTTGTGTGCCCTCGCAAAAATGGCATCCATGACCTCATGGATGCATTTGTAGGTGGAAGCTTGTGATATCCCACAGAGGTCACCTGTAGAGCCCTGAAAGGAGCCACTGGCATGGAAATTGAGCACCGCAGTCACTTTCACGGCCACTGGCTGTGGGTGCCCTCCATGTCCTGGTGGCATCAAATCCTGCAGCAGTTGGCAGTTGTGACCGACCATTTCCCTAAACATGCACAATCTTCAGCGACACTGTTACTTGGCAACTGCAGGAATGAAAGGCGGCGTCTATAGGCCCTGGGTCTAGCTAGGCGCCAACTAGCAATGGCTCGCTGTGGCTCTTCGGCGGCGTGTGCAGGAACCCCAGCCACACCTTCTTCCAAAGGATGCTGCTCCTCCCTACGTGCAGACAGATGCCTCAGTCGCTCTCTTCTCCGTTGTCTTTGCTGTCTGTATGCCACAAGACATACAGCTAGTTCACCAGGTTCTATCCTGATGTACTCCTCCGGCAGGGTGAGAGAGAGACACACACATGTGTTAGCACATGTGTACTAAGTAGCTCTGTTTGTTAAGTCTGAAGGTTCCTGAACGCATGCCAGAGAGTGCTGGCCACCACTTGGATGGCCAGAGATTAGTGCACTGCATGGCTGCCCAAAACCCCACCTTCCTCCGCCCCATTCCACCCAACAAATTGGCAGCAGCTTTGCACATTGGACTGCATGCTATGCTCTCAGCTCAGGCACAGGCATTCTCCTAACCTGCGCTGCAAGGCTGCACTGTTAGCTTGAACCATGGGGGAGACCGGTTCAAACCAGGATGATGACATTGCAAGGGGCTGTGAGCGCCTCCACCAGTGACTCCTCCATGGCCAGTTAGCCAGGAGATTTTACAACTTGCCCGTCATCCAACTGTTCTGCAGTGCACTAAAATGCTCATTAGTTTGCAGTCCGCACATTGACTGTAACAAATAAAAACAACATTGACTAAACATTACTTATTAGGGAGCACTCTAAAGTGCTTTAGTGTGACTGCTAACATCACGCTGCATACACATACATTACAACATGCTCCCCATAAGATTAGCTTTATAAGAAACAGCACACAGCCACTCCCGGCTCCCATCTGTTCCCAGCTCCCATCTGTTCACATCTCCCCACTCTGCCAAATCATAACGTTAAGTGACCTTTCAAAGGCGCTTCCCTTTGAGAATTTCCAAACTGACTACGAACAACAAAGTGGCGAGTCCCCCTTCCGGGTTCGCCAGGTCAAATCTTAACTTGTCACGGCATGTGTCTCTTTGACCAGAGACTATCCTCCCTCCCACATTCTGTCTGGTAGCTTGCCAAGGACTCACAGCCTTCTCCACCTATTGACCACATCAGCGGCAGACAGATATTTGTCTCTTTCTCTTTCTGTCCAAAAACTCAGAGACTGGACATCTGATAGCTCAGTTGCATCTGTGTTTGTTTTCAGGTGTGAGCATTTAACGCCTTACTCTCTTAAGTCTCAACCTGGGCCCCAGTCCCCCGGTAAACAAACCATCCAGGCCTGCTGCCGGGCAGAATTCAAAGCAGATCACATGACCCTCTTCATTCCTCCATTTTACCTTGAATAAAATAGACAGTCCAAAACATAAATCATCTTATAAAGCCTCGCATTTGTGACATATATCAGACAATAAAACACCTCATGAAGAATCAGTATTGGAAAGAATGACAGCTCCAGGCTATCCTCAAAGTCCTTCATGACAGAGCCCATAACACCAATCTGCCTTCATCAAGAATACAAATACTTTGGGCTATAATCTCACCTGCTCTATGGGCAGGATAATTGATAGGCTGGTACAAAATGGAGATATTGGGTGAAGACAGGAGCAGTTGTGATGCATTGTCCAAATTTGAACAGTCTGTTAACACTCAGTGTTCAAGCTCACACAAAAAGAATGATCATTGCACATGTGGAGAGTTGCCAATGCCTACAGATCTACACTCAGCCAGAGCCAACATCTTCAGAAAAGGAAAAAATTGAAAATAATAGCATCATCACACCAATACAATTCCATTCCTCCAAATGTAATGGCCTGGATTTTGCAGTGGTAATTACGACAAGATTGTCAATGCTCACCATCATTACACCACTAAACCTGACAGCAACTTTTGGAGTCCGCACATGTGCAGAACAACTTGAAAATCCAGAAGTTGCTGTCAGTGAATCTATGCTTCTCCGGAGGGTTCACTGTTAAGGCACTCCTAGATTGCAATAAATAGGAAAGTCTTGTGAATTGATGATAACTTCCATTCTTATGTTGTTCACCTTGCCGTAAGAGCCCTAGAAAAAGTTTTGCCCTGTCAAATGAGGTGTAACTTTATTTGTAATGGCACACTAACTTCATAATCACTGCTAAACGCCATCATGGCCCTTAATAGCTAAATTTATATCATGGAATGTCAAAGTTCTCCATAATAAAACAATTTAATATTTTTTTTAAATAATTTTTAAAAATTGCCTTTACTTTAACTTCTACCTTAGTTGAATCATAATCATTTATTTTAGTATCTGAAAAATTAAAGTGAAGAATGATAATAGCTTTTAACTTCCTGGTTTGCTGCATGTGAATGCTTCAATGCGATTGTCAGCTTATCTGCTTGTTGAATGCCCAAGAGATCACCTTGACTTAACACCAGATTTAAACTGGCAGTAGGAAAGAAGACAGACTTGCCTTTACATAGTGCCTTTAATGACTGGTCGTCTCAAAGCACTATACAGCAATTAAGCACTTTTGAAGTGTAGTCAGTGTTGTAATGTAGGAAACACAGCAGCCATGAGTGTGGTGGAGTGTTGGCTACAGATTGGTATGTCTTAAAATAGTCTCTGTCATCTTCTATAGGTTAACTAAGTCTTTATTAACTGCTAGAACTATTTACACATGTACAGTAAAGGCGACAAGGTGAGGCTGTCTCCATGCTTAAGTTTAAACACGTCTCTGCTCAACACTGACCCCTGGGTCTGGGTCATGTGCCTTCTTACTTCACTGTGTGGGCGGTACTGTACTCAGTCCCACATTAGCCCTGTATGTGCCAGACCCTTATACTATACCTCCCCCAAGTCTTTATCCAATGTCATAGTCATAGAGTCATAGTTACACAGCTCAGAAACAGGTCCTTCGGCCCATCGTGTCCGTGCCAGCCATTATACACCTATCTATTCTAATCCCATTTTGTATTTGGAGTTATATTAGTTTACTTCATGTCTTACAACGGAATTATACTAGTTTACTTCATATCTTACATTGTTATCAGTCCCATACATTTACATTGTTGTTCTATTATCACTATTACTACATTAGCACTATTCCATCACCCCCTTTCCAGTCCTTGAATTTAAAGGTTCAGGTGCTCTGGGGGCCTTATAACCCTTCCATATTTCGCTTGCAGTTCCGCCAGGGGAGCGGTAGGCTCTGTCATTGTTGGGTCTTCCTGTTGCTTTGGAGGTTGAGCTGCCATCTGGGTATGCTTTCATTCTTTTCTTCCATTCTTTCATGTTGAGCCACACTTGGTCAGTTTGGCTGTTGTGTTGATCACTGGTTGCTGCTACTCTAAAATCATTTCTTGTGGGGTGGGTGAACACTTTTTTCATTTCCTTGTCACTTCTTTCACTTTTTCTGTTGTCATGTGGTCGTCTTGATGTCCTCTGTGGCTGGGGAAGACCGTTCCTGTGACAAGAGTAAAGTTTAGTGATACGCTACCTCTGCTTTCCATTGTCAGCCATGGGCGGCTGCTACCAGGTTCCAGCATCTCTTGTGGCTTTGGCATGCTGGCTGGGAGTTGCAGTGTATGCACAGTGGTTGCAGTGTTGGCCTGCTGTACTGTCATTGGAGCTGGAGGTAGAGGCTTCTTGGACTACTGATCACTGTCTTTCACCTCTTCCACTGGAGGCATCGTTTATCTCCGGGGCGGTTGGCTGCTCTGACCATCAAGAAAGGACAAAGCTGCTCCACAGGATACTATTTTTTGTTCGGGAATGTGCAGTTCTGTTTGGATAACGACAGTGGTTGTGGTGACAGCATCTGCTGTCTTGAGGAGATCCAAAGCCATGCAGCATCCCTGCTGAGGAGAGAGAAAGGCTGGTTACAGATAACCTACATTAACTTGAGGATTTGTTTGCCGCCATACCTCAGTGGTTCCAGGATCATACCAATGACTGGAAGTCGGATTTCTCTGAGCCCATAAAGTGGTGTGTCAGTTGTTCGAAGCCAGGGGTCTTTCAGCCACGGTTCTTTGTCCAACAGGACTGTTATGTTGGCTCCTGTATCTAATTTAAAATTTGTTAAATGACCATTGACAGAAATGTCCTCATGCCAAAATGAGAAACCAAAACCTTTAACCTCACCCAAGAAGGATGGCTGTGTGTCTTCAGGGTTTGCAGTCTTGACCTCGTGGATCATCTTTAGGCCTTCTGCGTGTTTCAGAGGGTTTGCCTTGCACAGCTTGCCAAAGTGTCCAACCCAGTTGCATTGGAAACATTGGGCTGCACTTGCAGGATATTGATCTCGCCCGTTCCACAGTGCTGGCATCGTCGCTCTTCTGGTCGGTTCGGGAATTGTTTTCCCTGACTTGGAGTGTCCCTGCGTCTTTGTGTCCTGACAAGCTGGACTGAGGGTTGGCCTTTGCACCATGTTTTATATTCTCCTCTTAAGATTGCCCCAAGCTGCTTACAGAATTCTGACTGTCTGACTTTCTGGATTGTCCTTTCCGGGATTAGATCTCCCTTTGCTTGCAGGAGGTCAGAGAGCACATCATCTGTTACTCCTACTATGATCCTGTCTCTGAAGAGTTCAGACTTTAAAATCTCCATATTTACAACCTTCTGCCATCCTGTACAGATCATTGATGAATGAATCAACTGGTTCCCCTGGCAGTTGGACTCTCTTATTGAATTTAGCTCTTTCAAGTATTTAATTGCTTCTTAAATTGAAATAAATGTGGAATGATTTTAGCACCTCTTCGAACTTTGCAGTTGAAGCATTAATTCCCTGTCTTACAATGATGTTGTCCGCAATCAGGCCTAATGAGAAAAACAGTGTGTTCACCTGCTCTTCTTCTGACTTTTTATTTAAACCTGAAGCGATGCTGTTTCTCAAGAATCTTTTCCTCCAAAGTCACAAATTTTGTGATTGGTCTGGGCCTTGGATTGGTCTGAATTGACTTGGAAATGTGGAATTGTGATCCATGTTAAAAATTTTAGAAGCGTATTGTGAGTGACTAAGACCTCACACGGTATATTTTTATAAAACATATATAGATATGCTCATCACTATTTCTAAAATTTTAAAAACTGAACAAAGATCTTTAAAATGGCTGAAACTGTGTCTGTCTGTGACCCCTAAACAAAAGAAGCTACGTTGCAGTTTCAGGGAAACTTACACCTTTTCATCTCTGTGGAGCTACTAATGGCCACCTGTGGATTTCACAGCCAAACTTCAAAGGGAGCTACATGAAGGCAATTTGTATTTGATAACCCAGGTTGGCCAGTGGAGATGGAACGTCTACTAAAACAATGGCCTCTCAACCATTCCTTTTAACCCCTAATGGCTGAGGCATTATTAGCCTGGAACACAAAGCCCATTTCCAGAGACTGGATAAACATCCTTTGTTGAGGCCATTGTAGAGAGATGAGGTTGTGACATTGGCCGCTGGCTTGTGGAACAAGTAATTGTCTTGCTGAACTGAAATATGCAGTCAACTGTTTAACATCTGACAAACAGGCCACACCAAAGGAGCTCTGGCCCAGGTTGGACACCTGGCCCCATCTGCCCTACTTCTGCTGGAAGTTCTATACCACTGCCTACAAGACTGATTCATCTCTGCAAGCCCGTTTCATCTTGAGAAGTCCACACCAGCAGTAAAGTGAATTCTACTACACTGGTTTTCAGCCCACCAACCTCCGTGAAAGAACATCTCATTGGACTTTGATTCTGGACTCTGAAGCCTATGTGAAACAATATTTCTTTTCTCTATGGTCTCTGTACTGTAAATCTTTCTTTTCTCCATCCCTCTCTTTACTAGCTGAATATGAGCGGGACGTTGCAAGCCCTATTTTACACTTTGAGTGTGTACAAATAAATTAACCCTTTGAGTTCATCACATCTCGAGTTTGCTGTGGGGTTATTAATAGAAATTGGATCGCACTAAAACCAAGGGATTGGGAAATACACCACCACTTATAAAGAGGGGGAAAAAAATCAAAATACCTTTGTTTATAGTGAGAGAAGAAATGAGAAATTAACCCTCCTCCTGTCTGTAACAGTATGTTCAGCTTTAAGGGCTTTCTGAATTTCAAGATGGTCTCGCCATTCACTCAGAGACAAAGGGGTTTCTCGCAGTTGCCAGTTTTGGCGGGCTCAACACGATGGCAATCACGCTCTTCTTCAAAAGAAATTTAAACAACAGCTGCCAGCAGACTCCTTTCGTTCAGCGATAAACTGTCAAGTCAGTTGAATTGGAGCCTCTGCTTGTTTTTTTTTTTACTGAGCTGTACAGTCGCGACCTTCATGACATATTTAATTAATTATTTGTTTGTTTCAAATGATCTCGGGTGTCTTGTGTTCAGGCTCCAACTCGGGAATCTAACTAATTAACAATGGGTTTCTTTCAAATGGCACTTCTGACAGTGAATTACTTTAAGAAGTTATCAGGACTTGATGCAGCCTGGAATTTTTTAAATTAGCTTACCATTCCAGGTTCTGTTGACTCTGCACTCTGAAACTGGATTTCTGAAGGAGATTCCACAGGGTCTTCTGTTGCAGTAAGGAATTTTAAATCTCTGCCTTCAGCTTCCAAGCCTTTCCCTGGAGCTTTTTCTAATGATTTTTCCCCTTTGCCTCTGTTTCTGTATGAGCTTCTTTCAGGTCAGAATGCTTTGTTCAATTATTCTCAGTCTTCCAGTATTTTGGTTTGTCTCTGCATCCTGCTCATCTTCGAATCAGTATCATAGAATCATTTACGTCTACCTGAGGGGGCAGGCAGGGCCTCAGTTTAACATCTCATCCAGAAAGAGAAAAACCACAGCACAGAGAGCACTAGATCTTTGTCGGTAGCTTGTTTCGAGATCAGTGGCGAGCACCGTTGCTTTGTCAGACCAAGATCATTCTATTTAAAGGGATCTTAAGCAGAGAAGGGCATATAATATGCAAAATATTTAATTAACTTTAATTTCAATACTGCAGCTATCTATGCAGCCCTACTGTTTATTAGCTGCATTTGTTATATTTAACATTTGTGGGCAACAAAGTAATGACGATGAATCAATACTTGTTTTGAACAAGCTTCTCTGACTAGTCCCATCCTCCACCGTCCATAAATTACATCTAAAACTCTTGCTGCTCTTATCCTATTCTGTACCTGGTTCTGTCTACCAATGCCTCTATATTTTCCAGCCCTTGCCCCCACCCCCCTGTCCCTAATGTCTCATTTGAAATTGTCACAGTTGTATTTAAATCCCTTCATGGCCTCACCCTCCCTACCTTAATTATTTCGTACATCTTTCAATAATTATTCAATCTTACAACTTTGGTCTCTTGTGCTTCACCCGCTCCCTTTGGTGCCATGTCCCTGGACATATTGGCCCCTATGCTCTGGAATTCCCTTCCTAAATATCTATGGGCAGAATTTTGCCCTTGGATGGCGTGCACATCACAGGTTCGGCAGCGGGCGGACAGCTGACCCCCACCACCGAAACGGGGCTCACCCAGCGGCCTGCCCAACAGGAAGTGCTATGCGCTTCCTGTGCAAGGTGGGGGAGGGAATCCCCATCTGTCAAAGTGTGCTCTTTCGCCCATGTGCGCGAAAGAGCACACTGCTCCCTGAGGCAAAGTCCTGTCTCAGGGAGATTCGTGAGAGGTAAGTAAAGTCTAAAAATAGATAAATATTAAAATTATTAATATGTCCCCCTCATGTGACAATGTCACACGAAATGGGACATGTTAATAATAAACACATAAAATTTATTAATTTTTTTTAAAAAATGAAACTTCATCCCGCCAGTGGATGAAGTTTCATGAATAATCTGGAGCCCGCTGGGGCTCCTGGCCTGCCCGCCAGCCTTAAGCTTGGACGGGTAGGTATTTAATTATCTCAATTAGTCTGTCAATGGCCTCAATTGGCCATTGACAGGTCGGCGGGCGGACAGCTGATTTCGCTGTCCGCCCGCCTTCCTAAAAGTTTAAATGGACCGGGATGATGTCAGGGATTCCTCCCGACGTCATCCCGCGTCATTTTCCCCTCGGCGAGCGGGCCCCGCCCCCAAATCGCCGAGGGGAAAATCCTGGCCTATGCTTCTGCACCTCATTCTCATTTAAGATCCTCTGTAAAACCAATTTCTGTGACAAAGCATTTAGTCACCTGTTCCTAACATTTTCATCTCTGGCTTGACATCCATTTTTACCTAATTATATATTAAAGTTCTATATAAATGCAAGCTGTTCTTGTTGTTCTGAGCATCATCAACTGACCCTTGCTGGAAAGTGTATATTTGTGAATGTCAAACTAAGGTATAATATAATTTTATTTCATGGAAAAATCAAATAGGCACATCCTTAGTCCTCATGTACAAATACATTCCAGGGGCAAAGTTAAAAATGGTGCTATTTATGCATTTAGGGCAAGGTGAAAGACAAATATCTACTATTAATTTCATGCTCCTGCAATAAATGCCAGAAAATTAGGCCAACAGAGAGTTACTAATTATTGCATTAAAAGATGGGAGGACATCAAACTGACAAGTGCACCAATTTCAATGAGAAATCACAGGCAAACAGAAAATTATGCAGTATTGATTTTAATTGTAAAAGCAATATGTAAAATACAATGAAAATGCTTATCTAAAATGACAAGCGTTAAAAAAAAAACTCTTATCACATAACCTAGAAAGAAAAGATGCAGTACTTAAAGCAACATAGGAAGCACTTATCATACTTTAACTATTAATGTAAGAAAAATAAAGAACATAATGAAACTCAGCCATTCAAAATCTATAATTGGCCTTCGCATCTCTGAATTAGATAGGTGAACCAATTGGACAAGATTCCTGCTTCTGGTCACTATCCAATAGCATCTGCTGGAAAATGACACAAGTGGGTATCAGGTGAGGACAGGATGAGGCTTGGTTTATCTGCTCCCCATTATTCCCATCAAGTTCACCAACCAGTTATGAATGAAAAATAGCCAATGCAGTATAATATAAAGCTAATAAAAACTGCTCTGAAGATGATCCATATTAGATTTCAAACATTAACTCTGTATCTCTCTCCATAGGTGCTGCCAGACCTGCTGAGCATTTTCAGCACTTTCTGTTTTTATTTCAGAGTTCCAGCATCCGCAGTTTTTTTTTTGGTTGCTTTTATTTGCTACAATATAAAGCTACAAGGGCCAATGCAATTATATGGAGAGGCAGTGGCATTGTCCCTAACTAGTATTCCAGAGACCCAGGGTAATGCTCTGGGTACCTGAGTTCAAATCCCACCATAGCAGATGGTGAAATTTGAATTCAGTAAAGTCTGATGATGACCATTAAAAAAAAAGCCCATCTGGGTTTTAATGCCCTTCAGGGAAGGACATCTGCTGTCCTTACCCTACATGTGACTCCAGACCCACAGCAATGTGGTTGATGCTTAAATGCCCTCTGAACAAGGGGCAATTAGAGATGGGCAATAAATGTGACACCCACATGAACGAATAAAAAAGGATACCCCAGCAGGAGTTAGCATAGTTTTTAGGGAGGTAGTAGGTAAAATTGAGAAACTGAAAAGGACTTGGGTGGTGTTGTAATTAAGGTTATTCTTCACACCGAAGCATCTGATTGTTCATAGGGCATGCAGATCCCACAGGTATGACTGAATATTCATCCTCTTTCATTGTTGTCATCACTTCATATTCGTTATTTTCAGTTAAGACTACATTCATTGGTGCCTGATACAGAAAGCTTTCATACCTAGCATTGAAAGAAAAAAAATGAATAATTTTTTACAGTCTTAAGAAAAGACAGTTAGACAAATATACAAATAGAAAAGGCAAGTGAAGGCCATCGGGTCCATTAAGTCATCCTCTCCAGTCAATGGTGCAGCATACTATCATTTCAACCCCTAACCATGCTTTTATCTGCAGGAGGCACAAAAAACAGAGGGAAAAACTGTAGCCATTGAGAAAAACTCTGGGGATTTCCTCTCCAAATCTTGACATAGTCAAGCAAGTTCCATAATACCACACTTTCCCATGACATACTCAATCACAGCTAACTAGGCTAACCGTCGTCATGTTACAATTATGAGGTTTATAAGATTATGTTTTGGACTGTGTCTTTAAATTTAGATTAAAATGAAGAGGACCATGTGACTGTTCCACATTCTGCCTGACAACAAGCCTGGCTTAGTCAAGGGACCTGCTGAACAAGGTGTGAAGTTCTTACACAAGGGAACAAAGGGCAAGGGTAGCTGGGCTATCAAGAAATAGACTTGCTGGCTCCAAGCTTTTGGGCAGAAGAGAAGAGAGGGGAAAAGGACAGCAGTTGGTGTAGTCAACAGAGAGAAGAGGCTACAGATTCTTTGTAAGCTACTGAAACCGGATGTGAGAGGGAGGCAGTCTCTAGTTGAAGAGATGCATTCCACACCCATCCAAGGAATCTGGGAGATTGGCCCTGGTATGACTGGACAGGAAGAAGAATCATCGGAACAGGGTTTACTACTGGTAGTAGATTTGGCAAACTCTCCATAAACTGTAGGAAATGCCTGCAGATGGTCACTCAAAGTTACTACTCAGTGAAACAGAGAAATGCGAACCTATCGGAAGCTGGGAGCAACAGTGGACTGTTTGCCATAAGGACCACAATTCCTTGGAGAGTGAGATGTGAGATAAATATCAAAGGGGAATGTTCCTCTCTGTAGTTTAAAGTATAACTTGCCTAGAAAAGTAGTGTTTAGTCAAGTGTTTTGGTCATTTGTTACAGAAAAAGTTTTAAATCTTAAATCTTGCATGTCATGCTTTTCAACTATTAACTGGAAGTTTGAATTTCTTTTAAAACATTATTGGTCTCTACAGGGATCGTAATAATCTTGATGACAGGTCATTGACCTGAAATGTTGACTCTTGTTCCTCCACAGATGCTGCCAGACCTGCTAGCATTTCCAGCATCTTCTGTTTTATTCCAACTATTTTTTGCTGCTGCATCAATGACTTTCCCTCCAACATAAGCTCAGAAGTGAGGATGTTTGTAGATTACTGCACAGCGTTCAGTTCCTATTGTAATTCCTCAGGTAATGAATCAGTCCCTCCTCCGCATGCAGCAAGGCCTAGAAAGCGTGCAGGCTTGGGCTGATGAGTGGCAATATTCGCACCACACAAGTGCCAGGCAATGACCATCTCCAACAAGAGAGAATCTAACCACTTCCCAATACATTCAATGGCACTACCATTGCTGAATCCCCACCAAAATCCTGGTCACCATTGACCAGAAACTTAACTGGACCAGCCACATAAATACTGTGGCTCTAAGAGCAGGTCAGATGCTGGATAATCTGTGGCAAGTAATTCACCTCCTGATTTCTCAGAGCCTGTCCATCATCTAGAAAGCACAAGGCAGGAGCGTGATGGAATACTCTCCAATTGCCCAAATGAGTGCAGCTCCAATAACACTTAAGAAGCTCGACACCATCCAGGGAAAAACAGCCCTCTCAATCAGCACCTCATCCACCACCTTAAACATTCAATTCCTCCACCACTAGCGTACCGCAGCAGCAGTGCATACCATCCAGAAGACACACTGCAGCAACTCACCAAGACTCCTTCAACAACACCTTCCAAATCCATGACCTCCACCACTTAAAAGAACAAAGGTAGTAAGTACATGGGACCACCACAACCTACAAGTTTCCCTCCAAGAAACAAACCATCCTGTCTTAGAACTATACTGTCGATCTTTCAGTCGCAAGGTAAAAGTCCTGGAACTCCCTCCCTAACAGCACTGCGGGTGTATCTACACCACACAGATTGCAGCAGTTCAAGAAAGCTGCTCACTGCCGCCTTCTCAAGGGCAACTGGGAGCGGGTAATAAATACTTATTTTGCCAGCGATGCTCACATCCAATGAAAAAATATAAACAAACCAGCAATTTAGCCCCTTTAACTGAAAATACCAGGGTTGTTTCCTTAATGCTTATTCTCCAGGCCCAAAGCAAAGGCAGAGAACTGTGATACCAGGTCGCTACCCTTTGCATTGCCTCAAGATTTCTGTGGGTTTATAACGGAAGAAGAGTGCCTGCACCTAAAGAGCAATGAGACAACAATGATATTACAATGCTTGCTGCCTCATTTTCCCGGGCATCCACTCAGCATGGGCCCAAACATAGGGCTGCTTACTGATAGGGGCCTTATTCCAGATGCCCAGCTCAGTTACTCCAATCTGAATGCAAACTTATTCAGTGAACTGAAACATAGTTGCTTCATTTAAAAATGAAACA
Organism: Cetorhinus maximus; assembly: GCF_964194155.1. NCBI lineage: Eukaryota > Metazoa > Chordata > Chondrichthyes > Lamniformes > Cetorhinidae > Cetorhinus > Cetorhinus maximus. The sequence continues at coordinate 109,112,426 of NC_135886.1, read as the reverse complement.
AGGCTAGAATCTGGATTGTGAACCTTTGGTCTGCTCTTTATGAATAGCAACCATCAGGTCCCGAAACAGGTAGCCATTACAGGTGGTGCGGGCTTCATAAGTATGTCACAATAGTTGGCTTTCCTACCCAACGCCCAGGCACAATGCCTGTCAGGTCTAGTAGAGTGGCCTGAATCAGAAAATACAGGTGAGGAGATTATTTTGATTGCACTCCCCTTCACACGTTCAGGCTGGGGAGCGGTAGGGATTGTTGGGGGGTGAGGAAAAGGGAGGAAACAAAGAAAAATAAACTGCACACTGTTCTCTCAAGGATTATAGTTTATGAGAGGAAAATTGCCTTCAGCCCCTCAAGAGTTGTTCAAATTCCTTGTGTAACAGCTCTATAATTATGGTCTTGGCTGTTTGAACCAGAGGTCAATGACTTTGAACAAAAATATAATTTCTCACTGACATCTAGCCTAACTGTTTGCCTTCAAACTTTACCGGTAGAAGCTCTAGTCCTACTATCCCTTTCTATTTCAAAAAGCCAATTTATTCTTCACCTCAAAGAATTCAATCATATTCGCTCCAAATTTGCATTTTTCCAAAATAAATAAACATAAAGCTCTAGGTCTGCTGATAACTAAGAGATCCTCTGCACCAACTCCAAGGCCCATTATCCTCATGAGAGTTCCCACCTTTAAAATACAGAGATGGGGAGAGGGCCCATTCGCACCAGAAGCATGCAAAGAGAAGTGGGGCGGGATTTTCCGCACCCGCCTGCCGCTGGGATCTTCCGGTCCCGCTGCAAGTCAATGGACTTCTGGCTGGGGCGCCGCCTCACCCACGCCGCGTCCGGCCCGTGATGGGGCCGGAAAATCTCGGCTGTGTAGTGGGGCTTGTCTGCTGTATTTGGAGGAGTGAAGAGACAGAGCAAGGAATTCAAAATCCACTGATTTTGGGCCACAAGCATAGACAACACCAAAACAGGCTCCAAACATTAATAAGTAGGTGATTGGCACCTCTACTAATTGTGCACCTTTAACAAGAGAAAAACTACTATTCAAGTCCATCACGCTTGAGGATCCCCAATAACACTAGGGAGGGTGGCTAAGTAGACCCTGTAGATATTATAATGAAATAGGAACCCTTGGTGCTGAATTTGTATTCTATTCTAAAACCACTAGCCGTTTTTCTCCTGTAGTTGCACATTTGATTATTAATCATGTGAGTTCCACTTCCCATTTCAGTCACTGGTGCTTTAAAGCTGCAATGAGTTGTTAAGGTCAGGATAATGGACTCATTTGTCAACTGTCCAGGTGCCACAATAGAAAAGAGGGTTTGTATTGTGGAAGAATGAAAAGGAAATGAGTCAATAGGCCTTGGTAATGCAAACCTCTTGTGGTTTTTGTATGAATCATTATTTAGTTTTCACGGAGGTAGAACCACCGCATAATTCTTTTTTGGCTTCCTCATAAGATCATAAGATAATTAAGGATGAGGGAGATTTTTAATTCATCAACTTAGAGAGATCCTAAAGTCATCTTATTGTAGCATGCAATTGTTTCTTAAATAATTCCAGGAGGGTTCCTTCACTGGTCTATTCCACATGTTGATTACTCTTAGTGTAAGGATGAATTTCCTGATACAAGTCCTACAATCACACTTTGTTAGTTTGAACCCTTGTTTGCTCCTACTGTTTAATTTGAAGTAATATTCCAGAGTCACTTTTTCTATTCCCTTTACAAACTTATACACAACTACAAGGTCACTTCTTTCAAATCTAACTAGGCCGGGATTTTACAGCCCCTCTGCAGTGTGTCTCCCCCCGGCAGATGCGGCAAGCCATTCAAATCTCCATTCAGTTAGGCAGGACCATAATATCCCAGTGGGCGGGAAGGGCCGTAAAACCCTGGCCCTAATCTTTCCTCATGACTCAGACCTCTGACATTAGGGATCAGCCTTGTCACTCTTCTCTGCATTGCCTCCAGCATTTGAGTGACCCTCTTGCTTCTTGGCAAACAGAACCTAAGAAATAGGAGCAGGAGTAGGCCATTTAATTAGCATCACTGATCCTTTCCCGTGCTGTCCCCATATCCCTTGATGTCACTAGTATCTGGAAACCTATCGATCTCTGCCTTGAACATACTCAATGGTTGAGTATTCCACCACCCTCCGGGTAGAGAATTCCAAAAATTCACCACCCTCTGAGTGAAGAAATTCCTTTTCATCTCAGTCTTAAATAGCTTGCCCCTTAATCTGAACTGTACACTTAATTCAAATACAGTCTGACCAGAGACTATAAAATTTAATCATTGCCTTATAAACATTATATTCCACTTTTTAGGCTATATATAGTTCAATGTCCTGTTGGCTTGGTTGTTTAAAATTAAGCCTATAAAAACACCTGGAAGAAGACACTTTCAGCCTCATAGTTAGCTATTTCACATCATTCAAGCAGTAGATGTGTCACTTATTACTCCTTCCTATGTATAACACTTTACATTCATTTGAACTAAATGTCATCTGCCATTATTCTGCACACTTACATATTTTGTCCACCTTATTCTGAAATTTTTAAGCTGCCTCTTCAGATTCCACTGGTCCACCTAGTTTGACATCAGCTGCATTGAGTTCCTGAAACCAGCTCATTCAATGGCAGTGGTAGGATCTGAGTTACCCTTCTAAGTACATGCCCTCATTTTGACAGAAGTCCCTCTCATTGTTCTTTCTGCGCTTCAGTCAGCTGGCAGGTATGCATCCTCACAATGTGACTGTTTTGCAGTGTAGTAGCATATACATGTTTCCCTATACATCCTTCTCAGATACCTGCACCTGTGGCAAAATGCCCTTCAAGCAGCAGAGGGGATAACCTGGAGCAAAGTTGGTCTTAGGATTTAGCTGCCTTGAGGGGAATGTTATCTCAGCTCCATGAAATTCCTGGAGGACACAGCAGCCAGTTACCATGTACAATCCTGTAACTCGGAAAGCACTTAGGAGAAGTACAAGGCTAGCATAAAGGTGCATACAAAACACAGAAGCACTGATTCAAAGAAATAGTACGAATATAAGAATAGTTTCAAGAAAGTATTTGTGTGTCCAACAACAAAAACTTACATTTATATAAAACCTTTAATATAGTTAAGTAGCTCACATGGGTAGCAGCACAAAGAAATCAATGGCAAAACAAAGAAAAAGATTTAGGCGGGTGAGTAAAAATTTGGTCAAGGGGGCAGAGCCTAAGGAGGAATCTCCTGACAGCAATATAATTTATTTTTTATTGCTGGATTTGAAATGCTGTAAGAAATAAACAAGTACAGCTTATGAAGATCACTGCTATGAGTTTTTCACAGGAAAACAAACAAAATCAGGGACTGCAATTCAAGAAAAAAGCAGAATCGCAGGTATTAAAAATGGAATTCGACTTATTCAGTCACCTTAAAGCTGTATGTCCTAAAAGTAGATCTTGAACAATGAAGGTGAATAGGTACCTACCTTGGCGATTCTTTCAAGTGCCCTAAAGAAAAGAACAAAGGTTCAATTAGAATCTAAAGGCAATAGACTGGGCAATAAATATTAAAAGGCATTAAATGTTAAACTCCTTGTAATAACAGACAATAATCACTAAATATGGGACACAAGGATCCAATGAATGAAACAGAATCAGCACATGGAAAGTTAGGAAGAATTTAACAAAGATGGCAGGTTTATTACTTCCAATATCCAGACAACACGACAGAGCATATAAAACAAAGTTATTACAAGGCATTACGCAACATTGATGTCACAACATTTAGGGTACAGGGGCAAATAACACAATACCAGATGGTTACTCCCTAGAAAATCAGGCATGGAGACCTTAGGCCTACTAGGTGCCCATGATAATCAGTGGCAAATGCAAAGGAAATGGAAGGTTGCACACAAAGGACAGAACGTTCCACTCTGGAGGCTAAGTGCAATGGCAGGCGGGATAAGCGGCATTTACCGCTGGCCGGCCTGGCGGGTTTCTGTGCCAGATCGTCCGCTTTTCAGCTTGTTAAATGTGCATGAATGTGAAGCAGGACTGGCTGGGATTTGTCTGCCCTGCTGTGACCTCATTGGATCATCTTTCCATACACCATATTTAAACCACACCCGCACACATCCTTCACAGTCTGCAGTCTAGGACTGGTCGTGGCAAGTGATGGCCCTGAGAAGGAAGAAGCCTACTGCCCTCAAGTTCAGCGATAATGCACTGGGGCACTTCTGGATGCTGCCGAGGAATGTTGGGACATACTTTACCCCTATGATGGGAGAAGGAGGTCCACTAACCTCACCACGCCAGCTTGGATGCAGGTCGCCAGAGTGATCAGCACCAACACTCCTCAGAATAGGACTGCCATCAGGTGCAGGAAAAGTATGAATGATATCATCCACTGCACCATGGTAAGTCAACCTTCTCCTCTCTCTCAACTCTCACCTTCACAAGTCCGCCAGGCATTGGCAGGGTTACAGTCCACAGGGAATTCACACACTGCCGTCACAAGGGACATCAACACTGACTCTCTCACACGTACTTTGACATCTTCATCTCTTCTCGCATCCAGTACAGTTTGTGTCTTCAGTCCTTACACAGGAAAACTCAACACCCAGAGAAGGCAGGCATCCTTATCACATGATGGAACCAAGTGCTTTCTAATGTTGGTGACGATGCAGCCAATCACTCACTCGCTCTTCTCTTTTTGACAAGCACCAGCAAGAAAAGGAAGTGGCCCACCGACAGCCAGCCCATCAGCCCCAGCCCTCGCACTACCTCAGATGAGGACCCAGACGACATACTAGCTGTAGACCTGCCACAGCGTTCACACACACCTCAGTGGAAGCTAGTGGAAGCTGGCTCGGGGTCACAATTTGCTGCAGCACAGATTCGGGTCCACACCAGGTGGAGGCAGGGATATCCAATGTCCTCGGCACTCAGAAGGCTGCTGGAGGCCAGGCTCCCGCAGATTCCAAGTTGAATGATGAACCTCTGGTCTCGGTATTAATACAGATGTTGGAGCTGCAAAGACGGATACAGAAACATTAGGCAGTATTGTCAGATGCCATCACCAGATTGCAACAGGTGTTGGAGAAGTCCATCCGCATTCAATCTGATGTTGTTATGCTGACATGCCAGCGCACCGAAGTCAACAATGGTAGGATAGCGACCGCCATGGAGAGCTTTGTCCAAGACATTGTGCCTGATATGTGCCAGGAGCTGCACTCCATCACTCCAGGCACAGGAGGGAATATCAGTGGCTAAGCAAGAGGGGGACGGGGCACCTTGACCTCAATCTAGGTATCCCTTCTCCTCAAGGAGTCAGGGAGGGGCCATCAGCAATCAATTGGGAGGAGGAGCATCGCTGGACATCCCAGGGCCATCCGCCCAGGTGACTCCAAGAGTATCCAGCCACTCCCAATCCCCTCTGCCTGTGATCCCATCAGCTGCAGCTCCATAGGCTGAGGAGGGTGCACCTGCCCTACAGCAGGAGACCCAAAGCAGGCCAGGGGCTGCTCCCAATCCCCTCTGCCTGTGACCCCATCAGCTGCAGCTACACAGGCTGAGGAGGATGAATCTGGCCCACAAAAGGAGACCCAATTGAGGCCAGGGCTCTCCAGAGGATGCTCACCAAGATCATAGACAACAGGGCATAGCAGTCAGTAGGCTGCCCCTATCTCTGCTGTAGATGTCGTGGATGCACCAATATGTAGTGGTAGTAAGAAAAGCTGAGACATACTAGGAGCACAGACGTAGCACGGGTGACCATAATCTGTAAATTGGTTTCAGAAATGTAAATCGGTTATGATTCACTCCGCTTCTCATGCAGCGTATGCCTCTTCTATCTGATAATATGCTCCGTGGTCAGTCAGGTGTCACAGATGACCCTCCCACCTTCCCATCGTCGGCCTCAGCTCTATGGTGTCTCGAACCATACTGACCATTCTCTGAGCAGTATCAACATGAGTGAAACCTCTGCCTCTAAGAACTTGGTGGTTGGGCAAGGCATCTCTGAGGCATGCTTCAGAGGTTCATATAATGTTGCCTCATAAGTTTAGAATCTGGAACTGCTTCAGTCTCCTGATGCTTCTGTATTGAAGAGTGCTCAATGTGGATCTTGGAGGGTTGAATGGCGAAGCGCATCGGGTCGATGTGTCTTTCATTGGCCTCCATGTACTGCCCGACAGCCTTGAGTATGCCTTAGAAATGAACCAAAACTCAGAGCTCTTACGCGCTCCTGGCTGCCTGCAGTGTTATCTCTTCTCGGCGTGTACATCTAAACATCACCCCATTATTAGTCCTTACCTTCCCACCTCCATGATTTAGAGCTATGGGCCTGCTGACACCAGTTGAGCCTTGTGATTCCTGCTAGATGGTTAAAACTGTGACAAAGGAGTTGTGTGTAAAGGCCCCAGATGCCTGACTTGGACATGGGAAGATGTAGCGCTGGGTCCGAAGGTCTGGCTAGCCTCTCGTGGCAATAACTCTGAACCAGCTCTCAGATGGTCAGTCGACATGGTTATGTGCTACTTACAATGGCATCAGTGTGACTGGTTTCGTGTGCATAGATCAGGCTGTTGGAATGAAAATGTGGAGGCCTCAAAGGGGATCAAAGCAAAGCTCCAATACTTGTTATGTGTTCTCCTTATTATCAAAGATTTAAGTCCTTTAGGCCTAGAGAATGTCACCATTTTCGGGCCTACAAATTCTAAGGCTAGGCTGCATGGGAAATTGGGAGACTCCGAACAGAGGCATGGTCATGAGTGCTTGACAGATATCAGACTATGCTGCTCCTGAGGCTTTCACAGTACACTGAAGGGTGAGCTGGAGTGCAGTCTTGCATCCATTACTGAGAGTTACAGATGACTGCATCTTGAAGATATATCGAACCCTGGGCATTGAGTATGATGATGAGGCCTGAACACTTGCATTGCATGAATGATTGCCTGTGCAGAGATACCGTAGTGCAGATTCAGATTGGACATCAGACATGAAAGCGAGAACCACTGAGTGATGATTGTCCTCCTTGAGCCACCTTGCCAGGTTGCAGGCATACTGCCATGAGTGCAGTGCTGCTCCTGCCTCTTGAAGGCTGCTGGAGGCAGTGGAATGTTGGCTAGATGCTTGAAGAGGCTGCACCATCTCAATGCTTCTCTGAAAACGCGCTATTGCAGTTATCATCCCATAACAGAAAGGGCACTCGCTCCAGAGGGTGCCTTACCTTCCAAGGTTGAGGACATCATGACACAACAGCGTAACTACTCATTCAGAGACTGATGTGCTGCATTGAGATAATGAGGATAACAACGAAGGTGTTAAGGTACACCCAGCATGAAGGCACTGGTGAAAGAAGCTCGTTTGAGCTATTCATCATCATCATCCTGGAATCTAGTGGCTATATGTATCTTACATGCATGCCTGCCTCATCTAGCCCATAATATGTCCTCTTCCTCTGGAACCTCCACTTCCTTGCCTTCATCAACCTCAGCACTCTGAAAGTCTTCATCATCGGCAACGTGCGGCTCTTCCATCTCTCGTTCTGGCCAGATGTCCCCCCTTTCTAGCACCAGGTTGTGTAGCTAGCGTGCAGCAAGCCACAATGATGCAGGAGACCCTCTAGCGAGAGTACTGGAGATTGTCACCTGACCTGCCCAGACATTGAAAACGCATCTTCAAGTTGCCAGTGGTCTGCTCAATCAATGATTGCATTACAGAATGAGCAGCATTGTACCTCCCCTCTGAGGCACTTTGAGGCCGCCGAATGGGCATCATCAACCACACCTTTTGGGGGTAACCTTTGTCACCAAGGAGCCAACCATGGATGCCCTGAGGGCCCTCGAAGATCTGTGGCACCTGCTAGTGACTCAAGATGTGCGAGCTTCCAGGGTTTTTAATGAGTATTCATGACGTTCAAATGAATGCAAATGTGGTTCCCGACATAGCGCAGTGGGCTGCCCAACCTATCATGAAAGTCGGGAATGGAAAATCGCGAGCTATTTTTGCACCAGCGGGAAACTGAAATTTGGCCATTCTCCGCACTTGCCTATCCTGCCCACCATAACGCCTGCCACTGATGGGATTGGAAAATCCCCCCCAAAGTGTGTGTTAGGCTTATTAGACCTGAGTCCCATTGAAACAAAACATTCACATAATACAGCTAGAAGACCTGAGCTGCATTCCAGCCACACAGTATCCACCAAAGAGGTCCCCACTGAAATGTTTAATATATTTAGCATTACAACCTTTTACACGCCCCCCCACCCACCCCCCGTGACCACCCCATGCTCCTTAACCCACACCACTCATTGTGGAATTCCCATGCCATTAAATATACCTTTTACTGGCTGCTGGGGGGTCTGACAATGTCACCCTAGCACTAGTGACTATGAATCCTGGGAGGTATACCAATGCATCACAAAACTATGCAAATAGATTCACTTCATTTTATACAATAAGATGCATGGAAGGCTTATGAAGTGACAGCGGTGTCTTAAGCCAGCCACATTATTAACCATATTAGTCACTGATCGGTTAATTTTGGTCATCCAAGTTGGTCATTCCAGATAAAGAGAACATTATAAATGGTACCAAAGGAGAAAACCAAGTGACTTATTTCAGAGTGGTTTAGGACAAAAGTTTGCACGTGTCATGCAAAGACAAGTGATATGGGCAATCTTCCAAGCAGGGTTCAGAAAATTGCAGGTTGTCTGTCTGCTTCTTCAGGGGAGGAAGGGTGAATTTTGGGCAGGCTGGAGCAGAGGCAAAAGGCAGATTGAGACTATGAGGATTATTTTCTGAGTATGCCATGGCAACAGGGGACCTTAACCCTGTTAAGAAAATTGTAAGCCCAGTACCTTTCCGATAGAAAATCTCAGCCTATACTTTTACCTGTCTTAATCCTTGTCCAGAGCACAATGCAGATAATGATAACAGAAAAAAACAGTATGATCAGAGTAACTGTCAGCGCAAACGCCCAGACTTGAATTTTCATATTGTTGAATCCTAGAAAAGAAAGTCACAGTAATCAGTGCTAATATATTCATATACTGAGAGGTACAAAGAATTTTTGAAGAATCTATGGGACTAGGTTGATAAGGAGCAGGGAACCTCGAAGGATTGTTATGAGCCACGTTTGTACTGCACATGCTCCACAACAAGTGATATATTAAAGATGTTATAGTATTGAAGAAAGGCTTGAATGTGCAAAGGAGGTTCTCCCCGTCTACCATAATTTGAACAGAAGATTTGCAGAAACTTCAGAGCAACAGCATTGACGCCATTTCTCAAAAGTTTCTGCAGACTGTCCAAAGTTAAAGCAATATAAAAATTCAGTCCTGAAATGTTTTTGCCTCTGGTATATGCCTTTTCTGTGTATTAATTTTAAAAAGAGAGGTTCTTTTATGAGAGATATCATCCAGTGGCTTCTGCATTGCATCTGGCTTCTGTGGCTTTGTCTGAATTCAGCAAGCAGGAAGAAGTCAGTCTAGCTGTTGCTTGCAAACAGATAAAACATCTGAGGAGAAACAATGATCGAGTGCTAGAAACACTTAGCATGTATTTCCATCAATCAATGTTGCAGGATAGCCTTTTTAATTCCCAGAGTAGTGTTACACTGGCCTTTCACAAATGTGCTGATATAGCCGCAACTTATTGCACAAATGGTTGTCTTAAACTGACAAATCAACTTTTCAAAAGGCAAATTACATTTCAGAGTGTAAGTTTTGGACATTTCTGATGTTCAGGTTAGTTACAATTTGGACTGAGTTGCAAAAGACAAAGAACTAAGTTGCAAATATTAGAAGAAATTAAGCAGCAAGTAGAATGCTTATTCAATTCCAAATATGCAACAACCATTAGGGACTGGGCTGATCCACTATCACTTGAAAAGTGTGCAAAGAAATACCTTTCCAAAGATCAAGCAACTGGTTTGTCTGATTACCTCTTTCAGGAGCTTATTCAAAACACCTTTGCTATTAATACTGACTTCAACAACTGGCTGCAATTTTCTGCTGCTGAAAAATAAACCTATTTGGTATTTCAGTTCAATAGGGAAACATCAGGTAAAACTGACATTAATCATTCTTAGAAACGGAGCATAGTGGAAATCCTGCGTCATGAGATAAAACTCCGACCCAACTCTCAATCCTGGGACTACTTTTAGAATTTATTTGGCTCCAAGTTATAGAAATCATCACAGAACTACCAAGATAACGATGGACAACTTCAGCAAGCGATAACCCAAGGAAACATGAAAACCTAGTTTCCTCACATCACGCTGTTTCCAATGACAATAAGGATCAGGTATGATCTGAAACATAGCTCCACCTCCTTGTGGGCATCCTTCAATCCTGACCTAGTTGGATGTACATGCAAACAAAAGCCTGTTTAAAGCCACCTTCTGTATGATTGGTTTGCCTGGAGGCTGCACTCAGAGAAAGCGGTCCATGCTCACACCTACATTAAAGATGATAAGTAATTAAACGTGAAGGCAGGAGGAGCCAGTAGCTCTCCTACTAATTCCAAATTAAAAGAACCATTGCCTTCCCATCTTAGCTCCTAGCTCCTAGCCTCCAATCCTCTATTTCCCATCTGCTCCCGATCCATGAAATCCCAACACTGACCCCCACCATCCCTGACCCAGGACCCAAACATCAACAAAAGCCCTGATCTTTGACCCAAGCCATAATTCCCGCTTGCCTGGGAGCTGCTGCAATATCAGCAATGGCCCAAACTTGCAAGTCCGTTTCATCGGCAAGCTCTTGACATTTTACAAGTTCCATTCAAACAAGACCCGAGGTCACAGCTGTCAACACTACACAGCCAGACTCCTAGTCCCATGACTGTTGACTGAACACATAAATTGACTGGCATGATCCTATGATCCTGTAGTCACTGACCATCTGCACAATGATGGGAGTGGAATTCCAATGAAAGCCAAGAAATGATGTGCAAGGGCCCAAAGAACTCAAGGGAAATTATGAAGTTGCTTTTATTTTATTATTTCACAGGATGTGGGCATCGCTGACTGGGCCAGCATTTACTGCCCATCCCTAATAGCCCTCGAGAAGATGATGGTGAGCTTTCCCTCTGATGTCATGCTTCCGGCATGCAAGCACTTTGAGGTCTCCATGGGAAGAGTGGTGGCCACATTTCTGCCAGATTTGCATACGGACCTGCACTCCATCGCTCTAGGCATAGGTGGATTCCATCAGTGGATGGGCGAGAGGGTGGTGGGGCACCTCGACCTCCCTCCAGGTGCCACTTCTGCTCAGAGTCAGGGAGGGGCCATTGGGCACCCAAAGGGTGAAGGAGCGTCTGTTGGACACCCTGGAGCCATCCACCCAGGACACTCCAAGGTCCCCAGCCTTTCCCAATCCCCTCTGCTGTACCCCATCTGCTCCAGCTGCTCAGGCCAAAGAGGGTGCAACTGCCCCACAGCAAGAGGCCCAAAGTAGGCCCAGGGCCTGAGATGCCTGCTGAAGTCATCTCTGACAACAGGGCATAGCAGTCAGCAGGCTGTCTCCACCTCTGCTGCGAATTTCAGGGCTGTACCCAGGCATAGCAGTAGAGTGCGTGAAGTTAAGAAATTATGATTGGACACTGGTGGCATGGGTGTGCATTCACTGAGTATATAATGCACCTTTGTAAAAACAATTTGATTTTACCAACGTCTCAGGTTGTGAATGCCTCTTGAATCTGATTCTATATGCCGTCTTATTTCAAGGGTAACCTAAGCTCCCACTCCTCATTGGTCTGTCTTTGTGTCCCTTAGATTCATATTATGTTTAGCAAAGTCATCTTAGTCACATGTCCCCTTGTGTCATCTAAGGGGGATGTGTCAAGCCAGAGCCTGAAAGTGCATATAGATGAAGAAATGCTCTTAAGTTTTGCAACACACGATTGAATTATGTGTCTTCCTGTGTCTTAGAGAGTGACATCCAATGTTGTGGCATCAGCACTGAGCTGTGTTCCTTGTGAGTGTGAAAGTACATGTCCTGGATGCATTATGTTCATTGCAGCCAAGTCAAACTGTAAATGGCTACTGAAAGTGTCATGTGCTGGTGGCAAAGACTGCACAGTGTGCAGTTGACTCAGGTTGCGCACTGATGTGCTGCCTTTCACCTCAAAGTGCTTGCATGTCGGAAGCATGACATCAGAGAGAACACAGACAGACTCCTCCATCCTTCATTCTAGCCTGGTGACTGCCTCAGACAACTCTGCCCGATGTTCCCCTGCCTGTCTTTGCATCTCCAGCATGTGTGCAATGGCCGAATGCAGAGGCTCATCATCTGACTCGGACTCAGCAGGGGTCTGTTCTCCAGCCGTCCTCCGAGTGTCAGACAGGTGACACATGCGGCATTGGATGCAGACCTTTTCAATGCTGAACCCTTCATTATCTTTGAGGGTTACTGGTCCCAGGCTGAATGATGAGCTTGCTTAAGATGTCGATGGTTGAAAAGGATTTCCTGATCACTTCCATGTTTCTGAGGGACAGGAGAAATGCACAACTGTCACGTTGTGTGGAGCTTACTCCTCTAGAACCTAGTGGCAATCAGCATGCCATGGGCACACCTTCCACGTCATGTCACTGCGATGCTGCGATGGTATCCTCATATGGAACATCTCCATCTTGGCCCTCTTCAGGTTCCAGCCTTTCCAAGTCCTCCTTGTCTGATGAAATCTCTGCCTCTTCCATGTCTCCCTCTGGCAAGCAATCTCCCCTTTGAATCACCAGGTTGTGCAGTGCACAGCAGACCACGATGATGCGGGACACCGTCTGTGGAGAGTACTGCAAAGCCCCACCTGAACGGTCCAAACATCAGAAGCACATCTTCAGGGTGCCAATGCTTTGCTCTATGACGGGCATTGTTACAGAATGTGCCACATTGTATCTCTCCTCCGAGGCACTTTGAGGACATGCATGGGCGTCATAAGCCAAGTCTTCTGCGAGTACCTCTCATCACCCAGCAGCCAACCCTGCAAGCGCCATGGGCCCTCGAAATCTGTGGCACTTGGGCGTGATTCAGGATGTAGAAGTCTCGAGGGCTCCCAGGGAACCTGGCACAAACATGCATGATCTTCTTCTGATGATCATAGACCAGCTGCATGTTGAAGGAGAGGAACTGTTTCCTGTTGATGAAGGTCAGTGGCTGCTGCCAGGGCGTTCTTAAAGTGACATGTGTGCAATCTATGGCAGCCTGCCCTCGTGGGAAATTGCCGCAAATCCCAGAAATCTAGAGGCCTGGTTGGCTTCATCCATTGTGAACTGGATGTAATGATGTGCCTTACTGTAAAGAACATCCGTGACATCCCTTATACATTTATGCGTGGAGGACTGAGAGATGCCGCATAGGTCTGCAACAGATCCCTGGAATGAGTCACTTACGAAAAAATTTGAGTGTGGCAGTCACCTTTACAGCCACAGGCAATGGATGGCCTCCCAGGCCATGTGGCAGCAGATTCTCCCGAAGAATGTGGCAGATATGAGCCACCGCGTCCCTTGACAAACGAAGGTGCTCTCTCACTAATCTCCAAATATGAGAATCACTTTCAGTACATTCTGGGTCAACCAGTCGCCTTCGTGGGATGGGTCTCACCTCCTCAGCCTCTAGGGCTTCCTGGAGCCCCCCCTGCACCATGCACCTCAGGCCAAGGCTCTTCTCTAGGTCCTGCCAGATGGCGACAGGCCCTTCCTCTCTTCTTTATTCTGAACACAGCCATCAAGAAGGCAGCACCGTCTGCAGCCTCCATTCTGCACTCCTCCTTCTTCCTGTGGACAAACACATGAATGCAGCCTACCCTGCAAGGATCAACCTCCCACTCCAAGGCAGAAATCCAATGTGAAGCCCTTGGGCTGCGCTCATTAAATTCGTGCCATTCTCAGTTCCACCCTTGCAGCTGCGGCGCTAACTCAAGGATCATAGGTGCCTAATAATACCCCCCAGCACAAACTTGACAGCACAATCACAAATAGGATTGGAGAGGGTTGAGCACAGCCATGTGATTTCAGATTCATCGAAGGCACTTTGATTTGAATACATCCCTGCCTTGCACATTTTGAATGTTTGGAAGCCTTGTGCTCTGTAAGCTATGTCTATTCCACAATGCAATGTGCAGGGTCTCATGGACATCTTGCATGTGATATATGCCCTGCCGCCATACTCCATCAAATATAACCCCAGGGCCTAGTGTGTTATAGCGTCAAAGCACATCATAATTTAGGGTACCCGATTCATTAACTTTTCAATAAGTCTTCATTATTTTTTTCAGCTGAGCCATGATCTCAATGTTCTCATTTACAAAAAATTAAGGTGCGCCTTGAATAGGCCCATGAGTCCAGCCATCAACTCCTCCCCTGGCAATGTTTTTCTAAGGGTCTTTTTTAACCGCGCAATTCCATCGGGCAGTCAACGTGGTGGTGCTGCACTTGAACGTTCAGACCAGCTTCCAGCCTCCCCCTGTCACCATGGAAGTCTCTCCGAGTCTCCTGGAAACCCACAATGTGCAGGGAGACCTCCCTCCGGTCATTCTCCAGCCTCCCCCTGTAATGCTGGAGCCCACTGTCATCGTTGTGGACACTCATGCCCCCACCCCCCTGAACCCATCACTGTAGCTTGCCCCTATGCCTCATGTGGGCCTCACCCCTCCCCATCTAGGTCTGTGTCGACCATCACATACCAAGATTACCCCCACCAGAGCTTCGAGTGTCCCCTCTTGTATTACATGTTCCCCATCTACAGGATGCAGATGCCTCCCCTGACTATGGCAATACCATCTGCGGCCCCGTACCAAACCAAGCACCAGGACCCCTCTGTGTGACACACTGACCATGTCCTGCACACCATTCCATGCACCACCCCAATTGCACAGACTGGCCTTCTACCTCCCTGGACTGTGACCACAATGGGCATGGCATGCATAGCCCTGTTGCATGGCCCACACAGCCCCAGGACAGACTTTAATTTCTCACCCCAACAATGTGATCCACAGAACCCCTGGACTGGCTTTAATCTCTCATCCCAACAATGAGAAAGAAAACTTTCAGGGGGAGGGCTCACCACCTGTGGCTAATTTAAAACGTTAAACACAGTATCAAACTTAAAGAAAAAGCATATAATTGCACAAAGACAGTTGGTAGGTCAGAAGACTGGAAAGATATAAAGAACAGCAAAGAATGACAAAAAGATTAATTAGGGAAAAATTAGAGTACTAGAGAAAGCTAACTAGTAATATAAAAATGGATAGTAAGAGTTTCTAAAGATATCTAAATAAGAAAAGAGTTAACAAAGTGAGCATTGGTCCTATAGAAGGTTTGTCTGGAGAATTGCTACTGGAAAGTAGGGAGATAGCAGATGAATTAAACAGCTATTTTGCTTCGGTCTTCACTGTAGAGGACACAAGTAACATCCCAGAAATAGCTGTAAATCAGGAAATGGTAGGGAGGAACTTGGGAAAATTGCAATCACCAGAGAAGCGGTATTGAGCAAATTGCTGGGGCTGCAGGTTGACAAATCCCCAGGTCCGGATGGACTTCACCCTAAGGAAGTCACATGTGCTATGGATAAAGGGGAACTGATGGATGTACTGTACTTAGATTTCCAGAAGGCATTTGATAAAGAGCCACATTATTGCGGAATAAAAGCTCATGGTGTAGGGGATAACATATTGGCATGGATAGAAGATTGGCTAGCTAACAGGAAGCAGCGAGTTGGCAGGATGTGACAAGTGGTGTGCCACAGGGGTCAGTACTAGGCCCTCAACTTTTTACAATTTATATAAATGACTTGGATGAAGGGACTGAAGGTATGGGTGCTGAATTTGCTGACAGCACAAAGATGGGTAGGAAAGTAAATTATGAAGAGGGCATAATGAGGCTACAAAGGGACACAGATAGGTTAAGTGAATGGACAAAGATTTGGCAAATGGAATATAATGTGGGCAAATGTGAAATTGACCATTTTGGCAGGAAGAATAAAAAAAAAGCTTATTATCTAATGTCAAAAGATTGCAGAGTTCTGAGATTGAGGGGTCCAGGTGTCCTAGTGCATGAGACTAGTATGCAGGTACAGCAAATAATTAGGAAAGTTAATAGAATGTTACCGTTTATTGCGAGACGAATTGATTACAAAAGTAGGGAGGCTATACTTCAGTTGTACAGGGCACTGGTGTGATCACATCTGGAGTACTATGTACAGTACTGGTCTCTTTATTTAAGGAAAGATGTAAATGCGTTAGAAGCAATTCAGAGAAGGTTTGCTAGGAATGGTGGGTTGTCTTATGAGGAAAGGTTGGACAAGTTAGGCTTGTCTCCACTAGAGTTTAGAAGAATAAGAGACGACTTGATTGAAACCTTTAAGTTCCTGAGGGGTTTGACAGGGTGGATGTGAAGAGGATGCTTCCTCTTGTGAAAGAATTTAGAACTAGCGGTCACTGTTTAAAAATTAGAGGTTACGCATTTAAGACAGAGATGAGGAGAATTTTCTTCTCTCAGAGGGTTATGAGTATTTGGAACTCTCTTCCCCAAAAGGCAGTAGAAGCAGAGTCTTTGAATATTTTTAAGGCAGAGATTCTTGATTAACTAAAGGGTGAAAGATTATAGGGGGTAGGCAGGAATGTGGGGTTGAGGTTACAATCACATCAGCCATGATCTTATTGAATGGCAGAGTAGGCTCCAGAAGCCGAGTGGCCTACTCCTGCTCCTAACTTGTTTGTTCATAGTGTGGTCCACATTGTCCCAGGACTACCTTTAATTTCTGACCCCAACAATGTGGTCCACATAGCCCCAGGACTGGCTTTAATCTCTCACCCTGACCATATGACCTCAGTCCCAGGACTAAACGACTGACTGCCACCTACCCTCCCGGTTCCTTCCAACCACCCCCTCCCCTAGTCATAAGTCTGTGTGCACCCCTTCCTTTTCATACAAAACTACAACCCACCCAACCCCCCTCATGAGTCTACATCTACCCTTTCTATGTTGGGCTCCAGTTCCCCCAGTGCCAGTCATTCGCCTGTCTGGCAGCCCTCCCCTCCCTTGTTCCTCATAATCCCACCTGCTCTGCCACCACCCCCCCACCCCAAATCATTCCTCTGCCTGCCTTCCCCTCACTCCTTCCCTTGGTCATCCAACATCCACATACCCATCCCCATCCTCCTCCCCTCCCCCTGGCATGACTCTCTCTGCCTGTTCCCCCCAACCTTCCCCAGTCTGATCTCTCTGGGTTGAGTGCAGCCCTGCACGCGTCCCCTAACAGTCTCTCCGGGTACAGTGCTGCCCTGCCTGCACCCCACAACAGTTTCTCCAGGTTCAGTGAAGCCCTGCCAACCCGCACCCCCTTGGGTTCTCCTGGGAGGGCAGCTTTGCTAGCGGTCCGGAGTCAAGGCGGTAGCGAGAGATGGCAGGAGTGCACTGAAAGGTAGGCAAAGGCTGCATTTATGTACTTCGAAGTCGCAAGTGAAGTGAATGTGGGCAGGTGTATGCCACTTCTTTCTGGTCGTAAATCAGACCAGTCTAATTACCCACTGATGTGGCACTAAATTAGGAGGGAGAATGTGATTCTGGCGAGGTGTGATTTTAATGAGTATTCATGACATGCTAATGTATGCAAACGGGGTTGCTGACGTGGATCAGCGAGAAAGTCGACCCGTCATTAGGCTGCCATGAGAGTCCTGAGGGGAAAATTCCAACCTATTTTCCCGCCAGCGGATGTCCGACTTTTGGCCTCACACCAATTTTGGGTTCCTGCCTGCTACAATTCTCGCTGCTGGCAGGAGCAGAGAATTTTACCCAAAGACTCTGTGGCCAAGGGAAAAAGGCCTGACTTTAAGCTGAACTTTAGTGCAGTAAACTCCCCTCAGGGCAGCTCTGTAGAAGAAAATTTCTCAATATCATGAGCTTGTGGACACTTTGTTTCAAAACAACTTATCTTTGTTTCAAAACATTTCTGAGAAATTGTGTAGGCTTTCTTACAGCAGAACATTTATTTTTACTGCTTATCATTTTTGTTAGTGTGCTGTACTTATTGAAGGACATGTAGCCAGAAATGCAGATGTAGATTTTGAAAGAAATTTAAGTTGTTTTACAGGATCTCCTGTGCAATACCCACCAAATTTCGCAGCAAACATTTTGGGACTTGGTTATTTTTATTACAGTGGCAGTGTGCTTTAAGTGCTAAGGAATTAAAAACAACAGAGATTTTGCTCTAGACTCTGTAGTAGAAATTGGTATGTGTTAGGCCTGCTTCTCGAGTGTAGCCATTGCTAAATTCATGTGGTTCATTTTATTTTGCATCCACCCAGGCATTAAGCCCCTTGAATATGTAAAAAGCACCTTCCTGTGGAACAAGAAGAAACAGGTGTGCTCTCCCAACTCCACAAAAGTTGCAATATTTTTCCCTCATTTCCATTTCAACACCCGCAGGATTTAACTCAGGGGCACTGTCAGTGAGGCAGGCAGCCTAAAATTGGCAACTGCAAGTAGCTCGCCCCAATTATTCAGATGAGGGGAGAGAACCAGTCTCTATTGATCTTCAGTCCTCCTGCTTTAGGCCAAAACAAACATTCCCCTGCCAGAGAAAATTCCCATTGGTACTGTCAGATCCGACAGTGCTGGAGAATAGATATGTATTGAGGAAATTAGGATTCCCATCCATCAGTTTTAGATTAAATAGTCCAATTTAGGGTTACACAATCTGGTCCTGTGGTGGTCCTATGATTTCTACTCCAGGCATCAAAATTCTGACTTTTAAAATCAACATTAATTTTTTCCACTTCTGCATCTTATTTTTGTCAACTTGCTGTGAGGCCCTGTCCTCAAGCACATTGAATTCAAAATCCTTCTGTGGTCTTGCTAAACCACACCCATGTTATTTTATCTAGCAGTGCATCCCATGTGAACCTTCACTTTTCTACCTTTGATGTATTGTGGAGGTCCCTTCTCCACAATAACATCAGCATCTGTCAGGTCTTCAGGTATTACATCACTGCACTCTGGACTCTCTTTCAAACAAAATCCTGCAGACCCTCACCATCTTCTATCAGGATTAGTCCTAGTGGAACATTGAATCCCCTTGTATAAGCAAGCATACACCTCAGAGATCCATTGCAGCATCACAGGGTGCCTGGGGTGGAGGGTTTTACATGAAATAGTGGCCTCTAATCAACATCTAGATACTTGACCAATTTCTAGACCACCTATTTCTATTCTGCAGCCAAGACAAAGCCACATTCCATCCTTTTCTCATTATCTGAAGGGACTGTTTTCTGCTAATTGGCTACTTGTTAATCTTTGGTCATTAAATGTACAGGCAAATCAGGTCAGAGGATCTCCTGGTGGGCCTTCTCCTAGGTCTGACAAATACAAATCGAGGATGCACAATGTCACCAAGAGTGATTTCTCAGCCTGTTTGTCCAAAGCTCCAGTATACGCCCGGGTGGCCATTGCGCTTGGCAGAGTTTCGTATTATTGTAGTTCATTCCTGCAAAATGCAGATGTAAGCACCTGAAAATGATTTTAGTTTAGGTAGATCAATTGAAACTTATCTACTCTCCCAAGTGTTTGGAAATGATTGGCGATGCAGGGTGTAAGCCAGTATAAACCACTGACTCTACTGGTTCACCTAACAATAGGATTGTCCTGCAAACCTTCTTCATATTTACATATCATCCCTCACTTTCAAAAGCCTCCACAAAATCTAACTTTAGTGCTTGTGTTGGGCCCAATAACGTTCCTCTCAAGTTTCTGATTCCCCTTTTGTAAATCATCATAACTATTTTGTTATATTAAACATGCTCTGCTGACGGTGGAGATATTATAGGAATATAGGAACAGAAGTGGGCCATTTAGCCCCTCGTGTCAGCTCACCCATTCAATGAAATCATGACTAATCTATGACCTAACTTCATATACCAGTGTTTGTCCTATATCCCTTAATATCTTTGATGGATTTATGTTATCCAATCTGAGATTTAAAATTTACAACTGACTTAGCATCAGATGCCTTTTGCAGAAGAAAATGCAAAACTTCTACCACCCTTTATTTGTAGTAGTGTTTCCTAATGGCATTCCTAAAAGGTTATGCACTAATTTTTAGACTATGCCCCCTAGTCCTAGACTCTGACTCAACCAACCTCTCACTATATTCTCTATCTCTTCTCCTTAAAATCTTGAGTTAGTAAGATGGACAGAAAATGAAGATAAAGAGTTAAGATTTTTGATTTTCAGCAGCAGAAAGGAAAGCATCAAAAGTCAAACTCTGATTGCACCCATGATACACTCTTAACCTACCCAATTCAGTTTTAGGCTTGGCAAAATTGTTAACTCTATGTAAAGCTCCTCCTACACATTTCTCTCCCTCGTGAAAGGAAATAATTTTAAATTGAAGGCTCAACTAGTGGGTTATTACTGCCCTCTGCTGCTCATCAGTCACCAGACAGTGATTGTCACTCAGAAGTATATTATATCAATTCCTCAAGCAAAAAGGTGACAAAGAAGGGACCACAATTGATAAGACAGTAAATGGTATAGAGAAATCAATCCAGAAAATTACTTCAAGGAGGGAAAAATATTAATTAAGAGGATAGTTCTTCTTCATGCAAAGAGCAGTCAAGGTTTGAAATTAACTGCTGGATAGGATAGTGAAGGAAAAAACATTGCAATCCGAAAAGAAAGAACTGGGTTCTGTGATGGAAGAAGAATTGGAGGGCTATTTTTCATGTTTAATCTAAAATACACCGAATAGCCTTCCTCATTCTTGTTATCTTGTAAAAGTGCAAGGAGTACATTAGTGTTCCTGTGAGAGACAACATTAACTCCCAAATGTAAGCCAAAACAATGTAAAGTTTCTATCATCTTCAGACTTTGGTTCAGTAATATTACAGTGGTACGAAGATACATAAGATAGAGTGAAATGGCATCTATCAAATGCCTGAAAGCATCAGAGTCTTTCAAAACTATTGCAAATATGAACCCTCATTTGTCATTATTGTTCATCTACCTTAATCTTAAAACATTGTTTGAAGCTGCTTACTTATATAACTTTACATTTTTGCTCAGTTAATCACTGGCCTTTCAATTTATCTATAATCAAACGAAAGGAAGACAGCAGTGTAAAAAAACTGAATCATTGACAGTAATGAAAATGGCCAGTTGTTTCATTTTCACTACAGATCAATTTTAATCCTTGAGGTATTGATTGCTGAATCTGTTGTACTGACAGTGTAGGATTCTTGTCCACTAAGCATAATGTGTTTCAGGTTCACCATCCACCAATTTTAGACCAAACAGTAGGAATCCTTAACTGGTTTTTCAGGCAATTTAGAGATGTAAACTCTAATTAAGTAAAATATTACTGCGCAATATTAACATCCTTAATTTTATACCAAGAATCATGGGATGCAAAAGCATCTGAGTCTCCAGTCACCATTCTGGACTCTCTTTCAAAGGAAATCTTTCTCTGTAGACTCTTGCCTTCATCTGCCATCTTAAAGGTCCTTCACAACACCATTGAGGATCTAGGGTTGGGAGTTAGCCATGCTATTCTCCCTTTTTCAAAAAGAAAAATGCCAGTAACGATGTATTTTGAAAAGCAAAATCATGCTACATAGGTTGACGGAAATAGAATAGCAAACTTACCATCCGTAGGAAGAATCACAGGGGCCACACTGGCCGGGGCACTAGTTGAAGGTAAAGCTGGGGAATATAATAAAAATGTTAGATGCAGGATGTATTTTTATATATGAAAATGGAACTAAGAGTTAATATATGTAAAGATTCATGCAGCAAAGTACAACAAGTATTAAAACACAACTCTAAAATTAATTCTTAACACTTGAGGGTAGAAATTTGGATTGGTGATATTAGTTTACATGCTTGCATGACATTCTGTTACTATTTTAGCAAGAGGCAAACTGTGTGATAATTCTCTCCCTCAGCGAAAGCAAAGAACAGAGGAATGTCACATAAAGACATTCAGCATTCATTCATTAAAGTAACCAGCAGTAATTTTCTGCCTTTAGTATTACTTGGAACCAATATGCTGCAGCAAAATTTATTTAACTATGTAACATACTTGAGTGACACACTTAATACCTCAAAGTGCATCCAGCACTAGTGCTTGCAGTAGATCCTGATGGGGGTGTGTATATAAAATCTGCTCTGAACTTTGAGCTATATTAGACAGCTGACTGATCCTAATGACTGTACCCTGCAACTATTTAGTCTTCTAATTGAGAGTATACCTTAAAAAAGGTACAAACTGAATCTGACAGGATCAAACTGGATTAAACCAGGTCACTTTCAAGTTGAATTTTGCCTTGCACCATTATCACTTTTGTCATTTAATGCCTCCTGCACTTGATCTCATCAGACCTCTCCCTTCTGTTCCTTTCCCATACCCAATCCTTTTCTCTGGCTCTGTATTTGCTTAACAGCTGTTAATCTCTAGCATCCTCTGGCCTCGACAAAACACTGGCGGAGATTTCCACAGGGCTTTGGAGACAGACTGGGAGGTGGGAGGGATGGTAAAATGGCAGCAAAAGGCAACTATAAGAAAGCCTGATGTGTTCCCACTGCCAGGAGATATTCCCAGATGGAACAGCAGAAGCTCGGCCATTGCCAATAAATGGGCCTATTGGTGGGTATTTTACCAGACAACAGGAATTTCATCAGCATTGGAACTTAGCCCACCACATGGAGAGTCCAACAGCTGCATCAAGGCAGCCTCCCACTGGCTTCCTGGCTGGGGGATTGGAGGAGGGGTGGGATTTTGTTTCCTGAGGCGTTAGAACCTAAAGAAGGGGCCCTTGGTGGTAATGACCACCCCACAGCCCTGGCACCACCATTGCAGGGGCTACCCCTCCAATTGCCAAGGCCTTTCTGTATGGCCTTGGAAGAGAAATGAAACATTTTACTTGCCTATAAGGGCACCTCATTATGGAGGTGCCCTCTTTTCCCTTGCAGTGTGATTTCGATCATACTTTATTTGTAGATGTATCGAATCAATATATTAACTATGGCCTTTGTATTTCTGAGTGTTGTTAAATGATCAGGGGAAAAGCCAAAGTGTGTGAAGTCCAAAAAAGTATTACAGAAATGATCATTTCTGTTACTAAGTAGACAGAGGATTAATTTTAACTCCCTGCTTGAGGGAAGTTTGCACTATGCCAATACTAAACAGGATGTAAGAAAATCAAGCTACTAAATTTGTTTTAGTGGTTGCCCAAGCTTTCTTTTCCAAAAGATTTTTTTTTATATTCAGGAGCTCTTATGAAGGATAATTAACCCATTATATTTATGCTTCATATAGTTTAGTATTTTGTTGCACACCTATAATTAACTGTAAATAAGTATAAATTATGTCAGTCTATCTTTGAGTTTAAAACATTCTAATCCAAACTGATTGAACTGTGTGGAATCCAGTAAGCAAGCTCGTACACAGGTAATCATTAATCCACATATTATGCAGTTCAGTAAAGGTGAGATTATTAATTGTAAATAATGCTATGGGAACTGCTGTGAATCTATTGAGAAAGAAAATGATTCTCTAAGCTTAAATTCTAGCATGCAAGATCACATTTTTTTCAGCAATTATTTTGGTCCTTGTGTCTAATCATTGGTTATAGAAAGTGAAATAATCAACAGTTGAAAAAAACTTACCTCTTAGCACTATTAAATTGACATGTGCATTGTTTTTTCTTTGATTTAATCCATACTTAGTTCGCCATTTTACTTCACAAGTATAGGTTCCTCGATCACTATACGCCAGATTTTTCAGAGTAAGTGAAACATCACCAGATCCAGGATCATGCTTAATGGTGATTCTTTCCCGATCGTTGAAACGGGGAACACTAACACCAAATTCATTTCTTCGAATAATAACGGTGTGTGTACTAATGTACCAAATGACTTCTACCTCAACGTACAGGGGAGATGGACGATAGGTACAAGGAATTGTGACTGATTTTCTCAACTGCCCTGTCACCTCCTCAGGAACAGTCAGTGTAAATGAGTCCGCTGTAAAACAGATAAACAGAGGATATTAAATGATAGACTCTGTGATCCACTTAGGGAGAAAGTCTGGAGGAACACACAGCTCGTAGTGCAGTTTTTGCAGCTGCAGATCAGCTGTACAGCAACCAATGAAGCTATTTGGGGCTGGACAAAGAAAAAGACAGTCTCAGTTAGTGATATCAGAGTAGAGTAGCAGAATGGGTACCTAATATATGAGTCTCCATGCAGGGAATGAAACAATTTTTTTTTAAATCACGTCAGTATTTGGTTTAGTATATTATTTTTCTCTATAATATGGGAAAATATTTAACACAAAGTAACCCCAATGCAGTCACCTATATTATATTCTCGAAAGCCAGTTGGTGAAGAAAGTAACTGAAGCCAATCTTTACACACTTTTATAAGCAGGGATGAGTAATTGCAGTTATGACGAGAGATTGGTGAAAAGAAAGCTGAGAGGAGGTTTGCTAGAGGTATTCAAAATCATGAGGAGTCTAGAGAGAGTAGAAAGAGTGCAACTGTTCCCACTTATAAAAGGATTGAGAATGAGTGGACACGGGTTTAAAACAACTGACAAAAGAAGCAAAAGCAATTTGAGAAAAAACATTTTCACGCATTGAGTGATTATGGACTGGAATGCACTGCCCAAGGGTGTGGTGGAGGCCGGTTCAATTGAAACAGTCTAATTCCCTTTTGAATGCTACCTGAAAGGGAAGATGTGCAGGGTTACAGGAGAAGGCAGGAAAATGGCCCTAAGGGATTTGCTCATTTGGGGAGCCAGTGCAGACATGATGGGTTGAATGGCCTCCTTCTGCGCTGTAACAATTCTACAATTTTGTGAAAAATGTATTGCTGTACATTTCTTCCCTATTAATGTTAGATTCTCCATGCTGCTTTCTCTGTTTTTCTGGTGGTTCTGGGGTTGGTGGTAGCCTGAAAATAATGCCATTCACGATGATTTCCTGCCAGAATGAAGGTGGCAATAGGAAGTGTATACCCAGAGTTGGACAAGTGGAAGGGAAATAATACGCAAATGACATAATCACAAATGTCAAAATGATTCCACTTTACTACTTTTTTTCTGCCCAATATGAGGAACAGCAATAAAAAACCCCACCCATGTTACTTGAAGGCGACATAAATGCAAAAATAAATTTAAAGGATTATAACTGGCACTGGGAAAAGGCCTTATTTTAATTTCTAATCCACTTTTGAATTTTTGTGATTTACCCAAACCTGCTACTGCTAGAGTGAGGAACTGTGTCCTCTGCTATGGGGTTTCAATTTTTAGCTTCTCAGCTTTTATCACTGAGGATTTCCTTTGTTCCTTTAGGAATATTTCCTTTTGGAGTTGGACAAAGAGAACAAGGAGTAGGAAGGAATTCAGGCAAGTTAGCCAGCATGGGAGGCAGCTGGCACTCACCCCTACTACCTGCAAACTATAGCACTCCAACTTGCACCTGACCCAGCAATAGCATTTGCTAAGGCTGTAATTCACAAGAAACTCATCAATGAGTTATGTCACATGTAGAGCCTGACCTGCAGGTCATCTGTGCCACTGCACAAATAAAGACTACCAATGCCCTGAATGTTTATGCTGAGGCTAATTCAGGCTGCCCCAGAAGTTATCAGAAATGCTGACCATTCAGTCATGTACAAATGCATCGAGTGAGTTACAGATGCGCTCTTTGTTACAGATAAACCAGGAGCAGTGGTGCTCATCATGAGAACAGAGGAAAAGACTCTGGCCTGCTGTTAGTCTGTCAATGAATCCCTCTCTGGGAATTGCCTCCCTCCTAACCAATTTCCCACCCGCCCACAATCAATAACAGCAGGTGGTTTATCCGTCCAAGGTTAAAATCATCCCTCAAATTGCTCTTTAAATGAAAGTAACCATGGGATGTAACGGACAAACCCAATTCCGTCTTCATCCATATGCAATTTGGCAGATGTACTGGATAGCAAATAGGAACTGAAACAATAGCAGCATTCTGTTCTTGCTAATTTTAAAAGCATATGGTCACATTCAGAGCACAGAGCACAAAATGAACTTGGAACCTTCCTACTTTGTATGCCTAATGCATGTGTTGACGCACTGGGACAACGGGAAGGAAATGTGATGCATCACTATTTTTGCAATCAAAACACTTCTGACCATTTATGCTCAATTATGGAAACATAATCTGCTGCCACAAAAACTAAATCTAATCCAGAAAATAAGAAGGTAAATTTGAAAGAAGCTGGGTATATGGTCATTTATTCAGGAAATTCGACAATCCTCCTCTTATCCCTTATCCTCTGAACTGATTGTAAGGTTGCCTCCACTATCTTTTTTGGAAGTCTTAATTATCCTTTTAGTCAGTACATCACAATTCACATCCCTCTCTCTTTTTTGGATAAATACAATTCTGGAAAATTGTTCACTTAGCTTCCATCTCACTGATATCAAAGTCAGTAATCGATTCTGATTATCTTTGACAAAGTAAGTTATGTTACTCAGTGTCTTCTTAGTGAATGCATCAAGGAAAGGGTGCTGTAGCTTCCCGAATGTACCAAGTGATGAAACTGTTCTGCGTCACATTTAGTAACTCTAATTCTAAACCATTCTGGCATTAACAATTTATATTGGGTTTGTGAAAATCCCAATAATGCAACCTTCTGGTTTTCACATAACCTTCTTACCTCCCTATAAATAAACTGTCCTCTTCCTTGCACTTGTGTGACAATTAATTCAAGCCCCTAATGTTACTTTTACACTTCTTCCATTAAAAACATTTAGCCGGAGTAGTTTGTTAGATAGTTTTCTTTATACTACTTTTCTAGAACTTTAATTTATATAGTGCCTATCAAGCCTCAGGACATTCCAAATTGCTTTAAAGCCAATGAAGTGCATTATTAAGTGTAGTCACTTTTGTAGTGTAGGAATTCCTAGCCTCCAATGCATTTTTAAAATATAGGGCTGCACCATTTCCATTCCTATCCTCTTTTTCCAGAGAATCATAAGATGTTGCATTTTCAGGGAGTACACTTGTTTCTAGTATTCCTGTCATACAATAACCTACTACCACAACAACCTAAAGTTCAGACATCTTATTACAAATCGTTCTAATCTTTGTGCATATGCAGCTTAAAATAGATTTCCTTCTTTTTGGCTTCCATGGTTGCACAGTACTGATTGAGAGATCAGTATTTCTCAGAGTTCCTTTGCTCAAATCTATCACTTGCCGAATATTCACTTTCCGGTACATTTCCAGTTTCCTTCCAACCCTCATTCTGCAGCAAATGAACTTCCAGAAGGCAAAAACCTTGGTGCCATTTAAGAGACCGTTGAATACAGTGACGACGGATGACAATTTTACGTTTGCCTGAGGTGAGATTATAATTTTCAATAGCTGTCTCTAAGCTCCATCGAAGTGTTATGGTGCAAACTGCGTCCCTTATAGCAGTCCTGTTTATCATAAAACCAGCCAATTATTTATGAAAATAAGACTCATTAATTTTTCATAAGTTTACTAGCCATCAGTTTGCATTCTCTATATTTTGGGTAAACATCTCCTTTACCAAATGCAAGAACTTTACCAAAAATATTATTGTACATTATTTAACATTACTTTTGGAAATGATCCTCACATTTATACCTTTGAGTGCTTCAATATATTGCTATATTGTTGACCCCGATGTGGACTCCCAAAGGCAAATCTCATGCTTTCTACATCAGTCCTTCTAACCTCTCACTAATGTATACAGCTCTAGCTCCAGGTAAACACTGAGCATCCTATACTGTCCCCACCACTTAAAACATCCACATTTAGAATGATCAGTCACTTACATTGGCCAAAAGGGGATAAACATTACCTATTTGCATTCAATGTTGTTGCTTAAAGCATCTTAAGCATTCCATTTATTTCGGGCAGAATAGCTTTGCTAACTAACTAGTCTGCACCTCATTAAGGTGCACTGAATGCAAGAATCAAGATATTGTTCAATAAGACAAACTGTCTTCAAATGAAGAGAAAATTCCACAAATAACCAAGAAATACTGCATTGTTATTACTGTCAGTGGAATAAACACACAATGTAAAAATAATAATGGTGCTGACTTCTGTTGTAGTATGCTATCACAAGACCTTCTACCTAACAGGGCATTGCCAAAGTAATCATTCAAGTATGAGCTCTAACAAAATGTCAACGGGTTATTTAGTATTTGGGTCATCACAGCTAAGCCCAATTCCCTTCACACCTAATATTGACTTAAAAGAGTCAGAACGCTGATAGATTTCCCCCTCCCTATCCAAGAAATACCGAGGTCAATCATTGTGTCCCAATGCCTGACTTAGCTAACATTAACTCAATCTGTATAGACTGATAAAAATCTGGCACCTGCTAGACTCTTTAATGCAGCATTACACCACATTGTTTTATCTCAGGAGTCATTACATGATCTGTATTTTCAGATATATATCCTTTCAGACAACTAAAAATATCACCTCCAGGCATATAATATAGCCCATTAGTAGATGGAATTGAAATTTGGTATCACTGAAAATACTGGGTCAAAAGCAATAGTTCACATGGATAAATATTTCACTATCAAACTTTTAGGATTTTTAGGAAGGAGTGAAATAAAGTTAACACTTACTGACATTGAGGAACAAAATCAAAACCAATAATGAACATACTTGCTTCTCCATGTTGCATCTAACTCTATTAAGTCAGTTGTGATTGCAGTAAAGGCTTGACAGTCGAGAAATACTTCCCTTTTTCTCCAAGCTGACCCTTGTGCACCGATACTTTAACATTGTCTATCCTTCATTCTAATTTTGTTACACGTCATTGAGTCAGCGTTATTACTACGGCACAGGAGGCGGCCATGTGATGCATCAAGTCCATGTCGTCTCTTGGTACAGCAATCCAGTCAGTCCCATTCCCCACTGTTTATTGTTTTCATGGGACGTGGGCAGCGCTGGCAAGGCCAGCATTTGTTACCCATCCCCAATTTCCCTTGAACTGAGTGGCTTGCTAGGCCATTTCAGAGGGCAGCAGACAGGTGAGAACACCACCACCTGGAAGTTTTCCTCCAAGCCACTCACCATCCTGACTTGGAAATCTATCGCTGTTCCTTCACTGTCACTGGGTCAAAATCCTTAAACTCCCTCCCTAACAGCACTGTGGTTGTACCTACACCACATGGTCTGCAGCGGTTCAAGAAGGCAGCTCACCACCGCCTTATCAAGGCCAACTAGGGATGGGCAATAAATGCTGGCCTAGCTAGTGCCGCCCACGTCCTATGAATGAATTTTAAAAAGTTAAGAGTCAACCACATTGCTGGGTCTGGAGTCACATGTAGGTCAGACCAGGTAAGGATGGCAGATTTCTTCCCCTAAAGGTACATTAGTGAACCAGATGGGTTTTTACAACAGTCAATGTCTACTTACAACAGTCTATCCCTGTAGCCCTGCAAGTTTATTTCGCTCAAGTGCCCATCTAATTTTCTTTTGAAATCATTGATCAGCTCCCCTTCCACCGTCTTCATAGGCAGCAAGTTCCAGTTTATCTCAGTTGTTATATAATGTTCTGTGATAATAAAACAATAAGGGTCTTCTGCAGTTCACTAGTAGACACAAGCAGAAAGTAAGAAAATGTTGCTTTTTGATGAAAAGTACCAAGTAGCAGAAATACAGGGTTGACTCAGTGATGTGAATACAATTACCATTCAGAGAGCACACTTCACTGATTCAGAGAGCACACCTCACTGAATCCAGCCAATAGCTTGAATACAGGATTTGAGAGTTACCAAAATCAATGCTTATAAACATTCTTCAATTTTCTGGAAGCCGTGAAAAAAATCAATTAAAAGCTCAATCAAATTCTAACAGTCATAAACCAGATGCTAATTTTTCCACCTACTCGTGCGCCCACTCCTGGAATTTGCTGTTCAGACCTTTGGAAATTTCTAACTTAATGGTGTGCCTGTTTCTTACTGCATGTAAAGCTGTTTTTTAAAAGCTGAGTTTTTCCAGCACTTTTTGTTTTTATATCTGCTGATGTTTGCTGCTTTGCATTGCTACAACTATGCTCCTCAATTCTTTTCCTATAACATTACTGAAACTTGTGATTTCATTTGCAGTAAGCATGGATAATTCTTTTGAACATTTTTATGGCATTCTTGGATTTTGGGAAAGAAGAGGAGTTTCTGTCAAGAAGGAAGGCAGTTGCATTGGTGCTCTCTTGCCAGCAGGCATATTAATACATGGACACATCTACAGGGTACATGAAATTGTTTAAAGAGACTGTTGGACACCCCAGTGTTCTGCTGAAGGGTTATGGGGACTCGAAACATCAACTCTTTTCTTCTCCGCCGATGCTGCCAGACCTGCTGAGTTTTTCCAGGTAATTGTGTTTTTGTTTTGGATTTCCAGCATCCGCGGTAGTTTTTTGTTTTTACCCCAGAGAATATGTTGGACATCTTGGGGAGTTAAGGGTTAATAATTGAACTCTCTCGTATCTTGAACCAACAGGCTTTTCAAGGTAAACAGGATCCGTGCGGTGCTTTGAGAAGAAAGGATGGCTCATTTTTTTTAACATCTGAGTATTATCGATGAGAAATGCTTGTACAAGGAAATAAGTGATGGGAACATCAACCATGCATGATTAAAGTGTAACTTTGGTGACTAACATACTGAACATAGCAGTAGGATCCATTAACTATAGTATAGAAAGATGAGCTCTTAATAAAATGACTCATCAAAGGAGTCACAAACAATTAAAAAAGTCAGACAGTCTTGTTTATGAGAGGTATCTTTGAAGTAAACAATGACTACTTATGTAAAGAGACTTTTCAAAGGATTCAGGAACCGATACATCATGAATTCTTACCTATGTCAAGGACATGGGTAAAATAAAGTGTATAAAGGAGTATGGCTTTTAACAAATTCATTGGAGAGCTCAAAGATAGAGAAACTGAAAGCTACTATGCTTCAGTTCTGCCGAAGGGTCATGAAGACTCGAAACGTTGACTGATTTCTTCTCCACCGATGCTGCCAGACCTGCTGAGTTTTTCCAGGTAATTCTGTTTTTGTTTTGGATTTCCAGCATCCGCAGTAGCTTTTAGCTTTTTGTTTTTAACTCTTTCAATACAACTGGGCGAAATTCCTAGACCATATACAAATAAGGTCTGATCCCTAAACAGTGCTCTGCCTTCAAGTTCTTTTACTTATTCGAAGTGTATTGTTGTGAACCATTGAAGGAAAGAGGTTGACAAATTGTTGTTCCTTACCTGTCTTCATGGGGCAGAATCAATCCAGAATTGCAATAAGTGCAGTAGCGGGCAGCAAAAAGGATGTTTTACCCAACGGCCACAATGGTGGCTTTTCATGCCATATCATCCCATTCCCGGCGTGTCCTACCTCATTAATAGTTCATTCCCAGGAAACACACTGGGTTACTAGCAGGGTGGCCTCTGATTTGCCCGCCCCACCATCACCTCAGGCCTTCAGTAATCCGGGCATCATATTTAAAGGCCACCTCTGCACAGGGCTCGCACTCTTCAAGGGGTAGGAAGCTGCTGGGAACTGAAGGCTGCCAAAGACAGGAAACATGCTGCCCCCAAATTGAGTGATGCCTCCCTCGAGTGCCTATTGGATGCGGTGGAGGCCCACTGCGATGTCCTCTACCCCAGCTCTGGGCGAAGACCAGCAAGCAAGGCCACCAATCCAGCATGGGAGGTGGTGGCATCGGTGGTTAGTACCAATGCCCTGCAAAAGAGGACAGCCATCCAGTGCAGGAAGAGGATAAATGCAGAAGAGAATGAATCTGTTCCGCCAGAGTAAGTCACTCTTCTGATCACTCAACTCACATCACACATCCACAGGGATCTCACACCTCAAGGGAAAACACCACCGACTCTCACACACACCCTCACATCTCCATCAGGTTCATGTGCTCTGGAGCTCGCGTTCTCATCCCGTCCATGGCGCCGCTCACCACACAAACATTCCATGCAGCACCATGCATCCTGCTCACACTCTCTTCATGTGTTTTCATGCAGGAGAAACTGGCTGACAACAGCAGCGGGAGGTCCCAAACCGGGGGTGGAGTGGCCCACATTAGGCCCCTCACTCACTTTGAGAAGCGTGCCATCACGCTGACTGTTGAGGACATGGACCGTGCCAGCAGCGACGGTGAGGTTGGCAGCAAACACCCACGTGAGGATCCTGCACATCATCCCTCTCTCAATGCAACTGCAGTCTCTCCTGCTTTTGACTTTTCTGCCTTGCACTAATTATCCCAATTTTGGTTCATAGGAAGCTCTGCCAACCGACCAACACCCTCAGCCACCCAGTCCCTCACCTCCACCCACATCCTCACTTCCTGCCAAGAGGGCACCTCCTCCATTGAAGAGCTGGAAATAAGCAGCCTGGAAGACCCGTCACAGCACTTACCCACACCCTCCACCAGCGTAGAGACACACACCTCAGTGGGACATCCATCTAGAGCAGGCTCAGGTTCAGGCCCAATTTCAGCAATTGTTGGAATCCATTATTAAGGAAGTTGTAATGGGGCATTTGTCAAAATGCAATCCATCAGAGTCAGCATGGTTTTATGAAGAGTAAATCGTGTTTGACTAATTTGCTGGAGTTCTTTGAAGATGTGACAAGCAAAGTGGATAATGGGGATCCTGTAGATGTAGTATAGAAGACCTTTGATAAGGTGCTGCACAAAAGATTAATACACAAGATAAGATCACACGGAGTTAGGGGTAATATATTAGCTTGGATAGAGGATTGGCTAACCAACAGAAAGCAGGGAGTCGGGATAAATGGGTCTTTTTCTGGATGGCAAGCTGTAACTAGTGGGGTGCCACAGGGTTCGGTCCTTGGGCCCCAATTATTTACAATCTATATTAATGAATTAATTGGATTCAAGGATAGAAGGTACAATGGCTAAATTTTCAGAGGACACCAAAATAGGTGGGAAAGTAAGTTGTAATGAAAAAATAAGAAATTTACAAATGGATATGGACAGGTTAGATGAATGGGCCAAAATTTGGCAGATGGAGTTTAACGCGGATAAGTGTGAGGTTATCCATTTTGGTCGGAAGAATAAAAAGGCGACTTATTATTTAAATGGAGAGAAACTTCAGAATGCTTCAGTGCAGAGGGATCTGGGTGTCCTCGTGCATGAATCGCTGAAAGCTAGTATGCAGGTTCAGCAGGTAATAAGGAAGGCAAACGGAATTTTGGCATTTATTGCTAAAGGAATAGAGTATAAAAATAGGGAAGTGTTGTTGCAACTGTACAAGGCATTGGTGAGACCGCACCTGGGGTACTGTGCAGTTTTGATCCCCTTACTTGAGGAAGGATGGAGTTGCATTGGAGGCGATTCAGAGGAGGTTCACTAGATTGATTCCAGAGATGCAGGGCTTGTTTTATGAGGAGAGGTTGAGCAGTTTAGGCCTATACTCGCTAGAGTTCAGAAGGATGAGAGGAGATCTAATTGAGGTATTTAAGATGCTAAAGGGGATAGACAAAGTAAATGTGAAGCGGATGTTTCCCCTTGTGGAGCATTCTAGAATGAGAGGCCATAGTTTTAGGGTAAGGGGTGGTAGATTTAAATCAGAGATGAGGAGGAATTACTTTTCTCAAAGGGTCATGAATCTGTGGAATTCACTACCTCAGAGTGCAGTGGATAACTGAATAAATTTAAGGAAGAGATAGACAGATTTTTAATTAGTAACAGGTTGAAAGGTTATGCGGAGTTGAGGCTGAAATGAGATCAGCCATGATCGTATTGAATGACGGGGCAGGCTCAAGGGGCTGAATTGCCTACTCCTGCTCCTAGTTCTTATGTTCACAATCTGGTGGTCACCGCACGGACAGGTGTCTGCAGCAGGAGGAGGCAGGCTCAGCTGAGCTACCCGGTCCTCGGAGGACTGCTGGGAAAGAGACATCTGTGAGGTTCAAGTCAGATGACGAGCCTCAGGTTGGGCCTTCCAACTCATTGTGGAGAGTCAGCAGAAGGCAGGGAAAATCACACTGAGCTGTTGGAAGCTCTCAACAGAGTGGCACATGAGTCAAAGGTATGCGTCCACCTGCTCTCTGATGAAGTGGTGCCCACATGTGTGTATGTGGAGGACTCCATGGGGACGATGGTGGATGTGATGGAGACCGTGGTCCAGCAGAACAAGGAGATGTGTGCAGACCTATACTCCATCGCAGTAGTCATGGGAGAGTTTCTGCAAAGGCAATGTGAGGGAAATGGGGCACCTTGACATCCCTCCGGGTGCTCCTTCTCCTCAAGGAGTCAGGCTGGTGCCCTCGGGCACCCAAAGGGAGGAGGAGCGGCAGCTGGACATCCCTGGGTCATCCAATGAGGAATCTCAGAGGCCGTCCGCTCCCTCTGAGTCCTCTTTGCCTGTGGCCCCTCAACCTCATCCTCTGTCACCGCAGAGGGAGCAGCTGGCCCACAGGAGGACAGCCAAAGCAAGCCGGGGACCTCAAGGCCTTGGCTCTCCAGAGGACCCACGCCAAAGTCATCAGAAGCAACAAGGCCAACCATTGCATGGACTGTCTCCACCCCTCCTGCAGATGTCAGGACAGCACCTAGAAGAAGTGGTAGGCCTAGAAAGAAAAGTTAAGAATTTCTGTTCACGTGGTTCCACGGATGAACACATTTGGTCACTTTATAATCTGAACATACATTCACTTTCACTGAATAATGTGTAATGGTGTCATTCAGCTTCATTTACAGGCTTCGCAAGTCCTTCCCCTACCGCACCCCCACCACCACACACACCCCCCCACCCCACCCCCAACCACCCCACCCCACCCCCACCACCCCTACAACTAGCAGTTCAGCTGCACGCAGCTGGATCACAAGTGGTCCTGAAGGGAGAAGTCCAGGTATGTGGTAGGGCCTCTCAGAGCCTCGTGCAAGTTTTCTCCCACACATGCGGAGCCTTCCTCCATCATACACATCCCAATGTCCCGAGCATCTTTAATGCTGCCCGCTGGGATTCTCTTTCACTTGTCTATCTGAGCTGACCTGCATCCCCACCCACTGATCGCATTTCCATGCAGCACCTGTGCCCGTCTAACATGAGGCTCCACTCACTTTCAATTTCAGAAGCATGGTTGCTATAAGGTTTGTTTTCAGCTCCCCTCTCCTTTCCCCTCCCCAGTCACCCTTGCTCTTTCTGCCATCACTGTTGACCCTCTTCAGCTTCACCTTCCATCTCCCGAATATTACCTACCAACCCGAACCTTTTTTCTTTTGGGGATGTCCAGATGAATGCGCACATTCCCTATCTTCCTGAGAATCCGACCCCCCACCCACATTGACCTCCCAACCTTCTTCTTCCCACCGCAAGTGTCCGTGTCTGCCTCCAAGTCCCCACCAACCACCCTCACCGCCCCTTCTGCCAATACCGTCACACCCTACCACCTCACTCTGCCCTCTCTAATTCTCACCATTCCCTCCTACCACACCCACACTCAGTTCGCTCCTCAGGAGGCAGTCATCGACTTCACAGAACCCTCCCTTGCACATTCACCTGGACAACACTTACTCCCCCTGAACTCGCTCCTCTGCCCTTACTCCCTCCTCCCCACCCCCCAGGACTCTTTCCTCCCCGCTCCAAATTCCTTCCTCCCCCTGAAGTCCTGCCCCCCCACTGAACTCCTTCCCTTACACCTTTCTCCTGGCTTACACCTATCTCCCCAGTTGCTGCATTTTTCCCTGTTACGCCCTGCTCCCCTGTACTCCCTCCCCCTCAAAGCTCAGCCCCCCAACACCTTTGTCCCCTTACCCCAACCTTACGCCTCGCCCCAGTACACCTTCCTCTCTGTGAGCAATGCCCTAACGGTAAGTCCCGACTTCTGCACCTCATACTTGTCAAGATGTGTTCTGGGCCGGCATATTTTCCCATTGACACGAGCGGTAAATTTGACATGGAGGGATGATTCCAGTGAGGAGGGCTTATAAATATATGCAGATGCATTAAAATGACATTACCAACGTACGGCAGCAGGAAATGCGGCCCGTCATTGACAGGTGGAGCAGATGATCGTCAACTTGTTACTTGACGGCATGAAACCAATTTTTCTCCTTCTTGCCATATTGTCCGCTCATGCCCACCATGACGCCCAATACCAACGGGGGCAGGAAATTCTGGCCATGGTCTGTAATCCATGAGTGAAGTCATTAGCCCATTTCCTCAAATGTCAATCCAGTCAAGTTCTACCATAGGGCAGTTCTTCCCTTGGTTATGGAGGTGATCACAGCATTAAATTTCTATGTTACCAACTCCTTCAAAGCCACCATTGGAGAAATATTCCAGAACAGTCAGTCCTTTATGCATCAAAAAGATGTCAACTTTTGTTTGCCAAGGGGAACACTTGCCCCAGCATGGAAAGGAGGTAATAGCATTTTTACCAGTTAAAGGGTTTCCCAAGAAATGGCAGAGACTCACTAGTACATGCAAGCGCACAAAAGGACTAAGAATAGACAATTAGGCCCATCAAACCTATCCCACCAAGTGAGTTAATAGTACACATGAGTGTTGTTAAAAATAGACATTTTGTTGAAGCTTTCCATCTTGCACTCATCAGGACAATTGCAAGAAAACCAATGTCGGGGAAGCAGCAACTTTATACAGTATAAGAGAAGGCTGATTGGTTGGCAAGTGGACTCTGATTGGTAGAGACATTGCCATGGGAAATGCACCAGTTAATGGTTACTGACAGTTAACAAAGCATTG
This sequence comes from Cetorhinus maximus, assembly GCF_964194155.1. Lineage (NCBI taxonomy): Eukaryota > Metazoa > Chordata > Chondrichthyes > Lamniformes > Cetorhinidae > Cetorhinus > Cetorhinus maximus. The sequence goes on along the minus strand of NC_135886.1, from coordinate 109,075,664 downwards.
TTTGGAACTTTAACCCAGGCAGCCTGGCTCTGATTGGTCAAGGCATTGCCCTGAGGAATTAACCAGTGAATGGCAATCAATTATTTTGTTTCGCTTTTTTTAATTCATCCATGGGACGGGACGTGGGTGTCACTAGCTAGGCCAGCATTTATTATCCATCCCTAATTGCCCTTGTTCAGAGGGCATTTAAGAGTCAACCACACTGCTGTGGGTCTGGAGTCACATGTAGGCCAGACCAGGTAAGGACAGCAGATTTCCTTTCCTAAAGGACATTAATGAACCAGATGAGTTTTTACAACAATCCACAATGGTTTCATGGTCATGTTTCATGGTCATCATTAGACTTATAACTCCAGATTTTTTTTATTGAATTCAAATTCCACCATCTGCCATGGTGGGATTTGAACCCGGGTCTCTGGATTACTAGTCCAGCAACAATACCACTACACCATCGCTGAAACAGGCGCAATGTGTGTACATTTCCTTTCTGTCTGTGAAGAACAGGGCCCTGTGTATTAGTATACATAGCTTCCAGTACATACAAATACGCCACAATGAGGACCCAATTGACATTTTTAAATTGGTTGTCAGCATAATTTTTAGCACACTGAGGATTATTTAGCAAATGCCCAATCGCAGAATCACAGCTAATGTTGGGCATTGTTTTGAGTTTTGGAAGCATGAGCTGGTTGGGTACGGACTTGTCCGTTGCATACAGCAGCTGAGACATGCTGTTTGATACAATCCGCCAGTCTTTGGGACGTACGGGGGGAATTAAAGCAGGCATAGGTCCAACCCCAACCCTGCTGCCAGGAGACAACCTCAAGGTAATGGCCAGGTTTTGGCCTCATTGGGCGGCCCATCCTCTGTCAGAAAGATCCCAGCAGTTTCAATCCTTTACATATGAACATACGAATTAGGAGTAAAAGATTCAGTCCCTCGAGACTACTTTGCCAAGTGGGAACTTAATTGAGCATAATTGGCTACCCACTGCTGCTGTGTGGGCAGCCAGTACCAGACAGGCCCAACCCTGGCAAAATCGCTTGGACGTGGGAATGTGAAAGGGATGCTGCCCCGACGTGAGAATCTGTAATTTTGCTTCCATTCCCATCTCAGCTCTGTGCCTCAGCAATTTCTTCCCAAACATAATGACTCTCTATAAAAATAAATTCTTCTGGTAAGTGATCCAAATCCTTGCCTACAGATTTTACACAAGTATGACCTCCAAATCGACCATAAATGTCCATTTCAAATAACCTGTAATCAAACTATAGCCAATCCATTATTTTAAAAACTTTACTCAGTTACCTTCTAATCTTGAACTTATATCTTATTTGTGGGGGAGGGCTGAACTAATGATCGGATGTGAGATCAAATCCCATTACTGCAGCTGGGGAATTTAAATTCAGTTAATACACCTGGAATAAAAGCTAAGTAACAAAGACCATGAAACTACCAGACTGTCATAAAAAACAATCTGGTTCATTTATGTCCTTTAGGGAAGGAAATTTGACATCCTTACCCAATCTGGACTATATATCACTCGAGGCGCACAATTCACTGCCCTCTGAAATAACACCCAGCTGCTTAGGCATGGATGATAAATGCTGGCTTTGTCAGCAATGCCAATATCCTGTGATTTAATTTTTTAAAAACCACAAGATCTAAGATTCATATCATCCAGGTTGACCTTTTCTGCAACTTCTCCAGAGTCTCAACAGCCTTCACCAAGTGTCTAATGCAGTGCACTGTCTATTCTATCCACCAATGCCACCAGAAACACAGCCTGTACTTCTTTGGAGGTGTAAGAACTGGCTAGTTCCAGGCAATTTCAAGGATGAGGGCTCCGCAGATGCCAATGAATCTGCATCATGCTCCATTGTTATCTATAACAAAAAGGCTTCCCTAATATTGTTGCAGAAAAGAGCTGTAGACCATAGAGTCAAACTTTATTAGGGCTCCTGCTCCTGATTGCTACCACCAAAACTGGACACAATACTTCGGATGCAAACAAACTGGAGCCCAAGTACAATAACTCTTCATTTTACAGTGAATGGTCCTAATAATAACCTAAAACTCTATTTGCGTTCCCTATCACCATGGGAGGTAGCAAGATCACAGTGCCAGTGCCAATATAGTGGCTGCCACACATCCATGGGAATATGCACACAGCCAAAAAGGTCTGTTAGCTTAACATCTGTCATAGGGAAAACATTAGCTATTATTAAAGGTGTTTTAACAGGGCACTTAGATAAATTCCAGGTAATCAGGCAGAGTCAACATGGTTTTGTGAAAGGGAAATCATGTTTAACCAACTTATTGGAGTTCTTTGAAGAAGTAACAGGTGCTGTGGATAAAGAGGAACCAGTGGATGTACTGTACTTAGATGTTCAGAAGAAATTTGATAAGGTGCCTCATCAAAGGTTATTACGGAAAATAAAAGCTCATGGTGTTGGATATTGGCCTGGATAGAAGATTGGCTAGCTAACAGGAAACAAAGTAGGCATAAATTGCTCATTTTCTGGTTGGCAGGATTTGATGAGTGGTGTGCCACAGGGATCAGTGCTGGAGCTCAACTCTTTACAATTTATATTAATGATTTGGATGAAGGAACCAATGGTATGGTTGCTAAATTTGCTGATGACACAAAGATAGGTAGGAAAGTAAGATGTGAAGAGGACATAAGGAGGCTACAATAGGATATAGATAGGTTTATGTGAGTGGGCAAAGCTCTGACAAACAGAGAATAATGTAGGAAAATAAGAGGTTGTCCATTTTGACAGGACAGTTAAAAAAAGAGGCATATTATCTAAACAATGAGGTAAACGATAGGGCGGTTGTGCTTCGGTTATACAGGGCATTGGTGAAACCATATCTGGAGTACTGTGTTCCTTACTTAAGGAAAGATGTAAATGCATTAGAAGCAGTTCAGTGAAGGTTTAACTAGATTAATACCTTGAATGGACAGGCTGTCTTATGAAGAAAGGTTGGACAGGCTAGGCTTATATCCACTGGTGTTCAGAAGAGTAAGAGGTGACTTGATTGAAACATATAAGAACCTGATGGGACTTGACAGGGTGAATGTGGAAAGGATGTTTCCTCTTGTGGGAGAGTCACGAACTCGGGATAATTGTTTTAAAATAAGGGAACATTTAGGATAGAGATGAAGAAAATGTTTTTCTCTCAGAGGATTGAGAGACTTTGGAATTTTCTTCCTCAAAAAGTGGTTCAAGCAGAGTCCTTGAATATCTTTAAGGCAGAGGTAGATAGATTCTTGATAAGCATGTGGATGAAAGGTTATTGGGGGTAGGCAGGAATATGAGGTTAAAAATCAGATCAGCCATGATCTTATTGAATAGCGGAGCAGGTTCAAGGGGCCGAGTGGCCTACTCCTGCTCCTAATTCGTATGTTCGTATGTATGTATATAAGCTTCCAACCCCTTCTATGTCTCTGCTCACCCACTCTTATCTTGCACTATCCTTTCATACAGCAATAGGGAGGATTGGCAGTGAATGAGAAAAATGATGATGCAGAGAAGCAAGAGCAAAAGATCAAAATTCTATGACGATAATTAAGTCAATGAGGATGATGGCAAATGACAAGCGGAATGAAGGTCAAGACCACCCATGAGTTTCTGGACCAATATCCTGCTGAGAATTCTTATGCCATAACTCTGTTAGTCTCACACCCTGTGCATTTGCTTTTTCACTCTATGGTGTTAGCTCAGGTACTTCTACCTGGGAGAACTTGGTATTAGTAAGAATGTGACACCATCTAAGTAATTCTCAGAGCACAAGAAAGTCAAGAGTTGAGTGGGTGAGCATGTGCCAGCTTCCCAGTGGAGATTGAGGAGATAAATGTTCATGGATGTTATGGAATCCAAAACTCATGCACTCACCTGAAAAGAAGGATACTCAAGAACCAACATACCTGGCTCTAGGGTCAGTCTCCCAGGGTGTGGGGCAACTAACAAGTCCGATTCTATGGCCTACTTTCCTCATTTGCAACAATATAATGGAAAAAATTTGATACAGCTATCAACAGATCACCTAACAGCTCCATTGGAATCTGCAATAACCCTCATCCAAGAAATTGTCTGGAACCAGTCAATTCTTACCTCTCCAAAGAAGTACAGGCTACAGTTCTGGTGGTAGTAGTGGATAGAATAGACAGCATGCTGCATCAGGTACACAGAGGATGATCTCTGTAAGTTATTAGGATCTGATAGCTGTCACTGGAATAGCCGTCTCACTGTTCGGAGATGTCACAGATGTATGGCCTAGTGGAATGATGATGGATGGAATAAGCCTACCTGAGGCTGCCTGTACCTACTAAATTATTGCAGCAAAATTCAGTGCTCTGGGCAAGGAGATGAGAAAATTGGAAAAAAAAGGATGGGTCCATTTCTAATACTTGATAACCAGAGAACTGTAAAACATTTACACATTTGTGACATAGCTGTTGGATATTTGCATTGTACCAATCATTTATTTTATATCAAGTTAAATACTCACCATGAAAAATGGTCTGAGTAAGTGCTATAAAACTATTCCAGCTATTGATTCATGTCACTGACAGAAGTTTGAACCTGGTTCCTCTCGTACTGAGCAGGATTGCTATTGCAACAACACATCATCAACATGTTTCACAACTGTGACCAACATACATTATCTCTACTTGAGTGAGGAAGGGTTAAAATTTAATAGCAGTGAGAGGCAATTCAACAGCAATTTCTTTATGAATGTATTGTAACCAAACAGTTGAAGAAAGACAAATTATTGCACAATGTTTTTGTGTCATTGCTATTTTGTGCCAGTGAAAATATTTCTGACTGTACAGCAAATAAATACATTTCTGTTTATTCAATCCCAGTCGCTTCTCTCAATGTATGACATCATATGATGGTGAGTCACATGGACCTTGGAAGTCTCAGGTTCAATCTCCATTTATGCTGGGTTAGCTGATTTCATCAAGTGACAAAGTTAGATTCAGTGTCTTTGGGCTAGAAATGGGGAACAGATTAGGGTTCCTACTCCTGACTGCTATCAACCTACTGGAAATGCACATTGTGAATATTAGGTGAGTCTAGGATTGGATTGAAACTCAACTGTAATGGCTTTAATGTCAGATAGCCTGCTGGTACACATAGTCCGTGCTATTTTAGACTCTGCTGACGTCCTTTATTTCTTTTCCTTGTACTAGGAAATCTAGTTGTGCAACATTACAGCTGATGCAGATCAGATGACAATAAAGCAAATGCGGAAATTGCCTGTTCTGAGATAAAGTGGTTAAAATATATAACCTCTCATTCAAAGGACAGTGCATGAAATGACCCTGGAAATAAACTTTCAAAGGACAGTGCATGAAATGACCCTGGAAATAAACTTTCAAAAATTAACAATCACAATTGGCAAAGGCAAAGCTATGGTAATAAGCCAGTTTAAAATATATGAAGGAAGGCAACTAAAAGAACAAATTAGCAAACCTTTTAAGTAAATAGGGTAATTTCTATCTTTCAATACTGATGCTAGTGGATCAGCTGCCCATTACATACATCTCACTAGACTTTTTTTTTCCATTGACTTCATTCATTTATTCTCAAACATTCGAAGATACCTGCATTGCTCAATCACAACAATGTAACAGGATGATTGACAGGGGACCAGGGCTGTCCGCTATAGCCTTGGCGGCTGAAATCTTTTTGGAGTCCAAGAGTAGAGGCACACTTGAGATCTTGGGGCTGATTTTAACATTTAGCACAAAGTGGAAGGTCAATGGGTAGGGCACACCTGCCAGACACTCATTGTTATGCATTTTGGCAGGAAGAATAGAGCAGTTGAATATTATTTATATGGAGAAAGACTGCAGAAAGCTGTAGCACAGAAGGGTTTGGGAGTACTCGTGCATGAATCCCAAAAAGCTAGCATACAAGTTCAGCAGATAATAGGGAAGGCAAATGGAATGTTGGCCTTTATTTCAAAGGGAATGGGAGTATAAAAATAGAAGTCTTGCTAAAACTATACAAGGCACTAGTTAGACCACACCTAGGATACTGTGAACAGTTTTGGTCACCTTATCTAAGGGGAGATATACTGGCATTGGAGGGAGTCCAGAGAAAGTTCAGTAGGTTGATCCTGGGTATGGAGGGATTTTCTTGAGGAGAGGTTGTGTAGGTTGAGCCTGTACTCATTCGAGTTTAGAAGAATTAGATGCGACCTTATTGAAACATAGGTTTTTAGGGGGCTTGACAGGGTAGATGCTGAAAGGTTGTTTCCCCTTATGCGAGAGTCTAGGACCAGAGGGCATAATCTCAAAGGGGTCGCCCCTTAGACAGAGATGTGGGGGAACTTCTTCTCTCAGAGGGTAGTGAATCTGTGACATTCTTTACCACAGAGGGTTGTAGAGGCTGAGTCGTTCAGTATATTCAAGGCTGAGATAAACAGATTTTAATCAGTAAGAGAATCAAGGGTTATGGGGAAAAGGCAGGAAAGTGGAGTTGAGGATTATCACATCAGCCATGATCTCACTGAATGGTGGAGCAGACTTGACGGGCTGAATGGCCTACTTCTGCTCCTACATCTTATGGTCTTATGTTGGCTGTGCGGCTTAAGTTATTTTGAGGCCCAAGTCTCATTTATGTAGATTTGGCAAGTTACTCACACCAAACTGGCACACCAATGAAATTTGACAGTTGGGGAGGGCATAAAATCATCTGGCTCCCATACAGAGCTGGCTGCCAGTCTAGTCCTAGGGATGATAGTGGGAAGGCAATGCCAGGGGTGTGAAGCACAGGCCACCACAAGGCCAAAACATTTTTATTGAGCCAGGAGAAACATTTCTGCTCCTCCTAGCTCAACAAAAATATAAGATTAAAATAATTTAGGGCTTTTTTTTTTAACTGTCTCTAGAGGTCCCTTCAAGACTGCTGATTAGGCAGATCAATGCTGTTGCAAATGGGCAAAATATTGGCCTACAACTATACTTCAAAAATTGCAATTGGTATCTTATACATGTTATGGACCCCAAATTACATGTTAAAAGTGGCCTCCCATCTAAAGATACCTACCAAGTTGGTAGCCGCTAAGGTAATAAATGACCAAATGCCATTTCCCATTGCCAGTTACAGACTGCTACTTCTCATTTATGCTGGGGTTCGCAAATGTAAACTAACAGACCCTGGCTTTACAGAGTGGGCAGCTGGGAGTTTGGTGAGTGAGGGAGTTTTATTCTAGTTTCGTTTGTATTTAACATGTAACTAAAAATTACTGTTTAAGTTTGAATTTCTCAATCCAGTCTTAAGCAGCGACAAACAAGCTCTCTACTAGAAAGGAGCTGCAGTTAGTTAGTTAGCTAGCTAGCTTAATCTGGTCCTAGCAGAGCTGACTCATCTAAGTCTCAGCTAGTATAAATACAGGGCTCTCAGTGTAACTTGCATAGAATGTGACTTTACAGAGTGAGTGGCTGTGAGTTTGGTGAGTGAGAGAGTTCAGTGAAGAAGGTGCTCCTTTCTTTTTCTACCTTTTTCAGCCTCTAGTATTTGGTTCTTACTTCAGTATAGAGGAAGAAGCTGATTTGTAAGTAACTGGTAAGTTATTCCACTTATAATAAATAGAATGCAAAAGTTAAGGTGTGGCAGGGCAGCTCATCTAAATGTGCAGCCTATGGAATGTGGGAAGTCATGGACACACCATGTGCCCTAGGCAAACGCACCTGCAAGAATTGTCACCAGCTGCAGAAACTTGAGCGCTAGATTTTGGAACTCAGGCGGCAGCTGGAGTCACTGTGAGGCACAGAAGTATTTGGATCCGCGAGGCAGAGAAGTATTTGGATAGCACTTTTAGGAAGGTAGTCACACCGTACATTAGGAGCATGCAGGCAGACAAGGAATGGGTGATCGCCAAGCAGTCTAAGAGAACCAGGCAGGTAGTGCAGAAGTCCCGAGCTGATCCTGCTTATTAACCAGTTTTCCATTTTGGATACTGACGGGTGTAGCAAGAGCCCAGTCAGTGGCACCACGGGTGGTTCAGCTGCACAGGAGGGGAGCAAGAAAATTGGAAGAGCAATAGTGATAGGGGATTATTTAGTTAAAGGAATAGACAGGCATTTCTGCAGCCAAACACACTACTTCAGGATGGTATGTTGCCTCCCTGGTGCCAGGGTCATGGATGTCAGAGTGGCTGCAGGACATTCTTTTGGGGGAGGGTGAACAGCCAACGGTTGTGGTCCACACTGAGTCTGTCTGAAATTGAGACCAATGACATAGGTTTGAAGAGGGTTGAGATCCTGAAAACAGATTTTATTAAGTTAAGAAAGAAATTAAAAAGCAGGACCTCAAAAGCAGTAATCTCAGAATTACTCCCAGAGCTATGTGCTAGTGAGCATAGGGAGGACTGAGCGATGGGAGGATTGGGAGGCAGAGAAGTATTTGGAAAATTGAACACATGGCTGGAGAATAGGTGTAGGAGGGAGGCATCAGGTTTATCAGGCATTGGGACTAGATCTGGTGCAGGTGGGACCTGTACAAGGTGGACGGGTTGCATCTTAGCAGGGCTGGGGCTAACATCCTCTCAGGGGGATTTGCTAGCGCTGTTGGGGAAGATTTAAACTAGATTGGCAGGGGGATCAGAACCTAAGAGGGAACTCAGATTAGAGGGAAGCAAAACTGATAACAAGAAATAGAAAAGTAGTAAGCAAAATTAAAAGGCAGATGAAGCAAAGGCAAGCATCAAATAAGATCAGAGTGCGGAATAATGTTAAAAAGCCAAAGTTAAGGGCAGTATCTGTGTTAAGGGCACTGTAGCATTCACAATAAGGTAGGTAATTTGAAAGCACAAATAGAGGTAAATGGGTATGATTTAATTACTATTAGGGAGACGTGGTCACAGGATGACTGAATATTCAAGGGTGTTCGTCATTAACATGGGAAATACAGTAATAATGGATGATTTCAATTTACATATAGACTGGGTAAACCTAATTAGCACTAATGCTGTGAAGGATGAATTCCTGGAGTGTGTATGAGATGGATTTCTGCAGCAGTAAGAAGGAGAACCAACTAGGGATCCGGCTATTTTAGATTTAGTATTATGTAATGAGAAAGGGCTAATTAATAACCATTCTGTAAAAGAGCCTTTAGGAAACAGTAAGCATAATATGATAGAATTTTACAATGAGTTTGATTCTGAAATTAGGGCCTTAGAATGTGAACAAATTATAAGGTACGAGGGGCAAGTTGGCTATGGTGGATTGGGAAAATACACTAAAAAAATTGACGGTAGATAAGGAGTGGCTAGTATTTAAAGAAGTATTGTATGATCTACAACAAATATACATTCCTCTAAAATACAAAAACCCAACAGGAAAGGTGAATCAACTGTGGCTAACAAATAAGTTAAAGATTGTAGTAGATCAGAGGAAGTAGCTTTTAAGGTTGCCAGAAAAAGTGGTAAGCCCAAGGATTGGGAGCAATTTAGAACCTCACTATTTAAGAAGGGAGAGAGAGGTAAAATTGAGAACTGCAGACCGGTTAGTTTGACATCACTAGTAGAGAAAATGTTAGAATCTATTATAAAGGATGTGATAACTAGACACTTGGAAAATAATGGTATGATCGGGCAGAGTCAATATGATAAATGAAAGGGAAATCATGTCTGACAGACCTGTTGGAGTTTTTTGAGGATGTTACCTGTAGCATAAATAAAGGAGAACCAGCAGGTGTGGTGTATTTGGGCTTTCAGAAGGTTTTTGATAAGGTCTCACACAGGTTAGTAAACAACATTAGAGCACATGGGATTGGAGTAATATACTGGTATGGATTGAGAATTGATTAACAGACAGAAAACATTTCTCAGGATGGCAGGCTGTTACTAGTGGGGTAAAACAAGGATCAGTGCTGGGGCCACAATCTATATAAATGATTTGGATGTGGGGACCAAATCTAATATTTCGAAATTTATTGATAACACAAAACTAGTTGTGAATGTAAGTTGTGAGGAGGATGCAAGGAAGCTTCAAGGGGACTTGGACAGACTAAGTAAATGGACAAGAATATGACAGATGGAATATCATGTGAATAAGTGTGAAGTTGTCCATTTTGGTAGAAAAAACAGGAAGGCAGAGAATCTCTTAAATGGTGAGAGGTTAGGAAATGTTGATGTCCAGAGGAACCTGGATGTCCTTGTTCATGAGTCACTAAAAGCTAGCATGCAATTGCAGCAAGGAATTAGGAAGGCAAATGATATGTTGACCTTCATTGCAAGGGGATGTGAGTACAGGAGTAAAGATGTCTTGCTGCAATTGTATAGAGCCTTGGCGAGACTGCACCTGGAGTATTGTGTACAGTTTTGGTCTCCTTATCTAAAGAAAGGTATGCTTGCCATGGAGGGAGTACAACTGAGGCTCACCAGACTAATCCTTGGGATGACAGGATTGTCTTATGAGGAGCGATTGAGGAAACTGGGCCTGTATTCTCCAGAGTTTCAAAGAATGAGAGGTGATCTCACTTAAATTTACAAAATTCTTACAGGTTGTGACAAGGTAGATGTAGATAGGATGTTTCCTCTGGTCGGCGAGTTCAGATTCAGCAGTCAGTCTCAGAACAAGGGGCAGGCCATTTAGGACTAAGATGAGGAGGAATTTCTTCATTCAGAGAGTAATGAATCTTTGGAATTCTCTACCCCAGAGGGCAGTGGAAGCTCAATCATTGGGCAGGCTGAAGACAGAATTCAATAGATTTCTGATACTAATGACATCAAGACATTTGGGGATAGCACAAGAAAATGACATTGAGGTAGATGATCAACCATGGTCTAATTGAATGGCGGAGCAGGCTCAACAGGCCAAATGGCCTACTCCTGCTCCTAAGTTCCAACTCAAATGAAGGTGGTAGGTGGGTCATTAGACAGATCATTACCAACTTCTAATAAAGATGTACTGTCAATTACATCCACTCATTACAAGCCCACAAGTGCAGAAAGGTGCGATTCTATTACCTACAAGGGTTAAATTACAACAAGAAATTACAAACTAGGTTTGCATTCCTCAGAGCTTAAAAGATAAAGGGGTGATTTGATCGAAGCTTTCCAGATATTACGTAGCAAAACTAGACCTTTCAGGAGTGAAATTAGGAAATACTCTGCACATAAAGATTGGCATTTGTTTGGAACTCACTTCCATGAACAGAATTGATACTAAGTCAATTGTTAATTTTAATTTGGAGGTTAATAAATTTTTGTTAACCAAAGATATTGAGGGATATTGGGCAGAGGCAGGTATGTGGAGCTAGGTTGTGTATCAGTTTTGGTCTCATTATATGGCAGAATAGGTTCAAGGGGCTAAATGGCCTACTCCTGTTCCTATGTTCAGCTTTGCAAGGTTGCTTGTCAAATTTTAAAATACTTCTAGTACTTTATGAATTTGAGTTGTAGAATTTGTGCCGGCCATAGGTGACAACTTGTTCCAGACTTATTCTTTACTTTAGAAAGTGGCAGGTTGAGGAGACAGAAACACAAATCCTCTTTCTGGAACATAACTCCCTGGATGTGAAGGAACATTTGTCTTCTGGTCCTCATCTATTCCAATATTATCTCCACCAGAGCTTAATGGTATAGAGGATCCTTGGTCATTGCAGACTTCCCAGTGTGATCCTCCTTCAGCCAAGAGTTTCCAATGTTCAATTTCAACTCCAGCTCTGTCTCTTTCTTCCCCTTTAGAGACCTGCTGTACTTGTGGCCATTTCCGCTGCTGTACTCTTATCTGCTGCAACCTACCCAGATTCCAATTTCATCCCAACTCTATTGCTGAAGCCCCATTTCCAGTGTTTGTGTTTTCCCTCTCTCATAACACATCATTATTCAAGCACGTGATTAAATATACACCACCTTCCATCAGTGTAGAAACTGGCAAATTTTTACATTTATATCTATCGGCATATATATTACACCACAATTAAAAAAATACACACATGGTACAAAAATATCTACTCTACATAGATTCTAATATACTATTTCAGATTAACTTATTTCAAATCCAATTTCCTTAACTCACAACTGTAATTATACAAAACTTTATAATATCAAATTAAGTATTTTTCAATGACAAAATTTTTAGATTCTCAAATCATGTTTTACATGTATTTTAATTGAAATCTCCATACCCCAATAATTTCCAATATGAGAATTATGTATTATCTTTTACTTTTTTCATGTACCCATAATCAATGTTTCAACAGATCCACAATGCATTATGTATTGAAATGTCTTAAATCTGCACACACTTACTGTGGTATTTCCATCATGTTTCTTCTGCAATCACACTTGCTGCAACATCATATCTGTCTGATAGTTTTCTATTTTACCTACCTCTTAAGCCCTATATTACCAGAACTCTGAAGTAGTTGCTGCTGTTTCCTATTTATCTTTGAGACTTCCCATCACCAGCCTTCATCTGCACAGTGGAGATTAGCATCAGATCTTAGAAAATTATATTTCATTTAAACCTTTTAATGTTGTTTTGTCACCCTTATCACCAGGACCACAAGTGCATTTTTTATTCATTCCTGAGATGTGAGCGTCGATAACCAGGTCAGCATTTATGATCCATCCCTAATTGCTCTTGAAAAGATGGTGTTGAGCTGCCTTCATGAACTGCTGCAGTCCATGTGGTGTAGGCATACCCACAGTGCTGTTAAGGAGGGAGTTCCAGGATCTTGACCCAGCAACAGTGAAGGAACAGCAATATAGTTCCAAATCAGGAAGGTGTGTGACTTGGAGAGGAACTTGCAGTCAGTAATGTTCCCATTCGTCTGCTGCCTTTATCCTACTAGGATGTGGAAAGTGCTGTCAAAGGAGCATTGGTGAGTTACTGCAGCACATCTTGTAGACAGCACACATTGCTGCTACTGTGCACAGGTGGAGGAGTGTGTGAATGTTTAAGGTGGTGGATGGAGTGCCAAATAAATGTTGCTTCGCCCTGGATGGTGCCGAGCTTCTAGTGTTATTGGAGCTGCACTCATCCAGACAAGTGGATAGTATTGTATTACGCCCTGATTCGTGCCTCACAGAAGGTGGACAGGCTTTTGGGAGTCAGTAGGTGAGTTGCTTGTCACAGAATTCCCAGCCTCTAACTCTTTCTTGCAGTCACAATATTTATATGGCTGGTGAAGCTCGTTTCTGGTCAATAGTAAACCCCAGGATGTCAATGGCAGGGGAATTTAATGCCTTTGAATATCAAGGGGATATGGTTAGATTCTCTCTTGTTGGAGATGTTATTGCCTGGCATTTGCGTGACAAGGAAATTATTTGTTACTTAACAGCCCAAGTCTGAACATTGCTCAGATCTTACTGCATATGGATGTGGACTGCTTCAGTGTCTGACAAGTTGCAAATTATACTAAACATTGTGCATTTACCTGTGAACATTTACACTTTTGACTTTACGTTTGTTTGAGGGGGGGGGGGGCGGTGGTGGAGGCAATGGATGATACAGATTAAGATGGTTGGGCTTAGGACACTATTATAAGAAAGTCCTGCAGTGATGTCCTAGCACTGAGATGATTAATTTCCAACAGCCACAAACATCATCCTTTATGCTAGGTATGACTCCAACCAGTTGACATCTTTCCGCCCGCTCCCCCCAGATTCCCATTGACAATATAAAGAACAGCAAAGAATGACTAAAACATTAATAAGGAGGGAGAAATTAGAGTACAAGAGAAATCTAGCTAGAAATTAGAAGAAAAAGAGTAAGTAAAGTGAGTACTGGTCCTCTAGAGAGTGAGAATGGGGAATTAATAATGGAAAATAAGAAAATGGAGGATACATTGAATAGATATTTAGTTTCTATCTTCAGAGGGTACAAGTAACATCCCAGAAATAATTGTGAATCAGGAAGTGAAAGGGAGGGAGGAACTTAAAACAATTACAATCACCAGGGAAAGAGTACTAAGAAAATTATTAAAACTAAAAGCTGACAAGTCCCCAACTCCTGTTGGGCTTCGTTCTAGGGTCTTAAATTAAGTGGCTGCTAAGATAGTAGATGCATTGGCTTTAATTTTCCAAATTCCCAAGATTCTTGAAAGGTCTCAACAGATTGGAAAATAGCGAATGTGACTCCATTCAAGAAAGTCAAGAGACAGAAAGCAAGAAATCTCAAGTCAGTTAGCTTAACATCTGTCATAGGGAAATTGCTGAAATCTATTATTAAGGAGGCTACAAGTCAACATGGTTTTGTGAAAGGGAAATTATGTTTGACTAACTTATTGGAGTTCTTTGAGGAAGTAACAAGCAACATGGATAAAGGGGAACCTGTGGATGTGCTGCACTTACATTTCCAGAAGGCATTTGACAAGGTGCCACACCAAAGGTTACTACACAAACTAAGAGCTCATGGTGTAGGGAGTAACATATTAGCAAGGGTAGAGGATTAGTTAGCTAACAGGAAACAAAGAGTAGGCATAAATGGGTTATTTTTGAATTGGCAAGATGTGACAAGTGGAGTGCCACAGGGATCAGTGCTGGGGCCTCAACTATTTACAATTTATGTCAATGACTTGGATGAAGGGACCAAAGGTATGGTTGCTAAATTTGCTGATAACACAAAGATAGGTAGGAAAGTAAGTTGTGAAGAAGACATAACCTATGCCCCTTTGCAGACTCCTTAAGTGAGTGGGCAAAAATTTGGCAGAGTATAATATGAGAAAACGTGAACTTGTCCAATTTGTTAGGAAGGATAGAAAAGCAGCATATTATTTAAATGAAGAGATTGCAGAACTGAGGTAGAGGGATCGGGATGTCCTGGTACATGGATCACAGAATACAAGTGATACAAGTACAGCAATGATTAGGAAGGCAAATTGAATGTTGTCGTTGGGGGGGAATGTGGAGTTAAGGCCACAACCAGATCAACCACGATCTTATTGAATGGCAGTGCAGGCTCAAGGGGCCAAATGACCTACTCCTGCTCCTAATTCACATGCTCATCTAACTTCAATTTTGCTAGGACTCCTTGATGCCCCAATCAGTTAAATGCTATCCTGAAATCAAGGGCAGTCACTCTCACTTCTGGAATTCAGTTCTTTTGACCATGTTTAGACCAAGGCGGAAGTGACGTCTAGAGCTGATGGCCTTGGCAAAATCCAAACCGGGTATCAGTCTGCAGGTAGTCACTGAATAAGTGCCATTTAATAATTTTTCTCATGATTGAGAATAGACTGATGGGGCAGTAATTGGCCAGATTGGATTTGTCCTGCTTTTTGTGGACAGAATATACCTGGGAAACACCCCAAATTGTCAAGTAGATGCCAGAATTGTAGCTGTCTGGAAACAGCCTGACTAGGAATGCAGCTATTTCTAGAACACAAGTTTTATGGTATCCTCTGCCTTCAGCTGTTTCTTGAGACACACATGGACTGAATCAAATTATCTGAAGACTGGTTTCTGTTATGGTGTGGACCTCAGGAGGAGGCTGAGATAGATCATCTACTCATGGTTCTGGCTGAAGATGATTACAAATGCTTGAGCCTTGCCTTTTACACTAATGGGATGGGCCCCCATCATTTAAGTTGGGGATGTTTGTGGAGCCTCCTCCTCTAGTTAGTTAATGCCTATCACCATTCACAATTAAATGTGGCAGGACTGCACAGCATTAATCTGATTGTGGGATTGCTTAGTTCTGTCTATAGCATGCTGCTTCTACGATTTAGCATGCATATTGTCCTATGTTTTAGCTTCATCGGGTTGGCATGGTGGCATGCCCCTAATTATTTCAGCCTCCCCATACCTGCTCCTTCACCTATCAGCATCCCCTGGCCTACTCCCGCTATCTTTTGCACTTTCACAACCTTCAGCCTCCCCATGGCACATGCATCACTATAAGCCTACACTCAGCTGTTTTCAGTTCCCAACTTGCTCCTTGCCACCTCAGGATCCAAATGTTTTATTTCCAACTCCCATCCCCAAGATATCTGTACCTGAGGTCTTCTTACCATCATGTTTCTTCGAGCTTGGGCCTTGACCACTTTGTTTCTCAGTGACATAGGGCTAAATTAACATCCTAATGTCACGCTTCCAGCCTGCATGTCAATCTGTTGGCAGGCTCCCACCTCCGCACTATTTTCATGGAGGCATATCAGGATGCTTACGGCTAGCCTCCCACCAGCAGTGGGTAGCCAGTGAGGCCAATTTAAGTGCCAATTAGGGGCAGTCCTCACACACCATCTGGATTTTCCAGATGGTGGACTGGTCCTCCTGAGGTGGCTGCAGCCTGTAGTTGACATGGTGGCGGCCTCCCGGCAGCAGGCTAGGGGGACAGGGGCGCATCCTGCAAAGCAGTCCAGCAGGGATCCACTGGGCTGAGCATCACTGCCTGATCGTAGGCCATTAGAAAGGGTTCCTCTCTGAAAACTCTAGCTTGGCAACCCCGGCCACAGTATATTTTATAACATTCAAAAGGCAACTCCATCTTGAGGTGCACTCAAGAACCCCACCAACAGTGGCACGCCCACCTCTCCCAGTGCGGCTGCCAGCCACCTTAAGCTTCAAGTGCTCCCTCTGGCTCTCCTGGCTGTGGAGCCATGAACCTGAAATGTTAACTCCATTTTGCTCCGTAGATGCTGGCTGATCTGCTGAGAATATCCAGCATTCTGTTTTCAACTGATATTCTAATCCCCACTTCAGCCAAACACCTTAACAGTTTTGCATAACCACATGACTTCCTACTTGCTTGCCTCTGTATATTAGGTCTATAATTGTAATTTTGCAAGTCAGCTACCTTCTCTTAGTTGGCTACTTTCTAATAAATCCTCCAGGGACCTGCCCCAGCCACTTTCAATTCCCGAGCCGGATTAAGCCCGGCACTGGGATCGGGATCCTGTTCACTCCATGGTGCTTTAGTATGAAATCAATCACAAAACTTAACTTGATGTCTGCAAAGGTCTCTCTGAAATTTATAAACCAAAATGGGGCCCTGACCCAGTTACATCAGACCTATACTCTGATCTCCCAAGTACAGACAAGAACAGGAATCCACTGGTGAGTCAAACCTCACGTTCTAACGAAAGATCACGGACCTGAAACGTTAACTGTTTTTCTCCACATACAAGCTGACCTGCAGCATTCTGTTTTCATCTGATATCATAATCCCCACTTCTGCCAAACACCTTCATAATTCTGCATGACCACATGCAGACCACATCTTCCGACTAGGCACTTTACAGCCTTCCAGACTTAATATTGAGTTCAACAACTTCAGATCATGAACTCTCTCCTCCATCCCTACCCCCTTTCCGATCCCCCTTTTTCCAATAATTTATAATTTTTTTAAAAAATATTTTTCTTTTCCCACCTATTTTTCAATTTATTTCGATCTATTGTTTTATCTCCACCTTTTAGCCCATTTTGATCCCTTTTCCCCCCCACCATCCCACCCCCACTAGGGCCATCTGCCACTTGCTTGTCCTGCTTGTTACCCTTAATATCCCCATTAGCACATTCCTTAGCTAATATCACCACCATCAACGCCCCTTTGTCCTTTTGTCTATGACATCTTTGGCAATCTCTTCTTTGCCTCCACCTATCACTGGCCCTCTATCCAGCTCTACCTGCCCCACCCCCCTCTACCAGCTTATATTTCACCTCATTTCTCTATTTCCTTAGTTCTGATGAAGAGTCAAACGGACTCGAAAAGTCAACTGTGTTCCTCTCCACAGATGCTGTCAGACCTGCTGAGTTTTTCCAGACTATTTTTGTTTTTGTTTCAGATTTCCAGCATCCGCAGTATTTTGCTTTTGCCTTCCTACTTGTTTGTCTCAGTATATTAGGTCTATAATTCTTATTTTGCTCCTTATCCATCTAAGGAACTGCAGCTTTTCTTCTGCACAGTTCTAATTTTTGTCAGATATGTTTAATTTTCATCCAAATCATCTCCTAATTGAAAGTTTCCTATTGCCTGTCCTGTTTTATCTGCCAAATTTTCTTCCTTCCAAAACACTCCTTTCCTTTGGGCAGTCAGGAGAGCCTACCTATAAAAGTAAGAAATCTTAATCAAAACACTAAAATCACAGCTTGGAAAATAAAACTCTCTGTAGTTGATGTTTCTTATGCCAAATTAAGGCTTGTAACATAAAGGGGCCTAAAAACTACATAGTTCAAAACAAAATTAAATTCAACCATAAAGCTCTCTTTTGTTTCTTTGAACACAGTATTTAATGTTTTTCGCTGAAGGCTTTAGGCTCTCTCAAAAGCCTTGGGCATGATATTTTTGCTCAGCGTGTGCAGTGTGCATAATTTCCCAGAATGTATTCACAACGTGTCATCAATTAAACAGACAGACAGCTTCTCTTCAATGTCTAATGGTGTGGTAATTCTCCAAAGTTATTTTTTAAAAACTGAAGAACCAATTTTGAAAGCTTTATTCAGGTAGAATTAATAGACCATTTAAAACTAAAAACTGGTTGTATGCAAGAGAGAAAAACAGAAACACATGACACTTCAAAGACGACAAAAAGTGCTAATTATACATGTCATCTAACAATTACTTTTAATGTTTGAGGTTAATAATATTTTGTATGTTAACTTTATATTGCTTTACTATTTTCCTGCATACTTGGAATTCGTATAAATAATGGACCGTAACTTGCAGGAGCAGAGCATCTTGCAGCGTTGCCTGCTTCACTCAGCTTTTGCTCAAAATATTTATTGCACTGCAAGTTGCTGGAAGTACAAGCTGATAACAGCACAGCAATGACAACAGATCATCTGAAACCAACACTATGCCCTTCCACAATGACATTTAAGTATTGAGAAAGGAATAGAGAAACGACAGAGGGTGAATTCGAATAAAATCAGGAACAAGAAGAAATACAGAAAAGGAAAAGAAAGATTGAATTCAGAGAGAAAAAAAACAAAAAAGGAAAAGATTTTTTTTAAAGATCACTGGGACGACTTGGTTACCTGTAGGCTCCCTAGTCGCAATCATTCCCATGCTGGGCCGGAGAGGTTGAGTGGCATTGGAGGAACATAATTCTCAGAGCCCCAACTTGCTGTCGGAAGCTTAATTGGCAATGTGCAAATGCAACTGTTCTTTGAAACTGACAGGGAGGTTGGCAGCAAGCTGCTATTTTCACAAAGCTAACAGTGGAATGGTACAAATCACCCAGCAACTTGTGGCAATTCGTAATTCATGGGATATCTCTTCCGCACAACAAGTTGGACAATTTACACCTTAACAATAGTGCGCCCAGTAAATTTACCAATATTTTGGCAGAAAATTCTGAGCCAATGTTTCTGGAGATAATAACAAATGCTAATAAAAATTGACAGTAGCATTGGCAATTTACAAAGAATGAAGATTGAAATTCTGACCTCTCCCAATAGGTGTAAAAATTTGTTGGCTGAATTTTGCTCATTAAAATTGAAAGCTGTCCATTAAAGCTGCTGTATGTTTCTTTGCCAGTCCAGAAGGGCAGACAAGGGAATCTTTATATTTATTTACACAGCTGTGGCATTTATTTATTTAAAGAAAATTACATTTACTTAATTTACAGGTGCCTGTCACAAACACATAATTGAATGCCTCCTTCTCCATCCCCACAATGCTTCCATGGCTGCTGGACTCCAGGAACTACTCCAGATACCCACCCAAGATCTGACATACTGCACTATGGTACCAAACCCCAACACCTCCATTTCATTGCAGCCAAACTTCAAGAACCCCAACCTCACTCCACTCAGCCTGAGGAACACTCCAGTGTTGCTAAACATTATGATCCAAAAAGGCATGGATTACAATCTCAAGCAGTTATATGGGTAAAAAAAAAGTATGGAAACAGTTTTTGCAGAATAATGAGCAGACTTGCAGAATTCAATCCCCTGGCACTGACAAGAATACCACAATACCATGAAATAAAAATGAAATTTGACATTGTCACAATAAATCATTTTATTGTTGTAAAACACTCGCAGCAACTTACCACAGCCACCATCACAGGAGGTCCGTACATATTTGATACTGTATGTACTAAGGGTTGATATATTTGTATATAATGTAGAATGTCACACTTATTTTCAGCAACATTTTAAATGCCACACTCACCCATTTTGTTGATAGCATCTCTATTGTTATAAAATACCTTACACTCTTACCCTGAGCATTGGCTCATTTTGCACTAGTTCATGCTTGTCCAACACAGCCCGGGTGTGGCCTGCAAAGCCAGTCTATGTGGCCCCCAGAGTCTCTGTTCAAAATGCTGCTACGACAGGTAGGTGAGGCTGAAGGTTTCTGCGAGGGGCTGCTCCTCCAATCACAGGCCGTTCCTCTCCCGTGTTTGCTGCTGATAGGCTCACAGAAGCTGGCTGTGATTGGATAAGCAGCGAATACCGACAGCTGTGGGCATATGGAGGGAAAAGGAGAGGATTTCATGAAGTATAGAGAGACACTGTGGGGCACACAGGGCCTCGGTTCCTCTGGCTCTTGGTGCTTTCTTTCAGCTCTCACTGGTCCCCGCATTCAAGCATCACTAGGCCTTACAGAGAGCGCTCCAGGTCGCTCTTCCCCTCTCATCGCACCAGCCATGTACCCTCTCCCACCACCCACCAATTGGGTGAGTGCATTGGAGGGGTGGGGGGGGGGTGTGTGTGTGCGCGTGCGCGTGGGTGAAGACAGGTGTGCGAGGGAGGAGGGTGGGTGGGTGTGTGAGGGAGCGAGGGTGGGTGTGGATTACACACAGACTATGTCCCTGAACTGTGCTGTAGGTGATTTTCAACTAAGATTGTCGGTTACAGAACAATCCAATTTGTTTTATTAAAACTGGAGTGCTGAGTACCTATCCAGATGGATTACTGGCATCACTTTTATCGAAAATATCTAATCCAGATATCCGACTGACCTAATGTTTACTGTTTTTACCCGTCCAAATACAGGACTGAACATTCCTGCAACGTTAATTGTGTGCGCGCAAGAGGAGAGGAATGGGTGCGCAGGGTGAGGGGGTGGTATGCGCGGGTGCAAATGTGTGTGGTGCATGCGGTGAGTGTGTATGAGTGAGAGGGGTGTGTGCGCACGTTGGGCTGTGCACACGTGTGAGAGAGGGGTGAGTTTGTGTGTGTGAGGGGTGAGTTTGTGTGTGAGAGGGGTGAGTTTGTGTGTGAGAGGGGTGAGTTTGTGTTTGTGGGGGAGGGAAGAGAGAGAGTGCATGTGTGCGCAAGAGAGAGGGGGTGAGTTTGAGAAAGGAGGAAAGAGGGGGAGGAAGAGGATGTCTGGTTCACTCCCAGGCTTTTCATTTACCACCCCCACCACACACACACACTCACCCACGCTCAGTGAGTGAAGGCGAATCATTGAGCACCCAGAGACTGGGAGTGAGCCAGGCGAACAAACACACATACGTACGGCACACATGGTGACACACACAAGATCACGGGGACACGGACACGCTCTCACCCTCTAATGGTCATCTTTATTTATTACTCATTTTTTAAAATGATCAATTTATTGTTTTGACTTTTTTTTTTGCTCAGCAAGTTACTTATCATACGTAAGCTTTTTTTTTTTAAATTCACATTTAATGTTGTGCCATGCCTAATCTTTTCGAAATTTGCTCATCAGCCCCTTGAGCAAGAAATAAAATTGAAATGTGACCCCTAAAAAGTTCGACAAGCTTGCACTTATTGATTTCACACAGGAGTCAACAGTATATCAACTTAAATTCTCTCATCATGGATGCTTGGAAATAATTATTTCAGTCATCACCGAGTAGCACTAAAAAAATTAGGGCATTATAAAACACTCAGGCATTTGAGATTTAAGAAAATCCAATATCATCCAAATAACACCAATATAGAAAGCTGCCATTATCATTACTACCATTATAAGTGAGTACATAAATTAACTTTCAACAATTTTATTAATTAATTTTCACCTGAGTGTGCTATTTGTTCATTTCCCTGACAGTTTCATGTAGTATGGGCACAACATGAATTTATATGTGATTTTTACAGGTTGTGTTAATTTGTCTTAACAATGGGAAGATTCAAAAATTGTCAGTGTGCTGATCCTTGCTGTTTTACCAAACCTAAATCCTTGCTTCCTCCTGGTCACTCGTTTATGAGGACTTGATTCATGCTGATCTCCCAGACCTGAAGCCCTAACTCCTGCTCGCACCACAGGCCCAAAACCTTGATTCCTGATTTATGCATTGGCATCAAAAACACCAATTCCCTTGGGGCTGGGCTGGGAAGAAACTGACCATTTATAACTATAACGAAAAATTGCAGGTATGGTCTTAACTGCCTTAGCTGCTACCAAATAATCAAACAACTGTAAGGAGCTTTTTGATTTTAACTTAACTGTCTTACATCAATAGGACAACTGCAGGGCGAAGGTTGAAAGGTACACAGAGGTTGGACGGAAGTGGAGCTAGTGGATGATATGGGGAAAAAAAGACTTCAATACATGCACCATAACCTGCAGACTAACTTAGTCAACTTTTAACATGTCTAGTTTGAACATCAAGTTTTTGCTAAGTTGTTTGATTTCTGTTAATTTCTTTTGTATGTTTCTTTGCTGGTGTTTGGGGGGGTGGGGGGGAAGAGAGGAGGGAAGGAGAAGTAATTGAAGTGTACAGCTGCATATATTTTTGTATCTTGTAATTCCCAGCTTATTCCCTCATTGTACATCTCTTTCAATACCAAAAAGTGTTAAAGCAGCTCAAATCCTGACCCTTTGAAATGAGCAGAAATACAATGTACTTCTTTAAAAATGCCTGACATACAACAGTAGAAAGGAGCCAAGCAGCAGCTGTAGGAGCAATAAAACAGAGTGGGAGATGGGGACCAAGGTACACTGAGTACAGAGCAGAGTGGCAGCGGCAGAAGCAGCAGCAATAGAGCGGAAGACAGGTATCTGGGTACACTGAGCATAGAGCAAAACGGCAGCAGGAGTAGCAGCAAGAGAGCGGAGACAGTGGTCTGGCACACTGAGCACAGAGCAGAGCAGCAGCGGCAGCAACAGGAGAAGCAGCAATGGAGCGGGAGACAGGGGTCTGGGTACACTGGGCATGCAAAGCAGCGGCAGCATGTATATAGCAAAAAAGAAACTCAAGGAGTGATATCACAAGGTAACAAGTAGGTAATTGATTGGTATTACCATTGCCTTTGTTTCTCGGAGCAAGGGCAAGGGGTTAAACTAGGAAATTTGGTTGATTGTCCAATAGGTTTTTAAGTTTGGTAAGTTTTAAATTTGATATGCTAAAATCAGCTCAAGTCAAAGTCTCGCATTTTATTTAAATTAACTTCTGATAAATTAAGAGACATCAGCACAAGAGAAGCAGCTGATTGGTGAGCTGCTGGTTATTGCTAATTAATTTCCTAAATTTATTTGTCAAGTAAATCGTCTAATAAATAGAGGCATAACAGGGCACATCAGTCCTGCTTGATGCACATCCTGTTGTGTGTGGGAATTCCAGGAAACATCTCATGTTCTGGACAACCACATGTGCAGGTGTCCACAGCTATAGGAGCTCGAGCTCAGGTTTTCAGCTGGCATCCCTATAGTGCATCTGCAAAGCTGAGAGCTGTGGATAGCACGTTTTTGGATGTGGTTACCCTACAGCTTAAGGGTGTGTAGGCAGTGAGGGAAAGGGTGACCAACCTGGCAATCCAAGAGGATCAGCAGATGGTGCAGGAGTTCACAAAATGTACCTCACTCTCCAACCAGTATTCAGTTCTAAATACTGATAAAATTGGTCAAATACTGAGGCACTCTAGGGCATGCAGCTGGAGCCAAATTCTCAGCACCACGGCTGGCTCAGCTGCACTGAAGGGTAGGAGGAAGATTGGGAAAGCAATAGTGATAAGGGGTTCGATAGGGGAACAGATGGACATTTCTGCAGCCACAGACTTGAATTCAGGATGGTACATTGTCTCCCTGGTGCTAGGATGAAGGATGTCACTGAGCAGCTGCAGAGCACTGAGGGGAGGGCAAACAGCCAGCAGTCATGGCCCATATCAACGCTAACAACTTAGGTAGAGGGCTTAGGTAATGAAGGGAGATTGGAGAAAGCTAGGGAAGAAGCCAGCAAGCAAGACTTCAAAGGTCATAACCTACAGATTACTCCTGTTTTTATACTCATGGCATGGCATCAGGAGTTTAGAGCAGATGAATGCATAGCTGGAGACATAGTATAGCAGGGGAGAGCTTTAGATTCCTGGAACGTTGTGACCATTTCTTGTGGAGGTAGAACCAATACAGGTTGCACTTCAACACAGCAGGGGGCAATGTTCTTCTAAAGTGGTTTGATAGTGTTGTTGGGAGGGATTAAACTAAATTGGCAGAGGGATGGGAACCAAGCTGTAACATTAGAAAGGAAAACACGGTGCACAAAGAATTAGGGGAGAGAGATAACACTCGAGTAAGAAATAGTAAGGTATTAGGTTGGGGCAGAGTAAGTGGGAATGCAATAAAATCTAAATTAGGATTCCAATGCATCTGTGTGAATGCAAGGAGCATGATAGATAAGGTTGGTGAGCTGCAGGTGCAGAAGGTCAAGAAAGAATATGATGGGCAGGATTCCGCCTCCGGGGTCGAAAAGCTGATGTCAACATAATTTCCAAGTGCCAATCTCACACTGGGCCAAATGGGTGGGAAGCAGTCAGGGTCTTGAATTTTCACCAATGTCAACTGTTAGTTGGCTCAAGAGCAGGTTTGGCAGCCAATTAACAGCAGCAGGTGCAGGAGGAAGGACTCAGTGTGGGCCCCACGTAAAGGCATAATGGTAGCCATTACTGTAGCAGCTGTTTTAAATCAGCATACAAATTCCAGCAGAGGCCTGGCACCCAGGGCAGGGCTGCCCCAGGCTTCACAATGCAGCTCTCAAAAGGTGCTACCGGAGGCTGAGAGAAAGGAGGGAGCTCCTGTTTCCAGAGGGTGCTATGAGAAGGCCAGATAGCCAAATAAAGCGGGCCTGGTTGGAGGTTGCAGGAACTCTTGAGCAGAAGTATCGTGCAGAGCAACTGGGGTTAATAATAAAGTGGATGCAACATGAGGCCCTGATGACAGGCTTCTAGGTATGCAACCATCAGCTGAGTGGTTGGAGGGGTCATGGCACTCCTGAACATGGGAGAAATATGCACCCTCAGCAATGGCCAAAGCCCCAATGCTGCAAAAACCTGATAGCACTGATACATGCAGCTCCTTACGTAAATAAGCCACTGCCATTGGTCAGCAGTGACTTCTCTCTCTGGTTTATCATCACAGGAGAAGACGACATAATTTGCGGGTGGGGGGTTGCACATGAGGAGGCAGTGATGGAAATCGCCAGGCTGGCTCATAGGAGCAAATGGGCAATGGATAGATCAGAATACCTAGAGGAGAGGGTGAAAAGATTGAGATTCATGGATGAATCCCCGTTTGACAGCATGTCAAAGATACAGCCAAGTTAGGAAACCTCAGCACTACTGAGGCCTCTGCTGTCACAAGCTAGTTCTTATGATCTCCTCCTTATTTCTCCCAGAAATGGTCTTGGAGGGTGACCACCTAAGTAACATACGTCACCAGGGCTCTCAAGCATCCAAAACAGACAAGCCAGCACCATCACATCATTAGAGCACACCCTCCCCCAACTCAGATAGGAGGACGAGGCAACCATGGCTGACAAGGGAAGTCAGGGACAGCATAAAAGCTAAAGAGAAAGCGTACAATGTGGCAAAGAGCAGTGGGAAACCAGGGAATTGGGAAGCCTACAAAGACCAACAGAGGACAACTAAAAAAGAAATAAGGAGGGAGATGATTAAATATGAGGGTAAACTAGCCAGTAATATAAAAGAAGATTGCAAGAGTTTTTAAAGATATATAAAGGGTAAGAGAGAGGCAAAAGTGGACATTGGGTCGCTGGAAAATGACGCTGGAGACGTAGTAGTGGGGAACAAAGAAATGGCGGAGGAACTGAATAGGTACTTTGCGTCAGTCTTCACAGTGGAAGACACGAGTAACATCCCCAAAGTTCAAGAAAGTCGGGGGGCAGAGGTGAGTATGGTGGCCATCACCAAGGAGAAGGTGCTAGGAAAACTGAAAGGTCTGAAGGTGGATAAATCACCTGGGCCAGATGGATTACATCCCAGAGTTCTGAAGGAGATAGCTGAAGAGATAATGGAGGCGTCAGTGGTGATCTTTCAGGAATCACTCAAGTCAGGGAGGGTCCCAGAGGACTGGAAAATCGCTAATGTAACCCCCCGTTTAAGAAGGGAGTGAGGCAGACGGGAAATTATAGGCCGATTAGCCTGACGTCGGTCATTGGTAAGATTTTAGAGTCCATTATTAAGGATGAGATTTCAGAATACTTGGAAGTGCATGGTAAAATAGGGCAAAGTCAGCATGGTTTCATCAAGGGGAGGTCATGCCTGACAAATCTGTTAGAATTCTTTGAGGAGGTAACGAGTAGGTTAGAGAAAGGAGAGCCAATGGATGTTATCTACTTGGACTTCCAGAAGGCATTTGACAAGGTGCCGCACAGGAGGCTGCTCAGTAAGATAAGAACCCATGGTGTTAGAGGCAAGGTACTAGCATGGACAGAAGATTGGCTGTCTGGCAGGAGGCGGAGAGTGGGGATAAGGGGGTCCTTCTCAGGATGGCGGCCGGTGACTAGTGGAGTTCCGTAGAGGTCAGTGTTGGGACCACAACTTTCACTTTATATAGTAATGATCTAGATGAAGGAACTGAGGGCATCCTGGCTAAGTTTGCAGATAATACAAAGATAGGTGGAGGGACAGGTAGTATTGAGGAGGCGGGGAGGCTGCAGAAGGATTTGGACAGGTTAGGAGAATGGGCAAAGAAGTGGCTGATGGAATACAACGTGGGGAAGTGTGAGCTCATGCACTTTTGGTGGGAAGAATAGAGGCATAGACTATTTCGTAAATGGGGAGAGAATTCAGAAATCTGGAGTGCAAAGGGACTTGGGAGTCCTAGTCCAGGATTCTCTTAAGGTTAACTTGCAGGTTGAGTCAGTAGTTAGGAAGGCAAATGCAATGTTGGTATTTATTTCAAGAGGACTAGAATATAAAAGCAGGGATGTGCTGCTGAGGCTTTATAAGGCTCTGGTCAGACCACATTTAGAATATTGTGAGCAATTTTGGGCCCCGTATCTCAGGAAGGATGTGCTGGCCCTGGAGAGGGTCCACGAGAACGATCCCAGGAATGAAAGGCTTAACATATGAGGAACGTTTAAGGACTCTGGGTCTATACTCGATGGAGTTTAGAAGGATGAGGGGGGATCTGATTGAAACTTACAGAATACTGAAAGGCCTGGATAGAGTGGACATGCGGAAGATGTTTCCATTAGTAGGAGAGACCAGGAACCGAGGGCACAGCCTCAGAGTAAAGGGAAAACCTTTTAGAACAGAGATGAGGAGAAACTTCTTTAGCCAGAGAGTGGTGAATCTATGGAATTCATTGCCACAGAAGGCTGTGGAGGCCAGGTCATTGAGTGTATTTAAGACCGAGATAGATAGGTTCTTGATTGGTAAGGGGATCAAAGGTTACGGGGAGAAGGCGGGAGAATGGGGTTGAAAAACTTATCAGCCATGATTGAATGGCGGAGCAGACTCGATGGGCTGAATGGCCTAATTTCTGCTCCTATGTTTTATGGTCTTATGGTCAGATAGCTTAATAGCGGTGGATCCTTGTGCATATTTGGAAAGGGTGACGTGGGGTGAACAACATGGCACAAGTGACCAGGTGGTTGTGGTGAAAGAGGTAGCTGCAG
Organism: Cetorhinus maximus; assembly: GCF_964194155.1. NCBI lineage: Eukaryota > Metazoa > Chordata > Chondrichthyes > Lamniformes > Cetorhinidae > Cetorhinus > Cetorhinus maximus. The sequence continues at coordinate 109,047,912 of NC_135886.1, read as the reverse complement.
GCAGACCCCCCCTTAGACGATAGAGGACAGACACAGGCTCAGTTGGGTGTAAATGCAGAGCTTCAAGAATCACAAGCAAGGAGGCTCTACTTTGATTAGCAACAAGAGGTGTGCACCCATGTCAGTATCTTTGAGGTAGTGCAGGGTCATTGGTTGAGAATAAAGCCACGTGCGCCACCATGGCTCAGGGCTTTGAGAGCATGAGCTCCTCCATTGAGAGAGTGGTCAACCTCATGCAATGCTATATGCAGCAACTCTCGAATGGATGCCAGAGCAGCACACTGACATGCACAGAGTGCATGTCAGTGCACTAATAATGCGCAGATACATGTAGTGGATGCCAACTGTACCCTAGCTGGTGGCCCCATCCAGTGATCCAGAGCACCAAAGGGGTAAGACGGATAATAATAAGGATGAGGGAGTTTCCCCTTTCAGGATATCATCAGCCTTCTTGGCCCCTCTAGCTGAGGGACCATCTCTGCACCAGGGGTCCGTGATGGAGGCTATCCCTGCACTGTTGTCAGTGCAACAGCTTCTAGCACTTATTAGCATCTCCACAACAAGGATGACTGCCACAGGCATCTCAGTCACAAGCAGACATTAGCAGGTTGCCTCCATCACATCTGAGGCCACGAGGAGTGCACTGCGTTGAAAAAGCCAAGAACAGAAGCCACTGTGTCCATCAGACCACGTAGTGTTTCACTGGGGTTTATTTCACTTGTTAATGTGCACTGTTACTTTTCGCTAATACTGTAAATCTTGACACATGATTCCAGACATGAGCTTCCATTCTTTAATGTCAAAGGTCAAAAGAGGGATGAAATGAAGGGGAGAATGAATGGTCTTTGAAGGAGGGCAGTAAGACTGCTAGACAGATGTGCATTGGCAGTAAGAGTAGATCTATTCAAGGTTGCATCTTCCATGGAAGTGTTCTCACAGGCAGCTCAAAGTGAATTTCAGAGCATGGGAGTCCTGCTGGGTTAGAAATGCTCAAGCGAAACATGCCTGAATCAGATGTTTCCTGCTGTCAAGACCATGCCATTGAGACCGTCGAGTACTGTGCCAACCCAGTCAAATCCCTGCACAGCCTGGGCACCTGTCTGGTCCACATCTTCCTCTTACATTTTCTGCTCCTCTGCTGATGAGCAATGTCATTCCAGCACCTTGTCCGCTTCAAGGACCACTACTCTCAGGAGGGCCATGTTTTGGACAGTGCAGCAGCCCACCACAATATGTTACTCAGCCCTAGAATCATAATTCTTTTCTAATGCAACTTCTCTAATGCCTTTATTCCTTTCCCAGGTGTGGTGTTCAAAACTGGGCAAAATACAATTGAGGCCAAACAGCTCCCTTGCTTTTGCTCTCATTTTTGATGCCCAGGATCCCATAGGCCTTTTTAACTTCATTCTTAGCTTGCCATGCTACCTTCAAAAATTTATGCACATATATCCCCATGTCTATCTGTTACTGCATCCCCTCTAGAATTGTATCCTTTATTTTGTACTGCCCCTCCTTGTTCACACTTCTCTGCATTAATCTACAAGATGTCCACATTCCATCAGCCTATGTCCTCCTGAAGTCTATCACTATCCTCCTCAGTTCACAATGCTTACAAGTCTTAGACATCCGCAAATTTTGCCCAGTACACGGAGGTCCAAGTCATTAATATATATGAAGAAAAGCAGTGATCCTAGTGCAGACCCCAGAACACCAATGTAAGCTTTATTCCAGTCCAAAAAATTGCCATTCACCACGAGGTAAATTTTGTATCCATGCTGCCCACTGTCTCTTTTATTCCAAGGGCTTCAACTCTGTTGACAAGTCTATCAAATGCCTTTTGTTAATACATATGCACCATATAAACCAAATAATCCTCTGCTGCCCCCTCTCTGTTACCCATCAAAAAACTCAATCAAGTTAGTTAAACAATTTGCCAACAAATCTGTGCTGGCTTTCCTTAATTAATCCCCACTTTTCCAAGTTGTTAACTTTGTCCCAAATTAACATTTCTAAAGGTTTCTCCAACACCAAGGTTAAACTCATTGGTCTGCAGTTGTTGGATTTATTCATACATTCTTTTTTGAACAGGGGTGTACATTTCAACTCTCCAGTCCTCTGGCACCACCCTTGTATCGAAGGAGTGGAAGATCAAGGCCTATAACTCCACAATTTCCAGCCTTACTTCCCTCAATTATTAGATGCATGCCATCTGGTCCTGGTGACTTATCAAAAGTACTGCCTGCCTTTCTAGTAGCTCATCAATATTTAGCCCATCCTGTATCTCAACTACCTCCTCTTCCACTAGCTTTGGCAGCATCTTCTTACTTGATAAAGACAGATGTCAAGTCGTCATTTAGTACGAAAAAAACTGTGAATGCTGGAAATTGGAGTTAAGAACGTAAAATGTTGGAAATACTCAGCCAGTCTGGCAGTATCTGTGGAGAGAGTTAACGTTTCATGTTAGTGATCTTACATAAGAACTGGGAAAAGTTAGAAATATAAGGTTTTGAGCAAGTGAAAGGGGGAGGGTCAGAAGAACAAAATTGAAGGTCTGTGATAGGGTGCGGGACAGGAGAGATTAAATGACAAAAGGTTTCATGGGTACAAAGCCAACGGGAGTGGTAATGGAACAAGTCAAGAAAAAAAAGATGTAAATGGCAGGGTGCTGAATAACTGCAGTCAAAAACCAGCAAAGACAAGCAGAACAAAGTGGGAGCAGAGTTACAATGCAAACTGGTTGAACTCAATGTTGAGCCCAGAAGGCTATAAATTGTCTAGTCAAAATAAGAGGAGCTGTAGTTTATGTTGAACTTCATTGAAAAACTGCAGCAGGCCAAGGTCAGAAAGGTCCTTTTGGGTTAAGTTGGAGACTTAAAATGACAGGCAGCTGGAAGCTCAGGGTCATTCTTCTTGCACAAGATAAGAGCTCACGGTATTAAGGGTAATGTATTAGCATGGATTGAGGATTGGTTAACACACAGACAGACAGAGCCAGGGCTAATGGGTCTTTTTCAGGTTGGAAAGACGTAACTAGTGGAGTGCCTTCAGTCCTGGTGCCTCAATTATTTACTCTCTATATTAATGATTTGGAGGAGGGGGCAGAGTGTAATGTATCCAAATTTGCTGATGATACAAAATAGGTGGGAGGGCATGTTGCGATAAGGACATAACAAACTTGCAAGGGGATATAGACAGGTTGAGTGAGTGGGCAAAAACTTGGCAAATGGGGTTTAATGTAAGAAAGTGTGAGGTCATGCACCTTGGTAGGAAAAATCAAAAGGCAGACTATTATTTAAATGGAGAGAGACTCCAAAAAAATACAACAGAGGGGGATCTGGGTGTTCTTGTGCATGAAACACAAAAAGTTAGCATGCAGGTGCAGCAAGTAATTAAGAAGGCAAATGAAATTTTGGCTTGAATTGCTAGGTGGTTTGAGTTTAAAAATAGGGAAGTCCTGTTACAACTGTACAGGATGTTGTGTACAGTTTTGGTCCCCGTATTTAAGATATACTGGCATTAGAGGCAGTTCAAAAGAGATTCACTAGGCTGATTCCTGGGTTGAAGGGGTTGACTTATCAAGACTGGCTAAACAGATTAGGTCTTTATTCATTAGAGTTTAGAAGAATGAGGGGTGATCTTATTGAAACGTACAAGATTCTGAGGGGGCTTGACAGGGTAGATGTTGAGAAAGTGTTTCTACTAGTGGGGGAACCTCAAACTAGGGGTAAAGTTACAGAATAAGGGGACACTCGTTTAAAACTGAGATGCGAAGGGATTTTTTCTTAGAGGGTAGAGAATTCCAGACATTCACTACCTCAGCTGTGGAGGCTAGATCACTGAAAGTATTTAAAGAGGAGGTAGATAGATTTTTGAAATATAAGGGAGTTGAGGGCTATGAGGAACCAGCAAGAGGAGTTGAGGCCTGGGGCTGATCAGCCATGATCTTATTGAATAACGGGGCAGGCTTGAGAGGCCTAATGGCCTACTCCTGTTCCTATTTCTTATGTTCTTGCAGATTAAACCGAGGTGTTCTGCAAAGCAGGCACCCCATCTGCATTTGGTCTCCTTAATGTAAAGGAGTCAATGTCGTGAGAAGCCAATACAGTATGCTAAATTAAAAGTAAATCAGTTTCACCAAGTAACTGTTCTTGGGGCTTTAAATGGTGAGAAGGGAAGTAAAAGGGAAAAAAAGTGTTGCATCTCCCTCTAGGGGGGGAACCTGGGTACCACGGAGGGAATAGTCCTTCTGAATGCAGAAAGGAGGGGAAAATATTTGGCAGTCACGTCACACTTGAGGTGGCAGAAATGGTGGAGGATAATCCATTGAATACACAGGCTGGTGAGGTGAAAGGTGAGGACAAGAGAACCCAATCACGGTTCTGGGAGGGAGATGATGAAGTGAGCTCAGAATGTGTGAAATAGAATGGACGAGATAGAGTGGACACAGTCCAAGACCCTGTCATTACTCATTTAATGCCTTTGCCTCCTTGTGTAGGTGTCTTTTTGATCCTTAATTATTCCCAGCCCTCCTTTTAACTACCCATTTACTATTCATGTGCCCAAAGTAAGTCTTTGGATCCCTTTCCATATTAGCTGCCAAAGTCTCTTCTCATACTTTATTTACTTTATTTTCTTTCTTGACTCCCCTTTGAACTTTCTACATTTAGCCTGCTTCTGGCTGTATTTAACCAAGTTTAAAATGCCCCAAATAATAACAATTAACAGTCTCTTTGAATATTGTAGACAATACTTTCATGATTGTAGAATGTGATTCCTAAATCACTAATTAAAAATTCAAGATCCCCAATGCAATTAAACATCAATGTTCAGTTTAAGCCAGTGATGCTCCAACAGCAGCTCAATTACCTCATCCTAATGAACATAGGCAATTCTCTTGGAAGGGAAGAAAATGGTACCAATCATATGAAATCTTAAATCTATTCAATTTGTGCTAGCAACTCATTCAATAAGATAATTCAATGCATGTTTTGGCGACAAAATCAACCCAAGTGATTAAGTGCGTTAGTTTACAAATAGTGGACCTTCCCCAAAATAAGTTTTGGGCACCTACCAAGGGGATATTTCCCTAGAAGATTAATCCCATACCAAACAAAATAACTATTCTGAACAGAGAATAAAAATAAACAAGTTATAACACAAAAAAAAAAGGAAATGAAGAGCTGGGCAATAGGATGAACAAGAGGACAAAATGGGCCTTGTTCTTGTCTGGAATTTCCATGATGCTATTATATTCCTTTGTTATATTGCTAGATAATGCTGTGAACTATATTACCATAAAAACCTTAATTTTAGCACAAATAATTATACATCATCAGTCCCTTATAGTATGAATAAAGGAATTTACAAATTAGTGGTTCACTGTTCATATGAAATAATAAGAATTACTAATAGGAATATAAAATGTAAAACCTAACCTTTAGTACTACCCTAAGTCAATATAATTTCACCACATTTCTACATTAATGGAGTTATATTGGTGTTTCAATCTTCAATGATCTTCAAGCAGAAATGCATTCTCCTAATATTTAAGAATCATGTTCAGCTGTATACTTGCTTAGGTGTATTTTATGAGCATATTTTATGTAGCATTGAATATAAATGTTAAGCTGGTCACAGAATCTCAATTCAAAAGAAGCACCATGTTAAAAAGCACTATTTTGCTTTCATTCACTGATTTTAGTAAAGGGAAAGGGAGGAAATAATGAAGCACTGAGAATCTTGTGTTGCATTTTATAGGGCGGTTTCATATTAGAAATCGGTTATCCAAAACGCAGTCAATACATCTTTCTTACACAGGATTAATGAATATATAGAGCTTTCTGGAATGTACATTCATACAATGCACCTATCATAACTGCTGAACATAGGTGCTCAGAGGTTGTTGTAGTGCTTACAGCTTGGCCCGTTTTTAATGTCGGCCATTCCAAAGTACATGAGATACGTAGGGCAAGAGCACGGTTAGTCCAGCTGACAAATCATGACAAGCACAGCAACTGCTAATCCTCTGTATATGCACCACAGCTCAGGAAAGATTAACTAACAAGCCATGCAGCTTCTGGATTTTAGGGGATAAGATCCGCCCATTCAAACCACCAAAACCAAGAAAAAATTATAATCTGGAGTTCTTGAGGCACCAGAATTAGATAAATGGAGATATGTGACAGTTGTAGAAGGTTACCGAGATAATGGGGGGCAAGGCCGTGAAAGGATCTGAAAACAGAATTGTTTTTTTTTAATCGATGCATTGCTTAACCAGATGTTAATGGAGGACAGCAAACACAAGGGTGATGGGTGAATGGAATTGCGCGAGTTAGGACACAGGCTGCAGAGTTTCGGATGGCCTCCAGTTTACATAGAGTAAAACGTGCAAGGCCAACCAGGACTGCATGGAATAATCAAGTCCAGAGGTAACAAAAACATGGTTAATAGTTTCAGTTGTGAGGTATGACTACAGAGGTGGAAACAGGCAGCCTTTGTGAGGACATGGATATGTGGTCAGAAGCTCATTGCGGGGTAAAGATGACCAAGGTTGTGAACAGGTTTGGTCAGCCTCACAGTTGCCAAGAAAGGGATGAAGTCAGCAACAAGTGGAAGACAATGGCTTTGGCTGGACAAGTAGTCTGACAATTTAGAAACAGTGGAGGAGTTAAGAGAGGTTGTGATGGGGTAGAGCTGGACGTTGTCAGCGTACACGTAGAAACTTACATGTTTTCAGGTAAAGTCACTGAGGGGGAGAATGGAGATAAAAAATAAAAATAGGAGCGGGCCATGGGTAGATCCTTGGAAGGCACCAGAAGTTAATTGTACAGGAGCAGGAAAAGAAGCCATTGGTGATGATTTCATGCTTATGATTAGATAGATAAGAACGGAATCAGGCAACGGCAGTCCCAAACTGGACAACAATAAATATCATTAATTTAAATTATTTAATACTTTATTCCCCTTACTGAAATTCACTGTGGGTATAATTGCTTATGCATAACCAAGGAAGAAAGAGTTACAAGGTAATATAACAGCCTGTGTCACTACAGTGTAGCGTTAACATCACAGCCAAAGAGAACAAGATAGAAAAACAAAGTCTTAGGTCTTCATGCACCCTCCCCAGAAGTACATTCAATAAATATGTCCAAATTGGTGATATGACTGTGTCCTCCAGATCGTCTTCTGTACCACACATTGATGGTATACTCAGCATGGTGATGAAGCAAATACAAAGTTTCAGTAAGCTCTCCAATCCCAGATAGTCACAGTCTGTCAGCAGACATTCCTTAATATCCTGCTATCTTTCTGCTACCAAAAATCCCCATGCCAAGGAGACCACCTGCTTTTGCTGGCCCAACCCACTCCTGTACAGAGGTATTTCAGCCCAAAAGCCTCCTGAGCAGCAACAACTCCAATGCAGCAACTCTCATCTGAGGCTGTTCACTTGTCAGTCCAGTGTTCGCCAATGAACTGATCCAGGAAAAGGGATATCAGGGAGATGGCCAATACATTTGGTAGCCCCATGTTGCAGTTGACACAGCCAAACCAAACCAGGCCACTCCAGCACGACTGACCACTGTACCAGGGCTCCATGCCCCCGTCTGCATGGAGCCTTCTTTCAAACCACTGCCATCTTGTTTGAATGGCTCAACCGTATAAAACGTTGTAGAAAGGCCAAGGACGAGAAGGAATAGTTTACTTTCCTCACAATCACGTAAAATGTCATTTGTCCTTTGATAAGGGCTGGTTTGATACTGTGGCGGGGCAGAAGCTTGATGGAGGGATTCAAAATGGGGTCCTGAGAAAATTAACATGAATTTGGGAGGCAGCAACATGTTCAAGAACTTTGGAGAGGAAGGGCAGTTGGGGATAGGTTGGTAGTTTGCAAGGATGGAGGTATCATGGCTTGGTTATGTTAGATTTGAAAGAGACGAACCATGAACAGCTGTCATGGGAAGGAAGGGAAGTTGGGTGTGCAGTTTAATGGGAATAGGGTCAAGGCAACTGGAGGTGAGTCTTATAGGCAAGATAAGCACGAAGAGGACATTTTGGGAGATGAGAGAGAAACTAAAGGATGATATGTGTTCAGGGCTGGGGCAAGGGGGTATTGAGAGGAAGTTTGGTTCCAGTGGGATGGGGGAAAGGAGGCAGAGGGAGCTGAGGGGATGGTCTCAATCTTAGTGACAGAACTGCATGAACTCATCACACTTGTTGGAAGGTGAGAGCGGAGGAGACAAGGGAGAGTGGTTTAAGATGATTGTCTGTAGTGGAGAAAAGCCATGGGTTACCTCTGCACTCCAGGGTGGTCCTGGAATAGTGAGCAGTTTTGGCAGATGAGAGCAGAATGATTTATGTCGTCCAGCCAAATCTGGAAGTTATTGGATATGATGTCCACCACATCCAATTAAGTCCTCAAGCGGAATATTACTGGCTTCTTGGTAGCGGGCTAGGAGATGAGGCGTGCATCAGGATCACAGTTCCTCTACACAGGAAGTTTTCCAATGGGTTGGCTGCCCATTGACCGAAGGCATTTTTACAGCAGTGGAACTGCCCTCATGACACCACCACGACCCCACCCCACCACCATTACCTGTGGCTTTCCAGGGAGGCCGGAGCCGAAGGCCCAAGGAGATGGCCATTAGCAGCAAAGGCTGCCCCCATTGGCAACAGAAAGTTTTCACCTCCGATTGCCTGGGCCTGCCTACTTGGCCTTGGCAAGTAAAACAAATATCTGCCCATCCCTGTGAGGGTACCTCAAAACAGCTATCTTAGCAGCAGCAACCCCTCTTAGAGGTGCTGCCAAGGCTGCACAACTGCCAGTCCTCTGATTGAGCCAGCAACTTCTTTCGAGTACAATCACAGTTCTTGGTTTTCCATGAGTGGGACATGAACCCACAACCCTCTGATTCAAAGGCGAGGGTGCTATGAACTGAGCCACAGCTGACACCTCCTGGAAGGCCTACTCACCTTCCTTAATTGGCTTCAGCCCCCACCTGTCAGTCTCAATTGTCTCCTCCTGGTAGCATCATGGGGGGAATCCCACCTCCTGCATGAGTGTGCTGGTCACCCAAAAGAAACTCCACCAACCTCAGGACTAAACATCCCCCATCCTTAGGTTTCTTGGATTTAAAGCAGTCGAGCCGAGGGTCATAGCAGGGGACCAGTCAAGGGAGGGAGAAGAGGAATGGTTCTAGTGGGAACTAGGACATCAAAAGTGGAACAGAGGGTGTGGTTGACCAGATTATGCTCAATTATGCTAAAATGTTATCACTAGTATTCACAGCCAAGATGCCCCACAGAAAGCAATGCAATCATGAGGATATATCAGGTCGAAGACAAATGCCTAACAAAAATAGCCATTGCTTTTAAGTGAGGTAACTGAAGTACCTAAGAAAAATAAATTCATATTAAAAATGGCCACCAGGTGCATCTTGGGTATCCGTTAAATTTCTTAAGTGGGAAGGTTAGGGTAGATAGTCAATACCCATAAGGGCTTATATCCTGCTGTCTGTTAATCAACTCATTCAATGCACTAAATGTATTTTGGGGGAATTTTATCTAGACCAAAATTCAATCCATTGCTTAATGTCTCTGGTATCCTCCAGTCTATTTCATATTGACGTGTCTCAGTGATAAATTAGGTGTTGAAAACCATTCCAGGAGGAACTATAGCTGGATCATGAGCTCATTATTTACAGTGACGCATGTCTAGTGAGATTCTATTTGCTTAAAAAAAACACTTCTGGGGCTCTCATTCTTTTATTTTCCGAGCCCCAATATGGTGGGGGTGATAGAAACATTGTCTGGTGGCAAGTCTGCATTTCTTAAGCTCCAAGGATCAGGTATGGGGAACTACAGGAATTACTGATTCTGCCTCTCTAATTTGATTGAATTTTACAGGGTAACTACTTCTGCGAACTGGCAAAGGATAAAGATACAGGTTTCAGTTCAAGCAAGATTCATCCCTCCAATAGGAATTATCGATACAATTGCACAAAGGTCTTGAAAAAAAACACTAAAAGCTGCTTCCTCAGAGACCAAGGGAAGAGAAAATGAAGTGGATTGTACAGTAGATCAGTGGCCTTCCTCCCTGATTAATTTCAAGTTTCGCCCAGCTGAGGGGATGAAAGTCTCTTCTAGTTAATGGGAGTAAGAGTTCTAAGATTTTAAGCAATCTCACCCATTCCCTAGTGAACCTGGGCACTCAATATAAAAATATCCTAATTGCAAACCTTTTAGCACTGTCATTCATATGCTAGAAATGTACACATGCACATTACAAGTGCACACTTCTTCGACTGAAGTAGCAGGAGCTTTACAATGGAACTAACCTGGAAGAAATCATGTTGACATGGATGCCTAAACTAGAACAAGCTCAACAATAACAACACTCACCTGGATACGCACAACATTCAAAGATAAATACGTATCATACCCCTGTGCAGAAATACTCACTCTGCACATCTAACTTTACCCAGTTGTCGATTATATATCAGCACTGATAGAACTCTGGAACCACGTTAGCTGCATGATTTCTTGATCAGGGATATTGGTGTTGCAAAGATTAATCAGGAAAGGATGACAAAACAAAGCTTATTTAAAATACATATCTATTGCAGACATGTCATGAAACAGCATTAAAATTTGCATCTTAAAAAGTAAAATTGTGCAACGTAGGGTTTAGTTTAAGTGGATTCTTTTGTGTATTACATTTTGTAATGTAAAGTATTCTAAAAATAAATAAACAGCATTATCTATATTTTGGCTGTTCCATCACATTACAAACATCATCTGGCATAAGCAAATTATTTTCTTCCTCTTAATGAAACGATCATATTAGCTGTAGATCACAGTACTGTATTGACAATCTAGTGTTAATTTAACAATCTGAAGCCCTGTAATCCATTTCTGCAAGGATTACCTTACATCATTTTGCCTTTTGGAGAAAATAAGCCTCTGCCACTTGGCTGCTGAAAAAAAATCACCTCTTCCAGTTATGTAACTAGGGTGTAATTTGACTTAATTTCCCTTTAGAAATAGATAGCCTGTAAAGAGGCAACTAGGAGTCATCAGCATGGAGACATGAACATGCTCAGTCACCATTTTGAATACAAGGACTCCTGTGTTATTTTTAAAAATATAATGAAATGCATGTAGGAAAACCGAACAGCTTATCTTACCAGTCCAGTGAGTTTTGAGTTCTCATGGTACAAGACATCCACTGGCCCACTTCTCATTTGGAATGAAAACAGATAAAAATGGCTTAACTTTCATGTTTAAATAATTGAAGATAAATATAAGTATCATTAATTTGTCAGAAAAATAAAAGTTGATGTTAAACATACCTTGTATGTGTCTTTTCAGCTCAAACAAACAGTTTCTTGAATGTAAATAGTGTGTGTAGTGTTGGCTGGCTTTTTATTTCCCTTGGTTGTTGCACCTGCCATCTGGTTTCCCACTGAGGCCTTACAAAGTTTAATAGCAAGAAAAAATCCAGTTTCAAGGAGATTTTTGTTCACCTTTAGTTTTACAATAGTTTTCCTATCAGTTGTATTATCCAACCACAAATCTGTCCCAATTTGCAACTAAATTGGCAAATCAGTGAGGCTTAACAATTAGAAATACAAATTCCCACTCTGTGCAGCATGGAGAAAGGCAGGTAAGCAAAGGGAACATGAAAAAGTATTGATAAGTAAAATCAAGGAAAGTCCAAGAGGTTTTATAAATACATAAAGAACAAGAGCATAACCAAAGCAAGAGGGTCAATTAGAGACCAAACAGGTAACTTGCACCTAGATGTGCAATATGTGGGCGTGATACTTAACGCGCACTTCACATCTGTTCTCACAAGAGGGTGAAGCTGACATAGTAATTAAGGAGTGCAAAATATCGAATGGGATAAACATATTGAAGCAGGAAATATTAAAGCATTTAGTATTCTTGAAACTGGATAAAATCACCAGGCCTGGGTGAAATATATCCTAGACTGGAGGGGGGGCGGCAACAGCAGGGGCTTTGTTGATCATATTCCAATCTTCTCCTGCAAAGTGCCAGAGGAGTGCTAACGTGGTACCATTGTCTAAAGGGAGGAAGGGATAACCCAAGTAATTACAGGCCAGTCAGCCTGAACTCAGCGGTGAGCAAATCATTGAAAAAATTCTGAAACATGGTATAAATCTTCATTTAGAGAAGCATGAATTAAATCAATGACGGTCAACATGGATACGCTAACGGTATTGTCTGGCTAACTTGATTAAAATTTTTTGAACTAGTAACAAGGAGGGTTGGTGAAGAGCACATTTGGTGCAGTCCACATGGATTTTAGTCTACATGGATCTTGATAAGATCCCTCATGGCAGACAGATCAGCAATTAAAAGCTCATGGAGATCCAAGTGAAAGTGGCATATTGGATCCAAAATTGGCTTAGTGGCAGAAAGAAAAGGGTTATGATCGTGTTAAGAACTAGAAATCGTTTAAGCTATATTTGTATTTGAGAGAGTGTTAGGAATGAGTTTTAGCTTGATGTTAAGTTTGGTTTATTTTTCTGTATGTGGGAGAAGTTTTAGTTTCACTTTAAAAGATGCCTGTATTTTAATGAGGTTTACAGCTCTTGAAGTGGAGTTAAAACAATCCAGGTAGAAACAACTGCGCTGCTGCCTACTTACAGGGGTCCAGAGAGAGGGACCTCACACGGGCACAGAAACAGAAAAACAGTTTGAGTTCAGTTGGTCATTCTGCTCTTAAGGTGAAGGGAGAAGTTTATTTCTCTTTAGCTGACGTGTTACCAGACTACTGGGGAAAATAAATCCAAGAACCTTAGATGAGTTGCTCTATAGTCAAAGTAACAATGCATGTCGAGTGAATTGTGGGTCTCAAGGGAGGAACTAAGGTGTCAGCATTCTACTGGGAGAGGGAGCTGCAGGGAGCAAGTCCTAAAGAAAAAGGAGAAATGCTCCAAGCTTAAAAGGAGAAAACTGCAGGATGCAGACTTGAAGCAAAATAGGTTTGCAAAAAAGATACAAGGAGACAGCCAAAGGTCTGTAACTCTTCGTTATGGGCACATGAAGCAATGGTGTTCTGTTGGCACGGCTGAGCATTTAAGAGAGTGCACGGAAGGCAAAGCTTGAATGCACGTGGCAATCCAGGGAAGGGGAACACTGGAAGGAGAGTTCAAAACCCTGGAGGTGGACCGTTGGGGAAGGCAACTGACAGAAAGAGTAGTTTGGGAGAAGATTCCAAAGCGAGTTCTTCTATTGGAGATTGGAAACCCTCATGTGAAAGACAGAGTTCAGTGAGACCTCACGGTGTGGCAAGGCTCTGGGGGGAGTTGGAGGGATCCATAGCATCTGTTTGGGGTGGCATTTGTCACTTAGTTTCAGAGTGTGGTATGCCTGAACACAGGTTGCCTATTAGTTTACATGGACTGTGTACTTACTGTGAATATAAGAGTATAAGATAGCTTTGGTAACTTGTGATCCTTCCAAATCTGTATATATCTGTAAAGGTATAGTGGTGGGTGAAGGAGTATTGTACAATAGTTCATCTTTTGTTTAATAAATGTTTTATTCTTTTGTTAAAAGTTCATCAGCTGGCTCGTGTGCCTCTGTCCAGTAGTCACTCTCCACGTTTCTAAACGAAAAATGAAAGTTAGGATCTATCAAGCCAGGTTCCACCCTGGGATCCAACTAGTCCAGTAGTAACATCAGCTGGGATCATAACAATCGACAGGTGTTTGCATGACTGGAAGGCTTTTCCCAGGGGAGTTCCACCAGACTCAGTACTCGATCCCCTTGCTATTCATCGTTTAGATCAATGATTTAGACTTAAAATACAGGAGATGTGATTAAGAGGTTTGAAGATTATATGAAAATTGACCATGCAGTTCAGTGAGAAGTTGAAGACTTCAGGGAGATATCAATGGATTGGTCAGGTAGGCAGAAGGGTGGCAATAGAATTCAATTGCAGAGCTGAGGTGAGTGGCTGCCCTTGACATCAAGGTAGCATTTGACCAAGTGTGGCACCAACGAGCATGAACAAAACTGGAATCAATGGGAATCAGGGGGAAAACTCTCCACTGGTTGGAGTCATATGTAGCACAAAGGGAGACCATTGTGGTTGTTGGAGGTCAATCATCTCAGCTCCAGGACATCACTGCAGGAGTTCCTCAGACCCAACCATCTTCAGCTGCTTCATCAATGACCTTCTTCCTATCATAAGGTCAGAAGTGGGAATGTTCGCTGATGATTGCACAATGTTCAGCGCTATTCATACCTCCTCAGATACTTAAGCAATGCATGTCCAAATGCAGCAAGACCTGGACAACATCCAGGCTTTTACTGACAAGTGGCAAGTAACATTCCCGCCACACAAATGCCAGGCATTACCATTTCCAACAAGAGAAAATCTAATCATCACCCCTTGACATTCAATGGCATTACCATTACTGAATCCCCCACTATCAACATCCTGGGGGTTACCATTGACCAGAAACTGAACTGGACTAGCTATGTAAATACTGTGGCTACAAGAGCAGGTCAGAGGCTAGGAATCCTGCAGCAGGTAACTCACCTCCTGACTCCCAAAGCCTGTCCACCATCTACACAGCATAAGTCAGGAGTGTGATGGAATATTCTCCACTTACCTGGATGAGTGTAGCTCCAACAAGTCAAGAAGCTTGACACCATCCAAGACAAAGTAGCCTGCTTGATTGGCACCCCATGCACAAACATCGACTCCTTCCACCGCAAACACACAACGGCAGCAGTGTGTACCACCTACAAGATGCACTGCAGGAACTCACTAAGCCTCCTCAGACAGCACCTTCCAAAACCCATGACCACTAACAACTAGAAGGACATGGGCAGCAGGCACATGGGAACACCACCACTTGGAAGTTCCTCTCCAAGCCACGCACCATCGTGATTTGGAACTATATTGCTGTTCCTTCACTGTTGCTGGATCAAAATCCTGGAACTCCCTCCCTAACATCACTATGAGTGCACCTACACCACATGCACTGCAGCTGTTCAAGGTGGCAGCTCACCATCATCTTTTCAAGGGCAATGAAGGATGGGCAATAAATGCTGGCCTAACCATTGACACCCACATCCTGTGAACGAATAAAAAAAATCCAGAGAAGTGCAAGGTAATGCATTTGAAGAAAAGGGAATGCACAATATAAGAATTTTTTTTTTTAAATTCATTTATGGCATGTGGGCATCACTGGCAATTGACCATCCCCAACTACCCTCAAGAAGGTAGCAGTGAGCTGCCTTCTTGAACCATTGCAGTCCATGTGGCATAGGTACACCCACAGTACTGTTAGGGAGGGTGTTCCAGGGTTTTGACCCAGCGACAGTGAAGGAATGACAATATATTTCCAAGTCAGGATGGTGAGTGGCTTGGAGGGGAACTTCCAGGTGGTATTCCCATGCGTCTGCTGCCCTTGTCCTTCTGGATGGTAGTTGTGGAAAGTGCTGCCGAAGGAGCCTTGGTGATTCTTGCAGAATCCGACCATTTAAAAGGAACACAGGCTTGTTATGTCTATAGATTCCTGAACATAGCAGGACAGGCAGATAAGGTAGTCAAGTACACATACATGATACTTTCCTTTATTGGCCAAGGCATAGAATACTAGAGCAGGGAGGCCATGTTAGAACTGCATGAAGCACTCATCAGGCCACAGTTGGAGTACTGCATATAGTTCTGGTCACTGCATTGCAGGAAAGATGCGATTACACCAGGGAGGATACACAGGATGTTGCCAGGAATGGAGAATTTTAGCTAAGCAGGAAAATTGGGCAGAATTGGAAGAGAGGAGGCTATGGGAAGGTTAAATCTAAGTGTATAAATAATGGGGAGCCTAGATGGAGTGAAAAAGAAGGGCCTATTTCCATTCGTAGAGGAATCAAGAACCAAAGGACATAAATTTAAACTAACTGGTAGAAAGATTAGACAGGAATTGTCCAGAGGGTCGTGGGGATCTGAAAGGGTGGTAGAGAAACATTCAACATTTGTGCTTGGATATGCAATTGAGGTGCCATAACCCAGAAGGCCAAGAACAGAAAGGTGGCATTAAACTGAATAGCTCTTTCAGGTGGCATGGACACAACAGGCCCTTCTGTGCCTTTCTATGCAACAAATTTCCCATTTGTTGTTCAGTTAGCTCCTACAAACTACACTTAAAGTATTGGTGTCCGAGATTAACCCTTTATAAAATATAACACATTCAAGTAATTAGTAGCTCAAGCAAATTGTATTAGCAACAAGTATAATACCAATTAAAAACTTGACTGCCCTTAATACATCAGTAAATTTGTACTTTTTTCAAACTCAAAGCAAGTCAGAGTAATGCTGCTAATACTTGCGTCACACAGCTCTGAATTCGATACCGTCATCCAATGGAGCAGAGTGCTGCATGCTCAGCGATGGCTAAATGCATATGTAACGATGATAGCGAAACGTTCCCAAAACAAACTCGCCTTTTCAAAATATAACTGAGAGATTTTAGTTTACTGTATTCTGCACCTATTCTTGGCCACCATGATCATCACCAGCTTTTACAATTTCATATGCGATCAAACCTCAAAAGTGGAAAGCTGAAGGGGAGGAAAGAAACTCCAAAGGCCAAGACATGGACAGCTGAAAGCACAGTCAATCTAATGATGGAGTGAATGAAGGAGGAAATTCATAAGAGGCCTGACTTAGAGGATCTTTACAATTGTGAGATTACACATTGGATAGCCAGCTCAGGGTCAAATAGACTGTTCACAACATCCTCTTCCTGTTTCAATTGAGAATATTAGCAGGGATGTGGATTCATAAGTGAACTGAGTCTGGTGGGAAATGTGGAGAAGGTTGGTGACTTTTGCTGGCAGCGTCAGAGTTTAACAAGCAAGAGGAAAAGGAGATTTATTTTGACAGTGCTGGGTGGAAAGATGTTCAAGACAAAAGCAGTCTCAAGGACAGCTTCATGAAGAACAGCATAATCCAAAGATGCACAAAAAAGACATGGAATTAAGAATGCAGTCACGAGGTAAATTAAGCTGTGCACACAACAAACCACCACTTCCAGGAAAATAAGCTATAGCAAAGCATGAACTTCTGCTTATGCAGTACCCTTCATGAATTCACAGTATGCCAAGCCACTTTAGTCAATGAAATACACTTGCAACACAGGGAAATAAAGCAGTCAATTCGCACACAGTACGGCCCAAACAACAAGAAAAAAGTGTTGTTGTTTGAAG
The DNA here is from genome assembly GCF_964194155.1 of Cetorhinus maximus. Classification (NCBI taxonomy): domain Eukaryota; kingdom Metazoa; phylum Chordata; class Chondrichthyes; order Lamniformes; family Cetorhinidae; genus Cetorhinus; species Cetorhinus maximus. Next base: position 109,030,662 of record NC_135886.1, on the reverse strand, counting down.
AATAAATGTTTGTTATTTACTCTTCTTTAAATTATGTCATGGGAAATTGTGTGTGCATCCAAGAGCAGATGGGGCCCTGGTTTAATGCATCTTCCACAAGACAATGGAAGTTGGGGAATTTAAATTCAGTTAATTAAATCTAGAATTAAAAAGCTAGCACCAGCAATGGTAACCATGAAACTACCAAACTGCTGTAAAAACTCAACTGCTTCACTCATGCTGTTTACAGGAAACTTGTCACCCTTATCTGGTCTGGCCAACATGTGACTCCAGTCCTACAGAATTGTAGTTGTAGCAGTTGCAATTTCAAGGGCAACTAGGGATGTGCAATAAATACTGGCTTTGGTAGTGACATCCACATCCAATGAATGAATAAACAGATGACAAATGAAGGCTTATGTTCCTGAGAAAGTGAAAGCCTGTGATCAAATGAAAAGGTTTGCTTTGCAAGTTGAAACACAGAAGTTCATGAATTCATTGTTCTATTTAGTGAAATTTTTTAATAATATTTTCAATGTTAGTTATAAATTTGTATTTGTACTGAGTTTGATAAGAAACCAATGTATGTACAAAAAAGAATTATTTTGAGATACACTTAAGAGTCTCATTATTCTCATTAGTTGCCAGGAAATAAACTGCTCACAACATTCAGTGCCGTGCATCAAAAATTTTCTTGCACTAAGAACACTCCCACATCCAGTGAAGGTACATAGAGACATATCCCATATGATGGGAGAATTTTTTTTTATATAATAGCAACATTGAGAAGGACAATGTATCAATTAATGAGTACTGTTGAGTTGTATTCATAAACACTTCCACAGGAAGAAGTGTGCAGTAGTGAAAGGATTTGAAGATTGACAACATTCCAAAAAGGCCACAAAATGGGTCAACCCCATTCTGGGCTGTAACATCTTTTTAACCAGCCGATCATTAGCCCAACATGGCAGGTTTAAAGGGCTCCCACAACCAAAAGCACTGGACATGAGTATTCCGCTGAATATCATGCAAGAAATCAGAGTTGGAACTTCGGTCCTTACTTGCTCAGACTGCCTAAATTAGGATCCGAACCCTGTACTTTCTGACTCGAAGTGGGAATGCTATCGTGAAGGCAAAGCTTTTCTTTCATTGCTCATGCAAAACAGGTTATACATTGGGCTTGCAGTCTGAGTGTATTAATACTGCTGCGTAGAAGTCTTCAGTGGGTTGTATTTTTTGGCGATATTAGATATTATAGATATTAAGATTATTAATCTTACTATACACGTATTCATAGGTTACAGCCTTATTCATAATTATTGTTGTGCGCTTACATTCATTATTACTATTAAGGGTGGTCAAGATCTGATTGATACTGAAAATAAACTCAGGAGTTTGCGCATTTCAGTTTAGTCAGATTGAACTAAAGTTCAGCCCAGAATATCCCAAAAAATAAGTGCGGTGTTTTAAAGTCCATTTAACAGCCAATTTCTTGAAGCAGTGGAGATTTAAAAAATAATTATCTACTGCATCAATCTATTGCAGTGAAGAACAAGATTTTTCTAAAAATGAAAAATTTACAGGAATAAAAATGGTAACCTTACAACTGTTAACCACACAACAGTCTGCAAATAACCTTACAACAGCCTGCAAAGGGGTGAAACAAGCTCAGAGCCTGGGAGCATAGTACTCTAGACCAAGATACAAAAACAGGTCAATGTGATATAGCAACGACTGTAAAGATAAAATAGGTTTATGGCAAAGTTTCTTTTTGGTCGAAACCATTAACTGCAATGTTGATAAGATTCATTTTTAGATGTATCTAGTTTGTAGCTCAAAAAGTAACATGTTTAATGGAAGTTTAAAAAATGGACATTTGATTATTTTCATGTTACTCGCTGGTTCGGAAGTGTGGTGTGGAGGAGAAAGGGAAAAATGGAAGAAATAACTGAATGTTCAAGTACTTGCTGATCAGGTGAAAAGCAATAGCACCGATGGTGGTCATGGAACCATATTCCAACTACTGAGAGCAAGATATAAAATTGAGGGAAAAAATAGGTAAAGTAAATGCTAAATAATTCAGTAAAAAGGATTCAGCTTAAAACTGAAAGGAAGGTTTATATTTATTTAGTGCCTTTCATAATGGCAGCTAAGTACTTTGGATGTGTGGTCACTGTTGTAATATCAGAAATGCTGCAGCCAGTTTGCACACAGAAAGATCCTACAAACAGCAGTGTGATTATGACCAGATAATCTGTTTGTGATGTTGATAGAGATAGAAATTAGCTAGATCACCGGGGGAAACTCCCCTGCTTTTCTTCAGAATAGTGCCATGGATTGTCCATGTCCATTAGAGGGTCGGATGTTTGTTTAGCATCTGTGAAAGACAGCACTTCCAACACCACAGTGCTCCCTCAGGACTGCACTGGAGCGTCAGTCTAGATTTTGTGCTCAAGTCAATGGAATGGGGCTTCAGCCTACAACATTCTGACTCAGGCGAGTGCTACTACTGTGCCACAGCTGATAGCCAAGGACTATTAAGTTAAGAAAAACATAGTAAACGAGAAAGTGGAATAAAATGTTTTAAAAAAGCAAACATAAAAAGTATGACAGAGAATAAAGCCTTTTTACTGCTTTAAATGTTTCCTGTAACAGTTTTTCCTGAATCGACTATCTTCAAACAGAAGCCCTTTTCAAATTTCCATTAAAATCTTAGATCAACCTACTTTCCTCCACTGTAGTGTTGCATGTAATCCGCCACTATCAGACAGGCAAATATTGGCTTGGCTACATTTCTTTTTGGCTTACTTGCATTAGATATTGAAAAGCCTTCCTATGAAGACTGTCTACTCTGCAATACGTGCTCAACAATACTCAAAACTGCCAAATCATACAAAGGAGAAAATGTCAAAACTAAGGTTTGCCGTCAAAGGAACATCGTAAAAACATTAAATATTTGTTCTTTGAAACCTGTTCACTAAACATCGAAGCCCTGAAACACACTCACTTCAGGATTTTTTTTTAAAGATATAGACAATTTAGAGGTGGAGGAGGAAAGCAGAAAAGGAGGGCAAAAAAATAAACCCTTAAAATAAGCAATAGAAAGATTTACCACTGTCAACGCTGGATTCAGTTTCCAGAGGTATACAATTTATCAAGATATTTTCTTCTCAAAAGGATTTTCTTAAGTCCATGTGCACTTAAAACTTATTTAATATTAAATACATTTGGACAGTACATCAATTTGGCCATATTTCACCACGTGCTGTATATTCCAACAGACTTTTTTTTTTAAAACTCTGTATACAGCCTTATGGATTAAGAACAATTCTGGGCTTCAAAACCGGTTTACTCCAGTCATTAATAACAAAAGCTTTGAAATGAACATAGTAAACTAAAGCTTTCCCCGTTCCCATCCCACAGTTGAACCGCCAATATCCAGCGTATGGAAATTGACAAGTCACCTGCATTCTCCAATTTTAGTCTTAATATACGTAGTACATTAGAAACAGAAAAGACAAGCACATTTCAAATAAAGGTACATTGTTTAGTTACAGTTTTGATTATATTTAACATTTCCCTAAAGGGTCTATTCTCATCTGTCCCCTCCTCCACACACAGATTCTGACTGACAGCTTAACTGGAGATAAAGGAAGTTCTACAATATTTAGAATTAAAACTATAAAAACAGATTTTCCTTCAGAGATTCTTTCATTGTATTTCAGTATGAATGCAGTCGCAAATTTCTTGTATCTATCAGTTTTCTTCAGCCAAGTAGAGCCTTCCATTAAAAATACATTTTTCTATATGTATTACATATACTTAAAATTATGTAGGAGTTACACTTGTAATAGGAAGTAGAATTAAGTTTATACCAATAATGGATCTTCCAAGATCAGAAATGCTTCACAAGCATTGTGGTGAACATCACTTTGGGACCTAAAACAGGAATCAGAAACAGTGAAGAAATTGCTCCTCCAATAAATGTAAATCATTAGCCAGTTAATTAAGTAATTGCAAAGTAATCAATTTGCAGATCAGACTACTTAAAATGACAAAAAGGCCAAGTTAAAAAGTCGAGCGAGTTTGTACTGAGAAAAGACAAGAAAGGAATTTAGCCTGAGCACAAGTTCAGCAGCAAGACAAAATGAACAAATTCGCTAAGACCATGGTAGGCAAGTGAAATTAATTTAGTTAGATTGCAAGTAGTACCGTAATTGGGAGTATAAAAATAGTGGGAATCAGGAACTATAGTGTGTGCAACATATAAGTTATTCCAGAAATTTTAATGTTCAAAGGAATATGCACACATGGAATATCACTTATTTTGCTGCAGCACAAGGACACTGAACGCAAGGAACTGCTGGCTGTGCTCACAACATAAGGCAACACATTCCAGAAAGTGGTCACCCAGATTGAAAACAATAGTAAGGAGGAATAAGGTAATCACCTGTGAGAGAAACCTGAAAAGATGAACACTGCTCAGTGTTTGACCCAAGGAATCAACACCTATGAATATGACCAAGGCAGACACTTTGGAAAGTAACCAAGAGCACTACCAAAAGGTTGATGAAAATCTAAATCTCCTTCTTCAATCAATTGTTGGTGTCTAATGTTTCACTGCTTTCACTTTATAAATGGCATGGAGGACAAGTAGATTAGTCTAGCATTCATAATCTACTTGATTGCAAAGTTTCTAATAAGGACATAACAATAAATCAAAAAAGTCTGCAATGGAAGGCAATACAACCAGAGGTCATGGCTCACATTTGACTATGGTGCAGACCTTGTAGAAACAATGAGTTGTGGTCTAAAGAGCAAGGCCACACAAGCAAACATGTCCATAACGTGATGAGAATGATGTAGGAAAATTGGAATTTGTTGCATACTTCCACCTCCACGACATCAAACATCTTTGCTCCTCCTCACTCACTACAACTCTCATCACTGCATTTGTCTACTCCACTACCCATGTCCCATCCTGTATCGACTCAGACTCATACTCCTGTCCTTGCTGGCTAGTACCCAAAAACCTCTAATTAAAAAAACCCCACCCTCGCATTTAAATTCCTTCTCAAACCACACACCCTAATATATTGCAGCAGTGCCTTCAGAATTCACATTATTGAATTCTCCCCCTCAGCACTGCCAATTGTCCACTCCCCTCTCTTCCTTCAAGGACCTCCTGGTCACCCTTAACTTCTCATTCTTTGTCTCAACATCCTGTCTGATTATGCTTCTGCAAAATCCTTTGGGAATTTTTTTTCTATGCTAAAAGGAACTATTTGGGTTGAAGTAACTTCAGATTCCCAGGATACTTGGACAAGTTCTGGGGCAGGGCAAGATAGCTAAACTGGTAGTGCCTATGTCTTTCACCAAGAATAAATAAGGCACGGCAGATAAATGAAAAAACAAAAAAGTGCCATCGCCGGCACAATTACCACATAAAAACAAATGTTCTGAAGCAATGTTTTCAATATATTTTATATAAACATAAGCGCATCAGGAATGAAGGGCTGATCATCTCAAACTGGGCTAACAGCAGAGAATGACCAATTATCGACAGGGTATAAACAGCTCACAAAGATAGAGGTACAACGATGGATGTAGTGCTTACATTATTGATAAATTTAGCTGTAAAGAAAGGTTGTGGCAAATGGGGAATAAGGTTGAAACAAAATGGACAACAATAATGGCAGCAAATTAGTTGCTACCTGCTGAAGACCACTAAATATGGGGTGGGGGATGGGGGGGATCATTGGGATAGAACAGGAGGGCAGATGGACATGCCACTTCTGATCAGCTCCAGTGGAATGGTACACACCAAACATCGTCTGGTCTAGTAACAGGCTGCATGTGAAAAAATAATTCAGAAGTGACCAGAGACTTTATTTTCACTCATCTATTCCTCATGCCCAAGACTTTAGATCTAGCAATTCAGGCATTGCCAAAGTTGATTATTTGTCTCAAAGCCTTGGCAAAAGAACAAGGCAGTGTCAAAGCCTTGGCAAAAAAACGAGGCAGTGGTACAATACTCAAAGATTTAAGTCACAAAAAAGGTCTTGGAGAACCATATTTAAAAACAGAACAAATGAAAACAGACTAGGAAAACAATGCCATATTTATTATTTCATCATTTTCCTTTTTTAAAAAAGCCCAGCAATACCTAGACCACATTAATTTAACGAGAAGTAAAAACAAACATACTGGGTGGTGGAGGCAGGTTCGATCAAGGTATTCAAAAAGGAATTGAATGGCTGGCCATCTGAAAAGAAAGAATGTGCAAGGTTATGGGGAAAAGTTAGGGGAGGAGACTAGGTACAATGCTCAGAGAGCCAGTACAGACTCAATGAGCTGAATAGCCTCCTACCACACTATAAAGATTCTGTGATTCTGTAAAATGATACATGGAAACAAAACACGAGGACTGAGATTCATAAAATAGCTATTTTCAAATCAATTTAGGAAAAATGAAACAGACCATCTAGAGGGAAATAAAAACCTGTTCAACCACACTGATAATAGGAAGGTCAATGAACCAACAGATTTATGAAAAGGGAGGCTTTCAACCCATTTTGTCTGGGCTACCTGAGCAATAGAGCAATTCAAAACTTCTCCCATTTCCCTACTCTTTCTCCGTCCACCATTTTTGTCCACTTCAAACATTTAATATATTGCCTTCAAAATGCAATGGGCTTTTCCAGCATAAATCATGATATGGAAAGCAGCATGGAAAGAAATTTCTCCTAACTTCCCTTCTCACAGGGAAATTTCAATTTATGACCCCTCTAAACTGACTCACCAACCAGAGATTAAGCCTATTAGAATACTTCATAATTTTAAAAACCATTGTTCAATTTTCAGTGTTTTCCATATTCCACTGGAATAGCCCCATAATTTCAAGTCTCTCCAAACTGCATTTTTCCATCCCTTGTGCCTAAACACTGAATCAACACTGTCCACTCTGCAGGTTAAATTTTGAGAGTTCCCACTTGGCAGTACAGGGTGGTAGCACCCCAAGTGTCATGGCGAATGACTTATCACCTCATCTCTGTGGCTACCTCAATCTCCCCCCTTGGCGACCAGCCATCTTGACAGTACAGGACAGGGCATATGCCGTAATCACTGTCGGCTCCTCTTTGGCTGGACCACCAAACAGGAGTTGGTTTTTAATTTTATGGGGGCAGAGTGGAGCAGGTGTGCTGATCTGGTGGCCACTCCACCCCACAGGTCCATTTTCTTCTAACCCATCTGCCAATGATGAGGCAGCCTGAAACTGGCAGGAAATCCTTGTATGCTGGCAGCCATTCAAACCAACAAGGTCCAGCCCTAAAATAGATTGTGCTTCCGCTGAGACTAGCTAGTAAAGTGAGAATCTACACCTGTTTTTTCCTGTAACGCAGATTCCCAAACTGCATGCAGCATTCTAATTGCAGTGTAACCACTGCATCGTACAAGCTTATCAGCTATAAACCCAGAATCCTACAGGAGTGAATGTTTATGGTTTTATCAAACCATAACTTTAAAAGATTTATGCTTGCACTTTAGGTCTGTCACTTCCTCCAAAACCCATAGCACATTGTAATTTAATTCATATTCTCAATCTTCATTTTACCTCAAAATATATTACTCTCTCCACTTCCTCAAACATCACATCTGCCACTCAGCTGGGACTTTATCAAGCCTGAGTGATGCCAGTTTGTTACACATACTTCAGGGGTCATTAGCAAATCTCATATTATCCAAATCAAATCATTTATTTATATTCATTGTCTTTAACAAGTACACCCAGCACTAGCCCCTGGGGTGCACTATATGTCCAACCTATTTCCAATTCAAGCAATACCCATCAACCTTCGAACAGTTTCCTGCCCAATCACATCCATACTTCTACATTTCCTCACATACCACAAGCCCCTCAACAAATAGTCACAAAATTCAGGTAGACATCTAACACTCAATATGCCTATAAGCAGTTACTCCTTTAGATTAAACATTAAATTTGTCAAACAGAATTCAACTCTACCAAGTTCGACTGGTTGGCCTCAATTTTCCCTTTCTTTCCTCCAAATGCTCATTAACTTGGCCTCAAATTCTTGATTCTCAAATATCTGCCTGCAATAGAAATCTTCTAATTTATCATTCCCTTCCATCTTAAACAGAGGCATTATAATGGCCATGCTTCATTGTATAATTTGCAAATCTATTGAAAATTGAACAATCAAAACCATTGCTTGCAAACCAAATGCCTGGCATCAGGGCCCAGTGAGTTTTACACCTTGACTGTAATTTCAAACTAATTCCTTATCCACACATCTCTATTAATTGTTCCATAGCTTCCAACAATTTCACCTTCACTACCATTTGTAAACCTGATGCAAAATAAAACTACTATCGCCTCTTCTTCTGCCACAGCTCTAACCTCCTTCAGCCATTATTTTTACTTCTTAAAATTATAAGATGCCCAATATTTCCTCTTAGCACTGTAATCTCCCTTTTCACCTCCCTACAATTTTCATATTTATTATTTGATCGTATGTTTAGTTTCAAGTTTGATGAGTTTTAATCTCCACTTAACCTTCTTTGATCTTAAATAGCTTTCTGGCCACAATCCATCCAATTTGAATGTTTTTACTAATTTGAGCCAGATACCATCCAATCTCATTAATTTAGCCTTTTCCAGGCCAACAGTTATCTTTCCTCATCTCAGCGAAGTTTGCTGTGGTCATTAGTTGCAACTAATTTCCTAGAATTATAGACCATTACTTCCTTTCTCTAGACCAAGGATGACCAAACTTTCTCAACCTTGGAGCCACATACATAACCTTCAGATATTTGAGAGCCGCAAGACATGGACAACCTTTAGAGACATCTTTATTACTACTGGTTAAACTTGTGCCCTCCCTTTCCACTCAGTCCCCATAAACTCACTCATGCCCTCCAGCCCCCACTATGCCCTCCTTCTACTCCATCCTCCCCCCTACCTGGATTTCACCACCTTAGCAAGACGTGGGAGAGCTGGAAAGGAGAGAAACACTTTTAAGGGCACCACCGCCCCACACCCACCCCCTCCAATTCCCAGTCCCCCTCTAGCCCTGCTCTCATCCCTGTCCGGTGGCATCAACTCCCATAGCCAAGATGGCACTAGACAGATGATCTAGCGCAGGAAGGCGTTCTGCAGGGTACACGTGCGAGCAGCAGCTACTGGGGGCATTGCATCGCCAAATCAGAAATAAGAGTTGGACAGGTAGGAACAGCTTGATTCTTCGGAATGATCCAGATTAACTTCTCAGCCTTAACAACCACCTCATTTCATCTGTGAAGCCATACTTTTTGTAAAAAATGGGGAACTGCACTTGATCTGTAGGAACAGCTGCATTTGGCTGTCCTTGCTCTGGACACACTGATCTCGTAAGCAGTCTTAGGGGAACACCTATATTAAATATTACCTGTATCCCAGGAAACCGAGGGATAGTCAAAAATCATAGATGAGCAAGATGTAGCAGACATATCGAATCAGTCATCTCACACACACAAGGATTGTAGACAAACTCCGATAATAGTAAATGTGCTAAATGATCGATATCAGTGTTTGTTAATAAGTTATGCAAAACTAGGGTCAAAACAGCCACTAGGTTGGGAGACTTTTTCTAAATTCCTTGACAATTAGTGGATATCAGTGAAGCTTTGGCTGAAGTAACAAAGGTGTGGATGTTGGCAAATCTAGTTCTGATATTTAAAAATAAAACTTATGCTTTATGAAACAGCTAATTTGAGCATGTCTTCACTATTCATGTTGAATTAAACAAATGCCTGAAGACATCCCACAGTTTGCGACAAATGAACGAAAACACCACAGGTATCAGAGAGCATGATTTTAGGAATAATGCAGGTCATGGCTGGCAAAACTTCAAGAAATCCAAGATACAACTAGTTAGAGGTAGCCAGTAGTTTGGATTTTCAAAACAAAAAATTCATGTGAAATTAGTAGAGAGGATTAAGGCTGATAGTTTAGTTGACATTGTTTAGGTTGACAGAATTTGATTGACAAACGAAAGACAAGGTGATGAACAGAAAGTAGTCTGGGGGGGAAAAAAAAAACTAGTGGCATTGTTTCTGACCACTAGTAATTATAATTTGGGAATATGGAACCAAACGTCTGTGGTATTACCAAATTTTCTGACAGCATAAGTCAGTTTGCACAGGTAATGTTTAAAAAGCTGATACATTATTTTCAGAGAAACTTGGATCAATTGTGTAAATGGACTAAGATATGGCAGATAGATTTTAAAATGACTAGATGCAAGAGTATACATATAAAAGGTAAAATAAATATGTATATAAAATGGCTTCTGCTAATGGTGAAAATAAGAAAGGGATTAGGGAGTCACAACCAGACAGTGAATGCAGGTTAGATTAGGTATTATGGTACACTGAACAAGTCAGAACAAGTTACAAGCGTGAAGCCAACTTCAGAGAACAGCAGGCAGTTTTAGTCACCCCACTTCAAAAGGGATATAGATGCGTTAGAAAAATAGCTAACATAAAACCAGGAAATTTGTAAGCCTTGTACAGAACAAGTTATGAATAAAAAGATTATGATTCAAGAGAGAAAACATGATATAGGTCTTCAAAATAATTTTAAAATACAGATAAGATTAACTTTGATGTGTAGATTATGGGAATAGTCCACAAGTTCAAAAACCTCAATCAAAGTTGAAGATGTAAAAGCTTTGGGCAGGACTATGGACATATCATGAGAAATTCAGATGACTAGTTAATTGACACCTATATAAGGGAGCTGGTTCATTGTTGACAAGGAGAATTGAATAAATGGTTGAGGGAGAAAAATTCATTAAGTTAAAAAAACGATGGCTGGAACACAGGGTAAAGGCTCCAAGTTAAAACAGAGACAGACATAGATGGAATGAACGTGATGGGACAAGTTGCCTTTTCTTGTCCCAGGCTGTCCTCAAAATGGCAGTCCAACCATTTGACTTGAACCGAGCCCAATAGTGTAACATGCACTTTTAACTTTTACAGTCGTAGAATCTTGAGTTATTTACGACACAGGAAGCCATTCAACCCATCAAGTCCATGCCAGCTCCTCACAAAACAATCCAGTTAGTCCCACTCCCCTGCTCAGTCCCTGTAGCCTTGCAAGCTTATTTCCTTCAAGTGTCCATCCAATTATATTTTCTGTAAATTTTTTCCAAAAATTTTACATCAGTTAACAAAACTTCAAAATACATGCATCTTTTTCCTACTATTTTATTGTTGTTTTTTTTCAAGATGACTTCAATGGCCCAACAATACTAGGGCATACACAATAGAAAGGCCCGCGATGCACTTAAAAGTCTGTTCTAAATTAGCATTCACCATCTGGGCTCTCACAACTAATTGCTATTTGGCTGAGATACCAGAGGGTTGAGAGGCCCAAATCATCAGTCAGCACCTTCATAAATGGATAAGGGGCAGTGAGGAAAAAAAAGTTCCATTAAAATGCACATTTTTAATGGCAACTGCCAAAATATTTGCTATTAAGGTTTACTTATTTGGTTGGGGAGTGAAAGGACTGACTCAACAATTAAGCAACTTCATATTGGACCATGATAAAGCCACTTACTAGTTGCCTGGTTATTGTGAATTGAAGTTTGGGTGATAGGGAAACAAATTTTTATCAAGATCTTAGACATAAGTCAAATAAAACCATTGGGTTGCTTAAAACTTTGAAATTCTATGGACTGTTTTTAAAAAAAGAACTTCTAATCCACTGTTCCACCAAAACTGCAAGTTAAATTAGAAATTCAACATTCCTACCAACTCTCATTACCCATGCATCTAAAAATGCTAACTAAAATCAGGGAATACAAACTTTAAAAAAATAGACACTGCTCCGAAATGGGCAACAATACAATAGAACAAGATACAATTAGGGTAGTAAATGAATACATTACAATAGAAAGATTGCTGAGAACTTTATTTGCATTTTGAAGTGTGTATTGGAAGGTATACCAGGCAAGTAAAGACAAACCAGAGGGTATCAAGCTCAAAAGGTGGGTTTATATTTGATTTACTTTTCCTGCAAGTTAGGCATGTTTGCCTGGGACACTGAATTTTAGGTTCAAATGTCCCATTCTACAAATATAAGTCACTCCTGTTAGATATGGTCAATGGTTTCAAATATTTTAAACTTTTGAACTAGCAAAAACAATAAGCCATATCCTTAAAAGCGAACACAGCATGGTATTGTCAATGAACCTGGAATCCACCTATTTTATGCCAAAAACTTAAGCCCATTCCACATTCCAACATAAACTCAAATGCAAACCCACCAATATCCTACATTTCTCCTCCCTGCTATATTTAAAATACCAAACACATCAGCATAAAGCCTTCAGCAGTAGAAAATAAAAACACATAAGCCATTTGAGATTCCAATTTTACTGTCTGTAATCACTTTTTAAAAAAAAACAAAAATCACAAAATACGAAATTGTTCCAGAAGACTGTTTCATTGGAGAATGTTGCTAGAGTAGCTAAACAAATATCAAAATAGTAACATCTCAATGAGAGTTCGTGTCCAAATTCTTTGCAACGTGTGCATTACATTATGTACATTGTAGATTACTGAAACATATCATGCACATTTACCAAATACATCCAACAGGAAGTTAAAAGAATATTTGAAACAGTAAATTACTAAAGACCTTATGTACTAAAGCTCATTACAATGATACAATCTGCAAAAATACTCGAGGCAATTTTAAGTGGAATGGCTAAAGGCTACTGTATTTTTCAGGTCTGTAATTAGTATCTACGACGTTTGGCTGAACCATACTCTCCTTGATTTCCACGGGGAAACCCAGCAGGGCTGCCAACCATCTGTCCGCCCATGTTATTTGCTTGACCATCCATATTTCCAGGAACAAATCGATCATTAGGCTATTAATTTAGTTAAAATATGTATGATAGGACATTAGTGTTCATTGCAAGTCCCACGTAGATTTAACATTAGGCAGGTTGAGAATCCCCCATTGGAACGATGAAAGTCAGCAGAGTCCAGAAGTACCGATAAAAAAAGGGAAAGGGGTAATCATATTAGACTTACAAGGTATCAGCAAACTTAGGGAAACAAATTAACACCTTCCTCTTGCCATCCGTACACAGTATTTACTAAAACTGAATTTCAAATGTGTGTAAAATGTAAACTAAATTAAAGAAAAATAAAAGCCACCTACTCTTCCAAACTCCAGTCAGTCAACAATCATGGGCCTATACACAAATACCTTGTGGTGAGAGTGCATCACTTTTATAGAATGATATATGCTCCAAGAGCATTTTATGACCTCAGTTCACTGTGTCATCAGAATAACATGCAAATTTTAATTACCTTAAATAATAGCGAAGGTAAATGTTTAGTGCAGTTAGCAGACTGATCAAATGTTATGCATGACCCCTTTATAGAAGTGCATTGAAAGAACCAGGTTTGATTTTAATGCCTCGGTTCTCAAATAACCTGCAATTGTCAGAGTAGGCGCTTCTACAAAACTGTGCTACAGGAGTCAATATCAAAAACTGGAAAGGGGAGGAAAATTGATGAAACAGCAAAACTGGTCCTCAGATTGTTTGCACAATTCACTTTCAGTGCAACATGATAAATACACAGAACAAATATGGAACATACTTGTACTGCGGTGGCCCAAAATGCTTAACCTTTAAATCGGAAAGTCCTACTGAAGCATAACACTCCCTGTTAATTACACTGTTGTGAACAATACAATCTTATATGTCTCTTTGTCCCTGCTCTTCAAAAAAAAAACACATGGGATTTCATTACAAGTTGAACCAAATATACAAATGGATGCAGGATGCGTCCAGCTGACATTTCCACTTAAAATATTCCAAACATTTTATAATTAGTCAAACACACAATTCGCCTTCCTGATCATGAATGCATCAATGTGACTTAATTAATTCACCTCCCACTCCTTTTGTGTGTCAATTTAAAAAAAATTCAGCCATTAGTAGATCTAATATGAAATTTGAGAAATCCCTCAGTAGTGTAAAAAGCACAACCTAGAGTAATAGAGACCTAAAAGTTCCCAACTGAGCTGGCAGAAGTTCCAGCTCTGGTGCCCTTGGTGTCTCTGGGCTAAGGAAGGGGCCTCATGAGGGGGAAGGGGAGAAGATGGGAAAAATAATTGACTTATGAACATGTGGCTGCCCCAGTTAAAAACATACATCCACATATGTTGGGTAAGGCAATATCAGCTGCAATGCCCTACACAACTGAATAATTTGTTAACGCTCATTGTTCAGAAACACACAAGAATGGTTACCTGAACAAGAAATTGATGGGGCTGACAAGAGAAGAATATACCAGCTCGTGCCAGCATAGAAATTTGAGCACCAGTGGCATGAGCAACACTGGGCTGAGGGGAGAATGGAAAGGAAAAGGGGGAGAAAGTTAATTACTGAATATCCTGCGGTTGAGAAAAAAAAACTTGAAATCACAACTCTGCAGAAAGATCAATGCTGTATAACTTCACTGTTCATAATATTTTCCGAGGGAAAACACCTCACCAAAATTTAAACACCAATACAAATAAATCTAAATAGATTAGGTTTGCTCTAAGCTTAGCCTTCAGCACATTAGCTCAAATGAACAGCAAAATAACCTGGAGTACAAGCTCCACTTGCCAAATTTCCATCAATCTACTGCAGTTGAGATCAAAGTTTAAAGTGCTAATTATCAATTTAATAACAAGTAATATCTTCAATTTTAAAAGCAACTACAATGGGCATATCCTTTGAACACCTGTGTGCTATCATGTTCAACTTTTAAGAGGAAAGAGATCAAGCATTTTATGCAAATAATCCCACCAATTATATTACACAATTAGCCCTGAAGGTCACCTGCAACAAATTACAGCTAGTCAACTACTAACCTACCAAATCTGCATCTCACTTCAACATTGAGTATTTGTTGAATAGCGTAACAGGCTGAAATATTATCTTCGGTTCTTCAAAGAGAAGATCTTTGTCTTTGATTTTGTGAATAAGTGTACTGCATTCATCCCTATGTGCATATTATAATTACAATTATAACTACATTTAGGGAGCCGAATAAATGAGAAAGCAAAAAAAGTGAACCCGACCAGGAGCGTGTGCAGGTGATGGGTAAAGTCTGGGTCAAATACTGCTGCGATATCTTTCTCCCTCAAAATTATTTAGTCAGTCATCTAGGTCCACACATGAATGGTAACTCTTGCAAGAGATCAGCAGCTAACTGACACCCAAGGAACCATATCTCACTAACGCAAGAAAAACAGTCAAATCATTCATCCAGTAGCTTAAAAGTAAATGCTGCAATTCCAGGCATATAATGATCAATTTAAAATATTCCATTCGTAATACAGCAACAAAAGCTTAAATGCCAAAACTTGAAGTAATTTTAAGATAAGATTTGAGCAATGACTACAGCATAATCAAAATGTTAACGTGTGTCTGGGATTGTTATTTTCATACCAAAACTGCCAAGAATAAGACTGACTTACATTTAACACAGAGGATGATTAAACCATCCATATACTGTTGACCACTAATTTCATTTCTCAGCATCTACTCCATCTCCTTTTGAAAGAAAAATTTTCACCAATAAAAGTAGCACTTAATCAATTAATTTTCACAGTAACCAAATAAATTTAAGTTCTCCAAGGCATGTGCAACATTCAGAATGAACAGAACTTATTGCAAATGTTAGAGCAAATTAGGAAAAATATATATTTGATCTCTAAAGTAACAACAAGCACTCTTACAATGTTGTTGGAATTCTGCAAGCTCAAGACTGAGAATGTACAGTTATATTTTAAACAAAGTGTTTATGCCTATAGTTCTACACCACCTGACCAAACATGATGGCACCCAGCTTACTTGTGCCCACAAAGCAAATAGCAGTCATCTGGGCTCTCCACCTTTCTGTAGGAAAGCACTCCATTAGATCAATACTTCTGGTGGCACAGGCACCTACACTACTATCTGCATATTTGTGACAACACATACTCAGTGATTTACTATACTGTTGCTGTAATAATACTTCCCCACAATAACTCAAATAGTCACCATTTTGAGATAAAGTCACCACCATAGTAATGCAAGTTCTCAATTATTCAAAAAATATACAGGCTATTCATTAAAAAATGCTAAAAATCTAAATACATAAATTGGTTCAGCTTTCTGGTTGGGTGATTTTCTGCTGTGTATTTCAATGTACAACAATATAATACATCAAGAAAGCTAAGCTGCCTCATTATTAGGGAAGTAACATTTGACATTTAAAAAACTAGGTCATGTAGCTCAATGGTGCTGGAAAACAACCTTACATCCAAGTGTGTAACTATTAAAATCTATTAACTCTCTGTTCTGCAATTCCAACAGATGAAAATTGCAATTTTGGATAAATAAATATTCAGATTGGACCATTTCAATAATCCAAAGAACTGGACCTTACCACAAGTAATGTATTTCAGATCACTTATGGTCATGTCATTTAGAATCTCAATACCAAGATACATTGCAACCAATGTCAGCAACAATTAATGCAATTATCAATTGCAGTTATCAAGTCAGGATGATTAAAACAACGATCTGCAGGATCATTTTCATATATCAACCCCAAGGTACGCAGCCTACAAAGTAACCGCATTGAATTTCTTCGAGGCTCCAAAAATCACCTACCTTATATCCCCTAGATAACCTCCACTCTGCTCACCTCACAACGAAAAAAAAACTCTTGTAAATCCATCCAAAGACTATGCCACAATCAAAGGATTACTCAATAGCCTGAACTGAAAGCACGTTGATAGGAAACCTTGCATTCAACCTGAAAACCAAAAGTATCCAAAAATAACAATTTCCTGTAGCTAATCTATTTTGAAAGAGACCAACTGATTTTGTTGTAATATACTCCCATAAATTTACGTTAATTTTTAATAATATGCTCAAGACTGATGGTGAATTAATCAATAGTGCTCTTGATATATATATGCGATTAAAACAATAATGATTTCCAGAATGAGAAAGCACACAGAGCTTCTGACAAAAAAATTGTTGTACAAAGTGCAACTATGTTAGAGATTTGTGAATTGATTTTTTTTTTTAAAGTACAGGCTAGTATTCATATAAAAAGTTCTACAAGTTTACAGAAATTCACAAAACCTATTTCCAGTTGAGAATACGCTACAAATAGACTGTAGAAGATATCATACAACTCCAACAGTGTAAAATTTGAGCTGAAGGACAGATGATGAGTTTTTGTAGATAATGGATTGAGTGATCTGGTGAGAAGTCAAGAAGGTGGGATTTTCTTTAAAAAATTGACTGTTGGGCCAAACAAGCTTTTGAAGCTTCTAAAATGTTTTATTTTCACTTGTTAACATAGCGGTGCATTGACACAAACACTATTACAATAGCACCATCAAAACTGATACAGATATCCATGTTCCATCTGTGTCCTTCATTCCAATACAAAATCTTTGCCTTATTCACTATATACATTCGTAAATAGTTTGGCACATCCTCTGTTTAAGAACATAAGTGGCACTGCTTTCGGAAAAGTCGCAAAATTAAGCACGAGCACCTGCTTACCAATTATGTTTTTACTATACTAATCAACTTCCTGTGACACTGGACACAGAGTCAACATCAAATCTAGTCTTCAGAGATAAATTGGACTTGGGCGCACAGATGTAATTCAGGCCCCACCTTATATATTCTGTTCTTATCGCTTTCCATTATAAATTCCTATTTTCACATTCATAATGGAACTGCCTATATAAACTTAGCACAACGCAATTACATCTTCCTTCCAGTGGTGGAGCTCCAACACCTCCACTAGTGGAGAGCATGTAATTTCAACCTGATAAAATTATTTAAAAATTCAGCTTTACAAATCCGGACACAAATATAATGGAAAGAGTTGACAGAAAGTGCACACAACATTTTTACGGTATTAAGATATATCCAATAAGTCACAATTACAGACTTCAAGCAAGAGTATGTACAATAACTGAAACACACTGTATCATTAAGATTACAGGAGAAATAACTTGCTCTCAATATAACTTTGGAGCCTTAAACAGACAAGTCTACACAAAACCAAATAAATGGAGTACAAAACTCAATTTAAGAATAGTTCCCCAGAAGCTTTTTTTTGAGATGTTGACTTTCACTCATTTAAACTGTTAAGTCTCTTCCTCAGAATTTCCAGAAGTCTGCATTCATACCTTCCCCTTTAGGTTTTCTTGCACTTTTCTATCCATTCCTGCATCTCATTTTGACCACTGTCTGTAAACCCAGTTCATTCTTTTACTGAACCTCCTGTGTTAACCAGTTATGCAGAAGTTGGTCCAGTAGGGAACTTGTCATAATTCATCCTGATCTACTCCAGAAAGCAAATGGAGGTAAAGAGGTAAATTGAGAAATCAATTAGGAGCCTGGTAATCTGATCAGAGATGTTAATAAATATTAAAATAAAACTTTCCTTTTTTTTTTAAATCAGCACTTAGGCTGCTAAGAAAATGCATTCAAGTCAAGAATATCTGTACTTTCTAAATGAAAACTCACCATTTTGAAAGTAATTCATCAGTCAAAAATTTGCAAATTTCACAACAACTCATTCCAGTATTTACAGAATTATCATTACTGTCATTGACTAATCAGTGCAGTGGGAAACTAACACCATAGGAGCATGTCCACAGCTTTGACAATTTCCTGTCACAGCGGACTTTTTACAAAGACTTAAAAGCTTATAGCTCTACTACTGCTGTATTCTGCATTTGCAACCGCAAACTGGACTAACCCAAAAAGATCAGTTACTGCGCAATATACACCTAAGTGAAAGGAGTGTTGAAAATCCATAGATTATATGGCATCCAGTATACTAAACATTGTAGAATTTGGAAGACTTCCAACAACTCGATTATAAAAGGGATACGGCAAAGGTATTCTGCCATTGTATGCTTTAAAGACATAACTACTGAAATACTTTGCATTTTTATCTCAAGGACTTAGCTGCCAAGTTGGAATGGGGGCAGGGGTGAGGGGTACTATCCTCTAAACCAAATCCTAAAATGGGAAAAAGAACCAACAAATTTATCAACATACTTTTTATATTTCAGTTAGAGGGGGCACCCAAAGGAGCCACACACCATGTGTATTAAGAGTATAATTTTACTAAAATGAAACCAAACAGTCTAGATAATTTCAACACACATTTACAGTCTCTCTCAGCCCCACACTGTCATGCCAAAGATTAGGAAAAATCATGCTTACAACTTCAAATTCATTATTTCTTTACCTGAAATTTACATCCCTAGGCTAGTTTTATGTATTTAATATATGTTAATACATTACCATTCCCATATTGTTTTCCGGCATTTGGTTTCCCAGGCTTCCAGGTGGTCCTTGTGGAGGTGGTGCATTAGTATTCACAGTTGGCCTGTTCATTCCCATAAGTGGCTGTGGAACTTGGTTTGCAGAGGCTGATAATTATAATATTTCGGTAAAATATAGGCCGACAGTGATTGACACATTCGCCATTCATCCAATCAAGTACTTAGCCCCAAAATAAGTACAGATAACTGCTCCATCAACTCAATACCCATCAATAATTGTTGTGGAGTTCCCACTCCTAATGGAAAACTTACACTCTTTGCAATTTCAAGGAAATATAAAGTGCTAAGATTGAGCTTGGGTGCAGCATTTTTTCTTCCCAGAGTGGTTTTTTTTTGTGCTGCATGCAATAAAATCATATGCCTATATTTTGGGCATCTTCCACGAAGTAAATACTGCAAATTATGCCAAAAAACAGTAATCTCAATGAAATCTTTAAAAATTGAAATTTCATACCTGCTTTAAGATTCGTAAAATCAGCTGCAGTTAGTCCCACTGAAATGAATGGAAACAGGGAAGAGTTTTAAATAAAAATTGTAAGGAATGCCTCCCAAACAAACTTTCAACAATGCCTCCAATACATCTGAAGGATCCACACAAAATAAAGTGGAATATCAGTAAGATTTCCTTAAAATACAAACTAGAAAAGATGAACATGGTAAGAAAAAGATAGCTCCCTAGTCATGTTTATAGCTTTACATTTCTAAAATTAACTCATCACAAACAGTAGGATCTGGTGAAATTTACCAGTTTGCCACTCGACAAAGATGCTGCTGCAGTGGCACTTACAAACAATTAACTTTTCATAACCTGTGATTTTCTATTCAAGATCATTCAATTTTAAATTTTTGATGAATCAGCCAAGTAATGAAAATTAAAATGGCATCAAAATTGGTACAGGATTAAGAGTGTATGGATGTTTTTAATTAGTTTCAATTTTAGCTTTACTTCTGATTCAACATTGGAGAGAAGCTGGGAGGGCTACTTTAAACAGAAAAGTTGAATATTAAGTCAAAATTCCACCTTTGACTCCAGTTTGAGTATGAGTTTATGGCCAAATTACCTAAAGACTGCATAAATGGGGATGCAATCACTCCAAAATCACAACTTAAAAAGACACTAAACAGTGATTGGCATACAAACCATGTTTTAACACAACTTAAGACGACATTTTAAGAAAATCATCATGCATTCTGGAGCCAAGAATAGGTGTCATTCCAATCCACTAAAAATGATCAGCAGCAGGTTAAAAAGCCCTCAACTAAAATTAAGGCTCCCAAGGTAGCTACGCTCTCCAGGCTTTGTCGCAAGAACAAGCAGCACACTAAATAACTAATATTCATGGGTACATCAACAGAGAATGCTGCACTGCATGGATCAACAAGTCAATAAACAAACACTGAATAAAAAAGCAAATAAAAAGAGAATTTCATCTCTATGCCAAATTAAAACGGTAAACTTCAACCCCAAAATAAAGCCCATGACAACAATCTTGATGATTTTAATCCTATAGGGAAAAACTCACAACTTCGTACCAAAACATAGACACTATTCATTTATATAAAATAACTGATCTCCTACAACACCAAGTACATTAAATTACAACCAAACAGATCTTAGCTAAGGCAAGTTACAGAACAGATAAATGGACCACCAGCTCTGTCCTCATTTTGTCTCATATTCTACTTTAATTTTATAATTATATGATGTATATTCATAATTAACTAACAAAACTTGCAGAAATTGGTGCAGCAGAAATAGTCTGTATCTGAGGGTTTCTCTGCAGTGGAGGTTAAACAACTGGGTGTCTCAAAATTCACAAGTACTGCAGCACCAACACCACAAGCTGGAAGGGATCATTCCATTGCAATCCACTCTAGCTGGGCAGTTATAAATATCTACGTGCAATCTGATAGCTAAACAAAAATTCGACAGGAATTTAAGACATCGTAGACAGGAAGTGCAGGTAAACAATGCTTTTTTCCAAAAATGACCTGATTGTTCCACTCCATGCTTCTGATTGTAGTCAGGAAAGATATAACCACAAAGCATCAGCTTTCCTAGCAAAGCTCTAAGAGATCATTTTATCCAGACTGATCTGAAATATATACAAATGCTTACACATTTTTTGTACACAAAAATGAAAATAATAAAATATAAACAGAATGTTTACACCATGAGGCCATACGGCCCATTGTGTGCATGCTGGCTTTCTGCAAGAGCTATCCAGCTAAATCCATAGCCCTGTCATTTCCCTGTAGCCCTACAAGTACTTTCTCCCAAGTTAATATCCAAATTCCTTTCGAAAGCCAGAATTGATCTGCCTCCACCACCCTTGCAAGCAGTACATTCCACATCGCCACCAGTAAAAGATTTTCTTCATGTCATCTTTGGTTCTTTTGCAAATAATTTGTCATCTGGTTCACAACCATTTGGCCAATGGCAACAGTTTCTCCCTCCCCACTCAGTCCAGGTCCATGATTTTGAACACCTCTATCAAATCTCCTCAACCTTCTCTGCTCCAAGAACTTTTGCTGCTTCTCCAGTCTATCCACATAACTGAAGTCCATCCATCTCTGGAGCCAGTCTCAAATTGTTTCTACATCCTCTTCTCCAAAGCCTTCACATCCTTCCTAAAATCCAGCACCCAGAAATGGGCACAATACTCCAGTTGAGGCTAAAACTGCTTGCGCCGCCCCAGAAAAGTTAATCATAGTTTCTTGCTTTTGTATACTCTATCATTTATAAAGTGCAGGATCCTCTACGCCTTAACTAATTTCTCAATCTGCACTGCCACTTTAAGCCATTTGTGCATATACCCTCACGTGTCTGCTCCTGTGCCCCATTTCGAATTGTACCCTTCATTTTATATTGCATCTCCTAGTTTTTCCTACCAAATGTAATACTTCACACTTCTGTGCATTAAATTTCAACTGCCACAAGTCAACCTGTTCCATGAGCCTATGCCTTCTTGAAGTCTATCACTCACCTCTTACAGTTCACAATACTTGCAAGTTTCGTCTCATCTGTAAATTTTGAAACTGTGCCCTGTGCACCCAAGTCTAGGTTACTAACATTTAAAAATAGTGGTCCTCGTACCAAGCCCTGGGGCTCTCCACTGTACATCTTCCTGCAATCCAAAGACCGAGCATTTACCAAACCCGTTTCCTGTCACTCGGTCAACTTCATAACCATGCTACTACTGTCACTTTTATCCCATGGGCTAGAACTTCACTGGCAAGTCTATGTGGAACTGAGCAAAACCTTTTTTTGGAAATCGATCCACACCTTCATCAATGCTTTCTGTTACCTCATCAAAAGATTCAATCAATTTAGTGAAACAAATCCATGCCAACTTTACTTAATTAGTCCACATTTGTCCAACTGGCTGTTAATTTTGTCCCAAATTATTGTTTAAAAGCTTTCCCGAGGTTAAACCGACTTAGCCTGTTGTTGCTGGGCTTATCCGTGCATTTTTTAGAACAAGGGTATAATAATCTCCAGTCCTCCACCACCAACCCCTGTATTTGAGGAGGATTGAAAGATTATGGTCAATACCTCTGCAATTTCCACTCTTACTTTCCTCAGCAACCTAGAATGCATCCCATAGCCAGCCTTTCGAGTACTTCCTCTATATTTCAGATCATCCTGTATTTCAGCTACCTAATCTTCCATTGTGGTTTTAGCAATGTCTTCCTTGGTAAAGACGGGTTTAATACCTCAGCCACACCTCTGCTTCCGTGCATGGTCTCGTTTTTGGTCCCTCATTAGCCCACCCTCCCTCTTTCCACCCTTTTACTATTTATGTGCCTAGACAAGACATATGGATTCTCATTTATTTCAGCTGCTAGTCTCTTTTCATACTCGTTTGCCCCTTTTATTTCATTTTCACTTTCCTTATGAACTTTCTACATGCAGCTTGGTTCTCATTTATATTACCAACCTGGCATACATCATAAGCACTCTTTCTGATTCATCTTTTTATTTTACTGCTTCCGCCATCCAAGCAGCTCCAATTTTTGTTTCCCACAAGGGGGAAAGGTAGGGCATATACCTCAACTGCACCCAAACTTCCTCTTTGAGGCAACCTTTAAAATTTTGTATGCCAACCTTGGATTCCAATTCACCCATGCCAGATTAGTTTTCAACTCTGATATTGGCCCCCATCCAATTAAGTATTTTTACTCTAGACTGCTCCTTGTCCTTTTCCATTACTAATCGGAAGCTTATCATATTATGGCCTCTGTTCCCTAAACAGTCCCCTACTGACTGCTTAACCAACCTCATTCCCCAAAATCAGATCCAGTAATGATGATTTTTAAAATTCATTCATGGGGTGTAGGCATCGCTGGTTAGGCCAGCATTTATTGCCCATCCATAATTGTCCCCGAGGTGGTGGTGGTGAGCTGCCTTCTTGAACCACTGCAATCCATGTGATGTAGGTACACCCACAGTGCTGTTAGGAAGGGATTTCCAGGATTTTGACTCAGCAACAATGGAGGAACAGTGATATATTTCCAAGTTTTTTTTTAATTCGTTCATGGGATATGGGCGCGCCGGCTAGGCCAGCATTTATTGCCCATCCTAAATTGCCCTTGTTCAGAGGGCAATTAAGAGTAAACCACATTGCTGTGGGCCTGGAGTCACATGTAGGCCAGGCAAGGATGGCAGATTTCCTTCCCTAAAGGCATTAGCGAACCAGATGGGTTTTTACAACTATCGACAGTAGTTTCATGGTTACCATCAGACTTTTAACTCCACTTTTTTTTTATTGAAAAAGCTTTACCCTGGGTGTCTGGATTAACAGTCCAGTGACAATACTACTATGCCACCACCTCCCCCAGGATGGTCAGTGGCTTGAAGGGGAACTTCCATGTGGTGGTGCACCATCTATCTGCTGCCCTTGTCCTTCTAAGTGGTAGCTAGCAGTTGTGGGTTTGGAAGATGCTGTCTAGGGAGCCTTGGTGAATTCCTGCTGTGCATCTTGTAGATGGTAACACTGCTGCCAATGTATGTTGGTGGTGGAGGGAGTGAATGTTTGAGAGTGGAGTGCCAATCAAGCGGGCTACTTTGTCTTGGATGGTGTCGAGCTTCTTGAGTGTTGTTGGAGCTGCACTCATCCAGGCAAGTGGAGAGTATTTCATCACACTCCTGACTTGTGCCTTGTAGATAATGGACAGGCTTTGGGGAGTCAGGTGGTGAGTTACTCACTGCAAGATTCCTTGCCTCTGGCCTGCTCTCGTAGCCACTATATTTATATGGCTAGTCCAGTTCATTTTCTGGTCAATGGTTGCCCCCCAGGGTGTCGATAGTGGGAGATTCAGCGATGGTAGTGCCATTGAATGTCATGGGGCGATAGACAGATTTTCTCTTGTTGGAGATGGTCATTGACTGGCACTTGTGTGGCGCAAATGTGACTTGCCATTATCAGCCCAAGTCAGAATATTGTCCAGGTCTTGCTCCATTTGGACATGGATTGCTTCAGTAGTAGACTGATGGGACAGTAACTGGCTGGGTTGAATCTGTCCTGCTTTTTACGTACAGGACATGCCTGGGTACGTGCCAGTGTTGTAGCTGTACTGGAACAACTTGGCTCGGGGCGCAGCAAGCTCTGGAGCACAAGTCTTCAGTACTATTGCCAGAATATTGTCAGGGACCATAGCCTTTGCATCATCCAGTCCCTTCAGCCTTTTCTTGATATCGCACGGAGTGAATTGAATTCGCTGAAGGCAGGCATCTGTGATGCTGGGGAGCTCCGGAAGAGGCAGAGATGGATCATCCACTCGGCACTTCTGGCTGAAGACTGTTGGAAATGCTTCAGCCTTCTCCTTTGCACTGATGTGCTGGGCCCCCCCCATCATTGAGGATGGAGATATTTGAGGAGCCTCCTTCTCCTGTCAGGTGTTTAAATTGTCCTCTATCATTCACAACTGGATGTGGCAGGACTGCAGAGCTTAGATCTGACCCATTGGTTGGGGAATAGCTTCACTCTATCGCTTGCTGCTTCCACTGTCTGGCATGCAAGCATTCCTGTGCTAGTTTCACCAGATTGTCACCTTATTTTTAGGTATACTTGATGTTGCTCCTGCCATGCCCTCCTGCACTCTTCATTGAACCAGGGTTAATCCTCTGGCTTATTGGTAGAGCAGAGGATATGCTAGGCCATTAGGTTACAGGTTGTGAATGAGTACAATCCTGCTGCTGAAGGCCCACAGGGCCTCATAGATGCCCAGTCTTGAGTTGCTATATCTGTTCTAAATCTATCCAATTCAACAGGGCGGTAGTACCATACATGATGGAGGGTATCCTCAATGTGAAGATGGGACTTAGTCTCCACAAGGACTGTGCAGTGATCACTCTAACCAATAGTGTCACGGATAGATGCATCTGCAGCAAGCAGGTTGGTGAGAATTAGGTTAAGTAGGTTTTTCCCTCACCACTTGTCGCAGACCCAGTCTAGCAGCCATGTCCTTTAGGATTCGGCCAGCAATGGTACTACCAAGGCACTCAGTGATAGTGATTGAAGTCTCCCATGCACAGTACATTCTGCGCCCTTGCCACCCTCAGCGCTTCCTCCAAGTAGTGTTCAACATCGAAGAATACTGATTCATCAACTAAGGCATGGGGGAGAGACAGTACGTGGTAATCAGCGGCAGGTTTCCTTGCCCATGTTTGACCTGAAGCCATGAGACTTTATGGGGGCCAGAGTCAATGTTGATGACTCCCAGGGCAACTCCCTCCTGACTGTATACCACTGTGCTGCCACCTCTGCTGGGTCTGTCCTGCCAGTGGGACAGGACATATCCAGGGATGGTGATGCTTGTATGTGGAATATTATCTGTAAGGTATGATTCCATGAGTATGACTATGTCAGGCTGTTGCTTGACTGGAGAGGGAGAAAAACACTGATCAAGAAAGTTATCCTAAACACACTAAATTTTTGCCCCCCCACTCTATTTACACTATCCCCATCTATTTTAGGATCTTTGAAATCCACCATTATGATTACACAGTTCCTGAACCTCCTAATTTCCTGAAAATTTGCACCTCTATATCCTTCGCGCTAGTTGGTGACCCAAGATCATAAGAAATTGGAGGAGTAGGCCATTCTACCTATAAAGATGTCTCCTCGACATTATATTTGCTTAGTTTTTGAAACTCGCCAAGCAGAACAATGAGCCTTTTTGCATTATTGACACATAGGTAACGTTACAACTAAACATTCATTGAAACAACTTGACTCTCTTCCATAAGTAACAGTGCCAGCTAGAAGGATGATAATTTGTCGACGGTGATAAGCACATTGCAGATGCATGGGAATACCACCTCCTGCAAGTTCCCCTCCAAGCTACATGCCACCGACTCGAAACTATAACGCTGTTCTTCTACCGCCACTAGGTCAAAAATCCTAAAACTCACTTCATAACAGCACTGTGGATGTACCTACACCACATGAATTGCAGCGGTTCAAGGCAGCAGCTCACCACCGCCTCAAGGGCAATGAAGGATGGGCAACCAATGCTGGCCAAACCAGCGAGGTCCACATCCTGTGGACGAATACATTTTTTAAAATCTGTGAAAGAAAAAAAAAATTACCTTCACAACACTCCATTCTGAAGTTCACTATGCATCTTACCTGGCATGGTCATTCCACTCCTTTGGGCTATTTCTTCCATCCTCATATTTTCTCTCTAAAAAGAAATTGCATACATGCAATGAAAAAACTCAGTCATTGTCCTTTCCTCCACTTTTGAAAATATTATGATTTGCCTGTGTTACATGTCCATAACTTCCAATTACCCTCTAATACTTCACCCAAGCAGCCATAACTCAAGAGTCGTATTGTTTATCCAAGAAATCTGACCATGTGCATCGACAAGGTGCTCAGTTGGAGGATGAGTACAGGGACCATAACTCAGCCAGTCACGCACTTTCACCAAGAGTTGTTGGATAATAATGAGTAGGAAACTTGGCTGCATTTCTCTATCTGGCAGATTCAACATGAATAATGGTGCCACTGCTGTTGCTCTGGCAGAGTTTAGCGAAAGCCAACAGATTATGAAATGATCAATACAAAGTCCCAAAGGATGCTCATCAAGAAAAACAAGTAGTTGATAGGAAGCCTACAAATTCTAAAAATAACTGGCTACCATTTAATCAAATTCAGATCCACATCAGTGAGTTAAAGAAGCATAGTTCATCATTAATCTAAATGATGGTTATGCATTAAATGAAATCATACTTGTTAATTGGCAAATTGGTAGAAACCCTTGCTCCAGTATGTATCAGTCACTCGTCACAGGTCGCTAATTGGGAATCCAGATGTGGCTAATTGTGTTGTGGACACATTGGGCATGTGATCTCAATAATATGTATGGCGAATGCACATACAAACAGCATTGTGCACGTTGTTGCTGCCTTAGTTACTGCTTATCCGTGAAAATAGTATTGAACAGGGTGAAAATATTGAAATTCAGAATCATAATAAATTAATGCCAGAATTCCAAACTTTGGTAGAATATGACTACCACCATACAGTGTAAACCTTTTTGCAATGTTTGTTGAGTGAAATTACACAAGCTACCTGTAAAGCATTTTCTACTATAGTTCATGTGGCAAGACCTGTAGACAAGTGGTTAATTAGTTATTTCTATAGTCAGTGAATGCCCTCAAAACAATCTAATGATTAGAAAGACTTGATGTGAGTGATCAAAACACTGACCTAACATCAGTGTTGCTCAACATACTGTAAAGCTTGCTGCTCCAATAATGTATTTGCTTAAGTGATACTTTGTGAAAACATACAACTTTTCCTGTTTTTAATCAATATTGGGTCATTTACACATTCTATTCTTTGCCACAAATCTATTCATATATTAAACGTGCTTCCAGGACAGACGTTCCACCTTTGCTCATAATGGTATTGATATTCCAGAACACTTACATTTTCACCAAAGTTCCCTCGGAATCCCTCCTGTTGTCTTCTCATCATTTCTTCTTTTTCACGCTGACGCAACAGCATTTCTTCCTCACGTCTTCTGCGTTCCTCTTCTTGCCTACATTAAAAAGTTGGAATTTAGGAAGTTAAAACAATTCTTTTCAAATCTAATGCTTAACAGTTCACCTCTACATGAAATTAGACAGAGGTATTATTTGAATAGAACATTTTCTCAAATGGGATCTCAAAACAGTTTTGTATTTTGGTGCACGGTAGAGGTATTTACAATTGGAAAATTCTGAGAACCACAGCAATGAAAGCCATCAAACTCATGCTTGTCCTGGCCCTTAATAGAATCTAATCCTAGTTCTGTATTTGCCCCATTTATTTCATGAAGGCTCATCCAATTCCCTTCTAAAGCAATTGTCATATCCCCCACCTATCTTTCTCAAACTTATTTGCACAATAGCACTTAAAGGCGGCAGCTCACCACCACCTTCAAGAGCAATTGGGGGTGGGCAAATGCCAGTCTTGCCAGTGATACCTACAGAGTCATAGAGGTCTACAGTACAGAAAAAGGCCCGTTGGCCCATCGAATCTCTGCCGGTCAAACAAGTACAGAACTATTCTAGTCCCATTTTCCAGCACTAGGCCCATAATCTCGTATGACACGGCATCGTAAATGCACATCCAAATGCTTCTTAAATGTTATGAGGGTTTCTTCCTCTACCACCCCTTCAGGCAGAGAGTTCCAGATTCCCACCATCCTCTGGGTGAAAAATTCTTCCTCACATCCCCTCTAAACCTCCTGCCCCTCACCTCAAATCTATGCCCCCTGGTCACTGATTCCTCCACCAAGGGGAAACGTTCCTTCCTGTCTACCCTTTCTATGCCCCTCAATTTTATACACCTCAAGCTTCAAGGGAGTACGGCAAGGCTGAATGGCCTCTACTTTAATGCCAGGAGTATTACAGGTAAAACGGATGAGTCAAGGGTGAGGATTGACACGTGGAATTGTGATGTAGTAGCCATCACTGAGACGTGGTTGAGGGAAGGGCAAGATTGGCAGCTCAACATTCCGGGATATAGAACCTTCAGACGAGACAGGGCAGGGGGTAAAAGAGGAGGAGGCATTGCATTATTAGTTAAGGAGTCAGTTACTGCAGTAAGATGATATCTTGGAGGGGGCAACGAATGAAGCTTTGTGGGTAGAGCTTAGGAATAAAAAAAAGGGCAACCACATTGTTCGGTGTTTATTATAGACCCCCCAGATAGCAGGAAATTGAGAAGCATTCAAGACAAGACAAATGCTGGTAAATGGGATTAGGTAGGTAGGCCAGGTGTTTCTCACGTGTCAGTGAAGGCTCAATGGGCCGAAGGGCCTCTTCTGCACTCTGTGATTCTGTGATTCAATCACGTCCCCACTCAATCAATCTCCTCTGCTCCAGGGAAAATAGCCCCAGTCTATCCAATCTCTCCTCATAACGAAAACTCTCCAGCCCAGGTAACATCCTGGTAAATCTCCTCTGCACTCTCTCTCTCATGCAATCACCGCCTTCCTATAATGCGGATTCCAGAACTGCACGCAATACTCTAGCTGTGGCCCAACCAACGTTTTATACAGTTCCAGCATAACCTCCCTGCTCTTATATTCTACGCCTCAACTAATAAAGGCAAGTATCCCATACGCCTTCTTAACCACCTTATCTACCTGTCCCGCTACCTTAAGGGACCAGTGGACATGCACACCAAGGTCCCTCTGATCCTTGGTGCTTCCCAGGGTCCTACTATTCATCGTGTATTCCCGTGCCTTGTTTGTCCTGCCCATGTCACATTTATCCGGATTAAATTCCATTTGCCACTGATCAGCCCGTCTGTATCCTCCTGTAATCTAAGGCTATCCTCCTCACTATTTACCACCCCACCAATTTTCTTGTCATCCATGAACTTACTGATCAACCCTCCTACATTCAAGTCTAAATCGTTTACATGTACCACAAACAGCAAGGGACCCAACACTGATCCTTGTGGAACCCCACTGGACACAGGCATCCAGTCACAAAAACACCCCTCAACCTTCACCCTCTGCTTCCTGCCACTTGGCCAATTCTGGATCCAATTTGCCAAATTGCCTTGGATCCCATGGGCTCTTACCTTCGTTATCAGTCTCCCATGCGGGACCTTATCAAAAGCCTTGCTGAAGTCCAAGTGGACCATGTCAAATGCATTGCCCTCATCTACACACCTGGTCACCTCTTCGAAAAATTCAATCAAATTGGTCAGACATGACCTCCCCTTAACAAAACCATGCTGACGGTCCTTGATTAATCCCTGCCTCTGCAAGTATAGATTAACTCTGTCCCTCAGAATTGCTTCCAATAGTTTCCCCACCACTAAGGTTAGACTGACTGGCCTGTAGTTCCCTCGTTTATCCCTTCCTCCCTTCTAGAATAACGGTACCACATTGGCTGTCCTCCAGTCCCCTGGCACCTCTCCTGTGGCCAGAGAGGTATTGAAAATTATTGCCAGCAGTACTCTTTCCCTAGTTATCCTCTTACTCTTAATGTACTTGTAAAATAACTTTGGATTTTCCTTTATTTTACCTGCCAATGTTTTTTCATGCCCCCTTTTTGCTCTCCTAATTTCCTTTTTAAGTTCCTCCCTGTTCATCCCATGAAAAAGGAACCCTTTTCAAATAAATGAATCAACGAACATGGACCTCCCCATTTAAATTATAATACTCAAAATGAAAGTGCTGCTCGTAAAGGGTGTTTTAATGTTTAAAAATCTGTATTTACTTAAAGATATTGTATCCTTTCGACCACAATGCACCTCAATGAGAACTTGCAAATTATTTCAGACTCCTTTTAAGTCGCTACAGGCTCAGAGACGCCTGCAGACTAGTTTGAGAACTACTACTCTGCACATGAGACACCCATGGTAAACAAGTCTTTATGTTCTTGTGGCAATAAACTTCAGTCTATGCCCCACTGAATAATGACTGCCCAGTGGAGATGATCTTTTAACTATTTTCCAACCTTCGATTCCTACCCTTTTCCATTACTCACAAACACAGGATAATTCCAGTCCACTGTAAACGTGACCAATTGCTGGCTCTAATATCTATCCAATAATGTGTGCAGAAATGCACACAAAACTCCTTACTAATGTGCTAGCCAAAGTCTTGCACAGATTCATCACTTGCTTGTTCATGTTCAATACCCCCTATAGAAAAACTGCCATTTCGTAGCCTTATCCCAATTGCATCTTCACCTTTTAAGATCTATGTATTTGCTTTCCTAGATATCTATTCCTCCACAAACATTACCCTCTGGAATAGTATTTATTATTCTTCTTTCACCCACCCCAAAAATATTAGTTCAAACTTCACTTCAGTGAGCATATCTGCTCCTTTCACGAACATAAATAATTTCCCACAAGCTTCCAGTTTGACCCACTCCTACAATCTGCCAAAGTTCTCTCAATTCGAGAATCATTCCATTACATTGGAAAATTGCACATCAATCCACTATTTAAAAATGGTGACAAAGGGAAACTGGGGAATTATGGATAAGTCAGCCTAACATTTATCATCAGAAAATTGCTTGGTCTATAATTAAGGATAGTCAGTAAAGATAAATAAGCCAGTCTGTTCAGAATTTTGATGTCGCATTTGATCCCGAGATGGGCTTACTACCTTATATTCGTGCCATCACTCAAACTATTTGCACATCCGTGACATGGCTCAACTTTGTCCATCTCAGCTGACCTGCTAAAACACTTGTCCATGACTTCAACACCTCTAGGCTCAACTATTCCAATGCACTCCTGGCTGGTCTCCCACATTATCTCTGCAAACTTGAGGTCATCCAAAATTCTGCAACCCATATTCTAACCCACAGCAAGTCCCGCTCCCCTATCACCCATGTGTGCCGACCTACATTGCTTGACCTGGAGCCAATGTCTCATTTTTTAGAATTGTCATCCTGGTTTTAAAATTTCTCCATGGCCTTGCGCAACCCCATCTCTAATCTCTTCCAACCCTACAATGCTCCAAGATATCTGCACTCCTCTAATTCTAGCCTCTTGTTCATTCCCAATTATAATCACTCCACCACTGGCAGCCAAGTTTTCCATTTCCTTAACCCCAAGCTCTTGAATTCCCTCTCTTCGTCTCTCCACCTCTCTACTTCACTTTCATCCTTTAAGACACTTCTTTAAACCTACCCCTTCAATCAAGCTTTTGGTCAGCTGACCTATCACCTTATGTGGCTTGGTGTCATACTTAGTTTGATAATGCTCCTGTGAAGCACCTTGGGACATTATTTAAAGGTGATATAACAAGCTCCTGTTATTATGGGGCGACAGATCATCTTTAAAAATTTCAGCTTATCAGAGCCAGCATGGATTTGTAAGGGGCGGTCTTGTCTGATAAATCTGATGGAATTATTTTTAAAGAGGTGGCTAAAGTAGTGGACAACAGAATATCTATGGATAAGAATTTTTACATAACAATTCACACTCCATTTGTGTGTTTTATTACTATATCCATTACCACTCTCTTTGGACTGTTGCATCATGAAATCTTTTTAATCTCCCCAGGCTCTATCACAGACCTTCTCCATTGTTTTTCCCGTCTCCTCCCCGCTCCCTCTTGACTTAGAAACGCTTACATTTCTATCATCAGTTCTAGTGAAATGTCAGACCGGAAATGTCAACTGTTTCTCTCAACGGATGCTGCCTGACCTGAGATTTTCAGATTTCTAGCATCGGCAGTATTTTGTTTTTGTACTAAAACCATAAGATGTAGGAGCAAAACAGGCCATTCGGCCCATCAAGTCTGCTCTGCCATTCAATGAGATTATGGCTGATCTGATAATCCTCAACTCCACTTTCCTGCCTTTCTCCCATAACTCTCAGTTCCTTTACTGATTAAAAATGTCTCTCACAACCTTGAATATACTGAACGACCCAGCCTCTACAGCCCTCTACAGTAAAGAATTCCACAGATTCATTACTCTGAGAAGAAATTCCTCCTCATCTTTGTCTTAAATGGGCGACCCCTCACTCTAAGATTATGCCCTTTGGCCTTAGACTCTCCCACAAGGGGAAACAACCTCTCAGCATCTACCCTGTCAAGCCCCCTAAGGATCTTATGTTTCAATAAGGTCGCCTCTCATTCTTCTAATTTCCAATGAGTACAGGCCCAATCTACTCAACCTCTCCTCATAAGAAAATCCCTTCATCCCTAGGATCAACCTAGTGAACCTTCTCTGGACTGCCTCCAATGCCAGTATATCTTTCCTTAGATAAGGGGGCCAAAACTCTTCACGGTATTCTAGGTGTGGTCTAACTTGTGCCTTGTATAGTTTTGTGCACAAGGGATCTGACCCCACCAAAACTTCCAATGATACAAGAGTGCTGTGGTCATGAGAAAGAGATGTTTGGGGCGCTGGAAAGGTGGGAGGGAAGCCTTCAAGATGCTGACCAAGGGGGAAAAGAGAGAACTCATCTTCAAGGGGAAATTCCTGTCAACACAAAATATGAGAGGGAGTGTGTGCGAGCATAATGGGATGCAGGCAGGAAGGAATTTTTTGGGAAAGTGGAAATAAAGGAGGAAAGTACCTGTTGATCTGGAAGGGGGAGGAAAAAAATGGATAGGAACTTCACTGTGCAAGGAATAGGAACAGGAGGAGGTCATTCAGCCCTCCAGCTTGTTCTACCACCATTCAATGTATCATGATTGATCTGTGACCAAACTCCATGTACCTGCCTTTGGTCCTTATCCCTTAATAACTTGCGATAACAAAAATCTATTAATCTCAGATCTAAAATTAACGACTGATATAAGCTAGCATAAATTGCTGTTTGTGGAAGAGTGTTCTAAACTTCTACCACCCAGTCTGCACCTGAAGTGTTTCCATATTTCACTCCTGAAAACTCTGGCTCTAATTTTTAAGACTCTGTCCCCTAGTCCTAGACTCTACAATCAGGGGAAATAGTTTCTCATATTATGTTGAAGGCCTTCTAAATTCCAGGGAATACAACCCCAGTTTGTGGAAACCTCTCCTTGTAATTTAACCCTTCGAGTCCAGGTATCATTCTCGTTAACTCCTCTGTCCCTCTCCAGTGATGTGGAGAGCAGAACTGTGTGCAGTGCTCCAGCTGTGGTCTAAACAGTGCTTTATATAGTTCCCTATCAGTATTATATTGATATTATGTTATTATGGATGTTGGGAGCCCCTCACCTGTGTAATAAATGCCTAGCTTCCCTCTCAAGCTCATTATAAACCAGTTCCAGGTAAAGGTGCACAAACACCAGGTACAGCAGGGTGGACAGTTCGGCTTTGAAGGCATCCAGTGCCGTCTCGATGAAGCCCTTGAGGCTGATGTAATATTCCTCATACAAGCTTGGGTCTCCCTCATTGCTGTAGACCGAAAGCACTGAGCTAACATCAGACTGATGGACCGAATCAGAGCCCCTCTGGCACTAGTATTTAATTCACTGCCACTTCTCTTCCAGGAATGCCTACCTTGAACTTCTGCTCTTCTCTGCTGGGATTTCCATTTGGCTCTTCTTCCTTGTTGACAGCCTTTGCTTTCTACTTGCTTTCACATGTTTCATCAGATAGCTAAAAAAAAATCCGCTTCCAGAGCCACATTTGCTTCATCAGCAACAATCTCATGGATTGCAGTTTAAATTCCACCCTTCTTGTAATAATCACATCTCTCTAAGAATTCCAGAACCCTTTGAACCATTGTTCTAACATCCCAGGATGCACACTCAATGTCATGCACCACAACATGTGCACGCTCGACCTCTCCCTTAAGCAACTTCAACTCACTCAATCTCAAAGCTGTCCTGGTCCACAGTTTCATTTCATCCTTCACCTCATTCAGCAATGTAACAAAAAAGCTTTTTAATCTTTCTTTCAGGTGTGAAGGACCACAAGCTTCAACAACTCAGATACCAACATCCCTCTGGATCCTTCCTCCCCTTCCCTTCCTTCCGACCCCCTCTCAGAGTCTCACCCCTTGCCAGATATTCACAATACCTTATGATCTTCCCCTCTCTGATCCTGAATGCTCGGTCCTTAGCAAAGGCCTCAGCTTCACCACCTTACATCCCACTTCTATGAAATTTCAAGCTTGACAACGCTAAGCTCTTCTTCCATCACCTCCACACCCACTTATTCACCAGGAGTCTCTCTCCCACCCCCCAAAACCACCACCCCCATTTAATGGATCCCTTCGCTAGTTTCCCAACATTCTCTCTCCAAATGGACTGTTCCCTGGATCATTTTAGAGAACTGCCAGCATGACATTAGCCTCATCAATTTCTCTGCCCTGCTAACTCACTTTAACATGTCTCCCTCTGAATTTGCTGCACTCCATTCTTGGAGGGCTAAAACAGTCATAAAATCTGGTGACGTGGGTGGCGCTATTCTGGTCTGGCATACCGACAACCAGCACAGGCCAAACATCAACTCGGGCACTTTCTCTTGCCTTCCCAGGACCATGACCCCACTACTGAACATCAAGTGCCAAGGACCTTCACTGACCTCATATCCTTGGCAAATGTTCCCTCCACTGCCTCCAACCTCAGTTCTCGAAGAGCCCACTTCCACCTCCTTCTCAAAGTACATAAACAGGGCTGCCCCAGTCGACCCATAGTTTCAGCCCGACCTTGTCCCATTGAACTTAATTCTTTCTATCTGAACTCCCATTTTTCCCTTCCTTGGTACCAACTCCAACAAGAGAGATTCTAAGCATCGTCTCTTGACATTCAATGGCATTACCATTATTCCCCCACTATCAACATCCTGGAGGGAGGTAACCATTAACCAGAAACGAACTGGACTAGCCATATAAATACTGTGGCTACACAAGCCGGACAGAGGCTAGGAATCCTGTGGGGAGCAATTCACCTCCGGACTCCCCAAAGCCTGTCCACAAGTCAGGAGTGTGATGGAATACTCTCCACTTGCCTGAATGAGTGCAGCTCCAACAACAGTCAAGAGGCTTGATACCGTCCAGGACGAAGCAGCCAACTTGATTGGCACCCCCTCCACAAATAGTCACTCCCTCCACCACCAACACACAGTAGCAGCAGTGTGTACCATCTGCAAGATGCACTGTAGAAATTCACCATTGCTCCTAAGCAGCACCTTCCAAACCCACAACTGCTACCTTCTAGAAGAGCAAGGGCAGTTGGAAGTTCCCCTCCAAGCCACTCAGTATCCCGACTTGAAAATATATCACCGTCCCTGGGTCAAAATCCTGGCACTCACCACGCACCGCCCCCCCACCCCCAACAGCACTGTGGACATACCTCCACCACAGGGACTGCAGCAGTTCAAGGCGGCAGCTCACCACCATCTTCTCAAGGCTAATTAGGGATGGTCAATAAATGCTGGCTTAGCCAGCGAAACCCACATCTAGTAAAATGATTTTTTTTAAAAATCACTTCCTACCTAAACCCACGACTCTTCTGGTGCCCTATGTCACTTCAACAGTTTCCTGGCCCAACTGCCTCTTCACTATAGACGTCCAATCCCTCTACACTTCTATCCCCCACCAGGATGGTCTCCGAGCTAATCTTTAATGGAAGCCCAACCAATTCCCATCCACCATCACCACCCTCTACTGGCTGAGCTTGTTCTCAGTCTCTCCATCTACTCCAGTCACTTCCTCCAAATAAAAGGTGCCGCTATGGGCACATGCATAGGTCCCAGATATCTCTGCCTTTTTGTGGGATCATGAGCCCCATTTCTTTTGCC
The DNA here is from genome assembly GCF_964194155.1 of Cetorhinus maximus. Lineage (NCBI taxonomy): Eukaryota > Metazoa > Chordata > Chondrichthyes > Lamniformes > Cetorhinidae > Cetorhinus > Cetorhinus maximus. The sequence goes on along the minus strand of NC_135886.1, from coordinate 108,993,511 downwards.
AGTACATCAATGACTATCGGTGGCACCTCTTGCTCTCGCCATGAACTGGAAAACCTCATTTCTACCCTCCCCTCAACTTCACCTGGCCTATCTGACTCTTCCCTTCCTCAACTTCTGTCCCTAATTCTGGAGATTCATGACAAACCCATAAACTCTCATAGCTACCTCAGCTATACTTCCTCACACCCTGCTTCCTGTAAAGACTCCATTCCATTCTCCCAGTTCTTCCATTGCATCTGTTCTAATGCTGCATCCTTCCACACAGCACTTCAGACATGTCTTCCTTTTTCCCTCCAACATGTCCAAATAATGTAATCGCTTCTCCCTCCCAGCTAACCAGCCTCCATTTCAATGGATCATCCTCCACCAACATAATGTAACTAAATCTTCCCTATCCTCCACTATCAGCATTCCATGGATGTCATTGAGGGAACAGTCCCTAAGTCCACTCCACAAATCACTCCCAACACTCCCTCCTCCCCTACGCACCTTTCCATTCAAGCATTGAAGATGTAACATCTGCCTTTTACCTCCTGCCTTCTCACTGCCCAAGGCCCCAAACACACAATCGAAATGAACCAGCGATTTACTTGCACTTCTTTCTAGAATTTCCACTAGGTGGTGCTGATCTATAACATTTAACCAGTAAGAGAACACTTGCTTCATTTATTATACCATTTATCGGAGAATTCAATCATCTTTAATAGACGTGATGGGGCTACGAAAGGCTTTTTCACAATTTAATGGTATCGCGTACATAGTTTATACAAGCTATTGTTTCTTTATTTATTACCATTTGGAACCGATGACTGTTGAATCGAAAATTAGTCTTTCAATTTAGTATACTGTATTCAGTGCTCACGACATGGTCTCCTCTCCACTGGGGAGACCAAACGCAGACTGGGTGACCGCTCTGTGAAACACCTCTGTACAGTCTACAAGCATGACCCGAGCTTCCAGTTGCCTATCATTTTAATGCTCCACCTGCTTCCATGCCGACCTTCCTGCCCATGGCCTGCTACAGTGCTCAATGCAAGCTCAAGGAACCGCACCTCATTTTTAGTCTCAGCACTATACAGCTTTCTGGGCTCACTGAGCTCAACAATTCTGGATCATAACCTCCGCCTCCACCAACTTCAGCATGATGCCACCACCAAACACATCTTCCCTTCACCCCCCCATCAGCAATCCGTAGGGACCGTTCCCTCCGGGACACCCTGGTCCACTCCTCCATCACCCCCTACACCTCAACACTCTCCCACGGCACCTTCCCATGCAATCACAGAAGGTGCAACACGTGCCCCTTTACTTCCTCCCTCCTCACCACCCAAGGGGCCAAACACACTTCCCTCAATTTGGTCTACTACATTCGCTGCTCCCAATGCAGTCTTCTCTACATTGGGGAGGCCAAACGCAGACTGGGTGACCGCTTTGCAGAACACCTTCAGTCTGTTCGCAAGCATGGCCTAGACCTTCCTGTCGCTTGCCATTTCAACACATCACCCTGGTCTCATGCCCACATGTCCGTCCTTGGACTACTGCAATGTTCCAGTGAAGCTCAACCCAAACTGGAGAAACAGCACCTCATCTTCCGATTAGGCACTTTACAGCCTTCCAACTTAACATTGAGTTCAATGACTTCAGATCATGAACTCTATCCTCCATCCTCACCCCTTTTTGATCCCTTTTCAATACTCATTTTTTAAATTATTATATAAATATTTTTTCCCACCTATTTTTATTATTATTTTTTAAAAATTTATTTCCATTCATTGTTTTATCCCCATCTTTTAGCCTATTTCGATCTTTTCTCCCACACCAACCCCTCCCTCCATCCCACCCGGGCCATTTGTCACTTGCTCATCCTGCTTTCTAGTCAATGTGAGCATTAGCACCTCCTTTAGCCAGTATCACCACCATCAGCACCCCTTCGACCTTTTGTTTATGACATCTTTTGCAATCTCTCCTTTGCCTCCACCCATCACTGGCCTTCTATCCAGCTTTACCTGTCTCACTACCCTTAACAATTTATATTTCACCACATTTCTACTTCTCTTTAGTTCTGAAGAAGTCATATGGACTCGAAACATTTACTCTGTCTTTCTCTCCACAGATGCTGTCAGGCTTGTTGAGTTTTTCCAGCAATATTTGTTTTTGTTTCAGATTTCCAGCATCTGCAGTAAGTTGCTTTTATCCGCCTCCATCTTGCTCTGTGTTTTCTTCTTTTGTTTTGCTAGTCACTCGTGTTATGTTGTTTTCTTCATGTTGCATTCAGGTGGTTTTCATGAAGCAATTCACATCTCATTTGGATTCACACCTCATTTGGATACAACCTTTGTTTCTTTATATGTCCACTGCCACTCTTCAGCTGTTGCATCATGAAATCTTTTGTTATTTTATCTCCCCTGGTCTCCACCCACATACCTTTGCCTTTCTTCTTCCAGCCCTCACCCCCCACCTTCCTTTAGCTTAAAAACTCTTACATTTCTTTCTTCAGTTCTATGAAACATCATTGACCTGAAACAAATTGTTTCTTTCCACAGGCTGACCTGTTGAGTTTTTCCAGCATTTTTGTTCTTATTTCAGTTGTCCAGCATCTGTAGTGTTTTGCTTTTGTATGAATGCTTATAAATGTTGCTTACATGGACTCCTAGAAGGCATTTGATAAAGCTCCTCATACGAGACTGCTAGCTAAAGGTGAAGTTCATGAGCTTGAAAACAAACTATTGATCTGGGTCAACTGGCCGATTGTCTCCTGCCACTCAGCCAATAGAGTAAACTTAATGGGCAGGTACTCTAGATTAGCAGATGTGACCAGTGGTGTCTGGCAAGGTCTTATGTGGGGGCCTCAACTAATCACTGCATTCGTTAATGACTGTGCTGATAGAATGTAAAGCCACATATCCCTATCTTCTGATTGCACAAAGATAGGCAACATTGTAAGAGTGTAATTTTATGCTTCCATTTACAAAGTGAATGACCCCGATTTGCCTAGTTTTGCTCAATGCAGGCAAACACATCCACTTTGGACTCCAAAAAGGAGAAAAAGAGTGCTTATGAAATGAAGAAAAGCTAGAAACAGTGGAAATCCAAAAGAGACTTAAGGGTGCAGGTCCATAGGTCATTAAAATGCTATAAACAGATATAGAAAATGTTCTAGAAGTTTAAATGGAATGCAGACCTTTATATTGAGACAACTAGAACACAAAATGGGTAGAAATGTGGTAAATCATGCCACAACTGTACAAAGACCTGGTTCCACCAAAAGTACCACAAACAATTCTGGAGCACCGCAGCTCAGAAAGAATATACTGGCCTTAGAGGGAATGCAGGATAGATTTACCGGAATGATGCCCTCCAAAGGGTAAACTATGAAGAGAGATTAACACACTGGGGTTGTATTCCCTGGAATTAAGATGGTTGTTTTTTTTAAAAACAGGTGCTTTGATCAGAGTTTCCAATATATCAAGGGGAACAGAAAGACGAGATAGAGAGAAACAATTTCCAATGGTGGGAGAGTCAAGGACTCGTGGAACAGTCCAAAAATTAGTGTCAGATTTTTCAGGAGCGAAATTAGGAAACACTTCTGCATGCAAAGTGGAGATAAATTTCTAATTCTTTTTCACAAACAAATTATCTAGCATCAGTTTCTAATTTTAAATCCAAGATTGATAGATCTTTGTAAATGAAAAATGTTAAGAGACATGGGGTAAAGGCAGGTAGGTATATAATGTTAGGGTGCAGATCAGCAGGCATTTTACTGAATGGTGGAACAGGCTTAAGGGGCTAAGTGTCCTACTTCTTTTTCTATGCTCTGGGCACCACACTTTTGATGGGTATATTGGCATATAACAGGATACAGTGCAGATTCATCTGAATCTCAAAAATCTGAAGTTAACTTATGACTTAGTCCACAGACTAGATTTGTATCCACTTGAGCATACAAGATTTATGAGATGAAAACTGAGATGTTTATAATGATTTAAGGACTTTATATGAGACACAGTCAGAGGCACTACTGCCTCTGTTTGGGAGAGTCCAGAATAAAAAGATGCATAACCTTAAAATGAGAGTTCTGGGATTATATAAGGAAGCACTTTTTCATGCCAAGGATAGTGAAAATCTGGAACGTTCCTTTCCCTGCAAACGTTGCTAACGTTAGCTCAATAGAAAATTGAATGTTGTTAGGAAAGGGGTACACAGCAATGGCAAGTAAACAGTTAGGATACAGATCAGCTTTGTTCAAACTGATTGGCAAAACGGGCTCAAGGAGCCGAAAGGCTTACTCATATTTTTATGCCCCTAACAAACTTGGGGAAACAATCCCAGCTTATCCCTGGGGCACCCCGCAACAATTATCAAATACCTTCTGAAAATCCATACATAAAATCCACAGCATTCATTTCATTTATAACCAATTTCCACAAAATAATTTGACTAAAATCAGTCAAGCATAGCCATGCAGATTAATTGTTCTTCATGAATTCATGCCCCTTTAAGTATTCACCTTTTTCAACATCTATTTCAATCAGAAGTGCACCCAAATAAATAAGCCTGCAATTTTGTAGGTTATCTGCTTCCCCTTCTATGAACAGGGGTGCAACAATTGCCACCCTACAGTTCTTTGGGATGTAGCTATTGTAACAGGAATACAGCAAACTGTCACTTCATGTTTCGAGGTTCACCCTCAAAACACCGAGTTAGGACAAAAAAAATTGTTTGCTCAAAAAAAAATCAGGGTCCAGTCTACTCTTAATTCAAAACTGCCTTATTCAAACTGCCTATTAAATCTAATCAAAAACTCCCACTTAAAAACATAATAAAGATTAATAGATTTACTAGTTACTGCCACTTACCACTACAAAAGCCAATTCAATTCAGTGATTATCAGATACCTTAACTTCAGCAGTATTCACCCACTTGAATAGAGTACATTGTTCAATGTTTGTAAAGGTTTGAGAAGAACAAGATCCTTAGCATCAATTATACAAAGTGTGTGAAGAAACACCCTGAAGAAATTAAGCTGTCAAATCTATTAAAACTCATCCGGACTTCCTCTTGCCCACAGATTATGCATGTCATCTCAAGTACCTCAACTTGAACATTTAGCTATTCAAGCAGGCCACTGAAACTAAACTTCCTCTTCCAGTAAGGCATGATCACTGCAAATTGGACAGATAATTTGAAACAGATAATTTCTACATAGTAACTAACTTCTTCAAATATCAACACATAATTAAGTTTAGCATTCAGTCATGAAAAGACTAGCCACAGAAAAACATTGATTCATGATAAAATTCCTGAATTTGTATCACAAGGTGGAACACACCATCTAAGACTGAAGAAGCAGGTCTTTTTTTTTCCAGCCTGCATAAAAGCAGAAAACTAGTTTCCATCTAGGGAAAAAAAGCAGGAAAAACATCAAAAACCTTGGCAACCTACTTTTAGCTAGCAACCAGAGTATCCATAAATGCAGACTTGGAAATTTTGCTGGGATGCAAGCAGCACTGACCACAAAATCAGCACACTTGTAGATTTGATTTACTCTATCACAAAGCACTGCCACTTTCTAGTCACTCAACTGGTCTCTCCTTCCTTCAAAAAAAACCTCAGTGGCATTCTTAACCCTCAATCTATATTAGCAACTAACTCAATTTCAAATATATTACAACAGCAACTGTATTGCTGTTTTGTATCAACCAGTCACAGTTCAGCAAGTAACTGAAACAAGATGCAAGCCATCAAATATAAAGTGAAATAGAAGATTCTGAACATGTGCAATATTGTGATACCAACTATCTGTCAGAATACGCAGTCTTCAGAAGTTTGGCTTGGGCATTTACTTAAGGGTTTAGTGCAAGAAAGACTACACATTCTTTACCTCAGTTCTATTTGTTTTCGCTTCTGCAGTTCCTGATTATGCAATTCTTCCATGCGCCTCAATTCCTCTTGACGCCTCATTAAATCTGGTGACAAAAATAACAAACGTTTGAATTGAACCAAAATTTCATTTTTCAACACAAGTGCCACACATTGCAAATTCTGGAAGATACGGTTGCATTTTTTAAGTGAACCGATTTGCAACTTTACCTAGTTACGCTTTCTACAGAATTTCCAAAATGGACGAATGTTTAATCCCAATCCTCGTGATGTGCTCAGAACAGTAACTGAATGCAGCAACACTCCTTTAGATTTGCAAAATTGGTGCGCGATATTCAAGCATAGAAAACAGCCTTGGCTTGTTCCCCATTCATCACAAAAAAGCTTCAATTCACAGCAATATAAACCAAATTATATAATTTTCAAGGGGGTGCAAGAACAGAGACCCATGGGTGGCGGTGCACAAAAAACTTAAATGACAGGACAAGTTGAGAAAAATTTTAAAGCAGCATACAGGATCCTTAGCTTTATGAAAAGGAATACAAAAGCAAGACTGTTTCACTTTTTAAAAATTTATCATATCACACTGGTCAGTCCCCAAATAGAGTGCTTTGGTCAATTCTGGGCAACACTAGTTAGGAAGGATGTCAAGGCCTTAGTGAAGGTGCAAACAAGATTAGTTATATGGAGAGACTGAAGAAATTGGGATTACTCTCCTTGGAAGAGAGATGGGAAAATTTGATAGTGGCATTCAAAATTTTGATGGGTTCCAATAGGTGAAATAAGAAATGGCAGAAGGGTCAGTAACTACACGAGGGTTAAAACTCCAGAGATGACATTAAAAAAAGTCTTTCCATCTGGGATGTCCTGCCTGAAAGGGTGGTGAAGCAAATTCAATAACTTTCAAAAAGGAACTGCACAAACACTTGCAAGGGAAGAACAGGAAGAGTGGGATTAATTGGCTAACACTTCACAAAGAGCTGACATAGGCACAATAGTCCAAATGGACTAAAGTCCAGTATCATTCCATGATACAACCTTAAAAATTGTCCCTTCAATAATTTACCTGATGGCTCAACCAGCAAAGCCAGCAGGCAATATAAACCGAGAAGTTCCAGGTTCTATAACTGGCCTTAGTGATAGTGGGTTGGGGAAAAGGAAAAGAGAAAGGAAGGATTAAGTCACAGGATGGAGAGAGGACTGTGTAAACAGAAGAAATTTAAGCCACAGTTCACATTCATGATCTCTATCCAGCAACATGTAATGCCTTTAGGCATGCCACAGAAAACAAATTGCAATCTTCTCAACCCACCTTGTCTCATCAGCATGACTTGGTGCTCATGACGTGCAGCTTCCAGTTCAACTTCCAGCTTCTCTCGTGCTTCCTTTACATTTCTATCAACTTGCTCCTGCTGCTGTTTCTCCATTTCAAGCAGAGCCTTCCACCTCATGGCATATTCATACTCAAATGACCCATGTTGGGCAAATCTAGGTGGCTGTTCACGTTCCCTTTAAAATCATACAATAGTTACAGACAAGTATAATTGAAGGCAAGAGGCCAAAGTAACATCATTTGCACTCCCTACATACAAATAAGCAGTGTAAATGTTCATACACTATGCAAAGAAAAATTCCTTATTACCAAACTAACAATTGATGTGACTACTAAAATGGTTTAGTCTAATCAGGTTGCCAAGTGTTAGCTAATTCGCAATTTCACTGCAATGCTCAACATGCCTATGCAATACGATAGCGAAATCTAATCATGACTAATCTTGACCCTTACAATTTACTCTTTGCCTAACAGAGGTATGGCCTGTTCCCAAGGCCATTCTCTCACCAACTCATGAAAAATAACAGCCTACATGTGCTCCCTACCTTCCTATTCCTGATGAAGAACTCATTCTGTGGAAGGGAGTTTAACGAAAACAAGATGGACCAAATGTCCTACAACACACTCCAGGAACTTATTCCGCTAATTAATTTGACAATGTCTCCTCACTCCCCATTGTAAATTTCAGGGCTATTTTTTGTGCCAGCCCACAGCCTGTAAAAAATGTGACAACTCAACTGGCCTTTGATTTTGTAACCAAATGGCAAACAAAAGTAGTAAAATTTTACTTATAGCAATACACAGAAGTATGCAGTGACAGATAGTACTTAATTTTCCACCCCCCCAAAAACTAGGAATTGAACCTGTGCCTTGAAGTTCATTTAGCACATCAAATCACTCAACCATACAAACACTATGTAGGTTTTCTAATTTATCTACGTATCTATATTTTACCAAGTGCTCAATCAATGCAATTACAGGCAAATTCTTAGATGGTTTTAGAATGGTTCACTTGAGGGAAACTTTAATAGAGGTAAGGAACAGAAATTTGAGCACATATAAAAACAATTTACAGTCAATGCATACTTGTGATAATGTTGATTTTTCTGGACCAGTTTCTCTTGAAGTCCATCTTCATCATCACATTGATCAAAAGGTTCAACAGTCACAGGTCTTGGAAACCTAAAAATGGAAAAATGCAATGACTAAATATATTTGAAGCAGGGTATTACTTTTAAGTAACAAACAATACATTGCAAAACGTAGTACATGGCAACAATTACTGAAATTCAGAATGCTCCAAATCACTGTGTATTAATGAATGACGGTGTTTTTAGGCTGTGGAAAAAAATGATCTTATTCCATCATGCAACTATCGCCAGGGTGCAATTAATATTTTAGCATTGAAAATTAAAACAAAATGAACTAAAAATCATCAGATTAACCATGTGCTTGTCATTGAAGAATAAGACATTATTTGTGTAGTAACACCTTTAGCCAAGGGTGCAGTACCACGAGTAGAATCTTTATGGTTTTGGAGGTGGGGAGGGGCGGGGGCAGGATTTCTTTTTAATTCAAAGCATTGGTCTTCAACAATAAAGGTGATGTTAGCCATGAAAATCAAATCTTGTTTAATACAGTTTTAGAAAATGGAGGAGGTGGGGTTTGCAGAAGAAATGAATTTCCAAAAGTGCTCAACAAAAAAAAAAAAATGAATAAATAAAAGCAAAATACTGCAGACACTGGAAATCTAAAATAAAAACAGAAAATGCTTAAAAAGCTCAGGTCTTCTCTGTGGAGAGAGAAACAGAGTCAACATTCTTGAGAGTCATACGGACTCATAACGTTAACCCTGTTTCTCTCTCCACAGATGCTGCCAGACCTGCTGTTTTTCCAGCATTTTCTGTTTTATATTAAAAATAGTTAGGAATCTTTGGATTACAGAATGTGTCTCAGGAAAAACCTCTCCAACTCAAACAACGAGACAGCACATCTAAGTCTGGGTTCTCTCACTTCCATTGGCATCCTGGAACATTTTTCCAAACAGGTTGTGGAATAGATCTTAACTTTAATCTCCTACACTGAAACAATGGCTTCACAGCTAAAAGAGGAACCTGTTTGAAGTCTTCAGGAAAACAATATTCAGGAACACAACAGTAACAATTTTTTTTAAATGACATCTTGGCCTATCCATTTCCATAAATCATGCTAAAGCCAGTTTTGGGCCAAACTGCGATACATTAACCAAGGGTGGTATTGTGTTACCAGATGCTCTGAAGGAACTAAAACTCAAACCTGGTACCATTTTCTACGCAACCAATTTCTAAAAAGACGATCCCCATACACTTTCACCTCCCTAACCCCCCAAGCACTTAAGCCAATTATAGTACACCAACTAAATCAGCTAACAACAAAACCAGGAATATAACCTGGTACCCATGTAGGGTTAAGCACTACAACAGATGGAGTTTCCACTCATATCCACATTAGAATTTCCAACACATTAAAAAGTGAGCTGAAACAGAAAAAAGTTCAAAACAAAATATTCTTGCCTGCAACCTCTCCACAATGAATCTTTATGCTCATTACTCACGCTGTCAATAAGAATGCACCATCTGTGCATCTGTCCAGAGCCTTGCGTGCTGCAGGTTTTGCTGCAAACTCCACAATGCCTTTACCAGTTGGTTTTCCACGGTCATCTACAATCACCACTGCTCTTTCCACTGGCCCAAAGATAGAAAACGCCTCATCCAACAGCTCATTTGATACAAACTGAGGAAGGTTCTTCACTGTGAGAGCAGCACCATGTGTTGCGAATCGAATTCTTATCTGTCTCCCTCTTAGCGTAGTATCATCAAGTTCCGCCTTTGCAATTTCAGCCAGAGTTCTAGTTTCCTATAATCAAAATGAGTAGGCATTAATTTTCAGTCACATAACAAATAAAATTTTGTTCTAACAAAATACAACCCCCATGACCAAGCTGCCAAACCCCCACCAACCCCATCGGATATAACCTTAACTCTAGCTTCTAGGATTGTACCTCTGCTTTAAAAATAGAAAGCAAGTCAGCTCTCATGCTTACTCGACAACTCTAGATGCAAAAAAATTTCAAAGACAAGTCACCTCATCTCCCCCCACAGTGAAACAGCAGTACTAGATCAACATATATTCTTGGTTAAATCTCCAAGAGCTGAATGGGAAAAATGTTGGAAGATAAGGCCATTGAAAACAAGAGCCTGGTGGTGCCTGCTTATATATCTTACAGGTTGACTTAAATATGTTTTTGCACAAGAACACAAAGCCTCCAGAAGAACCTTTAATCATACATCTTCCCTGAAAGATTCTAATACTGCAACTAGGAGTAATAAGGAAAAAGAGCGCAGATCTTGAAGGCAGGTCAGTTGAAAAAGAGCGCGGAGAGTGTGGGGGAGGTTATTTGAAAAAGAGCGCGGATCTTGAAGGCAGGTCAGTTGAAAAAGAGCGCGGATATTGCAAATAAGAGGGGAAGCTGAAGGGGAGCGACCAGTGTGTGAGTGGCCCAGTGAAGGAGTGGAGCTTTGAGGCTTTGGCTCGAGAGGCTTAGGCGAGCAGAGGCTGAGGACGAGCTTGCTCCCAGTGGGGTAGGGCCGGGTAAAGTCCTTTTAAGTAAATTAGGAGTAGGTAATGGAGGAAGCAGTTGGGGCAGTCGAGTGCTCCGAATGCAGCATGTGGGAAGTCATGGACAGCACAATTGTCCCTGATGATTACACCTGCAAAAGGTGCATCCAGCTGCAGCTCCTAAGAAGGCGAGTTAGGGAACTGGAGCTGTAGCTGGATGAACTTCGGATCATTCGGGAGGCAGAGGCAGTAATAGACAGGAGTTTCAGGGAAACAGTCACCCCTAAAAGTCAGGAGGCAGGCAGCTGGGTGAATGTCAGGAGAGGGAAGGGGAATAGACAGAAAGAGCAGAGCACAACTGTGGCCGTTCCCATCAACAATAGGTATACCGTTTTGGATACTGTTGGTGGGGGCGACCTACCAGTGGCAAGTTGTAGTGGTCGCGTCTCTGGCGCCGAGGCTGGACCCTCAGCTCAGAAAGGTGGGAGGGAAAAGAGGACAGCAGTAGTGATAGGGGATTCGATAGTTAGGGGGACAGATAGGAGGTTCTGTGGGAGAGATCGAGAATCCCGGATGGTCTGTTGCCTCCTTGGTGCCAGGGTCCGCGATATCTCGGATCGAGTTCTCAGTATTCTCAGGAGGGAGGGTGAGCAGCCAGATGTCGTGGTCCATGGAGGGACCAATGACGTGGATAGGAAGGAGGAGGAAGTCCTGCAAAGAGAGTTTAGGGAGTTAGGTGCAAAGTTGAAGGACAGGACCTCCAGGGTTACGATCTCAGGAGTGCTACCCATGCCACGTGCTAGTGAGGCTAGAAATAGGAGGATAATGCAGCTAAATACGTGGCTAAGGAGATGGTGCAGGAGGGAGGGCTGCATGTTTCTGGACAACTGGGCTCTGTTCCAGGGAAGGTGGGACCTGTTCCGACGGGACGGTTTGCACCTGAACTGGAGGGGGACTAACATCCTTGCGGGTAGGTTTGCTAGTGCTGCTCCGGGGCGTTTAAACTAGATTTGCAGGGGGAGGGGAACCAGAGTGTTAGAGCAGATAGTGAGGTGAAGGAGGATAAAGGTCAAGCGAGGAATGCATATATAGACAGAAATCAAGGGTCTGTACGTGATAAAAATGTTCTCAGGTGCATCTATTTCAATGCAAGGAGTATTGTCAGAAAGGCAGATGAGCTTAGGGCAATAATTGACATTATTGCTATTAGAGAGACTTGGTTGCAGGAGGGGCAGGACTGGCAGCTCAATGTTCCGGGGTTCCATTGTTTCAGACGTGATGGGGGGAGGGATGAAAGGGGGAGGAGTGGCATTACTAGTCAGGGAAAATATCACAGCTGTGCGTAAGCAGGACAGCCCGGAGGGCTCGTCTACAGAGGCCATAAGGAGGTGTCAGCTGTGGCTCAGTTCATAGCACCCTCGCCTTTGAATCAGAAGGTTGTGGGTTCATGTCCCACGCCCAGAAACCAAGAACTGTGAACGTACTCAAAAGAGTTGCAATCTGTGACTGTTGATAACTCGAAAGAGTTACAGAGGCCATAAGGAGGTGTCAGCTGTGGCTCAGTTCATAGCACCCTCGCCTTTGAATCAGAAGGTTGTGGGTTCATGTCCCACTCCCGGAAACCAAGAACTGTGAATGTACTCGAAAGAGTTACAGAGGCCATATGGGTGGAGCTGAGGAATGGGAAAGGTGTGACCACACTAATAGGGTTGTATTATAGACCGCCCAATAGTCAGAGAGAATTGGAGGAGCAAATCTGTAGAGAAATAGCAGACCGATGTAAGAAACAGAAAGTTGTGATAGTAGGAGATTTTAACTTTCCACATATTGACTGGGACTCCCATACTGTAAAAGGGCTGGATGGCTTGGAGTTTGTCAAATGAGTTCAGGAAAGTTTTCTAAATCAATATATAGAGGTACCAACGAGAGAGGATGCAATACTTGATCTCCTATTAGGGAACCAGACAGGTCAGGTGACAGAAGTATGTGTAGGCGAACATTTTGGGTCCAGTGACCACAATGTCATTAGTTTTAAGCTAATTATGGATAAGGATAGGTCTGGTCCTCGAGTTGCGATTCTAAATTGGAGAAAGGCCAATTTTGTGGAAATGAGAAAGGATCTAGGAAAAGTGGATTGGGATAAGTTGTTTTCTGGCAAGGATGTGTCCAGTAAGTGGAAGGCATTCAAAGGCGAAATTTTGAGAGTGCAGAGTTTACATGTTCCTGTAAGGATTAAAGGCAAAGTTAACAGGCATTGGGAACCTTGGTTTTCAAGGGATATTGGCGACCTAGTTAAGAAGAAGAGAGAGGTATATAGCAGGTATAGGCAACAAGGAGCAAATGAGGTACTTGTAGAGTATAGAAAATGTAAGAAAATACTAAAGAAGGAAATCAGGAAGGCAAAAGGAAGACATGAGGTTGCTTTGGCAGATAATGTGAAAGTAAACCCGAAGGGTTTCTACAAGTATATTAAGAGTAAAAGGATAGTAAGGGACACAATTGGTCCCCTTGAAGATCAGATTGGTCGTCTATGTGTGGAGCCTCACGAGATGGGGGAGATCTTAAACAGTTTTTTTGCATCAGTATTTACTCAGGAAACTGGCATAGTGCATAAGGAAGGAAGGGAAACAAGCAGTAGTGTCATGGAACATAGAGATTAAAGGGGAGGTGCTTGCTGCCTTACAGCGAATAAAGGTAGATAAATCCCCCGGGCCTGACGTGATATTCCCTCGGACCTTGAGGGAGACTAGTGTAGAAATTGCAGGGGCCCTGGCAGAAATATTTAAAATGTCCTTAGCCACGGGTGAGGTGCCGGAGGATTGGAGGGTAGCTCACGTTGTTCCGTTGTTTAAAAAAGGCTCCAAAAGTAAACCAGGTAATTACAGGCCAGTGAGCCTGACGTCAGTAGTAGGTAAATTATTGGAAGGTGTTCTGAGAGATCGGATATATAATTATTTGGACAGCCAAGGGCTGATTAAGGATAGTCAGCATGGCTTTGTGCGTGGTACATCGTGTTTAACGAACCTTGTAGAGTTTTTCGAGGAGTTTACCAAGAAAGTAGATGAAGGAAAGGTTGTGGATGTTGTCTACATGGACTTTAGTAAGGCCTTTGACAAGGTCCCACATGAGGGGTTAGTTCAGAAGGTTCAGACACTTGGTATCCATGGAGAGGTTGTAAACTGGATTCGAAATTGGCTGTGTGGGAGAAGACAGAGAGTGGTAGTGGATGATTGCTTCTCAGACTGGAGGCCTGTGACTAGTGGTGTGCCTCAGGGATCTGTGCTGGGACCATTGTTGTTTGTTGTGTATATCAATGATTTGGATGATAATGTGGTGAATTGGATCAGCAAGTTTGCTGATGACACTAAGATTGGAGGCGTTGTGGACAGCAAGGAAGGCTTTCAAAGCTTGCAGAGAGATCTGGACCAACTGGAAAAATGGGCCAGAAAATGGCAGATGGAATTTAATGCGGAAAGTGTGAGGTGGTACATTTTGGAAGGTCAAACCAAGGTAGGACATACACAGTAAATGGTAGGGCACTGAGGAGTGCGGAGAAACAAAGGGATCTGGGAGTTCAGATATATAATTACATTAAAGTGGCGTCACAGATAGACAAGGTTGTAAAGAAAGCTTCTGGCATACTGGCCTTCATAAATCAAAGTATTGAGTATAGGAGTTGGGATGTTATGGTGAGATTGTATAAGACATTGGTGAGGCCAACTTTGGAGTATTGTGTGCAGTTCTGGTCGCCTAACTACAGGAAGGATATCAGTAAGATTGAGAGAGTGCAGAGAAGATTTACTAGGATGTTGCCGGGTCTTAAGTAGTTGAGTTACAGGGAAAGATTAAACAGGTTCGGACTTTATTCCTTGGAGCGTAGAAGAATGAGGGGAGATTTGATAGAAGTTTACAAGGTTATGAGGGGTATAGACAGAGTAAATGCGAGTAGGCTCTTTCCACTTAGATTAGGAGAGATAAACACGAGAGGACATGGCTTTAGGATGAAAGGGGAAAGGTTTAGGGGGAACATTAGGGGGAACTTCTTCACTCAGAGTGGTAAGAGTGTGGAATGAGCTACCATGACGTGGTAAATGCAGGCTCACTCTTAAGTTTTAAGAATAAATTGGATAGATACATGGATGGGAGAGGTCTGGAGGGTTATGGACTAGGTGCAGGTCAATGGGACTAGCGGAATAATATTTCGGCACAGACTAGAAGGGCCTGTTTTCTGTGCTGTAGTGTTCTATGGTTCTATGGAAGTTTAACACCCGTTCTGGAACACTAAGAAAGATATGCCTCAGTTGTATACTGCATTGGTCATGACCCATCATGCATGTCAGAAAGGATCTACTGGCCTTCTGGAAAAACAGTATAAATTGATCAAAACGATACCAGAGCTCATTTCAAAATAAGAGCCAAGCTATTCAGAAGTGAAATCACAGAGTACTTGGTCACACAAAGAACAAGACAAATCTAGAACTGTCCCCCACAAGAGTGTGAATGGTGGCTCAAATGAAGCTTACAAGACCTCTGCGATGAGTGAAAGGTCAAGCATGAACTAATCAAATGCCAGAACAGACTTGAGGCATTGAATGGCCTTCTCCTGTTCTGGCCTCATAAGGGTTCCAAGAATACATTACAGGAGACAGGTTGAATCTCCAGAATGTCACAACTACAACTATTTTTCTACCTAGAAGTTTTGGTTGTGCATCCAATATCACACAACCATTGGGCCAGGGGCCCCTTGAGTAGTATTGAAGATATGAGGCAGTGATAGCAGTCATCTTTACTGTACTTGGCTGCTCCAGGAGCAACTGCACGATCTATCCATGCCAATGAAACTTGGTGGGGAGGGGAGAAAGAGAGACAGCAAAATCTCCTACATAGGTTTAAAAGTGAGAGGATAACTGTTTGACTATGTTATGTACCTGGGTCTGACATAAATTTTAAAAGGCTAAGAATCCTATGTTAAGACGGGGTCACACCATCGGTTTTGAAACGTGACAGCTTAGAAGATAATTGGTAGCCAAATTAACAGGGCTGGTCACGTAAGCACAAGCTTTTGCATTTCAGTGCACCATAAGGCATTGTTGCTACTTAATACATACAAAGTTTTACTGTGCACTTGAATAGACAAAATTAGTTTTTCCTGGCTTGCCGCCTTGTTCAGTCAAAATGAGAGCAATTCTGATTACAAAGCAAGATTACACTATAGGTTTAACTCTCCTCCAGCTTGAGTTAGAGATTTTCTGCATCTATTCGCCTTCATTTTATATTGAGTCGCCAGAGTGATTATGTTTGGTGTAAAAATATTGGCACGAACATTGAGCTTTTTGGCCGTGACACATCGGCTGCATGATCCGCAAGGACTGATAATTTTCTGCAAACCACGAACAGTCAATAAGAGGGGTGCCAATATTGGGGCTACAGCAAGAGGCTACCTCGAGTTAGTTCCAACTTAACTGGAACATGATCCAAAATGACTATGAAACACTTATTAAAATTGCTGTCTTTCAACAGGTGGGCTTTCATCATGAAGTAATTTTTAAAAAGTGAATTGGCTTCTTTCACTCAAAAAAGGGTGCATTTATTTGTGCCACAATACAAAGGGAAGCACTTCCTGCACATGGACAGGTGCAGTGTTGGTGATTGCTTAGTGTTTGCTTGAAGTGAGAGATACTTTAAGTGCAGCTCTGCTTTGTCACTGAATTATGCAATTTTTGCTTGCTGGATTCTTACACCCGTCGCCTTTACAACAAACCTGTTAATGGAAAAAAGTTGCAATTTTAATGTCCATTACTTATTCAAGTAGCGAACACAAGATAACTGGGAGCGAAAGGTAGATACTTCCCCCCCAGCAACTCCAATTAGTGCTCTTAACTGTGGAGTTTAACTATTGGCAAAAAATCAATAAAATTATTAAACAAAAAAAAGTCATCTAATTTGGGGCTCGATACGATGACTGGGATTTGAGTCCCATTATTTGAGCTAGCCGGGCTGCGTAGAAACTCATTGCACAGTCTTTCCAACTTGATCACGTTGAAATATATTGTATTTGTTTATTTAAGAATATCATTTAGTGATTAAAGTTGCAGTTAACCTGGTTTGGGAGCAAAATGGCACGCACCAACCATCTTGGTGGGAGGATCTGCATTTACTACAGCAGTCTCAGTGTGCATACGCAACTTTTCCTGATGTCTTTCCAGTCAGCTTCAGGGGTTATTGCAAACCAAAAATTACATAAAATATACAGTACAAAGAGAACATTTAGCCCAAATAATCAGAATGATATTTATACTCTACATGGATTTCCTCCTGTTCCACCTCAGTCTTTTAACATGTCTTCCTATTCCCTTTACTCTCCTGTACTTAACTAATTTCCTTTTGAAGTATCCAAACTATTTGCCTCAATTACTTTCTGCTATGCCATGTCCTCATTCTAAACACTAAAGAATTTTATCCTGATTTCCATATTGGATTGAGTAGTAACTTCCTTGTATTTATGGCCCCCAGTTTTGGATTCTCCCACAAGTGGAAAACATGTACTTCCAACTCATACTCTGTCCAACAAATCAATTAATTTAAAAGACCACTATCAAATCACCTCTCGACCTTCTCTTTAAGTTAAAAAATATATATGAGTAGACCAAACAGCCCCTCAAATCTGCTCCATCGTTCGGCACACTAACAATTGATCTTCTGCCTCAACTGAACATTCCTACCTGTTCCCCAGCTCTTGATTCCCTGGGAGACCAAACAACTGTCCAGCTCAGTCTGAAATGTACTCAACGATGGAGCATCCACATCCTCCAGGGCAGAGATTTCCAATGATTTACAACCCTCTCAAGCAAAGAAACTGCTCCTCATCTCAGTCCTAAATGATCACCCCTTATCCGGAGACTGTTACCATGTTCTAGATTTCCCACCAAGGGGTACAAACTCTGTGACTTCCCTGTCAAGCCCATTCAGAATCTTGAACGTTTCAATGAGATCACCTCTCATTCTTCTAAACTCCAGAATACAGACCCAATTTACTCAGCCTCTCATCATTAGGGTAACCCGGTCATCCCAGGAACAAATCTAGTGAACCTTCACTATACCACCTCTAATGCAACTATATCTTTTCTAAAAATGGAAACCAAAACTATGTACAGTCCCACCAAAGCTCTACACAATTGTATCAAAACCTCTTCATTCTTATACTCCATCCACCTTGTAGTAAAGGCCAATATGCCATTTGCCTTCCTAATTGCTTGCTGTAACATAAAACAGAGAAAAGAGGAGGAGGTCATTCGGTCCTTCGAGCCTGCTCCGCCATTCAATATGATCATGGCTGATCCTCTATCTCAATGCCGTACTCCCGCTCTCTCCCCATACCCCCGACGCCTTTAGAATCCAGAAATCTATTTCCTTCTTAAACATATTCAGTGACAATTTGGCTTCCACAGCCTTCTGTGGGAGAGAATTCCATAGGTTCACCAACCTCTGAAAGAAGTTCCTCCTCATCTCAGTCTAAATGGTCTATCCATATCCTGAGACTGTGATCCTTTGTTCTAAATCCCCTCTCAGCCAGAGGAAATATCATCTCTGCATCCAGTCTGACCATCCCGGTCAGAATTTTATAAGTTTCAATGAGATCGCCTCTCATTCTTCTAAATTCCAATGAATAGATGCTTAGTTGGCCCAATCTCACCTCATGCGACAATACTGCCATCCCAGGAATCAGTCTGGTGAACCTTCGCTGCAATCCCTCTATGGCAAGTATATCCTTTCTTAAGCGAGGGAGCCAAAACTGCACACAATATCCAGGTGTGGTCCCTTACCACGGTCCTGTACAGCTGCATTAAGGCATCCGTACTCCTGTATTCAAGTCCTCTCAAAATGAAGGCCAACATTTCATTTGCCATCTTAACTGCTTGATGCGCCTGCATGCTTGCTTTCAGTGTTTGGCGTACAAGGACACCCAGGTCCCTTCGTACATCAACATCTCCCAATCTATCGCCATTTAAATACTCTGCCATTTTGTTTTTCAGACTAAAGTGGATAACTTCACACTTATCCACGTTATACTGCATCTGCCATATATTTGCCCACTCACTCACCCTGTCTAAAATCACCTTGAAGCCTCTTTGCACCCTCCTCACCGCTCTCATTCCCACCAAGTTTTGTATCATCAGCAAAATTGGAAATATTACATTTGGTTCCCTCTTCCAAATCATTGATATACATTATGAATAGCTGGGGCCCAAGCACTGATCCCTGCGGTACCCCACAAGTCACCACCTGTCACTCTGAAATAGCCATTTAATCCTACCGTTTCCTGTCTGCTAACCAATTCTCAATTCATGTCAATATATTACGCCCAATCCCACTTGCTTGAATTTTACGCACTAATCTCCTATGTGGGGCTTCATCAAAAGCTTTCTTAATACACAAATACACCGCATTCACTGGTTCTCCCTTTGCTATTCTGCTAGTTAGGTCCTCAAAAGACTCCAATAGGTTTGTCAAACATGATTTCCCCATCATAAATCCATGTTGATTTGTTGAATCCCATTGATACTTTATAAGTATCCTGTTATCACATCCTTTATAATAGACTCTAGCATTTTACCCACTACTGAGGTTAAGCTAACTGGCCTGAAATTCACTGTTTTCTCCCTCCCTCCTTTTTTTAAATAGTGGAGTTACATTTGCCACACTCCAATCTGCCGGGACTGTTCCAGAACCTACAGAATTTGGGAAGATAACAACCAACACAACTACTATTTCCATGGCCGCCACCTTTCGTGCCCTGGGATGTAATTATCGGACCTTGGGGGTTGGTCAGCTTTCAGTAACAATTTCTCCAGCACTATTGATTTAGTAATACTAACTTACTTCAATTCCTCCTTCTCACTAGACCCTTGGTTCCCTAGTATTTCTGGGAAGTTATTTGTGTCTTCCTCTGTGAAGACAGAACTGAAGTAGTTGTTTAACTCTCTGCCATTTCCTTGTTCTCTACTATAAAATTCTCCTGATGAGGACTGTAAGGGCATTTGTCTTCACTAATATTTTTCTTCTTACATACTTATAGAAGCTTTTACAGTCTGCTTTTATGTTCCTTGCAGGTTGACTCTCATTCTTTTTTCCCCCCTCTTAATCAATCTCTTGATCCTCCTTTGCTGACTTCAAAACTGCTTCAATCCTCAAGCTTGCTACTTTTTCTAGCAACTTTATGTGGCTCGTCTTTGGATCTAACACTATCCTTTATTTCGTTCGTTAGCCATGGTTGGGCCGCATTTTCTGTTGTGTTTTTGCGCCAGAAACAAATGTATAACTGTTGCAATGCATACAGTAGTTCCTTAAATACTAACCATTGTCTATCCACCATCATGCCTTTTAATGAAGTTCCCCAATCAATCTCAGCCAACTCATGCCTCATACCTTCGTTCTTTCCTTTGTTAAGATTTAGGACACTAGTTTCAGATCAGCCTACTTTACTTTGCACCCGAATGAAGAATTCGACAATGTTATGGTCACTGTTCCCTAACGGGCCCCACACAACAAGATTATTTATTCAACCCTTCTCATTGCCCAATACCAAATCTAGGATAGCCTGTTCCCTCGACAAACTCGTCTAAAAAACCATCTTGTACACACTCCAGGAATTCAACCACCACAGTATTATCGCTAATTTGGTCTGCCTGGTCTAAAGTCACCCATGATCACTGTAGCTCTCCCACTCTTTCTTCCATACACCCCCATACAGCTGAGCCACTCATGGGTGTCACGGACTTGGCTCTTGCTGCATTCCCCTGCGAAAGATCTTCCCCAGCAGTAGCCAAAACAGAAAATCTGTTAGAGAGGGAGGTGAACCTAGGCGACTCCTGCACTACC
Source organism: Cetorhinus maximus (assembly GCF_964194155.1). Classification (NCBI taxonomy): domain Eukaryota; kingdom Metazoa; phylum Chordata; class Chondrichthyes; order Lamniformes; family Cetorhinidae; genus Cetorhinus; species Cetorhinus maximus. The sequence continues at coordinate 108,972,822 of NC_135886.1, read as the reverse complement.
TGCTTAGTGCTTTTATTCTGCCTGGCCCATTCCCTTTCTGCCTGTGCACTCTACTGTGTGGCCACTTCACTGTACGTGCTATCCACAAAGATCTTGTCCTTGTGGATGCTCCACAGAAACTCCAGACACAGCTCCAGCTCCGAAACTTGGATTTCGAGTAGCTGGAGCTGAAGACAGTACCTGCACACATGGTCACCCTGGACACTGAAGTGCCCTTGACTTCGCATATCACACAGGAGGAGCATTCCACTTGACCGAGCTCTCAACATCTTCCAACCCAAAGAGCAACTTTTAGTAGTTGCTAAATTTAAACTTTAGATAGAAATTAACCCTTCCCCCTCTCTCCTCAAACTCCAACTGAAGCACTAATGCAACCCATAGATGCACTCTACTGCAGACTTTGTACCTGCAAACCTGGATTTTAAAATTCTCATCCTTGTGTTCAAATCTCTCCATGACCTGATCCCTCCCTATTTCTAACCTCCTCCAGGTCTGCAGCTCTGAGATCTCTAGATTCATCCAATTCTGGCAGCTTGTGCAATCTGCACTATTTTCATTACTCCACCATTAATGGCTGTGCCTTCAGCTGCTTAAACCCTAAACAACTCGAAGTGTCTCCCCGCCAATGACATTGCAACATTCACCAGACGAGACAGCCCATTCTTTTTGGATCACTAGTGCTGAGTTTCTTTTTTAAAAAAAAGGGTCATCCTCTCTGCTCTAATGAGGAGGCGACAATTAGGAAGGGTTGTATAAACCAGATCCTGAATTTTGCCCACATGCACTTAAGTGGGAACATTCCTGTAAGAATGTCACAATCATTTTTCTTTACAGCCAAACTTTTCAGGTAGTTTGAACCTTGGAATTAAAGGAAATTATGTCCATAACTGCCATTGTTGGCAGATGTAGTAGGCCATGGTGTGTATTATAGGTAGATATGTGCACATCTCTAACCAATCTATTTAAGTACACAAACATACAGTAGCTAGAACAAATAAATGAGAGCTGGCTATAGTTAAACAAAGACATTTACGGTTCATGTAACAACGGATCCAAGATTTAATCCTTCATCTTGATGTCTCAATGTGAGACTATCTGCAGATGCAAGAGTTTAGTTACAACCATGCCACTGCACCATCTCCAGAATGCAACTGCACCACTTTCAGGAATAAGCTGGGACAACACTGAGGTGTCTAATGAATTTTAAAGCAAACGACCAAATGTAATACTGCCATATTTATGCAAGAGAGCTTTGAACTTTCATGTCTCTTGCACTTGAGCAATGATTTTTTTTTTTAATTCATTCACGGGATGTGGGCTTCGCTGGCTTGAGCTAGCATTTATTGCCCATCCCTAGTTGCCCTTGAGAAGGTGGTGGTGAGCTGCCTTCTTGAACCGGTGCAGTCCATGTGGTGTAGGCAGACCCACAGTGCTGTTAGAAAGGGAGTTCCAGGATTTTAACCAGCGACAGTGAAGGAATGGTGACATATTTCAAAGTCAGGATGGTGAGTGACTTGAAGAGGAACTTGCAGGTGGTGGTGTTCCTATCCATCTGCTGCCCTTGTCCTTCTTGGTGGTAGTGGTCGTGGGTTTGGAAGGTGCTGTGTAAGATGTATTGGTGAGGTCCTGCAGCGCATCTTGTAGATGGTACACACTGCTGCCAGTGCGTCGGTGGTGGAGAGTGAATGTTTGTGGGTGTGGTGCCAAACAAGCAGGGGGCTTTGTCCTGGATGCTGTCAAGCTTCTTGAATGTTATGGGAGCTGCACTCATCCAGGCAAGTGGGGAGTATTCCATCACTCCTGACTTGTACCTTGTAGATGGTGGACAGGCTTGAGGGAGTCAGGTGGTGAGTTACTTGCCACAGGATTCCTAGCCTCTGACCTGCTCTTGTAGCCACAGTATTTATATGGCTAGCCCAGTTCCGTTTCTAGTCAATGGTAAACCCCAGGATGTTGACAGTGGGGGATTCAGTGACGGTAATACCACTGAACGTCAAGGGGTGATTATTAGGTTGTCTCTTGTTGGAGATGGTCATTGACTGCCACTTGTGGTGCGAATGTTTTTTGCACTTATCAGCCCAAACCTGGATATTGTCCAGGTCTTGCTGCATTTCGACATGACAGCTTCAGTATCTGAGGCGTCACGAATGGCGCTGAACGTGAACATCCCCACTTCTGACCTCATGATGGAAGGAAGGTCATCGATGAAGCAGCTGATGATGTTTGGGCCTAGGACACTACACTGAGGAACTCCTGGAGCCGAGATGATTGACCTCCAACAACCACAAGCATCTTCCTTTGTGCTAGGTATGGATCCAATCAGCGGAGACTTTCCCCCGATTCTCATTGACTACAGTTTTGCTCGGGCTCCTTGATGCCACACTTGGTCAAATGCGGCCTTGATGTCAAGCACAGTCACTCACACCTCGCCTCGGGAGTTCAGCTCTTTTGTCCATGTTTGAACCAAGGCTGTAATGCGATCAGGAGCTGAGTGGTCCTGGCGTCAGTGAGGTTATTGCTAAGCAAATGCCGCTCAATAGCGCTGTTGATGACCCCTTTCAATCCTGATGATCGCGAGTGAACTGATAGGGTGGTATTTGGCCGGGTTGGATTTGTCCTGCTCTGTGTACAGGACATACCCGGGCAATTTTCCACATAGACAGGTAGAAGCCAATGTTGTAGCTGTACTGGAACAGCTTGGCTAGGAAGGCAGCAAGTTCTGGAGCACAAGTCTTCAGTACTATTGCTGAAATATTGTCAGGGTCCAAAGCCTCTGTTTATCCAGTGCCTTCAGCCGTTTCTTGATATCGCGTGGAGTGAATCGAATTGGATGAAGACTGGCTTCTGTGATACTGGGGGCCTCCAAAGGAGGCCAACATGGATCATTCACTCGGCACTTCTGGCTGAAAATTGTAGCAAATGCTTCAGCCTTATCTTTTGCACTGATGTGCCGGGCTCCCCCATCGCTCAGGATGAGGATATTTGGGGAGCCACCTCCTCCAGTGAGTTGTTTAATTGTCCGCCACCATTCACAACTGGATGTGGCAGGACTGCAGAGCTTAGATCTGATCTGTTGGTTGTGGGATCACTTAGCTCTATTGTTTGATTATGCTGTTTGACACGCAAGTAGTCCTGTGTTATAGCTTCACCAGATTGACACCTCATTTTTAGACAAGCCTGGTGCCACTCCTGGCATGCCTTCCTACACTCTTCATTGAACCAGGGCTGATCCCCTGGCTTGTTGCTAATGGTAGAGTGGGGGATATGCCGGACCATGAAGTTACAGATTGTGTTAAAAGTACAGTCCTCCTGCTGCTGATGGCCCACAGTGCCTCATGGATGCCCAGTCGAGTTGCTAGATCTATTCTAAATCTATTCCATTTATCACAGTGGTGGTGCCACACAACACAATGAAGGGTATCCTCAATGTGAAGGCAGGGCTTCATCTCCACAACTGTGCGGTGGTCACTCTTACTGATGCTGTCATGGACGGATGCACCTACAAATGGCAGACTGGTGAAGTATGTTTTTCCCTCTTGTTGGCACCCTCACCATCTGCCACATAACAGTCTAGCAGCTATGCCCTTTAGGACTCGGCCAGCTCAGTCAGTGGTGGTGCTATCGAGCCACTCTTAGTGATGAACACTGAAGTCCCCAGCCTAGAATACATTCTGCCCTTGCCACCCTCAGTGCTTCCCCCAAGTGATGTTCAACATGGAGGAGCACTGATTCATCAACTGAGGGAGGGCACTGCGTGGTAATCAGGAGGTTTCCTTGCCCAGGTCTGACCTGATGCCATGAGACTTCATGGGGCCTGGAGTCGATGTTGAGGACTCCTAAGGAAACTCCCTCTCGACTGCATACCTCTGCTGGGTCTGTCCTGCCAGTGGGACAAGACATACCCAGGGATGGCGATGCTGGTGTCTGGGACATTATCTGTAAGGTACAATTCCATGAGGATGACTATTTCAAGCTGTTGCTTGCAATCAGAGACAACTGTCACAATTTTGGCACCAGCCCCCAGATGTTACTAAGCAGGGCTTTGCAGGGTCAACAGGGCTGAGTTTGCATTTGTTGTTTCGGGTGCCTAAATCAATGCCAGGTGATCCGTCCGATTTCATTCCTTTTTTTGTGACTTTGTAGTGGTTTGATACAACTGAAAGGCTTGCTTGGCCAGTTAGGAGTCAACCATATTGCTGTGGGTCTGGAGTCACACGTAGGCCGGGCCATGAAAGGACGACAGATTTCCTTCCCTGAAGGCCATGAGTGAACCAGCTGGGTTTTTACAACAATCGACAATGGTTTCATGGTGATCATTACACTTTTAATTCCAGATTTTTATTGAATTTAAAATCCACCATCTGCAGGACCCAGAGCACTACCCTGGGTCTCTGGATTACTAGTCCAGCGACAATACCACTATGCCAGCACCTCCCCTGTAGGGTAGCCTGTTTCAAGTCTGAAAAGTGCATTCCTGGATCACAACATCTTGGGAATTGGAAACAAAAAGGCATAACCGACAGGGTTCTAAGAGTTCCAACTTAGCATCACAAGCTAATCAGAAAAAAAAGGGTGTCCTAGTGAGCCCACCATTATCAACATGAAATGGGCTTTATTTTCCTTTTTTTCCTTGCTGTAGCACAAGTAAAAACTCAGAAGGTAAAGCAGAAAGCAACTTAAATCATAGCGATCAATGAGGTCTCAGACTATCTAACATACAGTACTTTAACTGATCTCAACTATAGGGGTAGGAAAGCACTCGTAATCCATATTGATTGGGAATCCACAAGAAAATAGGATGGTGGCCCATTCCTACTAACTCCAGCAAACCCTGCTGGCAAATGTGTATGCAGGCACCAGATGATAACAGGATCACACCCAGTTGTAGTTTCCCACACAGATTAAAAAAAGATCGCCAAGGTTTACTGTCAACTTTATACAATAACAACCAATTAAATCAGCTAGGCATTAAGCATACCATAGGGCTTCCTCTTCTAATATTGCCATTCTTTATGGATCAGCAACTCACTGTGCAAGGCTGTATTACCAGTAGCGAATAGCAAAATTGGATTAAGCCCCCAGATTGTTGGAGTACAATAATCCAATGCCACATCTTAATTCACCTCATCATTTGTTAAAAGTCTCTAGGACAAGAGGTAGAAAACAGGATTTAAAAAAATAAGTATTTCATGCGCTAGCGATGATTCCCAATTACAACTTACCTAGAGTAAATTGAAAAGGTAACACAATATAATACATAATTTATCTTCATGAAGTAGTAGGCTCATATCAGGATGCTTAGCTAAAACAAAATAAGGTTGAATAATATATTTAATCAATTTCTAACATAGTACTACCACCACCTTAAAATATTGCTTTTGTTGGTTAAAAAAGACAGGATTCAAGAACTGTTAATCATAAACTATAATTCCAAGTTTTATGATCCAGATGGTTATCCTGGAGTCTTCCAACAAAATAGCTCATTTTACAAGGAGCAAGAGGTGAATTAAGGGGTAGGGTGTTGGGACACTTTTGGTCCAAAATTCCATTGCCTTAATCTAAGGCTCTCATTCACTGTTAGTAGCAGCATAATATGTTGAGGTAGTCAATATTGGAGACAAAGCCCTCTTATTAAAACAAAATGTGCAGTAAAAGCTTGATCAGATTTTATGTCCCAATATACAATGAATGGCTTAACAAGCAAATGACTTGCATAGCTAAACCTGCAAGCTAATTTGTACATGGCAAGACCTCACAAACAGGTAAAAAAATGTTTTCAAGGAGATACGGAGGTTCTTCAAGTCAAACAACAGGCAACTGGGATGCTGGTTTGATGCCTCACTCAAACAATGTCTTGCAGTCTACACAGAAAGCTTATAATTTCAAGGAAAGTTTAAAATAAAAAAATGGAAGTTCATACACTTGAATGGTTAACACTGCCTAATTTTCATCTTTTGAGAAAAAGATGCAAATTAAAGAAATTTTGAAGATTCTGCTGCAGCGATAATCCAAGTCTACAATTTCCTCAAAATCTCAGATAAACCGATTTTGCTTTTTTTCCATGTACAGAGTATACGATTGGACTCTCTATTCGATTGGCACAAATTAACCAGTTTCAGAGGCTGGTAAACTGGTAAAAAAAAAGAAAAGCTATCAGCCAGCACTGTAAAATAACATGAAACATTATAACCCGAAACGTTCTTAAGTTTTCCCTTTACAAATACCGACATACCGTCTTCTGCTTTCCTGCCAGCATTCAATTTTATGCCCAACACCCTTTACGATTATTTGTATTTAAAGATACCACAATGCGGCAAAACAATTTAAACTGACAGTAATATTCATTGCCGTATCGACTTGCATAAGGTTTATCTGGTAAGAATTTGCTGGTAAAGAATAGCTGGTAAATGCGAGGAATTGGTGTGGTGACGGGGAGGGGCAGAGAGAACAAAGACCCTGAGGAGCGGCACTCACCAGCCTGATGAACCCGAACCCTTTATCCTTGTTGATGAAGATCTCGGACGGCTCTCCGTATTTCTCGAACATCTTCTTGAACTCCTCGTCGGTCACATCGTTCGGCAGGTTGCCGACGAACAGGCGGCAGCGCTGCGTGTAGGTCTTCTCGCCGGGCTTGCGGAAATTGGTCATGTCGACGGTGATCCTGGCGTCGGCCGAGGCCCGGTCGCCATGTCGGGAGGAAGCCTGCTGGTGGTGGTGGTTATTGGCGGCAGCACCGCCGGGCCCGGAGCCTGCATCCTGGCGGTATTCCCTCTTACGTGGGCTGCTGTTGTCGTTGCGGTTCCTGCCGCCGGATTTCTGGATGTGATCTTGCATGATTCTGAGATTCAACAACAACAACAGAAAATCTGAACTCTCGAAAATTTAACTCAAACGTTAAAAAAAAGCGGAAAACAAAATTCCGCCTCCCGCTTGATTTTTCTCAGTTAAGGCCCTGATGCGTATTTTTTTACAAGATTTTAAACATTTTTGCACACACGATAGAAAAAGATGCGTTGACTATTTTGACTACAATCATGATTTTTTTTCCTATTGTTTAATTTGATTTTCTTTTACCTCACGATCTCAGGCCGCTGCTTACCGACGAACAAACCAAAGCCGCGAGGAAAGGGCGCCGGAGAAAAAAAAAACCCGCACCTCAACCGAACTTGAAACCGGGGGAAGAGGGGGTGGGGAATGCTTGTCCTCCCGATTGTTGATTGGCGGAGTCGGTTGGCTTGATGACGACACATTGTGGCGTCACAATGGGAGAGCGCATATCGCTGGCCGGTCATTGGTCGGCCCGGCCGTCACTCAATCTCTAGGCCGAACGCCATCACTTTCGGACGAGCCGAAGGTCGGCATGTGCTCTACTCCTGCGTCATTCTGAGTGCGGGCGGCAATTTAAAAGAATTATTATTCAGGGTCGTTTTTTTGTAAACTCGGTTGAAAGCGTAGCCAAAAACAAGGAACAATCAGTTATGTTTAAAAGTGAGTTCCATCCTCCCTAGAATGCTTTTAAATTTGGGGGATTTTCTTGATTACAACGTTCAGATTTAGCCAAATCGAAATAATTCCTAGTTTTGCAATTGCAAGAGTTTTGTTCTTTCTCGAGAGGGAGGGTTTATTTTCTTTTTGCAAGAAAGAGAAGGCCCAAGGAGAACTTTGAATGCCTGTTGTTCCATGGAAAAAGAACTGCAGAATAAATCCACGAAAGGTATATTTTTTCAAAGAATTTTTTTAGCAAATCTTACCTTCCCTGCTTTTTTAAAAGTTTAGCTGAGCAATGCAGTTAACTTTTGCAGTTTACTTTTCTATAGGTTCTGCCTGACCGCAAAGGGATCTGGGAGCACGAGTACACAAATCATTAAAAGTTGCAATGCAGGTTAGTTTTTTTCATTCATTCATTCATGGGATGTGGGCATCACTGACTAGGCCAATGCTGCCCACCAGTTACACTTAAGAAGGTGGTGCTGAGCTGCCATCTTGAACTGCTGCAGATGAGGTGTCAGCTGTGGCTCAGTTCATAGCACCCTCGCCTTTGAACCAGAGGGTTGTGGGTTCATGTCCCACTCCCGGAAACCAAGAACTGTGATTGTACTTGGAAGAGTTGCAATCTGTGACTGTTGATAACTCGAAAGAGTTTGAACTGCTGCAGTCCATGTGGTGTAGTTACACCCACAGCGCTGTGAGGGAGGTCATTCCAGGATTTTAACCCAGCGAAAGTGAACGATAATATATTTCCAAGTCAGGATGGTGAGCGGCTTGGAAAAGAACTTCCAGGCGGTGGTGTTCCCTTGTGTCTGCTTCACTTGTCCTTTGAGATGGTAGTCGTTGTGGGTTGGTAATGGAGGGTGTAAATATTTGTTGAGGTGCCAATCAAGCAGGTTGATTTGTCCTGGAAGGTGTCATGCTTCTTGAGCATTGTTGGGGAGGTGTCAGCTGTGGCTCAGTTCATAGCACCCTCACCTTTGAATCAGAGGGTTGTGGGTTCATGTCCCACTCCTGGAAAAACCAAGAACTGTGATTGTACTCAAAAGAGTTGCAATCTGTGACTGTTGATAACTCGAAAGAGTTTGAGCATTGTTGGAGCTGCACTCATCCAGGCAAATAGAGAGTATTCCATCACACTCCTAACAAGTGACTTGTAGATGGTGGACAGGCTTTGGGGAGTCAGAAGGTGAATTACTCACTGCAGGACTCCTAGCCTCTGACCTGCTCTTGTAGCCACAGTGTTTATATGGCTAATCCAGTTCAGTTTCTGGCCAATGGTAACCCCCAGGATCAGCCCGTTCCTGCGCTCTCTCTCTCTCTCTCTCTCTCTCCCTCTCCCCCCCCACCCCAATGGGGAGAACATTTTTCCCATAGAACTTTATTATATTTCAGCTTAGCATGGATCCTGAGGTCAGCCCTTGGTGGATACTGAGTGAGTTGGCATATAGGGTGTAAAGGCAAAGGGCGGTGGGTGGAGGGGTCATGGGTTGGCATGAGTTGTCATTAAGTTGACAGGGGCTATAAGGGGACATGAGGGTGGGTGGATGGGCATAGTTTGGCATGGAAGATATGAGGGGCCTTGGGTTGGCATGGAGGGAATAAGGGGCCATTGGGGTGGGTGGAGGGGCATAGATTGTCATTGATGGGGAGTGGGTGGGTGAGGGCTAGGGGGCTTAATATTCAACAATACAACTGGGATGAAGTCTCAGAGAATTGAGGCCTTTTAATCAAGCCCGCCTTGGCACTTGGGGCTGCCTCCGATCCTCTGATCTGCATCCAGGAGTGGCAGGCTGGACTCCAGGGTGCATGAGTATTGCGTGCAGTTCTGGAATCCGCATTTTAGGAAGGATGTGATTGCATTAGAGAGAGTGCAGAGGAGATTTACCAGGATGTTGCCTGGGCTGGAGAGTTTTAGTTATGAGGAGAGATTGGATAGACGGGTTATTTTCCCTTGAGCAGAGGAGATTGAGGGGGGACATGATTGAGGTGCATAAAATTATGAGGGGCATAGATAGGGTAGACAGGAAGAAACTTTTCCCCTTGGTGGAGGGATCAATAACCAGGGGGCATAGATTTAAGGTAAGGGATAGGAGGTTTAGAGGGGATGTGAGGAAGAATTTTTTCACCCAGAGGGTGATGGGAATCTGGAACTCACTGCCTGGATCAGAGCTTGTACAATTCCAGCTTCAACTCATGTCAAGGCTTCATGCTCGGCATTGAGACTGTCCATTCCAACATGGATAGAGTAGTCAAGTCCATTAGGAGGACAGTGCTTACATCTGCTGTGGAAGCTCAGACAGCTGACAACAATCTGGCATAGCGAGCCCACTGTTGCCAGAGCAGTTCCAGAGCACCATCTCACTCCTGCACTCTGTCCTTGTACAAAGCTGCAGGAGTGCTGAAGCGCAGTGTTACGAGAGTAGCCTTGGCTCCGGGACAGAAAGTAGATAATGGTAAGAAGAAGCAGCATGGTAAGAATGGAGGGTAATGAATAGTAATATACAGAAGGAAACATCAGACACAGCATACGAGTATAGTTGACATTTTGCAGAGTGCAGTTAAAAAGCCTGAATGAAAGCAGTGCAAAAATAGCAAGGCTAAGGTAATGAAGGCATCAATTAGTGTTTCAGCAGTGATGGAAGACAGGTAGGGAGATAAACAGGTAACATTTTGGAGATAGAAGAATGCTCCAAAAGTCAATGACAGTTGCTGGTGTAAATGCTGTAAACCTGAAAATAAGGTTGTGCACCCCTCTTGTGTCTTGTGCACATGACACCTTGTGCCTTTTCTTCAGCGAGTGTCACAACCTGTAGATGCGGTACTCAGTCAATTTAGAAGAGAGGATTCTCTAAGCACAAATCCATGGTAAGCATTTAAGTGAAGGAGCTTGCAAGAGAAGGCAGTGGTGCAAAAAACCTTTGCTACATAATAAACATGATATGAAAGCACTTTATGACTGTGAAGGAGATAATTGTAAGTGCTCTAGTACACTGCATTTATGGAAGGCACAAATGGCATCCTATGTGACTGTGGCTATGTCATGAAGCTATTAATGTATATAATGTCACTGGAAATTATTTTTTTTAAAATAGAGGGTAAGTCTGTGGGCGTGTCTTAATTGGATTAAAGCCAGTTAGTCTGGGTGCTTTGATGTATATGAATTTTGAGTTTAAGAGAAGTAGAGGTACATTTGCATTTTGTTGAATAGAGCAATCAAGAAGGTGAGTGAAATCTGGCACCTAGCTAGCAGAGAGCAAGCAATATGTTTATGTAACTAATAAAATTGGTACTATGAAAGGGATTTTATTGTTAGACAAGGTGGAGTTCAAAGGGGCTGGTGATACAATGAGAATTTACATTCAATGAAGTGTGTTGGGCATAACAGACAGCAGGCTTGTATGTGCAGGGCAGAGGCATGTAACATCAACACCTGTAAGCCTTCCACTGTGTCTGCAAGGAACCAAAGTGAAAGGAACCTCATTTTGAATTTGTATGGTGAAAATGCTTTGTTTGGCGTCTGCTTAAAAATCTATGGGTTGCTGTTGCCTTAGTGGAGATTAGTCTCAGAATTTGTTAAAAGTTATGATAGTAGTAATTTGTAGCCATGTGTATGTGTTTAATGTGTTGTAACTTAATAAAATATTTCATTTAGTTTAATATAAAACCTCTCAAGAACCGGTGGTGTGATTCCTGAATTTAGAGCTGCATCTCAAACATAAAAAAATATAGGTTATGACAGTTGTTTAAAGTTTCCCTCTGAGATTTTTAAATAACTCAGCTTTACCAACTGCTGGGTCACACAGGCTATGATAAACTATCCTTCCTCATCCTTCTTAACCTGTCTGTAGCATTTCATACAGTTGGCTGCACCATGCAGCTTGAACACTTCTCCATCATCAGCTAGGTGAGACTGCCCTCATCTAGTTCCATTCCCAGCTGTCCAGTTGTAGCAAGTAGATCACCCTCTGGTTCTTCCATACATTCCTTTTACCTTTGGAGTGCCTATGGATTTATCCTTTTGTTCCTCCTATTCCTGATCTACATGGTGCCCTTGATGACATCAGCTGAGAAAACATCAAGTTCCAATTGTACACACCTCACCACCCCATCCCCTGTCTCTGATTGGTCATGCTGCTTGTCCAATATTTAGTACTGGATTAGCACAAATCTCCTTTGGTCTTTATCACAAACATCATTCCCTAGCCACCAACTTCATCATGGCCACTATCTGAGGTTAAATCAGACCATTCGCAACCTTGACACCCTGCTTGACACAGAGGTGAGCTTCTGACTACGTATTCTCTCCCATCATCAAAACCACAGATATCCACCTTTGTAACAGCACTCGAATCAGCCCTCCTTCTGCTCATCTGTTGCTAGAACTCTTATCCGTGCCATTGTTACCTCTAGACTTAACTAATTCAATACTGTCCTGGCTCATCTCCTATTTTCCATCCTCCATAGTCTTGAGCTCATCCAAAACTCAGCTATCCATATCCTAATTTTCATTAAGTCCCATCACCCTTGTGCTTACTGGTCAGCATTGACTACCAATACTCCAACTTGTTCTAAACCAGGTTTGTAGCAAATGACAGAGCACATCCAGTCAATGATCACACTTCAGCTGAATGCTGAAGTAGTATATCTGTAGTATATGTATATACTATATAGTATATCTGTAGTATATGTTTATGACAACAATGGAATTTCCAAAGATTTTTGCACTGTTTTATTAATTCACAGGATGTGGGTGTCACTGACAAGCCAGCATTTAGTGCCCCTCCCTAATTGCCCTGGAGAAGATGATGCTGAACTGTTTCTTGAACTGCTGCAGGCCATGTAGGGATGGTCCTCTCACAGAGCTGTAAGGGAGGGAATTCATGTTTTGAACCCAGTCACAATGAAGGAACAATATATTTCCAAGTTAGGATGGTGTTCCAATGCACTTGCAGTCCTTAACCTTCTAGGATTAGAGGTTGTGGGTTTAGAAGATGCTGTTAAAGAAGCCTTGGTGAGATGCTGCAGTACATATTGCAGATGGCAAGTATAGCAGCCATATTGCACAGGTGGTGAAGGGAGTGAATGTTTAAGGTGGCGAATGGGGTGCCGATCAAGTGATTTGCTTTGCCATGAATGGTGTTGAGCATCAAGTGTTGCACTCATCCAGGTAAGTGGACATTATTCCATCACACTCCTGACTTGTGCTTTGTAGGCTGCAGAAAGGCTTTGGAGAGTTGTGCTGATGAAACTGATTGTTTGGTGCACGTTGGAACGAACTGTCTCAATGCTGCATATGAAGTCATGACATAAGCTGGAACTGGACTTCATGCACTTCAAAATTGTGTGCAAACTTGCTAGCAATTCAGTGCAGCTAGCAATTCGTGTATATGCCCAACAGCCACCTTCTTCATCAATAGACTGAGTCTTCAAAGTCTACATCAGAGTCCAGTGCAGCAGAACCAATATGTGATTGAGCCCTCCAGCAATCTGGCATCTGTCACATACTGTACACCTGCCCTAGTTCCTGCACACTTGTGGCCAGTGATTCACCATATGAAGAGTTCTCCTCTAGCCAAGCCTTAAAGTACACATAGTGCCCATATCTGAGCTGGTGCTTGCGCGGTTGTGATTTAGTGACACTGCGTCTTCCACTGGCAGAGAGACATGCACCTTCTCGGCTCTCCGAAGCCTTTAAAATTAAAAGATTAATTAATTCCAAGATTAAAATCATCCACGATTATTGCAGTACCTTTCTTACAAGCCCCATTATTTCCTGATTTATGCACTGTCCTACAGTGTAGCTACTGTTAGAGGGCCTATAAACTATTCCCACCATAAACTATAAACTACTACTACTTTTCTTGGTTATTTCTTATCTCCACCCAAATTGATTCAATATCTTGATCATTTTTCACTATTATACTGATCTGTACTGATAGGCCTGGTTATGTAGCAAGATTAGGATTCATATATCCTGATTGTAAATATAAAATAGAGAGGAAACAACAGGAGGGAGTCCAGAGCTAAAGGCAGAGGTCCTGTAGAGAAATAAAGTTGACACAGGCTGGGTCGAGTTGTCATGGAGCATTGACGAACTGTTATCCAAGTTCCAACAATTCTGGTAGGCAAGTAAAGTCCAGAAACTTTTTAAAGGATAGAGCATTGATGGAGGTATTTCCCTGCAATGAAGATCCAAGAGGTGCTGAATCGGTTGCGGGGCATACTTAAAAGAGTGGCAAAGTTTGAGGTCACCATAAGACCCAGAAGTAGTGGAGAAAGATACTTCAGCCCAGGAGCCTGAATCCCTGGCTGGGAACCAAACTGCAACTGTATCTGAAAAACCTGTAGAATGTTCACAGACTCAGCAGGGAACAGCAGAGGTGGCGGAAGATGATCAAAGTTAATTTAAATAAAAACAGAAAATGCTGGAAAAACTTTGCAGGTCTGACAGCATCTATGGAGAGAGAAACTTCAAAATTTATGCAAAAGAGCAGCAGATCAGAAACACACCAGCTAAGTCTAATGGTGTAGTCCAGTGCAGAAATGTCATCCTGATTTACTGAGATCTCCAGGAATTTGGAATCCAAACTTGAAAAAAGATCCATTGCTCTCCGAGGAAGACTAAGAGCAGGAATGGTTTGGGTGATGGGCAGTGGCAGTTTAAACTAGCAGTTAATTTGCAGTTTGGATTAAAATACACTCACTCTTAGAGCCAGGGGAACTTAAACACTGTAAGAGACAGTAAAAAAAAAAGAAAATCCTGCATGTTTGTAGTACCTTTCATGACCTCAGCCAATTAAGTACTTATGTAAGAAACACGGCAGCAAACTTGCACAAGGCAACAAATTGTCATCATCATCCTTCCATCAACATAAGAAAATGGACATGCAGCAAATCCATAGGGGATGGGGTGACTTCATTATGATGTATTTTTGCTGACGGCTGAAGAGACCAATCCATGAACAAGTGCCACATATGAGATGGCTATCAGGTGTTTTGTGTTGGCGCCTGCTGCCAAGCTGTTGCCACTGATCATCATGATAGCACACGCTGGCCCACAGGTGATGTTGTTATTTTCCTCTGTCATTGGCTAATGTCTCCCAGGTGTGTAAATCCATGTTTAAGGCCTTCATGTCATGTTTGCAAGCATCCATGAAGCTGAGCTTTGGGCATCCTACCCGTCTTCTGGCTCTGGCAATTTCGCTGTACATAAAATCCTTGGGCATGTGTCCATCTTCCTTCCTGTGAACGCACCCAAGCCAGCCTCTGCTTAATGACTGCCAACATACATGGCAGGTTTTCTTTTGAGACAACTGCTGTATTCATGACTTTGTCATTCCATGAGATACTCAGAATATGCTACAAACAGCAAAGGTGAAAGTTGTTGAGCTTCCTTCATTGATAGCTGTAGGTAGTCCATGTTGCACAGCCAGAGAAGGTGCTGAGAAACATCTATCATGCTATCCTTGGATCACTTGCTAAGAGAGCATCTGTAACTCTTCACCTTTGCTGGTCTTATCTCTAATTTGACTCAGCTTTGATGGTGTTACGTTCACTAGGTGATGGATCTTTATACCTAGATCTTTTATCTCATGGTTTGCTGACATAAGTTGCAGCTCTTCGCAACTGTTCAACCCCAGGATAGCAGGACCAGCTGGTTCAGTGACATAAAACATACAGTTAATATCTTTTCCTTTGTAGTTTCCTTTGATTTGGGTTGTTTCTTGCTGTCGAATATCGGTTCCCCCACATTTCATTAGCATGACATTGCTCGGTTTCAGAGCACCTTTCCTTGGGTAAACATTTTCTTTTAACTTTTCAGGAAAGATCATCTGGTATAGTCTGAATGGGGTGATGTTAACCTGTGCTCTGGTAACAAGCTTCAGCTTCAAATTCATGGTTGTGGAATTATTTCTCACCCTCTTCCTGTTCTGAATGTTGTGTGAATTTCTTTTCTCTGGGAACTGTCGCATGCAGCTATTTCATGCAGTTGTCTAGTTCCTATGCCTGTTGTGTCTTCAAAATTATCGTCATCTTTTAGGGTATGGATGTTTTGGTGTCTTTTACTTCTTATTCGCCTGTTGCTCTGTCTCTGATAAATGATGATAAACGAGTTCTTTGTTCTGTACATATGTTCCCAGTGATTTGGCTTTCTACAAGCTCTGCAGTTTGGTCCAAATGCCGAATATTTCCTTGAGTCTATAAATTCATGTGGTTTTCCACAGCTCTAGCACATCTTTCTCTCTGTCTGGTGTGCATTCTTCTGTTGCTGTTTCACTGCATCAACCCTGCTGACTTTTCTCTCGACTTAACTGAAAGCTAGCCATTTAGGTAGTCAGCGTCTTGTGGCTTCATGTGCTCAGGCAGTGTCTATAGCCTGTGATATTCTGAGCTTGTCCTTTCCAAACCAAATCTTTTTGTACTTCAGATTGTGCAGAGCTCCAAATGAGCTAATCTAGCAGCCTTTCATCTGTGCTCTTAAATTTACATTTGCTGGCTGCATTTTCCAATCTTGTTATGAAATTGTCAATAGACACCCGATTCCTGCCTCAGGCCTTGAAATTGATATCAGTAGATCCGATGATTTGACTTTGGCTGGAGATGTATGCTTAATTTTTCAAAAATAATGTCTGGATTTCTGCTGTTGTTTTCACTCAGCCCCCAGCTATTAAACGAATTTAATCATTCCACCCCTGCCCACAAAAGGATGTAGCTGACTCTTTCCTCTTTGCTAGTGCTTTTTAGAAAGCTATTGAATGTCAGCCCACTTTTGTTTAAACTGAAACTCAAATACCCCTACAACACCATCAGCCTCCCAATTCATTATGGGCTAGAGCTAGTGTTTAATGCTGCAGCTGCCATTTCGTTTTTGCATGATCCACTCAGTTTATCTCTCTCTCTCTCTCTCTCTGGCACTAGTTCAGATTCATTATTCAATCTAATGCAGCATTGCATTTGTTTAAAATGTTTGGGTTTTTTATTCACAGACACCCTGCTGCCACTATGTTATGCCTTCTGGTTCTCATAAGCAGGCTGACCGACTCTGGGGGACAAAAAAGGGACAATTCGTCATGGCATACCGTGGGAACTGGGTGTGGGTGTTCTGCCAGGACAGTTGGGGGTGGGGGGGCGTTGTATTGCTGGAACTGGAGGAGCGGCAGCTGGGTGGCTTACAGGACCGTGGGGGGTGGTGGTGAAGGCAGTGCTGGCTGTACAGTGTGGTGGGGTGTGAGGGTTTGGCCTGACCCAACTTCGGAGCCACCCCCAGTAACAAATTGGTCCTGAGACTGGCACCGCTGGCTGAGATATAACCCCACCCTAACCTTCTGGCCCCCAACCCAAACCACTCACCTGCCAAAGCCAAGCGACTTTCAGAGGCTAGCGCTGGCCAGCGCTCCCTCTACTCCCTCTTGGCCGTGGGGGCTCAAGTCTGCATATGCAAAGCAGAACAGTGTGCATGCACAGACAGAAAAGATTCAGACACAACTGAAGAAATCCAGGGTTTCAGACCTAGAACGCAAGATGGAAAGCTGAATTCTGGGACAGCCCCAGAAAATCTGTGATGGTTTGTCACCTTGTCCACAAGCTAGAAATAATCACACTTTAGGAGCTTCATGGGTGCAAGTATTTTTTGCTATTCTCCATGGGACTTGAAGACTGATAAACTGAAATATTGTCACTGACTGCAGTGCAACAGTTAATGTAGCACCCCGAGATATATTTTCACATAACAGTTAGTTCCTAACTTTATGAATAATCCAAGTCTGTTCTATCTCGCTGACTTGCACTTTGATTCTGCCAGTACACAATATGGCTGACCTAACCCAGTGATGGCAGCCATCTTTGATATTGGCGGAAGCAGGAAATCCGGCTTGGCCCGGAAGTAGACACGTCGAAGGCTGATGTGTATTTGCGGCTGGTTTTTCGAGTGGTGGTCCATGAGCCAGAGGTGAGGTTGTGAAAGGGGGAGGGGGAGTTTGTTCGGGGCTGAGGAAGGGAGGTGCCAGCATCAGCCGGTGGGAGGGAAGTGGTGGTTGTACTGGACTGGGCTCCAGGGCTAATTTGTTGCCCTGGTGATGGACCCAGCGCTGCCGGAGTCGCCTCACCTTCCCTGGGCCATGTCCACTCCGGGTGCCTGAAGCTGCTTTCACTCCTTCACCGACTCGCTGTCACCATTTAAACCAGGTGGCTTTCAAAATTACGTGCAACTTAAAAAAAATAAATTGATGCTGATAAACATTCCGCTCCAAGTGACTTTATTCTTTTTCCTTCATTAAAGGCAAAGATGATTACAGAAGGCAATTCTTTCATGAAGGGTGTGATGTTGGGTGGAATGTTTTATTTGGTGTTCACCCTTTTTGATAACAAGATGCGCGGAGAATCGGGACTGCGAAGCCACGAACACCACCATCTCAAAGCTCCCAACAAGGAAGAACTGTTGAAGCTTCCAGAGGCGAAGCGTATGGAGCTTAGTCTCACGATCCGTGTTCTGTGTTTGATCATGGTTACACCCAAAGAAATTGGCTACTGGGCCTCCGTAGTAGAAACGTGGAGCAAACATTGTGATAAAGCTGTGTTTTACAGCCCGGAAACCATTAAAATCTTCGAATCAGTCAGCCTTGCAACAGAAGATAAATGGGTCCAGACCAGAAAAGCCTTCAAACATGCATATGAAAACTACAAAGATGATTATAACTGGTTTTTCTTAGTAAAGTCAACTACGTTTGCAATTATTGAAAATCTTAAGTTCTTTTTGTTGAATAAAGATCCAGAACAGCCTTTCTATGTTGGTCATACAGTCAAGTCTGGTGATTTGGAATATGTAGAATCATCTTCAGGTGTGGTCCTAAGTATAGAAGCATTAGAAAGGCTCTACAAGGTTCTTGATGATCCTGTGAAATGTCCAGAAAAGGGGAGTTTGCTGTGGAAGATGTCTGAAGAAAAGGAACTTGCAGTGTGTCTGAAGTACACAGGAGTTTTTGCTGACAATGCAGAAGATAATGAAGGAAAAGAACTGTTCAACTCAAAAAATATAAATGCCCTTGTCGTAGAGGCAATGTCTAATAATCCAAATGAAGTTGTGGAAGGATGCTGCTCTGATGTGGCTATTACTTTTCATGGACTTTCACCTAATCATATGTATGTCATGATGTATGGCGTTTACAGGCTACGACCTTATGGACATACGTTTAACGATGCATTGATTTTCATGCCACCTGTAGGCTCGGATAATGATTAAATGCCTCTTCTATGCTAGAGACATTCCAGGATATGAAGTATGAAAACCGCAAAGGAGATGTTTCTGTTGTTATTTAATATGTTCTTCTAGTTTTGTAAAATCTCAAAGAAATATTGTTTCTAACTGAAAATGTGCCTTCAATGTTAATAAGCATAAAATGATGTAACTAACAACTTGACTGAAAAATTGATCATACTTAATTTGTGGTTTTCTTAAACTGCAGGGTTAACAGGAACAGGTTTTAATTACTGAATGGCAGAGTAAATGTTGCTAGGAGTCAGTAAAACATTTTGGCAAGCATCAGAAATTTTTGTAAAATGTTCATGTGAACTTTGAAAAAGCACCCAGTTGTACAATCGTTTATCATTTCAAGCCTGAGTTTTGAGCTGTGTAATACAAGGGTGGTTATAGGGATGTCACTGGTGGTAGAAGTGATGAATTCTGAGTATCATACAAGAAACATATGACCCAACAATGAACTGTATTACTTTGAGTAAAATTTTCAGTCATGCATATAAGTGGATCTCTCATTATGTTGCTTACGTCGGGTTGGATATTGTACTGTTTATAAAGACTGGGTGTTGTATAATGTGACTGAATGTTTTATTTTTCTGCTAAGGTGAATCTGCCCTGTTCCTTGAAATCACAGCCTATTACTGTGCAATGCTGAGGACAAATAGAGTTTAATCACTAGTTTTGGGTGGTGTTTGCATATTGGTAGGTGCAATTACAAGCTCTAACCTGCAAACTTTCTTCATCAACCTCAACCTGTAATTGATCTCTGTGTATACTGCTGTTTTCAAAAGTAATTTTCTTTCTCAAGTGTGACACCTGCAATTTTATTAATTATCAGGACTTAAATTATGTATATAGGATTTGCAGTTAATGTGATTCTGTCACACATCTGTGTCGAACCATCATTGTCACACTTCATTGCACATCATACATCCCACTTGGACCTAAGTGTATAAAATAACAATGATTAAGCAAAATGATGTCATATATAAATGAGAAGAAGTAAGTTTCTGCAGGTTTTTCCTGAATTTGATACTGTCATTACTTAGAATAGCATATTTAAAGTAAAGCATCCCTAAACACTTCAGATGTGTAATGTAGAAAATTCCCTCAGCAACAGCAATTTACCTCTTTGACCTGAGGAGGTGCCTATATGAGCCAATTCTGTACAGGGAACAGCTGAACAATAACTTTGAAAGGATGTTTTGAGGTAAAGTGGTAATCTCATTGGGATGGTAGTAATCACTTTTGAAGAGGGGAAAACATTTGCACAAATACAGTAAGAGATGCTTTTCTGCATAGGGGAATTGTTTGACCAAAGAAGGAACTTCACTGCATCTGTCCTGAAGTTAGTGGGTATAAAACTAAAATTCCCAGCTTCATTGCCCAGGTCCATCACATCAAACACAGAAATTTGCAGAAAAAAAAGCATTACCAGCAAAGAGTTACATTGACAGGAATGCACGATGATATGGTTCTGGAATATCTTTATTTCACAACTTTCCTAGTTAGTGCATTTTAAATTTCCTTTGCTTGCCTCCAAAGTGGAATAAATGAAAGTTGGGATCGAGTCTTGTGCCTTCTACAATGTTCTAAGCTGTACCTTTTGTTTGAGTGTCAGCTATTAAGATGAACCATGCACAGTTACTAACTGTGTTTGTAATTACGAATGTGATTATGTAGCTCCCCCTAAGGTTTAGATACCAGGGATGTCCAACCTTTTTGAGCTGAGGGCTTGTCGTAGATGAGCCGCATAAGACTACACGAAAATGCAAATTCCCATTCATACAGTCCCTATACACGAAAACATTGAAGTCCCAAAAAGAACGCTATACACTAAAAAACCGTCCCAAGGCACAATCATACAAAAACTTAAAGCATTTCCTCCTCCTATTCATCTTCCCTCCTATCGCCCTCTCAATATCCTCCTTTCACTTCCCTTCCCATACCACATTTTATTCATCTCCACCTCTTGCTCCTCATTGCTTCCTTGCCTCTCTTCCTCTCCCCTCAACCCTGTATCTGCTTTTCCTTCTCTTAAAAGCAGTGGTGTATAGTCCAGTGGTGGTGGGGGTTAGTCTAGAGGAAACTGGAAGAAGTCAAGTAGGGATCAGGCTTGGAGCACAACACCACTGATCTTGGAGATGGAAGGCCTTAATCAAAGATAAGTATGTCATAAATATATAGGTATAGTTCCAGGAAGGTGTTGAAAGAAGCAGGTGTGATACAGGAAGTGTGCACTTAGCAAAATACTTCTAATATGTTATTAGGCACTCTCTTGTGGTGTTGCACTAGTCTTCAGGTGAAAGGTTAGAGAATAGGGTATCACAAGCTATGACTATGTGATTCAGTCCTCATTTTAAAGTCATGCATTTTGTTCTGTTTTATAGTCTTTGATTTGATGTTTATAGTTAAATAGCAAAACTGATGGCAATTTGGGAACAGAAGTATAATTGATTGGAGCATAGCAATTTATCAGCATTGCAAACGAAGCAACTGGGAACACTTCAGCTCCACTATTGGTAAGAGAGAACAGTGCAATTGCAGAATGACAAGTTTATATCGACAGTTTTCATTATAAACGTGGACATGGGAGTTTATAATGGAAAAGCTTTACACAAAATTGTGTGTAGGGTTTGCAGAGAGGAAGTGCATACAGATTTTTAATATAAATATCAATATATTGAAGTATTACTATAAAATGGGAAGTAACCTTACCTCAAGATTGTCAGCGCTTTGCTTAGGTTTTTGTGAATATGTCAATATAGTATTGAATATTTCCTGATTTACATTATTTATGGATTAATTGAGATTCAAACATAAATTCTAATGTTCGAGCAACTTTTTTTCTTCTCATGATTTTGAGGAACAGTTTGTCAAAAGTAGATTTTTTTCCAAGGATGATATGAAGGTAGTTATATCCCGTCTACATTTTGAATTCACAAAGCAACTGCTGAATGCAGGAAATGTGTGAGTTCATGAATGTTGGACTTGGACCGTGGAACACATGATTATACCATTATACGTTAATAGATTGTGTAAAGTTTTCATCTCAGCATTGTGATTCTAATTTCAGTAAAGTATAACAATGAACATGTGGAATTTTCAAACTGTGTACATAGAACCAGCAGTATAAAAATGTATTTCCCTGTCTGAACTTGGGTTGTATTGATAGAGAGCATTTTGAGCTGTACAGCATGCAGCTTTATCACTGGTGATGGTACTTCTGATGATGATTTGAGTATCACTCGTTGACATCACATGATGTGTGTTTTCTTGTAGATAATTGGTATCAAGATATTAAGTTCGTCTTTTGGGGGAGGGGTGGTTGTGGGCACTAATGGTCCTTTCTTGTCCTGATTCTTATGTTCATCTGTATTTGTATTGGGAAAACCTGTTTCATGTTTTCTATTTAAAATAAAATTTAACTGTACAAAGATTGAGTCATATTGGGAAATAAACTTAGTATGAGCACCTTTTGTAGTGACCTTCATCTCTGAACCGCACAATCTTCAAAATTGGATATTCTGCTTTAATGAAATAATTTCACATTGTACAGGTTATTCTAAAACGAATCACTGGATCATATTGCTGCAATGGTACTTTTTTATCTTGTATATCCTAAGTCTCTTTAGAATTTGAGTTTTGTGAGTACCCTTTGTGATTTAAAAAAAACTTAGTAAATATACCTTATCAATGATTAAGTGACTTAAAAGTACAAAATGTCCAATTAATTAGAACAACGTTGATATTTTTGTGCCGACTTTAAACTGTCTCCATTATAACTCAATATTGAAACATTTCATTAGAAATGGTGGTTCAATAGCTTTTGCTGTGGCGTGGTCTCATATTTTCTATTAAATAATAGAATTGAAAAATTCAAATTTATCTTATATAATCATAGAATGATTACAACACAGAAGGAGGCTATTTGGCCTGTCGTGCCCATGCTGGCTCTCGTAAGAGCTACTGAGCTAGTCCCACTTCCCTGCCGTTTCCCCATAGCCCTGCAATGTTTTCTCTTCAGTTAATTATCCAATTCTCCTTTGAAAGCCACAATTGAATCTACCTCCAGCACACTCTCAGGCAGTGCATTCCGGATCCTAACCACTCAGTGTTTAAAAAAAAAAAGTTTTTTTCTCATGTCACCTCTGAGTCTTTAGTCAGTCACTTTAATTCTGGAATGGGAACAGTTTCTCCTGATCACCTCTGTCCAGCCCCCACCCGTCATGATTTTGAACAACTCCATCAAACTTTCTCTAAAGAGAACAGCACCAGCCTCACGAATCTATGCTCGTAACTGAAGTTTCTCATCTCAGAACCATTCTTGTAAATCTTTTCTGCACCCTTTCCAATGCCTTCACATCCTTCCTAAAGTGTGGTGCCCAGAATTGGATGTAATACTCCTGTTGAGGTCAAACCAATGTTTTATAAAGGTTCACCTAAACTTCCTTGCTTCTGTACTCAATGTCTCTAAATATAAAACCTAGGATCCTGTATGCCTTATTAGCCGCTTTCTCGCTTTGCCCTATGACTTTCAACGATTTATGCACATATACTCCCAGGATCCTCTGCTCCTGCATTCCATTTAGAATTGTATCCTTCATTTTATAATCCCTTTCTTCATTCTCCCTACCAAAATGTATCACTTAACGCCTTTCTGCATTAAATTTAATCTGCCACATATCCACCATTCCTACCAAATTATGTCTTCTTGAGGTATATCACTATCCTCTTCACAATTCACAATACTTCCAAGTTTTATGTTCACAAATTTTGAAATTGTGCCCTGCACACTCAAGTCTAAGTCATTAATAAAGATCAGAAAAAGCAGTGATCCTTATACCAATCCCCTTTGGGGAATACCAATGTATATCTTCATCCAGTGCGAAAACCAATCATTTACCACTACTCTGTTTACTGTCACACAGCCAACTTCACATCCATGTTGCCACTGTCCCTTTTACTTCACACTGACTCATGTTTATCTGTTGAGAAGACAATATTTTATTTCCAAAGCTCATGCACTTGAAGTGTTGCACTATACAAGCCAGCAGTAAAGTTTATGTTCCAATAAAGAAGTTACAACTTTTCTTGCATGCCTGTTATGACCAATGCACTTGGTAAAGCTGAGTTATTTAAAAATCCCAGAGGGAAACTTTAAACAACTGTCATAACCTATAATTTTAAGTGTTATGTTTGAGATGTGACTCTAAATTCAGGAATCAGATCACCAGTTCTCGAAGTTTTACATGAAACTAAATGAAACGTTTTATTAATTTACATAGATTAAAATATATATGCACATGGCTACAAATTACTACTATTATTACTTTTAACAAATTCCCAAACAAATCTCCATTAAAGCAACAGCAACCCATAGACTTAACCAGACACCAGGAAAAGCATTTTCACCTTACGAATTCAAAATGTGTTTCTTTTCACTTTGGTTCCTGTGGAGACAGTTGGAGGCTTATAGCTGCTGTTGATCTCACATTGCCTCTGCCCTACACACACCACACTGCTGAAGTTATACCTCGCAAAGCCCATTGATTGTAAATTCTTATTGTATCACCAGCCTCTTTGAACTCCACCTTTTAACAATAATTTTTTTTTTGCAAAAATATACTTTATTCATAAAATATCTTCAACCACATTCCAAACCATTTCAAAAACACCATTACAAGTGTACAATCAGGTTCAACTTTTACAAAATGTATCACCAGGTGCATCAGTACAAACAATATTACAATCATTTACAGCCTTTCATTTTGAGCTGTATGGCCCGAGGGGATTTAAACAGTTCCCAGTCCCTCGGTGCCCTGTGGCAGAAAGGTCTTAGACAGCGACCCTTCCCCATTGCGCCTTTGCGGCGGCTGCCCCAAGATTTAGTGTGTCCCTCAGCACGTAGTCCTGGACTTTGGATTGTGCCAGTCTGCAACACTCGGTCGGGGACAACTCTTTGCGCTGGAAGACCAACAAGTTTCGGACAGACCAAAGCGCGTCTTTCACCGAGTTGATGATCCTCCAGCTGCAGTTGATGTTTGTCTCGGTGTGTGTCCCTGGGAACAGCCCATAGAGCACAGAGTCCTGTGTCACAGAACTGCTCGGGATGAACCTCGACAGCAACCACTGCATCTCTCTCCAGACCTTCTTTGCAAAGGCACAATCCACAAGGAGGTGAACAACAGTCTCTTCCCCACCACAGCCACCTCGAGGGCAACGTGCCGAGGGGGTGAGACTCCTGGCGTGTAGGAAGGATCTGACGGGGAGGGCCTTTCTCACCACCAGCCAAGCCACGTCTTGGTGCTTTGTTGGAAAGTTCTGGCGATGAGGCATTCTGCCAAATGATTTTGACAGTCTGCTCGGAGTACCATCCCACAGGATCCACCCTCCTTTTCCCTCAGGGCATCTAAGACGTTACGTGCTGACCACTGCCTGATGGACTTGTAGTCAAAGGTGTTTTTCTGCATAAATTTTTCCATGAGGGATAGGTGGTACGGCACGGTCCAACTACTTGGAGCGTTCCGCGGCAGCATGGCCAGACCCATCCTTCGCAACACCGGGGACAGGTAGAACCTCAGCACGTAGTGACACTTGGTATTTGCGTACTGAGGGTCTACGCACCGCTTGATGCAGCCACACACAAAGGTGGCCATCAGTATGAGGGCAATGTTGGGCACGTTTCTTCCCCCTTTATCTAGAGGCTTGTACATCGTGTCCCTGCGGACACGATCCATTTTTGGCCTTTTCCACCTTTTAACAATAAACCCCCTTTCAAAGTACCAATTTTATTAATAACATAAACATATTGCTTGGTATCTGCTCGCTAGGTGCCAGAATTCGCCCCACTTCTTGAAAGCTCTATTCAAAAAATGCAAATGCACCTACCTCTCTGTTTACATATAAAAACTAGTACACATCAAGGCACCCAGACTAGCTGGCTTTAATCCACAGACTAAATCTCTATTTTAAAAGAAATAAAATATTTTCCAATAATATATACATTAATAGCTTCATGACAGTGCCATACAACTACAATGTCTAAGCTGGTCAAATGCATTGTCTTTTCTCTTGTGATGGCATTTCTCCTTTGAAGTTGCCTGTTTAGAACAGTGCTTAATCTACCAATTCTACTGCTACCATGTCATCAGGTAGGTGTGCCAGTGATCCCTGTGACCTAAGGTTCTATTGTGCCATCAACATTATTTCTAGTTTACAAAAGAGCACTTTCAGGCAATGCATGTTATCAAATTGTTACACAGAATGTGAGCCTACAGCTGGATACTTCTGTTTTTTGTGCGCTTTCTTTTTGGAGGGTGATTGTGTGAGAAATGGAGGTAATTCTTTTTAATTTTTTGGGGAAATATTGTGTTATTCTGTAAATAAGGCTGTGTGTCTGTGTATGTGTGTAAGTGATGTAATTAAGCTGGGCAGAGATTACTAGAAGACAGGTTGTCTGGGGGGGTTTAGAACATGAAAGGATAGAGGTGTTAGGTTTGAGGTACTCTATGTTTCGGGTACTTAGCTATTTTCATTTGATTCACTTTTTTCCCTCCTTCGAGTTGCGTTTCTCTCGTCTGCTTTTTACAGACACTGGGTTTGTCCTGTTCCTTCCAAGGGGAATGTGCACTCTGTTCATTCCTAGAGTGAAATTTAATTTTCTTTCTCCGTGGTGTACGCCATGTTTTTGCTGGACATATACATTTTGCAAAGGGAACATTTATTTCCACTTCTTTCACAATTTCAACCAAACACTTGTGTGCTGTTTTATTTTCAAACCCTTTTGCGAGCTTATGAATCTTCTCAATCAGCTCAGCTTTTTCTTCTTTTAGTCCCTTCCGCTTCACTGTCAGACTTATATTTTCCAATCTCATTTCTGTCTTTTCTTTTTCTGTCTGCAATAGAACTTGGTCCTTGTCCTTCATTTTAGGTTCACTGTTGGCCAGGTCTGTCTCCGGCGAAGTCTTGTTTCAGTACTGTAATTGTGCTATTCATGGCTTCATTACCTGCTCACAGTTTGGAAAGTTTGACGGCTTTTCCTTTCAATACCACCTCTTTTCCATTCAAATGATTCTTCAGCTCTTCACTCTGTTTCTTGTAGCTTTCGGCTTCCTCCTGGATTATAGAACATCACTGAGTCTTCTCTGCCAACTGGTTCTTCAGTTTGTTGAGTGACGTTAAATTTATTTTCCTTCTCCCCATTAATTTTCCAGAGGAATAAACTTTGACCTAAGGAATCCTTGAAACATGTGAAGGTCTTTCAACAGGTTTTCCTTTTCTTTGCAAAGCTCACTTGCTTCACCTTTGAGTTTTCCTGTAATTCAATAGAGTTTCCTTGTGTTTCTTCTGCTGTGCTTCCATTCTGCTGTTTAAGGCAGTCTTCATTTCTGCATGTTGCTGAATAGTTATGTATTCCTTTTGCATTTGATCTTGAATGACAATCAACTGTTCTTTCAACTGTTTATTTTCGTGTTGATCTCTTGCCAACTCACTCTGGGCATTTAAGCATCATTTTGTTGCTGCTGATACTTCAGAAAATGCTGCGTTGGAACTATTATCCAACATTCTTTTTAGCTCCTCATGTTTTTCCATGGCTACATATTCTTCAAGGAGTCTTTCAGGGTTGCAACTTCTTTGTGTGCCTTATCTGACTGCTGTTTTGCTTGGCTGTACTTCTAGTTGAGTTTTCCCAACTCCTGCTTTGATTTGTCAACTGTGGAATTGAGGGTCATTATCTCCACCTGGTACCTTTGTGTTGTCTCTGAAATTTGTTTTTTCAGATCTTGAACAGCTTGGTAAACTGCGTTTTCAGAGGTATATACTCAGCTTGAATCTTGTGCTTCAAATCTTTCAGTTCAGCTCTGATGCACACATTTTCCTGTAGAACAGCTTCATTTACTTTTTGCATGCGTTACATCTTTTGAGTTACCTCAGATAGCTTTCCTTCATTCACAGCAATCTGCTCATCCCGCACAGCCACTTGTCTCCCTCGCCCTTGGATCTTTTGGCTCCCTCTCTGTGGGGTTTTCTGTCACCCTCACTCTGGGGTCTTTTGTTGCCCTTGCTCTCGGGTCTTTTTCCCTTGCTCTGGGGTCTTTTGTTGCCTCCCTCTGGGGCCTTTTGTTGCCCTCCCTCTGGGATGTTTTGTTGCCTTCCCTCTGGGGTCTCTATTGGGAGTTCCCCTCTCTCTGGAGTCTCTTGTTGCCCTCAGCGCTTTATTAGGAGTGTGCTAGATCTTGCGCTCTCCACAACTTGGAGCTTAAAATATCTGTCAAAGCCTTTTAATATCTCACCAAATGTTGTGAATACATTGGCTGTGGAGTACTTCACTAGCAAATAAACCAAAGATGAATAAAATCAACTTGTACTTCTTCTGATTCCTTATTTATTCTTGTAGTTCTTCTGTAAACTAAAAATTGTTTTCTCCAAGAATCCCACTCTTGGGTCTGGCTTAGACTTTTCCGTAGCCCAAATGAATCTGGCTCATCTAATTTGCTGT
Source organism: Cetorhinus maximus (assembly GCF_964194155.1). Lineage (NCBI taxonomy): Eukaryota > Metazoa > Chordata > Chondrichthyes > Lamniformes > Cetorhinidae > Cetorhinus > Cetorhinus maximus. The sequence goes on along the minus strand of NC_135886.1, from coordinate 108,944,575 downwards.
CCATGGCTGCTTGTTTTCTCTTGTATTTACAGCTTTAAATTTCATTACCCCATGAAGATTATCTGTGCTTTTTTGTGACTCAGACTGTCTCTGCAGCTGCAGATTTCTCTGCTTGTGATTTTCCCACGCTTTTACAATCTTGGTGGGCTCTCCGGCAATCATGCTTCGTTTTTCAAAGTTTTTTTTTAAAGAAAATACTGCAGCAATTCTCTTCTGGGTGATTATTTCCTTTTTAAACTCTGCAGGTTATTTTTTTCGCTCTACGAATGTCCCGTGCTTTTCCAATTCTGGCATGCTCGCAAGTGATCATGGGCCTTTTTAAAAAAAATTTATAAACTTTTAAAGCTGGGTCCCAATGGAAAAGGGATTTATTTTTTGGACTCTGCAATATTTTTTCCTGTTTTTTATTCTCAGTGCCTTTTTTTTAATTTTAAAGCTTCAATATAGCAGCACTGTTCTCTTCTATACAAGAAGCCAGGAACACAACTGAAAAGGATTCCCTTTCTCCTAAACTCTGCATGCTTTTCCTTTCTTTTACTGTGCTCTGAATGTTTTTTTGTTAAACGATGCAGGTTATGCTCAAACATTTGACTCTGCCAGCTGACTTTTACAGGTTTTTTAAAAAACTTTTATTTTTTACTTGCAGTTCTTCAGCTGCCCTCCAGATGCTGAGCCCTTGGGACCGTCACCTATTCTAAAATGTAAGTACACCTACTTTTTTTGTATTTTTGCTCACCATCGCGTGAACTGTGAGACTCAGGTTCTTGCAATTTTCTGTAATAGACTTCCACTCACTCTGGTGGATTCCTCACTTCCAAGTCTGTAGTGAAACTTCTATAACTTTTTCTCAGGTTTTCTTCTTAGGTGCATGTCTCTCTAGTTAGGCTTCAGTTACTTTTAGTGTTGCAAACCTTGGGATGCTGTTCTGGGTTCATGCATTGAACTTCCACCTTTCATATCACCACAGATCATCACATCAGATTCTGGTACTATCTCTGATGTGTTATCTTGTAGAAGTGACCACCGCTGCCAACCATACTGTAATATGGGTTCTTTAGATGTCTCAATGATGAGATCTTGAGATTTGGATATTTAAACATTAACTGTTTATTGTTAGTCTTCAACTATTTACATATCCCAGGTTACTGTCATGCATGCTGCTGTTACCTCCATGCAGGCTGGTTCCAGAGTGTTCTCTCAAGACTATTCTCTCAGTCTATTACCATGTGACTCCATGCATCATACTGTGGGCAGTGCTATTCTCCAGTCCTTGCTCTGACAAGCACTGTTACGTTACAATGGCATGCAGGCACATCATACATAAGTACAATTGACCATTGCTGTTTAGTCTGAGGAACAAAGTTCTAAGGCAGTTATACGTGTTAAACTTCTTACAGTCAGTTGGAGGAGGAAACCAGAAGTCAATCTTTACTCACTTTTAGATTTATTCGCAAAGTGAAACATTACAAATATATAGCTCCTAACTCTACAACCCACCAGAATGTCAGTAAGTGTCTCTAATCGATATATTCAAAAAAATAACTAATTAACTAATAAACAAATTAACTAGTTGACAGCCCCTTAAAGGAGCACCATAACAAAAAACAAAACCACAAAGGAAACTTATCAAATTAAAATAGCATTCCCAGGGCTGATGCATTCCAGGTCCTGTGGTGCCCACTGGTCACAGAAGGCTGCAAGCACATCAGCGGGTAAATTCTGCAAGCTTCTGTGATGAGGTTTGAACTCATGCCTCTGGATCATTAGTTCAGGACTACAAGTCCAGAAACATTACCACAAAACTACTGTTCACCCCAAATGTTTCTTTATACTCTTTTGTGTATACCACTAAAAACAAATTAGCTAACAAATTGACAGCCCCTTAAAGGGGAAGTGTATCTTTTGCTGCATGAGTAATTATCTGATGACTACCCCCCACCACCTGTAGACATTTAACCTTAATTTATACAGTTAACAGATTCCCCCCCTTTTCAATAAAACTTAAATAATATTCACAAGCAATATTTCAAATTAAATCAAAGAAAAATGATTTTCCATATTTCTATAAAGCTGTCTTCTAGGACACCCAATAATCTTTTGGTACAAGCACATCTTTTTGTGACACAATCAGATAATTGATTAATTGCATCAACCCATTTTATCTTGGAGATTTTCTTTTATTTTAACATTTGCTTCATGCTCGCAAGGTCAATCCTTAATCTTATTCATTTTTTATTGACTGAGCATTATCTCAGAAGGAACAATTATCTATGTACTATTCAATGGACAAACTGCTTTCAGAACACTCCTTGTATAGAATTTCCCCTAAATTATTTGACAAGTTGAATCCCAAATTGAGTGTTTTCACAAGAGCCAGTGTTTCTGCAGGTAAAGTATTTTTAACAACCCTTTTTATTTTCTTAGCTTCCCAGGTTTAAAAAGAAAACATTTCCCATTTTCACCCTGCAAAAATATTATGAAACCTGTGGCACTTGAATACGTATCAGGAAAATTGGCATGAGAAATATGACTAAGAATAACTAATTTCATGTTCTTTGGGTCATCCAAGGATGGAAACCTAAGTACTTCGCCATATTTAATTTTTTTAATGTTTTATTCTCCCTTAAATCATCCTCAACTTTAGGATGCTTCATTGCAGTACTCAGTTCCAATACTTCAAAACTAGGATCCAGTCTTGTCAGAATTCATAACCAATTCAGTTGGCCAATCAAACTTTGGAGCTACTCTGTTTTTTTTCTTTAGATGTGGCATTATCTTATGCTCCACTTTAATCTTAATAATAACACATTTCTCAAACTCCACAGAACCACCCCTTGAAAAAATCATCAACATACATCAAGAAGATGCCTGAAAGTTTCCCCGTCTTATATCAATAAAATTGTGGGATCTGCTTTTTATAATTGAACAGCCTACTTTCAGCAAAACAGATCTCACCAAAAAATACCACACTCTCAGGGCTTCATTCAGGTCATAAACCCATGTGTATAGTTTCCTCCCTGTATTGCTTGCCTCTTTAAGCAGTTTCAGAAACACTTATCTCTGAAAATTTTCACCCTGCAGAAACATGGCTTTTTAGTCAATTGATCTACACTCCCATGAATACATGGCTAAAGGTGCAAAAAAGACTTTTCAAGATTACTTTTTCTGCTGTGGGAGAATCCACTCCAACATCTGTATCACCCAATCGCTCTTCAAAACCCTAAGGAACTAGCCTTGTTTTAACCTTATAAGTCCCATCTGCAAGGATCTTTTCAGTACAAATCCATCTATGCAACAAGGCTAGCTGTCCCCTATCAGGTACTTCTGAATAAGTTAAAAATTCTTTTCAACTATCTAATTCCTTTTGTTAATTCCTGTCTTATTAGTTTACCCTCTAGTTTATTGGCAGCCACCAAAACGTCATGATCATTAGGACTTATGTGTCTCGTCCTGTCGAGACTGTTCTGTAGCCCTCATTTGATTGTGTAATCTATTCAAGCTGCAGCCTCTACTTGCACTTCAATTTCTTTTGGACTACTACTGTAAGATCTCTCTCTCTCTCGTGTGGTCAGAGATTTTTTCTCAGTGTGTGATCATTTTCTCATGCAAGAGTCACTCTCAGATCTACTATTAGAACTCACACTATCCTTTCTTACTTCTCATTTTACTCCATTCTATCAGTCCATGGACTTCACTTCTTGGCCATCACCTTGAACATTTAACCAATAATTAAACTTGCCAGGAGCTTTTCCTGCAATACCCACAACTTTTTAAATATATTTTTCATGGGATGTGAGTGTCACTGGCTAGGCCTGCATTTGTCCATTTCTAATCGCCCTTGAGAAGATTGTGGTGAGTTACCTTCTTGATCTGCTGCAATCCATGAGGTATCGGTACACCACAGTGCAATTAGGGAGTTCCAGGATTTTAACCTAGCAAAAGTGAAGGTATGGCAATATATTTCTAAGTCAGGATGGTGTGTGTCTTGGAAGGGAACTTGCAGATGGTGGTATTTCCATTCATCTGCCGCTCTTGTCCTTCTAGGTGGTAGAGGTCGTAAGTTTGGAAGGTGCTGTAGAAGGAGCCTTCCTGCAGTGCATTTGGTATGTGGTACACACTACTGCCATTGTGTGTTGGTGGGGAGAGTGAATGTTTTGAGGTGGGGGTTGGGGTGCCAACCCAGCAGGCTACATTGTCCTGATGGTATTGAGCTTCTCAAGCGTTGTTAGAGCTGAGCTGCATTCATCCAGGCAAGTGGAGAGTATTCTATCACACTCCTGACTTGTGCCTTATAGATGGTGAACAAGCCAAGAGGTGAGTTACTCGCTGAAGAATTCTCAGCCTCTGACCTGCTTTTGTAGCCACAGTTTTTATGTAGCTGGCCCAGTTCACTTTCTGGTCAATGGTAATCTCTAGGATGTTTATGGTGGGGGATTCAGCAATGGTAATGCCATTGCATGTCATCATGAGATGCTTAGATTCTCTCTTGTTGGAGGTGGTCATTGCCAGGCATTTATGTGGCACAAATGCTACTTGCCACTTATCAGCCCAAGCCTGAATGTTCTCCAGGTCTTGCTGTATATGGACACGGTCTACTTCAGTATCTGAGGAGTCGTGAATGGTACTGAACATTATGCAATCATCCTTGAACATCCTCACTTCTGACCTTATGATAGAGAGAACATCATTGATGAAGCAGCTGAAGATGGTTGGGCCTAGGACACTACCCTGAGGAACTCCTGGGATGAGATGATTGACCTCCAACAACCACAACCCCTATTCCTTTGTGCTAGGTGTGACTCCAACCGGAGGAGTGTTTTCCCTTGATGCCCATTGACTTTAATTTTGCTAGAGCTCCTCGATGACACATTCATTCAAATGCTGTATTGATGCCGAGGGCAGTCACTCTGACTTCACCCCTTGACTTTAGCTTTTTTATTCATGTTTGGACCAAAGTTGTAATGCATTCAGGAGCTGAGTAGTCCTGGCAAAACCCAAATTGAGTTAAGTGTCACGTAGTAACATTCCTGATGACACCTTCCATCACTTTACTGAAAATGGAGAGTAGACTGATGGAGCAGTAATTGGAAAGCTTGGGTTTGTCCTGCTTTTTGTGGACAGGACATACCTGGGCAATTTTCCACATTGTTGGGTAGATGCCAGTATTGTAGCTATAATGGAACAGCTGGGCTGGGGACGCTAGTTCTGGGGCACAAGTTTTCAGTACTGCAACAACATGACAACAGTCGCATCCTTCTATTCACTGGACCCTTCTGGAACATATGGCACCCAAGTACCCACTTTTGGCAATTGGTCTTTGAATGTCATAGTCTTGTCCAACCATGGCAGATGGTGAAATTTGAATTCAATAAAAATCTGGAATTAGAAGTCTGATGATGACCATGAAACCTTTGTCGAGTTATGTAAAAACCCATCTGGTTCACTGTCATTTTTGGAAAGGAAATCTGCCGCCCTTGCCTGGCCTGGCCTGGCCTACATGTGACTCCAGACCGACAGCAATGTGGTTAACTTTTAATTGCCTTCTGAAATGGCTTAGCAAGCCACTCGGTTGTATCAAACCGGTACAAAGTCTACCTACACCACATGGACTGCAGCGGTTCATGAGGCAGCTCACCACCACCTCCTCAAGGGCAATTAGGGATGGGCAATAAACGCTGGCCTAGCCAGCCACGCGCACATCCCGTGAATAAATTTTAAAATGTCATATGTCATGATGACTCCGCCTACCACCATTCAGCCCTGAGCTATTGTATTCTGTTTCTCAGGACTGTTCTTGCAAAACAGGGTGCCTCATCACCTATCAACTGTTCAGATTCTGAGACTTTGTAATAAATCCCAATTAACTGTGAGGAATGAACCTTAATCGTTTGATTACAATGTTGGATAACTACTCTATTACAATCACAACCTATTACCTTACCAGACCTTTCCTCAGGGCACCCTCTATTCTAATGGACTTTAGTTCTGGGTAATATGGTGTATCTCGGACAGTTTTACATGATGCCTTTGAGTTCTTTGGATTTTTTCCAAGATCTCAGCCCTGTGAAAGCCTTTCTCATTGCATGTAAAGCATTCAAATATGCAGAACAAATAGAAGTCCCCTCTAAGGTCAGGGACTATTTATTGCCCAGCACAGGAGATAATTTGCAATTCCTCTCCTAGACCAATTTGTAGGGACTATACCCTCCAACCATATGAGGTGAACTCTTTGCATGAACTGCCCATACCAGTGCAATTGTCAATTTGTAGTTTGGTTGATCTGCTAGGATCTATCACCACGTGATTCCTTTCAGAGTCCATATCTAAAAGGACTTTCAGCTGTGGTATTCATAATCATAATGTTCATGTCTCTAAACTCATCATTAGCAAATTCCCCTGCATTATCAATCAGAAACTTAGCCAATACCTCAAGTGCAATTCTTATCCGTTTCTCTGACTTTATGTACAATTACTCTTTTGTCCTTGGCATGTAATGTTCCAACAGTATTACGTCTGGTTTCTATGTCTATAAAGTGTAAAATAAAAATATTTGTCTTTTTGCCTCATGCGTTAAGATCCACAAGAAGGGCTATTAAATTGTCTGTGCAGCTTTAAAGAGATACAATAATGCCCTGATAGGGTACCTGCAGTTTACCTCGTCTTTCCAAAAACAATTGCTTTATCATGCTCCATGTCCAGTTCCATTTGTGTTTTTCTCATGGAAGACTTACTTAGCGACAAGGGTATTGCATTAGAGATTACATCAGTACTAATAAAGTGTTTTACTCCAGCTATTTTTCACAAAATCACCATGCTTTTTAGTGACCTCAATGTGTTGTCATCCCCGAACCTAAAACAAGTAGAATTTTCATTCTCCCTGACCTTACACTAATCCTCACCATGGAGCGATTCGAGATAACATTTTAGCCAATCTGCTCCACATACACTGTTGATGCGCAACCACTATCTAACACCACACGGTTAACCTAATCTGCAACTAATACTCTCATCATCGGACTAAAGCTTCTTGTGACCAGTACAATTCCTTCAGACTCATCACTATCACCTTCAGCCTTCAAATTCTGTGTCATACATCACTTCAAGAACCCTAATGTTCAGCTTTGGGCAGTTCTGATATTGAGTCACAATAGGCCCTTGTTAACTGTTCCCTGGGCATTCCTGGGGTTCACTCACCTATTACTGCACCAATCCTGTCATCTTCTGTAATATCCAGATCTGCTAAAAGTACTTTCATTCTCATTACTTCTATCTGTAACTCTGTTTGTTTGTACTGGCACCTGAAATCACCCAGGTACTGGATGCAAAGTACCGCAATCATTGAGTCTTCCATCCTTTGTGACACTGCGGACTGTCCCACTTGTGTCATCAAGGCTGCTGGAAATGGATGCTTCCCCAGGAATATTTTCAAGGCAGCAGACATCTGCTCCAAAAGAGAGTCTCTTTCCGAGAACCAAACCCCAGCTAAGATCAGGAGCCTGCCCATATGCGACACCTTGGGACAATCCAGTAATTTAAATCCAAGCACAGAACAAGGAATTCAAATTGAATTTCTCAAATCTTTCATGCAGTCTGTTAAAAGTATACGATATATTCTTCCATGGAATAACTGCCCGTCTTTCGAAATCTATCAAAGTCTGACCATGCTTTGTAGGCATCCAATAGTTCACCTGTTAAATTTCATCCATGAAACCTAGTAGAAGAACCAAACCTTCCTCAGTATCCAACTGATAACCTGCCAACTCACAAAATTCTTGGGTTCTGATTTATTTTTGTTAGTAAGTGACAATGCCAAGACCACACACCATGGTTCTTCTTTGCTAGGGACATAACCAGTGCCCACATATCTACTTCATTCTTCCATGGTCATAACGTTCAGACGCTGAGAACATCAGCGGATAATCATAACCTGACAATTTACACTTGCTTTCATTCTTCACAAAAGCTACTCAGATTGTAATCTTGTCTTAAATTGTCTTCGCTTCCAACCTTCACGTTTAGGCAATCATTCTTTAGTACCATGTTAAACTTATTAAAGTCAGTTGGTGAAGACGACCAGAAATCAATCTTTACGCAGTTTTAGATTTAGTTACAAAATGAAATATTACAAATGTATCACTCCTCACTCAACAACCCACCAGCAGTGTCTGTAAGTGCTTCTATGTGCACAAGTAATTATCTAATGAGTGCCCCCACTTATCAACATTTAACCTTAATTTATACAACAGTTGCTTAGTAGGAATTAAAGGGAGAAGAGGAATGTGTTTAATGAACAGGGCTAATTATTTTTGATTTTAAAAACAAGTAAGGTTGAAATGGAAGATGTTCTCTTAATAGCCAAAAATGGAAGTAGTTCAGTTGGCAGCATGGGAAAGTCAGCATTTATTTAACACTGCTAACACAGACTGCTGATAGAGGGAAAAGGAATGGTCTAAGTACAAGTAGCAGGAGGATCACTACAAGCATAAGTAAAAGTAGCAGTATCAGTACTGTGCTTATTGATCTAGGTTGGTTCCTAGTCAGGCAACACCTCCATTTTAAAATTCTCATTGTTGCATTTGAATCCCTCCACGCCCGAGCATCTATTTCTGTAATCTGCTCCGTCCCTGCAACCCTCTGAAGTCTCTAAGCTCCTCCAGTTCTGGCCTATTTTAATTGCTCTAGCATTGGTGTCCATGGCTTCAGCTGTCCAGGCCCTAAGCTCTGAAATTCCCTCCCTGAAACTCTACACCAACCACTCCTCCTTAAAGGCACTCCTTAAAACTCACCGCTTTGCCGAAGCTTTTGCTCAGATTCCCTTATATCTCACGATGCAGATCAGTGTCTTTTTGCCAGATAATGTTTCACTATGTTCAAGATTTTTCTGAGGGATGCAAAAGATTGCACAAGCAAAAGTGCTGGAAGCACATAGGAATCACTTGTGAGCACAGAGATTTTAGTGGAATCAGAACAAAGGTGAAGGAATGAAAAAAGAAATTGCTCGATGATTCAGATCAAGAAAAATCAAGATTCAGTATTGTCAATAGCAAATTGGTTCACCAAGTTATTTTTAAACTGAAACAGGAAGTGACAGTTAAGAGTTCAGTAAAAAAGTGAGGGCTGCTGTATTGTCCACTGCTACTTTCTACCCAGTATTTTAAATAAATCCATTACAGAGCCTAAACCATGCTTATTCTGCCACTTTCTGAAGTATAGATTGTAACCAGAGGGGCTTATCTTATCTAGTAATATTAAATGTTAACAAGGGTTTATTTTTCAACCACTTTTAATGCTACACTATTAAATATCATGCGGGTAAAATAACACCAGTTTGCCTGGAGTGAGGTATTTACCATACAGCATAAGAGAAATACACAGACAAAATCTAAAAATGTAACCAAGCCCTCCAATGGTGGAATTACAAAAATGTGATGATCTCCCAAGTTTCAATAAAAAAGATAAACATTGTATAATCTTGGGTATTAATTTAATGAACATATTTTGACATTAACTATGCAACCATGTTTGTACAAACCCACTGTACAAGTTAAAGACATCTGCATTGTGATACTTGATTTAACAACAGTTGTTGCCAATTGTTTGGGGGGTTTTTTTGCTGTATATTTTGATGTGATTACAAGTCCTTTTGTAATTTGGACAGGTTTGAATAGTGAAAGGTAAATCCAGGACAGATGGAACACAAAATTGCTTTCATAACCCCACTCGAAGTGTTGTGTTTACACAAAGCAAAATAAAAAATAAAATTCTAAAAATCCAATACTGTAAATGTCTACATGTCTTGCAACTGGTCTGTCCATTTTTCCCTTCCAGCAGATATCTCACATTGCTGGTATTCATGTTATTTGTATGTCTTCATGTGCCAAAGACCATCATTTAAGTAATGCATGTTCTCAATTCCAATACCTTTGTTGACTTGTTCACTATGGACACAAAAGAAACAAAATCAAAAGGGATTTGACCATTTGTATTTGAACAAAATTTATTTTTAATTTTAAAAAAATGTAATTTTAAGCTGTGGTTACTTTCAAATCCAACCCACATTTCCAACCAGCTAGTGAATTAATAATTATATTGCCATGATTGATATCAAGAATCAGCTTCAATGACTTTTTCAGTAATGCATTTACAAATCTTCCCAAGTTAATCAGTAGTTTAACCCCTGGAATATCATTGTATATAAAAATCCCTGAATTCATATAAGCATTTTATCAAATCGCTGTATTGCACACAATGAATTCCTTTTCAAGGGCAGTAACTTAGGCAAGCAAAAAAAGTTTTAAACAGTCTGTCCCATAACTACTGACAGTGCAGCTGATAGTCTTTGAGGAGATAAGCGAGGCCCACATTACATCTGGTACCCCTCCACAGCATGGGTCTTCAAAGGAATGAAAGATCATTACAGTTTGTTTCTCATTGTTAATGGGAAGCTTTGAAAACCAGTACAAAAAAAAACACTATCAATTGATATGCGGAATCAAAAGAAGAGCAGGTAAGAGGCTGGGAACTCTGCAGCGAGTGACTCACCTCCTGACTCCCTAAAGCCTGTCCACCATCTACATGGCACAAGTCAGGAGTGTGATGGAAAACTCTCCACTTGCCTGTATGAGTATAGCTCCAACAACACAAGAAGCTCAACACCATCCAGGACAAAGCAGCCCACTTGATTGGCACTCCATCCACAAACATTCACTCCCTCAAACACTGATGCACAGTGGCAGCAGTGTGTACCATCTACAAGATGCACTGCAGCAACTCACCAAGGCTTTTTCACAACACCTTCCAAAGGAGGAACCTCTACACCACCAAGAAAGGACAAGAGCAAAAGGTACATGGGAACACCACCACCTGGAAGTTTCCCTCCAAGCCAAACACCATCCTGACTTGGAAATATATTGCTGTTTCTTCACTGTCACTGGGTCAAAATCCTGGAACTCTCTTCCTAACAGTACTGTGGGTGTACCTACGCCACATGGACTGCAGTGGTTCAAGAAGGCAGCTCACCATCACTTTCTCAAGGGCAATAAATACTGGCCAAGCCAATGACACCCACATCCCATGAAAGAATTAAAAAAATCATGACCCTAATGTTATGTCAGTTCAGCATGTACCATGAATGAACAGCCATTCTCCAAGGCTGAAAAATCAATAGACAACTTTCTGAACTGTACTGACTTATTAAAATTTCCAAAGTTAATTTTTTTTAAAAAGGAAAATAACATTGTGTGGGTCATCGTCTTGTTCATTCATCTCAGACTTCCAATAATGAATCCCGTTTCAATTGATGCAGTGAAAGTCTCCTCACTCTGACTTTTTCAGTTATCCTATTTGCTGCTGGAGGTAACATTGAACAAAAAGTAATGTTCAAATTGGTAGAAGCTTTGATGTGCAAAGACCCACGGTATCTCCAACATTTCGGTCTGGTCACGAGTGAGATGTCATCAATGAAGGCCCGTCTATATACTCCTTTTATGAATGCACATATTCTAGTTATAATAAGGGCGTACCCAATTCGCCAAGTTTAAATTCACTCAAAAATTTAATGCTGATATGTTTTCAAGTATAGAGCAAAGCATTAAGGAATGGGGACATGGGTATAGACGCAGGGACCTCTTCTCTATTGCACAGCATAGGCTGGATTTCAACTTACCTAACCCACTAATCGTTTGGGGTTGGGGGGGGGGGGGGGAGGAAGTTCAGTGAGGATAACCCAGACGTCAGGATGGTATATTATGGAGTTTTAACTTGGCTTCCAATAGGCAAGGAGCAGTTCGTTTGAAGATGCAGTACCAGTTAAGTCCGTGCCCCCAAAGAAGTAAAAAGGCACTCACCTCCTGGATCTAACAGTCTTTACCTGGATTTAGCTGCCAGGTTTTCCAAGGCTTGAGAAACATGACCATCCACAGTGAAATATCAAACGAGGAATAACAATGAGGCATGCAACTTCATTATAATAACTGAAATACCAATCCACCTCCCTGGGATGGGTTGATTGGCTCTCTGTCTGACCCCCACCTACTGTTAAGATCAGAAGTGCGATGTGGATTTGGGGATCAAGATTCAGTTTTTTAACTGTTAACCTCCTTCCTGACGCTGAGGTCAAAATTTCCTCCATGGCTCAATTTTCACCTCAGCAGAACATGCTTCATTGTGTAGCAGGCCGACATCCTAGTGCCTCCAAGTGAGAATGTAATGTGTGTGTAATTGAGGATTCTTCTTTTGTTTATGGGTCCATATCTACCAGGAACTGGATTGAGACTTGCAAACTCATTTTGCTATCTTTCCCATCAGTTACAGCTGGACCCCAGGGATGAAAGGTCACTGCATGATCCAATTCTCCTTAAACCAATAAAACATGCAAGAAAGTGAAGAGATATTTACATTTTATCTGCTGGCATCTTCATAACTCCCACAGAGAGGGCATGTTGCTTGCCTTCTGCCATTATAGCCTATATTCAGTTCAAGAATATTCAGTTAAGGAAACTTTCAGGTACCAAAAGAGTAAAGCAAAGTACTTGCATATGAACAATAACTGACAGAAAAAGACCAGTACTTATCTTCTCAAATAGAAAAATAAAATGTTCAAATAAAATTGCATGAAGTCTGTTTTTCTATATGTCTCTTTTACTCTAGTTCTAATAAGGGCATACCCAATTAGCCAATTCACTCAAGAATTAAATGCTGTAAAAAAAACTCTACCAATGGATTAATTCTCAAACATGGGGAATATGTATCCTATCCAGGCAGGACAGGAAAGAAAAACAACAAAAGGAGAATGCAGCTATGTTTCAGCAAACATTAGTGATGAAGACAGAAAGAAGTATCAAATCTCTAGGTAACTACACCCCTCCCCCCATCAGGAGCAGGACTAAATTTTTAATGGATAAAGTTGACAGACGATGCATGCAGAGGCAAGAATTAATATAATGTTGACTTTGTGCATTAACCAATATTTCTTGTTATTTTCAATAGTAAAATACAATTTGCACATTTGGGATTCAAAGAAGGCTATTTATAAATTTCCTGGCTTATGAAACTAAAAGAGTTCTGTATCAGTGTTGCTTTGCCTAATTTGTAATTTTTTGATTAATTAATAGTTTATTTGATCTCAGTCAGGGCAGCAATTAGACTACAACAACTGACTTCAGTGCCTTTGGGATACGGAGAGGAAAAAAATACAAATTTCATGCTTCCAATCACTATCAAGTGAACATGCTGCAAAATGCATGAATCAACATCAGGTGAGGACAGAGTGTGGCTACTCAGTTTTAACACCCAAATTCAATAACTAGTCAACACTCACTAGCAAGGCTGATACATAAATAATGTTCAGTTAGGTGGAGTAGTGGAGGGCTGATAGTGCCCCTGCGAGTCAATGGATTCGGGGAAGGGGGAAGGGTGGGGGTGTTTGAATTAGAAAGGAACAAAATCAAAATCTGACTAATGATCTTGCTCAATCATTTGCCAACCATGAGAAACCTACATAATACCCTATGGAAAGTACTTCACCCCAAGTATTACCCCATTTATCACAACTTCAAGGACTGATATCTAAAATTAAAATCTAAAAATTAAATTGCAAATTGCTATGAAGATGATGAGATAGTAAAACAATTTGATAAGCAACACACTTACCAGTAAGAATCAGCCTTCTGGTAATAAATACTTTTTATTTTATGAAAAACAATCCTTGTTTGGTCTCTAGTAAATAAAATAAGTCACATCAAGGATACAACTATAGTGTCAGTGTCAGCTGGGTGAAGCTTCGCTCCAGGGGATGTTAGACCAGGACACATGATATTGGCCCCACTGAGCACAAACTTGATGGCCCCTTTATCAACCTGTTGATGTGGTAAGATAGTGGGATCTGTGATGAAGAATTGAAGATCAATAACATTATACTGACACAATATTTCAAATTAAACATTTTCATTACAGCCCAATTACCGTTAGTCACAAAATGCATACCTCATGACATGTTTGCACATAAATTATTAAAAATAATCCAAGCTAATCTCCCATAAATTCATTTGAAAAGAACTTGGCAAATAAAATTTCTCCTGTAGTCAATTTAAGATGGCTACTTTCAATTTTGTCTGCTCCTGTCCTGAAGATTTTGACTCTGCTGTGACCTTGTCCAACTGGCCATTTTTCATGAGTTTGGGTGTCCCTAGACTATCTAACCATGAGGGTCGGGGTAGCGTCACAGCTCAGCCTTATCCTGCTCACACCCAAGATTCACTTGTATGGCTTACCAGGGTTGCGGGATAGCAATTTGAAATAGGAGCCGTGAATGTACAATATAGTGAGTTTTTTCCCCCCCACCCCCTGTTTTTTTTAAATGTCCTCCTGTTTGTCAGACATATCAACTGGTACCATTACAGCTGGTGGAGAGAGAGAGATCTGGCCCAAAAATTGAGAGCCACTTAGTGCTACACAAAGCTGTGTTATGCATTAGGCCAGAGGAAACCACAAACTGACAATTAATACAAAGCTTATTTAACTCATGTCAGCTTTGACAAGTTGGTAGCACTCCAACCTATGTTAGAAAGTTGTGAGTTTAAGCCACAAATCAGAAAAAGTGAGATCTTTGCTATGTAAAAAGATGATATGATTAATAGTCTGGAAGGATATTGGGCTTTTTATCAGGCTGTATTATTCCCATTGACATAGAGGAGAAAAATTTACTGGGCCAATTAAACAAGGCTCAATGGTTTGGAAAAAGGCTCAAGTTGAACATGCCATGTCTTATCCTGAACCAGGATTCCCCATTTGTCCTTATAAGGTTTAGAGCCCCCTATAATGAGAATTCCTAATTCTCCAGCCCATCCGTGACTGACCCTATGTCCAGAGGATGGTATGCTCAGTAAGATGGGGTGCACCAGCCTCTAGAAGTTTGCACATGGAAGAAGCCTGAACTCATAAAGGAGTGAAATTTCTCTTTAAATTTAATATTGGTTCCCTTGCCAGTAGATCCTTCATTGTATCTTACATAGAAACTAGGAGCAGGAGTAGGCCATTCGGCCATTCGAGCCTGCTACGCCATTCATTATGATCATGGGAAGTAAGTAAGCATGCAGATATCCAAAGGCACCCTGTGCATTTTTGGGTCCAGAATCATCTGTTTTTATGAATGATTAAATGAATGTTATTTAAAACACAACTTTTCCTAAATTGTAACTTTTTTTTTAACAACAGGAAACTGTTTGCCAGGATCTTGTAATGCAAAGCAGCTGATTAGTGTTCTCGAGGAAAACAATTTTAATTTCCCCTTTTCTTTGAATAGATATTAGTGCTGCAGCTTTTGTGTTTTCCACTCTTCAATAAGTGCTGATAACTACTAAATTACTTTCAGACCCAAGATGCTAAATGGGTGCTGATAAATCACTGCTTTAATAAATTTGGAAAACAGTGAGACATGCCATTATTTTTACAGCTTGATTTCAAACTTAACCAGGAATAATGATGTCTATAAATAAGGTATTAATTATGATTTGTATATACAAGTGTGATTAAATGACAGGTACTGATGAGGGCAAAACATGTCAAGTGATACGCATAGATGGCAGATCCATTACGCTGCTGACTGTGCCTTGCTGTTTGTCAAGCAATAAAGAAATTCTGTGCACATGTGCAAGCATTCATGAACAGAGGTTATTTAATTGTCTGGTTGAACTCTATCATGAGACCCAGAAGGAATATGTTGGACTATATAGAATTTTTTTTTTTATATACTTAACTCATCAACAGTCTGTGTGGTAATGCTGCACCTAAAGTGACCCATAGACTAGTCAAGCAACAGCCCAACACACTCTTACTCAGTGAATCATACATTACAGCCAGTGGGATGTGTGGCAGGGCTACAGAGTATTGATTTGATTTGTTGGTTGTGGTTTGCTTAGCTCTGTCTATAGCAGGGTGTCCAACCTTTTCGCGCAGGGGGCCACATTTCAACTTTTTCTTACTCATGGGGTCGATGAGCAAATTTTCAGAAAGATAAGGCATTAGAAATTTAGGAATGGAAACACCAGTTGGCCATTCAGCCCTTCAAGTCTGTTCTATCATTCCAATTAATCTTAGTAGATCTGTGCCACAACTTCCTTTGCCTGCCTTTAATTTATGTCCCATGATGCCCTTCCATAATTAAAAAGTTACAGTGTCAGTTTTGAAGGCTCCAGCCGTCCCCCAGCATCCACAGACTTTTGGAGAGAGTGAGTTCCAGTTTTGCACTACGCTTTGTGTGAGAATGCACTTCCTGATTTCACTCCTGAACAGCCCAGCCCCAATTTGAAAATCATGCCCCTTTTGCACAAGTTAATTGCTCACAGTATTCGGGGTAATGTATTACCATGGATTGAGGATTGGTTAACACAGAAGACAGAAAGTCGGAATTAATGGGTCATTTTCAGGTTGGAAAGACATAACTAGTGGAGTGCCACAAGGATTATTTACTATATTAAATGACTTGGAGGAGGAGGCAGAGTGTGAAGTATCCAAATTTGCTGACGATACAAAAATAGGTGGGAAGCCATTTTGTGATGAGGACATAAGGAATCTGCAAGGGGATATCAATAGGTTGAGTGAGTGGGCAAAAACATGGCAGATGGAATTTGATGTAAGAAAGTGTAAGGTCATTCACTTTGGTAGGAAGAATCAAAAGGCAGACTATTATTTAAATAGGAAGAGGCTCTTAAAAAAAAAAAGCACAGAGGGATCTGGGCGTTCTTGTGCATGAAACACAAAAAGTTAGCATGCAGGTGCAGCAAGTAATTAAAAAGGCAAATGGAATTTTGGCCTGTATTGCTAGGGGGTTGGAGTTTAAAAATAGGCAAGTCTTGTTACAACTGTACAGGTTATTGGTGAGGCCTCGCTTGGAATATTGTGTACAGTTTTGGTCCCCGTATTTAAGAAAGGATATACTGGCATTGGAGGCAGTTCAAAAGAGATTCACTAGGCTGATTCCTGGGATCAAGGGGTTGACCTATCAAGAACGACTAAACAGGTTAGGTCTTTATTCATTAGAGTTTAGAAGAATGAGGGGTGATCTTATTGAAACGTACAAGATTCTGAGGGGGCTTGACAGGGTAGGTGTTGAGAAGATGTTTCCACTAGTTGGGAATCTCAAACTAGGGAACATAGTTACAGAATAAGGGGACACTCATTTAAAACTGAGATGCGAAGGAATTTCTTCTCTCAGAGGGTAGTGAACATCTAGAAGTCTCTACCCCAGAGAGTTGTGGAGGCTAGACCACTGAAGGTATTTAAAGAAGAAATAGATTTTTGAAATATCAGGGAGTTGAGGGCAATGAGGAGCTGGCACGAAAGAGGAGTTGAGGCCCGGGGCAAATCAGCCATGATCTTATTGAATAGCGGGGCAGGCTTGAGGGCCAAATGGTCTATTCCTGCTCCAATTTCTTATGTTCTTACAAGGATTGCAGCAATTCAAGAAGGAGGCTCACCATCACCTTCTCAAGGGCAATTAGGGATGGGCAATAAATGCTGGCCTTGCCAGCAATACCCACAATGCATAAACCGAATAGAAAAAAACACCTCCAAGGAGATGGTCTCACACTTCCTATCTTTAGTGCACTCAGGTCGACGACCCAACTCCCAAATTACAACTCCACTTCGGGAGTAATCAATGAATAATGTTGTACTAACACATTGTATTATTCTGTTCTAAAAGGACTAAATTCCTTAAATCAAAGTTTATAAAAATGTAATTCCATGTAGAAAATAATGTAGCATCCATTCTTTCATGATAATACAACTCAGGCCACAGCTTTTTAAAAAGTATAACAAGATTGGATAAAGATAGCATCATTTCCACCAATATTTGTGAGTTTACAAGTCTACAAATACACTTAATGGCAGTATACATACATTTGTGAAGTAAACGTAAGGTTGGGTAGAAAGGTCCCTCCCTCTGTCTGAAGAACAACAATTCTCCATTAACAGTCAGGATCTCTATATGTTCATGGCTACAAACAGAGGATAGAAAAATAGAATATTAGGATCTCAAGTTATGAAAATAATTAAAAAAAACAAAATAATGCCCATATTATGTTACAAATAGCAGAACATTTTAAGTAATCAGTTTTTCTCCCCTTCAGAAAAAATTTTGAAAAAACAAAAATGGCATTTTTTCTATTCATTAAATTATGGCACTTAAGGTATGGAGTAATTCATCTATTGAAATGAATACTTGTATTTGCATAGTCCCTTATTGCACCACAACATTTCAAAGCTTTTCACATCTAATTAGTTACTTTTTGAAGTAGTGACTGTTCTCGTGTAGGCAGCCAGAAGCAACATGCCATAAACAGCAATGGGATGAACAACCCATTATTTTTTTGTTTGCTGGTTAAAAGGAATATTGGCTAGGCTACCAGGACAACCTTCTGCTTTTTTGAATGTTGTAGTGGGATCATCAACGGCACCTAAACCACAGGAAAAGGGAAGTGTGACCACGGCCAAAAACCTTAGCCAAAAGATTGCACCTTCAACAATTCAGCATTCTATCATTGTCACACTACAATATCAGTTTACACTTTGACTAAAAATCTCCATTTTTAACCTAGAGATTAGTGCTACCAACTGAACTAAGTTGACACAACTGACAAGCTTCTGAAGCATATTACACGTCCTTTCTGTACAAGGACTTGTGCAATTTAATTCCATTCTGTGTGTGCAGATTCTTATTCCTTTTAAATGGCAAAACTAGGCATAAACCTAGAACTAACCACTTCAATTCCTCCTAGGTATAAAAACCAAGGTGTAGTACTGATTTCCTTCTTCTCCTGCAGGCACCATCTCACATTGGGATTAGTTCCAGGAAAACGACAGCCCTTGCAACTTAACACAAGTGGCATCTTTTTTAAATGCACCTTTTCATAAATTTTGTGGTCATCATTAAAGGGTGTTAACATTGGGGAATAGAACATTTCTACTTTGAGCAACCTATGTTAGCAAGTGCTCTTACTAAGCATGAGCACCAAGTTGTCAGCTGTTTAGACATATAAGGTTATCAGGATTCTGTTTTCATCCTACTTCCACATACACACACTTTCCAGCAGGGGGCCACTGGTTAGGGAGCTTGATTGGAACCTTGACTTATTTTTCCTTTCCTCTGCCCTGATGGGATCAACTGTAGCATCCCACTGCTGCACAGGCTGGGTGCAACACTGATCAGGGGTCAAATATGGGAACCTCATCTATATGACATAGTTCTATGCTGGGTGACACCTTAATCCATTTGGCTACTCGGCAGCGAAAGTTAAGCATTTTCACTTCTGATATTAAATCAGCAAAGTCAAACTGATGCTAATTTTCCATTTGATGCATAATAAAATCTAATATACAATTGGAGACAGATAGACACAAAATAGGGCACTGCTATTTACTAATCAGTAATAAATATGTAGGATTGATCATGTCCATGAATATTGTAAACATTTTCCACAATAAGAAGAGTATTAATTTATCCATCCATTTTATTTTCCTTTCTTTTTCCCCTCCTTTTCCTTCTTGGGAGGATTTCAATAATGCCATAAACTCTGCTTAGTAGTAAGTCTAAATGATAATCTAGATGCATTGTGTTGTCACCCAGATTTCAGTAAAGTGCAATAGTGAGAGAGAGGAATATGCCTATTTATCCCAAGTTGTACATTGATAGATTTTATACTTTAAGATTTTGTGTCTGAAGAGTATTTTGAGCCATATAAGATTCGAAGGAAGTACTAAAAGTTACTTCACTTGTGCCTGGACAACTTAAAGTGATGTGTTAAGAGAATCACATAACATTAAAGTGCTCTGGCTTGAGTGCAGAATTCGAAATCTCCAGCCATGTACAGGTTAAATCACATCCAGAGTACAGTATACATACCAAGACATATTGGAACCATTCAAGAAATGGAGGCATTACAGAGAAGAGTAATGACATCAGGTGACAGATGTACCGTGACAAATGGCCTGACAAATGATAGATCTCAAGACGAGACACCTCAGAGGGGACCTTACAGAAGTACAAAAGATACTTAACAGGATTGAGAGTAAACTTAATAATACTGCAATATGTTATGGCAGCATGACCAGAGTACTAACTTAAACCAGATATCAGGAATAACTTCTTTACACAGACAGTAATCAACAGTTGAATGGACAGCCAAGTAAGGATGTCAAGGGCAGGATGCATTTAAGAAACTATGCTGGAATAAGATGATTGGTTGGTATTCCGGAACGCCAAAATCAAACAGACTATAGGGCCTTCTTCATCTGAACTTATCTTGTGATCTTGCAATATTTTCTTCAGTATATTGACATTAAAATGTCAAGCCGACTGACAACACTGATTTAGATGCCAAATATTGGAACCAAATTTAGAAATAATGTGAAGATTATACTGTGCAATGATAAAGTCAGCTAGTAGAATGTTAATTTTGTGTGTAATCGATATCACTATAGGAATATGAAAATCGGACTTCAAAAACTGAAGAAAGGCGGCAGCTGGAAGTGTGTTGAGTTGTGATGCTACAAGTATATACTGAAAACAAACTGCATGAAAAGAATGAGAAAACCAGCACAAGAATTACAGAAATAATTATAAGGAAAATAACATAGCGTTATTTGAGTCACCAGGAAAGGTTGTGTCTGGAAAAGCATATTGTGAAGAGTTAAAAGGCAGTTACGAGTATGATTGAAGACGGGATGGAATTTGCAGGTGCAACATAAACAATCCACCTGCACAGTGACTAAGTGTGGACTGCACGGATCACCAACTTCCTGAACAGGAAGAGCACTCAGAAGAGTATAACTTAATAATTAAATTTACATTTAGAAAACAAGAAGTTAAATTGTACCATTTTACTATTTTTACAGGGTCCTTCTTTGGCATGATTTGGTTCAACCATGGCTCAATTACTGGAAACTGATCCACCAACTGATTCTTAATGCCTTTAATAACAGATGTTTTCAGCTGGATGCAGTTTGAAACATTTTCCTTTTCATCAAATCTGTTAAGATAGAAAATAAATGAATCATTGTCATTGCTGACGTTTTCTAAAACACAATAGGCACACTCCACTCCTACTCCAAATAAATAGAATCACTTGGACGCTGTATACACAGTTTCAAAATTGTTATTTCCCCTTTTGCCAAGGATGCTGACTTTGCTGAGGTTCATCTCCATAATTGCCAATATCTATCCAATACCTCATTCAAGTGGTTGTTCTTCATTCATGAGTTAGACAGTGAGTTTCAACAGGCACTTTGACCACAGGAGATATCACAGTCAAGCCTGACACTGTCCTCACACCATTCGGCGTCACCAGATAAAATCAGCAGGAGCAGCCATGGCCAACTCCACATACCCACCACATTCACATAGGCCTTAGCAAACCTCGGTGACAACCTTACCATTGCCATTAGCTGACCGAGCACCAGCTGCGGCCGGAACTCAATGGCCCAGCTACTACACCTGAAATAAACTCTCAGAGCAATCCGTTCAGAGTCATTAAAATTCACTGCTCTAATAAACTATAATCGACCTGAAACGTTAGATGCTCTCTTCAGATGCTGTCAGACATGTTGCGTATTTACAGTATTTTGGTTTTTTTTAATTTCAGGTTTGAGGTAGGATCCGCAGTATTTTGCTTTTGTATTACTGTTCGAAATGGGGGGGGGGGAATCAGATTTTTTTTTTAAATGATATTAAGTTATTCAATACGTGAACTGACAACAAAAACTGTCAAACATATTTTCAGCTTGTAACGCTTAACCGCATGTTTTTGTTGAGAAAAATGACTCGGTAAAAATCCTCCACGAAAGGTTAGAAGGAAGAGGACAGCCCAGAAATCCTGGATTTTATTCCAAATCCATTGCGTGAAATAAAATCATATATTTATCACAGATGGGAAAATAAAACCAAGCGCAATAAATTAAAGGGACAGGTTCAAACCAACACGGGGAATCCGAAGATCACATCATTTCTGACAGGAAAATAGAAGCAACGATATAAAATGAAAAACTCACTTTTTAAACATTGCGCAGCCTCAGGGACTCCAACACCACGAGGCCCAACCGGAAATATACTATCTTACGGCAGGTCGCAACTACATAATAAATCACAGCAATGCGGTAAAATGGATTCTTCTTTGTATTCTCCATAGTTCCAACCAGAGAGGGCAGTAGAGTAGCAAATAACTCCAAAAGCAAAATAACGTCCTTTCAAAAAACATGACATGACAATCACAAAGGACAATGAGTTAATGAAACATCAGTAAATAGTTTTGTTTCCTATTCCCTTTGTGATAGTTCTAAACCTTTCCCCCTTTTTAAGCATTGTCCAGGCAAGGCAGTTCCACTTCTGCATTCATGATCTGCCCATGGTGTCAATTGGTGTGGAACATCGGACTGGAAGCAAGAAGAAAATCCGATCCTCTGCTTCTTGCCGTGGCATGGTGTCTTAGGCATCACCAAACGATAAGTTCCTCAGCACCATTCTTCATGTGTGACCCACAGAATCACAGAATCTTTACAGTGCAGAAGGAGGCCATTCGGCCCATTGAGTCTGCAGTGGCTTGCAGAAAGACCATTCTACCTAATCCCACTCCCCTGCCTTATCCCCGTAACCTTGCACATTCTTTTCAGATAATCCAATTCCCTTTTGAATACTTCGATTGAACCCGCCTCCACCACCCTTTCAGGAAGTTCATTCCAGACTCCAACCGCCCTCTGGGTGAAAAAAATTTTCCTCACATCACTTCTACCCCTTTTGCCCTCTAGTTCTTGATGTACTCTTGAGTGGGAACAGTTTCTCACTATTTACCCTGTCCATACCCCTCATGATCTTGAATATATACACTTGGAGAGGCAGGGATTAATCAAAGGCAGTCAGCATGGTTTTATTAAGGGGAGGTCATGTCTGACCAATCTGATTGAATTTTTCAAAGAGGTGACCAGGTGTGCAGATGAGAGCAATGCATTTGACGTAGTCTACTTGGACTTCAGCAAAGCTTTTGATAAGGTCCAGCATGGGAAACTGATAATGAAGGTAAGAGCTCATGGGATCCAAGGCAATTTGGATCCAGAATTGGCTGAGTGGCAGGAAGCAGAGGGTGATGGCCGAGGGGTGTTTTGTGACTGGATGCCTGTGTCCAATGAGGTTCCACAGGGATCGGTGTTGGGTCCCTTGCTGTTTGTGGTATATATAAACCATGTAGACTTGAATGTAGGAGGGTTGATCAGTAAGTTCGCGGATGACACGAAAATTGGTGGGGTGGTAAATAGTGAGGAGGATAACCTTAGATTACAGGAGGATAATAACGGGCTGGTCAGATGGGCTGATCAGTGGCAAATGGAATTTAATCCGGATAAGTGTGAGGTGATGCACTTGGGCAGGACAAACAAGGCACGGGAATACATGATGAATGGTAGGACCCTGGGAAATACCAAGGACCAGAGGGACCTTGGTGTGCATGCCCACCGGTCCCTTAAGGTAGCGGGACAGGTAGCTAAGGTTGTTAAGGAGGCATATGGGATACTTGCCTTTATTAACCGAGGCATAGAATATAAGAGCAGGGAGGTTATGCTTGAACTGTATAAAACGCTGGTTAGGCCACAGCTAGAGTATTGCGTACAGTTCTGAAATCCGCATCATAGGAAGGATGTGATTGCATGAGAGAGAGTGCAAAGGAGATTTGCCAGGATGTTGCCTGGGCTGGACAGTTTTAGTTATGAGGAGAGATTGGAAAGACTGGGGTTATTTTCCCTAGAACAGAGGAGATTGAGGGGGAACATGATTGAGGTGTATAAAATTGAGGGGCATAGAAAGGGTAGACAGGAAGGAACTTTTCCTCTTGGTGGAGGGATCAATGACCAGGGGGCATAGATTTAAGGTAAGGGGCAGGAGGTTTAAAGGGGATGTGAGGAAGAATTTTTTCACCCAGAGGATGGTGGGAATCTGGAACTAACTGCCTGAAAAGGTGGTAGAGGCAGAAACCCTCATAACATTTAAGAAGTATATGGATGTGCACTTGCAATGCCATGGCATACAAGGCTATGGGCCTAGTGCTGGAAAATGGGATTAGAATAGTTAGGTACTTGTTTGACCGGCACAGATTCGATGGGCCAAAGGGCCTTTTTCTGTGCTGTAGACCTCTATGACTCTATGACCTCCATCAAATCTTCTCTCAGCCTTCTTTTCTCCAAGGGAAACAGACCCAACCTCTCCAATCTATCCTCATAGTTACAGTTGTTTATCCCTGGAATCATTGTTATGAATCTCCTCTGTACTCTCCAATGCCTTTGCATCCTTCCTCAAGTATGGCACCCAGAACTGGACGTAATACTCCAGATGAGGCCTAACTAAAGTCTTATAAAAGTTTAACATGACCTCCTTACTCTTGTACTCAATGCTCCAATTAATAAAACCTAGGATACCATATCAAAAATAAAAATACCTGGAAAAACTCAGCAGGTCTGGCAGCATCTGCGGAGAGGAACACAGTTATGTTTCGAGTCCGTATGACTCTAGAGGTGAAATATAAGCTGGTTTAAGGTGGGGGGGTGTAGAGCTGGATAGAGGGCCAGTGATAGATGGAGATACCCAAAAGATGTCATAGACAAAAGGACGAAGAGGTGTTGAAGGTGGTGATATTATCTAAGGAATGTGCTAATTAAGGGTAGAAAGCAGGACAAGCAAGGTACAGATAGCCCTAGTGGGGGTGGGGTGGGGTGAAGGGAAGGGATCGAAATAGGCTAAAAGGTAGAGATAAAACAATGGATGGAAATACATTTAAAAATAATGGAAATAGGTGGGAAAAGAAAAATCTAAATAAATTATTGAAAAAAAAGGGAGGGATCGGAAAGGGGGTGGGGATGGAGGAGAGAGCTCATGATCTAAAATTGTTGAACTCGATATTCAGTCCGGAAGGCTGTAAAGTGCCTAGTCGGAAGATGAGGTGCTGTTCCTCCAGTTTGCGTTGAGCTTCACTGGAACAATGCAGCAGGTCAAGGACGGACATGTGGGCATGAGAGCAGGAAGATGCGTTTGGTGGTGGCATCATGCTGGAGTTGGCGGAAATGGCGGAGGGTGATCCTTTGAATGCGGAGGCTGGTGGGGTGATAAGTGAGGACAAGGGGGACCCTATCATGGTTCTGGGAGGGAGAGGAAGATGTGAGGGCGGATGCGCGGGAGATGGGCCGGACACAGTTGAGGGCCCTGTCAACCACCATGGGTGGAAAACCTTGGTTAAGGAAGACATGTCAGAGGAACTGTTTTTGAAAGTGGCATCATCAGAACAGATGCGACGGAGGCGAAGAAACTGAGAGAATGGGATGGACTCCTTACAGGAAGCGGGGTATGAGGAGCTGTAGTCGAGGTAGCTGTGGGAGTCAGTTGGCTTGTAATGAATATTGTTGGACAGTCTATCACCAGAAATTGAGACAGAGAGGTCAAGGAAGGGTAGGGAAGTGTTAGAGATGGACCATGTGAAAATGATGGAGGGGTGGAGATTGGAAGCAAAATTAATAAATTTTTCCAGGTCCAGACGAGAGCATGAAGCAGCACCGAAGCAATCATCGATGTACCGGAGAAAGAGTTGTGGGAGGGGGGCGGAGTAGGACTAGAACATGGAATGTTTCCAGGACTGTTACTGACCTCACCTCCTCCTTCCACAGCTTCCAACCTGATAGTCTCCCAGCCTCGGACGGCCCGCTTCTACCTCCTACCCAAAATCCAAAACAGGACTGTCCCGGCATATCGATCGTGTCAACCTGTTCCTGCCCCATGGAACTCATTTCTTGCTATCTTGACTCCATTCTCTCTCCTCTTGTCCAGTCCCTTCCCACCTACATCCGTGATTCCTCTGATGCCCTACATCATATCAACAATTTCCAGTTCCCTGGCCCCAACCGCCTCCCCTTCACCATGGATGTCCAATCCCTCTACACTTCCATCCCCCACCGGGATGTTCTAATCGCTCTCCGTTTCTTCCTCGAACAGAGGCCCGAACAATCCCCATCCACCACTACTCTCCTCCGTCTGGCTGAACTTGTTCTCACACTGAACAATTTCTCCTTAAACTCCTCTCACTTCCTCCAAATAAAAGGTGTGGCTATGGGTACCCGCATGGGCCCCAGTTATGCCTGTCTCTTTATGGGGTATGTGGAACATTCCTTGTTCCAGTCCTACTCTGGCCCCCTCCCACAACTCTTTCTCCGGTACATCGATGATTGCTTTGGTGCTGCTTCATGCTCTCGTTTGGACCTGGAAAAATTTATTAATTTTGCTTCCAAATTCCACCCCTCCATCATTTTCACATGGTCCATCTCTGACACTTCCCTTCCCTTCCTTGACCAAGTGTGAACTTTGGAAATCCTGAGCTCTAGCCTCTTATCTATAGTGGCAAAAAAAGAAAGCCAAGCCTCACTTAAAATTTATAGCAGGCAATTTCCGGTCACACCCCGGGAAGTTCAGTATCCAGGCCTTGTCATCTCCTCTGTTCTGGAGACGTTGCCAGTAGGTCAGTGTATAGTCAAGGGTGATGCTGAGGTATTTTGGTATTGAGTTCTGGACGAGTGGTCTGCCACGGAACTGGACATGAAGTTCTTTCCTGGCCTTCAGGTTGTTCAGGTAGAAGGCTAAAACAACAGTCTTGGCAGCATTTGGTCAAAGTCTCCACTTTCTGAAATAGGCTTCCAGAGAACATGGATTTTCAATGAGTGTTTTCTCAATATCCTGGAGCTCTTTAGCCTGGAAAGCCAGGGCCAAATTGTCAGCACATGCAAAGAGCCGTGACTTTGTGGGAGGGAGGTCACAGGTATATATGTTGCGAGGACTGATCCCTGTGGGAGCTTATTGTTGGTTATGCGTGGGCGACTGATTTGATTTCTAAACTGCACGTGGAACTGTCAGCTGCAGAATGCTGGAGCAAGATGAGAGTGGATCTCACATAGAAACTAGCAGGTACCATCTGGGCAGCAGACCCAACACACTACGCACTATTTCACTCGCCCTATACTATCCAACAGTAGAGTACTGCACCTCAAGCTGGCTAAGAAGTTGCCACACAAATGTGGTAGTTTTCCACCTCCAGGAAGTCATGAAGAATATTTCCAGAACATTGAAACCAAAACAGCTCAAGTTGTTTCTTGTGCTCGCACATATTAAACCTCCTGATGTTCACTAGAAAACATCCTCCTCAAATAACACTATCATCTGATGGCTAACAAAACACTCCCATTGACACAGGACCTCAAATAATCTCCATGCATCCATCTGAAATCTCATACCCACTACTGGAACACACTCTACATGCTACAAACTGAGACAACACTGCCCCTCGATAGCACTCCTCCTGGTTTACTGCAAACATCACCAAGCACAACTTGGTAACTGACCTGACTCATGAAGTCCTAGTTTTCAACCTTCCATGGAAAATCTGGACAACCCTCAACCGCTTGAGGATGGGCTAGGAAAAAATGTAGCTACTTGCTCCACAAGCGGAACATGAGGAATAGCTCAAATTGTGACTGTGGCTGTCCAAGTCACACCATCATCCATATACTGAACTTCTGCCCTGAGAAATCCATTCCTGGATGCATTACAATCATTCACGCTGTTCCAGCTGAAGCTGTTGAATGGATTGTTAACCTCAATATCAAACTATAACTGAGTATTGCTGAGACATGTCAAAGCTTTTTGTCTTGCACTCATCAGGACACTTCGCAAGAATACCAGTGTAAGGGAAAACAACAACTTATACTGTATGTGAAGAGAGAACTATAGTCCCCAGCCATATTTATTTCCTTTGTGACAATATAATGTCCAGTTGGTGCCAGGTCACAGGCAAAATACCACAACTCATTAAGCGGCAGACAATACACTTCTGGTATATAATTTACATTTAGAATTTTTAACATACCACCCAAAAGCTGGGCAGGCTGTTTTGCTATGATATTCCTTACCTAATTTATCTGGCAAGATTCCTGGCTTCCTGTGCTGGCTCCTCACTTCTGAAGTTGCAGTGAAACCAATCAATTGCCCTGTTTCATTGTCATGTTTGGAACAAAAACAATGACAACATTTTTTGGTAGAACTGCTACAAAACAATATTGCAGAGCTTTACAGTGCAGGGGAGATGAATGGACAGCACTCAGAAGAGAGAAGGGAAACAGAGGAGTTCGGAGAAGCAAGGGAATTTTAAGATAGGTACAAAATAGTAACAGATTACTTAATGTATAAATGCAACCTTCATAGTTTCAGATTGTTCCAACAGTGGAGGACAATCTCAAATATCGACATAGGATTCTGATCTATGTGTTTATAAATTTGTCCTGCCATCTTTAAAGACGTACAACACTGCCCCTCGATGGCACTCCTCCTGGTTGACTGCAAACATCACCAAGCACAGCTTGGTAACTGACCTGACTCAGGTCTCTCTGTTTCTCCACTCCCTCTAACATTGTACCACTTTGTTTCTGCTGCCTTTCCCCATTCTTTCTACCAGAATGAATCACTTCACACTTCTGTATGTTAAATTTCATGTGCCATGTTTCAGACCATTTCACCATTTCTGACTACTTTATATTCTCCTGAAGTCTGTTACTATCCTCCTCATTGTTTACTACAATTTCAAGTTTTGCGTCATCTGCAAACTTTGAAATTACTCCCTGTATACCTAAGTACAGGTCATTAGTACATATCAAAAAGAGCAGTGGACCTACACTGACCCCGGGGGAACACCATTGCATACTCCACTAAAAAACAACTGCTTACCGGCAGGCTGAAAGGTTGGTAGAAGCAGATTCAATAGAGTATTGAAAGGGAAAAAATTTCCAGGGCTATGTGTCAAGAACAGTGAAGTGGGACTAAAGGACAGCTCTTTCAAAATACTCGTACAGGCATGATGAGCCAAAAGGCCTCCTTTCTATATGGTATCATTTTATGGGATCTGAGGAACCTCGAATATTGGGCCTTGGGCCTCATTACAATGAAATTGGGGCTGTGGGAGAAGACAGCAGAAGGTACGTGCTTCAAGTTTGCACCACATGCATCATTTTAAGATTTATATTGCGCTGATAGTGAGATTTGCCAAGCTTGTGAGAATCCCATCCACTGTTTATCAAAACATCGATCACAGCAGGAGTACCAGTGGAAGGAGATAGCAGTACTTTGCGGTGGGAGAAAGCCCAGTTGCATTGATTTATGACAGCAAATGCTGACAAGTGGACAATTCGATCAAAACTCTGATGGTTAAAGGATACTCCCCCATGTGCTCTTGTGTCTAAATCCTGATATTTTTAGTGTCACCAATTCAAATAGCGGATTCCCTTCCAATATTAGAGCAAAGCTTGTTTTCAGGAATACTGGCGTGAGAACAAAATAGACTTGAAATCAAATGTTAAACACACTTCACAGATATCAGCTACTTTAAAGTGTCGTTGACTGTTATGCAGGCAAATACAGTTACCATTTTTTAGATAAGAAGACCCATAATCAGCAATGAGGTAATCTGTATTTGGTACTGTTGATCCAGGGAGGAACACAGATTGATCTTTTTCAAATAGTGCAATACAACCTTTAATGTAGTACTGTCTTACTACTACAATTGAGTGTTATCCTGAGTTATGAACCCACAGCCTTTTGGCTCAGAGATGAGCCAAGGACCACACAAGCTACAAACAGGATAATTCTTATAGCAGTTTTGGTTTTGAGATGACTGCAAGTGAATTTTGTAGTTTCCTCTTCATTACCCATTATCTATATTTTTCCATGCAACCAAGGATGATGTTTCCTTATTTAAAATTTAGTTTGCTATTTCCATTCTCTATAAAGTCAAATTATTGTTTGCATGCACTTCCAAAGGTACTACACTAAGCTCATTTAATCAGAGACACAAAACAGTTACTATTGGAAGGAAAATAACTTGCTTCTATAATTTTACAGTTTCTTCAAATGTCAATTTAACAAGCAGCAAACTGTCTCAATGCACTTAATCTAGGTAAACATTGAGCTTCCAGAACCCCATGCATCATTTTAAGATTAATATTTATGTTCAGGATTCTTCTTGCAATAGGTTTTGTGCATTTGGTTGAGGCGCCTCATGGCCAGAATGGTCTCCTGAAACTCCACTTAATTGCTTGCAGGGAGTATCATAGAATTCAATCATACAATTTTATAACACATCTTGCCAGTGCTTGCACGTTGAAAGAGTTATCCAATCAGTCCCACTCCTGCCTTTCCACAAAGCCCTGCAATTTTCTTCCCTTCAATTATTTATCCAATTCCCAACTGAAAGTTACTTGTAAAACTGCTTCCACTAACCTTTCGGGCACTGTTTTCCCAATCATAATTATTCAATGCATAAAAACATTTTTTCTCATTTCACCTCTCACTCTTTTGCTAATTACCTTAAATCTGTGTGCTCTGGCAACCTACCCTGCAGGTAGTGGGAACAGTTTCTTCTTATTTATTCTATCAAAATCCTTCATAGTTTTGGAGAGGAGGTTCCCAGAATTTCCTTTTCCCTGAATTAACCTAGGTTTTTGAAAAAAAACACCTTTTTTGTCTCTCTTAGGATATTATGTCTTTGCTCATGTTGTGGATCATGAGGACTCATGATGCTTAGTTGCAACATGACTATAAGAGATTGGCTCAATTGACCAACTGATCTTTTCTATCAGTTTTGTATATTTGTATTTAAGTCAGCTTTGCAAAGTTGATAATACTATTACCTCTTGGGTTAGAAGGTTCTGGGTTTAACCCCTACCCCAGGATTTGCATACATAATCTGGGCTGATACAAGTGGAGGTAACAAACTTCAAAACAGATGTTTAATTAAGATTTTGTTCAGGCAGATGTTAAGATCCCATGTTGATATTGAAAGCAGACTAAGATGTCCACCCTGTGACCTAGCTAAAACACCTTGATTAACCAATATCAGCAAAAAAAGGTCCTTCATCTCATTAGACAATGCTGTGTTTGCCTACATAACAACAGTCACTGTCCTTCAAAAAATTAATTGACACACATACACAAGGATCCAGAAATTCTAACAGTGTTATTGGGCCATTAGAACTGAGACCCAGCAGGACTTTCACCTACCTTGAGGCCATGGTGTCATCTGTACTGTAAATTGTGGCATCAGACAATATAAATGTGCATGCCATGCTGGCTTTCTAAATACAAATTGCAACATTTCAACTAATTTAGGGGTTGGAAAAATGGGAAAGAGACAGAATTATGCCCATAATTCACAATGAATGGATAGAAGAAGACAGATTGGGATCTATCTCAAGGGATTGTGAGGGAGAATGGGGATGGGAGGGAGGTGTGGATCAGGGAGATCCACTGAAGGGTGGAGGGGCCAGAAAATACCTGGAAGAGAGGCAGAGACTTGGTGCACCAGCCAACTATAAAACGTGCGTTGTTTAAAAGGGTTATGGCACCACTTGAGAAGTCAGGCAACCTGGGTAACAAACATGGCAGGCAAGTCAAAGGAATGAGCATCAAACCTCAGGGAGTTAGACCAGCAAGTTCTTCTCACAAAGATATGAAGCAGGAGGGACATTTTTCTTTGGATCAGGTACTACAGATCTGCAAATAATGTGGTGCAGATTTTGTGAAGAGGTGGCTGTAACTGTGAGTGCCCCTTCTTTGAACTATTAGGGCTATTTTGCAAGTACATAAAGTAGTTGAAGGAACTCATCAGAATGGACAATGTAAATTGCTTGCTCCCCTGACTTTTCCACACAATATCTTCATATGTGCCATCTGATTCATACATTATCCTCACAATGTCAGGGAAGTCAGTGTTGGAAGCAGGATTTCATAGTGTGGGAAGGGCAGAGTCTCTGCAAAGCTCAGTCACAGACTCCTGAGTTCTCAGCACCCTCAGTTCTCTGAGGCCCTACTATAAAAATGTTAAATAAAAGATGTTGGATAAATATCACACTCACATGGAGTCACTGATAACTATTTTGGAGGACCAGAAAAAAATGGCTGTTGGCACACAGTGTCCAAAGTCATCCTCAGTGCTAATATTCAGGATGGGTTCAACATCATACAGGTCTCCTGGTGAGGGTCATGGCACGTTGAATATTTATGTATGTTATTCCTGATATAGAGTCCTTTAGGCTAGTCAGTGCATCAACAATGGATACTTACTCCTTGAGGATCATTTGAAGAGATTGATGAAAAGCAGCCCCCATGACTTCCAGATGGTCATCTTTCAGGGTCTTCAGAATCCTGATACTATCAGGTCTTCCCTGATGCTGATCATTAAGCACTCAGATCCAAGAAACAATACTTGAATTTACCTTCATGGTACTGTCCTTTCTCCTGGTGACAGCTCATCAGACCATTCTAGCTAGGCTCCTCAGACCCCTGCTCCTATAGGTGTCAAGATATAGATGAAGCTGCCTGTGTACCTACAATAGTGGTACAACCTGCTGCAGCATCCTCTTGACACTCAGGAGCTGTGTTTAATTTTTAAAAATACTTTGATATTTAGACGAGGCCAAGTAATTCATTATAACATTATGAATCAGGGTATTTTTGTACTTGTAAAATCACATACAAGCTTTGAATAATATTTGTTGAGATTTTGATACATTCAACTGTCAAAGAGTGCACAGTTGAGCTCTGTATTGGAAGAAATATCTCAGGTCTCATGTGGGGGAATTAATTCAGCTGTAGGCTTCCAATTTTCATTATTCTTGGTTCACTAAACAATCATCACCCTAAAACAGTGATTTGTCAGAGAAAAATACCAATCAGCTGAAATAATATATGTATAACATCATCTGATGCTGTGGCTTGACTTACAATCACACTATATTGTACAATATTGTCAATGCACTTATATTTGAGTAGATCTGTTTAAAAAGTGAGGAGGTATCGATCCTTTGGTCTATTTGATCACATTAGGGTTGCTAACTGTGATTAAATGCTTTCTGGAGGTTCCATCACCATGACTTGCTCTTGCTGTTAGTTAACCAACCACATTCATCCTTGTGACACCTTCCTATGCCAATTGGAAAGCAAAAAGATTAACCAATTGGATGATGCTTGACTGTTAGCCAAACAGCCTTTTTTTTAACCCATTTTCAGTATTTTTATATCTAGTAAAGAGAAATGTTCAAAGAAAATAAAAAAAAACACAATTTTTTTGAATGTCCCTTTGATATTTCTCCAGCGTTGCACACAGCAGCGCCCTGGAGATTGATCTTCAATTCCTGGAGACTCCAGGCACAACCCTTGAGGGTTGGCAAACCTGGATCACATTCGTCCAGAATGCCAAACTGAGTATCTATAGTTTACATCCTCCACAAGCCCCAGATGTTTAGCTGAAGATGGATTTAAGGAGGCTTTTGTAGAGTGTAAACAGAGGCATAGACCAGATGGGTCCAGTGACCTGTTTTTGTGATGTAGATTCTAAGTAACCGAGGATGTGATATTTTTGACAACTTTTTTTTACCAGACTCACCTACGAAAGGGCCTTGAAGCTTTTGCTGCTCCCAAAGGAACCATTTTACCATTACCTAGCCCAGCCCAATTTTACAAGGATGTAAATTACAATATGGTGACACCTTCGATGCTGTTATGTGTTAGAAGTAAGCTTTATGAATCAGAAACAGTGTCACTTATGTGAAAAGGTCTGTGCTTCCAAAAATATGAATGATACCTAAGCAGCATCTCTGACTGGCTGAAGGCCTCGACTGTGGGAATTTGGGGATTGGGAATTTGGAGGGTAAATGAGTGGCCCCGCCCCGGGTGACGTCAGATGAGGGGGACACCTCCCGGCATGCAACGGGACGCCGGAAGTGCCGCCATTTTACTCTATTGACAAAACAAGTGACCGAAATTTTGCGGAGGGTTTTGGAGTCGGTTCTAATTTTCTTTTTTTTCCCCCCTTTCCCCTTCCCCCCTCCCCGATTATTATTTTTCGAGACCAGGGCGTGTGTGAGCGCGCGGGTTTGTTTTTTTAAAAAAAAACAACAATAGGACGGCGTCGGCTTTAAGTTTTCATGTTTCGAACGGGCCTCTCTTCACAAAATTCACCGCAGGAGGTGCGACAACAGGCTGATGTTAGTCCGAGGAAGCGAAAGTTAGCCGAGGCCGGCGAGTTCGAGCACCAGCACCAAACATCTCAGCAAGCCCAGCTCTTCCCCTCTGCCGCCCCCAAGTCTTCCTCCTCCTCCTCCTCCTCCACCTGCTGCAACCACCAGCTTCAGAAGAGAGTCAAGTTCGAGGACTCGCTGGACTTTGTTGGACTCGATGTGATGATGGCGGAGGAGCAGAGGAAAAACAGCGGCTGCACCGTACTCACGGGGCATGCCAACGGCCTGACCAAGTCGACCACCTTCGCCAACAGCAAGCCGGGGACGGCTAAAAAATTAGTTATTAAAAATTTCAAAGGTACAATAGTAGGGGATCTCAATGTTTTAAAATTTAGCAATTAGGAAATTCTGTAATGAGGGAATTCTGTTTTTAAAGCATTTTCCTTAGTCTACCCCAACTGCTATTGGAAAATCAAAAACACATACATTTTCTTCAGCTCCTGCACACATAAAAGGAGGTATCGAAGCCTTCGAAACAACTTAGTTATTATGATTTTGTTTTCCACTCCTTTAATTACACCAAAAAGATTTTTTCCTTGGTATACAAGTTCCCTAAAAGACAAGGTGAAACTCTAAACACATTTTGATCAGTTTGCAAGCAACTACAGAACAGTTTTATTACAATCTCTGCTTTTTTAAGTTTCCTTACGTTAAAATTTTACTTATATATGTGATAAGTCTGATTTTAAACATTTTGATTGACACTTTGAATGGGAAGCGACTCCACTTGGAAATAAGGTTGTTTTCCTTCATATTTTTAAACTCCTTTATTATCCTTATAAAAAAATATGTATTCAACATCTGAACTGTTCAACTTAAAAATGTGACCTTGCTGTTTATAATCTACTAAAAATTTATTATGTGCCACTGCTAGAATTATTTTAAAAATGTTTAGGCTGAATATCCTTATTAATAAGGTTTGCTGATTATTTGCTCACCTGTTATAGATGAAAATAGCATACGTTATAAAGGAACTAGTGTGATTATAGATTGTTGTGTTTAAAAATGTGGTAATGCCAAGCAATAATTACACTTAAACCTCTTTCTTATTCTGAATGCAGGACATGGTGGAAATTAGACTGGATTTTTTTGCTTGTCTTTCCATTATTATTAAGAAATTTATCTGCCATTTTTACATCCTGAACAAGATCAGCCAATTCAGCACCCACTGAGGGTCAAATCTGGGATATTTTGGTCCTTATGGCTGAAATGGAATGGCATCTTTGGAGCCAATTGTAGCACTCACACTGAAGGGCTGGTTGAGATTAGTTTATTTTAAGACAAGGTGAATATTGAACGTGTGATCATCCTGGCTTGCGGTTTTGTATTTTTATGAAGTGTACATTGAGCTGTCAGGTTGGCAAATAATGAGGGCAATAATAATTTAGCCATATTTAAATTAGATGGTAAAGACAGCACATTACAGAAACATTAAAGATATTCCCAGGTTTGATTTCTTCCAAGTGCAGTAACCTGCAAATGCTCAATCTGTGTGCATGCATGAGAAATGACCTCATGAGTGAGGGACTACTAGACCTATGTTCCTATGTTCTTAGACCTGTGCCCCTTGCAAGAGGAGAAGAATTGGCATGTAATAGTTAAAATATAGATGATATATTTACAGGCAAGGGACAGAAGCTTCCCTGAATAGTTCATCTCATTATAACTCTTGGACCTTAGTCAAAGTAATGTTGCTAGGTGCTGCGATACAATGTGCAAGGACAGCAGAGTATTTAACATTTTGAGAATATCTAATGAAGGAAGAAAATGCAGTATATGGTCCCGTGTCTAATATTGTCCAATGCATTAGCTACATGTGAATTGGAAATCTAGATATGGCTAATTGTATTTCTAATTAAATAAAAAATGAGTAATGGATACCATTCCTGAGTATCTGATCCCAATAATGACACATTTTTGTGCATTTGGTAAAATGGTAGTTCAAAAAGCAGAGTGCACAAGCTTTTTTTCAATCCCTTACGAACTCTGTTATTGAATGGTGTAGATGTTAAGTAAATATACATGTCAAGTAAATTTACCTCTGTTGTGTCAGCATATGGAAAACATTTTCTACTGAAATTTTTGGATGTTGCTAAAAGGAAGTGTCACCATAGCCACACCTGTGGCTAGTCAGCAATTTCTATTGGACACCGCAGCCCTAGTCCCAATAATTACGCACAAATAAGATAAAAAAACATTGCACCTGAGAGGAGAATTGGCCCTTTTAGTACTTGGAAGTAGGGCACTAAAGATCTCATGTCAAGTTTCTTGGCCACACAAAATAGTTTGAGTAGCGGATGCCTTTTTGAGATGCTGAGATTAGGTTGATGTTCCTTCTTGATCCGGGGTGGCAAATTCGGCACAAATCCAACTTGATATTATCCTGTAGCAGGTACAACTTGAGACCTACTGGTGAACTTTTCAGCTATGCAGGATTGGCCTCCCTGGAAAGGGAAGGATGTTGATTCCTGCTCAAAATGAGGACTTGTCTGCAATATCAGTTTTCTAATGATGGTCGTCTTGAAATGACTTAAATGCACTCTCTAGTGTGGAACTGAACCACAGGATCAGGTGTCTCTCAGTTTGATCTTTGGCCTGTGCTGATTTTGCTGATTGGGAGTAAGGGCAACAAAATTGGTATTGGCAGCTCTTTTGGTGTGAGTGGAAATCAACATGGGTTTGAGATTTGATTGTGCGCTTTCTAAAAGCAGTTCTGAGCTTCTGGGTTTGACATGACTGTAGATTCCTCCCTCTCCACAGATAAGTGGCCTGATGGCAAATTATGGCTACTTAGGCAAAGTTACTGGCATATGTAGAATTGTATTCCAGCAAGATTCAGAACCTTTGGGTAAGGAAAAAGAGAGACCCGTGAAAGCAATTAACTGAAACATTGCTCTTGTTTAGGTACCTACCTTTGATCTCCAACAGACTGCATGCTCACTAAAAATTAGGAAATTTTTTTGTGGAGAAACTAGAGAAAATGCTTTGAGCACATATATAATACTTGAGTGAAATAATACTGGTGGAACAGTTTGAGATTGAGTCGTAAGAATATCAGACTATATTGGTTTAAGTATGACTTTATATTTTATATGTAACAGTACACAAGCAAGTAACAGCCTTGGTTGCTATATGTGGTAACTGCTATCGTAGGATTCTTTTCAAGATATTTCAGTGTGATCCACTCTTAGTAGAAAAATCATAATCGGTCCTGTGGAAATGCATTCGGATAGATCTTTCGTATTCTTCCTCCCCCACTGCCCCAATGTTAAAAAGTATTCAAGAGTTGAGAGTTCATGTTAGTGTTGCATCCATTTCTCATTTTCCACCTTGGCTGATTTAGTATAGATATGTGCTGCTGATCTGTTGAGTGTGTGCAGAATAAGACGATTTTCATCATTGTGGACATTGAACTCTTCAGCTAAGATCCAGACCTACAAGTTTAAAATTGTTCGTGGTAATTCCTTTTGCTTGTTGTTGCACTTCATAGGTAATTGCCATTCCAATTTCAGTCAGCAATTAAGGCAGATCATCATAGCTTACAACTTGAGACATCCTTGAGCTTTATCTTTTATCCCCTTAGGTAGTGAGATTTTTCTCCACAGGGCACTTTAGAAAGTACAGGATTGGAGAAGTTTCTGCATTTCACCTGGCTGCTTCCAAGAGCTAACTCAAGCACTAACTGCTTCAACTATCTAACCAATTCAACATGTTTTTCAACACCATCTGCTTACAATACCTCCATTTCATGCAAGGAAAGTAGAAGATGAAGGCAGGATTACTGTAGGAGCTCCTCAGTAGTGTCTTAAGACCAACCATCATCTGCTTGATCAATTACCTTCTTTCCATCATAAGGTCAGAAATGGGGATGTTCGCTAATGATTGCACAATGTTCAACACCATTCGCGACTCCTCAGATACTGAAGCAGTCCATGTCCAAATGCAGCAAGACCTGGACAACATCCACACTTGAGCTGACAAGTGGCAAGTAACATTCGCACCACACAAGTTTCAGGCAATGACCATCCCCAACAAGAGAGAATCTGACCATCACCTCTTGACATTCAATGGCATTACCATTACTGAATTCCCCACTATCAACCTCCTGAGGGTTATCATTGACCAGAAACTGAACTGGACTAGCCATAGAAATACTGTGCCCACAAGGACAGAGGCTGGGAATCGTACAGTGAGTAACTCACCTCCTGACTCCCCAGACAAAGCCTGTCCACCATCTACAAGGCACAAGTCAGGGGTGTGATGAAATACTCTCCACTTGGCTGGATGAGTGCAGCTCCCACAACACTTGAAGCTTGATACCGTCCAGGACAAAGCAACCCACTTGATTGGCGCCCCATCCACCAACATTCACTCACTCCACCACCGATGCATAGTGGCAGCAGTGTGTACCATTTACAAGATGCACTGCAGGAACACACCAAGCCTCCTTAGACAGCACCTTTCAAACCCACAGCCACTGCCATCTAGAAGGATAAGGGCAGCTGACAGATGGGAACACCCCCACCTGGAAGTTCCCCTCCAAGCTGCACACCATCCTGACCTGGAAATAAGTTGCCATTCCTTCACTGTCGCTAGGTCAAAATCCTCAAACTCCCTCCCTAACGGGACCGTTTTTTAAAAATTCATTCACGGGATACGGACTTGGTGGGTTGGGCCAGCATTTATTGCCCATCCCCAGTTGCCCTTGAGAAGATGGTGGTGAGTTGCCTCCTTGAACCATTGCAGCCCATGTGGTGTAGATACACCCACAGTGCTGTTAGGAAGGGAGTTCCAGGATTTTGACCCAGCGACAGTGAAGGAAAGACTATATATTTCCAAGTCAGGATGGTGAGTGACTGGGCGGGGAACTTCCAGTTGGTGGTGTTCCCATCTATCTGCTTCCCTTCTAGGTGGTGGTGGTCGTGGGTTTGGAAGGTGCTGTCGAAGGAACCTTGGTGAATTCCTGCAGTGCATCTTGTAGATGGTACACACAGCTGCTACTGTGCGTCAATGGATGGAGTGCATGTTTGTGGATGTGGTGCCAATCAAGCAGGCTGCTTTGCCCTGGACGGTGTCAAGCTACTTGAGTGTTGTGGGAGCTGCATTCAACCAGGCAAGTGGGGAGTATTCCATCACATCCCTGACTTGTGCCTTGTAGATGGTGGACAGGCTTTGGGGAGCCAGGAGGTGAGTTACTCGTTGCATGATTCCTAGTCTCTCTTGCTTTTGTAACCACTATGGCTAGTCCAGTTCAGTTTCTGGTCAATGGTAACCCTGAGGATGTTGATAGTGGGGGATTCAGTGATGGTAATGCCATTGAACATCAAGGGGCGATGGTTGGATTCTCACTTGCTGGAGATGGTCATTGCCTGACATTTGTGTGGCACGAATGTTACTTGTCAGCCCAAGCCTGGATATTGTTGAGGTCTTGTTGCATTTGGACATGGACTACTTCAGTATCTGAGGAGTCACGAATGGTGCTGAACATCGTGCAATCATCAGCGAACATCCCTACTTCTGATATGATGGAAGGAAGGTCATTGATGAAGCAGCTGAAGATGGTTGGGCCTAAGATACTACCTTGAGGAACTCTACCAGGTTCTGGAGCTGAGATAACTGACCTCCAACAACCGCAATCATCTTCCTTTGTGCTAGGTATGACGCCAACCAATGGAGAGCTTTCCCCCTGCTTTCCATTGACTCCAGTTTTGCTCGGGCTCCTTGGTGCCACATTCGGTCCAACGCTGCCTTGTTGTCAAGGGCAGTCACTCTCACTTCACCTCGGGAGTGCAACTCTTTTGTCCATGTTTGAGCCAAGGCTGAAATTAAGTCAGGAGCTGAGTGGCTCTAGAGGAACCCAATCTGGGCATCAATGAGCAGGCTATTGCTAAGCAAGTGCTGCTTGATGGCACTGTTGATGACCCCTTCCTTTATTTCACTGATGATCGAAAGTAATTGACCGGGTTGGATTTGTCCAGCTTTTTGTGTAGGACATACCTGGGC
This sequence comes from Cetorhinus maximus, assembly GCF_964194155.1. NCBI lineage: Eukaryota > Metazoa > Chordata > Chondrichthyes > Lamniformes > Cetorhinidae > Cetorhinus > Cetorhinus maximus. The sequence continues at coordinate 108,904,435 of NC_135886.1, read as the reverse complement.
AATTTTATACATAGCCAGGTAGATGCCAGTGTTGTAACTGTGCTGGAACAGCTTGGTTAGGGGCGTGGCAAGTTCTGGAGCACAAGTCTTCAGTACTATTGCTGGAATATTGTCAGGGCCCATAGGCTTTGCACTATCCAGTGCTTTCAGCCGTTTCTTGATACCACGTGGAGTGAATCGAATTTGCTGAAGACTGGCATTTGTGATGCTGCAGACCTCTGGAGGAGACCGAGATGGATCATTCACTCGGCACTTCTGGCTGAAGATTGATGGAAATGCTTCAGCCTTATGTTTTGCACTGTTGTGCTGGGCTCCCGCATCATTGAGGATGGGGATATTTGTGGAGCCCCCTCCTCCAGTGAGTTGTTTAATTGTCCACCACCGTTCATGACTGGATGTGGCAGGACTCGCAGAGCTTAGGTCTGTTTCATTGGTTGTGAAATCGCATAGCTCTGTATCACCTGCTTATGTTGTTTGGCACGCAAGTAGTCCTGTGTTGTAAAAAAAATTATAGCTTCAGCAGGTTGACACCTCATTTTTGGGTATGCCTGATGCTCCTCTGGGCATGCCCTCCTACACTCTTCATTGAATGAAGGCTGATCCCCTAGCTTGATGGTAATGGTAGAGTGGAGGTATGGTTACAGATCGTCTGCGAGTACAATTCTGCTGCTGATGCCCTACAGCACCTCATGGATGCCCAGTCTTGAGTTGCTACATCTGTTCGACATCTATCCCATTTAGCACAGTGGTAGTGCCACACAACACGCTGGAGGTTACCCTCAAGTGAAGACGAGACTTAGTCTCCATGACGATTGTGCAGTGGTCACTCCTACCGATACTGTCATGGACAGATGCATCTGCGGCAGGCAGGTTGGTGAAGATGAGTTCAAATACGTTTTTCCCCCCTGGTTCCTTCGCCTCCTGCCGCAGACCCAGTCTTGCAGCGATGTCATTTAGGATTCGGCCAGCTTGATCAGTTGTACTACCAAGCCACTCTTGATGATGGACATTGAAGTCCCCCACCCAGAGTACATTCTGCACCCTTGCTACCTCAGTGCTTCCTCCAGGTGGTGTTCAACATGGAGGAGCACTGAGTCATCAGCTGAGGGAGGGTGGTACATGGTCATCAGGAGGTTTCCTTGCTCATGTTTGACCTAATGTCATGAGACTTCATGGGGCCCTTGAGACTTCATGGGGTCATTGAGGACTCCCAGGGCAACTCTTTCCCCCCCCCCCGCCTTCCCCACAGCCGACTGTATACCACTCTGCTGCCACCTCTGCTGGGTCTATCCTGCTGGTGATGTATGGGATAGTATCTGTAAGATATGATTCCGTGAGGATGACTGTGTCAGGCTGTTGCTTGTCTAGTCTGTGAGACAGCTCTTCCAATTTTGGCACTAGCCCCCAGATGTGAGTAAGGAGGACTTAATGTCAGCTGAGATTGCCATTGTAGTTTTCGGTGCCTAGGTCAGTTCCTTTTTTGTGACTTTGTAGTGGCTTGCATGGAGTCACATGTAGGGCAAATGTCCTTCTCAGATGTCCCTAAAGGACATTAGTGAACCAGATGGGTTTTTTTGACAATGATCGATTAGACTTTTAATTCCAGATTTTTATTGAATTCAAATTCCACCATCTGCCATGGCGGGATTCAAACCCAGGCCCCCAGAGCAGGGGAGGCAGTGGTGTAATGGTATTATCATTCAGTTGATAATCCAGAGACCCAGGTAATGCTCTGGGACCTGGGTTCGAATCCCACCACGACAGATGGTGGAATTTGAATTCAATAAAAATCAGGAATTAAAATAAATTAAAAGGTGACCATAAAACCATTGTCGATTGTTGTAAAAACCCATCTGGTTCACTAATGTCCTTTAGGGAAGGAAACCTGCTGCCCTTACCTGGTCTGGCCTACATGTGACCCCGGACCCACAGCAATGTGGTTGACTCATAAAGGGCAGTTAGGGATGGGCAATAAATGCTGGCCAAGCCAGCGACACCCACATACCAAGAACGAATAAAAAAAAAACCCTGGATTACTTGTCCAACGACAATACCACTATGGCATTGCCTCCCCATATGGGGAGACAGAGTGGTTCAAGAAGGCAGCGCACCACCACGTTCTCAAGGGCAGTTTTGGGATGGGCAATAAATCCTGGCCAGCAACGCCCATATCCCATGAATGAATATTTTTTAAAAAATTGTCTCCAGACATAAATCCAGTATTTAATTGGACATCTTAGGATGTCCTGAGCTGTGAAAGGTTTTACAGACTCCACTGTAGGATATGTAAAAATGAGATTTGATGAATACGTGATCTTTTAGCATTAGAAGTTTTTTTTTTAACCAAAGTAGTTGTCCTTACCAGACAGCATCTCGAAGCTGTGATGCTGACACCTGCCATCTCCCCACTCAACCCCCAGAGTATCATAAGAGAAACTTTGCAATGTCTGACCCCTGCCTCAAAGCTGTTTAAATATAGGAAACCCCTAAGCTAATCACACCATTAATTTAGCTTTCCACATCACATTGACTGCGCTCCTCTGATTCCACCCCCCCTCCCCCAAGTTCATGGTAGCACTGTTCTTCCTCAATTCTCCCTTTACCCATAGCTGTTGCTTCAAAGAATTTGAAACCTTCCTGCAAGCTCTCACAGAATTATAGAAAGTTTATGGCACAGGGGGAGGCCACTTGGCCCAATATGTCTGCACCAGCTGAAAAATCGAACCACCCAGCCTAATCCCACATTCCAGCATTTGGTCCATCGACCTGCTGATTACTTCAGGTGCACATCCAGGCATCTTTTAACTTAGATGAGGTTTTCTGTCTCCACCACCCTTTCAGACAGTGAGCTCTAGACCTCTACTACCCTCTGGGTGAAGAAGGTTTTCCTCATCTCCCCTCTAACCCTTCTTTCTACCAGTCACTTTAAACCTATGCCCAATAGTCACTGACCTCTCCAGTAAGGTAAATAGGCCCTTCCCATCCACTCTATCCAGGCCTCACAATTATGTATTTCTCAATCATATCTCCCCTCAGCCTCCTCTGTTCCAAGGAGAACAACCCCGGCATATCCAATCTTTCCTTTATAGCTGTAATTTTCTAATCCTGGCAACATCCTCATAAACCTCCTTTGTACCCCCTCGTGCGCAATGAGGTATCCATAACTCCACACACTACTCAAGTTGTGGCCTAACTAATGTTTTATATAGTTCCAACATAACCTCCCTGCCCTAATATTCTATACCTCGGCTAATAAAGGAAAGGATTCCATGGCAACAATTTTTTTAGATCAGATTTGTAGCAGGCTTTGGATTCCTGGAGTAGCAGCATCAGATAATGAAAGGGGAAAATTGAAGGGCCCATTGATTTTTAATCGAAGGATGTAGACTGACATGACACCTGAAATGTGGGTAGCTACGATGCATACAGAACTGGATGTAAGTGCGTTAGTGGCTTTGCACCTCTGTAAGGTCGTCTTTAACATATATTAAAGGTGGATCTGTGGATGAAGTAAGACTGAATGAAAGCAAAGAACAAACTTCAATTTATGTACAGTTCACACCACTTGAAACATCCATAATAACAAGCAGACAATTGCTTTCATCGGTCAAAATAGGATGAGCCATTATTTCCTTGCATTAACATCAATTTAAAAGTTACCAGTTATGTCTGCAGAGAGCATTTCAACCTGTATAATGTGTGTTGCTCATTATTACAGTTCTGTTGTTGGTGATGACTGTAGAATGGTTTGAAGTGATAAGTTAAATGTTATGAAATATCCTTTATACACAACATTAAAACATACTAGTTAAAGTGCATCTCTTTAAATCCTGTAAACTCAATTAGGGCATACTACCACACTGAAGTTTAACCCATTAAATATTTTTCTAATGAGGTAATTATGTTTTTTAAATTACTTTAATGCCATGAAATTATTTTGAATGCAGCCGTGAAAAAAATCATTTTAAAATTATTTTGTAGATTGTAAAAGGGAGCAAGAATACTAATAGCTTGAAAATGGTGTTGAAGAAATGTTTTCTTTTGAGACTGTAGGTTTGTCCAAAGCTGCAGCTGTAGGATTTTCACAAAACCATTGACATTTATGAAATGTCGTAAGCCATAAAGAAGATAGTAGTAGACATTAGAGGAAATAGAGATTGGCAAATGGCCTGGCACATGGCAGATGAAATTTAACACAGAAGTGTGAACTGATCTATTTTGGTAGAATAAGGAGAGGCAATATACACCAAATGTCACAATTTTAGAGGGATTGCAGAAAGGCACATCTGGGGGTGTATATACGCAAATCTTTGGATGTGGCATGACAAGATGAGAAGACTGTTAAAAAGGCATGTGTAATCTTTGGTTTTATGAATAGAGGCATAAAATACAAAAGCAAGCAAGTTGTGCTAAACCTTTTATAAAACGCTGGCTAGGCCTCCGATGGAGTGGTGTGTTCAATTCTGGGCACCACACATTAAGAAGGATGTCAAGGTCTTCAAGAGGATGTAGAAGAAATTTACAAGAATGGTACCATTCTAGAGACTCCAGTGACATGGAGAGACTAGAGAAGCTGAGATTCTCCCGAGAACAGAGAAAGTTAAGGGGAGATTTAATAGAGGAGTTAAAAATCATAAAGGGATTTGCTCAAGTAAATAAAAAGAAACTGCTTCTGGCAACCAGAGGGTACTAATTTAAGATGATTGGCAAAAGAACCAGAAGTGACATGAAAATGTTTTACACAGCAAGTTGTGATCTGGAATGTACTGCCTGAAAGGTTGGTCAATGCTGATTCTCTAACTTTGCAAAAGGAAATTGGATAAATACTTGGGGGGGGGAAAAAAATAAGGACTTATAAGAAATGAATAAGGATAAATTGGATAGCTCTACTGGAATTGGCACAGGCTTGGTGGGCTGAATGGTCTCCTTCTGTGCTGAATCATTCTTGATTTTAGAGCTAGGGTACAGATGCATTTTTGAGTAAACACTGAGTTATCCTATCATATGGATAGTTGGTTGAGAAACCAGACATCAGTTGTTAGACATGATGGGCCGAAAGCCCTCCTGTGCTGTAAAATTTTTGTGTGCCAAAATGTATCAACTTTTTTTTGTATGTAGTGAATGTCTCATAAACCAGCACAAGAATGAACTGTGGCTGTTTTTTGACTTCGTGGGATCTTGCATGCAGTTGTGTAGTTATTTAAAGCTTATACTGAGCATCTGTTGTCTTTCACTTTCTTGGTGTGAATGCCTTGCCAAAGAGTTATGTTGCTTGAGTGAAAATATAAATCAGTAATCCCAGGAACTTTCCAGTTTTTTTTAAACCACCTCCTGACACTTGATGGAAAATACAAGTGCATATTATTTTTTTCGAGTTGCAGCCGATTTCTGGGGCATTAGGGTAACCTGGCAGACTCCTCGTATTTGATACTAAGCGGCAGTACTTCATTTGGACCTATATAAATGTCAGCATGTTTGTTGCAAGCCATCACAGCTAAGCATGATCCTGTCATCTCTGTTCACAATGGAATATTTTGCAAGAGGGCTCATAGAATAGCATTAACTGAGGATTGAACCTATGAGCTTCTCTTGCCTCCCTATGCTAATAAAAAGCAAGCTAAGAAAAATAGCATGCCAGAGATGACTTAATGTAGCAGCTTTCTCTTGTGCAACAATAAAGTAACATAATTTCCTTTCATTTGCTCTACTTACAGAGTATGATTTGTTGTGCTCATGACAAAGAACATGTTTCTTTCTAACTGTCTCACTGTTCTTTTCAGTAGCGCTCAGGACACCCCCCTCAAATTGCACACCATGTAGGGTAGGATGCAAGGTCATGTGCCCTTTGATTTATCATGGCCACTGTCATAGCCATCCTGACCTTGGTCTCACCAAGCACCCACGCATGTGCACAGTTTGAAACTCAAGCTGTGGCTTCATTTACACTCGCCTACACCTAACACAGGAAGAGAGAAGTTCATTTAGAGTATACCTGAGGTAAAGACTGAGTAGTTCTGACATATCAGAGACAGCTTTTCTAGTATCGCATTCACTTGAAAAGAAAATCTTATATAGAAAAAAAATCAGCTTTGTCTCCAACCAGTCAATCCATTTATTGATATTTTGGTCACTGCTCCTCTGAACCACCTCTGTCATACCTTGTAAGCTTCAGAAATGATATCCCAGTATACTCTTACTCTTTTCATCCTCCCTGAGTTGAAATCAAGACTTCCCATGTGGTCTGTTATTGTCATTCTCAAATTTCCAAAGTAGTTCTCTTTACCACCTTTACTTTCTTTCCTCTAACAGTCTTCAGACTTGTAAAACCCAAAATTTGGGATCGTGCAATTACTTTTTCTTGATTTTTTTTTTTGCCATTTTCTCCTTTGAACCTTGTTGCTATATTGCAATAAGAGATTGTTTCTGCTGGTCGGGGAATCTAAAACATGGGGGCACAGTCTCAGGATAAGGGGCTGATCATTTAGGACAGATCATGAGAAATTACTTCACTCAGAGGGTTGTGAATCTTTGGAATTCTCTACCCCAGAGGGTTGTAAATGCTCCATCGTTGAATACATTTAAGACCCAGATAGACAGAGTTTTGGTTTCTCTGGGAATCGAGGGATATGGGCAATGGACGGGAAAGTGGAATTGAAGCACAAGATCAGACGTGATTGTATTGAATGGTAGAGCAGGCTTGATGGGCCATATGGTCTACCCCTACTTCTTATGTAAGAATGGCTAGATGGCCAAGACATTGGAGGTTTGCTCGTGCTGAGGTGCTGTCCCTCAACAGAAGTCAATGTCTTTCAGGTGGTTGGAAATGCAATGGCAGCAGATTGGATGGGGAGGGAGAAGGGAAATTGCATCATCATGGTGAGTGAATTTTGAGCACTCTGTTCAGTGACTGGAAAGGAATGACCACTCAACATAAAGGGACTCTCAATTAAGCTCCTTAATTGATATTTTCTACAGGGCCAAGTTCTGTTATATATGTGAAATTTGCACTTTGTTTTAGCTTAATCTCTTGTCAAACTTGAATGCATTTCTGAGAGAAATTGCAGGACTCACCATGAAGTTCTTCTGACTCATTATCCCAGTTAACTGTGATACAGTACAGAATTTTCTATTGCAGATAAACCTAAATTACCTGATAATTACACCAATGAAACTTGGCAAAAACTGAAGGAAGCAGTAGAAGCAATTCAGAAGAGCACCTCAATTAAATACAATTTGGAAGAACTTTATCAGGTAACGGATACGGTGCATGTTTTTGTTTTATATGTAGTGGGGTTACATTGTTTTTAAGCAGTGACACAGACAATGATTTGTATGTTTCTTATTTAGCCACATGTTGTAGTGTTGCATGTTTAAATGCCAATTTTGTATCTATTGCATGTATATCACCACCATCTCCCAAAAGGAAACAAAAGATTTTTGTCCCCTCAAATTTTCCCCTGTCCTCTAAAGGTGCTGACTATTGGTAAAGTACAATTCCATCGGTGTCAGTAGCCCTCCAGGCTGAAATGGAACCCTATAATTTAGTGAATTTGGTTGAAAATCAGCTGAGGTCCCTTCTCCTGATCACTAGTGAAAAGTATGTGTGAAAGCAGAACAGAACTCAGAAATGGTGCCCTCAACAGTTAGAGTAGCCTGCTCATCTGTGCTGTCTTGGTCTATGTTGGAAAAATAAATTCTAGTCTGCTGAGATTAGAACTTTCAAAGTTACCATGATATATATAACATCTGTAAATTCTAAATTCTTGCATGGAAAAATAACTCTAATGCCTCATTTTATTTGACCTGCAGAATAGTGTTAATTTTAAATAATGTGCAGTGAATTTGTTGGCACGTAAAACAGTCAGTAACTACTGGGCAACATGAAATTGGAAAGAATATGTTTAAGGAAAAATCCTCAATGTTCCCTGTTGGCTGTGATGATCAAGGGTAATAATCTCTGGATTACTAGCTGAGCCATGACCAAATTAGCGTAGGGTCAATAAGGTCAGAGTTTTGAATGCGTAGCTCAAAGTTTGGTTTGGGAGAAATGGGTTTCAATAGCTGAGCCATGACCAAATTAGCGTAGGGTCAATAAGGTCAGAGTTTTGAAAGCGTAGCTCAAAGTTTGGCTTGGGAGAAATGGGTTTCAATTCATGGGAAAGATGCTGGAAATCTAAAATGAAGTCTGATCATCAACCTGAAACATTAACTCTATTTCACTCCATAGATGCTGCCTGACCCCGGAGTATTTCCAGCATTTTCTGCTTTTAGTTCAATTTGTGGGGCACTGGCACTAGAACTGGGCAAAGAGGTAGTTGTTCCATTGGGGACCATGCTGGGACCAGTGCTCTGGCAAATTAAACAACTGAGGCTGTAGATAAGGCTTTAAGGTAGGCTGGGGGAGAGTTCAAGTGGGGGAAATCTAGAAAGTTGAAGGGAAAGGACAAGGCAGTAGTGCAGGATAGTGATATGGGTAATGATAACCAGTGTGTGACAGGAAGAGACAGAGTACGCAAACAGCGCACCTGCAACAGGGTCAGAATTGGAAAAGCAATATAAAAACAAAAGTAAAGGCTCTTTATCTGAAGCACGCAACGTTATAACTAGATAAATGAATTGATAGCACACATAAAAATAAATGGATATGATCTAATAGCCAGATGGCTAAGGCTGGGAACTGAATATTTGGGGGTGCTTGACATTTTGGAAGGATTGGCGTAAAGGAAAAGAACGTAAGATAAGAGCATGGGAAATAGGAGCAGGAGTAGGCCATATGGCCTTATGAACTTGCTCTGCTATTCAATAAGATCATGGTTAATCTGACTTTGGCCTTATCACCACTTTTCCTTCCTGTTACCCACAAACTTGGACACCCACATAGTTCAAGAATCTGTCTTGGCTTATCCTTTAATATATTCAATGACTCATCCTCCATTGCTGTCTGGGGTAGAGAATTCCAAAAATTCATGACCCTTTGAAAGGGGAAATTCCTCATCGTCCCCATCTTAAATGGATGACTACTTATTCTAAAACTCTGCCTGCCAGTTTTAGATGCCCCACAAGGGGAAACACCCTCTCAGCATCTATCCCTTCAAGCCCTCTCAAATCCTGTATGTTTCAATAAGATCCCCTCTCGTTCTTCTAAACTCCAGTCATTATAGGTCGAACCTGCTTAACTTTTCGTCAAGACAACTGCTTCATTCCAGGATTCAACCTAGTGAAAATTCTCTGAATTGTTTCCAGTGCAAGTATATATCTCACTAAATAAGGAGACCAAAATTATCTGTAGTACTTCAGATGTGGCCTTATCAATGTCTTGCACAGTTTCAGGAAGACTTCCTTTTATATTATCCCCCTTGTAATTAAAGCCATCATCCCATTTACTTTCCTAATTGCTTGCTGTCCTTGCATGCTACCTCTTTGTGATTCATGCACAAGGGCACCCAGATCCCTATATACTGCAATATTCTGCAGTTTCTCTCCATTTAAATAAAATTATGCGTTTCTGTTCTTCCTACCAAAGTGGATAATCTGATTTTCACATGTTATTCTCCATCTGCCAAATTGTTGCCCACTCACTTAAGCAATCTATATCCCATTGCAGACTCGCTGTGTCCTCACAACTTGCTGTCCCATACCTTTGTTTTGTCAGCAAATTTGGCTACAATACATTCATTCATCCAAGTCATTAATATACATTGTAAATAGTTGAGGCTCCAGCACTAGTCACTGTGGCACCCATTAGTTACAATTTTATGTTACTGGAAATTACCCATTTATCCTGATTCTATTTCCCGTTAGTTAGCCAATTTTCTCTCCATGCTATTATCCAACACTTTTCAATATATTCAAGGCTGAGGTAGACAGATCTTTGAACTTCGAGAGTCAAGGTTTTATGGGCACAGGCAGAAAAATGGAATTGAGACTAAGGTCTGATCGGACATGATCTTATTGAATGGTAGAGCAGACCTGAAGGGCTGTATGGACTACTCTTATTTCCTATGTTATATTCTCATCCTGATGGTTAAGTAGCTTGCTGATGCCTGCAGAGTGGTTAGTTGGGGAACGTATTTCGGGGTTTGCTTCTGGGCAGCACTTTTGGGAGAGGACAAGGGATGAAAATTCGCCTTTCCCCCCCCCCCCCCACCCCACCAAAGTTTATGTAGTTGCAAGGAGTGTGTTCTGTTGACTAGTGCAATGAAGTATTAATTGTTCAAATTTTTCCTTGTGTGACATTTATTTTTTTCTGTTTTAGGCTGTGGAAAACCTCTGTTCTTACAAAGTATCAGCAAATTTATACAAACAGCTGAGACAAGTCTGTGAGGATCACATCAAAGCTCAAATTCACCAGTTCAGAGAATATCCTTTCATTTATCGAATCAGTGAAGTTTCTGGGTTAAATTTTGTGTGCTATAAAACTCCAATTCACTGAGTTTAGTTACAACATTTCAAAATCTACATATGAATAACAAATGTGTGATATAAACGTATCATTCGTCTTTGGTGTCAGGGGAATATTGGCTATAGTGTGAAAGTACAGTTTCTAGGTATGGTATCCTATCTGTTTAAGTGACAACTACCAGTTTTTTATTCCTATGGAATAGGTAGCAGTTATAGTTTGATTTTGAGGTTAGCAATCCATTCAACGGCTTCAGCTGATGGAGTGTGAATGGATATGATGCCACCAGGAATGGATCTCTCTGAGCAAAGTTCAGTATATGGGCGATGATCTGACTTGAATGGCCACAGTTGCAGCTTTAGCTATCCCTCATGTTCCACATGTGGAACAACTGGCCACATCTTCCAGGACCCATTGCCAAGTTGGTTGTGGGTTATCTAGATTTTCCGTGGAAAGTTGAAACCTGGGACTTCACCACTCGGATCAGTTACCAGGTTGCGTTTGGTGGTGATTGCAGTCAGCCAGGAGGTGTGCCTTTATGGGGAGTCTGGAACTAGGGGAGACAGTTTAAAAATTAGAGGCCTCCCTTTTAAGACAGATGAGAATTTTTTTTACTGAAGGTCGTTAGTCTGTGGAATTCTGTTCCCCAAAGAGCAGTGGAGGCTGGATCAAGACACAGTTTTTTGATCGACAAGGCAATCAGGAAAGTGGAGTTGAGGCCTCAATCAGATTAGCTATGATTTTATCAAATGGTTGAGCAGGCTTGAGTGCTGAATGACCTACTCCTAATTCTTGAGAGGTGAGGCTGTCAACAGTTTGTAGGGTGTGCAGTGTGTTCCAGTAGGGGCTATGGAATTTCACATGAGTACTTGAGAGTTTTTTGAAGTCTTGTGTCAATGGGAGTGCTTCAGTAGCTGTCAGCCAGTGGTGTTATTTGAGGAGGATGTTTTCCCTGCAGACATCAGGAGATTCAATATGTGCTAGCACAGAAAGCCACTTGATCTATGTGGTCTCAGTATCTCAAAAATAATCTTCATGGCTTCCTGGAGGTGGATGCCAAAAGTGTGATGGCTCCTGAGCCAGGGTGAGCAGCAGTACTGTGCTGTTGGGTAGATCAGGATGATTGAAGCAGTGCATAATATCTTGGCCCTGCTGCTCCAAGTGGTATCCTCCAGTTTCCATATGAGATTGACTCTCATCTTGACTTTGGCTCTGGTGTTCTGGAGATGTTGCCAGTCGGTCAATGTGTGTTTAGGAGTGATGCCAAGATATTTTGGCATTTGATTGTGGGTGAGCGGTTAGACACACAACTGGGCTTGAAGTTCTTCCTGGCCTTTGCATTGTCAGATGAAAGGCTAAAACTATAGTCTTCGCAGTGTTTGTTTGAAGACTCATTTTCTGAAGGAGTTTTCCAGAGTGCATAGATCTTCATTGAGTATTTTTTCAATGTCCTGAAATTCTTTAACCTGGAAATCCAGGGCCAAGTTGTTAGCCTATGTGAAGAACCGTGATTTTGTGGGAGGGAAGTCGCTGGTCTGTATGTGGAAGAGAGCTTGTGCGAGGACTGATTCCTGTGAGAGCTTGTTGGTTATGAGTGGGCGGCTTATTTGATCACCACTGTGCATGGGGAACTGTTGGTTGCTGATCATTGAGTTCATTAGATGTAGGGTTTTCACACAGCAGATGATTTTGGAGAATTTCTTTGTGCCACACTTGCGAAAACCTGCCTGTTTGGGGGAGGGCGGGGGGGCATTGCTACATCCAGGGTGTTCCAGGACTTTGTATGTTATTCAGCAGAGCAATGGGACAGTAGCTGTGTGGGTCATTGAGTGGCTTCCCTGGCTTGTCAATGGCGCCTATCTTGGATTAGCGTAGATTGGCTCCAAATTCACCCATCTATCCACTCAAGCCCACTAGTGCTCCATATGTCCCATTCTAACCTGCCTCTTCCCTCCTTCCAACATTTCTTAATTTTGTCTTGCTGACACTCAGTATTTTTTAACATAGCGCTAAGGTTTTCTTTTAGTTTCCTTCATGTATCTTGGAGGGTGACATGACGATTGCTTCTGAAAAACCACTTAGGGAAAAAAGTCATGGAAGATTCTGTAAACTATGGTTTGTACAGCGAATCAGTTTGTTGAAAAATGCCGTACTGTTGAAGCCATGAATACTGTAATTGTATTTCTCCCTCCTCAGCCTTGGGTCATTTAGGGGAAACCTCACTTCAATTGGAGCTCAACCAAGGTTCTAATTCTCCTTGCCATCACTGTCTCAATGTGTTGCACCAAAGGCCATGGAATTCTTCTGGTTCAGGCCAAAATTCACACTTCAGCCATCACCACAAGTAGATTACCTGGTGATAACATTGAGTTTGTTCTTTAATAGCGCATCCATTTATACTTAGATTCCTTGTGTGCATATGGATGTTTTTGCACACTGTTGAACCTTATTACTAAATTACCAGTGCAACAGCAGTAGATCTTCAGTGTTTCCACAGACTTTCAAAGTTGATACTGACAATGCCTGAAATGTTCACCTTTACTGTGTATTTTGTACAGCTTTCAAGCAAGTACATCTAAGGTTTTTTTTAAAATCCCCCCTGTCCCTGTCCCCCTTCCCTACACACACAGGTGGCAAGCACACAAATTTCTGAATCTATATGTATGGTTGTTTTAGCAACATGGGTAGGGATTCAACACCAGCAAGGAGAGTGGCTCACCCTAGATGCACCTTAACACCATCAGGAGGTCATCTAGCTTCCCTCTTCATTGGTAGACTTATGTGAGGACTTAAAATGGAAGAGAGAAAAGTTATTAATGGAGCTATCAAATGGAGAGGAATTATTTCCATGTGTTTTTAACATATTTGCTTGGTGTACAATATATGTTAAAAGAATTTGCATTCCTTGGTTCATTACAGAACTGGCTTTGCATTTTCAGTTTTCTTTAACCATTTCTTTACGGATTCCTTAGATAGTGTCCTGTTTCTAAAGAAAATAGATAAATGCTGGCAGGATCATTGCAGACAAATGGTAAGTACGGTCACAGTTAATTTGGGGTATGTGTTTAAGTAAAAATTAGATTGGAAGAATTTATATGGAAGTACTGTTTACTTCCAAACACTAAACTTGTGTAGAAATTCATGGAAGGGGGTAATGATTCTGATGGTACTTAGATTTTTGCCTCCATTTCACCCCTGCCATGAAGGTATTGGTTCTTGAATCCCTGGGATGAAACCTAGCATCTCCCTGGTCTTTTTAGACAGCACTCATGGTTCTAAAGCTTAAACTGAGCCATCGGGAAATGAATAGTTATGGGTGTTTTTCAGTCAACTTCTGATTGATGCTATGCGCTTGCACTTCACTGAATAGAAAGGCAGCTTAATTTGAAAATCAGTAGGGACAATGAACATTTCTTATTGCAGTTCTAGGGAGGAATCAAAGGCATGTCAGAGCATTTGTAGAGGAATCTTTACCCCACTGCTACCCAATGTTATACCTTATGTGGCTGATCTGGAAAGGTAGGACCATGTTCCATTCCCCAACGCCGAGTTTAACATACAGTTGCTCGACAGGCAATTTCCAGTTTATGGCTAGCAGATTTGAGGCCACAGAGCTGCTGAACCAAATGGCAGGTTAGGTATGGGGTCTGCACCTTGAGTACAACATTTAGAGGATGAACCTTAACCAACTCCATCAATTTCTCTTGTTCTGCTGGGTAGTGCCCAATCCCTTCCCTCCTTCTCACTAGTATTGATAAATATCTCTTTTACAAAACCCACCATGTACTTTTGATCCTCAGCACTTAACCACCTTGATGCCAGTCACATGATCCACAATATTGTCATTATTTATTTCCTCCAACTTGGTCCCTACATTTTTTTAAAGTGTTGTCGCCACTGCCTTCATCAGAAACCTATTTTAACCTTTCAAACGTTGAAACCAAAGTTTCCACCAGCTGGATATTCTCAAATCTAAGCTGTTTCTTTTGGCTGCTGCAAATGCCTATGCCCATCCAGCCTGTTTCCACCAGGCTTAATCTAGTGGGGCAGAACCTTGGAGTTTTGATTGACCTCGAACTTCAGTTCTAACACTACATTCAATCTGTCACACTTTTGCCTATCTCTGAAATAACATCCCTCTGTCCTATCTTTTTATTTCTGCAGCTGAAATACGAATGTGTATATTTTAAAACCTTGTGGCTGACTTCTCCAGCAGTCCCGTGGCTGACTTGTACATCAATAGCATTTATAAGCTCCAAAGTCATCCAGTATGCCATAGCATCAACCTCATAAACTCAAAATCCAACATTTCCACCATCCCAGGCTTTCCTAAGCTCCCCTGCTTCCCATGGCCCAGAGCATCTTCAAGTTTTTCTACGGCTTTCACTATTCATGATTTTGACTAATCTTGTGTTACAGTATGCATGTTCCAATTCATCACTACCAGCCACGTTTGCTTCGCCATTGGCAGTGCTCCTTCAGCCAGCCTGCCCTCACTTTCACTTTCCCTCAGCAACTCTGTCTTGCTACCCCTGACTTCAGAAACCTTCTTAATGACCCCTTCAATACCACTTTTGTGCACTTCTGCCTTTCACCCTTTGTCCTTCCAGCTTAATGTCCACAAACTATCCATTGTCTTGGGATACGCAAATGCCATAAAAACTTGTTTCATGGAACTGGATTATTTCTTTAATATTTACTTTATTCCTGAAATGCTTTTTTATTACTTCAGCTAAGTGGCTACTCTTCATATATGACAGTTTGTTTGCATGTGGAGAGCATCAAGACTGAATTTCAACTGCCCTCACTCAATTCCTCCATAAATTTGCTTTCCAGAACAGGACAGACACCAGATGTCTGAATCCTGATTGACTGTTTACCCTTGATGGATTCAATCTGGGAACCTGCATTCTGTATACTTTTGTGCAGCACCTTTTGCTGCTAGGTCATTGGAGAAACTCCAAATGTTTAATTTTAAAGAAACTAGTCCTCATTTGTGGCGTAGCAAGCAGTTCCCTCTGTTTTAGTTTGATATTTACTGTATGTAGACATTGTGATTTTAATCATTTGCTTTACAAAGATTTTGAAGTATTCACTTGTTTATTTCTATTTATCCCCCAGATCATGATTAGGAGTATCTTTTTGTTTCTGGATAGAACTTATGTTCTACAAAATTCAATGCTTCCATCTATTTGGTAAGTTGAAAGATTTGATGGCCTTCACACGAAAACTAATGAAGTTAGCTAGAACAGCAGGAAGGGCACTACAACTGACCTTACCGCCCCTAAATTAGAGAAAGGACAATGAACTAGGCTTCCTGCTCCTGATCAATATGCAGTTGAAATTGCATTTATTTAGAAATGGTTGACGGCAGGTTTGGACTTGACTGATCTTTTGAATATACTCTGTGCATTTGAGGATGCTCTCTCGATTTGACCAAGTAATGGCACGGTACTGGAATGCTGACTACACCAAATGGAACTGTCTAGTTTGGGAGTCATTGGTCCAAGTTTGGCTTAGGATCATTTTGTATCAAAATTACATGTTGACCAGGGTTGCATAGTGAACAGAGCTCCTCCCAGTGCCTCCGTTGTATAATGCGGGGCAAAGTATTTATCTAACATCATCTGTTATCAAAAAGGAATCCATTTCCATGAAAGATTAGCTTTCAAAGAAGAGGGTTCATGTTGAATTTTTTAAAAAGTAGTGCATCAAGAATTGGTGAAGGGTAATAATGAGTCATTCTGTTTTAACTGTAAAAAATACATCTCCCCAACATCACCAGTAAGTCTGAGGAAGGCCACGTCATCCATTTTAACTCCTCTGTCTGAAAAACCGATAATTACCCATTCACGGCACAGAATTATAGAAAACTTGGGCAATGTGAATCTGTTTGCACTTACTTTTCTTGTAAGTTGGTTTGTCCTGTTTGGATTTTGTGAATGTGGGTTTGGAAAAGGCTATTTTTGGTGAGTGATAACACCAATCAGCATGGAATATATGCAAATTAATAAGGACATGAAGCCAAAAATAGTATTTAAATACAAAACTCCATGCTATGCAGCCCATCTCTGTTTTAAATGATTCCAAGATTTTTGACTACCAGCTCAGCTAAAATTTCACTTCATCTTGCCTTATTTTTAGCTTAGCTTTTGTTTCAATTCCAATTTTCTCCTTTGCAGCCTTGAACTGATGCCCTGTTAGGTTATGACCCATTGTTATGATCTACTTTGATGTAGACTTAACTAGATTCATAGATATGACTCTTCAAAATGAAAACTATCTACTATAAATGTAGCTGTGTTTTATAGAATTGTTAAACACAAGTTTGCAATTCACAAGTTTCCGGGGTGGCAAGTTCACATTCATGGATAATCCATTAAAGGAAGGAAGAAAATACAGTAGGTAATGGAAAGTACTTCAATCTAGTCAATTCTCTGTGATTAGTTACAGTGCAGCTTTAGGCTGTCCTTTCAGTTGAGACAGGACAGGAGTGTGGGTAAGGCTAAAAAGGGGGAAAAATCATTGGAGGAAACTTCTGTTCAGCATTCCATCATCTATGGAAAGCAGCATATGAAAAATAAATGGTAATAGATGAACTCTTAAATTAGTTTTGGGTTCTAACAGAATGAGCTCACTGTGCAACTTAGCACAATCTGGTGCAGCTGGGACAAAAAGTCAAGGTGAGTTTGGATAAAGTTTGGCAGATGGAGAATAATATGGGAAAGTGAGGTTATCCGCGTTGGTAGGAAGAAAAGAAAAGCAAAATATTATTTAAATGGAGAAAGAATGCTGCGGTGCACAGGGATATGGATATTCTTGTACATGAAACAAAAGCAACTAATTTAAGGAGGGATATACTTGCAGTGGAGACAGTTCAAAGAAGGTTCACTAGGTTAATTGCTGAGCTGAAGGGGTTGTTTTATGAGGAAAGGTTGAGTAGGTTGGGCCTATACTCATTGGAGTTTAGAAGAATGAGAGAGAATCTTATTGAAGCATACAAGATTCTGAAGGGTAGATGTTGAGAGGATGTTGATCCTTGTGGGGGAATCTCAAACTAGGAGGCATAGTTTCAGAATAAATGGCCTCCCATTTAAGAATGAAATGAGGAGGATTTACCTCTCTGAGGTTCATGTACCTTTGGAATTTTCCACCCCAGAAACCTGTGGAGGCTGAGTCATTGAATATACTCAAAGCTGTTATAGACAGATTCTTGAACTATACGGCAGTGAAGTGTTATGGGGAACAGGCAGGAAAGTGGTGATGAGGCCAGGGTTCAATCAGTCATGATCTTATTGAATGGTGGAGCAGGCTCCAGGAGTCATGGCAGACTCCTGCTCCTCTCTTAAGTTGTTCTTAAAATTGCAGGAGTGACTTTTAATATGTAGGTCATGAGTCTCTTTTCTCCAGTATCTCCTTTTCCTCCCCATTCAACAAGGGCATTGACTCCTTGCTAGAGATATTGTCTCACAGACACCAGAAGCACACTAAGAATTTATCCAAGAAACCAATTTTTAATTAGAACCTTGACAATGAGTTGTGTAAGGCAGGTTGTTAACTGCAGAGCAGTACAGTCAAGCTAGATGCTATCCTCAACCAATACTTTCATGCCTTCAGGGATCACTGAGCAAAAATGTGGAGCAGGGACCCTAGTTGAATTTTCTCTCCTCCTCTAACCACTGACTGACCATCAGCCTTTGTCTCACTGAGGCAGTTGGAGCTCCTTGTAGCTTACCTCTTGCTGAGTAAGCTTAAGGTTAAGTTAACATGGCACAGGCTCATGTCGAACTTGAGATTTTCCTTTTTTGCTATGGCTTAGCTTCCTGCTGAGCCATTGGGAAAATAGATCTGTCTATAATATAGTGCTGTCTATAATATAATGCAAGTTGAAACTTTCCAAATGTCTCTGGATGTGTGAATGAAGGTATTTAACACTTCTGTTTTTTTAAATTATGTGATAATTGGCTTGTTTGTGATTGCACACTTGTAATTGCATCAAAGCAGCATTAGAATTGGGTTAAAGCAGATGTGGTATTTTCTGAAGATCAAGATCTGTAGCTCAAAAGCAAATTTTCTTTTACTTCTCATACTTTGAATAGCATGGGTAAAGATAGCAAATAGAACAGTAACTTAAGTAACTATCTCTAGAGATTAATGTAATAATTATTTTCTGAGTTTCATTTCTTCCACTCTGTTCATCTTGAATTGTACATGTAAAACTTTTGGTTTTCCTCGGAATCTGCTTATGGCAAATTATACTTGAAGTGCAGGTGGGTATTTTGGTTACCAACATTCGCACTTCATGTCTTCAGCATCTCATGTTTGACCACGACATTGGTCCACTGCAAATTCTGCCAGCACTTCTAGGGGTTGGTGAAAGGATTTAAATAAAAGGAGTTCTAACAATCATCTAAGGTGGAATAAGTGGTACATCTTAAGTTGCTGAAGTAGAAGCAGCAACTAGTCATGGGACTGGGACCAGTTGGAGTTTCCTCACTGCCATTTATTTCTGTTGGGCATATGAGATACTGGGAGACATTTACCTTAGTTTCAATCACAAGATCATTTGTAAAGTGTACAACACCACCAAATTCATTGAAGATCCCCATTTGCAGGTAAGAAAAGCATCTTGAGGAAATAAACATCTTTTCATGCTCTGTGAGCATTTTTTAAATCTTCCTCCAACTGGGAGAAGAGGGCCTTTGGGTTCTAAGTCAAGCTAAATGAGTGCTTGACTCATTTTATTTGGCAGAATTTTACCAACTTCTTATTTGGAACTAGCATCTGTCGGCACATCGCTCAAGGGACAGCCTAGAAGACATCAATAATTCCAAGGATTAGCTGTGCTGACCTATTTGCAACCCTGACTTGGGCCATTTGATACAGGTCAGATTTCTAAGGCACTCTCCTTGATGTTGGCAGGTGCTAGTTCATTCTCGTCTAAAGAATCTGTGACCTGTGAACCATCTTTCTTCTTCACCGCCCGTATGATCCTGCAGTGAGGTGGTCTCTAGAGCCAACGAGCCCCTGTTTTGGTGTGCCTTTCTTCGGCTGACACTAGTGAAGAGGTTATGACATCAGATCATGGGGCGTCCACCAGGATCCTAATCCCAGGGCAGGTATCGTTCGATGCCTTCAGTGCAAAAGTCACTTCCATTTGAAGCATCAGCATCCCTGGATCCCAGGTGCACAAAGGGAATCCTGTAAATGAAGTCAGGTATATTGCTCCCCTTTAAGGGAAGTAGTCCTTATTACACCAATAAGGGTATGCTCCATGTACTATATATTTTGCCTTTAATACCTAACTGGGACTAATTTATGGTCCTAATTTGGGCTTCCAAAGTTTTTTAATATTTTCTGTGTTTTATATGATTCATGTCCCAGAATGTAAAAGTATTAAGGTGTAGTACTCAAACATACAGACCAGAATGACGTAAGTTTGATTCAGAATCTACGTTGACTTAGATTGTCTTGTCTGGGCACCACAATTGATCTCTGGGCTCCTGAGTTACTGCATAAATTGGCCACTTTTTACTCCTGTTTGCTCTCCAGGGACCTCTGCTAGAAAGTGAGTGACTGACTGGATGTCAGGTGAGAGCAGGATTAGAGTTAGCTGTAATACCCTCCACCTTGCATACCCTTGCTGCCTAGGCTCATAAGAAGGTTCCTTTGAAGGTTTGTCGTATTTACTCAAAACATAGAAGGTGATTTAAGTGGGGTGCCCTTATAATGTAGACCAAGAGAAGGCAACTTGGGGGTTGCGCTGATTTCCCCCTTAGAATTGTTCATTGTACACATGATGAGGGAAAGAGATTAGTCACAGTAATACCCTTGACTTAGTCCATGTAGTATAGCTTATTGCCTGAATTTTGTGGTTAGGTCTAATGTCTTTTTAGTCACAGATCTATTTCCAATCTGACATATAAGAAGGGAAGCACAATGGAATTGAGCTCAGGTAGAAGTAATGGGAACAGGGGAAAGAACGGCAAGCGGAATAAGCTGGGGGATACAGATAGAGACACTGATACGGTGAAACACCAGACTGACTTTGAAATTCTTTGGAATTTGTGCCGTATTCTATCTGTATGATATGCAGAGTTCACTATCTGAATGTTATGTCTTTCTGTCAACAATTCATCTCTTATTGTTACAGTTGTTTCTGCTTATTAATTTTCTTGTTCGTAAGCTACTTAAATAGCTGCAGTATTATTTAGAATTATAAATCAAAAGTAAAATTTGGGAGCATCTAACGTACTTCTCCTGTTCCTTCAATTGATTTTTTAGCCTTCGTTGATAACTTATTCAAACTTGATCATGAATGAACCTAGTGTGTACTAACAAAAATCCAGACCCCACAGCTGTGGCAAAAATGAGCCAATAAAAAAAAACAGGTAGTTTGTCCCTAAAAATGTGACTACTCAAATCAAGTTTCCCAGCATTTGCTGCTGCTTCCTTTTTTGGTTTTTGTGTATCACTATCTGGCAAATCTCTATTTCTGGTATTATTTCTTGAAGTGACACAAATACATGCTTTGGTAAATTTAAGAACAGTCGTTATTTCACACTGAAATTCCTGGTTGCCCAAAAGAAATTTCCACATTTATTGACAATGTGTATTCAGTGCCTCCTAATAGTAGCTGTTGTTTAATAATTTTTTTAATTGTAATCTTTGAGGGTGCAAAATTTCAGGTTTATGTAGAAAATCTGCCTGAAATGTTTCTTGTTTTCTCTCCTTTCTCTTAAGGTGCTGACTCCCTACAGGGGTACAGATCTACAGATACCAATTGTCGTAGGCTCCGATACCTTGCACAAAGTGCTCATTCTCATGTGTGAGCCTGCACAGTGAGTTTTGGCAGGTTGTTTGTGGAGGGCATCACACACATTTGATTGTGTCATTGCCTGATGCCCGCCCACACACACACATACAAAGGAGTTTTCTGGCAGGCGGTCACTGGATAATGATCAGGAGCAAAAAGTCACGTTGATTTTTTTCCCCCTCCCTAATCCTTTTCAGGTGTTCAGGCCAAATGTAATGCACCAGCAATTTGTTTTTATATTGCAATTTGTGTGATGAGATGCAAACTTGTAAGTTTATTTGTGGAAATCTGCCTGGAGTTTTTCAAATACAGCCTTGTGATGAAAACAGCCATTTCCATTGCTGCTTCTACATATTTTTGAAGGCCTGTATATGGAGTAGGGTAATCATTAGGTTTTTGTCTTCACACTGTGTGCGCATACATGTTTGCTTCTACACGCTTACTCTTTTTGGTGGACTTACATGTTAAATTCAAGATGAGCCAATTGATAGGTGTTATGTCATAGTATTGGTATGAATGAGTTAAAGGAGGCACTTGATTTTGAACCGTTAATCAGAATTCACAGTGTACTTAATTGAAGTGATGTCATTATATGACTTTGAAACATGTGGCAAATTTTAAAGTTAAGATATTGTCATTTTTTTCAAGTTTGCTGTAATTCCATATGCTATCATGGCCCATAAAATTAGCTCCCTGTTTGCTCAGTTGTTACTTGGTATTTAATTGAACTGTACAGATGAGAAGGCCCCAAGTTAATTTTGTAATCTAGGCAACTGACACCACGAGATACAACAGGAGGAATGCCACATTGGCCTTTGCGCCCTTGAGCTGGGAAGAATATCAGCCACAGTTTTTGCTCCTGATCAATATCTACTGCAAGGAAGGGTATGTGTATAGTTATTGGGTGAGGATAGGATTGAGTTCATCTATGATTTCTTCTCCTGATCATTATATACCAGTGCTAACTGTGTAAGTTCACACATGAAAAATTTTATTTGGGAGAGGTACTGGAGGACTGCCAATACCTGTGGAAATGAATTGACACAAGAGTCACATCTTCAGGAGAGGGAGTGAGAAACTTGTTCAGAATAAACAAAAGGATATAAAATATTTAGATTTTCTAAAATTTTGAAATTATTATTTAATGATCAGTTTCTGCAGAGCAAGATGATTAAATAGGTATCTGGAAAGAACAGGGTTGCGATGAACTTTGACCTTAAAACAAAATGGTATTTGAGTGCACCTGTTAATAGCCTCATTGTGATCTTTAACAATCCTTACTCATTTGAGCTGTTTTTATTTGTAGGGATATGGGTCTTGAATTATTCAGATCCCATGTAATAAGCGATCGAAAGGTTCAAAATAAAACTATTGATGGGATTCTTCTGTTAATTGAGAGAGAAAGAAATGGTGAAGCTATTGATCGTAGTTTGCTTCGAAGCCTCTTAAGTATGCTATCAGATTTGCAGGTAAGATTTCAAACTTTTCAGATGTAGCTAATCCAGTTATTTTCGTTTATAACAGTTAAATGTATTTTTTTTTCTTCTAGATATATCAAGATTCTTTTGAACAGAGATTTTTGGAAGAGACTAACCGCTTGTATGCAGCAGAAGGTCAAAGACTGATGCAAGAACGAGAGGTATGCAGCATGTTGCCTTTGCCAGCCCAGTTAGAGGCACTTCGTTGAAGTAGCATATCAATGAACAAATGCACTATGCCAAAGAGCTGTAGAACATGGCGTTAATTGGGTTATTGCCAGCACACCAGTGGTTCAAGAAGGCAGCTCACCACCACTTTCTCAAGGGCATTTAGGGAGCGGTAATAAATGCTGGCCTAGCCAGCAACACCCAGATCCCATGAATGAATATAAAAAGAACATGGACATGTTTTTAGGGGCATGGGCCTGGAATTGTTCATGTATCCCATTAACTGAATGGAAAATTCAAAATAAAGCTACTGATGGGATTCTTCCATTAACTGAGAGAAAAAGTGAAACTGTTGATTGTAGTTTGCAAGGCAATTAACTGAATAGAGATTTTCCAAAAATGTCCTGGTGAAGAAAGTTCTCTTTGCTAGGTGTCAAGTTCCTAAATGAAATCCGTTTAGGTTGTATCAATCAAAATCCTGGTTGGCTTATAGCGCAAAACTGCCTGTAATTTGGCAAAATTGGCAATAACACTTAGAGATCTTATGAAATGACAAGTGTGGCAAAAGGAAGAGATGTGTAAATCTTATGAGCAGTGTGTTAAATCCTCAAATTATGAGGAGAGATTGCATGAACAAGGCTTGTATTCTGTAAATTTAGAAAGTTAAGAGATGATTTTATTGAGCTTTTATGATTTTGAAAGGAATTGATTGGGCAGATAGAGAGAAACTGCTTTGCTGCTAGGGGATACTAAGACAAGGGTACGGAACCTTAAATTTAGAGCCAGGTCCTTCAAAAGAAAAGCTAGGAAACACATCTTCTCACACACGGTGGTAGAAATAAGAAACAATTTCCCAGAAGAAGCAGTAGGTGCTGGCTCAATTAATAATTTAAAATCTCAGCTCATTAGATGCTTGCCAGCCCAGGGTACAAAGGCACCTTGAAGCCAAAGCAGGTAAATGAAGTTAGATTGCAGATCAGCCATGACCTCATCGAATGGCTGAACAAGTTTAAAGGCCTGGCCTACTCCTGTTCTTAGATCCCTTGTGACTCATCTAGTGAGTGGGCCATATCTGATTAAATCACTTCTAGTCAGGCAGAATCATGATTAAATGTTACATCTAGTTTGAGGTGGCAGATGATGTGTGCCTGGCAGACCAAATCCACGAAGGAAACTTGGTCGTGCTATGACAACGGTTTTGCAATTTGTATTTATTACAAGAAAATGTGTGTACTGAATTCAGAAGTAATGAGTCCACCAAGGCCTTTAGAGATTTAAAAAAATTAAGTTAAAATATTTATTAACAAAAGGTTTCAAGCACATACATACAGCTGCAATTACTTACTACTATATCAAATCCTAAAATTCCTAATTGACCTGACTCCCAGTTACACGCTCCCTTCAATCAACAGTCCAAAGTAGATTTTAGATTTAAAACAAACTCAGCAAGTTAGCATAGTACCCAGTTGACAGTGGAGTTCCAAATAGTTTTTCTCCAACTCCAGTTACTTTGCAAAGCAGACTTATGCACAAGTGGCTGGAGGCATCTTGAAGGCTGTTCCACTCATTCCTGTTAGATCTTACATGACCTTCTCCCACATAGCCTTTCATTCTCCTTTATATATGTTTCTCTCTTTTTAATATGTAAATTCTATTGTTCTGTATGTCTTTGAAACTGTATCTCCCTCAGAGTATAAAACTTTCATGTTGCCAATATTGTTAGTAACCTTTGGGGAAAAATAAACACACTATTTAGCCTTGCTTATCTGACTAGTTATAAACAGGCTTAGGTCCCTTTGAAATCCAACAATCTCTTCATTTATCAAAAAATGCAAATTCTTTTCACACCTTGCATGCTAAACCAGCACCCATGTTTACTCATTAGCATGCCCAGCACATTCCTACACCTAGCTTCTTTTGATGATTTCAAACTTGCAGTCAACTTGACTCCAATTGTAATTAAATCACAATTAAATTCATTTTTGGTTGCTTAATAAATTTTTTTTTTGCGAAAAGTTCATCAGCTGACTCCCATGACTCTGTTCAGTTACCACTCTCCACGTATCTAAACAAAAAAACAGAAGTTAGGATCTATGAAGCTGGGTACCACCCTGGGATCTGACTTGACCAGCAGTAACATCAGCTGTGATCATGGCACATGGTGCTGTGCACACTGACATCACTGGAATAAAAGCAAAATGCTGCAAATCTGAAAATAAAACACAAAATTCTGGAAAAACTCAGGTCTGGCAGCATCTGTGGAAAGAGAAACAGTTAACGTTTTGAGTCTGTATGACTTCAGAGCTAAAGAGAAGTGGAAATCTGATGGATTTTATACTCTTTAAGAGGGGTTGGAGCAAAATAGAAGGTCAGGGATAGGTGGGAGCTCTCGAGAAATTTGACAAAGATGTCATTGATACAGGACAAAGGGAGTGTTAATGATAGTGCTAAAGACTAAACTAGGTGTTGAGAAAAGTAAGGAAGCAGAACAAGGGTCAGCGTTCTGTGAAAGCAAAACAAAAACAAGTGACAGATGGTCTTGTGTCTGGGGGTGGGGGTGTTGGGGAAAGTATTAAAAAAATAAATAAAAATGAATAAATTTTTAAAATGGCTTAAAAAGGGGTAAAGCGGAGGGGAGAGTTCATGGTCTGAAGTTGTTGAACTCTATGTCAAGTCCGGAAGGCTATGAAGTGTTTAATCGGAAGATGAGGTGCTGTTCCTCCAGTTTTCGTTGGGCTTCACTGGAACATTGCAGCAGGCCAAGAATGGGCATGTGGGCATGATGTCCATTCTTGTCCTGCTCCCATGTTCCAGTGAAACCCAAGGAAAACTGGAGGAACAGCACCTCATCTTCCGATTAGGCACTTTACAGCCTTCCGGACTTGACATAGAGTTCAACAACTTCAGACCATGAACTCTCCTCTCCATCTTTACCCCTTTTCAATCCAATTATTTATTTACTACTTCATTTATTTATTTTCATCCTTTTTCCCTGTTTCACTTGTTTTTAAATTTTGCTTTCATAGTTTTGCTTTCACCCTTGTTCTGCTATTAACACATTCTGCTATCTTACCTGTCTGCCACTATCAGCACCTTCTTTAGTCCTGAACACTACCATTAACACTCCCTTTGTCCTGTGTCCATGGCATCTTTGTCAAATTTCTCTTAAGCTCCCACTTATACTCGAGTTTCTATTTTGCTCCATCTGCTCCACCCCCTCTTAAACAGTATAAAACCCATCACATTTCTGCTTCTCTTTCGCTCTGATACGGATTAGAAATGTGAACTCTGTTTCTCTCTCCACAAATGATACCAGACCGACTGAGTTTTTCCAGCATTTTCTGTTTTCTGACATCACAGGATTTGGGCAGGGAAGATCACCGAGTAAAGCCAAGTGGAGAAGCTTTGGTGAGGGCAAAGGTTGTTGCCACCAGTAAATCAAGAATCGGTCAAAGCCAGGATATCAGTGCGATAGTCCACAATGAGGTTGTGGTGTGTAGTGGCCTCAGGTGTTACTGAGCAACTGCAGAAGAGCAACTAGTTGGAGTACAGCCTGAGAAGAGACTGGGGAGCCAGGGGAGATTAAAAGGAAAATCTATGAAAGCAGTGCAGATTTCCTCCTTTTTCTCTGCTGCTTCTTGCTTCCTGCTCTTTTGCTTTTGTTCCTTCCATCTTCCCTCCTCTTCTCCCATTCTTATTCCCCTTGAAGTATCTCCTTGTGGAGAAATCCTCTGTTTATCTCTAACCTGTTTTCTGATCTTCCATTTCCTCCTGTCCTAAAGATATGACTTTTTGTGTATGGTCCAAGAATGTTCATTGCTCTTTGGTAGCTCACCCAAGCTACCATTCATATGTGAGCATTAGTGATGAGTGTAGACAGGCAACATTATCGCATGAGGAATTGCAGCTAAGTTAGGTTCCATTCTCCCCCAGTGTTTCTACGCACATGTTTATGGGATAGCAATCAAGTAGGAACTCTTGACCTACCAGTCTATCCCACCACCTTTCCCCATTGTGTATGCTGAGATGAATTGGATTACACTTTACACAACTTCACATAGCTGGAGATCAAGCCTGGGATATTCTTGTCTGTGTAACTTGTGTTTCAATGAACAGTTTCTTTACCTTTTGGGCCTTGATGTTCAGAAGTGTTGGATGTGCAAAAAGTGTTGGATGTGTAATTTCAATATTAAATTTTATGCTACCAGTGATTGTAATTTAGTTCAAGAAATATTTGCCTGGCTATTTTGTTAACTTGCAATATCTTAATTCCATTTAGGTTCCAGAGTATTTGCACCATGTTAATAAACGTTTGGAGGAAGAAGCAGATCGGGTTATCACTTACTTGGATCAGAGCACACAGTAAGTACAACTTTTGAAGAATTGTATGTAGTCATTGCATCTCTGATGTACTGTATAATGATGTACTGCCAGTCAGTCTAACCTCAGTAATGGGGAAACTATTGGAAGCAATTCTGAGGGACAGAATTAACCTACACTCGGAGCGGCAGGGATTAATCAAGGACAGTCAGCATGGTTTTGTTAAGGGGAGATCATGTCTGACCAATTTGATTGAATTTTTCGATGAGGTGACCAGGTGTGTAGATGAGGGCAATGCATTTGACGTAGTCTACTTGGACTTCAGCAAGGCTTTTGATAAGGTCCCGCATGGGAAACTGATAATGAAGGTAAGAGCCCATCGGATCCAAGGCAATTTGGATCCAGAATTGGCTGAGTGGCAGGAAGCAGAGGGTGATGGTCGAAGGGTGTTTTTGTGATTGGATGCCTGTGTCCAGTGAGGTTGCACAGGGATCGGTGTTGGGCCCCTTGCTGTTTGTGGTATATATAAACGATTTAGACTTGAATGTAGGAGGGTTGATCAATAAGTTCGCGGATGACACGAAAATTGGTGGGGTGGTAAATAGTGAGGAGGATAGCCTTAGATTACAGGAGGATATAAACGGGCTGGTCAGATGGGCTGATCAGTGGCAAATGGAATTTAATCCAGATAAGTGTGAGGTGATGCACTTGGGCAGGATAAACAAGGCACAGGAATACACGATGAATGGCAGGACCCTGGGAAGCACCGAGGATCAGAGGGACCTTGGTGTGCATGCCCACGGTCCCTTAAGGTAGCGGGACAGGTAGATAAGGTGGTTTGGCATATGGGATATTTGCCTTTATTAACTGAGGCATATAATATAATAGCAGGGAGGTTATGCTGGAACTGTATAAAACGTTGGTTCGGCCACAGCTAGAGTATTGCGTGCAGTTCTAAAATCCGCATCATAGGAAGGATATGATTGCACAAGAGAGAGTGCAGAGGAGATTTACCAGGATGTTGCCTGGGCTGGAGAGTTTTAGTTATGAGGAGAGATTGGATAGACTGGGGTTATTTTCCCTAGAACAGAGGAGATTGAGGGGGAACATGATTGAGGTGTATAAAATTGAGGGGCAAAGATAGGGTAGACAGGAAGGAACTTTTCCCCTTGGTGGAGGGATCAATGACATGGGGGCATAGATTTAAGGTAAGGGGCAAGAGGTTTAGAGGGGATGTGAGGAAGAATTTTTTCACCCAGAGGGTGATGGGAATCTGGAACTCACTGCCTGAAAGGGTGGTAGAGGCAGAAACCCTCATAACATTTAAGGAGTATATGGATGTGCACTTGTGATGCCATGGCATACAAGGCTATGGGCCTAGCGCTGGAAAATGGGATTAGAATAGTTAGGTACTTGTTTGACCGGCGCAGACTCGATGGGCCGAAGGGTCTTTTTCTGTGCTGGAGACCTCTATGACTCTAGAACATAAGCATTGCGAGAAGGTTTGATGAAGGCGACCATTTGGTTCATTTTATCTTGACCTTCCAGAATGCCAACTCACTGTCTTCACATTACAGCATTGTTTCATGCATGAATCCAGCGTTTTGGCTTCAAATACCTTTGCTGTAACTTGCTCCAGCTGTTCTTCATCCTCTGTGCAGAAATTTTCTTGACAACTATCCTAAACATGACATTTGGAGCACCGAACACACATCTGTGGTATTACATTTGATTGAAATAAAAGTATATTAACTATGGTTTTAATTTATATGCAAGATGTGACTTGGATGCTGAGCAGTTGGTAAAAAGGCTTTCGACTGGGGCTGGTGCAAATTGTAATCATTCTACATAATTTCAATGTGCTTCAATCTGAAATTTGGCTGAAAGATGACACGAATGTAACTACTAATGTTTGATACTTGCTATGATAGTGACCAGTTGACTGTCAGGATTATTTTTTGGGCATATATCCATCTGACACAGAAAGGATTGGGGAACATGAAAAAAAACCAGAAAATGCTGGAAATAGCTAGCAAGTCTGGCAGCATCTGCGAAGAGAGAAACAAAGTTAAGGTTTCAGGTCTGTGACTTTTCACAGAATTGGAAAAGTTGGAAGTGTAATAGGTTTTAAGCAAGTAAAAGTGGGGAGGGTGGGAAGAACAAAATGGGGGAAGGCCTGTGATGGGACTGGAGAACAATAGATATTTAGACACTATCTACTGAAAAAGTAATAATTTAGATAGTATGCTTGAGATCTTTTAGTCAGATTGTTTCTTAACCAATTTACAATTTTGGTTATCGGGTTGAGTTTGGGCAATGCTAATATTTTGAAGTAGCCTATAGAATTTTACCAGTCTACTAAATAGGAATGGGAGTGAGCATTTAGCCCCTCAAGCCTGCTTGCCATTCAAAAAGACCATGGCTAATTACCTCAGTTACACCTTCCAGTACTCTCACTATATCTCTTGATTCCCTTAGTATTCAAAAATCTGTTAGTGTCTGACTTGAATAGACTTAACAACTGAGCATCCATAGCTCTCTGGGGCAGAGAATGCCAAAAGTTCACAACTTTTGAATGAAGAAATTTCTCCTCCTCATTTCTAAATGGCCAACCTTTTCTGAAACTGACCCCTAGTTCTAGACTTTCCAGCCAGGGAAACATCTTCCCAGCATCTGCCCTGTCAATCCTCTTAAGAGTTTAATATGTTTCAATGAGATCACCTCTCATTATTCTTTCGGGGAATGTATAATCATGGCAAATTATGAATTAATTATTTAATTGTGCCATTGCTTATCCGCCATATCTTTTTATTTTCATATATTTAATCTAGTTTGCCAATCTACCTTGATTAACTCGGCCCTCATACCTACGTAACCTGTTTTGTTCCGATTTAAGACTCTAGTTTTGTACTTTACTAAAACTCTCTCAAACTTGATATAAAATTCATCATATTATGACCACACTTTCCCAGAGACTCCTTTACTACAAGGTTACTAATTAACTCCACTTCATTGCATAATAAATGACCCCCAAATTTCTTTGTGCCCTTGTTTCTTTGTTTCACTCAACTGATTCTGCCTCTTGATTTTCTGAGCTCTGATCCATTCGCTCTACTCCCCTTTTTATCCCATTATTAATTATGGGAGCAATCCTCCTCCTCTTCCATTTTGACTATCTCTTCTAAAGATCAAGGATCCTGGAATATTTAATTCCCAACATTGGCCAATCTGCATCTGTCTTCATAATGGCTATTAGATCAAACACATTTATTCCTAGTTGTGCCATCAATTCATTTATTTTGTTGTGAATGCTACGTGCATTCAGACAATAATGCCTTTGGCTTGATTATTTTTCCTTCTCCCTAGTCACTTATTATTAGCCCTATTAAACTATTTATGCTCTCTGTCCCTTACTGAAACTCCTTCCTTGCCACTCTTTCTGCCATGCAGTTAATTTTCTAATTTCTTTGTCCCTGTGCCTTTTTGCATGTGGTTCAAATAACAATCCAGAATTTATTCAGTGAAATTTTGCATTTTAATATCAACTCTAGCTCCTCATGCTGTCTCAGCAGAACCTGAGGTGAGGTGACTGCCCTTGACATCAAAGCGCATTTGACCGAGTATGGCATCAAGGAGCCCTTGCAAAACTGGATTCAATGGGAATCAGGGGGGAAAACTCACCACTGTTTGGAGTCATACCTAGCACAAAAGAAGATGATTGTGGTTGTTAGAGGTCAATCATCTCAGCTCCACATGGAAATGTGCTAGGACATCACTGCAGGAGCTCCTCAGGGTAGTGTCCTCTGCCCAACTATCTTCAGTTGCTTCATCAATGAGCTTCCTTCCATCATTAGGTCAGAAGTGGGAATGCTTGCTGATGACTACACAATATTCACCATTCATGACTCCTCAAATGCTGAAGCAGTCCATGCCCAAATGCAGCAAGACCTGGACAATATTCAGGCTTGGGCTGACAAGACAGCGGTGTAATGGAATACTCCCCGCATGCCTGGATGAGTGCAGCTCCCACATGCTCAAGAAGCTTGACACCGTCCAGGACAAAGAGGTTCACTTGATTGGCACCACATCCACAAGCATTCACTCCCTCCATCACTGATGCACAGTAGCAGCAGCGTGTACCATCTACAAGATGCACTGCAGGAATTCACCAAGGCTCCTTAGACAGCACCTTTCAAACCCACGACCAGTGCCATCTAGAAGGAAAAGTGCAGCAGATAGATGGGGACGACACCACCTGGAAGTTCCCCTCCAAGTCACTCACCATCCTGACTTGGAAATATATCGCCGTTCCTTCACTGTCGTTGGGTTAAAATCATGGAACTCCCTTCCTAACAGCACTGTGAGTGTACTAACACCACATGGATTGCAGCGGTTCAAGATGGCAGCTCACCACCACCTTCTCAAGGGCAACTAGGGATGGGCAATAAATGCTGGCCCAGCCAGCGAAGCCCACATCCCGTGAGGGAATAAAAAAATCATTCCTTGTTCAACCTATACTGATGGTTCCTACATGTACCATGACATCTGTATCCTAACCCTCCCAATACAAGTTCTTCTCTAGCCACAAGAGATTGTCCTTAAAACCCTAGCATTAGGCAGGCAACACAACCATTAGAACTCCTGGTTGCAGCTGCAGAGAACAGCACCCATTTCCCTTATCTGACTCTCCCATTTAGCTATTTTTTTCCTTTTCATTTCCTTCTTGACTAGCTTTCTATAGCTTTGATATCTGCTCATCTACCTACAAACTGCCCTCATCTGTGCAGGCAGCAAGAACCTCATACTTGTTGGGTAAGGGAAGAAGTTGAGGTTCTTCCAGCACTGCACCTGGGACCCCCTTAACTGCCTGATTTCAGTCACCCCCTCCTGTTTACGATCATGAACCAGACCTGCCCTACTACCTAACCTAAGAGGTGTGACTACCTCCTGGATAAAAGTGCCCAGGTAATAATCTCTCCCTGATCCCCTGCAATACTTGCACCTTGGACTCCAGCTCAACAATTCTGAGCTGCAGGGATGTAGATGCAGACAATTACTGCAGATATGGTTGTCCAGATCGCAATGCCCTTCACCAAGTCTCACATGCTGCAGTTGCAGCACACTACTTCACACTCATCCCTATCTCACTTTGCTTTATCTATTTAATTAAGATTTGTGTATTTAATCAATTTGACTTCATTTTTATTTCTAAACAAATTACTTAATCTGGTTCAAAGTTATAGTTAGATTAGTTATGAGT
The DNA here is from genome assembly GCF_964194155.1 of Cetorhinus maximus. NCBI lineage: Eukaryota > Metazoa > Chordata > Chondrichthyes > Lamniformes > Cetorhinidae > Cetorhinus > Cetorhinus maximus. The sequence continues at coordinate 108,871,994 of NC_135886.1, read as the reverse complement.
TATAGTCAGAGTTATAGTTAGATCAACGTTGTAGGTAGATTAACCTAAATGCTTCGTGTAAACTGGGATCCTACCCCTTGTGCTGTGATGTCACAGTGATTTTTTTTTCTCATGCCGTACCTCCCGCATGAACCCCTGCTCTGCCATGCTTCCGTCTTAATACCTAGGGCACTTTTGGTGCGCCTCTCTCTCCCAACTCTCTCCTTGGGCTTGAAAAAGTAGATCTTTGACTGTAAAATGGAAAATGCAGGTACTAAACTATTTTTGCTTTCTTTGATCTGTGTTTTATTTTCAGGAAGCCTCTAATAGCTACAGTGGAAAAACAACTTTTAGGTGAACATTTACCAGCCATTCTTCAGAAAGGTAACCTGGATGCACAAATTAAGTGTTGTGTGTGTTTAACAGTATAGTTGTACACCAATAAGCTTTAATAAAAATCATTTGTTCATTCTTTCCTTGGAGCTTGACAATAAAATATCAATAATGAGTTGAAGCTTAGATTTGTATCAGTTACTTTATTCCATGATGGAAATTTTGATTTTGCAATGTTTCTTCATTTTTGTCCCATCCCAAAACAAACAATTATTCTTAAAACTCTGCAGGTTTAAACAGTCTTCTGGATGAAAACAGGATACAAGATCTCTCTCTTCTTTATCAACTTTTTAGTAGAGTTCGAGGTGGAGTACAGGTTCTTCTGCAACATTGGATTGAATATATAAAGGTATATTAAGTTTGTTTCTTGGTACAGTAGTTAACCTCCAGTAACTTTGTGAATTAAAAAATGCAAGGTGCCTACACCATTTTCTTTAATAACTTGCAACAGTTAGAAAGTGTTTTGAAAGTTTCTAATCACCAACTAATTTGTTGGTCAAGCTTGCAATGCTAAACTTGATTTTTCCAAGAACAAAATACTGCGGATGCTGTAAATCTCAAATAAAAACAGGAAACGCTGGAAATACTCAGCTCTAGCAGCATCTGTACAGAGAGAAACGGGGTTAATGTTTCGGGTTGTGACTTTTCACCATACTATGCATATACAATGACTGATAAGTCAACTAACACCCCGTAAGTCTCGTTCAATTGCCCACTTCTTCCCTATCTTGCACCCACTTCCCTAGGGAACAGTTCCTACCCACCTATGGAATACAACAGCCTCCTATTTTTGCCTACACCATGCATTACCTTGAATTTTTCTGTAGTTAACTACAACCTAGTTGAAAATTCCATCTCGCTCTGAAACTTTAGATTGCTCTGAGTCCGCAATGCCCTCTGGCTTTTTATCTTCAGTGGGTTTTGTACTGAGACTGTGTTTACAGGGCATATGTGCATACCACAACAGAGTAAATCCTAGGTTACTGCTCAGTTACTCTTGTCCACCTAGCTTCCTTTATGGCTGGTGTAATCCAGCTGTGCTGTCAAAAATATTTTTGCATGCTCGTGCTAACTTCCATGGACAAACATGCACTTCATCTATGAGCTGAAATATGACCTTGTGTGCATCATATGAGGAGCAATGTTCATTGGGTGAACAGTAATACTACTTTTTTGATGAGACAAGTAACACTCTGATCGGTATATTTTAAACTATAAATCAGGTTCATTAAAAAACTAGATTGGGCAAAGCAAAAATTTAAAAAGTTAAATAGATAAGTCAATGTTTCTTACTTAACTTGGAATCTGTTACATAATAAATTTATCAAAGTGCTGTCAGCTCTCTAGACTTGCACTTTGCTTTGGGCTAAAGTAAAAGGAGTGATGTTAAGCCTATACATGGAGGGAGAGCATGAGCTTTGGTTTGCCATAGCAAAAAATGGGCACATACGATGGGCCGAATAGCCTTTTTGCAGTAAACCTAAAACCCAGCTTGAGAGCTGGCTTGGCAAACAGAAAAATCACAATATTAAAAAATTTTAATACTGGCAGGCAGTTATACTTGCTCTTTACTTTGAAGCTTAAACAAAGGTCATGGAAGACCAAAAGACTATCTCACAATTTAGCAAGGCTGTTGAATCATAAATTTTGAAGGTAGAAATGTGGTTTGACAGGTGTTCTTTAACCATGCTTACACATGTGAAACAGAGACAACGTCAGAGAAATAATTCCTTTACCTTGTTCCTTGCTCCCACCCCACCGTGGTGAGCTGGTCAGCATCACTTTTACTGGGCAATTGAAAAGCCCATTAATGTAACTAATTGTTGGTGAGCAACAGTAATTATCTGTAACAGGAGTGAATTTTACATCTGACACTCATAAAGTCCACCTCAACAAATGTATCTCATCTTTGAAGTAGCATTGTAAATGACAAATAATATTTATTTCATGCTCATGCAGACGGTTTTCATCAAGATTTCCAGCTAATAGCATCAGCTGATAAAATTCCATGAGGAAATACTAAAAATACAGTTTTCTATGATTTGAAATAACAGGTCACTCATTGATCCAGCATCATGATGATGTGTTTTTCTAATGGCAGTTACTAATCCACATTTTATTGTTGATACCCACTGACTTTAGCTTGTCAAGGAGTTTCTTAAGCAATATCAAAGGTCTTTTGACAACAATGATATGCTGTCATATTGTGCCGCATACCTTTTACTGGTAATTTGGGATTTAATCTTTTCAAAACTGTCTGAGGCGGGTCCAATGTAACCTTTCTAAAACTGTTATTTTACACTTGGAGCATGTATTATATTTTGCCTCTGATTTTTGATTCTGTTGACCTTCTGAGATCAGACCACAGATTCAGTAGTTGCCAGGTTGACTTTTCTTTAATAATGGTAGCTACATTTCAATGTTTCCAGCCTATTGGAATATCCTCTGTGTTTGTTAACACTCAATGGCATATAAGCTTGTGAAAAATAGATACAATACCCTAGGATGCTTCCAGTTCATTCATTCATTAAGGTAATCATTCACGTCAACCTACCTAAAAATACCTAATTCTCAGACAATATCTTAGAGTCTGCATGATAAATGCTGACTTTAGGATGGAAAGTTTGTTCATGGCCTTTTTGGCAAAAATTTGAGAAGTAGTTATGTGGCATGTTAGCCAAAATAACACACATGATTTATTTGGCATTTTCATGTAGTCAAACATTTCAGGGCAGTTTAGAGAGACATAATCAAAAAGTGGACTATCAGCCAAAAAAGGTGTGTGTCTAAATGTTTTGTTACTGATGGGTTTTAAAGGGAGGTGACAGAGATTGAGTTGGAGGTTTTTAGAAGAAGATTTGCAGAGCCTTGCATAGTGGCAGCTGATATCATGGCTGTCAATAATGTAGTGACAGCATGGGGTAATTCACAAGAGGCTAGAATCAGATAAACAGCGTGTTCAGATAGGGAATTGTAGGGTTTGAGGTTAGAGATGGTTGGTCTGAGCCCCTAGAGAGTGTTAAAGGACAGTGGATGATGGTGGTGGGGGGAGACTTGGTGCCGAGTGAAATACCAGCAAGCTAACATTTTTGGAGGGGAGAGTTGGGGAGGTTGGCCAGGGGATCTTGGAGTAGTTGGATCTGGAGGTGGAGAAGATGTGAATGAGGTTTTCAGCAGCAGATGGGTTAAGGTCGACACACTGGTCAGTGATGTTATGGAGGTAGAAGTTGGTGGTCTTTGTAATGGGGAGGATATGGGATTCGGTGCACACCTATGGATTCAGTAGGATGTTTAAGTTGAGAGCAGTCTCATTCAACCTGAGAACATGGCTGGGAGGGGGAATGGAATTGTTGCATTTCTTAATCATTCTTCCCTTCCCCACTCCTCCTCCCTTCCCCCCCTCTTTCCTGAATGTTCTGTATTCTTATAGTTACATTCACTTTCACCAGCCGACCTTAGCCACTTCCATAATTTTTAATGACATTGTAATTACTGGTTACAATTAATGGACCCAGTTAAGCCACTTGATTTTTGAATGCCAATTGCCTATACGGTGCATCTAATGTAGATCCCTACCCATTATCTGGTTAATATTATAATGTGCTGTATTCTGGTTCTTCTGGTTGTTCTCCAGACTCAACCCTGCCCCATCTAGTTTAAACCTTGAGGTCGTTTCAATGTTTATTACAGGTCTGCTACTGCCAGCCCTTTAAAAATTGAGCGTGTTGCCCTGTGCCAGGTTTGTTTATTCTGCGCCATTTGGCTAGTCAATTATTTCCCTGTTAAACTTTCCTGTTTGTTTCAACTCCTTTGCTTAGCTCTGCAACTATACCTGAGATGTTGTCTCATTTCATCCGTCTATGATAGTTGAGTGTACTCAAATAATTGATTCCAGCTTTAGCTGTGAGGAGAAACTAGAGAATTTTTTTCTCTGCTGGATCAGAAAAGATTAAGGTGAAATCTGATGGTGTTTAAACTTATAAAAGGTTTCGATACAGCCTGTAAACAAAATCTGGTTGGTAATTCAGTAACTTGAGGACACAAATGTTAAAAGAATGAAGGCAGACGTTAGGGGTCTTTTTTTTTTTTACAGATTGTTAGGATGTGGTTATTTTACTAGAAACAGTGATGACATCAGAATCTGTAGTAGCTTTCGGAAGGGATGTGGGTAAATATTTGGAAAATGTATATTTTTAAAAGATAATGGCGTGCTCACCCAGTCCAGCTTATCCTGTCTTCTGAGTCTGTGTGGATTCGTATTGATAGCAGTTCTGGAGAGATGTGAACCAGTTGGTTCTGACCTAAGGACATCAGCATAGGATACATTATGGTGTGGTTTAGTCATGGGGAGAAACTGCCCTGATGGCCTTGTTAAAAGACTTGAGCAGTTGGAGCGCTTTACTTGAGTTATCCTGGCTCCCTGCTATTTATTTCTATTCACTGATTCCAGCTGAAAAGAGCCCATGTGTGAGCATTAAGAGAGAATGGGATTTAATGTCCACATTTCAACAGACTTAACATTTGCTGTTGCCTGTAGAATGGTCACTTCAGTGAAGTATTGAAGGGATGCAAGGAATCTGGTACCCTGGCAAGAATTTACATGTTGAAGCAAGGAAAATTGGGAGGGACATTGTTTAAATCCTGATTGCTGCTGCCAGATATTTGTCACTGCTAAATGGTGTAGTCATGTAACTATTTCCAATTACAGTTAGTCTTCCTCAGAATTTTGATTAAAGTTGGTTAATTTTTTTATTCCTCAGACCTTTGGCAGTACAATAGTAATTAATCCTGAAAAAGATAAAACGATGGTTCAAGAACTGTTAGATTTCAAGGACAAAGTGGATCACGTAGTAGATGTCTGCTTCCTGAAGAATGAAAAATTTGTCAATGCAATGAAAGAAGCCTTTGAAACCTTCATAAACAAACGACCTAATAAACCAGCTGAACTAATAGGTATGGATAACAGTTTTTGGTAGAAATTACGTAGAGGGTTATACCACCTGATAATTTGAAAAGTTTTAATTTTTAAACTGCTGCCCTGACTTGTATATTTCACAATCTTCACAGTCTTTACATTGAAGAGGTGCAGTTGCACTATTAGAGAATAGTAGATTGGAAGATGCGGTATAAAATTCCTGTCCTTCTAAAACAGTGTATTACTGGACAAATCTCACGCTGTCCTAGAGATCACAGGCAATATAAAACTGATACATCTAGTGTGAATTTCCTGCTCTACACTTTGACATTTGTGTCAAGCCTGAAAAAGCTTAAAGAAACAAAGGCATTCATTTAATACAGAAGCCACATAATATGTAACCTCTGATACAAGAACAACTAAACTGATCTCACCTAGTGAGTCATCAGACATCTTAAAGGCACAGCCTGCTTTAGCAGAATAGCTGAATAATTCTGGTGTAACATTATCACGTGACTCACTTAAGTTGGAAGATGTTATTTTGTCACCTTCAATATATTATATTTTAGATGACTAATTTAAAGTAATTGAATAAGTCAAATTAATTTTTATTGTGCCATTGTACTTTGCCTTCTGTAGATTACAGTGGTTGAGAGGATCCAAATTCTTTCCCTGATCGATCATACACTCTGCCCACCTACTTTCCTTCTCTCCCCTACCCAGTTGCACCCTCTTTTGCCCTACTGTGCCGCTCTTTACCCTAACTCTCACTGGAAAATTGTGTTGCTCTGCTTGTTTGAGAATCCGTTTAATTGTCTTCAAGATTTGGTGTTTTTATATTTAGTACTTTTTGCACTTTTATTTGTTACAACTTTGGAGCATTTTTGTTGCACTGTGCCAGTGTGGTCTCTTAATGAATCAAAATGCTAGAGTTACAGTATCTTTGTGACTATCTGCCCATGTTCTTTCTCATCTCCCCTCTCTCCATCCACTCTTTTCTCCCCATTTCTCCTTCCAGCTTCTCAGCATTGGTACTATCCAAAGATTTAGAAAGTTTTAAAGCTTGCTTTCTAGAATATTAAAAGTACTTAAAATGCTTGTAGCATTTCAAAAGTATAAGCATTTGGAGGACCAAAATACTAGTTCTTGTTAGGAAACCAACGGGAGAGGACCCAGAATAAACCAGAGTAATTGAGTGGCCAGAACTCCCTCCCTAACAGCACTGTGGGTGTACCTACACTACAGGAACTGCAGCAGTTCAAGAAGGCAGCTCACCATCACTACCTCAAGGGCAATTAGGGATGGGCAATAAATGCTGGCCCGGCGAGCGAAGCCCACACCTCATGAATGAATTTAAAAAAAGAAACAGCATAGTAGATTGAGCAGCATGCGGTATAAAATTCCTGTCCTTCTAAAATGGTAGATTACCCTGCTAACAAAACCACTTGATTGAAGTCATTCACTCTTTTGCAACTGGCCCTTGTCCTGCCCTGCTAAAAGCAAACCTCTCCTGCTTTGGAGCCAATTTTAGAGGACTTAATCAGAGACAAGTGAAATTATTGGTTACTTTCACAATGGCAAAAAACTGTGACATCAAAGTGTTACTGGAAATGTGTTCTTTGGTATAAGTGTTACTCAGCAGGAAGTGTGCACTTGTGTGGTACTTGTCATATTAACTTGATATTCTGTGGTGCTGCCCCTGGAGATAAATATCAGCAATAATTTTAAACTAAGTTGATGTGTTCTGTGTGTAACAGAAGTAGTTTGACCTCTGAGCTTTTAGGATATGGGGTGGGAAAGAGAGCTGCACTAATTAGGGTGATTAGTTTAGTGAAAGTGAGTTAAAAGTTGAGTTAGACATTCGTGTATTCATTTTGTTGATTATGACTTTAAAACATTTATGGATGATTGTGTTGTTATGCTTGTTTGAGAATCTATTTTGTCTTCAAGATTTGGTGTTTTTATGTTGATGTTTTGAACCTTTATTTGTTACAATTTTTGAGCATCTTTGATGCGTTGTGCTGGTGTGGTCTCAATACAAAATGTTAGTGTTGCAATAATAGACTTTTCTGTTGGTCTTGTTATCCTGATTTATGTTAGGTGTTTTATTTATTCTGTGGTGTGATATTTCAGGTGAGCACTTATTTCTGCTGAAAGCATAACCCAGAATAGTTTCTCAAAGGGAAATGGATGAATATTTGACAAGAATATTAATATAGTAAAGGGCAGTAGAATAGGACCAAGTTCTTTCAGAGACCCAACAGGTGCCTTGAGCCAAACAGTGGCCTCCTTTGCTGTAAAATTCTTGGATTCTGTCTCATCGTTTCTGCCCCTGATCTTTTGTGCATCTTCGCCCCACCATTGGCTGTGTACATTCAGCAGCCTGGGCCCCACACAGAATCTAGAGTGGTTACAGCACAATAGGAGGCCATTTGGCTTGTTGTGTGTGTGCTGGCTCTCTGAAGGAGCAGTTCACTCCTCCATCTCCATGTAGCGCTGCACATTCTTCCTTTTCAGATAATCCAATGCCCTCTTGAATGCCTTGATTTCACCTGCCTCCACTACACACTCAGGCAGTGCATTCCAGATCCTAACCACTCGCTACATGAAAAAGTTTTCCATTATGTTGCCATTGCTTCTTTTGCCAATTACCTTAAATCTGTGCCCTTTTCCACCAATGGGAACAGTTTCTCCCTATCTGCTCTGTTCAGACCCCTCATTATTTTGAATACCTCTGTCAAATCTTCCCTCAGCCTTCTCTCCTCCAAGGAAAACAGTTGCAACTTCTCCAGTCTCTCCAGGTAACTGAAGTTCCTCACCCTTGGAACGATTCTCATGAATTGTTTCCATACCCTCTCTAATGCCTTCACATCCTATCTAAAGCCTGGTGCCCAGAATTGAATGCAATACTCCAGTTGAGGCCAAACCTGTGTTTTATACAAGATTAGCATAACTTCCTTGCCTTTGTATTCTATGCCCTTATTGATAAAACCCAGGATGTCATATGCTTTATTAACCCTTCAGCTGTCATGCCATCTTCAATAATTTATGCTCATACATACCTAGGTCCCTCTGCTCCTGCAGCCTCTTCAGAGTTGTACCCTTTATTTTGTACTGTGTCTCTACATTCTTCCTACCAAAATGATTTACTTCACACTTCTCTGCATTACATTTCATCTGCCACTTGTTCACCCATTTCACTAATCTATGTCTCTGGAATTCCTTTCCTAAACTTCCCTGCCTTGTCACAATCCTCTTCCCCTTTAAAACTCACCTCTTTGACCAGACCTTTGGTCAGCCTTCCATATATCCCCTTTGATTTGGTTTCCTTTTTTGCCTGATGTTATTATTCCCAGAGAGACCGATAACCTTTTTTTGAAATAGATGACTTTCCCCAAACAACCCAATGAAAATAAGTGAAGGGCAATATTTCACTTTTTAAGAATTGTAATTAACTAAAATCAAAAGAATTAAAATATAGCTAACAGGCAAATGGTACATCAATTAAAACAGGTAAATTTATTTAACTTTACACCACGCTTCTGGCAAATATATAGCATTCAAGGGATGGTCTCAAAGTCACTCCTAGCTTTTCAGATGTTCACCACTCCCTACTTACGTCATGTCACGTCAAAACTTCCAGCATCCTTTGATAATTGTACCACTCTGTCCGAGATTTTCCAGATGCCATTATCACTAGCAAGGCGCAGCTCAATGAACTCCCCTCTCCCTGAGGTCCTAACAGTCTTGACAGCCCAGAATTCAGGAGATTCCTGTATCTGCCCTCTTTAAACATTTGGTGGACTGTTTTTCCCCACAGAGAGTTTTACTTCTCTCCATTATTTACTACAGAACAGAGAAGGCCTGTTCCTGGGAGAGTTCCAATTGTCTACTGTCTGCTTCTCAGCAGCAGCTTTTTTCCTCTGCCCTGTGAACGTCTGTGAGAGGTGCCAAAAACTATAGCTCACTTCACTGGCGTTCTATTTGGCTTTCTATCCCTTCTCAACTCATCCCCATGGCAATATGAAGTCACATGGGCACTTCTACAAACTGGGAATTCAGCACCCCCTTTGCAGAACTACTTGTTTTACTTTGATTTAAAGGGGCATTTTAAAACTTAATTGTCTGGTAATGTTCAGTGTTCATGACAGTACACCTATGAAGAATTTGGGATGCTTTTCTATGTTAAAGGCACCAAGTAAATGTGTGGGTACACATAACAGGAGAGATTGATAGGCTGAGTCTTTTTTCTCATTCAAAAAAGGAAGGCTTGGGTGAGCGAATGGAGGTCCTTAAAATTATGAAAGATTTTGATAGTGGATACAGAGAGAATGTTTCCTCTTGTGGGGAAGGGCATAACTTGAGGCTGTCAATATAAGATAGTCACCAAGAAACCCAATAGGAAATTCAGAAAAAATTTCATTCAAAGAGTGGTGAGAATGTGGAGCTTGTGTCCAGAGGGACTGGTTGAAGTTATACTTTAGATGTATTTAAGGGGAAACAATACAAGTGTTTGAGGGAGAAGGGAATTGATGGTTGTGATGGTCGGCTTAGATGAGAAATGATGGGAAGAGGCTTGAGCGAAGTACAACAAGCATGGACTGGTTGTGTGGGATTGCCTGTCCCGGTGCCCCATATCCTGTCCTATGTAAATGAAAATTGTTTTTTAATGACTTATGGCTGCCATGAGAGCAGGTCTGTTTTGCTTTTAGAGCTGGTTATCTTCTGAATTGTATTTCTTTAACATCTGTATTATTTGAATGGCATTGTTCAGTAATGCTTCTTCCACTGTCCAGTTGTGAATTTGAATGGTTGTCTTGTCTCAAGGAGTGCGTGACAGAGGGCATTTAACTTTTTGTCACTTACTGAAGACTGCACTTTTTTTTTGTTGATACTTGATGGTCTGGTCTTTTGAGATTTTACTTGCTGGATGTTCCTTTATCTAGTTTCTGTTTGTGCCTTGCCTGGGTTTAATTACCTTGTTTATCTTGAAAGTGAGAAATTTCCCTTTCCTACTTTTGATACACCTGGTGTGGATACGGTCTTCGTAGATTTGAAGTATGTTTATGTAGCGCCTGTCTATTATTTGTAATTTAGTTGGGTGAAATACTGGGTGACCAGTTTAGGTGGGCCAGTGTCAGAGAACCCATCATGTATAAGACTAGGAGATACTGAGGCTTGGAAGATTCTAAATGTAGACCATTGTTTCCATATGGCTGCATGATTGAGTGAGGAGTGCTATGCATAATAAATAAAACTATGGGTGTTAAATCTCATTGCTGCCTGTAATTGAGGCAGTTGTAGCTCTGAGTAAACAGCTGATTCTGGCCAGAAGATTACAGTGAAAAATTTACTTCATTTGCAGTCAGGTATTTGGTTATTTAAGCTTGTACCTTTTTTGCATTATGAATATGCAACAGTTGGGACAAATAATGCGCTGAAGTTGATACTTTAGAGGTTTAATTTCTTCAGAAGGTGTAAAATGATGGATGCTTGCTGATTGCAAGCTGAAATTATATATTATGTTCTCTATTCAGTAGATATTATTTTGGAGCACAGATTTGCAGGAATTAATGAGTGATAACTTTCAAAAAAACTTGCCATTTGATTGATTTGAAAATTGTCCCCAAATCTGTTTTTGAATTGAGTGGACCTCAAATTGGCCTGTTTGGCCTGTCTGCCAAAAACACAATAATTCAGCTCACGAACAAAGAATGATTGCTTTGGCAAATTGCCAGTGGGCTGTGGTGCTTATGGGACAGTACTACATACTAATGCCTTCGGAGTAAAGATTTAAAAAAACGAAAATGTTAAGTTGTCATTAACAAAGTAGACAGGGTAATGCAATAGAGAGATATATATGGATTTTCAAAACCCTTTCAGTCGGGTGCTGCATAGTATGAGCTTAGGTCAGAGCAAGTGGAGGCAGAGAATGCATAAACAAATGGATAGAAAACAAAGTAGGGGCTAAGTGTAGTGACACAGTCTGGCAAAAGGTAGGAAGTGATGTTCCAAAGGGATTGGTGCTAGAACCAGCTGCTGTGGCTCACAATTTACATTAATGATTTAGTCTTTTGAATTGTAAGTATTTCAAAATTTGAGGACATCAGATTGAAGGGTGTAGTTAACACACAGGAAGAATGTGATAAGATCAAATATGACAGAAGCTTACAGAATGGGTATGTAATTAGGATAATTTCAATATGGATAAGCCTGAGATGGTGCATTTTGTTAGGAAGACCACATTGCTTGGATAATCCAAATGGATGGAAGCGCAAAGGGACCTATGAGTGCAGATAGACAAATCACTAAAAGTGACGACACAGATTACTAAGGCCATTAAAAATAGCAAACCAAGCACTGGAGCAGTGGTTTTCAAACTGGGGCCTGTGAAAGAGGAAAGAGAGGAGTGATTTGATAGAGGCTTTTAAAATTATGAAAGGGTTTGATTGGGCCGATATAAAAAAGATGTTTCCAGTTGTGCGAGAGTCCAAAACTAGTGGTTTTAAATATAAGCCAGTCACTAATAAATTCAACAAGGAATTCAGTAAAAAAACTGTTTTGCCCAAAGATTGGTCAGAACGTGGATCATGCTACCACAGAGTAGTTGAGGCAAATAACAAATGCTTATGCATTTAAGTATAAGCTAACAATGCACATGACAGACAAAGATAGAGAATATTATGTGGATTGGGTTAACAAAGGAGGCTAGTGTGGAGTATAAACATTGGCTTAGACCAGTTGGATTTAATGGCCTGCTTTTGTGCAGTAGACTGAAAAAAAATCCCACCTTGAAAATAGCTTAAAGAGGTGTGTGTTTTTCTATTTCAGCCAAATATGTAGATTCAAAACTTCGAGCTGGCAACAAAGAGGCTACAGACGAGGAACTTGAGAAGATGCTGGACAAAATTATGATAATATTTAGATTCATTTATGGTATGTGTGAAATGAATTTTAATTTAAAAAATAACCTACATTTGTTACAATTATTGCACACCACACCAACCCCCGCCCACTGTTGACCGCCTGTGTAAAAATGCAGCCTGATGCATCAAAGAGCCCTTTCGACCAGAAGCTATCAAGTTGCGTGCCCATAGCTAATCTCAACCATGGCAGCGGTTGGGTGTTATAGAGATCATGCATCTATTCACTACCCAGTGCCCTAATTGGAAAAACTGTGTTGAGAATGCAGCTGATTGAGGTTGTGATGTCTTTCCTTCAATCCTCTCTTCCTCCTCCCCAGAAAGGTTGAGTTGTCTGCCAGCATGTACAGTACTATATACTTTACATGATGATTGGTCACTTAGGTGAGCTAACAGAGGGTGATTGCTGAGAAGTTGATAACCAGCAAGGAAAATCTTCAGGAGGAAAGAAAATTGATGGTGAAGATACAGGAGGGGGAACAGATTCAAGCATTTTTGTCTAAAATATTCTCCTTAATTGGCACTGTGTTGCAATTTAATTCAAAATGTGAAATCTTATGCCTTAATTCCCAGTTAGTTCTAATCTTCTAATTTATCATCAAAATGTTTATTTTCATTTATTCTTGTAAAATGTGTTATTCAACAATTTACAAAGTATTGTTTATAGTAATTTGATAAAAATGTGTTCACATAATATTATTGAGGGTATTTTGTTAACCCAAAACTATAGTGTAATATTACAACTAGGATTCCAAATTCTAGTGTGGAAGGAGATAGAGGCCTTTGAATCCTTTCTATTTATATGTTTTTGAATAAGTTTTTACTTTCTTTAAAAAATCACAGGAAAAGACGTATTTGAGGCTTTTTACAAGAAGGATTTGGCAAAGAGACTATTGGTAGGAAAGAGTGCATCAGTAGATGCAGAAAAATCAATGCTGTCCAAATTAAAACATGGTGAGTTTGCTTTCATTAAAAATTTGAGCTGTATTGTATGTACTGCAGTTCCTCATCCATTGATAAATATGATATAAGTTTAATTTAATATATGTATACATGTTACTGATTTCAGTTCTGTTTGCAGCTAGTTTGTTTCAAAAAATATTTTTGCAACCAGAGAAATCTCTAACCTAATAGCTCACAATCCTAAATGAAAAAGGCTTTGTTATTGAAGCATAGGTATGCCAAATGAATAGCTAAATGTGTTTCACTGCCTTCTACTTCAGTTACTGCCAAACATTTCAAACATTATTCTTGTGCTGTGGTCACCTCATGGACCAACATGAAGAGGCTTTCTCTAAGTACATGGATAAATCATTGTGCTTACACTAAATGTCCAATGTTTTACGCTCCATTCTGCCCTCACATTTTAATTTAGTCACCTACATCTGTTACTGTGCTACATCTGGCCTAATTCACTTGCATATGACAGATGAACAAATGAATTCCATTTGTATGGGATTCTTTTTTCCAATCTAGGTTGTCCATGTGAAATGCCCACTTCCTTTAAGTTTGTCATGGACATTTTTTCTGTATATTTCTTCTCTCTCAAACTCAATCTCTGTCTTGTTTACCAGAAAACTGAGGAAGCAGTTCAAAACCAAGTCTTGTGCAGCAGTGCAGGTTTTTTAATTAGAACATTAAAGTGAATGAATGAAGGAGGGCACTTATCACCACCTCAAGGGCACCTAGGGATGGGCAACAGATGCTGATCTTGGTAGCAATATCCGTATCCCAAGATTGATGAGTTTAAACATGTGAATATATCTCTTTCTTACTGCACCCAGCCTTGTGTAAACTTCTGTTCCATCAGCTCTGCAATGTGCCTAAAGTTTTCTAAACTCGTATTCACAACACTGTATACAATCTAAATTGACCTACAGCTTAGATATTTGATCTGAAATTGTCACCCATACACACATACTTTGTATCAGTGATGGGCAACCAGGGCTAGTGACTGAGCTGCATGAGTGGCCCTGCTTCATCTCAGTGGGTTGCAAGACTGAAATTGGGCATGTGCACTAACCACCACCCCATGAATAAGAGTTTGCTTGGTGTGCCAATTGAACCATAGCAATGCTTTGGGCGCAGAGGGAGCGCATGGCTCCCACAGTCAATTTTGTGTGCAATCAGCATACACCACACTTCATGTGCTCTTGCTTTGTGTGTCTATTACTTTAGTAATACCGGCAAGAAAAAAAACTACACAGACCAAAACCAGTGGAATCTGGCAATCTTGTGCATGGGCAACGGTCTACAAAATGTCCTGTGGTGAAAGCAAAATACTGCGGATGCTTGAAATCTGAAACAAAAACAGAAAATGCTGGGAAAACTCAGCAGGTCTGGCAGCATCTGTGGAGAGAGAAGCGTTTCGAGTCCGTGTGACTCCCCTTCAGAGCTAAAGAGAAGTAGAAACATGATGGAATTTATACTGTTTAAGGGGGCTGGAGCAGGTGAAGCAAGACAGAAGGTCAGCAATAGGTGGGAGCTAAGGAGAGATTGACAAAGACGTCATGGACACAAGTTAAAGGAAGTGTTAATGGTAGTGGTGAAGAATAAAGAAGTTGCCAATAGTGGCACAAAGGTAAGAAAGCAGAATGTGTTAATGGCAGAACAAGGGTCAGCACCCTGTGAAAGAACACCATAGAAACAAGTGACAGTTGGCCCTGTTGAAAATAAAAGGAGGGGAAGCTGAAGAGGAGCGGCCAGTGTGTGAGTGGCCCAGTGAAGGAGTGGAGCTTTGAGGCTTTGGCTCGAGAGGCTTAGCAAGCTTGCACCCAGTGGGGTAGGGCCGAGTAAAGTCCTTTTAAGTAAATTAGGAGTAGGTAATGGAGGAAGCAGTTGGGGCAGTCGAGTGCTCCGAATGCAGCATGTGGGAAGTCATGGACAGCACAATTGTCCCTGATGACTACACCTGCAAAAGGTGCATCCAGCTGCAGCTCCTGAAAAGTCGAGTTAGGGAACTGGAGCTGGAGCTGGATGAACTTTGGATCATATGGGAGGCAGAGGCAGTAATAGACAGGAGTTTCAGGGAGACAGTCACCCCTAAAAGTCAGGAGGCAGGCAGCTGGGTGAGTGTCAGGAGAGGGAAGGGGAATAGACAGAAAGAGCAGAGCACCCCTGTGGCCGTTCCCATCAACAATAGGTATACTGTTTTAGATACTGTTGATGGGGACAACCTACCCTGTGGTCGCGTCTCTGGCACCGAGGCTGGACCCTCAGCTCAGAAAGGAGGGAGAGAAAAGAGGAGAGCAGTAGTGATAGGGGATTTGATAGTTAGGGAGACAGATAGGAGGTTCTGTGGGAGAGATCGAGAATCCCGGATGGTCTGTTGCCTCCCTGGTGCCAGGGTCCGCGATATCTCGGATCGAGTTCTCAGTATTCTCAGGAGGGAGGGTGAGCAGCCAGATGTTGTGGTCCATGTAGGGACCAATGACGTGGATAGGAAGGAGGAGGAGGTCCTGCAAAGAGAGTTTAGGGAGTTAGGTGCAAAGTTGAAGGACAGGACCTCCAGGGTTACGATCTCAGAAGTGCTACCCATGCCACGTGTTAGTGAGGCTAGAAATAGGAGGATAATGCAGCTAAATACGTGGCTAAGGAGATGGTGCAGGAGGGAGGGCTGCATGTTTCTTGACAATTGGGCTCTGTTCCAGGGAAGGTGGGACCTGTTCCGACGGGACGGTTTGCACCTGAACTGGAGGGGGACTAACATCCTTGCGGGTAGGTTTGCTAGTGCTGCTCCGGGGCGTTTAAACTAGATTTGCAGGGGGAGGGGAACCAGAGTGTTAGAGCAGATAGTGAGGTGAAGGAGGATAAAGGTCAAGTGAGGAATGCATGTATAGACAGAAATCAAGGGTCTGTACGTGATAGAAATGTTCTCAGGTGCATCTATTTCAATGCAAGGAGTATTGTCGGAAAGGCAGATGAGCTTAGGGCGTGGATTGGCACGTGGGATTACGACATTATTGCTATTAGTGAGACTTGGTTGCAGGAGGGGCAGGACTGGCAGCTCAATGTTCCGGGGTTCTGTTTTTTCAGATGTGATAGAGGGGGAGGGATGAAAGGGGGAGGAGTGGCATTACTAGTCAGGGAAAATATCACAGCTGTGCATAAGCAGGACAGCCCGGAGGGCTCATCTACAGAGGCCATATGGGTGGAGCTGAGGAATGGGAAAGGTGTGACCACACTAATAGGTTTGTATTATAGACCGCCCAATAGTCAGAGAGAATTGGAGGAGCAAATCTATAGAGAGATAGCAGACCGATGTAAGAAACAGAAAGTTGTGATAGTAGGAGATTTTAACTTTCCACATATTGACTGGGACTCCCATACTGTAAAAGGGCTGGATGGCTTGGAGTTTGTCAAATGTGTTCAGGAAAGTTTTCTAAATCAATATATAGAGGTACCAACGAGAGAGGATGCAATACTTGATCTCCTATTAGGGAACCAGACAGGTCAGGTGACAGAAGTATGTGTAGGCGAACATTTTGGGTCCAGTGACCACAATGTCATTAGTTTTAAGCTAATTATGGATAAGGATAGGTCTGGTCCTCGAGTTGTGATTCTAAATTGGAGAAAGGCCAATTTTGTGAAAATGAGAAAGGATCTAGGAAGAGTGGATTGGGATAAGTTGTTTTCTGACAAGGATGTGTTCAGTAAGTAGAAGGCATTCAAAGGCGAAATTTTGAGAGTGCAGAGTTTGCATGTTCCTGTCAGGATTAAAGGCAAAGTTAACAGGCATAGGTAACCTTGGTTTTCAAGGGATATTGGCGATCTGGTTAAGAAGATGAGAGAGGTGTATTGCAGGTATCAGCAACAAGAAGCAAATGAGGTACTTGTAGAGTATAGAAAATGTAAGAAAATACTAAAAAAAGTAAATCAGGAAGGCAAAAGGAAGACATGAGGTTGCTTTGGCAGATAATGTGAAGGTAAACCCGAAGAGTTTTTCGAGGAGGTTACCAAGAAAGTAGATGAAGGAAAGGCTGTGGATGTTGTCTACATGGACTTTAGTAAGGCCTTTGACAAGGTCCCACATGGGAGGTTAGTTCAGAAGGTTCAGACACTTGGTATCCATGGAGAGGTTGTAAACTGGATTCGAAATTGGCTGTGTGGGAGAAGACAAAGATCGGTAGTGGATGATTGCTTCTCAGACTGGAGGTCTGTGACTAGTGGTGTGCCTCAGGGATCTGTACTGGGACCATTGTTGTTTGTTGTGTATATCAATGATTTGGATGATAATGTGGTGAATTGGATCAGCAAGTTTGCTGATGACATTAAGATTGGAGGCATTGTGGACAGCGAGGAAGGCTTTGAAAGCTTGCAGAGAGATCTGGACCAACTGGAAAAATGGGCCAGAAAATGGCGGATGGAATTTAATTTAAGTGTGAGGTGTTACATTTTGGAAGGTAGGACATACACAGTAAATGGTAGGACACTGAGGAGTGCGGAGGAACAAAGGGAACTGAGAGTTCAGATACATAATTCCCTGAAAGTGGCGTCACAGGTAGACAAGGTTGTAAAGAAAGCTTTTGGCATACTGGCCTTCATAAATCAAAGTATTGAGTATAGGAGTTGGGATGTTATGGTGAGGTTGTATAAGACATTGGTGAGGCCAACTTTGGAGTATTGTGTGCAGTTCTGGTCGCCTAACTACAGGAAGGATATCAGTAAGATTGAGAGAGTGCAGAGAAGATTTACTAGGATGTTGCCGTGCCTTAAGGAGTTGAGTTACAGGGAAAGATTAAACAGGTTAGGACTTTATTCTTGGGAGCGTAGAAGAATGAGGGGAGATTTGATAGAAGTTTACAAAATTATGAGGGGTATAGACAGAGTAAATGCGAGTAGGCTTTTTCCACTTAGATTAGGAGAAATAAACACGAGAGGACATGGCTTTAGGGTGAAAGGGGAAAGGTTTAGGGGGAACATTAGGGGGATCTTCTTCACTCAGAGGCTGGTGAGAGTGTGGAATGAGCTATTATCTGACGTGGTAAATGTGGGCTCACTCTTAAGCTTTAAGGATAAATTAGATAGATACATGGATGAGAGAGGTCTGGAGGGTTATGGACTAGGTGCAGGTCAATGGGACTAGCGGAATAATATTTCGGCACAGACTAGAAGGGCCGAATGGCCTGTTTTCTGTGCTGTGGCGTTCTATGGTTCTATGGATTGAGGGGGGGTGGGGTTGGTGGTTGGGGAAGAAGGATAAAAATGAATGAATGAATAAAAATACTTTTTAAAAAAGGATTTAAAAAGAAGTAAAGATAGAGGAGAGAATTCATGATCTGAAGTTGTTGAACTCATTGTTAAATCCAGAAGACTGTAAAATGCCTAATTGGAAGATGAGGTGCTGTTCCTCCAGTTTGCGTTGGGCTTCACTGGAACATTGCAGCAGACCAAGGATGGACATGTGGACATGAGAGTAGAATGGTGTATTGAAATGGCAAGTGACAGGAAGGTCTGGGCCATGCTTGCAGACTAAGCGAATAGGCTCCGCAAAGTGGTCATCCAGTCTGTATTTGGCCTCCCCAATGTAGAGGAGACCGCATTGGGAGCAGTCAATGCAGTAGACCAAATTGAAGGAGGTGCAAGTGAACTGCTGCTTCACCTGAAAGGAGTGTTTGGGCCCTTGAGTGGTTAGGAGGAAGGAGGTAAAGTGGCAGGTGTTGCACCAGTGATAGCATGGGAAGGGGATGAGAAGTTGGGGGTGATGGAGGAGTGGACCAAGCTGTCACGGAGGAAACGGTCCCTACGGAATGTTGACAGAGCAGGGAGAGGGGAAGATGTGTTTGGTGGTGGCATCATGCTGGAGTTGCTGGAAATGGCAAAGCATAATCCTTTGAATGTGGAGGCTGATGTGGTGACAAGTCATGGCTCTCTGAGGGAGAGGAAGGATTGAGGGCAGAGTTGCGGGAGATGGGTTGGACAAGGTTGAGGGCCCGGTCAACCACAGTGGGGGGAATCTTGGTTAAGGAAGCAAGAAGACATGACAGAAGCACTGTTTTGGAAAGTGCTATCATCAGGACAGATGTGACTGAGAATGGGGTGGAGTCCTTACCGGAAGCAGGGTGTAAGGAGCTGTAGTTGAGGTAGCAGTGGGAGTCTGTGGGCTTGTAATGAATATTGGTAGACAGTCTATCACCAGAAATGGAGACACAGAGGTCAGGGAAGTGTCAGAGAAGGACCATGAGAAGGTGATAGAGGGGTGAAAATTGGAAGCAAATCAGTAAACTTTTTCCAGGTCCAGACGAGAGCATGAGGCGGCACCAATAGCCATCGATGTTCCAGACAAAGTGTTGTGTAAGGGGGCCTGAGTAGGACTGGAACAGGGAATGTTCCACATATCCCACAAAAAGACAGGCATAACTGGGGCCCATGCGAGTACCGATAGCCACACTGTTTATTTGGAGAAAGTGAGACAGGTCCAAGGAGGAATTGTTCAGTGAGAGAACATGTTCAGCCAGACGGAGGAGAGTGGTGGCGGATGGGACTTGTTCGAGCATCTGTTCAAGATAGAACCTTAAGGTGGGTGATGGGGGTGTAAAGGGATTGGACGTCCATGGTGAAGAGAAGGCAGTTCGGACCAGGGAACTGGAAATTGTTGATATGACGTAGGGCATCAGAGGATTTGCGAATGTAGAAGGAAAGAAACTAGCCAAGGGGAGAGAGAATGGAGTCAAGAAAGGAGGAAATTAATTTGGGCCGGAACAGGCTGACATGACGGGTCTACTGGGACAGTCCAGTTTGTGGATTTTGGGAAGGAGGTAGAAGTGGGCTGTCCAGGCTTGGGAGACTGAGGTTGGAAGCTGTGGAGGGAAGACCTCAAGAGTAGATGAGTCTGACAGTCCTGGAAACAATGGCTTGATGTTCGGTGGTGGGGTTATAGTCCATGGGGAGGAAGAAGTATCCGAGAGTTGGCGCTCAGCCTCTGTAAGGTAGAGTCTGTATGCCAGACGACAACAGCACCACCCTTGTTGGTGTTGGCTGCACTCAGAACCTTGATGGGCCACATGCAACCCGCAGGCCACAGGTTGCCCACCACTGTTTTATATCATCCATGCAGTTAAGAATGGTTCCATATAAGCCCTCTTGTAGACCATTAATGAGAATACTCCACTTGTAACTGTGCTCCAGTTAGATCATCTTTAATGATAAACCTCTTGCTCATGTAATTTCAACAAATTCTTTATCCATTCTAATATCCTATCATTCAGTATCATTTTTATTTAACAACTATCTGTGTGCCACTTTATCAAATGTTCTCTGGAAATCAGGGTTTACCATGTCAACTGGATTAATTTCATACACTTCTGGTTTTCCAGAAACTGTCCTTAATGGTAACTGCTGTACATTTCAAAACACTAGTGCTATTTAAAGCACTGACATTTTCTTCACTTGTCATGTAATTCTGTCCTTTTTTTTTAAAAAGCCTTCCATGTAAAAATGCTGTTGTCCAGTTACAGCTGCTTTTATCTTATAACTAAAATACTTACTGCAATTTTACATATTTTTAAACCGTTAAATGCTATGGACTCATTTAGTGCCGCCTAACTTTGGGGTTTCGCTCACAAGTAGTTTTTATCAACAGCCCTTCCTGGTTTAGTTAATGAAAGACATATCAAGTGGTATCAGTTATATGAACTTGTCAGGCATCAGGTCCTTTAATATTTGGCCAAAAAATTTGCATTCGTAGCCAGGTTTTGGCAGTCAATAAGCAGAATACTGCAGATGCTGGAAATCTGGATTAAAAACAGAAAATGCTAGAAATACTCAACAGGTTGTGCCGCATCAGCAGAGAGAGAAAGAGTTAATGTTTCAAGCCTGTGACCTTTCATCAGAATTGGGGAAAAGTTAAAGATGTCATAGACTTTGACAAGGGGTGGGTGGGACAAGGACAAAGGTGAGGTGGGTACTGTGATCGGGTGAAAGACAAGGGAGATTAAATGACGCAAGTTAGTCTTCCAAGGCCAAAGGGACTGGTGATTGGGCAAGAAAAGAAACAAAAGATGTGTCGAGAGATGTGCTGTTGACTGAAAGCAAAAAATGAGAAAAACCAAAAGAAAACGTAAGAGTGGAGGGGGGGACAGAGATAATGGTCAGAAATTGTTGAACTCAGTGTTGACTCCGAAAGGCTACAGAAGTGCCTAATTGAAAGATGAGTTGCTATTCCTCAAGCTAGCAAGTGTTTTTTGTGTTTTTCCCACCTCCAAAATGAATGATGAGAGCAATAAAATAGAAGAGGAAATTGGAAAAAATGTTGAAGTGAAACGCCGAACATTTGATTAGAATGAGTAGAATACTCTGGGGTTTATCCATTTAGAGACTTAGCAATGCAAACAGTAACAGTCTTGCATTTGATCCCTGAACTGCACTGAGTTAGATGATCTCAGTTAGGGAACAATAGAGATGCTGCAGTTGGTATCTCGATTGTGGAAGCAGAATTGCTGTGGCTTCCCATTGCTCACAGGAATCTCCTGGCCTCTGCAGAAAGGGTGTTGTACACATTCAGCCTGCTGGCAGCCATATTCTTTGGATGCAATTGGTGAAATGGGTGCAAATTGAGCCAGTTTTGAAGTTTTTTTTCCCTTGGATTTTTGTTCAAATTCGTCTGCAGAACGAATATAAAAAAGTTAATAAGTTTGAGTGGCAAAGGTACAGTTTAATTAATACATCTCAAATTTGGTTTATCAAATAAGTGTCAATCCAGTACCTGTGCGTAACACTATTTTAAATTACTAAAAATTACTTTTCAAAAATATGCAGAATCATTACCTAGTTATACTGGAGTACAGCAATCAGTTTCCGAATAACTTTAAAGATTTTTAATGTAATTTTAAAAACATTCCTATTGGCCCCCTTGCACACAAAAGAAGCAGCTTTTAATTTTTAGTCACCTCAAAGGCTTGAAAATGAGTGCAATTAACCCCCAGTGGGGATTCATTTTGCCAGTTAATGGTCCCAGTTCTGTGGGTGGGGCCTGCTTTTAGATCAACGTTTGCTTGAGTTGCATTGAACGGAATTTGCACTGTTTATGCCAATTTTGGCTGTTTATGCTCCTTATGTCAGTGTAAATGAGCCAAAAACTCAAGGCCATTATCTAATGTGAAAGTTATGACACTGTAGATTATCCCTATCAAGGAATTGTCAAATGAAAGCTGCATTTAAAAGAATAGATGCTCATTGCTATGAGAGCAAAGTACTGTGGATACAGGAAATCTGAAATAAAAACAGAAAATGCTGGAAATGCTCAGCTTTTGGGTTGGGTAACAGTTATATCCATGGTTTTGTTTTTAAGAATGTGGAGCTGCATTCACCAGCAAACTGGAAGGAATGTTTAGAGACATGGAACTCTCAAAAGATATCATGATCCAGTTTAAACAGGTATCACATTTTATTTTAAATGGAGCAAGTGGCCCATGTATATGTACTTTTAACATTGTAGCATTGCTTCTTGTGGTAGTTGACAATATATTGGGAATTTCTTTTTAAGCTTTTCTTGTATTTTGCTGCCCCAATGGCCTGGTTCAGGGGATTCTATGATTAGATTATTTCTTAGTCTGCTTGCTTCCTTCAATCTATTCAAGGTCCAAATATTGTGCTACCTCAGTATAGTTTCTTACAGTATTAAGAATTCTCTCTTTCACTCCACCACTCTCTTTCCTCCTATTACTCCATTTTTCCTACATTCTCATCTTTCTCTCTTCTCTCCATGGTATTGACTGAATTGTAGCAAGAATTTGTGAGGTTGACAAAATCCAGAAAGCTCAATAGTTTTATAAGTTGGAGCTGCCTGCCTATATATGGGAAGATTTACACATCTTTATCATTTTAAATCTCCAAATTTAATTTTGCATTTTGTAACTTCCAAATAATGTAGTACAGGCAATTGGAAAAACCTATGGAATACTTGGCTTTGTAAATAAAAGCATTAAATGCACAAACAGAAGTTAAACCTTTGCAAATCGTTGATTAGGCCTTGGCTGGCATATTGTGTACAACGTTATGCACCACATTTCTGAAGGATGTCAAGGATTGGAAGAAGTACAGTATACCAGGATGATACCAAAAATGAGGGACTTGAGTTAGGTGGAGAGATTGGCGGAACCTGATAGGTCTCCCCTTAATGCTGTATGGAGAACAAACAGAGTCTTTTAAAATTATAAGGGCTTTTATAGAGCAAGTAGGGAAAAAGCTATTTCCTTTAGCAAGTGGACGATAACCAGAGGTCATAGATTTATAATAATTGACAAAAGAAATAGAGGGGAAATGAAAAATGGCTTCACACAGAAGGTTACAATCTGGAAAACACTACCTGAAAGAATGATGCAACAATAGGAAATTTCAAAAGGCAATTGGGCATGTATTTAAAGAGAACTAAGTTGCAGGGTTATGAGGGGGAAGCTGGGTGTGGGATTCAATTGGTCAGCTCTTTTGAAGAGCTGGCACAGGCATAATGAGCAGAATGACTAAAAGATTTTGAGATTCTAGGTCAAATTCAAAATGCCATTTTTAACGTTGTTTTCTTCCTTTTTTCCTTCTTGTATTTAGGTTTCCCCCTTTTTAACTTTTCCCTCCTTAAACTCATCACTCACCCAGAACTGATCAAACTAAGTTTCCATTCGCTGGCAGTAGGAAGTGTGAAATTGGGAGTTACGTTACTTACAGAAATAGTTTTTTTTGATGATTTATTTATAAATGCTCATTTAGACTGTGTCCATATTAGCCCAAATTATTTTTAACATGACTAATCTGTGTGCTTATTTAATATATTGTATTGTCGAAGAAATCTCCTGCTCAAAAGTCCCACTTGTCTAGCATACATGATTTTATTGTCCAATTCTCCCACACCTATTTAAAATAAATCCTTAAAAATTAAGACCCCATACACTTTTTTTTGTTTTCCCCAGAATTTTTTTAATTTTGGGTGGAGTTTGAGTATTCCTGTTGATAGTACAAACACAACTACTGTTAATGACCACAGATTAATTAGCACATTGGTGCCAGTACTTTAAAGGAGAGGTCACCCTAGAAGCACCAAGTTTTAAAAATTGTGCAACAGACTTCTTGTGTGATGCTTTCAATTCACTGATGTTACAATTCAGGCTCCTGTGATCTGAAGCTTGCAACATCTGTGCAATGAGTGAGAGTAAAATGCACCAGAAGATGCAAGTTTAAAAAAAAAAAAATCCACTCTTGTCCCCTCCATTCAGCAGAAAAGAGTACATTAACAAACTGAGTGTACAATTTAAAAAAAAGAGATTGATCCACATACATTTGAAATTACCTTCACATATTTCTCATGTAATTCAATAAATTGCAAGAGTTTCTGGCATTATGTTTGTACATAAGCAAGGCAGATGTTCCTGCCTTCCCCACCATGTTCAGGCATTGCCTTGGATGCAACCAAAATTGAAATGGTATGGCAAACAGCTATGAGGCCTTTGTACCTAGAATCCTTGTGACAATGTTGTAAAAGTTGAGAATGTTTCAGTTCTACTAGAGCAACTTGCATTTATATAGTGTCTTTAGCATAGCAAAATGTCTCAAATTGCTTAACAGGGGAGTGGTCCGAGAATGCTTGACATCAACAAACATAAGGAAACAATAGAGCATGAGCATCTCAAGAGAGGAGAGAGAGAGGCGGAAAAGTTTAAGGAGGGAATTCCAGTGCTTGGGGGCCTTGACATTTGAAGGCACGGCCACTAGTAATGAGGTAAAGGAAATTAGAGAGGTCGGAATTGGAGGAATGCAGAGTTCTTAGAGGGTTGCAGTGTTGAAGGATGTAACAAAGATGGGATGCTATACTTCGATTATATGCTTTAGATATCTCAAAAGACCTTGCAGGAAATTTAAATTTTGATCAATCTTTTAAAGTTTCTTTTTCCTGTTTTCCACAGTACATGCAGAATCAAAATATACCTGGCAACCTTGAGCTAACTGTAAATATCCTCACAATGGGCTACTGGCCAACTTATGTACCTATGGAAGTTCATTTACCCTTGGAGGTTAGTGTGTTATATTAATATTGCAAACAAATATCGGCAATAAAATCCGGATGGAATCATAGACTTTGGAATGATCCTTTGCATGGGTGATGCCTTCTGTTGCTATCGTTTACTGGTAGCATGCCTGATTAGATTTGCAATTCAAGCACTTTTTCTATCCTGTCTGCTGTGGAAAGTTGCAATGTTTTAAGTTCCATGGAAAATTGATCGCTGTTGCTATATGCTCCCCCACCTGTTGCAGGCAACTCATCTCCTTTTGCAGTTGGTTTGAGAGCAGTATTTACAGATCTCTAGGACCGGGTCATTGCTCATTCTGGCTTGTTTTTAAAAATTTATTTGTTCACTGAAGGTGGGCATTGCTAGATAAGCCAGCATTTGTTGCCCATCCTTAATTGCCCTTGAGAAGTTGGTGGTGAGCCACCTTCTTGAACTGCTGCAGTCCATGTGGTGCTGCTAACAGTGCTGTTAGGAAGGGAGCTCCAGGATTTTGGCCCAATAACAGTGAAGGAGCAGTGATATAGTTCCAAGTCAGGATGGTGTGAGTGACTTGGAGGGGAACTTGCAGGTGGTGGTGTTCCCATGCACCTTGTCCTTCTAGGCGATAGAGGTCGTGGGTTTCAAAGGTGCTGTTGGTAGTGTGTGGCTTGGGTGCAACTGAAGAAAATTCTTTTGTTTAATCAAAGATTTATTATCAGTGAGGGGGCAGGCAGGTAAAAGAGAGGAGGGAAGTTGATGTCTACCGGTGGAGACTTCATCTCTGCACTCGAATTTTGCAAACTTATGGTTCAGTGTACCTGTCTTTACGGTTCTACTGCCGTTGCATTACTTTGATAATGGTCAAATCACTTTAATGGCTTTGTACTAAATTCACCACAAAAAATTGCATATAACTTTTGCTTTGGAAATTCATTGCACCCATAAAAGTTGATATCCTAGTAATTAAAGACAATATATTTTAAATTAAGGAAGTATTTTTGAATATACGGCAAGGTGTCACAGTTGATGAGATGTCAATGCAGTTTGGTTTCAGCTGCAAAATGGAATTGTTGAGCAGAAATCAAATGCTTCACCACAGAGATAGCAGAAGAGAAATAAAGCCGAGTTAATTTGGCTACAGTAGCATATGTCAGGATCTTGGTGGAGTTGCCTCCTTAACTGCACAAGGTGACGGGATATTGGGGTGAAGAGCTGGAGTACAATTTAGTGTAGGGAGAGTACAGTTCTGTCATATATGTTCTATTTGGGATACTAAAATCATGACCAGGAGCACCATGGCTGAGGCCATTGGAACACTCCAGTTGTTTTCCTAACTGATATCAGCTGCATCAGTGCAGACTGAGCATTGAATCTGGCACATCCTGGCTTGCATGACTCAGTATTGCGTTGGCTGTTTGATCCACTGGATCATCAGGCATTAATATTTATAGATGACTTGGATAACAGAATTGAGAGCCATATATCTAATTTGCCAGTGACACACGGTGACATAGTAAGTAGTGTAGATGGGAGCATAAAATTACAAATAGTACAAATAGTAATTGATAGGTTAAGTGAGTGGGGTAAATCTGGGATAAATATATTTCACTGCAGGTAAGTGTGCGGTCATTGGTATTTTGGACCGTAAAAGCATAGATTAGAGTTTATTTAAATGGTGAAAAGCTGGAATAGTGGAGATTCAAAGAGATTGTGGTTCATGTATACAGATCATGAAAACATAGTCAAGTACAAAAAAATTCATAACAGCTACTGGAATATGAGCCTTTATAACTAGAGGGCTCCATATAAAAGGGAGGGGGGGCAGTTTTGCTGCAGCAATACAAAGCCCTACTTGGATCATATTTGGAGTACTTTGTACATTTTGGGCATTGCAACTCGGCTGTCCTGGTCTTGGAAGGAGTGCAGTGCAGGTTCACCAGAATGTCATCTGAGCTCCAAGGTGAGGATAGCAGGACTCCGTGAGGAGAGATTACCATTCAATTGATGGAGCAAATTTATATATTGTCCAAGTGACCATTTGTGTTTGTGACTGAGACAGTAAGTGTTGGCAGATGTAAGAGCTAAATCTTAACCTGTTCTCACCTAATGTCTGCAGACTGCTCTTTCCAACAGGCCTCAAAGTATAGCAACCTAGAACATGAGCTAGATTTTCCCTCCCAGATAAATGTAGCACCCAAATGCTCCCATAATTGAGAGAAGCTAGATCAACACAGACCAGAAATCAAACCTGGTACCCTCTGGTTTGAATTGTCTGCTTCATTCTTTTTAATGCATTTTACGGATGTTCAAGAATGACTAACAACTGAAGAGCTACTTGTTTTGAATGATACGTAACTGCAATGTGTTGAAGTTAAAATATGGATTTGTTTTCAATGTCTGACAAATTACTTTTGAAACTTCTGACTGGGAGCTCTTGTGCTCATGGCGTAGCTAGTGTCCTTGGGCTACATTCGTATTCCTGCCAAAAGCTGACTCAGTTGCATTAAGCCACTTGACACCTAGCTAGGAGAACCGAAATGGCATGAAAAGGAGGATTTTAAACCATTATCAAAAACACTATACTTGTTTTTTTCTGTAGATGGTGAAACTTCAGGAGATTTTCAAGACGTTTTATCTGGGTAAGCACAGCGGTAGAAAGCTGCAGTGGCAATCAACTTTGGGTCATTGTGTATTGAAAGCAGAATTTAAAGAGGTATGTTTCAAAAATTGGACTTGATTATTTCCAATCATATTTAGAGCTGTAAAAAAAAAAATCCTATAGTTTTAATTAGGTTGTTATTGGACTTGTTAAACAATTTTTTAAAGCTGCAGAAACATTTAATGTTTTGAACCTATATTCTAAACGTGCTAATTCAGTGTCAGTTAGGCTCAGTGGCAGTTCTCGTGCATCAGGATGTCATGGATTCAAGCCCTACTCCAGGATTTAAGTACATAATATATGCTGACATTTAAGGCCTTGACTGTTGAGTTCACTTTAAAAGATCACAAGATGCTATTTGAAGGGGAAGAGGTGTTCTCCCAGTGTCTGGCCAACATGTATCCCTCTATCAGCAGTGCCAAAACAGATTAACTGGTCATTTAGCTCATTGCTGTTTATGGGTCCATGCTGTGTGCAAATTAGCTACTTTTGTTACTTATATAAGTAGCAAACTCCAAAAGCAATTCACTTGATGTCCTGAAGATGTGAAAGGTGTTACACAAAGCAAGTTTGTTTACTTCTGCATAGATTTGGACACTGGATTTTCCCTGCATCCTGGATTGGAATCCAGTTCACAATGATGCCATGTAGGTATTGTTACAGTTATCACCAAGGGTCCTCCATGAAATATGTTTGGGCAATCTTAATCCAGTTCCTTGCGAACAAATGCTTCCAACATAAAACTGTGCTTCAGGATGGCTGGTGTGGAAAGTTATTTCTTGTCCTACAGATGCAGTAGAGGGAAACCTGCAGTTAAGCATATTGTCAGGAAAGGGTAGAAGTAGGTTTACTTAGTAGCTGACTAACTTAAAAAATGAAGTATTTCGTCCTCATTTTGAGCAAAAAATTCACCAAGGTATTATTGGTTAGAATATTCTGTTTTCAACTTGAGCTGTTAGTACTTACTGTGCAATATCTGTTAATTATTGGCCAGGGCAATCTGAATTATTTGAGATGCGTTTACAGCTGTTTGAACAAGTTTCTTTATACCTGCTTTATCTCCGGTCCCTATACAACATTATGAAATGTGTTGAGAGCTAACAAAAACTAATTTCCAGCAATCCCAGCAAAGTGTTCTTTGTGGGGGGTGTGGAAGGTTAGCCTATGATTCTCCAATTTGTACTGAGTTAGCTAACCTCAATGAGGACCTGATTTCCTGTGATAAGATTGGCCTCACCATTTCCGAATTTGAGTAATAAAATATCAGCCATGGCCCTCGCCCCTGATCACTATCCAGTGACCTCTTATGGAAATGTATAGGTGTAGATGTTCGGTGAGGACAAAATTGAGTCTGTTGTGTTGCTTTGTGACAATTTTTTCTAATATTGGGAAATCTCAAACTGAGGGACATAGTTACAGAATAAGGCGACACTCATAACTGAGATGCGAAGGAATTTCTTCTGAGGGTAGTGAATGTCTGGAATTCTCTATCTCAGAGTTGTGGAGGCTAGATCACTGAAAGCATTTAAAGAGGAGGTAGATATATTTTTGAAATATCAGTGAGTTGAGGGCTGTGAGGAACTAGCACAAAAAAGAAGTTGAGGCCTGGGGCAGATCAACCATGGTGGGGCAGGCTTGAGGGGCTGAATGGCCTACTCCTATTTATGTTCTTATTTGCTGTCCAGGTTTACACAGTGCCACTGGATAAAATAATGTAATCTTATGCCAACAAGAATCAGTATCTTCAGGAGAAAATTTGTTGGGGGAAGTTTTTTAAAAATTTAAATGCTGTCAAATTTTCCTCATTTCTAGTTCACACACCAAAGATAGCAACTTTTTGCAATGCTTCCATAATACAATGTCTAGAGGAATTATGACATGTTGAGCATTCTAAAATTTAGAATGGGGAAAAAGTGACTTATTTTAAACATAAGACTGCATTATAATTTGTCTGAGAGGTAGATCAATCCAGCTGCAAACACTGGTTGAGAAGAATATTATTTTGGTTACAAATACTGTGAATTATTACATTTGAGCACATATAATTGTTAAGTAATCAGATCATATACCTTCATTTTAAAATGTAATAAGTACCCTTGAATTCCCCAGTTCTCTGTATCAAAATGGGTGCTGCCAACTTAAAACTATTCAATTTTAATTCAGGTTAGTTGTTGCAGCCTTTTTACTAAAGAAATATGATTTTAAAAAGTGGAATCTGCTTTTATGACAGGGTAAGAAAGAGCTTCAAGTGTCGCTTTTCCAAACTCTGGTACTACTCATGTTTAATGAAGGGGAGGAGTTCAGTTTGGAAGAAATTAAAACTGCTACTGGAATAGGTTTGTGTTCTTTTTTTTGTGAACAGGAACTTAGTTGAATGTAAAATTTTACTATGCATTGGGCCTCGAATTACAAAGCAACAATATCATAGAGCTGTGCAAGATGTTTGAATGCGCTTGTTTGAAATATGGGAGGAGAAATGCAATACTCGTGGAGCAAGTTTCAGAAATTTGTATTCGGTTATAGTCAAAATAATCAATTTGACTCTAAACTGAAACAAAAATCAAATGATTGAGTAATATACCTATATTTCATATAATTATCTCTGAAGTTTAGGTATTAATGAATTGGCTTTATTTGTGCTGGTTAGATGATCTCAGCTGAGACAGCTAATTGAGTCACAGCAATTAATCTGAGCAACCCTGAGTTAGGGAGAGGGAGACAAAGTCCCGTCTTCACATTAAGGATACCCTTCACATGTTGTGTGGCACTACCACTGTGCTAAATGGGATAGATTTCGAACAGACCTGGCAAATCAAGACTGAACATCCACGAGGTGCTGTGGACCATCAGCAGCAGAATTGTACTCAACCATAATCTATAACCTCATGGCCCGGCATATCCCCCACTCTACCATTACCACCAAGCCAGGGGATCAACCCAGGTTTAATGAAGAGTGCAGGAAGGCATGCCGGGAGCAGCACCAGGCAGACCTAAAAATGAGGTGTCAACCTGGTGAAGCTACAACACAGAACTACTTGCATTCCAAACAGCATAAACAGCACATGATAGACAGAGCTAAGCGATTCCACAACGAGCGGATCAGATGTAAGCTCTGCTGTCCAGCCGCATCCAGTCGTGACTGGTGATGGACAGTTAAACTGCAGGGGGAGGCTCCACAAATATCCCCATCTTCAATGATGGAGGAGCCCAGCACATAAGTGCAAAAGATAAGGCTGAAGCATTTGCAACAATGTTCAGCCAGAAGTGTTGAGTGGATGATCCATCTCTGCATCTTCTGGAGGTCCCCAGCATCACATTTGCCAGTCTTCAACCAATTCAGTTCACTCCATGTGATATCAAAAAATGGCTGATGGCACTGGATACTGCAATGGCTCTGGGCAATATTCGGCAATAGTACTTAAGACTTGTGCTCCAGAACTTGTCGTGCCCCTAGCCAAGCTGTTCCAGTACAGCTGCAACACTGGCATCTACCCGGCAATGTGGAAAATTGCCCAGCTATGTCCTTAACATAAAAAGCAACCCATTACCGCCCCATCTGTCTACTCTCAATCATCAATAAAGTGATGGAAGGGGTCTTCAACAGTGCTATTAAGTGGCACTTGCTGAGCAATAACCTGTTCACTGTTAACCTGTTAAGTTTGGGTTCCACCGGGGTCACTCAGCTCCTGACCTGATTACAGCCTTGGTTCACACATGAACAAAAGAGCTCAAGTCCAGAAGTGAGGTGAGGGTGATTGGCCCTGACATCAAGGCAGCATTTGACCATGTGTGGAATCGAGGAGCCCCAGCAAAACTGGAGTCAATGGTAATTGGAGGGGCAAAACTCTCTGCTGGTTGGAGTCATACCTAGCACAAAGGAAGATGTTTGTGGTTGTTGGTCAATCATCTCAGTTCCAGGACATTACTGCAGTAGTTCCTCAGGATAGTGTCCTAGGCCCAACCATCTTCAGTTGCTTCATCAACGATCTCCCTTCCATCATAAGGTCAGAAGTGGAGATGTTCACTGATGATTGCAAAACGTTCAGCATTCGTGACTCTGCAGATACTGAAGCAGTCCATGTCCAAATGCAGCAAGGCCTGGACAATATCCAGGCTTGGGCTAACAAGCAGCAAGTAACATTCACACAAGTGCCAGGCGATGACCATCTCTAAAAAGAGAGAATCTAACCATCACCCCTTGACATTTAGTATCATTACCATCGCTGAATCCCCCACTATCAGCATTCAGTGGGTTACCATTGACCAGAAACTGAACTGGACGAGCCACATAATTACTGTGGCTACAAGAGCAGGTCAGAGGCAAGGAATCCTGCAGCAAGTAACTCACCTGACTCCCCAAAGCCTGTTCACCATCTACAAGGCAAAAGTCAGGAGTGTGATGCAATACTCTTCACTTGCCTGGATGAGTGCAGCTCCAACAACATTCAAGAAGCTTGACACCAGGACAAAGCACCTTGCTTGATTGGCAACCCTTCCACAAACATTCACTCTCTCCACCAACGCGAGCAGTGGCAGCAGTGTATACCGTCTACAAGAAGCACTGCAGAAACTCATCATGGCTCCTTAGGCAGCAGCTTCCAAACCCACGACCTCTACCATCTAGAAGGATGAGGGCATAGATCCATGGCAACGCCACCACCTGCAAAGTTCCCCTCTAAGCCACTCACCATCCTGACTCAGAAATATGTCAGCATTCCTTCACTTGCTGGGTCAAAATCCTGGTATTCCATCCCTAACAGCACTGTGGGTGTACCTACAGCACATGGACTGCAGTGGTTCAAGAAGGCAGCTCACCATCAGCACCTCGAGGGCAATTAGGGATGGGCAATAAATGCTGGCCTAGCCACCGACACCCACATCCTGTCAATGAATAATTTTTTAAAAATCAACCAGGTTCTTTTTTCCTCAAAGTATCCAGTGAGTTTTGCAGAATTGGATGTGCGTGCATATGTTGACATCAGATGAGATCAGGATTATCAGAATGTGATGTCATTCACTTTTGACAAACCTACTTACAATTGCTGTCTGAGCCTATGTATGAAAATGACCACTTAGGCAAAATACTGGAGAGTACCTGTGGCATCATTTCGAAGTCAGAGTTAGCACTCTCAAGGTAAGATGGGTAAAGATATCTCTCAAGTGTTTGTATAATGTTAATAATTACAAAAATTTCTTCAAATAGAGGATGGAGAGTTGCGACGAACATTGCAATCTTTGGCATGTGGCAAAGCACGTGTACTGACTAAGACTCCGAAAAGCAAAGATGTGGAAGACTATGACAAGTTCACCTGTAATGATGATTTCAAACATAAGTTGTTCAGGATCAAGATTAATCAGATCCAGATGAAAGAAACGGTATTTAAGACCTCTCGCACCTTGATGACTCATTATGTTATCGGTTAAAATACATAGAGTACTGTATTTAACTTTTTAATCTTCTAGTGAATTTTTTGCAGTGCTCAAGGTGAGGGATGTTGATGCTGGAGCATGGAATATTTTGTAGGAACCTAGTACCAGTATCATGCGGTGGGCCCCTGATAGTTAGGCGTTTATTAATAATGCATGAGAAATAGGAGCACTTAGCCTTTGAGTTTGTTCCGCCATTCAATGACATCATGACTGATCTGATTCTGATTTCAATTCCACTTTCCTACTTGCCCCCCCTATAATCTTTGACTCCCTTGTAGATCAAAATCTGTAACTCTGTCTTGAATATATTCAATGATCCAGCCTCAACTTCAGTCAGAGCTAGTGAATTCCAAAGATTTAGTGACCTTCTGAGAGAAGAAATTCCTCCTCATCTCCATCTTAAATGGGAGACCCCTTATTTTGAAACTCTGCTGCCTAGATCCAGATTCTTCCCTCCGCTGCACCCCCCAAACCTCACCCAACCAAGGGAAAGCATCTTCTTAGCATCACTGTCAAGCCCTCTCAGAATCTTATGTGCCAATAGGATCACCTCTCATTCTTCCAAACTCCAATGAGTATAGGCCAAACCTACTCAAACCTTCCTATGAAACAATCCCTTCATCCCAGGAATCAATCTAGTGAACCTCCTCTCAAGCGCCTCCAATGCAAGTATATCCTTTTGTTCATATGAAGACCAAAACTGTATCCCAGTGTGGTCTCACCAATGCCCTGTACTTTTATACTCTATCCCCCATGCAATAAAGGTCAACATCCCATTTGTCATCCTAATTATTTTCTGTTCTTGCATGCTAACTTTGAGTTTCATGTACAAGGACACCCAGATCCCTCTGTACTGTTCTGTAGTCTCTCTCCATTTAAGTAGTATTCTGCCTTTCTATTCTTCCCGCCAAAGTGGGCAACCTCACATTTCCTTTAATTATATTCCATCTGTCTAACTTTTGCGCACTCAACCTATCTATATCTCATTGCAGACTCTATGCATCCTCTTCACAACTTGCTTTCCTATCTATCCTTGTGTTTGGCTACAGATGCACTCAGTCCCTTCCTCCAAGGCATTGATATAAATTCTAAGTAGTGAGGCCCCAGCATTGATTCCTGGGCTGTTCCACTAGTTACAGTTTGCCAATCTGAAAGTGACCATGTACCCTGAGTTAGCAAGTCCTCGAACAATGCTTATATTACCCCAGTACCATGAGCTCTTGTGTAAAAGCCTTTTATGTGGCACCTTATGTGGCCTGCTCCTGTCCCTAATTTGTATGTACCTTATCAAATGTCTTTTGGAAATCCAAATACACTACATCTACTGGTTTCCATTTATCCACCCTGCTTGTTGCATCCTCAAAGAACTCAAATAATTGGTCAAAAACGATTTCCCTTTCATAAAACACTTGTTGACCCTTCTTGATTGTATTATGATTTTCTAAATATCCTGCTGCTACTTTCTTCGTAATGGATTCCAATATTTTGCCAATGACATGTTAGGCTAACTGGGCCATTGTTTGCTGCTTTCTTTCTCTCTCCTTTCTTTAATAGAAGTGTGACATTTGCAGTTTTCCAATCTGCTGGGGCACTTTCCAGAACCTAGGGAATTCTTTTTGAAGATTACAACAAAGCATTCACTATCTCTGGAGCCACTTTTAAAACCCAAGGATGCAGGTCATCCAGTCCAGGGAACTAGTCAGTCCTTAGTCCCATTAGTTTTTTTCTCTAGTGATTGTTTTTAAGTTCCTCCTTCTACCTCCTGATTTTTGTTTTACTATTCTTTGGAAGCTTTTTGTGTCTTCTACCATGAAGGCACTTGGAAAATATTTATTCACTCTCCACTATTTCTTTGTTTCCCAATATTAATTCCTCAGTCTCATCTTCTAAGGGACCAAAGTTTACTTAGCTACTCTCTTCCTTTTACATATTTGTAGAACCTCTTACTGTCTATTTTCATATTTCTTGCTAGTTTACATCTTCTATTCTAATTTCTCCCTCTTTATTGTTTTGTATTTGATCATTCTTTGCTACTTTCTAAAATTTCCCAAATCATCTGGCCTACCATTGTATGTCTTTTCTTTCAATTTGACACCATTCTTAACTTCCTTAGTTTGCCAGATTGTTCAACCTTCTCATAAAGTTTTGAAATATCTCCTTAAATGCTTGCCATGGCTTACCTACTGTTTTATCTTTTAACCTAGTTTTCTAGTCCACTGTGGCCAACTCTATCATTGTAACCTTATAATTGCCTTTATTTAATTTTAAGACACTAGTTCCACACTCAGGTTTCTCACCTTCAAATTGAATGTGAAATTCTAACATGTTATAATCACTTATGCCTAGAGGACCCTTTACAAGAAATCCTTAAATAGTCCTGTCTCGTTACACATTACCAGGCCTAAAATACTTTGTTCCCTGGGTTGTTTCCAGAACATATTGCTCCAAGAAACTGTCCCAAATACGCACTATGAACTCCTCCTCAAGGCTCCCTTTGCCAATTTGATTTGTGAAATCTATATGAAGATTAACATGTTTATTGCCTTGATTTATACATAGTCCTACAGTGTAATCACTGTCAGGGGGCCTATAAACTATTCCCAGCAGTGACTTCTTTTCCTTGATATTTCTTATCTCCATCCAAACTCAGCCTACATCTTGATTTTCTGAGCCAAGATCATTTCTCACCACTGATCACATCCTTTCTTAACAAAGCTACTGCATCTCCTTGTCCCTTCTTCCTCTCTTTCCAAAGTGTCAAATACCCTTGAATATTCAGTTCCCACCCTAGTTCACTTTGTAACCACGCTTCTGTAATGGCTATCCTATCATATTTATTTATTTCTATTTCTGCTCTCAGTTCAGCCATCTTGTTACAAATGCTGCATGCATCCGGATAAAGAGCCTTTAATTCTGTTTTTTTACTATTTTTCCCTATTTTGACCCTGTTTGCTGGTGCATTATATTTGTATGCTCTGTCTCTTCCTGCCACACACTCTTGTTGTCACTACCCATATTGATACCCTGCATAATTGTCTTGTCTTACCTTGTTAGCTTTCTAAATCTCCCCTCACGTGAACCCTTCACCCCCTCACTATTTAGTTTAAAATCCTCACTTTAGTCCTAGTTTAGTCCTGGCCCCAGGGTGGCTCAAGTGAAGGCTGTCCCAATGGTGCAGCTCCTCTTTTCCCCAGTCCTGGTGCCAGTGCCCATGAATCGAAACCCATTTCTTCCACACCAATTTTTCAGCCCTGCGTTTAACTCTCTGGTCTTATTTACCCTATACCAATTTCTTCAAGGGTCAGGTAGTAATTCAGAGATTGCTACCTTTATGCTTCTGCTTTCTAATTTAGCCCATAGCTGCTCGTACTCCCTTAGCAGAACCCCTTTCTTAGTCCTGCCTATGTCGTTGGCACCCAGGTGGACCGCAACAACAGGGTCCTTCCTCTGCCACTCCAAAGTTCCTCTCCAGCTCTGAGGAGATGTCCTTAACCCTGGCACCGTGCAGGCGGCATAGCCTTTGGAGCTCAAGGTCTTGGCATAGAATAGGGTCTAGCCTAACTTTGTCCCCTACTGCATTCCTTTTTACTTCCTTTCTTTCAACACCGCGCCCCGCCCCCTCCACCCACCCACACCACCACCACTTGAATGACTCCCAATACCACAATGCTGTGGTCAGTGTGCTCATCCTCCTTGCAGCCCCTGTCCACACAGGCTGCAAGAACCTTGAACCTGTTGGACAAGTGCAAGGGCTGAAGCTATACTAGTGCTACCTTTGGATCCCTATAACTACCTTCTGCATAGTCACACCTTCCTGTTCCTGACCACTGACTAAACCTGAGTTAAATTTATGGGGAGACAGTGGCAAAGTGGTAATCCAGAGGCCCTGGGTTCAAATCC
This sequence comes from Cetorhinus maximus, assembly GCF_964194155.1. Classification (NCBI taxonomy): domain Eukaryota; kingdom Metazoa; phylum Chordata; class Chondrichthyes; order Lamniformes; family Cetorhinidae; genus Cetorhinus; species Cetorhinus maximus. The sequence continues at coordinate 108,834,821 of NC_135886.1, read as the reverse complement.
CACCATGACAGCTGGTAGATTTGAATTCAGTTAATAAATCTGGAATACAAAACTAGTCTCAGTAATGTTGATCATGAAATTATCATTGATTGTCGCAAAAACCCATCTCATTCATGAATGTCCTTTGGGGAAGGAAATCTGCCATCCTTACCTGGTCTGGCCTACATATGACTCCAGATGTAGTTGGCTCTTAACTGTCCTCTGAAATAGCCTAACAAGCCACTCTGTTCAAGGACATTTAGGGCTAGGCAGCAAATGCTAGCCTTGCCAGCAGTGCCCACACCCCATAAAAGAATACATTTTAAAAAACCTAGCCTAAGAGATGCCAAGCCTAGCTTAAGCCTCCTGGTCATCGCAGTGTTCAAACTCCGGCTCATAACTCTGAGCCTTGAGCTGCAGATACTGTGGCTGCTGTGCGTTACACTGATGTTCAACAGCTCCTTGCTACAGCTGCAACACTTCACCTGATCTGCCATGTTTATTGCATTTTATTTAGTTAGAAATTCAAGTTTAGAAATACCACTTGGCAATAATTTCTAGTTATATTAAGCAGTTTAGCTAATTGAGCTATAAATTTAATGTGCACTAATATCTCCCAAGTAATACTTTAAGCTACTGCCGAGTTTAGAGAAAAAAAGAACCTTAAAAATCACCAACTGATCACCTACCTGCTTACCCAGTTAACACCTCTAAGCTTAACTCTCAGGTCTCGGTGTGTCTCACTCCATCTCTGGACCATTCCTTGTTCTGTACAAGACCAGAACAGCATCTTTTCCCTCACTCACCAAATTCCTGAGTTAACTACTTGGGTGTCCATCGAGCTGGCCTGCATGCTTCTTACTACTGTCTAAACTCCATTTCTGAACTTGACAGTTTTTAATACCCATCTGAATGTAAACCTAATACCCAAAAGTAAAAGACCATTGATTTTTGTTTTTAGAACAATTTTTATCCTCCTATCTTTTGCCATTGTTTTTTCCCTTCCTCTCCTCTCCTGAAGACCAATGTACAGTAGCACAGGTGCCCACCGTTATCCATGACTGAACCTGAACAATGAGTGTCAGCAGGCGATTTGCAGCTCTTTCATCCAATTTGTGCATTTACTGAATTCATAGTCGTCATCTCCCCCTCTCAACATATATGTGAATAAAACCAAGATCACTCAATGACAATCAAGAAGTGTTATGATGGTTCATTTATTTTTTTCAACTCTCTGACCCTTCACTGCTAGTGCAAATTGTAACATCCTGCTGCTGCTCCAGTTGAAATCCACTCACTCGGCACAGACTATGGATTGAACTCGGCATCTTACTAGTTGGAATGACATAAACTGTCTTAACCAGTTGAAGCATTGGGATGGTTTGAAAGATTAACACTTAACCTAATTTGCGATCCAACACTCCTTGGGAATTGAGCAAAATATTCACTTAGTAAGCATTTAACTGGATGGAATCATTAAATTAAATATTGGGAAGACCAAAGCTATTGTTTTCAGTCTCTGCCACAGTTCCATTTCCTAGCTACCAATTCCATCATTGTCCCTGGCCAGCGTCTGATGCTGAACCAGACCATATTCAACCTTAGCATCCAACCCCATGTTTTTCCATCCCCAAGATTGTCTACTTCCACCTTTGTATGATTTACGACATTAATGGCGCCATGTAAATGCAAGTTGCTATTGCTAGAGATTCATTGAAGTTATTTGACATGCCTGACTTGTCTTTCTATTTCAAACATTGGTTGAGTTGAATTCCAGAGTAATTAATTTTGAAGTTAGCATTACTATGTTAGCATTTTTCATTCAAGTTCAAATATCACTACTGTAACACTTATGCCCTTTCTGGTAGGTCGAGGAACAGGCCAGCACTACTGAGAGAGTGTTCCAGGACAGACAGTATCAGATAGATGCTGCTATTGTCCGAATCATGAAAATGAGAAAGACTTTGAGCCACAACCTCCTTGTATCTGAAGTGTATAATCAGCTGAAATTTCCAGTCAAGGTATGGGTTACCCGTATTTTCTACATCAGGAAAGATCATTATGTGTGAGATACAACAATTTGCAATCTAAAGGGAACCCTGTTGCTGACTTTATATTCAGTGATTGAGTATTCTTCTGTTCCCCAGCCACGCACCTCACCCCTCCACAGAAGCAATAAAGAGTAGTCATCTCTCAGAGAAATATCAAAGCATACAAAGAGACTGTTGCTTTGTTTGGGAGGGAGATCAATTTAAGTGAGAGCTGAGTGTGCTCACTTGTAAGCAAACAGGATTTCCCAATTGAATAGCCAGCAATTCAAAGCAAATCAGAATTTTCAATTAATTATTTAGTCACTTGTAAGTACAGAACTTGAATATTGCTGAAAAGAGAAATGTGTTGCTGAAGCTTTTTGTCTTGCATTCATCTGGATAAACGCAAGAGTACCAAATTTCAAACAATCAACAGTGGCGAGCCTCACGCACCCCATTGCTTTCTCCATGGCAACACCTCGGCTGATCAGAGTCAACTTGCCAACCAATCAGTGCCCTTTCTCCTGTGGTATAAATTGTTGTGATCGTTTGTAATATTGACTTCTTGCATTTGTGCAAGATGAGTGCAAGACTAAAGCTTCAGTAACATGTCTCTCTTTTCAGCAATAGTTAATTATTAACTTTGTTTAAACCACAATTTTTTTTTATTCGTTCATGGGGTATGGGCAACGTTGGCAAAGCCAGATTTGTTACCCATCCCTAATTGCCCTTGAGAAGGTGGTGGTGAGCTGCCTTGTTGAACTGCTGCAGTCCATCTGGTGCAGGTGCAGCCACAGTGTGGTTTAGAGGGAAACTTGCAGGTGGTGGTGTTCTCATGTGTCTGCTGACCCTGTCATTCTTGGTGCTAGACATTGCAGGTTTGGAATGTACTGTTGAAGAAGCTTTGGCGAGTTGTTGCAGTGCATCTTGGCCATCTCCAAATTGCTTTTTACCATGTAAATAATGTTTTACATTTTTTTCCTTTCAGCCTGCTGATCTAAAGAAAAGAATAGAGTCATTAATTGACAGGGACTACATGGAAAGAGACAAAGAAAATACCAACCAATACAACTATGTGGCATAGAAATTCAGATGAAGAAAAGCTTCATCAAGCACTTCAAATCTCGGATGGTCAATGGCTTAACGCTACAGTATTGATCCCAGTAAATGAGTTTTTTTAGTTCGTATTGCCTAGAAATATATGGAGGATGGCATTACTGAAATAACTGGGAGAGAACTTCTCTGAAGGAAAATGTGCCCATCCAGAGAGTACTTTGTGAATCTCTGCTAATGCTGTTGGACTTCCACATATTTGAGGTAGCAGTGGACACCAAAAGCAAATGCAGCCCCTCCCCATCTTTCAAACTAACTTTTGGTAATTGTGAAGAACAGATGCAATGCAAAACTGCACCTCATCAGTTTTATCTTCTTGATTAGCCACATCATTGTTGAATCATTTTGAGTTGCGTCCATGTTTTTTTTTGGGAGGGAGAGCTTGTTTTATTTTCTCTTTCTTGTAAAAGCGCATGAGTCTTCAAACTTCTTGACATCATTAGACATCCCACCTCTGTTGTTCACACTTGAAACTCTGCATTGAGAGAAGACTAATTGCTCACCACTTCTGGAAGTTTTATTTTAACATTGATTTTAGAATTGCAAGGAGTAAATGGTATCAATCCTTAGTTGTGAACATTATCTATACATGTTTTATTTTACAAATGTGGATTTTGTTCCGTTTTTTGCCAGCGTTTTTCGACAACTAAAGGAGGTGCCAAAAGTGGAATGTGGGTAATAAAATATTGTGTGTAATGCAGTGATGTCTGTTTTGTATTTAGACCCTGCTGGAAAATTCCAAAGCATTTGCCATGTTATTTTTTCATTTATCACAACAGTAATAGATTTAACCACTGAGAATGCAGCAACATTTGGAGACTTGCGGCAGGACATAACTCTCATCAGGATGTAGATCACGAGAAAATACAAGCCGTTTTTTTTTTTCAATCTTTATGGTCAGCTTGGGTTGTACAAAACGTTGCTTATTTCCTGTACTATTAAACCTTTTCACTTCAGGGGCGCAGGAGGAAAAGGGAGGAGAACTTGATAAAATGTCAACCAACATGCTCAGTTCTTTTAAGAATGTGAAAATTAAACATCTAACGCACAATAGGAAGCCTTTGTAATTACAAGCTGGCAACAGAGGTGCACAAAGACTACTGTGTCTTTTCCAAATGAATTTGTTATATATGTACATATTTGTCCCTTACATAAAGTGGAAGAGGTCCATATTCAAGGTTTTCGTGTTCAATAAATATTGAATAAATAGTTCCTGTGTAACAAGCCTTATAATTAATCTCCCTTTTTCTTCCCCCTGTCTTAGTAGAATTGGGAGAGTTTAACTGCTGTCCACCTGCAAACACTAACTTAAGCTGAAGCTTCAAACTTGGCGATAGAAAAAATTAGCTAGGATTTAGATTGCTGAATCGTGACTTCTAGTGGGATGTGTGTGTGTGTGTGTGTGTGTGTTGCTGTTGGTTGGAAACAGCTTTGGGTTTGGCTGTAATGCTTCTTTTGTTTGAATAATCTGTCAATACTAGCCCTGTAGGATTACTGATGCTTGCAGACTGTATACCTCAACTGGAGTTTATGAAGTCAGGAGTGTTGGGGAGAAAACTGAAGAAAAAAGTAGTAGCTTAATTAATGTTCAAAGCTGCATGAAGCTGCCTCATCGCTATTGCAGTTTTAAAACTGATTTTGGCAATTTGTTCAATTCTGTGCATTCCTTTGCACTAGATTACCCACTTTGGCCAAAACTTTTGAGAGCAAAAAGAGTTGTGTTACATTATTGATTTATTAAACTTTTAAATGAATAATATACAACCTCAGTCTTAGTTTATAACAATTTGCTAGCCCCCAGAATTTTTTTCACTCATTTTAGCAAAAAATACACCTAGTCTTTACTGTTGAATCACAGTGGCAAACCTGAGAAATTGAGATGGAGACACAAGGGTTAGCCAAGATGGGGATTCAAGGGATTCTTTAGATCCTCAGCAGATTCTTGGTCTATCATAAGCCCTGAATTTATTCATATTTGCTAGAAGTTACATATAAACAAATGTCCCATGGTTACGATCGCAGCAAAGGGCTGTTAGCCTGGCAACCATACCCTCTGCTTGATTCAAGCCCAAGTGTTTTTTTTTAAATGATGAGCTTTAATATAGATTGACTAATAACATTATTGGTTTGTATTTAACTGTTCTGCAGTATTATATTAAATAGTGAGCAATTAATATAATGTTTCCTTCACAAAGTCTTGTTTAAGTTGATCAGACTTGTAACTTTCATGATAACCTGAGGTGAATAGAGTACCCTGAGAACACCCCTTAAACTTTGGGTGAAAAAGGTCTCACCTTATACTCCGCAGTTGAGCTGCATCTACTCGCGTGTGTGTAGGTGCACATTTGCTAAGGCCACATTGAGGTGTTTACCCCATTCCCAATCTTTCACCCTTCATCAGTTCTCCAAGCCTTTATTATTTTAAATGGGTCTGTTAAATGGCCTTGCAGACTTCAATAATTTTGACTGCCTTAGCAGTATCTCAATTCTATCTGTATATGAGGTGTTTTAGCAACAGCCCTCTTATCCCATTATGGGCCATACCTTGACCTGGGTGTTTATCATTCCGCCTTTTGAGTTTCCAAACTGTCTTTGATCATGCATTTGCTTTTTCCTCCACATTTGCTCTCTGGCTAAAATGCTAAACAAAATGCATGCTGAAATGCCCTGAACATTTCAACCACTTTAAAATATTCTACATTAATTAACTAAGTATTTCAATATTCAGATAATAAAATGTGCATGGGATAGCTCAGCAGTAAGGGCATTGACCATGGAATGAATGTGAATTGGAACATGCATTGGAAAATTTCTGCAGTCACCAGAGGTTTGTGACAGGGAGCAGTAAATGGAGGTTGAAAAAAAAATGCTGGAAATGCTCAGGTGTGGCAGCATCTGTGTAGGGAGAAACTGAGTTAACTCTTCAGGTCTGTGACCTTTCATCAGACCTGAAATGTTTGCTTTGTTTCTCTTTGCCATAGCTGCTGCCTGACTTGAGTATTTCCAGCTTTTTTTGTTATTTCAGATTTTCAGCACCCAAAATATTTTGCTTTAGTAAATGGAGGTTGCACTGAGTGGGGAGATCGAGACTTCAGTTTGAGTTTACAGTAAATGCTGTGAATGTTGCACAAAGTTGGCTTTACCTTATTTAAATTTCATTATGGATCTGGCAGAGTGTAACAGCTATCCATGATTTTAGGAAAACTTTTATGGTCCGCTCTGCAGATGATGGCCCATGTCCCAATGGGCAAGATTACTAATTAAAAAGAAAAATGGCTAGCTCCTTTTTAAGATGGTTTGCATTGCAACTTGCTACAAAAGAGACTTCAATATTGAGATATTTGAGATTCTTGTAATGAAATTGCACCTTCATTTTGAAACTTTGGCTCTTAAAGCTGAATGAGTCCTGGCTGTCTGAAGCATATTTAACATTGCAAAGTGTGATATGTATTATGAAATATCTGTAAGGGATTAATCAGGGCTATTTCTGTTTTACTTTGAATATTGTAATGTTGCTGATCAATCTTAATTGAACTCAAGCTGATTGTTTTGTGTTCTTACACCAATATATATCAGTTGATATGATTATGTGAGCTAAATAATAGGAACAACTTTGAGCAATTATACTAGTGCCAGTGAAAGAATGGCAATGTAGTTCCAAGTCAGGATGGTGTGTAACTTCGAGGGGAACTTGCAGGCAGTGCTGTCTGCTGCCCTTGTCCTAGATAGTAGAGGTCACGGGTTTGAAAGTGCAGTCAAAGGAGCCTTGGTCAGTTGCTGCAGTGTAGATGATGCACAATGATGTTACTATGCGCTGGTAATGGAGGGAGTGAATCACAGAATTGTTGCAACGCTGTTGAAGGTGGTGGATGGGGTGCCTATCAAGTAGCTGCTTTTGTCCTGAACGGTGTAGAGTCTCTTGGTGTTGTGGGAGCTGCACTCTTCCAGGCAAGTGGCGAGTATTCCATCACACTCCTAACTTCTGCCTTGCAACTGGTGGAAGTGGTTTGAGGAGTCAGCAAGTGAGTTATTTGTCACAGAATCCCCAGCCTCTGACCTGCTCTTGTAGCCACAGTGTATGACTGGTCCAGTTAGGTTTCTATTCAATAGTAACCACCCCCCCCCCCCCCCCTTGCAGGATCTTGATGGTGGCGGAATTCAACAATAGTAATGCCTTTGAATGCCATGGGGAAGTGGTCATTGCCTGGCACTTGTGTGGTACAAGCCTGAATGATGTCTAGGTCTTGCTACATGTAGAGACAGACTCCTTCAGCACCCGAGGAGTCACGATTGACACTCAATTGCAATATTCAGTAACAAGTACTGAAGTGTCAATGATACCTCAATCTTGGAGCTTCAAATTCCAGTTGTCTTCACAGGTAGGAAAATTAGTTTGAGGACTTGGTGCTTTAACTTTTGATACAAAATGTTGAGATATAACTGCTATTTTGCTGCCATATGCATTTGAATTAAATTTAAGAACCATTTAATGTCATCTTCCAGTCTCTGTTGGAGAAAACAGAAAGCCTGGCCTCATCTCTAACATGGAATGATGAACCCATTCTTACTCTTTCTAATCTATGTAATTTCAGACTGAACTGAATGTAATCAAAGTACTCTCATCATAGCAACAATAAGGTGTATTCATCGCATACACCTTACAGAGACTAATGCCTTATTTCACCAGGAAGAGAAGTGGACACTGGTAGAGAAAGCTCCACCTTTTTGAGCTTTGCAGCTCTCTGCACGAGTGATAATTCCCTGTAGAAAGAAATATCCCAACAGACAAACGCAAAATGCTGTGGATCCTGGAAATCAGAAATAAAAGCAGAGAATGCTATAAATACTGAGGTTAGGCATGATCTGTGGAAAGAGAAACAGCATTTCAGGTGAATGACCTTTCATCAGAACCCTTCACCTCTAGCTCTGTAATGGTGTATTTTAACACTCGTGTTCTGGTTATCTATGACCTGTCTAATTCAAATAGTCTCTCCATTTAGACACAATCTAATGCCTTCATTATTTTAAACAGCCGGATCAAAATCTCTGATTTTCTAGAGTAAAAAGACCTAACTCTCTCAAACCTATTGTGATAGCTAAGGTCCATTAAACCAGATATCATTCTCTTAGCTTTTCCTTTACAATGTTAAGGGATTTAAACTGAACAGGTGTATTCTGGCAGGAATTGGCATCAGTTTTGATGGTGAACTGCTCAAAGTTTAACTTTATGACAATTTCAAATGTACGAAGAGTGCAGCAATAGCCCAAGAGCAAATAGTGTGACTGCAACGCAGGTTCACAGAATCATGGATTGGTTGCAGCACAGACCACTCTGTGGATTGCCACCTTGATATGGGGGGGAGGTTTGTGTGTTCCGATAATCCCTTGAGTGATGCCACTAGGAGCCCCTTGCTCCTGGTAGGGCCCACCCATAGCAAGGTTAGGGGGAGCTGTTGGACAAAGTGTGACCGAAAAGTCTACATGCAGACCAGGTTAAGGAAGACTGTATCTTGCCGGCTGCGAAGGTGGAAGAAGACTGTAGCGGCAAAGGTTTGACGCATTAGCAAAATCTGACCATCAACCCGTCAAGATGTGTGGATAATAATGGTCCTCCACAAGGTCCCACATTTAATCAAGTAACGAGCAAGGGTCCAACTGTGAAGCCCTGTGGCAATGGAGGGTTGATTGTGCAGATAGGGCTGTGAACCTTGGAGTCCCTAGTCAAGAATCTGCATACAGGCAACAGATGCGTGAAGCTTGTTTGACACCTGTATTGAGACAGAAGTGTCATTGGGTAGCAGCATCTGTGACTAAGCATTCCTCTACAGGATACCCTTTGCTCACTCTAAATGGGGAATGGGGGCTAGAAAAGGTGCCCAAAAACAGGCTGCCTCACTTTCTTCTGACAGGGGACTGCACCTAGTGAGATCGCCATCTTTGTGGTCAAAGAAAGAATACTCTAAATTTTGTAACTTGCAATATTAGAACACTCGTAGATACCTTGGGAACAACTGTCCAGAAATAGGATTCCAAACTGACATTGCTGCTCTTGGTCAGACCTGTCTTCCTGGGGATGGGCAAGTGAAGGGCCAAGCTGGGGGGATTCACTTACTGGAAAAGAGAGGCTGCCGCTGCCAGCAATCCCCGTTGTATAAATGAAAGGCACATGGTGCGACCTGCGGTTCAGCCGTAACCAATATGCCACTGTCATCAGTGCTAATGCCCTGATCCTTGACTCTTATGAAGATGTTAAGGAAAAGTTCTATTCTGACCTCGAAGTAGTCCTCAGCCATCCCAAAGAAAGAAAAAAATCATCTTCCTGGGGAATGTTATTGCTAGGATTGGCTGTGACTCTGACGTCTGGAGCAGAACAATTGGCTTTTCCCACCCAATTTTTCCCCAATGTAAATGATGTCATCCTACTGACAAAGTGCGACCTTATAATTGTTATAAGCCTCTTTTCTCTGCCCTGTTTGGAAAGCGCTTTGCGATAAGCAGAAGTCCTGAAAAGGTTATATTAATGGAAATCTTTTTCATTTTTTTTTATCCTTTTTATCTTTAGGTTTCCAGTGATCTCTAGCTTTGGATGCCCTTCCTTTCTCCTTCTTAAGTGCCAGGGTTATGGACATCTCACAGAGAAGAGCTTGGAGTGGGAGGGGGAGGATCAAGTTGTCATGGGCCAAGTAGGAATCGATGATAATGTAAAACTAGGAATGAAATCCTGTTACTGTGTTTGAGAAGCTGGGATTGAAATTAAAATGCTGAATCTCTGCTAATAATCCCTTGATTGTTACCTGGGCAATGTGCAAGTTAGCATAGGGACAAACAGATTTGAAGATTAAATGTGTGGTTGGAAAAGTTGAATGGGAGACAGGGCTTTCGATTCATGGGGCACTGGCACCAGTCCTGGGAAAAGAGGGAGCTGCTCCATTGGGATGTGTTCCATTTAAACCAGGCTGGGACCAATAGCCTGGCAAATTGAATGATGAGGGCAGCAGAGAAATGGGGAGGCTGGGTAGGTGGGAAAGGATTCAGGAAAAGGCACATTCAAATGCAATAAAAGAAATTTTGTGGCACTACAGAGTGCAGCGATTTGGATAAAAATGAGTAGAGTGGGCCCGGAAGGAAAATGAGTTCAACAAAGGGCAATAGTGTCTCTGGTGACACCTGTGAAAAAGGAAAAAAACCAGAACTAAAGGCGCTTCCTTTGAATGTGCAAAGCATTCACGACAAAATATATGAACCGATGGCACAGATGGAAATTAATGTGTTTGAGCTAATAGCTATTATGAAGACATGGTTGAAAAGTGATCAAGGTTGGGAATTATACATTCCAGGACCCTTGACCTTTAGAAGAGATAAAGAAAATAGAAACGAATGAGAAGTTGCCCCAATAACTAAGAATGGGATAAAAAGACAATAGAAAGAAAGGATCGCAGGTCAGAAAATCAAGACATTGAAACCAGTTTAGGCAGAATTAAGAAACAAAGGCAGAAAACAATGGGAACTGATATATTACTCCCACCTAAGAGTAGTTGCAGAATTGAGCAGAGTATAAATCAGAGATGCATGTAACAAGGAACATTATTTGTTGGGGACCTTAATCACTGGATAGCCTGGGCAACCCAAATTTGTAGTAATAGAGTGGGAGAGTGGGATGAGTTTATGTATTACATAGAAACTAGGAGCAGGAGTAGGCCATTCGGCCCTTTGAGCCTGCTCCGCCATTCATTATGATCATGGCTGATCATCCAACTCAGTAGCCTGCTCCCGCTTTCTCCCCATATCCTTTGATCCCTTTCGCCCCAAGAGCTATATCTAACTCCTCCTTGAAAACATACAATGTTTTCGTCTCAACTACTTTCTGAGGTAACGAATTCCACAGGCTCACCACTCTCTGGGTGAAGAAATTTCTCCTCATCTCAGTCCTAAATGGTCTACCCCACATCCTCAGACAGTGACCCCTGGTTCTGGACTCCCCCACCATCGGGAACATCCTTCCTGCATCTACCCTGTCTAGTCCTGTTAGAATTTTATAGGTTTCTATGAGATCCCCCCTCATTCTTCTGAACTCCAGCGAATATAATCCTAATCGACTCAATCTCTCCTCATATGTCAGTCCCGCCATCCCAAGAAACAGTCAGGTAAACCTTCGCTGCACTCCCTCTATAGCAAGTACATCCTTCCTCAGATAAGGAGACCAAAACTGCGCACAATATTCCAGGTGTGGTCTCACCAAGGCCCTGTACAATTGCAGCAAGACACCCCTGTTCCCGTTCTCGAATCCTCTGGCTATGAAGGCCAACATACCATTTGCCGCCTTTACCGCCTGCTGCACCTGCATGCTTCCCTTCAGCGACTAGTGTACCAGGACACCCAGGTCTCATTGCACATTCCCCGCTTTCAATTTATAGCCATTCAGTTAATAATCTGTCTTCCTGTTTTTGCTACCAAAATGGATAACCTCACATTTATCCACATTATACTGCATCTGCCATGCATTTGCCCACTCACTCAGCTTGTCCAAATCACACTGAAGCATCTCTGCATCCTCCTCACAGCTCACCCTCCCCACCCAGCTTTGTGTCATCTGCAAATTTGGGGATATTACATTTAATTCCCTCATCTAAATCATTAATAAATATTGTGAATAACGGGTCCCACCACCGATCCCTGCAGTACCCCACTAGTCACTGCCTGCCATTTGGAAAAAGACCCGTTTATTCCTACTCTTTGTTTCCTCCCTGTCAACCAGTTTTCTATCCATCTCAATACACTATCCCCAATCCCATGTACTTTAATTTTACACGCCAACCTCTTATGTGGGACTTTGTCGAAAGCCTTCTGAAAGTCCAAATAAACCACATCCAGTGGCTCCCCCTTATCAACTCTACTAGTTACATCCTCGAAAAATTCCAGTAGATTTGTCAAGCATGATTTCCCTTTCATAAATCCATGCTGACTGTCCAATGCTGCCACTGTTTTCCACGTGCTCAGCTATTAAATCTTTTATAATGGACTCTAGAATTTTCCCCACTACCGACGTCAGGCTGACTGGTCTATAATTCCCTGTTTTCTCTCTGCCTCCCTTTTTAAATAGTTGGGTTACATTAGCTACCCTCCAATCTGTAGGAACTGTTCCAGAGTCTATAGAATCTCGGAAGATGACCACCAATGCATCCACTATTTCTAGGGCCACTTCCTTAAGTACTCTGGGATGTAGATTATCAGGGCCCGGGGATTTATCTGCCTTCAATCCCATCAATTTCCCCAACACCATCTCCCTACTAATACTGATTTCTTTCAGCTTCTCCCTCTCACTAAACCCTGTGTTCCCCAATATTTCTGGTATGTTATTAGTGTCCTCCTTTGTGAAGACAGAACCAAAGTATGTATTTAGTTGGTCAGCCTTTTCTTTGTTTCCCATTATAAATTCCCCGGTTTCTGACTGTAAGGGACCTACATTTGTCTTCACCAATCTTTTTCTCTTCACATACCTATAGAAACTTTTACATTCAGCTTGTTTTTTTAAATCAATATGTAAAGGAGCCAACGAGGGTGCATGGTATTTTAGATCTAGTTTTGTACAAAAGGAAAGGGTTAATTAATAATCTTGTAGTAAAGGAACCTCTGGGAATGAGATCAGCATATGATAAATTTTATATTGAGTTTGAGTGTGATTTAACTAGGCTGTTAAACCTAAACAAAACAAACAATGTAGCGATGAGGGTAGAGTTGGCTCAGCTAGATTGGGAAACTGGATAAAAAGACATAGTAGTTCGGCAAAGGAAAACATTTAAAGAATTAATTTATAATTCACGATAGTAATACATTCCCCTTAAGGAATAAAACCCCACAGGAAAATAAGTTCAGCCATGGCTAACAAGAAGATAAAGACTTTATTAGATTAAAGTGAGAGGCTTTTAATGTTGCCAGGTCTGGCAGTATCTGTGAAGAGAGAAAGTGTTATCATTTCAGGTCAATGAACTTTCATCACAACCTGATGCTACTAGACCCGCTGAATATTCCCAGCATTGTGTGTTTTTATTTCACATCTCTAACATTCGCAATATTTTGATTTTGTGAAAGAAGGAGGAAGTTTCCATGTTAGACTACGTAACGGTGTTCCATGAGCAACTCGTGAGCCTGTGATGTAGCTTGAGAACACTTAAAAAATCTCCCAAACAGCTATAAAAAAACAGGCAGGCAAACATGCCAGGGCCTAAACCTTTCAGCCAGGAGGTTACATGCTAGTGCTCCTACCAATACAGGGTGAAGCCCAAAAAGCCCAGTTCAGTTGCCTGTACAGAGTAGCAAAGAAGCTCAGGGTGGTAAACAACCTAACTGACATAAATAAAGGCTGTCATGTCGACATGATGAAACAATGTCTCAGCCAAGAAGGGGACAAGCAGGACAAATGGTCTGTCCATTAACAACAGACCTGGAGGACGTGAGGAACAGTGAGGATGAATTGGACGGAGATGAGGGTGAGGCTCACATTGAACCCTTTACTGTCTGGCTAGCAAACACAAAAATTCTAGTGAGATTGGACACAATATTCAACCATCTAAATGCAAAATAGCGAGGAGACCTGACGAGGCTGCTCACTGCATTTAAAAATATCTTTAGAGACAAGCCAGCCTTTACCACTTTAGCCCTACACGATGTGGATGTGGGACAGGCCCCTCACATAAGGCTACATCCCTACCATCTGACTGGCCCAGGGTTGGGAGGAAATTAACTACATGCTGGCACACCGACTGTTGGAGCCTAGCAGCAGTAGCTGGAGCTCCCCAGTTGTGCTTGTGCCCAAATCGGACAGCTCCACAAGGTTAATCCAATGACTGCATAGAGTAGGTAATTCAGCCTACATTACAAAGATAGATTTACTCAAGGGATACTGGCAGGTTCCCTTGAAGACCTGTGTGAAGGAAATATTTGCCCTTGCGACTCTGGATGGGTTATACCAGTGTAGAGTCATGCCATTTGGACTCAGAGGTGCCCCAGCCACCTTCCAAAGGCTGCTGAACCAGGTAGTGGCAGCTTATCCAACTGTGTAGTGTACCTCGATGGCCTCTTTGTGTACAGTGACACCTGGGAAACTCATTTAGAGCAACTGGAAGCCCTCTTCCAGAAATTACAGTCAGCTGACCTAGTGGACAGTCTTGCAAAGAGCGAGTCTGCGAAGGCTCAGGTTACTTCCCTAGGACACATGGTGGGTCAAGGACAAGTACTGCCTAGAATTGCAAAGTTACAAGCAGTCGTAGTGTTTCATTCCCACAACAAAATGGGAAATAACGATATTTTTAGGGATGTGTGGGTTCAACTGCAAGTTCATCCCAAACTTCAGCACTGTAGCTTCCCTGCTGACAGACCTATTGCAGAAAAACGCAAAAGTGGTGTGGACTGAGAAATGCCAGATATTTGAGAAGATGAAAGCCATTTTCTTAAACCAGTGTTAGCAGCTCCAGACTTAAACCAAGCATTTAAAGTTGCCCTAGCAAAACAAGTCAATGGGAATCAGGGAGAAAACTCTCCGCTGGTTAGAATCAGACCAAGCACAAGGAAGGTGGTTGTGGTTGTTGGAGATCAATCATCTCAGTTCCAGGACATCACTGCAGGAGTTCCTCAGGGTAGTGTCCTTGTCCCAACCATCTTCAGTTGCTTCATCAATGACCTTACTCCCATCATAAGGTCAGAAATGGGATGTTCGCTGATAATTGCATAATGCTCAGCTCCATTCACTACTCAAATAATGATGGTCCATGTCCAAATGCAGCAAGACCTGGACAATATCCAGGCTTGGGCTGACAAGTGGCAAATAACATTCATGCCATACAAGTGCCAGACAATGATCATCTCCAACAAGAGAGAATCTAACCATTGCCCCTTTACATTCAGTGGCATTAAAATCACCGAAAACCCCACTATCAACATTCTGTGGGTGACCATTGACCAGAAACTGAACTGGACTAGCTATATAAATACTGTGGCTACAAGAGCAGGTCAGAGGCTAGGAATCCTATGATGAGTAACTCACCTCCTGACTCGCCAAAGGCTTACCACCATCTACAATGCACAAGTCAGAAGTGTAATGGAATACTTTCCGCTTGCCTGGGTGAGTGCAGCTCCAACAACACTCAAGAAGCTTGACACCATCCAGGACAAAGCAGTCCGCTTAATTGGCATCCCTGTCACAAACATTCACTCCCTCCACCACTGACAAATAGTGGCAGCAGCGTATGCCATCTACAAGATGCACTGCAGAAACTCACCAAGGTTCCTTAGGCAGCACCTTCCAAACCCATGACTGCTACCATCTAGAAGGACAAGAGTAGCAGATGCCTCGGAACACCACCACTTGGAAATTCCCTTCCAAGCCACTCACCATCCTGACTTGGAAATATATCGCCATTCCTTCACTGTCACTGGGTCAAAATCCTGGAACTCCCTCCCTAACAGCACTGAGCGTGTACATACATCACATGGATTGCAGAGGTTTAAGAAGGTAACTCATCATCATCTTCTCAAGGGCAACTAGGGATGGGCAATAAATGCTGGCCTAGGCAGCGAAGCCCACACCCCATGAATGAATAAAAGAAAAGATGCTAGTGTCCTCAGGGTAGGGCTGTCCTGATCCAGGACTACGAATCAGACAAGATAGACCAATCAGGCACTTCTCCAAAAAACTGAACAAACATCAGAAATGGTATTCCACAGTCGCAAAAGAAACCCTCGGGTTATTACTAGCTCTCAAACACTTTAAGATAAATGTCCAAAATGGATACAGGGAGACCATAGTCTATACCAACCACAATCCTTTGACATTTGTGGAGAATTCAAAACTCATAATGCAAGGTTATTCCATTGGAGTTTGCTTCTCCAACCACACTACCTAGGGAAATTGAATGTGATTGCGGACACCCTGTCCAGATCTTTAAAAAATCCAGATGGAACTGATGGGATAATCCAGACTAAGGCTGAGAGTGAATGGAAATGAACGTGTGTTTTTTCTTTTGTGCTTTTATGCCTTGTAATGAAATGAGAGTGTCTTTTTTTTATGATGGGGAGGTGTTATGAGGCAATGCCCCTTTATTATTTGAAAATTTGATTTTTCAACTTACTGGAAATTTTGCAATTTGAACTGAGATGGAGCAAACTGCTTAAAATGCAAGGAGACATCCAAGATGCAGGTGAGAAAGAAACAAATCACCCTCCGGGGAGTGTGAAGAGAGAGACATTTCCTATAATCCAGATATGCATCAAAACCCATAACTATCTAAGGAAGAGACATTAAAAATGCAAAGTACTGGATGTTGTAGGGTGGCTGATTTGTGCTATTAGGGATAGAGTTGATCTTACAACTAAATAAAACCATAATTACTACATTCCTCCCCCTTTAACTCAGCTATACATATATTTACAAGTACATATATTTCAAGACAACATAATCAGTAAGGAATTTATAAGTTCAGACTTTCAGGTGGTTTCCTGGTACGTATGGAATGTCGCAGCACCACAACTTCAGATTCTTTGTCAGAGTTTCCAGAGCTGCCTGAACATCAGGTGCTTCAGTGGTACTTGCAATTCTGTACCCTCAACTCTTACAGGAACATCAGACACGTCAGTCCTGGGTTGAGCATCCTCAACAGGAAATGCAGACCCGGTCATGATCACTGGTGGAACCAAATCTTGATGATTTGTCTCTCTTCCTTAAATGTTTCCTCACGTTTACGGATGATCCGGCCTTCCACCTCCAAGTGTAAGGCAGAGGTCCAGTCACCACACTTATTTCACCCAGTAACCACTTTGACCCTTCCCCGAAGTTTTTCATGTATACTGGCTCTCCCATGGTAAATTTCCTGTCACAACTATGCCAGTCGTGTCTAGTTTTCTGGCTTCCCTGACTCCTTTCCACTTTCCCCTCTAAATGTGGCATTATTCAGCTCAATCTCGTCCTGAGACGGCGCTTCAACAATAACTCTACAGGTGTGACACCTGTTCTTGTGTGAGGGGTAGTCCTGTAATGAAAAAGAAAGTGTGCTGGCTTGGTTGCCGTGGAATCATCTGTTAGCTTTTTCATGCCTGTCTTGAACATTTGAACCGCCCTTTCAGCCAGTTCGCTTGAAGAAGGGTGGTACAGTACAGTTTTCACATGAGCGATACCGTTGAGACTGATAAACCGTTGAAACTCAGCACTCCTAAATGCCATGCTGTTATTGGAAATGACTACTGCTGGTCCATGAATGGTAAAACTCTGTCATAGTTTTTCAATTGTAGCGTCTGATGTTGGGTGGCTTCACTTCTTATGCGTCCAACCATTTTAAATGGGCATCGACAATGAGCAGAAACATTGACTACGTTGGAACTTTCCTGGGAACAGGGTCTACCCGGCCACTCCCATGAGTGTAAAGGAGCTGTCGCTGGCAATTTTTGAAGTTGCTGACATTGCCCACAGTGCTTTACGAAACTCTCTATTTCACCATACATCACAGACCTATTTGGGAAATTCCTGGATGGGCACTGTGTAGTTAAATTAAAAGTGGCTCCCTTCCCTTTGGAGCAACCACCACTCGTGCTCCTCACAATAAGATGCCATCCTGGCTGGTTATTTCATGGCTTCTATTGAAGTACTGTTTCATTTCATCAGACATGGGCTCCTGTGACCAACCACTTGTTCTTGTACTTGAGCTGGGACCGCGGCCCGACTTGTCCAGTCTCTGACCCGTTGAGCACATACCGGCGAGGAATGTAAGAAATTTAACAGTAAAACAAAGTTCCTGTGGAACTGGGATGTACTCATCATTTTCTTGTAAAGACAAACAACTAAGGGCATCAGAGTTTGTGATTTGATTGGCAGGCATATGTACGAAAGTATTTGCTGCCAGAATTAAAGCCCATCATTGTATTTTTGCTGAGGCTCTGGGTGGTATAGCTTTGTCCTCACTAAATAATCCTAGCAATGGTTTGAAGTCTGAAACAATTGTAAAATAGCGGCCCTGTACGTCCTGGTGAAATTTCTTCAAAGATGATGGACAGGCCTTTTTCTATCTACGAGTATCCCTTTTCTGCTGTGATGAGCATTCTTGATACGTAACCTGTTGGCTGTTCCATGCCATTCGATGAGAGAGCACTGCTCCCAATCCATAGGGAGATGCGTCACATGTCAGCAACAATTCTTTCATCTGGTCACAATGCACTAATAGATTGGACGAGTACAACAATTATTTCAAATTCAATTCTTTCTGGAGCACCTCCCAAGACCAACGTTGGTTCTTTTTAAGTAGAAAATGGAGGGGGACCAGCACTGTAAACAAATTGGGTAAGAACCGCTCATAACATTTGATCATTCCTCAGAATGGTTTGAGCTCTGAGGCATTCTTTGGCGCAGGTGCCTCTCTCATGGTTCTCAACCAGGTGGAGGCCCTGTGAATCTACCCAGTGACCCACATATATTACCTCTCTCTCGGAACATGCCCTTTTATTTTTTTAAATGCATTCCAGCTTGCAAGAAACATTTTAAGACTTCTAAGTTTGCCAAATGCCCTTTTTCAGTGAATCCTGTCACCATGCATCATCTACCCTTTGTGGGTATTAATTGTGACAAATTCCTGGGAGGCATTATCCAACTCTAGTTGTTGATAAGCATGACTCCTGTCAAGCTTTGTGTGCGATGTCTCTCCTGCCAGCTTGGCGTGCAGGTCTTTGATTTTTGGAATGGGGTGCCTGTCTAGCTTAGCTACTTTATTAACTGTCAGTTTGTAGCCTCCACAAATTCAGACGCTTTGGTTGGGTTCAAGGACGAGGACTATGGGTGCTGCCCATTCTGAAAACTGAACAGGTTGTATAATGTCCAGTTTCCCTAGTCTGTTCAGTTCAATGTTGGCTTTTTATCACAGTGCCTATGTCACCGGTCTTGTCTGCATGAAGTGAGGGGTTGCTTCCAGATCCACATGAATCTTGGCCTGCAGGCCCTGGGTTTTCCCCAGTTTGGCCTTGAAGGTGGTGCATACTTTCCAAGTAGCTCTGGCAGCCCACTTGCTCTCAACTGGAAAATTTCAGTCCATTCTAACTTAACCTGCTTTAACCAATTTTTTGTCCCAGGAGGCTTGGCCGTTCACCTGATACCACCATCAAGGGTAGCTTTGCCGATTGGCTTCCATAATGGAAAGTTACTCTGCTTGTGCCTCTTACTTGAATGTCTTCACCCGTACATGTTTTTAGCTTGACGGCTGTTTCTTCTAAACTTAATTGATGTTCACCATTATTCTAATATCTGAAGGCATGTTCGCCATTTATTGTAGTGGGAGCTCCCATGTCCGCTTCCATTCTAACAAGCTTGCCATTTACTTTCACTGTGACAAATATTGGTTCTGTGTTTCCAACTTTCAAATTAAACAACGAGTAAATGTCTGAATTTGTTGTTTCAGGCTCTTCTAAATTGTAGATTTCATTGGACTTCTTCTTTTGTTTACCAGCCCGCTTGAATCTTTCCTTGCATTGCCTCATCATATGTCCATTTCTATGACAATAGTAGCATTTGATTTTTTAAAACTGCCAGTCTGTAAAAGATTGCTTAAAATTATTCTTTGATTTCACTGCTAAGTTATTTTTCCTTATTCCTCAGCTAGTGGGGATTGTTGCCTGCTTCTCGGCAGAGCCTCGCTTTTTCACGCTACTTTCAGCAGAAGTTTCCCGCCCGATGTGGAGGACGGCGCCATTTTGCACACCCTGTATTGCTTTTCTATCTCTAACTGTGCTTTCCATGGCCAGCGCTATCTCTAGCACCTTCTTGAAATCCAGATTCATTGCAGACCATAATCTTTTCTGAATAGTGTCCTCTTTCACACCATATACTAAACAATCCATGAGCATGTCGTTCAGAGTCGTACTGAACTCACAATGTTCCGTTAATTGCTTCAAATTTGTCACGCAGCATGCAATTGTCTCACCTGGGGCTCTATTTCGTGAATTAAACCTGAACCTCTACATCATGACTGAGGGCTTGGGTTGAAAGTAACCCTTCATGAGATCCACCAATTCATCAAAATTCTTTGAATCTGGGGTACTGGGTACCATCAAACTTCGAATCAGGCTGAAGGTTTGCTCCGACAAGTCCTCAAGAGGATCGCTGGCCTCTTCTCTTCCACCGTAATCTCATTCACTTGAAAAACAAACGTGAGATGTTCTATGTATTGACACCAATCGTCTGTGGCTGGTTCAAAAGGATCAATTCTCCCAAATTGTGGCATTTTGAAAGGGAATAACTTCTTCAATTCTAACAGAGCTTGCTACTTACAATCACTGGGCAAGGTACAGTGCCGATTTCTTTTTAACTTGATTTCTTTTGTTCAATCCTGTTTTATCCTTGTCGCCAGTTTGTTGTAAAGTGGACGAGTTGTGCAATTAGTGATAGAGTTTATCTGCAGACGCTTCTTGGGTGGAAACATTAAGTTTATTTACAATATACTCAGCAGGAACTACATGTGTGCTTTCAATTCCAACTCTATCTCTGCACTGACTGCTGCGGTAGCCCATGCTACTCTCCTATTGGTTACTACAGATCATGTGATTTTGCCTAACAATTATTATTCTTAAAGGTACATTAGAACTAAATAAAACCATAATTACTACAGGTGGCCACAGACAGACACACCCAAAACCTCTTGGAAATACACAATGGGTGAACTGTTTCAAGGCAAAGCTACCCAGTCACTTGAGAGAGATTGCAAGTGACACAGGCGGTGTCACAAGCAGAGGAAAGAGGATGATGGCGGCTCTCTCTCTATCTCTTTTGGAATAAGTGTCTCGCCCGGTTCAAGAAGCCTACTCTACCAGAAACCTACCAGGAAATTGTGATCTCATCATAATAGCAACATCATCTACATCTCACCGCATCCAAGAAACCAGCTAACCTAAATTGGCTACAGCAGTTAAAATCTGTACCTCAAAGATAAAGGATACTTAGCCGTATATTCTTTTACCTTTTTTTTAAATTGGACTCTAACTCCCCTTATTTCTGATACACGTGTGTGTGAGAGAGAGACCCCCGATTATTGCATTAGGGCTGAATGCTCGATGTTGCCTTTTTTGTTGTTTTTCTTGTGTTTAGTGGTGGATAAATTTTCTCTTTCTCTGACTCAAGAAAGCCTTGTTTGATTGGCTTCTTATTGCACACAGCTTAAATAGTTACATACACTCTGATTTGGAAAAGGCATATCCTTGTGAAAAAGGAACTTAAACATTTCTTGTTGAACAGAGGGGAGCCAGTTCATTCCTTCTGTAATACAAAAAGGAAGAGTTTAGCATGGATAAACATTGGTCCCTTAGAGGTAAAAGCAGGAAAAATTATATTGGGGAATAAGCAAATGATAGATATTGACTGAATATTGTGTATCTGTCTTTATGGTAGAAGACACAAAAATATTCTGGAAGTAATGGAGAACCAAGGGTCTTCCATTGATTTAGTGAAACCGAATGGCTTAAGCGTATTAGTACCAAAAAAGAAATACTACTGGATAAATTAATGGGACTGAAAGCTGACAAATCCCTGGACCTCAGGCCTACACCCCTAAGGTTTTTAAAGAGATGGCTGCAGAGATAGTGGATGCATTGTTTTTGATCTTCCAGAATTCCCAAGATTCTAGAACAGTTCCCATGAATTGGAAGATAGCAAACAGAACCCCACTCTTCAAGAAAGGAGGGAGGGAGAAAACAGGAAACTGTCAACCAGTTAGCCTGACATCAGCAGTAGGATGATTGCTAGAACCTATTATCAGGAATGTGATAACAGGGATCTTAGAAAATCACAATATGATTGGTCAGTGTCAACATCAATTTATGAACAAGAAATCATGTTTGACAAATCTATTAGAGTTTTTGAAGATGTAACTAGTAGGGTAAAAAATGGGGAATCAGAGGATATACTGTATTTGGATTTTCAAGAAGAATTCAGTAAGGTGTGTAAGACATTTATTATGTAAAATTAGGGCTCATCAGATTGGGGTAATATACAGGCTTGGATTGAAGATCAGTTAATGGTCTGAAAACCCAGGCTAGGAATAACATTGACATTTTTGAGCTGCAGGCTGTAATTAATGGGGTACCACAAGGATCAGTGCTTGGACTTCAGCTGTTTACAAACTGTACCAATAATTAGATGAGGGAATTGATTGTAATGCATCCAAGTTTGTTGGCAATACAAATCTAGAGGGAAAAGTGCGAGGGGGATGCACATGGGCTGCAAAAGGTTTAAACAGGTTAATAGGTCAAAAATGTGGTGGATGGAATATAATATAGCAAAATGTGAAGCTATTTTGGAAAGAAAAATTGAAAAGCAGAATATTTTTAAAATGGTGAGAGATGGAAATATTGATATTCAGGGTGATCTGGGTGACAGCATATTCAAATCACAAAAAGTTAACTTGTAGGTGCAACAGCAATTAGAAAAGCTGTTATTACAAAGGGACTGGAGTATAAGGGTCTTACTACAACTGTCTAGGTCCTTGGTGAGAACACACCTGGAGTACTGTGTACAGTTTGAGTCTCCCAACCAAAGGAAGGATTTACTTGCCTTAGAAGAAGTTCACCAAAAATTCATGAAACTGATATGTTGGATGAGGGGATTATACCATGGCAAAAGATTGAGTGAACTAGGCCTATGTTCCCAAGAGTTTATAAAAATGAGAGGTGATCTCACTGATACATAAAATTCTTAAGACGTTTAACAGGGTAGAAGCTGGGAGGATGTTTCCCCTGGCAGGAGTGTCTAGAACTAGGGGTTATGAAATTGTGACAAAAGGGGTCAGCCATTTAGGACTGAAATGAGAAGAAATTCCTTCACTCAAAGGATTGTGCATCTTTAGAATTTTCTACAGCAGTGAGATGTGGATGCTCAGTCATTGGGTATATTCAAGGTCAGAGATGAACAGGTTTTTGGATATTAAAGGAATTAAGGGAATCAAGGGATGCGATGATATTGCAGGAAGGTGTAGCTGAGGTGGAGGATCAGCCATGATCTTATTGCAAGACAGAGAAGGTTCAAGGGGTTAAATGGCCTACTCCTATTTCTTACGTTCCTATGAGTGTGTCTAATCTGTACCCTCTTTGAAGGCCTCTCATTGTTCAATTATGAGTTTTCAGTCAAGGTTCTCTTGTGCATGTTTCAGAAAATTATCCCCCTTCTTTTCCCTTTATACGTTACTGTCCTAGTCTATATTGGAGATTTGAAATCTCCCATTATCATTATGCAGTAGTTCTTGCAAATTTCTGTAATTTGTCAAGAAACTTTCTATCTCCTTCCCACTACATGGTGGCCTGTAGTATACACCCAGTAGTGTTATAGCTCATATATTGTTTCTTAATTCTAACCAAATAGGCTTTGTTTTTGATCCCTTAAGTACATCACCTCTTTCCAGTGCTGTGATAGTTTTCTTGATCAATACAGCTACCCAGTCCTTTTTTTATTCACTATTTTTCTCAAATACCTTATTGCCAGGAATATTAATCCCCAATCCTTCCCTTTGAGCCAAGTCTCTATTTTTTTGAAACTGTACCATTATCCCATGTGGCAACTTGTGCCTGCAACTCACTAAGCTTATTTATCATGTTCTGTGTATTTACATACATGCAGTTCAAACCCATCTGAGACTGCTTCACATTTGCCCATGTCTGATCCCTTCTATTTCTGAATTATTACAATAGTTCTATTTTCTTCCCCCAATTCTAAACACCTTGGGCTGGATTTTGAGTCCAGGGTGGGGCTGGGAATTGAGATGGGTAGGTGCATTCAAAAAATAGCATGACTGGTCTGCCCAGCATGCCAGTTCTCCAGCTCCATCCCGTCCCTGGTCCATTTTACCAGAGGTGGGATTGGCAGCAGCTAAAGGTTGCCATGAGGGGGGTCTCTTCTCCCCCAAGTAATGGCTCAGCTCTGAAGGCCATTATTTAGTTTAAGTTTAAAAAAGTTGGAGAAAGGGTGCATCTATTTTGAAGCACCCTCTCGCTCACTCACCTGCTGTGGCATCCTGCTGCTGTTTTCAAGCTGTAAGGTCTCTGATTGGCCCTCCAGCATTGAAAGGCCACCTACTCTCTTTAATTGGATGGTGAGCCTGTCCTCTCGCTATTAATTGGCTGCTCTAAAGAAAATCATATTGATTGACTGTTTTCAACACAATGCAGCTTCTGAACAACATTTGAGCTTGACGGCAGAGGTCAGAAGTCCACAGGGAAAATTGTGCCCTTTGTTTCTGCTTTCTAATGTTTCATCCCAATGCCTACCCTCTTGCTCAATTAATTGAAATCCTCCCACAGTACTAACTAACCTTCTTATGCAGGCAATGGTCATGGTTCTGTTGAAATGAAACACATCCACCTTGAACAGATTTCTTCCGCCCCAGAACTGACCCCGATGTCCCAAGAATCTGGAGTTCTCTTGTATCATTTCTCCAACCACACATTAACCTGTTTTCACCTTTGAGGTCATGCTTCTTAACTTCCTTACTTACCTCCTGAAACTCTGACTACAGGACCTCAATCCTTTTCCTTCCTACATCATTAATTGCCACATGGACCACGACATCTGGCTATTCTCCTTCCCCACTCAAAGTGATGGTGATGTCCATTACCTTGGCACTAGAGAGGCACACACCATGCAGGACTTAAATCGACAGTTACAGACACACCATCTATTCCTCTTACTATCAAATGCCTAAGACCTCTGAATTTCTACATTCTTCTGTCTTCCATGCTCCACACCCCAATCTTGCAGTCACAGTGCCACAGTTGGTCAGTGAGAAGATTTCAAGGGGTCCACCACAAATAATCAAAATATGTGGATGCAAACCTTGTGCATACACCTAAACCTCTATCTCTCATGAATTTTTAAACCTGTGCTAGAGAATTTTGCCAATGGCCAGTATCTGAGCTTCACCTCTTATTCAGGTGTTAAATGATTCGCAGCTGCACACACCCCTCACCATAGCCTCAATCTGATACCCACGCCCATGCCTGAGTATGTTTGGTGCCCAGCACTAGCAACAATTTTCACATTAAGTAAAACAATAAGTCAAAGAGTCATACAGCACATTCGGCCCATCGTGTCTGTGCCACCCATCAAGCACCTATCTATTCTAATCCCATTTTCCAGCAATTGGCCCGTAGCCCTGTATGCTACAGCATTTCAAGTGCTCATCTAAATACTTCTTAAATGTGGGAGTTCCTGTCTCTACCACACCCTCCGGCAGTGTGTTCCAGATTCCAACCACCCTCTGGGTGAAAAAAATTTTCCTCAAATTCCCTCTAAACCTCCTGCCCCTTACCTTAAATCTATGCCCCCTGGTTATTGATGCCTCTGCCAAGGGGAAATATTTCTTCCTATCTACCCTATCTATGCCCCTCATAATTTTGTACACCCCTATCAGGTCCCCCCTCAGTGTTCTCTGCTCTAAGGAAAACAACCCTAGCCTATCCAGTCTCTCTTCATAGCTGAAACGCTCCAGCCCAGGCAATATCCTGATGAATCTTCTCTGCACCTTTGACAGTGAAATCACATCCTTCCTATAGTGTGGTGACCAGAACTGCACACAGCACTCCAGCTGTGGCCTAACTAGTGTTATATACAGCTCCAACGTTTCTATGTTTGATTGATTAACTATTTATTATGCAGAACAAAATACTTGTTATGTGTTATAGGGTGACTATGGATTTTTTACAACATGGGAGGTGGTGGGGGTTGTTAAGAGGGGAGGGAGGGTGGGGCGGGGTGCAGGTGCTCAGAAGCAAAATGACAGAATCTATGTACTTATCCAAGCGGCCATCACCCTCACTGGTATTCAACAGTTTGAAGGATTCCTGCAATTTTTTTTCATAAAGATTAATTAATATCTTAGATGTAAACTCATGTTTGAATATTTAACATTTTGATAGGTCCAATGTTGACAGATCTGTACTTTTTTTCAAAATTGAAACATTTAAAATTCAAATAATAAAATTGATCAAACATTAAACTTTCTTTCACAACTATTACATTATTATCCCTAAGTGGCAGGAAACTTTAACTAACTATTCTAACAGCAACGTCACATGTCATCCACCAACTGATTCATTATCCTAACTCGTGACTATGCTGGCATCACCACCACAGCAGGTGACAGTCTGAGTCCAAAATGTCAATGTCATAAGGGAAACAAGTCCATTACATTTCTTTTTATTTGTTGAAGGTTAAAAACAACTGTCATTGTTGTCCTAAAGCTGATAAAGGATCCAAGTACTTGTGACTTGTCTGCATAGTGGGCAACCTGTCCAGAAACTCCTCAGCACGGCGGAGTCTGGGAAGGAATTTCTGCTCCTAATTAGCTTGTTGGAAATACCTGTCTTTGACTTGTTTAAGAGCGAAGGACGTGATTGGCTAATGGGGGAAATTTTCGTGTGTGATTGGTCGATTGGCCATTGGGTGATTGGCCGGATCTGTATGCTGATCGGTCCGGGGGCTCATCCTCTGTTCGTCATTGGTCATTCGGGCACACGCTCACTGGGCGTATCCACAGGTGGTTGGCTATTCCGCAGCACTGCCAGCCGATTGGGTGGTTGGGTGCGGTGAGGCCGCGGCTGATTGGTCGAGGCCGTCGGTGAGGGCGCGGGTCACGTGCGGCTTTGTCGCGCTTTAATCGAGGGTCGGCTGAGCGAGTGTTTGCTGTGCGGGATTCGCCGTCGTCTTGTCTCCACTTGTCAATCTTTGGCCATGCAGCGTCCTGGTGGTTTCTGGCTCGCCATTCTGCTCATTGCAGGTGTGTATGGTTGTTAATGGGAAGCTGTGTGAATGTCCGCTGGCCTAGTGAAGGGGAAAGCCTGCGGGAGGGTATTGACCGTCCCGCTTGCTGTTGGTGGAGCTGGGGCAGGACAGGCCTGACCGACTGACCCCCTGTCAACTTTATTCTTATTTGCTCCAGGAGCCGGTTTAACAAACGGTTTAATAAAAAGTCATTCCTTTAATCTCCGCCTTTAAATGTGTTGTCCGGTGCTGAGCTGTAAAACGCGCTATTTATTTTTCCGGGTGTTTCCAATTTGCTAAAGGGTTAGAGTTGCTGTAAATATGACAGCAGCAACTGCGAATGGCTGAGGGTCTGCACTCTACCGTGTTAATCCTGCCCTTTTGCAATTAAATATTTGCAGCATCTACAATCATTGTATACCGATTGTAGCGTTCCAGATCACTAACTCTCAGCTTGCTCTTTAGTGTCATTGATACAAACGTGGAGTCACTGAAATAAACAACAAATCTTATCTTTCCCGAGGACAAAGGTGAAGCTATTCTGGATTAGTTCCGACTATGGGTACTTTCTCTCCCCCCCCCCCCACCCACTTTATTATTGTCCAGCTTTAATTCTATTTTAGGGTTTTTATTTTTCTTGTTTGTCTTTTATTTCCAAATTTCTGAAAACTTATAGCTAATTTTGGTAATAGGCCTTTTTGTGTTAATTTTCAACAAAAGCAAGTTGATAAACTTTGCAAATCCAAACTTATCAGTATTTGAAGTTTTTCAACAGTAAATTCCTGTGCTTTAGGCTTTTGCCACTGACTTCCTCAAATTAGACTACAAGTTTAGCTGAGGGCTGTGTTTTAACTGCTGCAGGGTGCAAAGGCATATTAACCACTAGCTTAATGGCCTGTGCTGATGATTGGTTTAGGACAGGGTGCTTGGCTATTTGTCCCCATGTGATTGAATATAGCCTGTTACTGTTTGTATGAGGCAGCACGTAATTGCTGGTGTTTGCTAACATTTTCTAGGGTAAGTCGAGAGGAAATAAATAGAAATGATAATTATTGCTTTAAATTATTTAAAGTAATGTTGCAGAATTGGGAGGATTTTTTCAGTTATTTTTATTCTAATTTCTACACTAGATCCTGTCTGCCTTTACAAAGCTAGGTATGACACACCCAATGTTTTGTGTATTCCCATTGAGCAATATGAGCTGCCCTTGATGTTGCCAAATTCAACTCATCTAGGTAACCACCTTAGAAATAAGTGCAGTGAACAAAGTGAGGTGACTTTGCTTGAATCCCTTTCTACCTGCCCAATATCTGTTAGCCTTCGCAATGAGTTGACTGTCAGCTCTCTTCAGTGAGTTTATTTAGTATATAGTTGAAAATATGAAACATCCCATGTCAGCTGTAGTGCTCATTAGTTGTTTCTTTACAAAGCTGCTTTTCTACCTTTTTGCTATACTTTAGATGAAAAGTTGACAATATGTGGCCAATACTTTGCTCTAGAGTTCTGTGGTTCAGTTCTCTAGCTACAGCTTGTTTTTGAGGGAAAGGAACTGTACTTGGTTTTTTGAGTTTGAAGTGCAAATTTCAAAGTCTCATTGTTTAACAGACCTTTGGTTAACAGCTTCTCAATGTGTGAATGTGTCATTGGCAACTGCTGAAGGTGCAGTTTCAAATTTGTAAGTAGTTTTAAATTCTTTGCCTCAAGTGCTGGTTTAGGACATTGATCTGTTTATGCATAGTGGATTACAATATTGAAGCCTAGGTGTTTATTTGCTTTGGGTCTAACCAGCTATTTGTCAATGAATTGTAGAAATAATATTCTTATGCTTTTCAATTTTCTAACTTCTCAATAGCTTTTATCCACTTGTTTGCATCTGTTGGCTAATTATTGGCTAAGCCTTACTCTTAAAAGCCAATGATTGCAATGAAGCTCTTGTGAAAGTACTTCATGTGCCAGTTCATGTTTAGCCTGCCATCATAACTAAACCATTTAGTGCAGAAGGTGTACTTTAACCCCAGGAATCATTGCATGCTGGTCTTGTACCAACAAGATTATTGAAATGGGGTTAATTGTTTAATGTATGTGCATTTTGCATTTTAGAAATGTTCAAGCAGTAATGCTGGTGAATTTGTGGGCAGGTAAGTCATCATTCTACAATAGAGTATATGTTGGCTTCTATCTCGAATATGTTTCTTCCCAATGAGGCAGGGCAGGATTATGACTTTACATGTTGCTTTGTAGGCTTGCATATGGGAAAAATTACAACTTTTTGGTAGAATAAAAATGGCTTCATTACTTGAGTTCCTGATTTTCTGGTGGAAAACTCATTAAAAATTGTCTTTGAAATGGACCCTGAAATCTTTTCAGCCGCTGGATTCTTTTGTCATCTACTGTACAGTTAAGTATCTCTTACATTGCCAAAGTGACATTTGATACTAATTGTTTGGAATTTCCTTACTAGGTATTAAATATTTTAATGAATCTACATGCTTCTAGCTTTACAATTTAATTGAAATATTCAAAGCTTTACATTCTTGTATTTGGCAAAACTTCAGCTGATGCAATAATTTAAGCTGGTGGCAGTGCTAATAGATTGTGGAGAATTGTCCCTTCGTATTTCATTTCACTTTGCCAATCCATAAAGTGGTGCAGTATCTGCAGTTGTACCCATTACTTTCTGAAGAAGTTGTGATCTTGATTTGTGCTGCTATGGCAGGTCAGACACTTCACACCTGCTCTTCACAAGAGCAAGTGAATGCTACAGTACAGCAATTACAGCTGCTGTGCAGTATTGTAAAAGCAATCTCTTGTAACCAATCATGATGTACAAGCTGAGTTTATGCAGATTGGTTGAAGTGTAATGGCTGTTCCAGAGTAACTAAGTGAAGCCTGAACACTTAATATTTTTCAGGACTTTCACTTGCTAAAGCAGTAGAGGTTAAAATCCTTGGCAAGGATAACAACACCTGCATACAAGCAGTACTGTCTGTCAACTTCACTGTCCATTATGAAGGAAATGGAACAATGGTAAGTAATACAATTAATTTGCTGACTCCATTAAAGCAGTAAGTAGTCATGCAGACGAGGAAGTTCACAGGTTCAATCCGATGTGTGTAAATTTAGTTGGTGCATTCAGCTGCTGTAGTGTGGTCTTGAAACCTGGCTCAGAGGGAAATTTTAACTACTTTTTGGCTCCTGGTCACTATCCAGGGATCCATTGTGAAGGTTTTGGGTTTTTTTTTCAGCTGTAATGGTTTGTGTTCAACCACTTGAGATTGGCACTCAGTGGTCACTTGAGTATTGAGCCCTGAAACCACATCCTCCTCCTTTGAAGAAGATGAAAATGTTTTTTTGGGTGGGGGTGGAGTGGACCTTCACTTGTAACTGGGTACCCCATGTGTACAATGTGTTCGTTAATAAAACAGCTGCAATTAAACTCCACATTAGCCTGAGGAACTATCCAAATGTGCAGACTACCTGTTTTACCTGCCAGGAAAGATGAGACTCCTGAATTGTTGGTATAAGCTGTTTAACCTTTTTTGAAAATTTTATCTTGAACTCTCTTGTAGTTGTAAGTGCTTCTGAGTTGAAACCTGATTTTCCTTAGTAAATAGTCCTATTGCAGATGTACTTTGACCCAAGGATAGCACAACAAAGAGGGATGATTGAACTGGGGTTATAGAAACTAAGGATATTTCAGAGTAGTGCATGACTTAATAATCCTCTATTTGGATGCCCAAGATGGTTTTATTTATTTAAAAAAAAAAAAATCGAGACTTCAAGTTAGAAGAAACATTCGAATCCGGCATATCTTTGCCTGCTGAGTCAGCACTATCACTTGAAGCTTTGTCATGTCATTCCAGCCATAAATATCAACAAACTAGATTTTCTCCAATATGTCACCCCAAAGCTTTGTTGCCTTTACTAATCTCTTCTGACTCAGCAGCATCTGTTTGCAACATATAATCCATAAAATACCATCTTTTATAAATGGTGTCTCATTGTTCACCCATAACAAGTGTTCTTAAAAGGTACCCCTTTTGCAAACACTTTGAACATGGGTGGCAGAAGTGTAGATTAGAGTTTCAATGATAGGCTGGAGGGGCTATGATTCTTGATGTTTGAATGTTTAATATTCAAACTATCCCTGGACTGCACTGATTCCCTGATGGTTTGCCTGTCCAGGCTAGGGTTCTGTTCCAGTGTTAGGTAGTACATTAGCTAGCCATGAAAGAGTTTTTTTTTTTTAACAATGCCCATGTTTATCTCTTTCCTGCATCTTTGACTGCCTTGTCCTTTGAGTAACACTGTGTAACATGCATGCATCCAAGTGGCAGGCAGGTACTATGGGGAAAACAGCAAGTGCCTGGTTGTACATATCACTAATGATCCATTGTGGCTGACTGTAGCCCAAACTAGCAACTTTAATAGAAGCTATGATAGCCTGGAGCTTCCACTCAATCTCTGAGGCTGACTTGGCCACACAGACTGGCATCTTACATAAGAACAGGTGCAGGCCATTTAGGCCCTTGTGTTCTGTCTTCAAACCAAGCATGCACTGATATCTTGTTCAGTACCATGTTCAGTACCTACACTTACCACCTGAACCATTTGTGTTTAGAATAAATAGTGGCTATGCTTTTAGTTCTGACTGAACTGAAGTTTTTTTAAAAAAAGGACCATTTATTGGTCAAGAGCAATTATTCAACCCTTTTTTTGGTGTATTCCAGTTTTTTTTTGAGAACTTGCAGCTTTTTACACTTTCCCTAACCCACGGTGTTAATACATCATTGGGAGGGGTGCAATATGCAGAGATTTTTGCACTGTCACTGTGGTCCTAACTAAGCTAGTTAAATTTAACCAATTTAATTTTCTACACGTTTCTTTATTCAGGAAAATGCAACTTTTCAGTTGCCGAATTCATTATCATCTAATGGAAGCACATGTGGTGGCAACAATTCGGCTCCCTTGTTGAAAATGGGCTTCGGAACTGGTCACTCCTTGAGCTTAAACTTCTCCCATTCTGCTGGAAAATTTAGTGGCGATGTACTTACTTTCACTTATAACACCAGTGATACAAAACTTTTTCCTGGAGCAACAAACAAAAGTATGGATTTATCCTGTTATGGTATAAATTGAATAAGGTGATCATGGCAGTGACACTTGGCTATCTTAAGCTGCTCAAGGGAGCGTGGTAGCCACAAATTGCTGTGCTATGTAGTCCAAAATAGTCCCCAGTCCGAGCTAGATGGCTTGAACTGACTGTATTCATATGTTGCTAATGCCCTTGTTTTCATGGTGAATCCATTGGGGTGCCTTTCCTGTTCAGTCTACTTGCCTTTACACTGAGGCAGGTTGTGGGACAGCAAGATACAATTTGATGCACAATCTATTATCAACATATGCAAAATAACTTTATATGAGATGCAGCCATATCTTTGTTAATGCAAGTAGTAAGCTTATCATTATTTCACAAAGTTGTGGTATCAGCCAGATTAGATTTGGTTGGTAGCTCATCTCACCTGAGTTGGGTTATAGATTCAAGCCTGACTCTGGGATTTGAGCATATGTTCTAAGCAGACAGTACAATGCAGAACTTATCAGAACTTTTAAGTGTAACATTGTGGGAATTGTCATCCTTCAGGACTCTACAAGGTCATGTGCCCCATTTGTCCCCTCCAAGATCTCATGGCACTATTGGAATAACAGTTGCCTGACTATCCAGTGCCATCAAAACAGAACCTTGCTAATTTTTCATGTATTCAATTTTGCACACTGTAAGGTGACTTAATTTGCCTACAAGTTATTTGGCCATGAAGTGAATCAAAATCATAACTTGCAGCATGGAAGGAGGCCATTTGGCCCACTGACCACTCAACAAAACCATCTGGTCCACTTCCCATTTTTTGGCTCTTGGTCCATAATGGGGTAGGTTATGGCACTTCAATTGTATGTTAAGAATTTTTCAAATGCTTTTAAGGGTTTCTGCTTCCATCATCCTTTCAATGTTCCAGATCTCTTCCTCCTCCTCTGGGTGAAAACATTTCCCCTTTAATCCCCTCCCTAAACACCTTGCCTGAAATCTATCCCCCCTGGTTGTGGACCTCTTAGAGCAGATAAGGTGCACCTTTTCCACTTATCTAGATTCCCATTATATACACTCCAATGAAGTCTCCTCCTTTTCAAAGGAAACCACCCTTGCTGATCTTCACTGAACTAAATTTCTCCAGTCCAGGCAACATGCTCAAATCTCCTCATGTTGCAGTGACCAGAACTGCACATATTACAAGTGCTTTAGATACATAAATTTCAGTTTAGGTGTGACTTGCACTATATTTTTAATCAAGGTACTACAAATTATGTGCATCCATTTCCTTGGCTAACCCATATTCTCATGGGGTATATGCTTCCTGATTTGCTGTGCCATTTTATACTTGAAGCTATACTTCATAAGGCTAATGTTATGAAATAGCCAGGCACAACATCCTTTCAATTGCAACTCAAATTGGCCCTGTAGTAAAACTAGCTAAATGCTACAATGGATGATTCTAGTTTTTAATCCTCCATGAGTTCACTCTGGTGGCACTGTTTTGTGCTCGTGGCCCATTCCTCTCTGGGTTGGCTTCCTGGTACATTCCACTAGGAAAGTTGCAAGAGCTAGGAGCAGCTTTGATAGTGAAGGTAGGGTGTACCTAAGCTTGTACTTGTTAAATGCTATTTTTAGATACTATTTTGTTTTTTTTTCCTTGAGGCAAGAGAACTTGACATTTCAATGTACTTTGTTATTGAGTTTTTGTTTGTTCTACCTTTTCTTTACCTTTGTAGGTGTAAAGCATGTGGCTGTGAATTCTCTAATGGAGTCTGTACCCCTTAACACAATCTACACATGTCGAAGTGTTAAAGCTATTGCGAGTGAAGCAGTTGTCATGGTTTTTTGGAATGTTGGCATTCAAGCCTTTGTGGAAAATGGAACAGTTAGCAAAAATAGTAAGAAAATGCTCCATTTGTCTTTGTTTTTAATTATCTTTGTTATTCAGCTGGACATCAAAACTAGGTCATGCTGATGTGCTAGATTTGAGTTCCGAACCCAAATGTTTATAATGGCACTTGACCTCCCTAGGCTTCATAGGGGAAAAACCTGGCTATGGTTAAATGGAATATTGGGTATAATTTGTCTTGTACATAAAATAACAATTTGTGCTGCAAACTTGAGCCATGCATTAAGTACATTTTTAAGTTGACTATAGAATTAGCTGGTTATGGATTGGATTCCCACTTTATCCAGCCCCTGCTGTTAACCAGAAGTGCTGGCCAGCCACAAAACTAGACTCTTTTTTTTTAAAAAAAAAGCTGTGTCCCCAACTACTTGTTCTCCTTCTGCTTCACTAGTTCCAAATCCATCCATTTGTCTGAAGTATGGCTACACTCTAAGCAGCAGTTTCTCATTTCAGTGTATTAGGCACCTCCCCTATTGCTTGTGGCTGTTTGAAACAATGGCATACCTAAAAAGATTTAAGAAAATTCTTAGAACCTCCATTTGTGCATCATCACTACTAAAGCTTAGTGCTTGAACAGGAGCATTCTCATATGAAAGCTACCCTTAGCAGGAAGAGTTTGCAACTGGATGTTTGTAGCTGCTAAGGCCACTTCTAACTGACTAATGAACTAACCTGGAAGTTTAGAGTTTGAACTTTGAGCAATGAGCAAATTAACCTGTAATCTTTTTTTCTTCCAAGAATCATTCTGTAAGGCAGATATGTCCACCACGGTAGCACCTATTACAACACAGGCAACCTCAACCGTGACCCCAATCCCAACTAAACCTCCACCAGAGTTGCCAGCAGTGGGTAACTACACTGTTAAGAATGGAAGTGATTCTTGTCTCCTTGCCAATATGGGATTGCAGCTAAATATTACCTATACAGATAACAAGGTATTACTGCTTTCTGACAGTATCTATTTCCATTTGCATTACAAGTCTGCCCCTAACAGCTTTTCCTCCCTCAGACGCAGGTAATTAATATGAATTCCAATTCTACTGCAAGTGGACACTGTGGGGATAAAGATGCAACCCTTCTTCTAGAAGACAAGGACACAACTATTCAGTTTAGTTTCATTGTGGTAAGTGTTGAATTGCACTTCCATTGCAGTATTTAATTTTAAAAGCAAAGTTGGGCTCCTAACTTACAACTTTAAATCTAGAAATTTCCTTAAAGCAAATATTTGAGTCACATTTTCAGGGTATAGGCAAGATTTAAAAGTAGGATAAGGTAAAGAATGAAATTATTGCTAATAGACTGGGGGGATTTGTTTGGAGGGATGTTAACATTAACAATGTTCAAACTCCAGTTTTAACTTGAGTAAGGGTTTTGGGTCTGGATTTAAATATTGTGGATCTAGGAAGAAGAGTGTCCACAATAGATGCTATCAGTACTTTGTACACATTTTAGTGAGTTGGCTATTTAGCTGGGGCAGTGCATAGTTTTTATTCCTATTCATGTGTATATACTTCAGTAAACTCATCAGGAGCAAGAAATTTGACCAACCTTCTACCTAGCCCAGGGGCATGACCTCAATTTCCACAATTGTTGAAATTGACTACTGGGGACAGACTTCAGATTCAAATTAACCACCTTGTTCTGTCTCATCTCATTGTATGAACTTTCTAGGCCATTGTAGGAATGTGGCAGTTCTTTGATTATAAATATAAAATCTCTAGTTTGAGCCCTGTGCCAGAATAATGTTGAGATTCCTTATCTTGATGTTTGTTTCAGGAACAATCAAAATTCTTCTTGAAGGAGGTGAAAGCTAACATAAGCTTGGTTATAAATGGTTCAAGTAAGTAGCCATAAGATTTTTGCTTTTGGCAAACTATTGATCTTGCCATCTAAAATGTATTTTCTGTGAAGGAGGACTGAGTTGAATTTGACTTGTAGTGCAGGGATATAAAAATGCATTTAGCCATTTCTGACCTTCCTTTATAAACCTAAGACAAACTGCTCAGCTATATCCCACTTCTGTGGAACTGAACTACCTTGTTTTTAATAATCTGCACTCATTCCAGTAGTCTGTTTTTCCAAGTTGTAAATTGCACTTGGATAAAGTCTACTGTTCTAGCTGAATAGTTTTATTAGTGTTTTTTTTAAACTGAATTGTTTGTTGCCATTTGCTCCTTTTTAGGTATGAATACAGAAACTGTAGCTAACAATGTACCATCCCTTGCAACCATGTAATTTGAAAAAGGGGGGGTAATGGATCATTCTTCCCCAACTATTCCAAAACAGTGATCCTGAGGAACCTGGCATGGCCGTCCGAATCATGGGGTGTTTGGTCCGTCCGTTAGGATTATTTCAATTAGGATCCTTCATTTCACAATTAGTCACTTTCTGGTTTCTAGTTGGTGTAAACTATTTGTTACATTATCATTCTCTGTAATGGGGGCAATTACACAACACAGTAGTTAACAAATTGTGCCGATAAGTGCAGTTTATTAACACTACAAAATTGAATGTCCCAGTTCATCTCTTGATAGATGAGTATAAATTTAAGGGTGAGGAATTTGTCTGACTTAAGTTTTCTATGAATTGACTGACAAGTGACTTT
Source organism: Cetorhinus maximus (assembly GCF_964194155.1). Lineage (NCBI taxonomy): Eukaryota > Metazoa > Chordata > Chondrichthyes > Lamniformes > Cetorhinidae > Cetorhinus > Cetorhinus maximus. The sequence goes on along the minus strand of NC_135886.1, from coordinate 108,798,326 downwards.
TTTCCCTCAGCAACTGCACTTAACAGCAACAATAGCAATCTGAGGTATTGGCAGGCATTTGTTGGAAGCTCATACATGTGTCACAAGGAGCAGAGCCTAGTGGTGACTGACCAATTGGTTATTAATGCCTTTAATGTATGGGTCCAACCATTTGAGGTCAAGAATGGAACCTTCTCCAGAGGTAAATAATTTTGCTGAATAATGCTGACTGTGGATGCCATCTAGATATAGGTGACAACATCCTTTTTTTGTTTTAGTGGCTGCTGTTAAACTGGTCATATGTTGAAAAAGATTTTACTTTTCCTGATTTTTTTAATAGCTGGAACTGATGCTTAATTTTATGATCCTGAAACAGTAAGAGTCTCTGCTTTTTTTTTTTGCTCTTTGCCTCTTTTCCATCAACAACTGCTCTCCACCCCATTTTGATGACCCTGATATTTGTTTGTCACATCTGTGTAACAACCCAAATCATTGGATTCTCTATAGAAAAGAGTAGAAGTTTCAAGTTTGATTCATGGATGAATTTAAACTCAACAGGAGAATCAATAAGGCCTACAGCTGAGTTAATGTTTCTGATCGAGGGAAGAAGAAAATCTGGCAAGGCCAACTAGGCTATTTACTACTCCCTGCTTAATGTTGATTGCAGAATAGTCATGTTACAGCCTGTCAATAGGAAAACTGACACGAATAACAAGGAGAATATTTGTCTAGAGGCATCAGTGATTGACATCTTCAGAAAAATGAACACAACTTTATTTGTAATGTGCATAGTTGTCTGAGCAGTAACTGGTAATTCATCTGATATTATTTTTTGTCCACAGCTGAAGAGTGTTCTCTGGATGATGACAGCATTCTTATCCCTGTTATAGTTGGTGCAGCTCTGGCTGGCTTAATTGTGATTGTTGTGATTGCTTATGTGATTGGTAGAAGAAAAAGCTACGCTGGATACCAAACACTCTAAATTGTTTTTTGATTCTCCAAATGCATAGTGACATGATTAGATTGCTGTAGTGGGTGCAAGTACTTGCCTTGTAAACTTCCCCTCAATTGCACTAGACTCTTGCCAAGTTTCTTGGGGCCAGTGAACTTGCACCCACACTTGACACAGATGAAATGTTGATGTGTATTGCTGGCATTGAGAATTTTGTCTAGACATTATGGCATTGCTGCCAAGGAAATGTGTTCCTTCAGAGATGACTTAAATTGGCAAGTTTGCCTTTAACTACTCCTTGAAACTAATGCAATCACTAATTTGCCAGCACTACTACCAACATTTCTACCAATAACTTAATGAATATGAAATCTAAAATTGAACATGTATTTACAGATCTCATGTAGCTTGTTTGGCTGTACTGTGGAAACTGTATAAATGTTAATAGTTTGTGTATATAAAAGTTTGGTCTTTAGCAAAAATTTTGCTGCATAGGGAAAACTTCAGTTGGGTGCCTTGGATTGTGGAAAGAATTTTGTGTAATGTTCTAATTGGCATGTGCAAATGTTATCTAATGTTGATGACTACTTTTCTAATTTGGGGATCTGGAGTTTCTCACTGCACTCTAGACACTGAAATTTTGAAAACGTTGGCTTTTATCTTGGAAATTACAGATTGGGGAATTTTTTCTCCAAGTTTCTTTATTCCTGTGCCTCATTTGTATGTAAAAGTTTAACTCGGCTTTATAATAAAAAAAACTTCATGTAAGCTCATGTAGCATTTATTTGGGGCTGAGGAATGTAAGTTTTGCATATTTTACACTTGCTAACCACAGCAATTAGGGATAACTAAAATTTCACTTCCCCCATTGTTACCCACTTATCTCCATGTGGTTGAACATTTTTCTTAGGGATATGGGTAATGTACTTATTACCCATTCCCAGTACAGTGGAGTGTCTTACTACACTTGTGTACATATGAGTCAACCACACTCTGAGCCTCCATACTAGCTTTTATTTCTAGTTTAAAATTGATTTCAGATTGGCAGTCTCAATTACCAATCCTGGTCTTAGTTAATAATGGTGGAACTCTACTTATGACTTCACAAATCTCATGTTCCTACAAATTGAATTCTTCCAATTGATTTTAGAAACTTCTGGTTCAATGGCTAGAGCTCTTGTGCCCTGTGCTCATTGTGTCTAATTTGGATCTACCCTCACTTGAATTCTTTCAATTTTCATTCATTCAGTGAGATTGTGACAGTTGATTAAGTTAGTAACCTCATGTTATGAGGCTGATTGAGATTGCTAAAATCAGCAAGGCAGGTATTCATTGAAGCCTATAGGCAACTTAATACTGTGGGGATTTACTTTAGATGCTTGAGCTTCTGATAAAGTTGCTTATGCAAACTTGCAGACCATTTTGTGTAAGTCTGAGGAACTAGATTTTGCAATGTAAATGCTAGGACCTTGCTCAGGTATTAGTTTTAATTCCGGCAAACTAGCTAAAAATTCAGTTTAAATTGTCATTAGAATAATGTCTATAGTTGCAAATTATTTTTAAAAATGGACTTTTGTCTGCCTTAATTGGGTTAAAGCCAGCTGGTCTAGAGGCTTTGTATAGAAAGAAGCAGGTTCAAAATGGTAATTAGATAAACATGGAGAAGGTTAGAAACATGGGTATCAAGGGGGTAATTTGCTTTTTCAAATATTCCATTCAAAGGAATGGGTAAAATCTTGCACCCAGCTAGAAGATGCCAAGCAATGTTTGTTTTTTTCAACCTAATAAACTTTGGAATGAAAGGATGTTATTGTTAGAGGTAAAAGCCTAGTGTTACAATGGAAAATTTATGTTCAGATATGTATAAAGGAGAAAGGAAATAGTATGTAAGCAGAGGCATTTTAAGATCCAACAAGTGAGAAGCCTTGAGCTGCTGCCTGCAAGGACCCAGAAAAACTCATTCTGAATGCATGTCCAGTTTGTGCTTTACCAGGTATCTGTTAAAACCTGAGATTTACTGTTGCCTTACTGGAGGTCTAATGGAGAGTCAGATTAATTAGAGGTAATTTTGTAGATGTATGTGTTCACAATCTCATTTTAAATGTTTAGTTATATAAAAACCCTCGATACCCTGGTCTTGTTACTAAACTCAAAGCCTGCATCTTGAAATGTACAAATTACAACAATGGGCTATGATGGTTGTTTCAAGCTTCCCTCTGGGATTTGAACAACTCAGTTCTGTAATATTGTAAACACAAGCCTACAAAATTACCAATAACTACAAAAATCCCCTCATTAATGTGACTGTTAGATCCCTGGTAAGGCAACAGTAAATCTCAGATTTAAACAGATACCTGCCAAAGAACAACCTGGACACTCATTCAAAATGAGTTTCAGCTTTGGATCCTTGCAGACAGCAGCTTGAAACTTCTCTCAATTGTTGGATCTTAAAATGCCTCAGTTTTTTTTCCCTTATATGCATATCTTTTTTTTGAATGTAACTTTTCCTTTGTCTCACTAGGCTTTTAATTTTACTTCTAACAAAACATCCTTTGCTTCCACCAATTTTATTTAATCATGGGGCAAAAAGTGGGGGAGGAAATAAATACAGTAACCAACAAAGTACTAGAGAAGCTAAAGGCTGCTAAGTCACCTGGACCTGATAGTTTGCATCCTGGGATATTAAAGGAAGTAGCTACAGAGATGGAAGATTACTACCAGTGCATCCACTGAGAGTCCTTTGGTTCTGGAAAAGTCCCAGAGGAATGTAACCTTATTCAAAAAGGGCAGGAGACTAAAAACAGCTGACTAAAAACAGCTAACTATAAGCTAGTTAGCTTAACATCTGTTACTGGGAAAATGGTGCCTATTATAAAAGATGTAATAGCAAAGCATTTGGAAATGTGTAATCTAATCAAGCAGAGTCAGCATAGCTTCATGAAGGGGAAATCATGCCTGACAAATATCAAGCAAGATAAAGGGGAACTGGTAGATGTAATATATTTGGATTTCCAAAAGCGTTCAATAATGTACCACATATCTACTTCATAAGATAAGAGCCCATGGTGTTGGGGCTAGTATATTAGCATGGAGTTGGGATATGGGGGCATTTTCAGGATGGCAACCTGTAACTAGTGAAGTGCCACATAGATCAGTGCTGGGGCCCCAATTACTTACAATATATATTAATGACTTGGCTGGGGGAAATGAGTGTTCTATTGCCAAGTTTGCAGATGACCCAAAAATAGGTGGGAAGGTTAAGTGGTGAGGATGGCGGAGTCTACAGAGGGATATAGATAGATTGAGTGGGCAAAAATGTGGTAGATGGAATATAAAGTGTGAAGAGAGCTGAGGGATTTGTGGGCCCTCGTGCAGGAATCCAAAAAAGCTAGCATACAAGTTCAGATAATAGGGAAGGCAAATGGAATGTTGGCCTTTATTTCAAAGGGAATGGAGTATAAAAAATAGCCAAGTCTTGATAAAACTACACAAGGCGCTAGTTGAACCACACCTAGAATACTGTGAACAGCTTTGGTCCGCTTACCTAAGGAAAGATATACTGGCATTGGAGGCAGTCCAGAGAAAGTTCACTGGGTTGATACTGGGTATGGAGAGATTTTCTTCTGAGGGGTTGAGTAGGTTGGGTCTGTACACGAGTTCAGAAGAATGAGAGGTGACCTTAATGAAGCATAAGATTCTCAGGGGGCTTGACAGGGTAGATGCTGAGAGGTTGTTTCCCCTTAAGACCAGAGGGCATAATCTGAGTAAGGGGGTGCCCAGTTAGAACATGAGGAATTTCTTCTGAGGGTAGTCAATCTGGAATTCTTTACTGCAGAGAGCAGGTTAAGTGTATTCAAGGCTGAGATAAACAGATTTTTAATCAATAAAGGAATCGAGGGTTATGGGGGAAAAGGCAGGAAAGCGGAGATGAGGATTATCAGATCAGCCATGATCTCATTGAATGGCGGAGCAGACTCGATGGGCTGAATGGTCTACTTTTGCTCCTACGTTTTATGGTCTGAGCTGAAAAAATAAACACTGCTTGGTGCCTTCTAGGTGTGAGATTTCACCCATTCTTTTGAATGGTTTATTTAAAAATGCAAATTGCCCCCTTGACACCTGTTTCTAAACTTCCCCATGTTTATCTAATTACCATTTCAACCACCTTATTTCTATACATCAAAGTTTTGAGACCAGCTGGCTTTAATCCAATGAAGACACACACTGCAACTCCATTTTTAAAAATAATTTCTAATGACATAGACACTAATCTCCTCATGACAGTGTTGGATGACATTTGCTTCTTGGTTATTAGGCACTTTTAATTCTAAATAGTGAGAAGTGGTGTTGACATGAAAAAACTAGCTTTAAGTATGGGTTAACATTTGCCAAGAAATTGATCATAGTTGGTTGCTATTGTAAGTTTTAAGTAGAATGTGATTGCAGTCTGGATATTGTACTATCTTGACAGATTGTGTAGCTATTTCCAAATTTGAAATGCATATCTGAAAAGGTGTATAAATTTGAACAAATCCTGATACTGATTATTCTGCAGCTGCAGTCTTTTGCATGTACTGAATGAATTGTGATCAGTTGCATTCAAATCTTCTAACTTGCATTCTTGCTTCAAGTTTCGTTTTGGTAGGTGCTTGATAAGTGATTCCAAAGCACTTGCTGATGAACTGCACAAATGGGGATAAACTATGGCTTTTTAGCATTTTAAGTGCAGTCAGATTTAGTAATGGGTTGTCTTTTTCACCTAGTATGAACTAGATTTTGGCTTAATTTGGTTTGATTAACCATTATTGTGCAAGAGATATTTTGAACCACTTTTTCTTACTGCACTTAATGGGCAATTTATAAAACAATGTTGTGATCAGTTTGCCTTTCTAAAAGTATTGCTTCAGAAAAATGGGAATTTCTTTTCAAGTAGAATCTTGGGTGTAGTTCAACTTTACTGTATGTTCCTGAACATTTTAAAATGGGCTTTTTGGAGCTGTACCTTGTAATTTGGGGTTTTCCCTCTGTACTTCAGTTACTGACATCACCAACTTTTATTTAATTTCTTCAAATCCAGCTGAAGACTGTAAAGCAAATGAGAACTACATCGTGCCCATTGCAGTCGGAGCAGCGTTGGGAGCAATAATTTTGATTGTGCTGGTGATCTACATAATTGGTCGTAGGCAGAATCACAGTGATGGATATGAGCAGTTTTAAATTTTCAGTTATTGGAATGTACAATTAAACAATATGTTTGTAAATGTAAAATCAGCTGTAAACAATTTGAGGAAGAATGGATGCTGAATAGTTTATTGTAAAGCCTTACCATAGCGAAAGTTACAAGTGCTCTTAGTTTTTAAGCTTGTAGGATCAATTTTAAAGGACAGAATGGATGTCCTCCTAAAATGAACACTAGTAACATGGCTACCTATTAGTAAACCCTCGTGCAGCCTATTTCACAATCCTTAATGTTGAACTATTCATGTTTGTGGTAACTGGATTAAATTGAGAAGCCTGCTGATTTTTAAAATACTTTTCTAAATTTTTAATTAAACTACTGTGAAGTATGAATTTAGTTTGAATTTCAAATTCCAGTTCTTGGAATTTGAACCCTTTTGGGTAAAGTAAGAATACAGAATGTCTTAACTATGCCTGTATCCATAAAACGGCACCTGTTTGAGAACTAACATCACAATGCACTTTCATCCATTGAGGTTTGGAATTTATACAGGCGTCCCTTTATCACAGGTACTTTGCCTACTTGTACAATTGCCAGTGAATAAACTTGCTATCCATCTACAGTACTCGGTTGGGTTGATATCAAGTGACTTTGTGCCACATAGTCCTTTGGTTTTTGGCAAACTTGTGTAAATCAATGAAACTTGAGCGGCCCTACGTAAAGGGCAGGTTTCCGTAAACACCAAGTGGTGAAACAATTTGGGAAGTTTGCGATTTTTGGGGTAAAGTCAGTGTAATTCTGCATGCAAATTTGCTTGGTGCATTGCTGCTCTTATGGGGCATTATCTCCCCGTATGCAAAATTTTTGAATTTGTTTCTAATTTAGCTAGTTTTACATAAGCTGCTAATTGTGTATTCAAGCCCTTCTGCAGTCAGTTTCTATGGATGGCCTTGACAACTGAGTGCAAGAATGACTAGTCAATGAGATGGGAATGTAGCCTTACCTGTAAATCATACCCATAGAACTTAACAGTGCTCCCCAATTCTGAAGTTCTTCTAATATAAACCTATCATGCCTTTAGTATTACTTTATTAGGCAATACTTAAAATTTGGATTTTTGTGGGCTTTTGCATGTTCTTGCGCCTATCCTTCAACTAATAATCTTTTAACTTCTTTGTCACAGCTGAAGAATGTCTTGCTGATTCTGACCTGGGTTTTCTGGTGCCAATCGCTGTTGGAGCTGCACTGGGCCTATTAATAATTCTTGTTATTATATCTTACGTAATTGGACGAAGAAAGAGTCGGACTGGCTACCAATCTGTGTAACCAGTTCTTTCTGAATGTTGGTATCTGTCACTTCTGCTGTCTTAGTTTACTTTGTGCCATCTGTCCAGTTTTTTGGATGGAATTAAATCCTGACTAACCTTGCACTAAATTTGTAATTGCATGATCCTTCACTTAGCCTAATGTCTTCTCCATTAATGATGGTGAGTTGATTTCGCAATTGTTTTTGCAAGTAGCATAGAATTTCTCAGCTTTTTGAATCCAGGTTCAGGAATGGGCCAAATGTACCTGCTGCTAATTTAATATTGAGTAATCTCAGTTGTACATTTTTTTTAGTTAACACCTCCTAGATGTAACAAATTTTTGGTTTGGCTTGAACTGCAAACTCGGATGCAGAAACAGCTTTTACATGCACTAAATTGATAATGGGCAATAAGTGCAAAGTCAGTTGTCACAAGCCTGACGTTTGAATTATTTCTATCTGGAACATTTGTGTTCATATTAAAATAGCAGCTCACCTTTAATTTCAAATGCTTTTTACATCTTTCAGCATCCACCTTCACTGTAAAATTGTAATGACAAGGTAGTGTAATTACATGTAACGAACCACAAATGCAAAAGCAACCAATTCACTTTTATGGTTAATATTGACCAGAAACTAAGAACTTCTGTTGCCCTCCCCCCATATTGTTGTGGGTTCTTTATCCATAATTGGATATGGTACCCACTATTGAGGGAGAGCCATGATTTCTGTCCAGTTGACAGCACCTGGCAAGTGGATATTTGATAGGGACAAGATAAGCTAATTAATACTCGGGCATATCGGAGGGGTGTGTCTGGTATAGCCAAACCTTACTTCGGCATTGCCTGCAGCAGAGGGAGAGAACTGTAAAAAGGAGAAACAAAAGATGTAACTATCACAATAAAACAAATCTTTATTGTAAATCAATTTTAACTTGAGCTTGTTGCTTCAATTTTTGGATTGTCACCAGACTTTGGTTTACATCTTTGCTTGAGTAATATTTTTTCAAGTTAATATTTTTCAAGCAGGAACATATTGATGTTTATACATAGGCTTGGGAAAATTTTCTGGAACTAAGGACATTAGGCAATTAATGCTTGCATCAATGGGACCTTGTATAAATACAGCAGACCCTCAGCATTTTAAAAGCTAGATTAATGTTTGACCTGGCAAACTTGAAAACTTGCTCCTTTTTAGGGCTGGGCAAATCTAGGAGGGGTAAAGAATATTTATAATACTTGTCTAAAGGGGAAACTGTTGGCTTAAATTAGATTTTTGGGCAATTTGTCTAGCTGTACATTGTGCAACATCCTGTTCACTGTTTCAAGTATCATGTACCATTTTTCATTTCAAGTCAGAGTTTAAGTTTGAGCAAATAGAATAGCAGGAACTAAACTTGATTCTTGAAATAAATCTATCAATTTGAAAACCAATTTGAACTGAATCTGTTTTGTCTAACTTCTACATAGCTGCTACTTCCCTCTTTCACCAATCCTTCCCTTCATGTTTCAGTAGTTGATGGATTCACTGATACCACTTCTTGCTGCTGTCCATTTAATCCAGAACCAAGCATCAACAATTGACCCTGACATCTATCAATCACCAAGACTTTACTTCCTCTACAACGATTGTGTGCATTTGTTATCTCTAGACTTGATTTCTCCTCCTTGCTGGCCTGTAAACTCTAGCTTTTCAAAATCTCTCCTCACTTGTCTACAGTTTTGTTTCCTAAAGCTTTTATTTTAAAATCTTCCTCTCTGAATAACTTCATGACCTCACATGGTACTATTTCTCCAGGCTCCTTCCTGACTTGTTTCCTCCCTACTCACCCTGGCTGTTTATGCATCAGGTCCTTACTTCCCTTTCCATGTTTATTAGGACTGTTCTTTCAATTGCTTGTAGTAAAACATCCTAATGTCACTGCAAAGCACCTTATCTCTCAAAATTTGGCTGAGCCATATGCTGTATTAAGGCAGGTGCCCAAAAGCTTGGTCAAAGAGGTAGGTTTAAAGTGTCTTAAAGTAGGAAAAAAGAGGGGTTTAGGATAGAATTCCAGGGTTTAGGATAGAATTCCAGAGTTTAGGGCTTTGGCAGCTGAAGGTGCAGCTGGCAATGGTATTGGAATTAAGTTCATAGAAGCTGGAGCTGCCAGAATTAGAGCGCAGATATCTGACAGGATGGCTGGCAGAAGTTAGAGATGGGAAGAAGCAAGGTGATGGGATTTGAATAAGAATGAGAATTTTAAATTGATTTATTGCTTATCCATCAGCCAATCAGCATGACCAATCAGCATAGAAGCCAGGTTACAGCAGGTGAGTGATTCCAGTGATTAGCTGAATGAAGAACAGCACTGGGAGTGGCATGGATTACCTTTCTGTCCCTTTGACCACAGAATGGTAGGACCTGCTCATCAGTTTAGTTCGGAATCAACATTTAAGACCAAGAATGTGCCCTATTTGACAGTTACCTGATTTTAAGCTGGGGTGGCAATAGAGGTGCTGCAGTACAGAGTTGAAGAGGCAGACAATTATTCAAGGTCTAGACTAGTTATCCTTGTCAATTAAACCTTAGAATGTGCACCTATGTCAGGAGGGAGAAGGCGGGAGAATGGGGTTGAGAAACTTATCAGCCATGATTGAATGGCGGAGCAGACTCTATGGGCCGAATGGCCTAATTTCTGCTCCTATGCCTTATGGTCTTATATCAGATGAGAACAGGATCAAGTTCAGCTGCAGTATCTCCAGAGCTGAATAACTCATGCTGGCAAAACCTATGAAGCATGAAATTCCAGATGGCAATAAATAATCAATGCAAATGCATCTTGGCATAGGTTGCTTCCTTTAGCCAAATGGGTGAAAATTACAGGGGTGAGTTTCCTAGTTTGTTACAATCCAACTTCTACACTTGATGGCTTAGCCGGTTTTCATTGTGTCCTTTTCACTAAATCCTGAGATTGACAGTAATTTTTAGTTCTTGCCTGTTCCAGATCAAAGTCTGATTTTATATCAACTGGGTATTTGGATGAAAATCCAAATTCACCAATCATGACAGTGCTGGATATGGCTAATCTGATGTTGCATAATGAGACTTGCAGTAATAACAGAGCTGAAAAACATATTTAATCTGAGGTTTAGAGATCTGAATGAGGTCTCCTCACCACAGTCTGTACAAGAGCATTTTAAGATATATCAATAGCAAAGTAATAATTCCAGTTGTATGCATTGCTGAATATGATTTTTAAGCTAAACAAGCTCATCATTTCTATTTCCTGCACATCATCCTGTGACCTTGCTGAGTTCGCTTGAAATTTAGTGCCAACTTGCACAAAGTTGTCAATAGTTTTGTCATGGAACAGGCTGATGTGGGCTTAAGTTGGGACTGACACAGATTCATGTCACAAAAGACCTTTACATTTGGTGAAGGAACATTTTGTCCTATTTATGAAGTCTAAACAAAGTTCTTGAGGTGAAAGGACAGTGTATTGATCAACTGTACCAATAACTCCTTATATTTTCATGAGAATGTAATAGGTTTTTTCTGTCCTCTTTAGCCCTTACCATCATTCTCCTGAGCACTGCATGAACACAAATTAAGTTAATTCCAGCAATTAGATATGCAGAGCCTAAGCAGTAACTATTTGCTTCTTTGCAACCCCCTTGTGCTAAATACCTTTTGTCACAAACCTTAACAGGCTCATAATCAGCTAAGTCAGAATCTGCCTTCTACATAGGTTTAGATCCCATGAATACAGTCTGCAACATTCCAGCTGCATTGATGATCTAGAAGTCCAAATCTAAAGTTGCATTCTAGTCTTGCTCATGTTGCACTGAACATCTAGATTTTCATTTGAGAGGTTTTAAAAATTTGGGTGTGTTTGTGTTACAGGTCCAGCTTTTCCCATCACTTTTCTCATGATTAGACAGCAGTGTCTATAAGCATACTGAGTCTCTTTTAAATCAAACTCTATTTTCTTTGCTGTACCTTCGTAAAACCAAGGCTTAACAATTAACCTGAAATGGCAGTAAATTGCTTACTGTGGAATCTGCAGGATACACACCAAACTTTCTCTTGCTTACAGTAGGTGGAAAAAAACCAGGTCAGCAGAACTTAATATTCTGGGTAAATTTATTGTAAATGTGTATTTATGGATAAAAGAATGCATGATAAAAAATAATGGAAAGATACTAATCTAAAAAACAGGACATAAACACCCACTACCTATACAGTGATGCTGTGTGAAATACCCAGCAGTGCTTCCCAAGTATTTTTTATCATGACCCCATTTTAACACTTAAATTAATGTAACCCCAGACACTAACAAAATCAAGACCGTAATAAAGCAGCATATTCTTTCCTCCTTCCCTCTGTGTCTGCCTCCCCCTGCCCCTTCTGGGCATTTTGTCAGTTTATATTAGGGTGTTTGCTATTTGCTTCTATCAAATCATGCCTTGATTCCTTTTAAAGAGGGTAAAAAACATAGTGATGATGAATTTCCTCTGGTCCCCACCAGCTGCATTTAGGACTTGTGTCCAGTTACAAGTTGCACAGGGTTAGGACCACTCACGTATTTTTGGGTTGGGAACTTGTATTATTTATGGAGCTAATGGTGTGCCCGGTTCAGTTTGAGGGGTAGGGCGAGAGCCTACAGCCCACACCCAGTGATACTAACACAGCAAAGATAAAACAGTTTAAATTCCCCAGAAGGTTCTAGTTGTGAAATGTACCTTTAAATTTAAATCCCTTCTTTGCCCTCTCAGCTCCAACAGACACTTAGTTTGGGACTCTCAGATCTTCACTAATGCCTCTGTTTTGCTCCCCACTTCTGGGGAGTGTTCCCACTCAGTGCTACTCCTAGATAACAAAGGCAAGTTTGGAAGCTCAGTGCCATGAATTAGAGCAGATTCTGCACTTCCTTCAGATCTGCCTGCAGTACTTAAGACTTCATGCCTATTTAAGAGTCTAATGGAGAAAGATCTCTACAACCATGTAGCAATAGGTAGCCTGGGGAAACCAAAAATGTGATTGTTTTTCTCTACCCACCAAGCTTCTTGGCCTATTAACAATTTGCTCCTTCTCGTTTCTACATTATAATAACCGTTGTCTAATAATTACTTCTCACAACCCCATTTACGAACATATGAATTAGGAGCAGGAGTAGGCCACTTGGCCCCTCGAGCTTGCTCTGCTATTCAATAAAATCATGGCTGATCTGACTGTAACCTCAACTCCACATTCCCGCTTACCCCCAATAACCTTTCACCCTCTTGCTTATCAAGAGCTTATCTAGCTTTGCCTTAAAATATTCAAAGACTCTGCTTCCACTGCCTTTTGAGGAAGAGAGTTCCAAAGACTCATGACCCTCTGAGAAAAGATTTCTCCTCATCACTGTCTTAAATGAGTGACCCCTTATTTTTAAACAGTGACCCCTAGTTCAAGATTCTCCCACAAGAGGAAACATCCTCTCCACATCCACCCTGTCAAGATCCCTCAGGATCTTAAAGGTTTCAATCAGGTCACCGCTTACTCTATTAAACTCCAGTGGATACAAGCCTAGCCTGTCCAACCTTTCCGCATAAAACAACCTGGTATTAATCTAGTAAACCTTTTTTGAACTGCTGCTAATGCATTTACATCCTTCCTTAAATAAGGAGACCAATACTGTTCATGGTACTCCAAATGTGGTCTCACCAATGCCCTATATAACTGAAGCATAACCTTTCTACTTTTGTATTCAATTCCCTTCACAGTAAACGATAACATTCTATTTGCTTTCCTAATTACTGCTGTAACTGCACACTTGCCTTTTGTGATTCATGCACTGGGACATCCAGATCCCTCTGAATCTCAGAGCTCTGCAATCTATCACCATTTGTATATACTTTTTTTATTATTCTCACCAAACTGGACAATTTCACATTTGCCCACATTAATACTCCCATGTGTCAGATCATTGCCCACTATTTATACCCCCTTGTAGCCCCCTTAAGTCCTCTTCACAACTTACTTTCCTACCTATCTTTGTCTTATCAGCAAATTTAGTGACCATATCTTCGGTCCTTCATCCAAGTCATCTGTATAAATTGTAAAAAGTTGAGGCCCCAGCACTGATCACTATGGCACACAACTTGTTACATTCTGCCAACCAAAAAAAGACCTATTTATACCAACTCTCTTGCTTCCTGTTAGCTATCCAATCTTCTATCCATGCCAAAATGTTATCCCCTACACCATGAGCTTTTATTTTCTGCAATAAGCTTTGATATGGCACCTTATCAAATGTCTTCTGGAAATCTAAGTACAGTACATCCACCAATTCCCCTTTATCCACAGCACATGTGACTCCTTCAAAGCACTCCAATAAATTGGTTACACATGATTTCCTTTTCACAAAACCATGTTGACTCTGTCTGATTGTCTTAAATTTTTCTAAGTACCCTGCTATAACATCTTTATTAATAGCTTCTAACATTTTCAGATGTTAAGCTAACTGGTCTATCTTGTCTTGCTTTCTGTCCCCCTCCCTTTTTGAACAAAGGAGCTATATTTGCTATTTTCCTATCTAATGGAACCTTCCCCGAATATAGGGAATTTTGGAAAATTAAAACCAAAGCATCAGCTGTCTCACCAGCCACTTCTTTTAAGACCCTAGGATGGAGCCATTCAGGACCTGGGGATTTTTCAGCCCACAGCCCCAATAATTTTCTCAGCGCCACTTCACTGGTGATTGTAACTTTCCTGAGTTCCTCCCTCCCTTCCATTTCCTGATTTGCAGCTACTTCTGGGATGTTACTTGTATCCTCTATAGTGAAGGCTGATGCAAAATACTTGTTCAGTTCATCTACCATCTCCTTACTTTCCATTATTAATTCCCCAGACTCACTTTCTATAGGACCAATGCTCACTTGTCTCCTCTTCTTTAAATATCTATAGAAACTTTTAATATCCGTCTTTATATTTCTAGTTTTCTCTCGTACTCTAATTTTTCGCTCCTTGTTAATCCTTTTGTCATTCTTTTTTTAAATTCATTTACAGGTTGTGGGCTTTGCTGGCTAGGCCAGCATTTATCGCCCATCCCTAGTTGCCCCTGAGAAGGTGGTGGTGAGCTGCCTTCTTGAACCGCAGCAGTCCACATGGTGTAGGTACACCCACAGTGCTGTTAGGAAGAGTGTTCCAGGATTTTGACCCAATGACAGTGAAGGAACGGTGATATATTTCCAAGTTAGGATGGTAAATGACTTGGAGTGGAACTTCCAGGTGGTAGTGTTCCCATCTTTCTGCTGCCCTTGTCCTTCTAGATGACAATGGTTGTGGGTTTGGAAGGTGCTGTGTAAGGAGCCTTGGTGAATTCCTGCAGTGCATCTTGTAGATGGTACACACTGCTGCTACTATGCGTTGGTGGCGGAGGAAGTGAATGTTTGTGGATGTGGTGCCAATCAAGCAGGCTGCTTTGTCCTGGACCGTGTCCAACTTCTTCAGTGTTGTAGGAGCTGCACTTATCCAGCCAAGTGGGGAATATTTCATTACACTCCTGACTTGTACCTTGTAGATGGTGGACAGGCTTTGGGGAGTCAGGAGGTGAGTTACTCGTCGTACGATTCCTAGTCTCTGACCTGCTCTTGTAGCCACAGTATTTATATGGCTAGTCCAGTTCAGTTTCTGGCCAATGGTAACCCACAGGATGTTGATAGTGGGGGATTCAGTGTTGGTAATGCCATTGAACATCAAGGGGTGATGGTTGGATTCTCTCTCATTGGAGATGGTCACTGCCTGACACTTGTGTGGCGTGAATGTGACTTGCCACTTGTCAGTTCAAGCCTGGATATTGGCCAGGTCTTGCTGCATTTGGACATGGACTGCAGTGGTGTCCTGGAGCTGAAATGACTGACCTCCAACGACCACAACCATCTTCCTTCGTGCTAGGTATGACTCCAACCAGTGGAGACTTTTCCCCCTGATTCCCATGAACTCCAGTTTTGCTAGGGCTCCTTGATGCTACACTTGGTCAAATGCTGCCTTGATGTCAAGGGCAGTCACTCTCACCTCACCTCGGGAGTTCAGCTCTTTTGTCCATGTTTGAACCAAGGCTGTAATGAGGTCAGGATCTGAGTGGCCCTAGTGGAACCCAAACAGGGTATTAGTGAGCAGGTTATTGCTAAGCAAGTGCCGCTTGAAAGCACTGTTGATGACTCCTTCCATTCCTTTACTGATGATGGAGAGTAGACTGATGGGGTGGTAATTAGCCAGGTTGGATTTGTCCTGCTTTTTGTGTGCAGGACATACCTGGGCAATTTTCCACATAGCCAGGTAGATGCCAGTGTTGTAACTGTACTGGAACAGCTTTGCTAGGGGTGTGGCAAGTTCTAGAGCACAGGTCTTCAGTACTATTGCTGGAATGTTGTCAGGGCCCATAGCCTTTGTAGTATCCAGCGCCTTCAGCTGTTTCTTGATATCATGTGGAGTGAATTGAATTGGCTAAAGACTGGCATCTGTGATGCTGGGGACCTCTGGAGGAAGCCGAGATGGATCATCCACTCAGCACTTCTGGCTGAAGATTGTTGTGAATGCTTCAGCCTTATCTTTTGCACTGCTGTACTGGGCTCCTCCACCAATGAGGATGGGGATATTTGTGGAGCCTCCTCCTCCAGTGAATTGTTTAATTGCCCACCGCCATTCATGACTGGATGTGGCAGGACTGCAGAGCTTAGAACTGATCCGTTGGTTGTGGGATCGCTTAGCTCTGTCTATCACTTGCTGCTTATGTGTTTGGCATGCAAGTAGTCCTGTGTTGTAGCTTCACCAGGTTGACACCTCATTTTGGTTGACATCTCATCAGCCTGGTGCTGATCCTGGCATGCCTTCCCTGCACTCTTCATTGAAGCAGGGTTGATCCCCTGGCTTGGTGGTAATGGTAAAGTGGGGGTATGCCGGGCCATGAGGTTACAAATTGTTTGAGTACAATTCTGCTGCTGCTGATGGCCCACAGCGCCTTATGGATGCCCAGTCATGAGTTGCTAGATCTGTTCGAAATCTATTCCATTTAGCATGGTGGTAGTGCCACACAACACGATGGAGGGCATCCTCAATGTGAAGGCAGGATTTCATTTCCACAATGATTGTGCAGTGGTCATTCCTACTGATATTGTCATGGACAGATGCATCTGCTGTAGGTAGAATGGTGAGGATGAGGTGAAGTATGTTTTTCCCTCTTGGTTCCCTCACCACCTGCTGCAGACCCAACCTAGCAGCTATGTTATTTAGGACTCGGCCAGCTCGGTCAGTAGTGGTGCTACCGAGCCACTCTTGGTGATGGACGTTGAAGTCCCCCACACAGAGAACGTTCTGCGCCCTTGCCACCCTCAGTGCTTCCTCCAAGTGATGTTCAACATAGAGGAACACCGATTCATCAGCTGAGGGAGGGCAGTACGTGGTATTCAGCAGGAGGTTTCATTGCCCCTGTTTGACCTGATGCCATGAGACTTCATGGGCTCCAGGGTCGATGTTCAGGATTCCCAGGGCAACCCCCTCCTGATTGTATACCACATCTGCTGGGTCTGCCCTGCCAGTGGGACAGGACATACCCAGGGATGGTAATGGTGGAGTCTGGGACATTATTTGTAAGGAATGATTCCGTGAGGATGACTATGTCAGGCTGTTGCTTGACTAGTCTGTGAGACAGCTCTCCCAATTTTGGCACTAGCCCCCAGATGTTAGTAAGGAGGACTTTGCACGGTCGACTGGGCTGCAATTGCTGTTGTCGTTTCTGGTACCTCGGTCGATGCTGGGTGGCCTGTCCGGTTTCATTTCTTTTTTCAGTCTTTGTAGCATTTTGTTACAACTGAGTGGCTTGCTAGGCCATTTCAGAGGGCATTTAAGAGTCAACCACATTGCTGTGTGTCTGGAGTCATGTGTAGGCCAGACCAGGTAAAGATGACAGATTTCCTTCCCTAAAGTACATTAGTGAACCAGATGGGTTTTTACAACAATTGACAATGGTTTCATGGTCATTATTGGACTTTTAATCCCATGGTGGGATTCGAACCCGGGTCTCCAGAGCATTACCCTGGGTCTCTGGATTACTAGTCCAGCATTACTGTTCTTTTTATTCTGTCCAATCTTTTGACCTGCCACTCAGCTTTGCACAATTATGTGCTTTTTCTTTAAATTTGATACTGTCTTAACTTTTTTGGTTAACCACGGATGGTGGGTCCTCCCTGTGGAATTTTTTTTTCTCATTGAAATGTATCTATTCTGTGTATTCTGATTCTGCATTTCTATTGACCTATCCCTTAACCTCATTTGCCAGTTCACTTTAGCTAGCTGTGTTTTCATGCCCTCATAATTACCCTTATTTAAGTATAAAATACTAGTCTTTGACCCACTCTTCTCTCCCTCAAACTGAATGTAAAATTCAATCATATTCTGATTGGTGCTACTTAGGGATGCCTTCGCTATTAGGTTATCAATTAATTGCATCACGTTGCACAATACCAGGTCTAGTATAACCTGTTCTCTGGTTGGTTCCAGAACTGTTCTAAGAAACTATTCTGAAAACATTCTATGAATTCCTCATCTACGTTACCTTTGCCCGTCTGATTTTTCCAGTCTCTATGTAGATTAAAATCCCCCATGATTATTGCTGTGCCTTTCTGACAAGCTCCCATTATCTCTTCCTTTAACTCTGTCCTACCATATAGTTACAATTAGGGGGCTTGTACACCACTCCTACAAGTGATTTCTTGTGTTTATCATTTCTCATCTCTACCCAAGCCGTTTCTACATCCTGGTTTCCTGAACTTAATTTGCTGTTTGTACGTCTCCAACTGAGTCGCGACCTACTGATCTACAGAATGAACTGTAGTAAATCAGCAAGGCTTTTTTCGTAGCACTTCTCAAGCCCATGACATCCACAACCTAGAAGGACATGAATATCAGGTGCATGAGAGCACTTGTAAGCTAAATCTATGCACCGTTCTTTTATAAGTTCTTATAGGATTACAAATTGACTATGATTCTAGATTGTTTCTAAATTCAATTTATCATTCAAGTTTTAGTATTGAGACATAGAGTAGCTTACAATATTGTCGCTCAAAGTTCCCTTTACTTACAATGACACTACAGGTGATCAGTCATAGCTGATGTAGTTAGTTGGTTGATCAAGCTGCTGCTTCTGTCTTCTCTGTCTTTCTGTCGATTGTAAGGCTAGGACTGATTGTTCCCGTGCTTCAGGTTTTACACTTCAGTGGGGCATATTGGAATGTTCATTTTGAATGAGATAGGTGCTCATTAGTGAAATAAACATCATCCATCTGCTTTAAAATACCACCCAGTTCCTCTTCTGATGGTGTTCTTGCGGTTTCCATCACCCACAATTCTCAATCCTTTTGTGTCTCTTCTAATCATTATACATGCCTGCAAGTCTTGCACATGTACTACAAGCCAGACATAACACCTTTGCTTATCAGCAGTTTCATCCTGTGAGCAAACTCGTTGTACAGATTACCAAGTCTTTGGACTTCTTGCCTCCATAGAATACACATTGTGCTGATCGCCTCAGACATCAGGCCTCCTTGGTCAAATCCTGCCCAGCTTTGATTGATCAGGCAGCATTTGCAAGCCTTGGCCAACTGAATTTGACTGCGACTGCATCTCTATGCATTACCACCTATAAATTCTCTCTGGGTCATACATCATCATGACTTGGATATTGCTGTTCCTTCATGGTCACTGGGTCAAAATTCTGGAACACCCTACCTAACAGCAATATGGGAGCGCCTTGTCCACATGGATGACATTGATTCAACAAGGTAGTCGACCACAGTTTTCAAAGGCAACTAGGGAAGTGCAATGAATGCCAACCTTTACAGTAACACCCCAGAGACTGAAAACAGAGAAGACTGATCATGATAAGAGGGTCACTGGATTCTTAGTATTTTCCTTTGATGTAAAAGCAATCTGTTTGAAGATTACCTTTAACAAACAGTACCTAATGGACCACCAATCACAGAGGTATGTTCTTGGTAGCATACATAGATTGAAATGGCAATGGATCCCCATTTAGGTCAGCTATTTCCCATTTAATATGATGATGAGGTCTGATTGCATGTAGCCAGCCACATATTGGCTAGCTGTATACTAACTTTTCCACAAAACAATGGGATTCCTTACTAGATATTTTAGAAATATATCTGCCTGAAGTCATTTTGTAAATTCTAATTTATACAAACCACCTTAGATAATGTAAAATAAAGACAATGTGTCTTTCCATCGTATCTGTTTCAATCCCTCCAACCATGTTTTCACTCCTCTCGTGGCACTGAAAAACCCTTAATCAAAGTCACAAAGGACTGTGGTGCATTCTCTCTCCTTGTCCTTTTCTACATATTTTGATAAAGTGAACCAAACCAACGTCCTCCACTCTCTTCTCTATTGTCAAGCTTGGCAGAAGTGCCCATGCTGGATTTGATTCTTACTTATCCAGTTTGGAAATTCTCTAGAAATACTTATTCTTCCAGTCCTTGCACCATTAACACTGTCATCACCTTCTCTCTCTCATCTGCTTGTTTCCTCTTAGATGACATAATCT
Organism: Cetorhinus maximus; assembly: GCF_964194155.1. NCBI lineage: Eukaryota > Metazoa > Chordata > Chondrichthyes > Lamniformes > Cetorhinidae > Cetorhinus > Cetorhinus maximus. Next base: position 108,778,327 of record NC_135886.1, on the reverse strand, counting down.
GCAGGCATGGAATCAGCTTTGACATGTAGTGAAAACACACAGCTCTCGACTACCTTTGACTGCCTCCGTATCGGTAGACAGCTTGATATATCCAGCCTTTCATAATCCACAACTTCCTCCAGCTAAACATTGGAAAGACCATTGCCAATGTCCTAGACCACCACAACAAACGCCATGCCCTTCCCAATGACTCCAGCCCATTCCCTGCCAATTCTCGGGGAAAAAACAAGCTGTAACCTTAGCATCCTATTCTATGAAGTTTCAAACGCTGTTTCCTTTCCATCACAAAATCTGCCTATACCCCACTTAATACTATCTGCTGCTGAAACTCTTATCCATGCCTTTGTCACCAATAGACTCAAGTCTTTCTGGCTGAAATCCCATCCTCCACCCTTCATTAATAACAGTTTATTCTAATGCTTTTGATAATCATATTCTACCCTACATACAATTTGCATTTATATGGTGCCTTTAACATTATAAAACATCTCAGGGCACTTCACAGGAGCCTTATAAAGCAAAATATTACACCAAACCACATAAGGAAGTAACAGAGTAAATGACCAAAAGCTTGGTCAAAGATGTAGGTTTTAAGGTGTGTCTTAAAGTAGGAAAAATAGATAGGAAAGCAGAGGTTTAGGGAGGGAACTCCAGACCTTAGAAGATATGGCCACAAATTGTGGAATGTTTAAAATCAGGGATATTCCAGAAGGCAAAATTAGAGGACTGTGGATATCTCTGAAGATTGTAGGACTGGAGGAGTTGCATATATAAGGAGGGGCAATGACATGGAGGAATTTGAAAACAAGAATGAGAATTTTAATATCAAGACATCAAGACGAGCCTATCACATGTTGTTCTGCTTGCAAATCATTCGTGTTCTCATTGACCCATTTTGGCTGCAGGCACACCAATACTTCAAATTTAAAATTATTATCCTGATGTTAAAATCCCACCAGTTCCTTGCGCCTCCCTATTTTCATAATGCATCACCTTCTGCAAGATGTTAACCCATTTTCTCAGCAGTGGTTCAGTTGGTAGCACTCTCACCTTACAGTCACAAGGCTCTATGTTCAAGTCCCACTCCAGAACCTGAGCACAAAAACCAAGGCTAACACTCCAATGCAGTTATGATGGGGTGTGGCACTGCAAGAGGTGCTGCCTTTTGGATGAGATGTTAAACCGAGACCCCATCTGCCTGCTCGGGTGAGTATAAAAGATCCCATGGCACTATTTCAAAAGCAGAGGAGTTATCTCTGGTGTCCTGGCCAATATTTATTCCTCAATTGACATTACAAAAACAGATTATCTTGTTGTTAAGCCTTTGGTTCTCAGAAGCCTGAAATAATCACACTTTTTGTCACAGATACTGGAGTTTGAAGCAAGTATATTCTTCAGATGTGTGTGTGTAATGGAATGATACAATGTTAGTTTGGAACATATATTGTAGTGCAATAGTGGAGGATGCAGCATCTTGGATAAACATGTATAGATACACAAGGCAATATAGTTCCTAAATAATTTTGGGATAATATAACACGCCATTATCACAATAGTTTGTGGGAGTTTGCTGTGTGCAAAATTGGCTGTGCGCTTCTTGTATTAGTGAAACGACTATGCTTCAAAAGTACTTCATTGGCTGTAAAGCCCTTTAAGATGTCCGGTGGCCGTGAAAAGTGCCATATAAATGCAAGCCTTTCTTTTATCTCTGGACAGCCCTGCATCCTGGTAGGATCAGACCTGCTCTGGTGAAGCCTTGCTCTTGCACAATGCCACCTTCGTACAGATCTCAGGTCCAGCCTGCATAACTTTGAATCCTTGAGTTCTCTCACTCCTGAATTTTCCCTGTCTTCTCTCAATCAATGTATTAATTTGTATTTCGGGTTTCCAGAAACTAAGGAAAAACAGTTTAATGGTGCTACTTCTGTCATAAACTCTTACTGCTTAATTTCCTTCCTATTTACTAATGGTTAGAAAGGAAAGATCTTCCATGTATCCAATTCCAAACCATACATACCCCACGTGCCAACACCCACTATCAGGCAATTTGCGCACGTACAACTCCGCCCAACCTAAAGACAGTTCACGGTCGGATCCAGCCCCGCCCCTCTTTTTTATTGGCTAATTGCGCTGCCTCTCAAACTGAGAGCCTCTTCCCTATTGGTTACAGAGCTGCTTTTTGACTGGGCCTCTGCATGATTGACAGCTGCAGCAAGTGGTCCCACCCACAGGTTGAGTCGAGCATGGACTTCAGCAACAAACGTTATTAAACAAACGGGAGTTCACCTATTGGGAAGTAAACAACAGTAGTCATCAGAGCAGATTTCTCTCTGTGGGAAAAGCAGCGCATGGTATTATTAACAGAGGGTGGTGAGAGAAGTTACATTTGTGAACTTTTGCAAAATTATTTTTTTTGAGAAATGAAGCAAAATTGCAACGTGCCTGCGTTTTTGAACAAGTTATGGACCTTGGTGGAAGATCCAGGAACAGATGAGTTAATCTCCTGGAGTCGAGTAAGTCATTCTGAAACATGTTAATATTGCCTGATAATAATGTATATGCCTCATGTACAGACCATGTTACAATGTTTTATCAGCTCCCTGATTAGGACATTTATTTTTGCTCTCGAAATCGCGTATGGGGAACATTTGGGGGGGGCTGGTGGTGGAGGAGGAAATCGAAATGTTTATTTAATTTTTTGAAAAAAGTTACTGTGCCGGAATGCAATCAAATGTCAGCTGAATTAGACAATGAGGGACAGGCTCCAGACTTGAGTGCGTATGTTGACTCTGCGTACTTCATGTCGGCATTTATAACATTTGCCTTTGTGCAGATCAATATTTAAATTACATTCTTAATTACCACCATTTATACGTCTGGGGGGAAAAAAGTAGAAAGTGCGTCGTAACTGGAAACTGGAGAATAGAACGCTTCTTCTCGATGGCAGCAGAATGCGATAATAAATATGAATAATTTTTCGGGTTTGAAAAACACATTTTTCGTTTTGGGAATGACTGTTTTCAGAGACTTTTAACGTGTAATTGCAGCAGCTTTTTTATTATATCCGCCAACCCCTGTTCGGGAATAAACATTGCAAACAGAATGAGCTTTGGAGTTCAGTATTCATGAAGATCCGTTTTATTTTAATATTGTTGAAGCAATGTATTGGGGAGGACACTCGTTCCACAGTCCAGGCCTTTAGTAGCTCCCAAACCTGTGTCGCACTTTAAAAAAAAAAGAAACCTCATTGCAATGTAATTTCTACCGTGTCGTGCAGAAGCAATAGAAAATGCAACAGGCACGGCAGAATTTTGGAACAGTTAGCTAATGCTAGCTAAATATTGCCTTGTTATTTATTCATTAATTGTTTGCATTGAGGGTCGCGCTACCTTCAGAGAGAGAGAGAGAGCGAGCGAGCAAGCGGACGGGATAGGGTGAAGGTCGCCGCCTCCACGTGGGGCCATGTCCAGGGCCGCGCCCCCCTTGTCTGGTTGGCCACTGAGTCGCTGCTGCTCCACGCTGATTCGGCGGCTGGTATTTTTAGAACCATACGCGCGCTCTGGGCGTCGCTGCTGATTGGGTGGGTCGCAGTATTTTGTTACAGTTATCTATAATGCACGTGCGTGTCGAGGTATCAAAGGAAGCAGAGCGGAGGAGGACCAAGAGATTCACAGAGGTTATGTATTAATGTGAAAGGGGTTAAAGTTTTTAAATATATTACAAATTACTGCAGATGCTGAAAATGTAAAGCTTCAAATACTCTGCAGGTCAGGCAGTAGCTGTGGAGAAACAGAAGTGGACATTTCAGGGTGTAGACCTGTCCTCAGGACTGGACAATATTACAAGTAAACAACATTCAAAAAGGGACAGAATAAGAAGGGGAGGGGGAAAATACACACCCAGGAAAATAAATAGAATGACCTGTGCAATGCAGGAATGAGAACAAGAGACAGTTAAATGGCAGAAGTGATGTTAGTAGGAACAAAAAGGAGTTATAATGAGACAAATTAAAATATGCAAGCCCTGGAGATTCTATGACTAGCCCAAGGGGATTGCTTAAAAAATGAAAGCATGAAAAACGGAAATAAAAACAAATTCTGGAAATACTCAGGGTCTTGCAGCAATCTGTGGAGAGAAAAACAGAGTTAACATGCTGGATTTTCAAAAGCCCATAAGGGTGAAGCCGGGCACTCTGATCTTGGATGGCATCATTGGATCCTGATTTCTCTGGAACGTGGAGTGATTTTGGGGGAGTGGATGGGTGGGTGGGATGGAAGGAGAGAGCTGGCAACCTGCATGCCTCCAATTTACAGACCGTTTAGCTTGTTATGGAACTCGTTAACTGCCTTTAGAGAAATAGTTTGAGATTTTCAATCCAGAGGCACAGTGAAAATGGACGGTCAGGGACATGCTAGGGCACAGCTGTTGTGAAGACAGCAGGGAACCAGGGCTGGACAGTTATGAGAGATGGGAGATAAACTCAGCTGTTCACCCACTGGCACAAAATTGTCTTTGTATTTGTATACAAATACTTGAGACTTGTATTTGTGAACAGTGAGCAGTTGGACTCTTGAGAGGGATATGAAGCAGCTGGCATTACTTGGACATCAGAGTTTGGTAGAGGAAGCCCTGGTGACCAGTGAACAGCAGAAGAGAGTTGGGATGGAAACAAGCTGTTCTGACATTGGACAAAGTGGCGAGGAGAAGCTTCAGCAGATACATCCCCTTGGTCAGGAGGAGATCAGAGGAGCACAGCGGGAGGCTGCAAGAGAAGGAAGGCACTACCCAAGACGGTGGGTGTACTGCCCAAGAGTTAGCTGCCTGCAAATGATAGAGTGCCAGTGTCATCGGAGATTTGCACTCTGGCCCACAATGATCTGATGCCTTGTGGCTCCATGGCAGTCTGCATACCTGCAGCTGTCAAGGTCACCGTGGCACTGATGCTACAAATATGAAGTTTGTAAGATTATGTTTTGGGATTGTCTCTTTAATTTAGGGTAAAATGGAGAAATGAAGGGTCATGCGACCTGTTCTGAATTCTACCTGATGAAAAGCTTGGTTGTTAAATATTACAGGAGGGCCTAGGTTGTATACTAGGAAGAAGGTGCAGGGTGTTCACACCTGTAGAGAATGGCAAGGGTTGCTCAGTGATGCAACTAGCTACTTGATCAGACAATGTTAAGGAGAACTATGGGTACTCAGCCTGCTCAGCTTGTGTATATGTTGATTTATGTAGAGTTAAACGCCTGTCACACAGGTATCATTTGCCACTCACCTTTCCAGACCTTAGCAGATCATTGAAGTGCATTTTGCACTGCACTCATGTCCTCTTTGTGACTCCCCGACTGCTGATCTCCACAGCCACTTCCATCCATGCCCTCTTGGTCTCTCTTGGGGGATTTCTTCAGGACAGAGGAAACAACACATTTCTCCTCTGAGACTCAGTCTGCCAATGCCTCAAGGGAAACACTTGAACAAAATGGGGCCACCCAGGGATGCCTGCCCAGGCCAACACTCTGAGACCCTCTGAGCTACCTGCTGCTCCATACCTTCAGGCATCATACCTTCAATGGCAAGCTGAGTTGTGGCTGCTGTTTTCTTTTTAAAATCATCCTCCATTACTAGGTGCTGCCACCATGCCACTCCCAGTGCCACTAATTGGGACCCAGAAATGATTTGGGTGTCAGGTTCCTGAACCAGGATTGCAAATCCAGCTCAACATTTGTGCCCTGGCCAGTCTCCCACGTTCTGTAAACTTGAGGGAATCCAAAATTCTGCTGTCCATATTTTCACTTCCTTCAATTCCTGTTTGCTTTTTTTTATTCTTTCATGGGATGTGGGTGTCATGGGATGGATGTTGCCCATCCTTAATTGCCCTTGAACTGAGTGGCTTGCTAGGCCATTTTAGAAGGCAGCTGTCAGCCAACCACATTGCTGTGGGTCTGGAATCACATATCAACCAGATAAGGAGGGGAGGCAGGTTTTCCTTCCTGCCCTAAAGGGTTTTTACAACATGGTCATTATTACCTAGACTAGCTTTCAATTCCAGATTTTATTATTGAATTTGAATTCCACCAGCTGCCTTGGTGGGATTTGAACCTGTGTCCCCCCCAGAGCATTATTCAAGGCCTCTGGATTACCAGTCCAGTGACGTTATCACTATGCCATCATCTCCCCTATTATCCCTGTGCTCTTAGAACTACATTGGTCCCCAGTTAAGCAATGCCTCAATCTTAAAATTCAGGTTCTTGCTTTCAGATTCCTCCATGGCCTTGCTCCTTCTTATCTCTGTCATCTCCTTTATCCACACAACCCTCTGTGCTTTACTAATTGTGGCCTCTTCATCCCTGATTTTTAATTGCTCCTTCATTGCTGGCCATAAATTCTGGAATTCCCTCCTCTGGAATCCCTCTCCGCCTATCCACCGATCCTCCTTTTTAAACTCATCTTTAAAGCCTACTTTGACCAAGCTTTTGGTCATCTGCCCTAATTCCTCTCTTTGTAGCTCAGTGTCAAATTGTGTTTGCCACTCCTTGAGATGTTTTGTTACATGAAAGGGTAAGTTGTTGTTGAAAGTGATTACTGACAAGGGCCCATACACACTGTACCCTTCAGTTTTTTCAATGAAAATTTCCAAAAGTTTGACATCCTTGCTAAGCATTTCCTGATGCGTATACCAGCTCTCAGATTTGTAGCACTGCCTTCTGAAATTATGGCAAACTGAGGAGAGGAATAGTAAACATGACTCAACAGGAATACTGCAGTAATGTAATGATTGCAAGTCTTCATACTGTGATTTAAAAAAAAATGCAACTTGTTCCTTTGAGCTTGGGAATGCCTGAAAAGACTATATACATAATAGTCAACTTTATTATTTTTGTATTACAAGAAATAGTTGATATTTCAATGAAAAGCAAATGCCACATATTGCTGGAAATGTTAAATAAAAACAAAGTGTTGGAAACATTCTGCAGGTCAGGCATTTGTGGAGAGAAGAAGTTAATGTTTCGGGCCTTAACCTGACCATCTTTTCTCCTCAGAGAGGTGGTAGCGTAGGGGTTTTGTCACTTGCCTGGTAATCTGTAGACCCAGGGTAACTCTCTGGGGATCTGGGTTTGAATCCCAGAGGTGGTGGTGTTTGAATTTAATAAAAATCTGGAATTAAAAGTCTGACGATGACCATGAAATGATTGTCGTAAAGCCCATCTGGTTCACTAATGTATTTTTAGGAAATCTTACTGTTCAGACCCACAGTGATGTGGTTGACTCTTGAATGCTCTCTGAACAAAGGCAATTAGGGATGGGCAATAAATGCTGGCCTATCCAGTGACGCCCACGTCCCATGAACGAAAAAAGATGCTGACTGACTTGCTGATTGTTTCCAGAACTTGAATCAGAATTGTTTTACGGTGGCTATAATTGCTAGTATACGTTTTCATTGACCCAATATTGCACAGTCATGTAGAACCCCTACTACATAAAGAATGATGTGATTGATATAAATTGCATGGCTTTTCATTGATCTAATCACGCAATGACTAACAAGGGTGTAGAGAATAGCATTAAATTCTGACCTTTAACTTCAAATTTTTGTGAATACATTTCATAAGTCACAATTTATATTGTGAAGAACAGCAATATAGAGTTGCAGTGATCATGACAGAAGTGGTCAGTGTCTAAACAAACCCCAAATGATTAGCTTGATTAGTTTTAAAAATCTAATATTATAATTGATCTCCTGTGGCATTGTAAGGAAGGTCTGGTGGCCCAGTAGTAATGTCCCTATCTCAAGTCTCATCTCAGGACTTGATGGCCATGGAAGTTGTGTTCAAAACATGGCTGAATAGGTTGATTATCAGCCTGTAAATCCTTCTAATATGCCTGATGGGAGGCAGTAAGAGTGGGAAGCCACTGCAGTACTTTGCCAAGCATAATCATGGACGAATCCAATGGAAAGCCATGGTCACCAACACGCGCTTAGGGCATGGAACCTGAAGGAGGTGGAGGTTGCATTGTAAATGAGAAGTCCAGACTAAAAGCAGTGGCCAATTCAAGTGAAATTAGAGTGTTGGGGGATAATTGGGGCTCAGCCTGTAGAAGCAGAAAGGAGATAATTGAGGGGGCAGGAAGGTGAAGGGGAAAAGAAAGAGATGAATTGGGAGTGTTAGAACAAAGTGGGGTATTGTGTCTAAAGGGGGGCAGGGAGGATTGGGGACAGGTAAGAGACAATGACATGTTTGTCAGACTTTTCACAATGGGGGACAGGCCCAAAGTGAGTCTATGCAGGCTTGAAAGGCCCACTAACCTTTCAAGGTGTATCGGGGTTGGGGGGAAGGGGTAGTGAAGGGAGATCTTTTGTGTGAGAGTAAAGAGAGGGGGAGGCAATGACAAAATATTTAAATATGGGGAGCAGGAAGGAGAAGTTTACAGATGTTGAAATTCCTATCAGTGGGATGGTGAGCCTAGACATGAATGGTTAGTGAAGTAGGTAGGGGAATGGGCTGTAAGGAGTCCTTCACTAGAGAAGGGGTATATTGGGGAGGGCCATTTGAGAAATTAGTGAGTAAGGAAAATGTGGTGCAGATCTGTTTTTCATCTGGGGGTGGGGGGAGAACGCGGAGGATGGGGCCAGGATTGAAAAGAAGAGCTTTCTGCATGAAACTCTACATGAGGAGGCAGTGGCCAAAAGTGCACGTGGGCCTCAGAGCCTGAGAAGTAGAAAATTGGAGGAATATAGGGTGATGCTGCGGTGAGTTGGGGTGGGGTGGAGGTACGGTGACTGCAAGTCCTGGTTTAGCGGGGACAGTCCCAGTTGTCCCGACAGTTTCTCAAATGCTCAAATTGTCCAGGTTTTCGCCTTTCCTGGCTTTCATACAGCATCAGTGTCTCTCTATGCTTTCCCTCCCCTGAGTCCCCTCTACCCTGCCAATAAAACGAGTCTCCTGTACTTTGTGTACTGCTATATTTCAAAGGTCAGTATCAAGTCTTAATGTTTATCATTCAAGCAGACATTTTTTTCCCCTCTCTCTTTCTTGGGTGCCAACTTCTTTAAGCTTGCAATATCGAAACCAAACAGACCACCCAGCATCAACCATGCACTAGAAATTGCAGTGGCAAACCCAGCCCTGTCGATCCTGAAAAGTCATCCTTACTAACATCTGTGGGCTTGTGCCAAAATTGGGAGAGCTATCTCACAGACTAGTCAAGCAACAGCCTGACGTAGTCATGCACACGGAATCATACCTCACAGATCATGACCCAGACACCACCATCACCATCCCTGGATACATGCTGTCCTTCTGCCAGGACAAACCCAGCAGAGGTGGCAGCACAATGGTATACAGTCAGGGGGGAGTCCTCAATGTCGACTCCGGCCGCCATGAAGCCTTATGGTATCAGGTCAGACAGGGGCAAGGAAACCTCCTGTTGATTATCATGTACCGTTTCTCTCTCTTTCCCCCCCCCCCCCCCCCCCCCACCCCCAAGCTGATGAATCAGTGCTCCTCCATATTGAACACCACTTGGAGGAAGCTTTAAGGGTGGTAAGGGCATAGCTGCTAGACTGGGTGTGCAGCAGCTGGTGAAGGAACCAACACGAGGGTAAAATGTACTTGACCTCACCAACCTGCCTGCCGCAGATGCATCTGTCCATGACAGTATTGGTGGGAATGGCCTCCAAACAGTTGTTGTGGAGACGAAACCCTGTCTTCACATTGAGGATACCCTCCATGTTGTGTGGCACTACCACCGAGCTAAATGGGATAGATTTCCAACAGATTTAGCAACTCCAGACTGGGCACCCATGAGGCGCTGTGGGACATTAGCATCAGAATTGTACTCAACCACAATCTGTAACCTCATGGCCCAGCATATCCCCCACTGTACCATTACCACCAAGCCAGGGGATCAACCCTGGTTCAATGAAGAGTGCAGGAGGGCATGCCAGGAGCAGCACCAGCTATACCTAAAAATGAAGTGTCAACCTGGCGAAGCTACAGCTCAGGACTACTTACGTATCAAAGAGCATAAGCAGCAAGCAATAGACAGAGCCAAGCAATTCTTGAACCAATGAATCAGATCCAAGCTCTGCCACATCCAGTCACGAATGGTGGTGGACAACTAAACATCTCACTGGAGGAGGACAAATATCCACAAATATCTCTATCCTCAATAATGGGGGAGCCCAGCACATTAGTGCAAAAGATAAGGCTGAAGCATTCGCAACTATCTTCAGCCAGAAGTGCCGAGTGGATGATTCATCTCGGCCTCCTCCAGAGGTCCCCAGCATCACAGATGCCATTCTTCAGCTAATTTGATTCACTCCACGTGACATCAAGAAATTGCTGAAGGCACTGGATACTGCAAAGGCTATGGGCCCTGACAATATTCTGGCAATAATATTGAAAACTTGTGCTCCAGAACTTGCTGCGCCCCCAGCCAAGCTGTTCCAGTACAGCTACAACACTGGCATCTACCCGGCAATGAGAAAAATTGCCCAAGTGTGTCCTGTACTCAAAAAGCAGGACAAATCCAATCTGCCCAATTACTGTCCCATCAATCCACACTCCATCAGAAAAATGATAGAAGGGATAGATGCTCAGTTTGGATTCTGCCAGGGTCACTCAGCTCCTGACCTCATTACAGCCTTAGTTTAAATATGGATAAAAGAGCTGAACTCCAGAGGTGAGGTGAGAGTGACTGCCTTTGACATCAAGGCAGCATTTGACCGAGTGTGTCATCACACCTAACAAAGCTGGAGTCGATGGGAATCAGGGGGAAAACTCTCCACTGGTTGGAGTCATAAATAGCACAGAGAAAGATGGTATGGTTGTTGGAGGTCAATCATCTCAGCCACAGGACATTACTGCAGGAGTTCCTCAGAGTAGTGTCCTCGGCCCAACCATTTTCAGCTGTTTCATTAATGACCTTCCTTTCATCATAAGGTCAGAAGTGGGGATGTTCATTGTGCAATAGTCAGCACCATTCGTGAGTCCTCCGATACTGAAGCAGTCCATGTCCAAATGCAGCAAGACCTGGACAGTATCCAAGCTTGGGCTGACAAGTGGAAAGTAACATAGCATCACACAAATGCCAGGCAATGACTATCTCCAACAAGAGAGAATTTAATCCTGGGGGTTACCACTGACCAGAAACTGAACTGGACTAGCCATATAAATACAGTGGCTGCAAGAGCAGGTCAGAGGCTAGGAATCCTGTGGCGAGTAACTCACCTCCTGACTCCCAAAAGCCTGTCCAGCATCTACAAGGCACAAGTCAGGACTGTGATGGATGAGTGCCTGGATGAGTTCAGCTCCGACAACACAAGAAGCTGGACACCACCCAGGACAAAGCAGCCCACTTGATTGGCGCCCCATCCACAATCATTCACTCAGTCCAACACTGACGCACAGTAGCATCAGTGTGTACCATCTACAGGATGCACTGCAGAAACTCAGGCTCCTTAGGCAGCACCTTCCAAACCCACAACCACTACCATCTAGAAGGACAAAGGCACAGACACATGGGGACACCACCACCTTGAAGTTTCTCTCCAAGCCACTCACCATCCTGACTTGGAAATATATCGCTGTTCCTTCACTGTCGCTGGGTCAAAATCCTGGAACTCTCTCCCTAACAGCACTGTGGGCGTACCTACAGCAAATGGCTGCAGCACTTCAGCGGTTGAAGAAGGCAGCTCACCACCTTCAAGGGCAATTACAGATGGGCAATAAATGCTGGCCTAGACAGTGAAGCCCACGTCCCATAAATATATTTTTTGTATCAAAGCAATGGGGCTGTTTTACAAGATAGACAACTGGATTGAAGAAATCAAGAAATGATTTAACCCTGCTCTTCTTTGTTTATCCATGGGTTAATAAAGCATTTTTCTCCCACATATCCCCTCTGCAATGTATTTACATACAGTACAGGATAGCTCAGTTCGTTCAGCGCCACCTACAGACTGAGGTGTGTTTTGCATGTAGGTTTCAACATTGGAGAGTGAAGAATGTTATGTAGTGTATAATAGCACAGTAAATAATAGTCTTTTGTAAACAATTGCGCAGTCTGCTATTTACTACATAAAGGATAATCTGCATTGCTGCATGTTAGGTAATATGTAGACTGCAGTTGATCTATGTCCATACTATATTGGCCCCCAAGGAGTCTAGTGCTGCAGCAGCAACATACACTTTTACATGCAAGTTGTACACTTTACATGCATGTTGTATGCCTGGAATTATGGGTAGTGATGGTAGAGGCTCCAATTTCTTTCCATTACATGACTGGCCAGGAATCTCTCCCGCCCTTGCTGACTGCCACTGGCCACAAGTTGATATTCAATCTGTTTGGCCACATTATCAACACACCTTCCTTAGCCATCAAGCTCTGGAGTGGACGTGCACATGCACACATACTATTTAGGGGCTGATGATGTGGCCCATGAACAGGGATCACTTCCTCATACACCTTTGACTTACTGAGCTGCCCATGCCTTGACAATGTATGTCCTGAAGCGCACTCATATAACGCCAAATAGGTCGGGCTGGATCTCCCTGGTTGGGGGGGGATGTTGGCGTGGGGAGTACACTACCAGAGGTGGATTGGAGGATTACTGTACCCACCATCTGCTCTGCCCCCAAAACCATTTTCTTGGTTGAAGCTCCCGTTCGTTGGGTCAGATTTCATGCAGCAAGAGCTTTCCTGTTAATGAAAGAGGAAAGATCAAAGATCAAGTCAGCCCATGGCTCTCTCTAACACATTTCTAATGCCCAACTGATCAGTGGTATCAGCAGAAACCTCAGAGAAGTTCAACTTGTTATTTTCCTGGCCAGTAAATAGCATTGGAGCTGAGGGGAACAAAAGAAGGTGAGGGGAAAAAATAGGGACAATTAAATGAGTTTAGAAAGAGAAGGTCACTTATTAACTTCATGCATGGCGTTTCTACATTTGCTGTGCAACAGACATTTCCAGAAAGCTCTGTGTAAGAAATCAGTAAGTGACATTATTCAAGATTTCCTCTGCGCATTCAGACCTATTCTTATGATTTTGTTACCCTAATGCACACTGGAACCTCTTATAAAGCCAAATTGTTACATCTTTCCACGACACCATGCCCATATGGAGAGGGATGAATTGTTATGAGTGTCAAGCCATCTTTGGAAGCCCATGCTTCTGTGGGTTGTAGAGGGAGCCAATAATTAGGTGCTTTAATAAGGTTGCCAACTCTGGCTGGACATATTCCAGGAGATGTTATCACATGATTTGCCTTCCACTGCCACACCCCTAGACTCCTGCCTTCAGCCTCAGAGCATATGTGTCTTCATGGAGTCCTGTCTTCCTAAAGCTTTTCAATGTGACCGAGTTCTGACTTTTGAAATTATGGTCACCCCGGCTGGAGGTGAGGGTGAATTGGGGAATAGCTTGTACAGGGTCCTGACAACCAACTAAGAAATCATTAGGAAGTGGGCTGGGGGGAGTTGAGAAGAAACAGTCACCCTCAGTCAGGTATGGCATCACAGCAGCTGGATGATAGGTTAGTTTACAATCCAACGACTAACTCCTGCACCTCGGGATTAGTTTTGGATTTTAAAGCCTGCACACACATTTTTACATTGCCACCCAGTGGTATTGTAATGGAGTTGCATGCAAACTGAGATGCTGAGTTGTGAGAAATACTGTTCCAGTGCAGCAACATGTGACAACAGGATTTTTAACATCTAAATTACCAATCATAGCGCCATCTACACATGTATCTGTTACTGCAGGTGCAACTTAAAGACTGCTTTTTCCTTTCACAAAGCTTGAAATGAGAGATTTTTATGGCACTTTTAAACTGTGTACGCATGTGTGCATGTGTCCGTCTGTCCATTTCTGCTCCCTATATTATAAAACAGTTCAAAAATCAAATTACAATAACAAAACTGAGAGGTTACACCTATCTCAAAAGACTTAGTAGATTATGAAAGAATTTGATAAGATAGACTTAGAAAAGATTTTTCCATTTGTGCGCAAGACCAGAACCAGGAGTCTTAAATATAAGATAGTCACTAATAAATCCAGTAGGGAATTCAAGAGAAACTTCTTTACCCGGAGAGAGGTTAGAATGTGGAACTCGCCACCATAATGACTGGTTGCAGGTGAATAGCATAGGTGCATTTGAGGGGAAACTAGATAAGCACATGAAGGAGAAAGGAAAAGAAGGATATGTTGAATTCCGTTAAATGAACAGGGTTGGGATGAGGCTCATGTGGAGCACAAACACTGGCATCGACCTATTGGGCCAAATGACCTGTTTCTGTGTTGTAAGCACTTCATAACTTTGTAACTCTTAAAAATATTTTTACAACATTTAATATTTGTGTGCCTCCCACCTTGAGAAAATCCCAATTTCTTAGGGCAATGGGCTGTGTGCGAACTGCAATGTTGAAGGCACCTGAGCAACTTGGCTAGCGCCTCTGCCACTGTTACTTTGCGCCAGCTGCTAGCAGATTTGAAACAGGAATTGTGGATTTTTTTTGTGCTGTACTTTGTCTCTGCCTGGCAGCTATCTATGGTTTTGGGTGGAGAAATAAAGGAAGCATTTGTAATGCCACAGGTTATCATAGTGATGTGTTATATTGTACTACCCATTGGAAATTCATACTTGATGATTGGGAGTCCACTTATGAAATCAAGGATGTAGTCTCAAACTGCATTTAGGTAAAAGGAGGTATGCTCACAACTCTCAAATAATGTGGGCCTTAGCCAGGCTTGCCAGGTATTGACACAGAGGCAAGCATGGCAGTGTGCACTAATCCCACTGTCTAGCCTTGAAAAAAAAATTCCAGTGTTGTTCATAACATCAGGCACTCAGTAGAAGCCAGTCACTATAGCAATGTACCATGTACACTTGTTGTGTCCAAATACTTTGCCTTCATGGGCACACCATGGACCATAGGAAATCTCGTCCATTTAATTTGCACATGTCTCAACCAACAAATGTAAACGGATCTTGACCTTTTTTAAGTGGGATTTATCCATCAATGCAGCAGTAGCATCAGGAACCACATCTTCAATCACTCCAGGCCTACTAAAGTTAAACAGGACAAACCAGTGTATAATATATTTGCATATAGACCAAGCCATATGTGCTTCACAGGCTAAAGAAAAGAAAAATTGGATATTGAAAACCATAACTCGATTATGGGTTGCATTCCCATATTTCTGTAGAGTACTCATTTTCAGGCTATGACACACAGCAGCATGGGAAAGTTGAATCTGCATCCCATCACTCAGATTGCTGAATCGGTGTGCCTTCCATCTGTTACCTGATTTTGTGATTGTAAATGACAAGGTTATTCGTTTGAGCTGGGTGAGCATGACTGATGATTGTTGTTTTTATCCCTTGCAGAATGGCACCTGTTTTCGGGTGTCCAATGAGAGGCGTTTTGCTAAGGAAATTCTCCCCATGTACTTCAAACACAACAATATGGCAAGCTTTGTCAGGCAACTCAACATGTGTAAGTACATTTGGAGCACTGAAGTGTATTAGTTTTGGAAGGGATGTAAAACAATGAAGGCTAAGGATTTACAGTATTCATTTAAAAAAAAATGGAATTGAAGATACAATCTCCCAAATCCTGGAAACTCCAGAAATCTTATGTAATAAAAAAGTGAATTTGATTTGACCTGTTACTGTAAAACAGTGCCCCTGATGGTGATTCTTGCTGGATCCATGCGTGTTAGCCACCAATTTGTTATTTGTGTTATCCTTGTCAGTAGGATAATCAACACACAATGGTAGTTTAGAAAGCTGGAGTGGGTTAATCTAAGGATTGAGGAAATGAACCGATGTTGGAGCAGCCAGATTTATAAACTGCATTTAGCAAAAAGAAATCTAGAAGAATGTTTAGCTATAGACAAGGTTTGTATTTAATGCTGAGAAAAATAAATTTTATTTAAAGGGAGCTATCGGTTGGGGATGGTGTCATATGGAGATATTTCAATAACGGTGGGGAAGTGGAGCTAACTGGAGTAAAAGAGGCAACGATACTAGAAAAAGTGAGGAAGCAAGTGGATTGAGAGCCCAGACATCCATTAGTCTGTTAAAATGGCTGCACCCCAAGAAAAACAATGCTTGATTGACAGACTTTGCTTTCTGATCTATTCTCTCAATTGCACAATGTTTATTTACACAAGATTTCAAGTGCTTGGTGTTTTAGTTATTGATACTTTAAAGGATCTAGATGATTGACACTTTTATGGCTGTAGTGAAAGGAGTTTTCTTTTAAGAAATTGGAAAGTTATGAATGACTGCTCTTTTTTAAAGCTTTAGCACACATACATTACCGTAGAGTTCATTGGTTCTACACAGAGTAGGTGAATGGACATGGAAGTGCAATAGCTTAGCATGGGGGAAATGAGGGGTTATGAGCATGGGTGGAGAGGGGCATAAATTGGCATAAGTTGGCATGGATGATGCATGGGGAGCGTGGAGGGATTGGTGGTGAGGGGGTATGAGGGCTAGAGGACTGTCTTTCTTACAAGTGGGACAAAGTCCCAGAGCAGCGAGGCAGGCCTTTTAAACAGCCTGACACAGCACTCGGTAACTCCTGTTGCTGCCTCCGTACTCTTTCTGGGGGCGGTAGGCCCAACTCCAGTTAACACCTGCCCCCTCCCACCCTGGGCACTTTCTCAAGGTGGGTGGGCTGAATCAGGAAATTTCCCAACTCCCGCTACGCCTCTCGAAGATGAAAATCCAGCCCTAAGTGTGGGAAAAGTTGAGGTAGAAAAAGAAATCCATGAGGGAGCAGCAGAGCAACCAGGGAAGTAACAGAGCTGGTGCAGACATGATGGGCCGAATGGCTGTCTTCTGCGCTGTAACAATTCTGTGTGATTCTGTGAAAACCAAGTGTGGTGGGGAGAATGTAGGACAGGAGAGTATCAACCAGGGAGGGAAATGGGACTTTGCTTAAGTAGTAGGCCTTGGCTGGCTTGGGGAACTTATTCGGAGTTATGATGAGCGACACAGAGCCAAAAGAGGGAGGATTAGTGCTCCTTGTTTGGTGTGTCACCTTCTTGCCAGTTTCATACGAATTGGGGCATGGCCAGAAAGTGTGTGGTACAGATCACGAGGGTTGAAGTGTTCAGGTCGCAGAGAAACCCAGGGCTGTGTGAGGGCAGCTGAGAAGAAAGGCATCCCTGACAAGTCCAGAAGAGAAGGGTGCATTGAGAATATCCATTGAGGACAAACAGCCAACGCGAGCAAGATAAAAGCAAAATACTGCGGATGCTGGAAATCTGAAACAAAAACAAAATTAGCTGGAAAAACTCAGCAGGTCTGACAGCATCTGTGGAGATGAAGACAGAGTTAACATTACGAGTCCGTATGACTCTTCATCAGAGCAAGATACGCACAGAAAGACCAAGGAAATTGATCTGAATAACCTTGCCATACTTGTTTGCTTCTTTGAAATTTGAACAAAATACCTTGCCATGGGTTCTTCTAGGCCTGAAACTAAAGGACTAGAGGATGCTGACCTGTTTTTAATGTAATGTAAATTGCACTTTAGTAGATGGAAAACCTGGACTTGGAGTAAGATAAGCCAAACCTGTTTATGAGCTGCTTCTTCGTATTTAAGAATATTAACAGCTGATAGACAAGCTTATCACTACTGCAGCTCACTAAGAATGATGCATGGGATGGAGGACAGTACAGCCGGGTCTGCTTCTATCCAGTGTTTCACTTGCTTTCAATTCACCTTTTTAAAAATTGCAATTAGTGGTTGGGTGTAATTTCTCACTCCTTTTCTGCCTCTTTTTGTTCTCACCCTCTTTCCCTCCCCCAACCCCGTTGAAGAGTTAAGAGTGTTAATAGTTTCTAAAATAAAGTTTTATTTTACTTTAATTGATTACACCCCTTACCTCTTTAACTCTTTCTTCTCTTTATGTCCTATAACAGATGGCTTTCATAAGATGCTTCACATAGGTGTAGGCCTGCCCCGAGATTTGGATGATATAATTGAATTTCAACACCCACGCTTCAGACAAGGAGAGCCCCAGTTACTGGACCACATCAAAAGGAAGGCAAGTGTTACTCACTGGTGGGTTGTGGTTGATTTTAAAACCTTTTTCATGAATCAGTGTACAAACAAATCTCAGTACCTGGTGGCCAAAACTGGTGGAGTGGTGGCCGAATGATTCAATAGAAATCCGACATTGTTGTAATATTTGAGGCAGATTTTAATTGTCTTTTGAGGTTGGAGTTGGAGCACAGTCAAGAGGTTTAATCAATTTAACACTGGCTGTACCTGACCTAGGAAGTCTTGTGGCGCAGAGGATAATTTCCCTGCCTCTCAGTCTGAAGATCCAGGTTCGGCTTGCACCCCAGGACCTGACGGCCAGGGAAGGTGCGTTTGTAACGCTGCCGAACAGGCTGAGTATCAATCTGTAAATCCTTCCACCACATGCAACAGAGGGCGCTGGTGAGAAGTGACTGAAGCATTCTGGGAGAATCATCGCAGCCACCGCGACTCAGGAGGGAACCAAGGAGAAGGACTCTTGCACTCCACAGGAGGAAGGGCATCCAACAGAGGGCGCTGGTGAGAAGTGACTGAAACATTCTGGGAGAAGTCATTGCAGCCACCGCGACTCAGGAGGGAACCGAGGAGAACCCATGGTCAAAGAACGGAATAGCCCCAAACATTACGTTGCTGTAGTGTTTCCATCCCTCCCTCCCTCCTCAAACCTAAAAAAAAAAAGAGAGGAAGAGGCAGTGCCTTCAGGAGTGCACCAGACCTGCGAGGGACACTCTTCTGAAAGTGGATTTTAAAGAAAAAGCAGCTGCTTGGTGAGTAATCCTGGGAGCAAACTCGGAGGGAGGAGCACCGGAGCAGTGAGTATAAATCTAGCTTACCTCGGGGATTCGCGGCCTTGTCTCTAGGAAGCAGACTCGGAGGGAGGAGGACCGGAGCGGTGACCTTGGGGCACAGAGTAACTGAAGCCAAAACTGAAAAAGTGATGTCACAGGAAAGCTGTGACCTGATTGGTTGGTAGGAAATCTGCACCAAATTTGAAAAAAAAACACTGCAAAGCTAATTAATAAATTAATTATCTAATTCGAGATGGCTGGGCAGGTGATGTGCTGTAGCTGTATGATGTGGGAGCTGACAGATCCCATTACGAGCCGCAGTGACCACATCTGCAGCAAGTGTTGGTTGCTGGAGGAACGCCGGCTCAGAATTGATGAGCTGGAGTCCGGGCTCCGGACGCTGCGGCACAACCAGGAGGGGCAGAGTTACCTGGACGCTTTGTATCAGGAGGTGGTCACACCTGGTAGATTAAGTACCTCAAGTGGTCAGGGTCAGCAGGGTGTGACTGCGAGTGAGGCAGGTAGAGGGATCCTGTGTTCAGGAACAGAAGAGCCTCAGCTCTTGACCTTGTCCAACAGGTACGAGGTACTTGCTCCCTGTGTGGATGAGGAACAGGGCTGTAAGGAGGATGAGCCAGCTGACCACGGCACCGTGGCACAGGAGGCCATTCAAGAGGGGGGAGCAAAAAGACAAGTGGTAGTTGTAGGGGATTCTATAATTAGGGGAATTGATAGCTTCCTTTGTAAGCAGGATCGAGAGTCCCGCATGGTATGTTGCCTGCCCAGTGCCAGGGTGAGGGACATCTCTGACCGGCTTGAAAGGATATTGGAGGGGGAGGATCCAGTTGTTGTGGTCCACGTCGGGACAAATTACATAGGTAAGACTAGGAAAGAGGACCTGTTTGGGGATTATCAGGAACTAGGAACTAAATTAAAGAACAGGTCCTCAAGGGTTATAATCTCTGGATTACTACCTGAGCCACGTGCAAATTGGCATAGGGACGTGAGAATAAGGGAAGTAAACACGTGGCTAAAGGAGTGGTACAGGAAAGAGGGGTTCCATTTCATGGGGCACTGGCTTCAGTATTGGAACAGGAGGGATCTGTACCGTTGGGACGGTCTCCACCTGAACCGATCTGGGACCAATGTTCTAACGAAAAGGGTAAATAGGGTGGTCAACAGGACTTTAAACTAGAAAGTGGAGGGGGGAGGGAAGGGTAAAACTCCAAGAAGTATGACTAATGGGAAACAAAGCAGCAGGTTAGCGTGTGGGGGGGTGGATTCAACTTCATGGAAAATTATGAAAAAACTGAAAAGATAGCCCAGGAGAGGCTATTAAGTCTCCAGAACACAAAATAGGACAGAGTGTTTGGAAAGGGCTAGGAATCTAACTTCAAGCACATCAGATAAAGGGATGACAATGAGAAAGGGGATGGGAAATACAGGACTGAAGGTGTTGTATCTGAATGCACGCAGTATACGAAATAAGGTAAATGAGCTTGTGGCGCAGATTGAAATTGGCAGGTATGATGTGGTGGGCATTACGGAGAAATGGCTGTAAGGGGATCAGGACTGGGAGCTAAATATCCAAGGATATACATCCTATCGAAAAGATAGGCAGGTTGGCAGAGGGGGTGGGGTTGCTTTGTTAGTAAGAAATGAAATTAAATCGATAGCAAGAAATGATGTAGGGTCAGATGATGTAGAATCTGTGTGGGTAGAGTTGTGGAACCGCAAAGGTAAAAAAACCATAATGAGAGTTATGTACAGGCCTCCGAACAGTAGTCAGGATGTGGGGCACAAGATAAACCAGGAGATAGAAAAGGTGTGTAAGAAAGGCAAGGTTACAGTGATCATGGGGGAATTCAATATGCAGGTAGACTGGGAAAATCAGGTTGGTAGTGGATTCCAAGAAAAGGAATTTGTGGAATGTCTATGAGATGGCTTATTGGAGCAGCTTGTGGTGGAGCCCACTAGGGAACAGGCAATTCTAGATTTAGTGATGTGTAATGAGGCAGATTTGATAAGGGAGCTTAAGGTGAAGGAACCCTTAGGAGGAAGTGACCATAATATGATAGAATTTATCCTGCAATTTGAGAGGAAAAAGCTGGAATCAGATGTAACGGTATTACAGTTGAATAAAGGCAACTACAGAGGCATGAGGGAGGAGCTGGCCAGAATTGATTGGGAGATGAGCCTAGCAGGAAAGACAGTGGAACAGCAATGGCTGGAGTTTCTGGCAGTAATTTTGGAGACACAGCAAAAATTCATCCCTAGGAAGAAGAAGCATACTAAAGGGAGGAGGAGGCAACCATGGCTGACAAGGGAAGTCAGGGAAAGCATAAAAGCTAAAGAGAAAGCATACAATGCAGCGAAGAGCAGTGGGAAACCAGGGGATTGGGAAGCCTACAAAGACCAACAGAGGACAACTAAAAAAGAAATAAGGAGGGAGATGATTAAATATGAGGGTAAACTAGCCAGTAATATAAAAGAAGATTGCAAGAGTTTTTTTAGATATATAAAGGGTAAGAGAGAGGCAAAAGTGGACATTAGGCCGCTGGAAAATGACGCTGGAGAAGTAGAAGTGGGGAACAAAGAAATGGCGGAGGAACTGAATAGGTACTTTGCGTCAGTCTTCACAGTGGAAGACACGAGTGACATCCCCAAAGTTCAAGAGAGTCGGGGCGGAGGTGAGTATGGTGACCATTACCAAGGTGAAGGTGCTAGGAAAACTGAAAGGTCCGAAGGTGGATAAATCACCTGGACCAGATGGATTACATCCCAGTGTTCTGATAGAGATAGCTGAAGAGATAGTGGAGGCGTTAGTGGTGATCTTTCAGGAATCACTGGAGTCAGGGAGGGTCCCAGAGGACTGGAAAATCGCTAATGTAACCCCCCTGTTTAAGAAGGGAGTGAGGCAGCAGACGGGAAATTACAGGCCGATTAGCCTGACGTCGGTCGTTGGTAAGATTTTAGAGTCCATTATTAAGGATGAGATTTCAGAATACTTGGAAGTGCATGGTAAAATAGGGCAAAGTCAGCATGGTTTCATCAAGGGGAGGTCATGCCTGACAAATCTGTTAGAATTCTTTGAGGAGGTAACGAGTAGGTTAGAGAAAGGAGAGCCAATGGATGTTATCTACTTGGACTTCCAGAAGGCCTTTGACAAGGTGCCGCACAGGAGGCTGCTCAGTAAGATAAGAGCCCATGGTGTTAGAGGCAAGGTATTATCATGGATAGAAGATTGGCTGTCTGGCAGGAGGCAGAGAGTGGGGATAAGGGGGTCCTTCTTAGGATGGCGGCCGGTGGCTAGTGGAGTTCCGCAGGGGTCAGTGTTGGGACCACAACTTTCACTTTATACATTAATGATCTAGATGAAGGAACTGAGGGCATCCTGGCTAAGTTTGCAGATGATACAAAGATAGGTGGAGGGACAGGTAGTATTGAGGAGGCGGGGAGGCTGCAGAAGGATTTGGATAGGTTAGGAGAATGGGAAAAGAAGTGGCAGATGGAATACAACGTGGGGAAGTGTGAGGTTTTGTAGGAAGAATAGAGGCATGGACTATTTTCTAAATGGGGAGAGAATTCAGAAATCTGGAGTGCAAAGGGACTTGGGAGTCCTAGTCCAGGATTCTCTTAAGGTTAACTTGCAGGTTGAGTCGGTAGTTAGGAAGGCAAATGCAATGTTGGCATTTATTTCGAGAGGACTAGAATATAAAAGCAGGAACGTGCTGCTGAGGCTTTATAAGGCTCTGGTCAGACCACATTTAGAATATTGTGAGCAATTTTGGGCTCCGTATCTCAGGAAGGATGTTCTGGCCCTGGAGAGGGTCCAGAGGAGGTTCACGAGAACGATCCCAGGAATGAAAGGCTTAACATATGAGGAACGTTTGAGGACTCTGGGTCTATACTGGATGGAGTTTAGAAGGATGAGGGGGGATCTGATTGAAACTTGCAGAATACTGAAAGGCCTGGATAGAGTGGACCTGGGGAAGATGTTTCCATTAGTAGGAGAGACTAGGACCTGAGGGCACAGCCTCAGAGTAAAGGGAAGATCTTTTAGAACAGAGATGAGGAGAAACTTCTTTAGCTAGAGAGTGGTGAATCTATGGAATTCATTGCCACAGAAGGCTGTGGAGGCTAGGTCATTGAGTGTACTTAAGACCGAGATAGATAGGTTCTTGATTGGTAAGGGGATCAAAGGTTACGGGGAGAAGGCGGGAGAATGGGGTTGATAAACTTATCAACCATGATTGAATAGCGGAGCAGACTCGATGGGCTGATTGGCCTAATTTCTGCTCCTATGTCTTATTGTCTTATGCCAATGGCAGGCGGCAGGAAGAGAGATTCCTGGTTAGCTACGTGATGGAACGAAAGTTGGAGCTTTTACCATTACTATCCATAGCTCCAGTCATACAGCATGCACGTGAAAGTGCATGTTGCCACAGCAACTCAGATTCCCAGAGTGAACTGTAACATAAATGGACAGTATAATAGAAGGTTTATTCTTTATCTAATACATGCTATACCTAGCCGGAGAGTGCTTGCTACAAAATTCAGGTCATTAGACATTCGCTTGGGTGCCGCATCTCCAGTCAAATGCATAAGCGGACTTCCCGTCCTGTGTGATCAGTAGAAGATCCTTGCCATCCAGCATCTAGTTACATTAAATTGTGACCAAAGCAGGAAGAACCCGAGCTATCTGTACTGAATTCTATGATCTTGCATGTATCTCGTGCATTTCTCCTATCTTCTGGAAGATGGAATGATGATCACTTCTTTGAGATGAAGCCAGTTGTAAATCAACAGTTGGTTTATTTTACGTGTAGTCTATCAACCATCAATATAATTTCAGTGAATTTTAATTTATTTCTTATCACTTTTTGGAATATGAAAAATAACATAACACCACCACTCAACCCCTGTTGGGCTATTTCACTCACAGTTAGGAAGGGAGTTCTAGGATTTTGACCCAGCAACAGTGAAGGAACAATGATACATTTCCAAGTCAGGATGGTGAGTGTTCCCATCTATCTGC
Source organism: Cetorhinus maximus (assembly GCF_964194155.1). NCBI lineage: Eukaryota > Metazoa > Chordata > Chondrichthyes > Lamniformes > Cetorhinidae > Cetorhinus > Cetorhinus maximus. The sequence goes on along the minus strand of NC_135886.1, from coordinate 108,754,439 downwards.
TGCTCTTGTCCTTCTAGATGGTAGTGGTCGTGGGTTTGGAAGGTGCTGTCAAAGGAGCCTTGGTGAATTACTGCAGCGCGTCTTATAGATGGTACACACTGCTGCTACTTTACGTCGGTTGTGGAGAGAGTGAATGTTTGTGGATGTGGTGCCATTCGAGTGGGCTGCTTTATCCTGGATGGTGTCAAGCTTGTTCAGTGTTGTGGGAGCTGCACTCATTCAGACACTCATCCATCACACTCCTTACTTGTGACTTGTAGATGGCAGACAGGCTTTGGGGAGTCAGGAGGTGAGTTACTCTCATAGGATTCCTAGCCTCTGACCTGCTCTTGTAGCCACAGTATTTACATGGCTCGTCCTCCAGTTCAGTTTCTGGTCAATGGTAACCCCCAGGATGTTGATAGTGGGGGATTCAGTGATGATAATGTCATTGAACATCAAGGGCGATGCTTAGATTCTCTCTTGTTGGAGATGGTCATTGCATGGTACTTGTGTGGTTTGAATGTTACTTGTCAGCCCAAGCCTGGATATTGTCCAGGTCTTGCTGCATTTGGACATGGACTGCTTCAGTATCTGAGGACTTGAGTGCTGCTGAACATTGTGCAATCATCAGCGAACATCCCCACTTCTGACCTTATGATGGAAGGATGGTCATTGATGAAGCATCTGAAGATGGTTGGGCCTAGGACACTATCCTGAGAAACTCCTAGTGATGTCTTGGAGCTGAGATGACTGACCTCCAACAACCACAACCATCTTCCTTTGTGCTAGGTATGACTCCAATCAGTGGAGAATTTTCCCCCTGATTCCCATCGACTCCAGTCTTGCTAGGGCTCCTTGATGCCACACTCGGTCAAATGCTGCCTTGATGTCAAGGGCAGTCACTCTCACCTCACCTCGGAAGTTCAGCTCTTTTGTCCATGTTTGAACCAAGGCTGTAATGAGGTCAGGAGCTGAGTGGCCCTGGTGGAACCCAAACTGGGTGTCATTGAGCAGGTTATTGCTAAGCAAGTGCCGCTTGATAGCACTGTTGATGAGCCCTTACATTACTTTACTGATGATGGAGAGTAGACTGGTGGGGCAGTAATTGGCCAGGTTGGATTTGTCTTGCTTTTTGTGTACAGGACACACCTGAGCAATTTTCCACATAGCCGGGTAGATGCCAGTGTTGTTGCTGTACTGGAACAGCTTGGCTAGGAGTGCTGCATGTTCTGGAACACAGGTCTTCAATACTATTGCTGGAATACTGTCAGGACCCATAGCCTTTGCAGTATCCAGTGCCTTCAGCCGTTTCTTGATATCACGTGGAGTGAACCGAATTGGCCGAAGACTGGCATCTGTGATGTTGGGGACCTTTGGAGGAAGCCGAGATGGATCATCCACTCAGCACTTCTGGTTGAAGATTGTAGCAAATGCTTCAGCCTTATCTTTTGCATTGATGTGCTGGGCTCCCCCATCATTGAGGATGGGGATATTTGTGGAGCTTCCTCCTCCAGTGAGTTGTTTAATTGTCCACCGCCATTCATGACTGGATGTGGCAGGACTGCAGAGCTTAGATCTGATCCGTTAGTTGTGGGATCACTCTATCTATCATTTGCAGCTTATGCTGTTTGGCACACAAGTAGTCCTGTTATAGCTTCACCAGGTTGACACCTCATTTTTAGGTCTGCCTGGTGCTGCTCCTGGCATGCCCTCCTGCACCAGGGTTGATCTCCTGGGCTTGATGGTAATGGTAGAGTGGTGGATATGCCGGGCCATGAGGTTACAGATTGTTTTCGAGTACAATTCTGCTGCTGCTGATGGCCCACAGTACCTCATGCATGCCCAGTCTTGAGTTGCTAGATCTGTTTGAAATCTATACCATTTATCACGGTGGTAGTGCCACACAACACAATAAGAGGTTTTCCTCAATGTGAAGGCAGGACTTCATCTCCACAACAACTGTGCGGCGGTCACTCCTACCGATACTGTCATGGACAGATGCATCTGCAGCAGGCAGATTAGCGAGGATGAGGTGAAGTAATTTTTTTCCTCTTGTTGGTTCCCTCACCACCTGCCGCAGACCCAGTCTGGCAGTTATGTCATTTAGCACTCAGCCAACTCCATCAGTAGTGGTGCTACCGAGCCACTCTTGGTAATGGACATTGAAGTCTCCCACACAGAATACGTTCTACGCCTTTGCCACCCTGGGTGATTCCTCCAAGTTGTGTTGAACATGGAGGAGCACTGATTCATCAGCTGAGGGAACGTGGTAATCAGCAGGAGGTTTCCTTGCTCATGTTTGACCTGATGCCATGAGACTTCATGGGTTCCAGAGTCTATGTTGAGGACTCCCAGGGCAACTCCCTCCCGACCTATATACCACTGTGTCTCCACCTGTACAGGTACTGTCCTGCAGGTGGAACAGGACATACTGAGGGATGGTGATAGCTACAACCATCTTTGCATATATTGATAAAACACAAAGACAACCTTGGTCACCGTGACACTGAACTTCTCACTTTCATTTGAAGCTTCAAATCAGTATTGTACATGCTCCTTGCCCTCCTCCCACCACCCAAACTTTGGCATAATTAATTCATTCCGTAAGGTATGATTCCAAGGGGATGACTGTGTCAGGCTGTTGCTTGACTAGTCTGTGAGACAGGTCTCCCAGTTTTGGCACTAGCCCCCAGATGTTAGGAAGGAGGGCTTTGCAGGGTCAACAGGGCTGATTTTGCCTTTGTCGTTTCCGCTGCCTAGGATGAGGCCGGGTGGTCTGTCTGGTTTTGTTCCTTTTTTGATACTTTATAGCAGTTTGATACAACTGAGTGGCTTGTTAGGCCATTTCAGAGGTCATTTAAGAGTCAACCACATTGCTGTGGGTCTGTAGTCACATGTAGGCCAGACCGGATAAGGATGGCAGATTTCCTTCCCTCAAGGACATCCATGATCATGATTCGACATTTAATTCCAGATTTTTATTGAATTCAAATTCCACCATCTGCCGTGGTGGGATTCGCACTCCAGTCCAGAGCATTCCCCTGGGTCTCTGGATTACTAGTCCAGTGACAATACCACTATGCCATCACCTCCTCCCCCCGCCCCCGCCCAATTAATCCAATGTTTCAAATTCAAATATCTCTCGGAGGTATTGGATTCACTTCACAATAATAGTTTTTTTCTAGCAAAGTATTAGAATACAGTGTGACGTCTTAATTATGCCAAAGTTTGGGTGGTGGGAGGAGGGCGAGGAGCATGTACAATACTGATTTGAAGCTTCAAATGAAAGTGAGAAGTTCAGTGTCACGGTGACCAAGGTTGTCTTTGTGTTTTATCAATGTATGCAAAGATGGTTGTTAGAGAGAAAGCAGGAGATTGTAGCTGAGAAAAGGATTTGCCAATCTGGTAATCTAAGTCACTTTCTTAAATCCTGTCCCAGGATTGAAAGAGAAAGTGTTGAGAAGAGCCTCTGAGATTTTAAGCGGTATTCAAGTTTTGGAGAAGCTTGGACTTTGTGCAGAGTTGGGCTGTTGTTGCCTTTTGAGGGGAAATGAATTGACGGACATAAGAGGAAACAGAGGGCTGACATTTTCCATTGTGACTGAAGTCTTGCTGCCGGGTCTGGAGGTGACCCCAGTTTGGCCAGCAACGGACCTGAGAAGCACATTCTTCAAGTCCATCCAAGTGGTGACCAATTAAGTGGCTGCTACTGGGGCTACCATCCTAATTAAAGTCTGTGACCTGCCCCCAAGAGCTGCTGGTCCAATCAGAAGATTGGAAGTTTAGTGATGCCATCACTTACGATTGGGGGAGGGGGGATTATTATGCACAGGTGGTGGCATTGCTTGGAAGGGATGGAGGGGTGCAGCCGTTGCTGCCAGGAGGGACCTTTGTGGCATGGAGTACCCAAAAAGGTACCCCTGGAGTCCACTGCGAAGCTACCAGGTTTCATTGTGCGATCTCCTCATATGACAGTGAGCACTTACGCAGGCAAAATGCTTAAGTGGCTCTGGTGGGTGGCATGTCTGGTACCTTTGCCACTGCTGACAAAATTGGAAGGGCAACAGGAAGATATCGGACACACCACCCCCTCACATCACACACACACACCCCCACCCCAACCAACGTCTTTCCATTATATTTTTGAGAGCCTTCCTGCCTACAAGCCCATTGCGGATGGCCTGGTAAAATTCTAGATGGAGCTTTTTGATGGTAGCTTCAACAGGGATGAGGTTTCAAATCTAAGGAAACAGTGAGACCAAGAAATTGAAGGACCTGGGGTGGAATGATCCAAAATAGTTGGTAACTGCTGGCTGGATTTGTGTGAACTATGACGAAATAGTTTCTTTGAATTAATTATAAGCTGGGTTTTCATTGTCAGGCATGGAAGTGATCAAAATTTAGCAAGTCAGCTGTTTTATTGAGAGGACTGGATGTCATGAGCATTGAGGAAGTACAGTTTGGAAGAGCCTTGAATGTAGAGTGTGTTTACCATAAACGGAGTGAATAGGGTTGATGACAAAAGAAGTTATTGATATGAGGGGAGGAAAGAGCTCCAGGGAACCCTTAAATTAATAGAAAAAAAGAGTCAGAAGATGAAGTGTCAGTTATAGCATGGATAAGGAAAATTGAAAGCTGTTAAATTAAGGCTAACTCCAGATTTTTTTTTTCTAATTTCAAGCACAAAATACTGTCTCTTTTATAGATAAGTTCACCTCGCCTGGATTTTACGCCTTTCCACTGGTGGGTTTGAAGGCAGGGAACTCGTTAAATTCAGCAGAGGGACTGCCTACCACCTATCGACCTGCCTCTCTCCCCCTCTTCCCCAACCCACCCACCCCCTACTGCAGTTATACCAGGGAGGCATTTGTGGCCCTCCTGCCTGTGGACCAATTGAGGCCCTTAAGTGGGGGGGATGCAGACGGTGGGTTGTGGGGAATCTGGAGCCTCGTAAAATTCAGCCGTGTGTGAAGTAATTTGGGATGGTGGGCTAGATAATGAATCCTTTTATTGATTAAGCACAGTTCAGGAGTAATACAAAATTAATATTGTGAACTTCTGATTGCTAAGATTGACTGATACACTAATAAATTTGTATCTTGAGCTGTTCACTAAAAATCAGGTATATTTATTTAAGCAAGTTAGCAAATGCAAAAACTTTTTCTGGATTTCAAAACAGTAAAAAGTTTGCAACCTTTGCAACTCTCAGCAAACAGGCTAATTCATCTTCAGGAACAAATGTAGTTGTCAAGTTGCATGGGTTGGAGGAAAAGGGCTTAATTGGAGCAGGACATGTGGGTGTAATTCAGTCCCCATTTTAAAGTCATGCATTCCACCTTTATAATGATATTTCAGTTTTGTTCCATTGTTTATAATGTAATAGCAAAACATGATTTTGGAAAGAAGGGAATTAGAGTAAGTGGGAGGATAGAATTTTCCAGCTGAGGAGCAAGGAGATTCAAAACTGAGGTGCTGCCATATCACCATTGGCAGGAGCGTCCAATTACATACAGTGTAACGCAGGTTTATGTGGACAATTCCATTCTAACTGGATATAAGGATTTATCATGGGAAAAGCTGACAGCTGTGTAAAATTTTGTCGACAAAGTGCATGCAGACAGTGTTTTATGATTTGCAAACAAGTCATGTGAGATAACGATTGGTACTGTGTGTTCTCTTTGGTAGTGGAAAGTAGGAAAATTTATGAACCATATTGCTGTTCTTTAATGTGCAAAACCACAAGAGAATTGGAAAATAAACGAAATCCACATAAGTAGCAATAAAAACATGAACATACGAATTAGGAGCAGGAATAGGCCATTCAGCCCTTTTGAGCCTACTGCGCCATTCAATGCGATCATGGCTGATTTAATTGTAACCTCAAGTCTGTGCCTGAGTTTTTCGGATGGCTTGGCCCCCACCATCCGAAGAGTCGGCCGGGAACACCTGCCATCTCTGGCTGGTCTATCACCATTGTACTCTTAAATGAACATTGATTGGCAGTGGGCGGAACTTCTGCCCTTCACTCAGGAGGAAGTCCTGCCGGAGAGCTGCCGGCCAGTCAGAATGGCCGGTGGCTCTCCAATCCCCGCAGCAACAGTGCAACAGTGCTGCAGTGGCTGAAAGAGGAACTGCATGAAGCTGCCTGAGATTAAGCCCCAGGAACCGGAGACTCGGATAAGTGTCAGGGGTCCCAGGGCGGGGAGGGTAGAGAAGGCTGGGTGTGATATTTATTGTATTCACTGCCTTTAGCAGCGAGAGAGAGAGAAATTCTCCAGGATTCTTGCTCCTGATTTCTATTCCGTGTCTCTGATAAAAAGTGAACTTGTGTAGTTTTGGGGTAAGGATAAGATTGGACTTTGTTGTGGTACATCCAAAATAGACAACTAATCTACTGGCTCTCGATGAACAGGTTTGTACGTTACGAATGCCCATTTGAACAGGGTTCTGGCTAGCGGCTGGTGCTTGTGGAATCATATTTCAGCCTCAATCATGTCTTTTTATTAGAGGGACAGGGGTGAAAATGGGGGACTGAAGCATGTGTAATCCTTAAATAGAAGGGGCAGCAAAATGCAACCGCTCTGGAAAAGAGTAAAAGTTTGGATGAGCAGAATAAAAATATAACCTACAAAATCATAATGTGATAATCTTGATCCACACGTACATTGTTTGGAATCTAGGATGAGTGTACAGCTAGAGCCTTATAAATAATTTCCTAAAATACGATTCCATTTTTTTAAATTGAAGGTTTCTGTGAGCCGAGTGGATGACCTTAAACTGAGACAGCAAGAAGTGTTGAAACTCTTGTCGGATATTCGTCAGATGAAGGGAAAACATGACCTAGCTGACAACACGATCCTGACTATTAAAAGGTTGTGATGTTTTTAAAATTTGGATATTGTCGAACATAAAGTAGAAATGCTTGTTTTTAAGAAATTGAAGTGAAGGACTCTTTCCCAGCACGAGTGGATTAGTTCTTTTAGCTTGCCCAGAATGCACCTAAATCTGCTTTCAGAGCCATGCTGATAGGTATGCCATGTCGGAAAATCGAATGGGGAGGGGAATAGTACCCCACTGTAACCCTCCGTGTGGAATGGTCCAAGGACACTTGTGTTGCATAAAAATATGCAGCACAGGAACGGTCCCAACCAGTCCATGACGGTTGCGTTTATGCTCCACTCAAACCTCCTCCCATCCTTCCTCAGCTAACACATCACCTCGTGTGCTTATCTAGCCTGCACTTAAATGCATCCATACCATTCACCTAAACAAGTCCCTTTAATAGCGTGTTCAATATGTCCACCATTCTGGGTAAAGGAATTTCTTCTGAATTCATTTGATTTTTTTTTTTTGTTGACTATCTTATATTGCTAACCTCCAATTTTCCTTTTTCCCACATGTAGAAACACACTCTATGCCTCCTCCATTAAAACTGTTCATGCTTTTAAAGACCTCCTTAAGTCACCCCTTTAGCCTTCTCTTTTAAGAGAAGAGACCCAACCTGTTCGTCCTTTCTTATAGTTATGACCCTCTGGCATAATCCTTGTAAATCATATTTGTAGCCTCTCCACTTCCTCTATTGGATAAGGAAGTAAGATATGGCGAGCAGAGTTGTACAAGTATTCCCAAGTGTGGTCAAATTAAAATCCAATACAAGTTTAGCATAATTTCTCTACTTTTCAATTCAGTTCTGTCTCTAGAAATAAACCTTAGTGCTTGATATGCTTTTTCTTTTGCGGCCTTATTAACTTGTGTCACCATTTTTAGTCATTTTGTGTATTTGTACACTCAAATCTCTTTGCTCTACCCCATTTAGCTTCTTATTTTCCAAGTAATATGTGACCTCATTTTTCTTACCAAAATATGATACCTCACATTTATCTGTGTTGAAGTTCATTCGCTGATTATGTACTAATCCTGCAAGTGCATTAATGTCTTGTAATTTGTTGCAGCCCAAGTTTGATGTCATCTGCAAAGTTAGGAATTATGTTTTTAATTCCAAAGTCCAAATTGGTAATGTAAGTTGTGAACAACAGTGGTCCCAGTTCTGATCCTTGTCACCTCACTTTCCGCCACTCTGAATAACCCTTTATCCCATCTCTGCTCTCTGTCTTGCAGCCGGCTAGCAATCCATCCTGCTACTTGTTCCTGGATCAGCATGACCTGACTTTATTCATTAACATATTTTGTAACATCTTTATCAAAGACCTTTTTAGAAATCTAGATAAATTACATCTACTGAGCTACGCTTATCTAGCCTTTCTGTTAGCTTTTTAAAGGATTCAATGAGGTTGGTCAAGCAAGACCTCTTTTGAAACCCATGCTCATTATTCATTGTTATTTTAAAAATTAATTTCGCCCTTTATTCGCCCGTATTTTACGTACCACTATTGTTAAGCTGACTGGTCATGTGACATTTACAGCACAGAAGGAGGTATTTGGCCTGTCCAGCTCATGCCAGCTCTCTGCAAGAGCAATTTAGCTAGCCCCACTCCCTGGCCCTTGCCCACTAGCCCTGAAATGTTTTTGCCTTCAGGTACTTAACCAATTGCCTTTTAAAAGCCACGATTAAATCTGACCCTATCCCCTTTCAGGCAGTGCACTCTAGATTGTAACCACTCGCTTCATACATACAAGAACACTAGAAATAGCAGGAGTAGACCACGTGGCCTGTCAAGCCTGCTGCGCCATTCAGTATGATCATGGCTGATTTTGGGTTTAAACTCCACTTTACTACCCAGTCCCCATATCTCTTGGATCCCTGAGAGATCAAAAATCTGTCTACCTCAATCTTGAATGTATTCAACGATGTAGCATCCACAACCGCCTGGGGTAGAGAATTCTGAAGATTGACAACCCTTTGAGTCAAGTAATTTCTCATGACCTCAGTCCTAAATGATTAGCCCCATATCCTGAGACTGTGCTCCCAGGTTTTAGATTCCCCAACCAGCAGAAACGATCTCTGTATTTACCCTGCAGAATGTTGTATGCTTCAATGAGATCGCCTCTCATTCTTCTAAACTCCTTAAGCCCAATTAACTTAGCCTCTCATCATAGGACAACCCCCTCATCCCAGAGCCCAATCCAGTGAACATTCACTGTATCACCTCCAATGCAAGTTTATCTTTCCTAAAATGTGGAGACCAAAACTGCACACAGTATTCCAGACGTGGTCTCACCAAAACCTTGTACAATTGTAGCAGGACTCTTTTATTCCTGTACTCCAATCCCCTTTTAATAAAGGCCAATATGCCATTTGCTTTCCTCATTGCTTGCTGTACTTGTATACTAAATTCCGGCGTTCCTTGTACGAGCACACAAGTACAAAAAAATTATTTCCTCATGTTGCTGTTGATTCTTTTGCCAATCACTTTAAACCTATATCCTTCTGGTTCTTGACCTTTCTGCTGATGAGAACAGTTTCTCTATCTACTCTGTCTAGAACCTTCTAGTCTAGATCCTTCATGATTTTGAACACCTCTGTCAAATCTCTTCTCAACCTTCTCTTTTCTAAGAAGAATGATCCCAGCTTCTCCAGTCTATTCAAATAACTGAAGCCCCTCATCTGTGGAACCATTCTCTTACATCTTTTATGCCTTCACATCCTTCCTAAAGTTTGGTGCCCAGAGTGGAACACGACTCCAGTTGAGGCCAAACCCATGATTTATAAATGTTCATCATAACTTCCTTGCTTTTGTAAATTCTGCTTATATTTATAAAGCCTAGGATCCTATATGCCTTTTACTCAACCTGCCGTGCTGCCTTCAATGATTTTGTGCATATATGCCCCTAGGTCCCTCTATTCCTGCACCCACTTTAGTATTGTACCCTTTGGTTTATATTGCGCCTCCTTGTTCTTCCTGCCAAAATATGTTACCTCACACTTCTCTGTTAAATTTTATCTGCCACATGTTCACCCATTCCACCAACATGGCTATGGGCGAATTGCCCGTGCCCGCTGGCATTGGGCGTGTCCAATGGTGTGAGTCGACAATATGGTGAGAAGGCCAAAAATTGATTTCACGACGTTATGACCATCTGCTTCGCCCGTTGATGGGGGCCGCGTTCCCTGCCATCGGATGTCGAGAACCTCATTGTAATACATCAGCATATCAATTATAAGGCCAGCCCGCTGGACTGGTTCCCCTCATCACCCCCCCCCCCCCCCCGCTGGATTGTCCACCCACATTGGTGGGAAAACACGCGGGTGTAGAACACATCTTGACAAATGTGACGTGCAGGAGTTGGGACTTACCCGCTAAGGCCTTGCTCACATCACGGACATTGAAGAACAGAAGATGCTGGAGCCCAACACCAATGGCACACTGGAGGAATGTCCATTGCATGCTGGGTGGATCCTCATGGACATGGCTCTGCTGCGAAGCAGCTCACAGAAGTTGGAGAGTCACCATTGATGCTCACAACAGATGATGGTCGAGGGGGTGGGAGAGGAAGGTCTAGGAGTTGGGAGAGAAAGAGACGTTGGGGAAGGGGGGAATGAAGGTGTCGAGGGGGCTGAGATTGGTGGGGGGGAATGAAGCTGCCGGGGGTGGGGTGAGGTTGGTGTGGGGGAATGAAGGTGTCAGGGGTTGAGGTTGGGAAGGGAGGAATGAAGGTGTCGGGGCGGGGTGAGGATGGAAGGGAGCGGAGGAGAGGGTAACGGGGGAGAAGATGGCAACTGGGGAGCTGGGTGTAAGGGAAGGAGTGCAGAGAGGGGAGGGAGTAAGGGTGGAGGAAGGAGTTGGGAGGGGGGAGGGAGTAAAGCTGGAGGAAGGAATCAGAATGGGGGAGGGACTAAACGGAGACGGGGAGTCCGGGGGGGAAGGTGAGAGGACTAAGCGTGTGGGGGGAAGGTGTGCCAGGAGGGCGGAAGGGGTCCAGAAATTCACTAAACTTCCAAGATTTGTCATCTGCAAATTTTAAAAACATGCCCTGTCCGCCCAAATCTTGGTCATTAATATATACCAAGAAAAGCAGCGGTCCCAGTAACCATGTGGAACCTCACTCTACACCTTCCTTTGGTCCAAAAAACATACCACTGCTTTGTATTTCCTAATGCTCAGCTGACTTCATACCCATGTTGTCACTGTTCCTTTTATTCTGTGGGCTTCTATCCAATGATTTTTTGTAAGTCCATATACACCACATCAATTACCTCCTGTTATCTCATGAAAAATTCAATTGAGTTAGTTAGACACGCTTTGCCCTTAACAAATCTCTCTTGGATTAATTAAAGAAATCCACACTTAGCTAAGTGACTGTTAATTTTTAAAGATGATAATCTAGGAAAAAAATTCCTTACAACTGAGGTTAAACTGACAGGCTTTAATTGCTGGGTTTATCTTATACCCTTAATCAAAAAAGGTGTAACGTTTGCAATTCTCCAGTCCTCAGGAACCACCCTTGTACTTGGGGAGGATTTCAAGATATGGAAGATAATGTCCCACTTCCCTTTTTAAATACAGTTATACCGTTAGTTATCCATCAGTCTCCTGGTATTACAGTTGCCTAGGTTTAAGTTCAGAACGTCACTTGAGTGAACTAGCAGTAAGCTGTTAATATTTGTGGAACCTGGGTCAAAGAGGGAAGGGAGAAATTTTTTTTAATGTAACAATATCTATACTTAGCACATTTTTTCCAGACATACAGAACTGGCAGAATCAATTTGAGCGCTGAGCCTGCCGCATTCAGTTATTTGAGTCAAACCTAGCCAATGCATCTCTGCTATCAATAGATCCAAAATAGTAGCCAGGCCTGAAAATGGAACTCTTAGTTCACTTTGTAATTATAAAATAAAAGTTAATTTTTCGTCTATCCCATAAGAGATGACACTGAAGACTTGCATCACTTTTCCTGTGCTTCTGTGTTTGGAATTTTCTTCCTAAACCACCCTGTCTTCCTGCATCTCTTGCCACCTCAAAACCTATCTGTGCCTTCCTTACTCTACTCCCAACCCTTCTCGGGCATCCAGCCTCTGCACTTTTGAAGCAGCTTGGAACCTTTGGCTACCTATAAGGTTTATGTAAATTGTTCATGTTGACATTATTAATCTCATACTCAGACAAGTTCCTCAAGCTAGCAGAAATAGATTAACTTGTCATTCATTGCATTTAGAGGGGGAATTGGTCTGCACTTCAATGCACTGTAATTCATTTATTGTGAAGCACTTTGGAATGTCATGAGGATGTGATCAGGTGTTACTTAAATCCTGTTTCCTCCCTACATGTTTTTATATTCAAACTTTCTAACTTTACATTGTAAGATGTTGTTTGATCTAGACTTGGACCTTTGAGTACTGTATGAGTGAATGATGGCCCTGGGCCATTAATCCATTTAGCCTCAAAATACTTTAAAATTCAATTACGGGATGTGGGTGTCATTGACTAGGCCAACATTTATTGCACATCCCCAATTTCCCTTGGGAAGGTGGTGGTGAGCTCCCTTTATGAATCTCTGCAGTCCCTGTGGTGTAGGTACACCCACAATGCTGTTAATGAGGGAGTTCCAGGATTTTGACCCAGCAACAATGAAGGAACTGCGATATATTTCCAGGAAGTCAGGATGGTGAATGGCTTGGAGGGAAACTTCCACGTGGTGGTGTTCCCATGTATGTGCTGTTTTTGTCCTCCTAGATGGTAGTTGTTGTGGGTTTGGAAGGTGCTGTCAAAGGAGCCTTGGTGATTTCCTGCAGTGCATCTTGTCAATGGTACACACTGATGTCACTGTGTATCAGTGGCGGAGGGAGTGAATGTTTGTGGATGTGGTGCCAATCAAGCGGACTGCTTTGTCCTGGATGATGTCAAGGTCATTGAGTGTTATTGGAGCTGCACTCATCCAGGCAAATGGAGAGTATTCCATCACACTCCTGACTTGTGCCTTGTAGATGGTGGACAGGGGAGTCAGGAGGTGAATTACTCGCCGCAGGATTCCTAGCCTCTGACCTGCCCTTGTGTCAACAATATTAAAATGGCTAGTCCAGTACAGTTTCTGGTCAGTGGGGGATTCAGCGAAGGTAATGCCATTAAATGTCAAGGGGCAATGCTTAGATTCTCTCTTGTTGGAGATGGTCATTGCCTGACACTTCAGCACTATTGCTGGAATATTGCAGTTTCCAATGCCTTCAGCCATTTCTTGATATCATGTGAAGTGAATCGAATTGGCTGAAGACTGGCATCTGTGATACTGAGGCAGAGAGGGTGAGAGTAGCAAGTCAGCAGAGACTGGGGAATAAAAAAGAATAAAGGGAGGCTGCATTTGCTGCCTTTGCATGCGCAGTTGTAAGTGTATCGGCATCTTTATAGGGGGTCATGTGCAGCAGAGCTCATGTGCGGTTATCGCAATCTGGAATTGCAAATATTACAGCGCCAGCAGCATCAAATTAACATCTTTTACTAAAAGGAAGCAGTCTCTTTATAATGTTTGCAATTGTAGTTTCCCCATAGTTTCTGAATCTCCCATTTTAGAGCCTCTTCCCCTTAAACCGAGTCTGTCACCGGGAAGAAGCCGCAGAGCTGCAAACGAAATAGCGGCCATCATCGGGTGGATCAGAAACCTCCCCATCTCATTCCAATCCCTGGAAACTGCAGGGAGGCTGCACCCTGATTGCTCACTTGCTGCAGGGCTCAAACTGGGTGAAGGGCTTCGGGGTCCAAATAAGATCCAACTGGTACTGTCTCCTGCAAATGACGTAATTGGTTTCTGCACATGCACGGACGGGTATTGGTGGCCATCTTGCGTTGGCAGGAGACGGTGATGACGAAATTATTCTCCACCCAGATGAGAGGAAGGCATCTGAAGAAAAAGAAAATCTAAGTTGATGGAAATGCAAACATGAAGTAACATCGTCTAGCCTAAAACTGGATGATTGTTGACTCTTCTGCATGCGTGCTTCACACTGAAATAATTGGCAATCTGGGCATTGCCAGATATTTGATATTTCGGATATCAAGGTGGCAAAATCTTGAAGAAATTAGGAACCTTGAATACAATACTCAACTTTGGCCTACCTTTTGTAGGCGATGAGGATTACTTTTGTCAATTGCTGGCTGATTGTTAAATGAAGTTCTCAATGCAGATTTTTGTCTGTTTTCCACAGAGAAAATGAGGCACTGTGGAAGGAGATATCATCCCTGAAACAGAAGCAACTACAGCAACACAAAGTTATTCGGAAGGTAAGTCATCAAATGTTGTAACCAAATGGAGCTGACCTGTTTCTCTTGAGTCCTGAACTCCCAGGAGCAATTTAAGAAAGAAAGTTCAAGTGTATGAAATGAGTCTACATGTACATGAATGGTGGTTTGATTCATACGTAACAAACTTTGTGTTTTTCATTCTTCACCCTATGGATCATCATTAACTAGAAACTGAAAAGGATGAGCATGTGAATGCTACTAGAGCAGGTTAGAGGCTGGGCATTCTGTAGCAAATGGCTCATTTGATACCCAAAGCACGTCTACCACCTACGAAGTACATGTTAGGAGTGTGATGGAACAATCTTCACTTGCCTGGATAGGTGAAGCTCCAACACTAGCTCAGTACCATCCAGGACAAGCATTCTGGTAGCTTGGCACCCCACCCACTGACTTAAACATTGTGTTATTCCCACCATCAGTGGTGGAATACGGCTGCAGTATTTACTATCCACAGGGTGCACTCGTAACTCCGAGCCTCTTCGGCAGCACCTCCCAAACATGTAACCTTGAAAACCTAAAAAACCAGGGCAGCGAGTGCATGAGAACTCAACCCCCTCCAAGTCACACCTTGTGAACATGGACATTTAGTGCTGTTTCTTCACTGTTCCTGGAAATCCTTAGCTAATGGCATTGTGGGATTATCTTCACCTTGCAAACTGCTTTGGCTCAAGAAGTCCCACCACCATCACTGTCTCAGGTGCAACTAGGGCTGGGAAAGTGCTGGCTTTGCCGGCAACTACTTCTAATAATTAGTTTGTGCTGAGTTTGTCTTGTGTGCTGCAGTAGGCCCCTGGTCTTTGGGCTGGATAAGGGGAGTTGCTTGCTGAACCTGCTGTCCGGTGTCTGTCTCTGTCTTTTCTCCTGGCTGGAAAGTGCACCTGTGTGGAAGTTAGTTTAGCACAGGATTGAGCTTGACTGTGGTACCCACCATGGTCCAAAGGCTTTTCAGTGCTTGCTGTCGAGTCTCACACGTGAAGAATGACCACTTCAATGAGGAACCAGGAGAGGGCCTAACGCCTGTGAAATCATCGCCAGCCCAGTGTGTCACTGTTTTCAGGAAAGGAGAGAGAGAGAGAGAGAACAAAATATAGTAAAGCTTGCAACAAAGGCTGTATAATAAAAACAGATGGGCTCCTTGCAAATGAAGAAGTACAAGAGCGAGAATGTGAATCACTGATTAGGCCTCAGGTAGAGTTTTGTGTCCAGTTATGGATACCACACCTTAGGAAGGTTGTCAGGGCCCATACAGAGAAGATTTACCATAATGGTAACAGATGAGGGACTTATGTGGAGAGATTAGAGAATTTGGGATTGTTATTCTTGGAGCAGTGAAGGCTAAGGGGAGATTTAATGGAGGTGTTCAAAACCGCAAAGGGTTTTGATAGAATAGACTGGGAGAAACTGTTTCCACTGGCAAGAAGGTTGGTGACCAGAGGACACTGATTTTTGAGAATTAACTTAAGTCTATCTAGGGAGAAACAAGAAGGAATCCTTTTATGGAACAAGTTGTTATGATCTGAAATGCTCTGCCTGAAACGGTGGTGGAAACAGATTCAGTAGTAACTTTCAAATTTGCAGGGCTAAGGGAACAAACGGGAGCGGAACTAATAGGACTGCTCTTTTATAGAGCTGGCATGGACACCATGGGTAAAATGGTGCTGTATGATTCTATGATTTGAAATATATTCACCTTCTTCTTTATGTAACCTTATCTGCAGATCCTCCACTTCATTGCCACAATGGTGCAGTCAAACAGTGTGGCTGGAATCAAGAGAAAAATGTGAGTTTTTTTACTTTTGTGCTGGATTTTTGATTTAGGGGTGGGAGCTGTGAATTTTCTTTTAAAAAAATGATCTCTTGAGGGAAGGGGGAAGAACAGGAGTGAATGAGGGATAGTAATCCTTGGCTACTCAGCGATGTGTTGCCTGTGAGCAAATAGCTTTGCCACAAGAGCCATATGGCCAAGCGATTGGAGGGAAGAAGTTCCTGTTCTCTTTTTGTCCTCTTCTTTTCCTGACACCTATTTGTTTTCTTTGCTTCTCAAGAGGCAGATAATCTATTGTTCAAGTGTGGATTCACACTCTCGGCTCCTCTTCTTACTTCCCATTAGCTGCTCTTGCATGAGCCCACATGTTGTGTGATGGCAGATTATTCAACTGTGGATTAACATCATAGTCATGCCTGATCCAACCCCGCACTTAGCTTCCAGTGACCCAATTCACTTATGGATGTATCAGCTGTTGGATCCTTGCTACCTTCCTTACCCAGGGACATGGTGACCAATTGTCATGATACTGCTCCTACCCTGACTGGGATCAGCTAATTTAAATGTACCATGTATTGAACCCAGGACTTTTTTGTTGATCAATTCCAGATAAGGTAATTCGTCTATATATTGAGCCATGCAGAATCTTTGTGTGCTGGTTTTATCAAAAAAACTTGTTTGCAAGGTTACCGTGAGTGGCAGATTGAAGACTTCATGTTAAATCTTCATTTTCTGCAATCTCAAATAGGCACCCACTAAAATGTTGAATATAGTGGCCACAAAATTTGGTTGCGTAACACCCATATTTTTGACACTACAGGTGCTATTTTTGGTCCAAATTGGCATCCCTGCTGCACTTGCACGCTTCTGGTGCGAGTTGCACAGAGCACCATTTTGGGTAGATTGTTAGCGTGGGTACTGGGAGTATTCACTGGAAAAATGCTAAGTAGACAGATCATGATGTCACCATTACCTGATTCTCTAGCAGTGCCATTTTTGACCTCTGTGCTCCAGCTAATGCCCACTTCATGACTTTGCATAGCTGACCATGAGTTCAGGAGGAAGGACCTCCTTTCCCACCAGCACTATTTAAAGGGATCATTAACTATTTCCAGGTTAATTGTTGATTTTCTGCTGGCTGTTTGAGTTAGTTGAAGTGCTGAGAGGCTTGTACTGCAATTTTAAAGTTTGTGAAGTCTACAGGTAAAGGTGTGGCATGTGATCAAGGATTTATTTCTCAAGGGTACTACATGCAGTCATGGATGCTGTAGTTTAAGACCATAAGACATAGGAGCAGAAATTAGGCCATTCGGCCCATTGAGTCTGCTCCGCCATTCAATCATGGCTGATAAGTTTCTCAACCCCATTCTCCCGCCTTCTCCCCGTAACCTTTGATCCCCATACCAATCAAGAACCTATCTATCTCGGTCTTAAATACACTCAATGACCTGGCCTCCACAGCCTTCTGGTCTTCCCTTTACTCTGAGGCTGTGCCCTCGGGTCCTAGTCTCTCCTAATAATGGAAATATCTTCCCCACGTCCACTCTATCCAGGCCTTTCAGTATTCTGTAAGCTTCAATCAGATCCCCCCTCATCCTTCTAAACTCCATCCAGTATAGACCCAGAATCCTCAAACGTTCCTCATATGTTAAGCCTTTCATTCCTGGGATCGTTCTCGTGAATCTCCTCTGGATCCTCTCCAAGGCCAGCACATCCTTCCTGAGATACGGGGCCCAAAATTGCTCACAATATTCTAAATGTGGTCTGAGCAGAGCCTTATAAAGCCTCAGCAGCATGTTCCTGCTTTTATATTCTAGTCCTCTTGAGATAAATGCCAACATTGCATTTGCCTTCCTAACTACCGACTCAACCTGCAAGTTAACCTTAAGAGAATCCTGGACTAGGACTCCCAAGTCCCTTTGCACTCCAGATTTCTGAATTCTCTCCCCATTTAGAAAATAGTCTATGCCTCTATTCTTCCTACCAAAGTGCATGAGCTCACACTTCCCCACGTTGTATTCCATCAGCCACTTCTTTGCCCATTCTCCTAACCTATCCAAATCCTTCTGCAGCCTCCCAGCCTCCTCAATACTACCTGTCCCTCCACCTATCTTTGTATCATCTGCAAACTTAGCCAGGATGCCCTCAGGCCCTTCATCTAGATCATTAATGTATAAAGTGAAAAGTTGTGATCCCAACACTGACCCCTGCGGAACTCCACTAGCCACCGGCCGCCATCCTGAGAAGGACCCCCTTATCCCCACTCTCTGCCTCCTGCCAGACAGCCAATCTTCTATCCATGCTAATACCTTACCTCTAACACCATGGGCTCTTATCTTACTGAGCAGCCTCCTGTGCGGCACCTTGTCAAAGTCCTTCTGGAAGTCCAAGTAGATAACATCCATTGGCTCTCCATTGTCTAACCTACTCGTTACCTCCTCAAAGAATTCTAACAGATTTGTCAGGCATGACCTCCCCTTGATGAAACCATGCTGACTTTGCCCGATTTTACCATGCATTTCCAAGTATTCTGAAATCTCATCCTTAATAAAGGACTCTAAAATCTTACCAATGACCGACGTCAGGCTAATCAGCCTGTAATTTCCCGTCTTTTGCCTCACTCCCTTCTTAAACAGGGGGGTTACATTAGCGATTTTCCAGTCCTCTGGGACCCTCCCTGACTCCAGTGATTCCTGAAAGGTCACCACTAATGCCTCCACTATCTCTTCAGCTATCTCCTTCAGAACTCTGGGGTGTAATCCATCTGGCCCAGGTGATTTATCCACCTTCGGACCTTTCAGTTTTCCTAGCACCTTCACCTTGGTAATGGCCACCATACTCACCTCTGCCCCCCGACTCTCTTGAGCTTTGGGGATGTCACTCGTGTCTTCCACTGTGAAGACTGACGCAAAGTACCTATTCAGTTCCTCCGCCATTTCTTTGTTCCCCACTACTACTTCTCCAGCGTCATTTTCCAGCGGCCCATTGTCCACTTTTGCCTCTCTCTTACCCTTTATATATCTAAAAAAACTCTTGCAGGTTAAATCCCGTCAGTACTGCCCTTCCACTCTTCTTCCTCCCCTCCTGTACAGCTGGGCCACCTGTGGCTTGGTCCTTGCTTCACTCCTCCAAGGATCCATTGCCCTCACCAATATCCAGAATGGAAAACCGGTTAGTTTGCGGGACCTCTGGGGACTCCTGCACTACCTGCCTGTTTCTATTGGACTGCCTGGTGGTCACCCATTCCCTATTTGCCTGCTTGCCCCTAACTTGTGGTGTGACCACCTCTCTGACCATGCTACCCACGTAGTTCTCTGCCTCATGGATGCACCTCAGTGACTCCAGCCGCTGCTCAAAGCTCTGAAATGTGGAGCTCAAGCTTGTGCAGCCGGTGACACTTCCTGCACATGTCTCATGACCCAGACGAGCCAGTGTCCACGATTCCGCACATGCCACAGGACAGGCATTCCACTTGGCTGAGCTGTCCTGCCGTGCCTTAACCTTAAACTTTTAAATCACTTTATTTACTTTAACTTTAGTTACTTTTACTTATGTTAATCTTACTCTTGTACTATTAACTATAAACTGGAGATTAGTAGAAAGTAGAACTTCTTCGCCCTTACTCACAAATCAGCTCCCTCTCCTGTGCCTATAAATTCAAACTTTCCCTGTGCTAGTTTAGAAATTTATGTTTTTCAAAATTACTGGGGTTGAAACACAGTCCCGAACAGCAGCTGCTCAAGAACTGATGACTTTCCTGTGGTGTCACTCTCACCTTTTTTTTTTCCAACTCCACCGAGCAGCTTAGGAAGGCTGCTCCCATGCAGGTCCAACTCTTCTCATTTTGGGCCCCGTATCTCAGGAAGGATGTGCTGGCCCTGGAGAGGGTCCAGAGGAGGTTCACGAGAACGATCCCAGGAATGAAAGGCTTAACATATGAGGAACGTTTGAGGACTCTGGGTCTATACTGGATGGAGTTTAGAAGGATGAGGGGGGATCTGATTGAAACTTACAGAATACTGAAAGGCCTGGATAGAGTGGACGTGGGGAAGATATTTCCATTAGTAGGAGAGAGTAGGACCTGAGGGCACAGCCTCAGAGTAAAGGGAAGACCTTTTAGAACAGAGATGAGGAGAAACTTCTTTAGCCAGAGAGTGGTGAAACTATGGAATTCATTGCCACAGAAGGCTGTGGAGGCCAGGTCATTGAGTGTATTTAAGACCGAGATAGATAGGTTCTTGATTGGTAAGGGGATCAAAGGTTATGGGGAGAAGGCGGGAGAATGGGGTTGAGAAACTTATCAGCCATGATTGAATGGCGGAGCAGACTCGATGAGCCGATTGGCCTAATTTCTGCTCCTATGTCTTATGGTCGCTCGGGGAACAGACAGGCGTTTCTGCGGCCGTCAACATGACTCCAGGATGGTTTGTTGCCTCCCTGGTGCTAGGGTCAAGGATGTCACAGAACGGCTGCAGGACATCCTTGTGGGGGAGAGCAAATAGCCAGAGGCCGTGATCCACATTGGCTCTAACGACATAGGTAGGAAGGGGGATGTGGTCCTGCAATCAGAATTTAGGGAGCTAGGTAGAAAATTAGCAAGCAGGACCTCTAAAGTAGTAATCTCTGGATTACTCACAGTGCCATGTGCCAGTGAGTACAAAAATAGGAAGACAAGATAGACGAATGCGTGGCTAGAAAGATGGTGCAGGAGGGAGGGCTGCATCTGAACCGAGCTGGGACTGAGTTCCTTGTGTTGTGTTTTGCTAGCGCTGTTGTCTAGGGTTTAAAGTAACTCAACAGGGGTGTGGGAACCAGGAGAGAATATTAGAAAGCACTACCAGGGTGCACGAAATACTGGGGGAGGCAGAAAGCACTAAAATAGAGAATAGTAAGTTAATAGATGGAGTCAGAGTAAGGGAGCAAGTAATGAAGGCTAAATCAGGGTACACTGTATGTATGTGGATGCACAGTATAGTTAATAAAATTGGAGAGTTACAGGCACAGATTGCCTTGTGGGATTATGATGTTGTGATGAGAAAGGAGACCTGGCTTAAGGAAGGGCAGATCTGGTTGTTAAATGTTCCTGGTTACAAGGTGTTCAGAATAGATAGGAAAGGGAAAAAAGGAAAGGGTGACGTTTTTGGTTAAGGAGAGTTTTGCAGTACTGGAGAAAGAGGATGTGTCAAGAGGATTCAAGGACAGAATTGATTTGGCCAGTGCTAAGGAATAAGAAGGGTGCAGTTAACATTGCTCGATGTAATATATAGACCATCAGTTAGCGGGAAGGATATGGAGGAACAAATCTTCAAGAAAATTAGGTGTAAACATCATAGAGTAATTATAATGGGGGATTTTAATTACCTGTGTATAGACTGGGGTGGCAGTACTGTAAGGGTCAGTGAAGGACAGGCGTTCCTAGATTGTAATAATAAAAACAAAAAACTACTGCGGATGCTGGAAATCCAAAACAAAAATCGAATTACCTGGAAAAACTCAGCAGGTCTGGCAGCATCGGTGGAGAAGAAAAGAGGCGACGTTTCGGGTCCACACGACCCTTCAACAGAACTGAAGTATAGTTAGGAGAGGGGTGAAATATAAGCTGGTTTAAGGTGGGGGGCGGGGGGAGAGAAATTGAGGGTGGGGTGGTTGTAGGGACAAGCAAGCAGTGATAGGAGCAGATAATCAAAAGATGTCACAGACAAAAGGATCAAAGAGGTGTTGAAGGTGGTGATATTATCTAAGAAAAGTGCTAATTAAGAATGGATGGCAGGACACTCAAGGTACAGCTCTAGTTGGGGTGGGATGGAAAGATTGACAAGGTATTAGTTGTAGATTTAAAAATAATGGAAATAGGTGGAAAAAGAAAAATCTATATAAATTATTGAAAACAAAAAAAAACAAAAGGGAGGGGGAGGAAACGGGGTGGGGATGGGGGGAGGGGGAGTTTAAGATCTAAAGTTGTTGAATTCAATATTCAGCCCGGAAGGCTGTAAAGTGCCTAGTCGGAAGATGAGGTGCTGTTCCTCCAGTTTGCGTTGGGCTTCACTGGAACAATGCAGCAAGCCAAGGACAGACATGTGGGCAAGAGAGCAGGGTGGAGTGTTAAAATGGCAAGCGACAGGGAGGTTTGGGTCTTTCTTGTGGACAGACCGCAGGTGTTCTGCAAAGCGGTCGCCCAGTTTGCGTTTGGTCTCTCCAATGTAGAGGAGACCGCATTGGGAGCAACAAATGCAGTAGACTAAGTTAGGGGAAATGCAAGTGAAATGCTGCTTCACTTGAAAGGAGTGTTTGGGCCCTTGGACGGTGAGGAGAGAGGAAGTGAAGGGGCAGGTGTTGCATCTTCTGCGTGGGCATGGGGAGGTGCCATAGGTGGGGGTTGAGGAGTAGGAGGTGATGGAGGAGTGGACCAGGGTGTCCCGGAGGGAACGATCCCTACAGAATGCCGCCAGGGGGGGTGAAGGGAAGATGTGTTTGGTGGTGGCATCATGCTGGAGTTGGCGGAAATGGCGGAGGATGATCCTTTGAATGCGGAGGCTGGTGGGGTGATAAGTGAGGACAAGGGGGACCCTATCATGTTTCTGGGAGGGAGGAGAAGGCGTGAGGGTGGATGCGCGGGAGATGGGCCAGACACGGTTGAGGGCCCTGTCAACGACCTTGGGTGGAAAATCTCGGTTAAGGAAGAAGGAGGACATGTCAGAGGAACTGTTTTTGAAGGTAGCATCATCAGAACAGATGCGACGGAGGTGAAGGAACTGAGAGAATGGGATAGAGTCCTTACAGGAAGCGGGGTGTGAGGAGCTGTAGTCGCGGTAGCTGTGGGAGTCGGTAGGCTTGTAATGGATATTGGTGGACAGTCTATCATCAGAAATTGAGACAGAGAGGTCAAGGAAGGGAAGAGAAGTGTCAGAGACGGACCATGTGAAAATGATGGAGGGGTGGAGATTGGAAGCAAAATTAATAAATTTTTCCAGGTCCCGACGAGAGCATAAAGCAGCACCGAAGTAATCATCGATGTACCGGAGAAAGAGTTGTGGGAGGGGGCCGGAGTAGGACTGAAACAAGGAATGTTCCACTTACCCCATAAAGAGACAGGCATAACTGGGGCCCATGCGGGTACCCATAGCCACACCTTTTATTTGGAGGAAGTGAGAGGAGTTAAAGGAGAAATTGTTCAGTGTGAGAACAAGTTCAGCCAGACTGAGGAGAGTAGTGGTGGATGGGGATTGTTCGGGCCTCTGTTCAAGGAAGAAGCTAAGGGCCCTCATCCTGGTGGGGGATGGAGGTGTAGAGGGATTGGACATCCATGGTGAAGAGGAAGTGGTTGGGGCCAGGGAACTGGAAATTGTTGATGTGACGTAAGGTGTCAGAGGAATCACAGATGTAGGTGGGAAGGGACTGGACAAGGGGAGAGAGAAGGGAGTCAAGATAACGAGAAATGAGTTCCGTGGGGCAGGAACAGGCTGACACGATCGGTCTGCCAGGACAGTTCCGTTTGTGGATTTTGGGTAGGAGGTAGAAGCGGGCCGTCTGAGGTTGGGCGACTGTCAGGTTGGAAGCTGTGGGAGGAAGATCTCCAGAGGAGATGAGGTCAGTGACAGTCCTGGAAACAATGGCTTGATGTTCCGTGGTGGGGTCATGGTCCAGGGAGAGGTAGGAGGAGTGTCTGCGAGTTGACGCTCAGCCTCCGCGAGGTAGAGGTGGGTGCGCCAGACTAGATTGCTAGATTGTGTTCAGGAAAATTTCCTACAGCAGTATGTGTCCAGTCCAACAAGAAAGGAGGTACTGCTAGACCTGGTTCTTGGGAATGAGATGGGCCAAGTATATCAAGTGACAGTGAGGCAACATTTAGGGGACAGTGATCATTGTATCATAAGTTATAGGATGACAGTGAAAAATGACATTAGTCAATCCAGAATGAGAATAATCAACTGGTGGAGAGCGGACTTCAATGGGGCAAGAACAGAGCTGGGCTGGATAGACTGGAACCAAAGGTTGGTGGGAAAAACAGTAGCTGAACAATGGGCTACCTTCAAAGAGGAGAAGGTTTGGGCACTAGACTAGACTAGTCGCAAAAGGGAAGGGTATGACAAACAAATCAGAGCTCCCTGGATGACAAAGGAGATAGAAATTAAGTTAAAGAAGAAAAAGTGTGTTTATGACAGGTGTCAGGTAGCAAATACAATTGAGAACGAAGCTGAATACAAAAGGTTCAGAAAGGATGTGAAAAAGCAAATATGAGAAGCAAAGAGTGATTATGAAAAAAGACTGGCAGCTAACATAAAAGGAAATCCCAAAGTATTCTATAAGCACATAAATATAAAAGGTTGGTAGAAGGAGGAGTAGGGCTGATTAGGGACAAAAAAGGGGATTTACACATAGAGGCAAGAGGCATGGCAGGGGTGTTAAATGAATACTTTGCATCTGTCTACCTACGAGGCAGATTCTGCCCAGGCCATGGTGACAGAGGAGGAAACTCAGTCACTAGAAGGGTTTAAAATTGATAATGAGGAGGTATTGGATAAGCTGTCAGCACTTTATCCGGGACTGGGTGAGATGCATCCAAGAATATTGAAATGAGTGGAAATTGCAGAGGCACTGGCAATTTTTCAATGTTCCCTGGATTTGGGGGAGGTGCCAGAGGACTGGAGAATTGCAAACATGACGCCCTTGTTCAAAAAAGGTTGTAAAGATTTGCCCTGCAATTATAGACCAGTCAGTTTAGCTTTGGTGGTGGGGAAACTTCTAGAAACAATTATTTGGGATAGAATTGATAGTCACATGGAAAAATGGGGATTGATTCGGAAGAGTCAGCATGGATTTGTAAAGGAAAATCGTGTCTA
The DNA here is from genome assembly GCF_964194155.1 of Cetorhinus maximus. Lineage (NCBI taxonomy): Eukaryota > Metazoa > Chordata > Chondrichthyes > Lamniformes > Cetorhinidae > Cetorhinus > Cetorhinus maximus. The sequence goes on along the minus strand of NC_135886.1, from coordinate 108,729,660 downwards.
ACTAACTTGCTGGAGTTTTTTGAAGAGGGCAAGGCCGTTGATGTGGTGTATATGGACTTCCAAAAGGTGTTTGACACAGTGCCACAAAACAGACTTGAGGAAAGTTGTAAGTCATGCAATAAAAGGGACAGTAGCAACGTGGATACAAAATTGGCTGAGGGATAGGAAACAGAGCGTAATGGTCAATGGATATTTTTCGGGCTGGAGGAAAGTTTGTAGTGGAATTCCCCAGGGGTGTATTGGACCCTTGTTTTTCCTGATGTATATAAGTGATCTAGATCTTGGTGTGCAGGGGACAATCGCAAAGTTTGCAGACAACACAAAACTTGGGAGAATTGTAAACTGAGGATGACAGTGTAGAAAAGGACATTGACACATTGGTGGAGTGAGCAGATAGGTGGCAGTTGAAGTTCAATGCGGAGAAGCATGAGGTGATACACTTTAATACAAAGAACATGGAGAGACAATATAAAATAAAGGGTACCATTCTAAAGGGTGTGCGGGAGCAGAGAGACCTGGGTGTATATGTACATAAGTCATTAAAGGTGGCAGGAAAAGTAGAGATAGCTGTTCCTAAAGCATACAATATTCTAGGCTTCATTAATAGGGGCATAGTGTACAAGAGCAGGTGGTTATGATGAAATTACATAATACTCCAGCTGAGGGCTAACCAGTGTCTTATGTACAGTTCTGGGCGCCATACTATAGGAAGGATGTGAAAGCATTGGAGAGGGTGGGAAGTGGTTTAAGAGAATGGTTCCAGGGATGAGACTCTCAGTTATGAGGAAAGATTTGAGAAATTGGGACTGTTTTCCTTGGAGAGGAAAAGGCTAAGAGGAAATTTGATCGAAGTTTTCAAAATCATGAGGGGCCTGGACAGAGTAGATAGAGAGAAACTGTTCCCCCTCGTAAACAATCGAGAACCAGAGGGCATGGTTTTAAAGTGTTTTGCAAAAGAAGCAAATGCGAGGTGAGAAAAACTCTTTTCTCACAGCAAGTAGTCAGGGTTTGGAATGCACTGCCTGAAGTGTGGTGGAGGCCGGTTCAGTTGAAGCATTTAAGAGGGCATTGGATGATTGTTTCTATTTAAATAATGTGCAGGGTTACGGGGAAAAGGCAGGAGATTGGCACTAAGTTAAAATGCTCAGAGAGCTGGTGCAGACACAATGGGCTGAATGGCCTCCTACACTGTAACAATTCTGTGATTCTGCTCCAATGACAGCAAACATTATCTCCTCCATTGGGGTGAGGATATGAAGCCTTGCCAGCCCATGCTGGTTGGTTGCTGCGGCCTGTAGTTATGTGCTACCTTGTCCTACAAGAGAGAAGGGAGCGTGTTAATGATTGTGGTGCAATGAGTTTGAGTGATGTGGCTGTCATGGATTAATAGCTGGCAGTGTGCGCAAGCTGTGAGATGTGGGTGTTAGACATATGCAGAACAAAGTGTGTGAGGGGGATGTGAGGTAAATGAAGGTTAGATGTGAGTTGTGATGGAAATTATTGGTAGATGTGTGATGGAGGGCATGGTGCATTGAGCATTATGTGAGGCGAGTGGCAGTAGGTGGGATATGACATTTGAAGATGTATTAATGATCTTGACTACCAGTGTGAGGTCATTGAACCTTTTGCAGCACTGCTTCCAGGCCCTTTGGGCTACACTCCTAGGATTCACCGCCACAGCTACCTACTTCCATTGTCTTCTGAGAACTTGACTGAAGGATCACTTGGCCCTCTATGGATAGATGACATCTCTCTTCCTGTGCACCAAGGCCTCTTTGCAGTGTAGCAAAATCTTGGACCCACACTGTCATATTGTGCTATCATTTTTCGAGCTCGCACTGTCTTCTGCAACCAGCTTCAGCACCTACTCCAGCTATAATACACCACTTTTTACGATCTGCAAGTTGCCTTTAGGTGATGCTCAACTCAAAATTTTGAGATTCTTGCTCGTGTGTGAAGCTTAGCCCTGGCTGTTCGCACACATCATTTAAATGAACAGCATGAAGTTTGCATGCAGCCTGCACTGGAAACATTGTGGGTTAATCGGGCATTGTTATCTTCGTGCCCATTTTCAGACTTCCTTGAAATTTGTGCCTGAATATTCAAGAAGTAGCTGAATATCAGGTCTTGCCATTGATTATCCAACGCAACCAAAACCATTCAATCATGCACATTTTATAAAGTACTTTCTTTTGCTTTTAGTAAATTGTTGCAAATCATTCTTCTAGGCCTCTGATGATTGGTACTTCGGGTACGCCTCATTCCTACTCCAAGTATAGTCGGCCCATCACTATGGACAGCAGTCAGGATGGCACAGCTGTACATGGTATTCCGGTAAGTCAGAAAGTTGTCTGTTTACTGAGAAACCAGGTGAAGGGCCAGGAGCCCTAGTGCAAGACAGAAGCAATCTCAAAGATGTAGGAATGAATTTTGGGTAAATCAATAAGTAGTAATTAGGTGATAAGTTTGGTTTTAAAATCCTGAAAATGTGGGATTAGCTGATGGAGTTGAAGAATTCCAGCAATTTTGAGCTCCTGGTAAAGAATAGGCTAGGTATAGGAGACAATGTGATTTCAAAACCATGATGCAAAGAGGAGGAAGAGCATGCAAGATATGATATTTGGATGTAAAAGAGAATTAACAATGTTAACAAAATGAGACTTTAGCAATCTCTCTTGATCAACTGACATTGTAACAGTTATTTGGCCTACAGCTTCCCTTAGTTCATTAGTGTAAAGTTATATATCCAAGTTTCAGTTGTAGTTAGTTTTCCCAATGGAACTGAGAATTAATTGGTACTACAACCAATAGCATTCTTGGAAGGAATAAATGAGAGTCAAGTCTGACTTGGGAGCTTTACCATTGTATAACTTTTTTGAGGGAGGCTGTTTATTTTTGTGTATATTCAATGTGAAGGATGCCTGTAATAGATACTGAAATGTTTTTCAAGCTCCTCCACCCAGTGGCTGCATCAGGCACACTCAGGTGAGATATAACTTATTTTATATACAAAGTAAAGCTCCGGCTCTATTTCCCCACAAGCCTATCTTTACACTGTAGTCATCCTATGTGACGTTTTGTTCCCCTGCTAGCCACCCTTATGGCTAGTACCATTGGCCGTCTCTGCAGTATTAAACCTTTGAATCTGCAGAAACAACTTCCCTGCAGAAATTGCATCCTGCTCATCTTAAACTCTCATCGCACATTGCTCTCTGCTCCTACCTAGTGCTGCGATTCTAGGAGTAATTTGAAAATTTCTAATCTCTCAGTAGTTCCACAGGATCAACATTTTCTGCCCATGGTGTGCAGCAACTTTTGATTTTAGTTTTCTTTCTCTGCTTTCCCTAAAACCAGAGATGGGGAGGACTAATTCTGTGGACTGGGGAGGAGGAGAGGTGAACTTGGGAGGCAGAAAAGTGCCGACATAATTAGGGGGTTAGGAGATAGAGCAGCAACATGGCTTCAAGAACTAGGAGGGTAAGGTGGATTAATAATCAAATTTAGCACTGAAGAGTATTGATACATACCTTTAAAACAGGTTGCAGTTTCTTAACAAATTTGGGGCAATTTTACAATTTCTGCAATTTTCTAGTGGTTGAGCCAGCTTGAATTTTAGTGTTATAGATTTATGGGATCTAGGTTGAGCATGCCCTGGCTGAATAACAATGAGTTAACAGTGAGAGATCCTGGGAAATGTAGAGAATTAATGCCCATTATTTTATCTCATTGCACCAAGAAATGTGAAACCTGTGAGAAAAGCAGTGTTTATCCAGGCGGCGTTATCATCTCTGAAATCACCCACCTGATTGGGAGTCCAGATCAGCCTGGCGACGAGCACAGGTAATAGTCTCTGCCTGATTGAACATTTCCTTCCAAATGTGGTTTAAAAAATTAGCTCTTTAGAGTTTTTGTTGTTGGGCAGATGACCTCATTCCTGTAGCAGTCACCAACCTTTTTGGACAGCTCTCTCGGGCAGATAGACCTTCTAGAACTGCATCCTGGCCATTTGTTCAATTGTTCTGTTGTTACCTCGTGGTAGCAGGTTAGCAGATTGACCACTTGCCTTCTGTCAGCTCACCCTTTTTTGAGGGTTGGCCAGCAAAGCTGCCAGTTAAACTGGCAACCACCATCTGGACGGGGCTCCCCAAAAACTATCTCCTGTGTCTGCAATGAATTAGACTATCCTGCTATCCTAATGTAATGAGCCTGGGTGGTTTTACAGGAAAGATATCACATTAGTCAGTATCAATACCCAATTTCTTGTCTCGAATGAGTTAATAACTCTTGATGTCTCTGACACAGTTCCACAAATCTGCTCATCTCAGTGGAACTACATGCCCTCTTCCATCCCTTTTGCCCCAAAGCCTCTTGCTGCTGTGGGCATTTTATGCCCTTGAGCTATATTTAACTTAATAATAACATTTTGATATAAATCATACCAAGATATCTTTTGTAGCAAAATGGACATAAACCTTAAAGCATGGCAGTTCATATGATGACCTTAAATCTATGCCCTCTAGTTACTGTCTTCCTTTGATTAATGTAAATAATTCCATTGTATTTTTTTCTTTAAACTTGTCAAAACCTCTCAATTTTGGAACAATTATATCGGATCTCTTAACCTCTATTCTATTGCAGTCTTCAAATATTGCTTTATAAGTGACATCTCTCATCTGTGGTATCATAAATTAATTCCATTCATAGCATTGACTGCTAGGATTGTTATGTTTTGATTCAAACTTGTCTATTTCACCCTCTACAGCTTTGTGACTGGAAAGCTGAGTACTGCAGAAACACTGTTTAGTACAGATACAGATAACCTAGTTGCCACTTCGAGCACAGCATCTTCACCGTTCGCATCACACAATCTGTATGACGATCTCCTGGATGAAAACTGTCAAATGGCTGCAGAAGAAACTTCTGACCAGTGAGATTCTACTCAAAAGTTAATCCACAAAATTAAGGATTATTTTTTCCCCTTTCTGTGATTGTACATAGCCTTGGAAGGAGTGGGCTTCTGGGCTGATCTGACCTTTTCCCTTTGGGGAGACGGTGGCGTAGTTGCTGGACTAGTAATTTAGAGACCCCGGCTAATGCTCTGGGACATGGGTTCAAATCCCACCGTGGCAGCTGGTGGAATTTGAATTCCATCAGTAAATCTGGAATATAAAGCTAGTGATAGTGACTATGAAACTATCATCAATTGTCACATCAAAATGTCCTTTAGGGAAGGAAATCTGCTCTCCTGGCCTGCATGGCACTCTAGACCCACAGCAATGTGGTTGACTCTTAACTACCCTCTGAAATGACCTATTGGGGATGGGCAATGTCCAGATCCCATGAAAGAATAAAAAAAAACTATAACTGAACAAAGATCAGGTACTACAAGGTTCGAGGGGTGGAATTTTTGTGGAAGATGACAGAAGGTTGAATAGCGGGCATGAAGATAGATGAATATTCTTACATCACAGCTTCTGAGGGCTTCAAGACAAGTCATCAATTGAAGCTATCCATTCCATCAAATGTTTTTTAGAGTAGTGATACATGCTGTTTGCCCAAGATAAATTATTTGTTTATATTTCTAATTTTTCCACCCATTGTCAGCATGAAGGCCTACAACAACAACAGTTTGTATTTGTATAGTGCATTTAATGTAGTAAAACGTCCCAAGGACAATATCAGTAAAAGCATCTTTGACACTTTTGACACTGAGCCATAGAAGGAGGAAAGAAGACCCAGAAACTTGCTGATCAAAGAGGGAGGTTTTTAGGAGTATCTCAAAGGAGGAAAGTGTGGAGAGGCAGAGAGGTTTAGGGAAGGAATTCCAGAAGTTAGGGCCATGACAGCTGAAAGCTTGGCCACCAGTGGTAGGGTAATTAAAATCAGGGATGTGTGGGAGGAGAGAATTGGAGGAATGTAGAGATTGGAAGGCCTGTAGGGATAGAGGTCGCTACACAGGGGATGGGAGGAGGTCAGGGAGGGGTTTGAAAACAAGTATGAAGGTTTTAAAATTGAATTGTTGTCAGATAGGGAGACAGTGAAGGTCAGCAAGCAATGGGGTGATTTGTTGAAAGAAATTTGAAGTGAATTATGATACTGGCAGCAGAGTTTCGAATGAGCACAATTTTATGTACAATGGAAGATGGGAGGCCGGTCAGAAGTGCTTTGGAGTGGTTAAGTTTAGAGGTAACAAAGGGATGGATGAGAGTTTCAGCAGCAGATGAGCTAAGTGAAGGTTGGAGCCCAGTGATATTATGGAAGTGGAAGTAGGTAGTCTTGGTGCAGATCTGTGGTTGAAAACTCAACGTTGGGACATTCTCAACACTTAACCTGAGAAAGATTGTTTGCAACTTAAGATGGTTATTGAGCATGGAAACGGTTGACTGGGAACGGGGTTTGTGACGAGGTCCAAATAGAATGGCTTAGCCATGAATCTCTGTTCATCCAATAGTAGATGCCAGACAAGTAGTGTGACAGATTAGAGATTGTTGAATGGTTCAAGGAGGTGATGGTGAGTTAGAGATGAGTGTCAGTGGCGTATATGTGGAACCTGATGTGATTTCTGATATCTCTGAGGGGTAGCATGTAGATGAGAAATAGAAGGGAGTCAAGAATAGATTCTTGGCGAACTGCAGAGGTAGAGCAAGTTTGGGAAGAGAAGCCATTATATCCATTCCACCCCAGGTAAAGGGTAAAACACCTTGTACTTTGTTGTAACATTTCATAAAGCACTTTCCACTCCCAATGTAATATTTTCTGTTTCCATCCTAGCCATATTTGTGGTTCTACTGAGTGAAGTTGCCAGCTTGGGCAGATTTTTTGCAGTGCATATACAGTTCATAGTGGTTGCGTATTCACAGCAAAAAAATGTCTCACATTGGCAGTGTAGTATTGATCAATCCACAAAATTAGCAGTGCACTACCGAATGATCCAAAAAAATTGGCGTTGCACTGGTTGATGGCATTACTGTGATTCTGGGGCCAGGGATGATGTACATTTTATGTTTAAAAACATTTTTTGCCTTAATGCAGTGACTTGCTGATCTCATTTTCCAAGTCCAGAAAAAGTTGATTAATAGCTACAAGTCGCATTGAATAGATAATATAGATCTGCTTTATTCTCCTTTTCTCCGTAGGAGTGAAATAATTGACCATTTGGATATGATTGACAACAGCTTGGCTCAAATACATTCCTCACTTAGCAACACCCGGTTAAACACTAATTTGGATTTACTCAAAGATGTGAGTCAAAATGTTAATTTTTGTTTCTAAAGATGAAATAATATCTAAATTTGTATCTATCCTGCTAATCATGTGGAGGATGCATTCTCCTCTATTTGCCAAAAAACTGGCATGAGTATTAAACATCCTGTGAGGATGCTTCATGAGTCCTTGCGTTGAAGAGGGGTGTTTGGGATAGAGTTATGTTATTGGTAAATTTTACAGAGGAAGACTAAGTGTTCTGAATAAGGCTCCTCTGATAGCTCAATTGGTTTAGATGCTGTATAGGCCAGAACATTCCAAGTATGATTACTGTCTGATCAGTTAGTTGATCTAAGTGGAGTCAGCTGTTGGGCAGTGTGGTTGATATCTGTAACTCTGTTAGAGAAGGAAAACATTCAGCCAGAATTTCTGTTGCTGATTGCTATCCATTCAACCTTTGCTGGAAAGTGGATATTGGAAACTTGTTTACGACCAGGTCAGGCTCTGCTGTGATGATCTCCATGGTAGATCATGCTGCTGGCACAAATAGAGCATATTCCTGAAGATGGCCACTTGTGCTAATTACTTGATGGTGCCTGTGGACCAGTACCACACCAAGACTCAGCACCTTCAGGAGAGTGAAAAGAAAAGAAAGAGAAATTGGCAAACAGAAAAGCCAGTGATCAATCACTTGTTGCACCAAATATTTCAGGAATGATTCTCTTCCAATAGATATGCTATTGGAATGATAATTGAGGGGAAGTATTTTCTGTGGAGAAACATGAGGTAATTTGCAAAGAATTAGTAAATCACAGGAATTAAAACAGAAAATGTTTGAAGCACGCAAGGTCTGGATCCATTTGTGGAAAGAGAAACTGAGTTAGTGGTTCAGGTTGATAACCTTTCATGAGAGCACAGACATAGACATGCTAAGCCAAAAGGCCTTTATTGGTTCTACATTTACTTTGGTTCTAATTCACGTTCTCTTTATAATGGTACCACCTCTGAGAGTCAAAATGTCATCAGTTTTTGATAATTTATCAATTCTGTGATCATTCAACAAGTTGAAAGGAAAATCTTGGCGGGGCTGGGATGAGTGCTGAGTATTTTGAAAAATGAGTACTTCTCTTTGACTTAAGTTTTTTCCATTCAGGCCACACACAAACTTTAGCAAACCTTCCAATTTGTTGTGTAAAGCAACTTTCATAACTGAGAATTTGCAGAATCTAGGAAAAAAATTGTTATTGCACTTTTTTTTCACCTCATGGGACAATAAAAATCATAACTTTCAGATGTCTTGGCAAAAATATCTTGTCATTTATTGCCCATATGTAACAGCATCTCAAATAACCTGATCTGGACTAAACAAGTAGAAGCATTCTGGATAGCCTGCAACATGCACAAGATTGTCACAAATTCACTTGTACATAGCATGTGAGTAATGAGATCATTCATGTTTGAGACGAGTACAGGAGGCATTAGTGAGAGCTGACTATGTCTTTAATAAATCAGATACATCTTTTACAAGATTACTTCTTTTTTCCTAGCTCTTCAACCCATCAACTGGAGGATTAGTAACATCATATCCTGAAGTAGGACTGGACACCAGCAAGGTACTTAGACAATGGCAAATGATATTTTAAGCAGCTAGCATTTCTGCCAACTGGTTGCAGAGAGATGAGAGGAAGCAGATTGTTACCCTATGTTGACGGTTAATGAGCAGGGACATTGGGAAAAATGAGTACCATGATCACCAGAAATAAAAACTGAAAATCTTGGAAATACTCAGCAGGTTTGGTAGCATCTATGGAGAGAGAAACAGAGTTAAGGTTTCAGGTCAGTGACTTTTTTTATCAGAACATCATGATGACCAGGTTTGTTTTGTATGGACAGATATAACTATTCAGTTAGTCTTCGCGCATTTCTTTTCCTTGGACATACTCTCATCTCTTCTTTTGATTAGCTTTAATTACTGGTTTGAGAAACCCTTGGGGTGAAATTGGGCCCAGTTTTGGGCACCGTTAGGCCTTTTAAACTACCAAAATGGTGTCCGCGACACACACGTGTATTTCTGCTTCCAGATGCATTGGAAGTTATATTTGTAAAGTCCTATTTATAAAAGCGTTTGCGCGCACCGTATGACAGAGCAGACAGATCATTACGTGAGTCACTGTGTAATGCTGATTTGGCACCTGCACTGCCATTTTGAAGTTCAACCTAGGCCCTCTCTTAACTCTTTTAGAGTCCACCAAATAAACTAAATTAACAAACTGAGGGACAAAATAAACACAGCCTCTAAATTAGGGTAACTGCAAAACCAAAGACAGAGCTTAAAGGAAACTTACAAACGGATGATTCAAAATGTGATTAAGGGGGTCGATAAAGCATTCCAGTCCCCGCGGTGCCCACCGGGCACGGGAGGCCTCGATGGTGCCGGCAGACACCGCGTGCTCCCTCTCCAGGGACACCCAGCAGCGAACGTAGCTGCGGAAGAGGGGCAGACAGTCGGGTCAGATGACCCCCTCGATCACCCACTGCCTGGACCTGTTAATGGCCAACTTGGCCAGGCCCAGGAGCAGGTTCACGAGGAGGTCCTCCTCCCTCCCGGCCCCCCTCCGCATTAGGTGCCCGTAGATCAGGAGCGTGGGGCTGAAGTGCAAACAAAACAGAAATAAAAGGTTTTTCAAATAACTGAAAAGGGAGTGCAGCCTATAGACCCTATGTAAACGTGGTCCACGGACTCCACAAGACCACAAAAAGGGCAGGTATCTTGGGAGTCCGTGAACCGACGCATCCTGCGGTTGTAGGGGACTGCTGCGTGCAACACCCTCCACCCCAGGTCCCCGATGGAAAGCGGGAGGACACCTCCGTAGAGGGCCCCCCAATGGGGACCTCTGCTGCCGGACGGCAACAAGGCACGCCAGGGCGTGTCCGGGCGGCGGGCAAGAAAGTGAAGGGTGTGCAGCAGCAGCCCGTACAGGAAACCGCTCCGCGCCGTGCTAAAGGACATGAGGGCATTTCCACGAGGCGACTCGGGTTGCGGGGCACCGGCTCCCAAGGGAGGGTTCGGGGCTTGAGGCCAATGTGGAATTCCGTCCAAACAGGAGTACGCTCTGACAGAAGACCAAACTTCTTCCTGCACTGCATTCAGGTCCTTGAAGCTGCACTGCTGGCATTGACCTCCACCATTTCCTCTTCCCACTGCCTTCTGAGCACGTGGTCTGGAGGGCCTCTAGCTTCCCTGTGGATACAGGACATCTCTCCTTTTCACCAACATCTCCAATGCAGTGCTCAAAACTTTGGAGCTACTCTTTGTCATGGTCAGTCATTGTTAAACATTCCATAGCACAATGCTCAGAATTATCTTGGCACCACCAGCAGCCACAATGCACCTCCCCTTTAAGTGGTGCAGGCAGGCTTTAAGTAATGTTGGGCAAACACAATACAGGGCTCTCTACTGATGTGCAGGGAGTGCTGGCTGTACTCAACTATCATGGAAATGCATAGGCAGCATTAAATTGGCATTCTGTCTGCCATGCATTCTAAGGGTACGATGGAACATATAGAGATTAAAGAGGAGGAGGTGCTTGCTGCCTTACAGCGAATAAAGGTAGATAAATCCCCCGGGCCTGACATGATAAGGTCCGAGGGAATGAGGGAGACTAGTGTAGAAATTGTAGGGGCCCTGGCAGAAATATTTAAAATGTCCTTAGCCACGGATGAGGTGCCGGAGAATTGGAGGGTAGCTCATGTTGTTCCGTTGTTTAAAAAAGGCTCCAAAAGTAAACCAGGTAATTACAGGCCAGTGAGCCTGACGTCAGTAGTAGGTAAATTATTGGGAGGTGTTCTGAGTGATCGGATATATCATTATTTGGACAGCCAAGGGCTGATTAAGGATAGTCAGCATGGCTTTGTGCGTGGTAGGTCGTGTTTAACGAACCTTGTAGAGTTTTTCGAGGAGGTTACCAAGAAAGTAGATGAAGGAAAGGCTGTGGATGTTGTCTACATGGACTTTAGTAAGGCCTTTGACAAGATCCCACATGGGAGGTTAGTTCAGAAGGTTCAGACACTTGGTATCCATGGAGAGGTTGTAAACTGGATTCGAAATTGGCTGTGTGGGAGAAGACAGAGAGTGGTAGTGGATGATTGCTTCTCAGACTGGAGGTCTGTGACTAGTGGCGTGCCTCAGGGATCTGTACTGGGACCATTGTTGTTTGTTGTCTATATCAATGATTTGGATGATAATGTGGTGAATTGGATCAGCAAGTTTGCTGATGACATTAAGATTGGAGGCGTTGTGGACAGCGAGGAAGGCTTTGAACGCTTGCAGAGAGATCTGGACCAACTGGAAAAATGGGCCAGAAAATGGCAGATGGAATTTAATGCGGAAAGTGTGAGGTGTTACATTTTGGAAGGTCAAACCAAGGTAGGACATACACAGTAAATGGTAGGGCACTGAGGAGTGCGGAGGAACAAAGGGATCTGGGAGTTCAGATACATAATTCCCTGAAAGTGGCGTCACAGGTAGACAAGGTTGTAAAGAAAGCTTTTGGCATACTGGCCTTCATAAATTAAAGTATTGAGTATAGGAGTTGGGATGTTATGGTGAGGTTGTATAAGACATTGGTGAGGCCAACTTTGGAGTATTGTGTGCAGTTCTGGTCGCCCAACTACAGGAAGGATATCAGTAAGATTGAGAGAGGGCAGAGAAGATTTACTAGGATGTTGCCGGGTCTTCAGGAGTTGAGTTACAGGGAAAGATTAAATAGGTTAGGAGTTTATTCCTTGGAGCGTAGAAGAATGAGGGGAGATTTGATAGAAGTTTACAAAATTGTGAGGGATATAGACAGGGTAGATGCGAGTAGGCTCCACTTAGATTAGGAGAAATAAACACGAGAGGACATGGCTTTAGGGTGAAAGGGGAAAGGTTTAGGGGGAACTTCTTCACTCAGAGCGGTGAGAGTGTGGAATGAGCTACCATCTGACGTGGTAAATGTGGGCTCACTCTTAAGTTTTAAGGATAAATTAGATAGATACATGGATGGGAGAGGTCTGGAGGGTTATGGACTAGGTGCAGGTCAATGGGACTAGCGGAATAATATTTTGGCACAGACCAGAAGGGCCGAATGGCCTGTTTTTCTGTGGTGTAGTGTTCTATGATACGGGGCGGGGGGCTAATTGAACCTTGCAATCCCTGTGTCCATATTTGGGATTACTCAACTTGACACCCCTTGCCCTTTATTGAGAAATTTTATTCTCCATCCTCCTTCCTATTGCAATCTGCCTACTCATGGAATTACCAGTGAGGACCATTTGAGTGAAATCTAATATCGGGTGCTGAACTTTGTTAAAGTATGCTGTTTGAAATTGGTAATTCCAGATTGGAAGTGCCAATAGGTACCTCTGGACTCGGAAACTTTTGGTAAGTACGTTTTTTTTTCCTGAGCTGGAAAACTGCTGCAATTGGCCTAGGTAGTCCTGGGTTAGGGGTGGAAATATTGGCCTTAATACCTGATTGTTATCCTACTGGGGGAGTTAAGAGTATGTCGGGTGGAAACAGAATTAACCGTCTGCCTCTCAGCACTCACTACCTAGTATCACATTTGACTGTAAGCCACTTACAGGAGGGCTGACATTCAGCAAACCAGTGCCTCCAGGATCTGTGGGGAGAACCTTTTTCTCACAGCATTGAGCTTGCTGTTGATTAGAATTGATTATTTGCTCCATGCCTTGTATCATTAGTACAAAAGATTATGGGTTTGTAACTCAGTTACTGAATCTATTTTTGCAGAAGGCAAATGGACAAAAATGCAGAATTCCACAAGAGGAACAAGATCTCACAGGATTACAGACTCAACAAGGTCAGCTGCTCTTGTTTATTTTGGAGTAAATCTCTGACTAAACATTTGAATAAACTTAAAGAAAAGATGTTAGAATTCTTCAATTCTAATAAACAGTCAGAGTAAATGAGAAGAGTCCAGCTTGGTTTGGGCTGGAACATTGGGAAGTGCCTGGGCCCACTGGCATCAGTTGTTTTGTTTCTCAGGAGTTGACTGTATAAATATGTTATGTATATCTGGTTAATAAGAGATTACCCACCCATCTGTCTGTGAATTATTTTTTTCCCTTTTGCTTTTTCTTTTTAGGTGAAGTTGAAAGGAGAGATTGCAACAGTCTGCCCCTCTCAAAAGAGGATGTGAAGGGGGCAGATGAGACAGATATGTTACCAACCTTGTTGGAACTGGCAGAAGAGGCCAGTGATACCTTTTTTCCCAGTGACATCTCCATTTTTGACAGTGACACTTCAAACCAAAGATCCAAGCTGATCTGCAGCTAAATGACAGCTAACCATTCACTAAGATAGGTGCAATCCATTGAAATGGGCAGCAGCTATCTAGGCAGTGTATTTTAGCTTGGGCTTAATGAGCTTAGCATTGTAACGCTTTCCAGCCCTTAAGTAAGCAGAATTATTTACAAACCAATAGCCTAAAAGTGACCTTGCATTTTCTTTCCTTTTTGATGTGATGTAACAGAAATAGAAAATATACCAGTATGTGACTAAATGGGCAGAATTGCATTGGCCTAACAACCAACCAATTTCTGTAAACTTACTTCTCCTCCTTCCCCAAAATACTTAGTCACCTGGTAACCTGCAGGTCTGGTTGACTGCACATATCACTCACAGCCTGGTAATGCAGTGAAGTACAACGATGATTCAGTGGAATTCAGTGGTCAGGGAATGGGAAGAAGGCAGGCACTATGTTAGATAGAAAGTTACTTGCTATTAAGTTTGGTGCCCTTTCAATTGAAGCTGCTGTTTTTGAGTGGATGCCAGGTTTGCTTTTGTTATTGTGCATTGTTGTGTGATGTATTAGGTAGTGGGTGTGAAATAGACTTTATAAAATTTTCACTTAAATGGTCCATCAGCATAGGAAACTTACAAACTGGACCTCACAATGTGACCTTGCTCTCATCCATGATTCCAAACAGCCTGGAACTTTCCTCTCTGCCAGATGGAATTGTGACCATTCTCCTGATTTGTGTATGGTCAGCTCAGTACACAGTAATCCTCTTCCTGCATCATGCCAAATCCTGTCCAGTTTTCCACACAGCCAGCACAGACCATCTCTGATCCACATTGGACTTGAACTATGGATCGTCACCATCTCAAAGTAGAAGCGGTGGAACCTGAGAAAAGCTAATTGGGAAGAATACAGCAAGATATTGGAACAAGGTGTTATAATGATAGCATCCTGAAATACCCACACTGTAGCTTCTGCAGAGTCATAGAGTTATACAGCACACAAACAGGCCCTTCAGCCAGCAAGCACCTATCTATTCCAATCCCATTTTCCAGCACTTGGCCCATAGCCCTGTATGCTAAGGCATTTCAAATGCTCATCTAAATATTTCTTAAATGTTGTATGGGTTCCTGCCTCTACCATGCCCGCATGCAGTGTGTTCCAAATTCCAACCACCCTCTGGATGAAAACATTTTTCCTCAAATCCCTTCTAAACCTCGTGCCTCTTATCTTCAATCTATGCCTCCTGGTTATTGACACCTCCGCTAAGGGGAAAAGTTTCTTCCTATCTTCCTTATCTATGCCCCTCATAATTTTGTATACCTCTATCAGCTCTCCCCACCCCTCCCAGCCTTCTCTGATCTAAGGAAAACAAGCCATATACAAAGCAGCCACCAGAACCATTCCAAGGGGATACCGCCCTGTGTATATACCTTGCCTAGAAGAGGGGTCTTCCTCCCTGCTCCAAAAACAGGTCTTCCAGTGACCCAGACATGGCGGACCATCTGACTGAATCCCTGGACTGTGCTCGTCAGGCCAAATGGGAAGAGACAGAGAAGAACTTGGACTTCACTTGTTCAAGTCAGGAAGTTTGGGGAGTCCTATGCCACTCTGAGCAGCTCAGCAAGTGTTTACATCAAGCTGGCATTAAAATCCTGGCACATTCTAAATTCCCAAAACTAGGCAGAGACCCAAAATTACCATCAAACCACCGGCCAATATCCCTGCTATGTTTCAAGATAGTTGAGTACCTAATCCTACAGTGGATCAAGCCAGAAGTGAAGAATACTGAATGCAGGCCAAGCAGGCTTTCAACAAGGAAGAAGCTAATGTTATCAGTTTCTCTCATTAACCACTTTAATTGAAAATGGCTTTCGAAGGAATCTCAAAACTGGCAGTTATCCTTGACCTCACTGCAGCGTATGATAGTCTGGAACCTTGGCCTATTGGTCGAAATATCAAGAGTTCTCCCTGGGTTACTGATGCCATTGAACTGCTACTTAGGGGCAGACACTTCAGGATACATTTGGGTGATGACCCGTGCCTGGAGCAAACAGATGAATGACCTATCCCCAACCCAGTCCCGGAAGTTTATCTTTGTGGATGACATCTACCATGGCATATAACCTCAGACTTTCCCTGAGCCGGAAAATGCATTAAATAATGATATTGCAAAGCCGGTTGACTACTGCAAGACATGGTGCCTACAATAAGCATTAGTAAAAAAATTTCCAGCATCTGTAGTATTTTGCTATTATACCAGTAAAATGGTCTCTAGCACGTTTCAACTTCATAATGCCAGCTCTAAGAGGGAATAGAATATCGCCCTGGATGACCAGAGACTGAAGCACAATCCTCACCCTGTTTGTCTAGGCATCACTCTTGACAGAATCCTCACATACAAACCTCATCAAGACTCTAGAAAAAATTAAAATCTGCCACAGCCTCCTCAGTACATTGGCCGGTACCTCATGGGGATCACAGGCCAAGACTCTAAGGGCATCTGCTCTTGCCATCATGTACTCAACTGCAGAATCCTGCGCACCAGTAAGGTACCAACATGCCCACACCAAACTTATCGATGTGCAACTCAACAATGTGCATCATCACAGGAATGCTGCCCAACTTGCACACCCCCTGGCTCCCAGTCCTCAGCAACATTGCTTACCCCACTGCCACACATAAGGAGCATAATTGAACAGGCAAGCTGCTGGAGAAAGTCTACTCCAACCCAAGCTTGTCTTTATTCAATGACCACCTCAACCCACCAGCAGTATGCCTCCCCTCACACAACCCCATATGGTTAAACCCACCATGCTGAGGAATAGCAGCTGAGGACCTATGGCAGGAGGATTGGCAGGAGAAAAGATCCACCAGAAACCACTCTCGTCGTAGACCCCTACTTTCTGCTCAGTGGCTTAAAGGTTTCTGTTTTGAATGCATGTCCCATTGATTCCATTGGGTTGGTTCGAATTAATTTCCAACATTAGAGAGTATTCCATTGCAGTTATTTTGAGCATCAAGTGCTGCATGTCACATTTTTTCAAAAGTAATGCCTTTTACAAGTGCATTGCTATCAATGTCCAGTTACACTCTGAAGAGTGCAAGTGATGAGGTTATCTTGTTACTTTTGCTGTGTTTATAGATTGTTTTGATTTCAAAGCCAGCTTAGGAGGGGTTTCTTTTTAATGTAGAGTTCTGACACCTGAGCATTGACCGTTGTTGCTTCCACCACCACCCACCCCACCTTCCCCCTTCACCCAGCCTCTCCTCTAAAGTACATGTTGGAAAATCTTGGGTATGTTCCCTAAGACAGTCTGTTGAATGTAATACATTAGGAAAAATAAAAATTATAACTTACAGACAAGTCTTTGGAGACTCTGTTAAGGTTGCCATGACCTGAACTTAGCTTGAGATTGAGCCAAAGGCCTATGAGTGCTGATTTGCTAGCTCAGAGAATGCAGTGAGTTGTGTTGCAATTGCCTCTTGTGTACAAGAAAAATTATCCTTTTTTAAAAAATAAATAACTGCCATTGATATCAAAATATTAACAGCAGC